>NC_072000.2:80283920-81533920 GCF_028885655.2 Pongo abelii
CATTAACACAATCAATTTTACAACATTTTTATCACCTCCCCACCAAAAGAAACCCTGTATCTATTAGCAGCCACTTCCCATGTCCCCCCAACCTCCCTAGATCTAGGTGGTTACCAGTCAACTTTCTCTCTCTCTGATTTGCATATTCTGGACATTTCATGTAAATAGAATCTACATTATGTGGTCCTTTATGGCTGGCTTCTCTCACTTGTCATAATGTTTTCAAAGTTTATCCATTTTGTAGCATTCTGTGTTCTTAATTTCCAAAATATAATGGAATTGCCTGTTGGTAACTGCTGATGAACTGTGCGGCATGTCCTCCCCTGACATATATCAGTCATCATTCATAAAGGGGAACAATACAGATGTCCCATCACCCTGCCTAGTTGGTATCTTGTGTTTACTGTAAGCTGGCATGAATATTTATACCATAACCATCTGACATTATTTCATCAGCCTCTCCAGAGCTCCTGGGAAGGCTGGGAAACCTGATGTCACAGTGCATGTGGCAGCACTTTATAAACTGCATAGGGTTCACAGTGTGGGGCTGTAGATGCGGATGCCATTCTCTCTGAGCTGGATGATGTTGGGCAAGGTGTTTACCATGGTTGAGCACCTGGATGGACACATTGATGATCCCTACAGGATGATTCAAAGACTGAAGGAAATTACATATGTAACAGGAATGTTGCTGTTGTGTTTAGCCCTCCCAGCCTTTCCACAGCTTAGACTAGAAGCTGATCCCTGTGGTTCCATATTGAGAGGCGGCAGAGTGTGGTGACAGCCGCAGGTACTGGAGCCAGCTGCCTGGCTTTGAATCCTAACTGAGCCATTTATTATCTCAGAGACCCCAAGCAAGTAATTTAATATCTCTGATCTCCATTTCTGCATCTCTACAATGGGGTTAAAAATAGTTCTTACCTGAAAGGATCATTGTGAGGATTAAATGAATTCATATGTGTAAAATATTTAGGAGAGAGAGACACATTTAGGAAGCACTTGCAGATGTTGGCTATTATCATGATGATGATGACGGTTTCTTATCCCCATTCTGTCCTCATAGATAGGCTTTGACCATATTCTTCTCACAGGCATTCTGGCAGGTGGTGATGTTTGTGAGTTGCAGGAGCTTTGGGATCATTATGGTGCCATAAATGCTTCATATGAAGGGTCTGTTTGGGAGAAGTAATTCCAGATCAAGAAAAGCAATGGTTATTTTGAATATGAAGAATCTTCTTTAATTGTGAACTTCATTAAAGCCTTAAGCATAGGAATGTCAGCTTTCCAAAGCTGTAGTATCAGAAGTATTTTTTAAACCTTATGATGTTAAGAATTAGCCAGGGGTGTTCAAGAGAGAGAATACAGTCACAGATTCTTAGTTTCTGTTTCTGGTTGGGCCAGTAAAACCCCTTCTTCATTCCTCTTTTCTGCTTATCACTAGAGACAGAAACTAAAAACCATGGGTTCAGGCTGCTAAAAGCCTAAAATAAAACAAAGCAGAACAACAACAAAATAAGGCAGTTTGGACAAGTTTGAATTAGACATAATCAATGAATGATATCCCCTTGGATTTCTGCCAGCATCTGGGAATTCACATGACCTAGAATAGAAATCTCTGTGAGATCTTCGGCCATCCAGGATAAGCATCCACATCTCAGGGATGGTTTCAGAATTACCTTGTTTTAAATAAGGAGAAAGTGTTCCTCAGACTTCTTCCTATCACATACTCTCTCGCATTTCTTCCATGCTTAAACTGGCAGAATTTTCATGCTAAGGTGTGGTAATCATCTCATTTTACTTATAGGAAGCAACGTCACAGTAAGGTTAAAACCATGGGTATCTGATTCAGACATACCAGGGTTTGAATTCAGATTTCAGCTTTTAACTGGCTATGTAAACTTGAGGAAGTTACTTAACCCTGTAAAGTGGCAATAATAACACCTATTGCAAAGAATTGTTCTGAGTCTTGAACACATAGGAAGAGTACTCAGCATAAAGCTAGTACATAGCTTGTTGCTGCAATTAAGTTATGAATAACAACAGTGCATAAGGAGTAAAGTAATAAGGCAGGTCTCTCTAAGTTTTATGGTTCTAAAACAAAGTGTTAGGTAACATGAGTTCTGTAAATGGCATCTGTAGTAGGATGGTGCTGGCTGTCACCTTCAGCCACATTTGTTAGCCTCTGTAGCTGTCAGCACCTTCCAGATGCTTTAAATAGGCTTTGATTACAGTTAGTCTTTGTGATTCTTGAAGTTTGATTCATTGCTTAAATATAGTTAATCTAGGCCAGCCTGACAGAGAATATGATAGTAAGACTGAGACATTTTGCTAGCCTTTACCTTTGGTCTCATTTTATGGATGAAATAAGTGGAGTCATAGATGCCTGTAAGTCAGAAGGAGCAAGTGCTTAATGTCTTTTATTTTAGTTCAGAGTCCATTTCTAAAGACTGGATTACAAATCATTTCATTCCTTAATCTCTTACACTAAGTCTTAGATGAAAGATTAAAAAATATATATATACCAGTGGGATGGCCAGTGATCGAATTTAACTACTTAAGATATACACGGGAATAGTTTCTCAAATAATAGTCATTATTCTAGTTTAGAATTTCCTTGAGTAGTTGTTGCCTTCAAAATGGCACTATCTTGAAAGATCTCTATGAGGAGAACTACAAAACACTGTTCAAAGAAGTCAGAGATGATACAAACAAATGGAGGAATAGTCCATGCTCATGGATAGGAAGACTCAATATTGTTAAAATAACCATACAGGCAAAAGCAATTTATAGATTCAATGCTATTTCTATTAAACTACCATTGACATTCTTCACAGAACTAGAAAAAACTATTTTAAAATTTATATGGAACAAAAAAGGGCCCAAATAGCCAAGGCAATCCTAAGCAAACAAAAACAAAAACAAAAAAACCTGGAGGCATCACACTACCCAACTTCAAACTATACTACAGGGCTACAGTAACCAAAACGGCATGGTACTGGTACAAAAAGAGACACATAGACCAATAGAACAGAATAGAGAACCCAGAAATAAGACCATATACCTGCAACTATCTTCAACAAACCTGACAAAAGCAATGGGGGAAGGATTCCTTATTCAATAAATGGTGTTGAGATGACTGGCTAGTCATATGCAGAAGATTGAAACTGGACCCTTTCTTTTACACCATGTACAAAAATTAACTCAATATGGATGAAAGACTTAAATGTAAAACCCAAAAATATAAAAACTCTGAAGACAACCTAGGCAATACCATTCTGGACATAGGATTGGGCAAAGATTTCATGATGAAGACACTAAAAGCAATTGCAACAAAAGCAAAAATTGACAAATGGGATCTAATTAAAGTAAAGCACTTCTGCACAGCAAAGGAAACTGTCAACAGAGTGAGCAGACAACCTAGAGAATGGGAGAAAACTTTTGCGAACTATGCATCTGACAAAAGTGTAATATCTAGCATCTATAAAGAACTTAAATTTACAAGAAAATAACAACCCCATTAAAAAATGGGCAAAGGATGAACAAACACTTTGTAAAAGAAAGACATACATGCAGCCAACAAGCTCAACATCACTGATCATTAGAGAAATGCAAATCAAAACCACAATGAGATACCATCTCGCACCAGTCAGAATGGCAGTTATTAAAAAGTCAAAAAATATGGCCAGGTGCGGTGGCTCACGCCTGTAATCCCAGCAGTTTGGGAGGCCAAGGTGGGCGAATCACCTGAGGTCGGGAGTTTGAGACCAGCCTGACTAACATGGAGAATCCCCATCTCTACTAAAAATACGAAATTAGTGGGGCATGGTGACGCATGCCTGTAATCCCAGCGACTCAGGAGACTGAGGCAGTAGAATTGCTTGAACCCGGGAGGCGGAGGTTGCAGTGAGCTGAGATTATGCCATTGCACTCCAGCCTGGGCAACAGAGTGAAACTGAAAAAAAAAAAAAAAAAAAAAGTCAAAAATTAACAGATGCTGGTGCGGTTGCGGAGAAAAAGGAACGATTATACAGTGTTAGCGTGAGTGTAAATTAGTTCAGTCATTGTGGAAGACAGTGTGGTGATTCTTCAAAGACCTAGAGACAGAAATACCATTTGACCCAGCAATCCCATTACTGGGTATATACCCAAAATAATATATCATTTTATTTTAAAGACACATGCATGTGTATGTTCACTGCAGCACTATTTGCAATAGCAAAGACATGGAATCAACCTTAATGCTCATCGATGGTAGACTGGTAAAGAAAATGTTGTACATATACACCATGGAATAGTATGTAGCCAAAAAAAAGAACAAGATCATGTCCTTTGCAGGAACATGGATGGAGCTTCAGGCCACTATCCTTAGCAAACTAATGTAGGAACAGAAAACCAAACACTGTATGTTCTAACTTGTAAGTGGAAGCTAAATAATGAGAACCCATGGACACATAGAGGAGAACAACACACATTGGGGCCTATTGAAAGGTGGAGGGTGGGAGGTCGGAAAGGATCAGGAAAAATAACTACTGGGTACTAGGCTTAATGCCAGGGTGATGAAATAATTTGTACAACAAACCCCTTGTGACACAAGTTTATCTGTGTAACAAACCTGCACATGTACCCCTGAACTTAAAAGTTAAATTAAAAAAAAACAAAATATCATTATTAAAAATATTTACTTCCAATTTTTTCCACCCTCTCCTCCCACTTTTTTCTCTCTCCCCCTTCCCCAACACCCCCCCAACACACTTTTTTTCCCGAACCTGAAAATAAGTTGTAGATGTCATGACATTTCACCCCTAAATACTTTAGCATGCATCTCTCAAGATTAATGACATTCTCAGCCGGGCGCGGTGGCTCACGCCTATAATCCCAGCACTTTGGGAGGCCAAGGCGGGTGGATCACGAGGTCAGGAGATCAAGACCATCCTGGCTAACACGGGGAAACCCTGTCTCTACTAAAAATACAAAAAATTAGCTAGGTGCGGTGGTGGGCGCCTGTAGTCCCAGCTACTCCTTGGGAGGCTGAGGCAGGAGAATGGTGTGAACCCGGGAGGCAGAGCTTGCAGTGAGCCGAGATTGTGCCACTGCACTCCAGCCTGGGCGACAGAGTGAGACTGTTTCAAAAAAAAAAAAAAAAGATTCATGACATTCTCTACAGTATCACAGTATCACTCAGTCACTCATACCTAAGACATTTCATAGTGGTTTAATAATATTTAATATATAGTTTATATTTGAATATCCCCCTTTGTTCCCCCAGATGTCTTTTATAACTCCAGGATCCAATCAGCTCAAATATTGTGTTTCGTAGTTGTCTTTTTAGTCTCTCTTGATCTAAACTAGTCCTCACCTTTCCCCATTCCCCACCAAGACATTGACTTTTTTGAGGAATCCAGGCCAGTTGTGTTGTAGAATGTCTCACATTCTGGGTTTCTCTAATTGATTCTTCATGATAAGATTCAAGTTAAAGGTTGTTGACCAGAACAGGTGATCACGTGTCCTTCTTAGCTTATCAAATTAGGACGCATGTGACATCAGCTGATCCCTTGGTTGGCGTTACAAAGTTTTATCACTAGGTCTAGGTGGTGACCACTAGGTCTCTCCATTGCAAAGGTTCTTTTTTTCCTTTATAAATAATTAGTAATTGTTTGGGGTACCGCTTTGAATCCTGTTCACCCACAGTCTTTCACCCGGTTTTAGCGTCCATTAATGGATGGTTTTAGCATCCATTAATGATCCTTGCCTGAATCAGTTATTATATCAGGGATTGCAAAATGTTAACTTTCTAATTCTACCATTCTATATTAATTGCTTGGAGTTTTCCTATAAAGAAGAATTTACTTTCTCTCCTTTTTTCTTTTTCTATTGCTTTCTCTCTTTAAAATCATGGACTCATGGATTTAAAAACAATCTGTTTTATTTTAGATTCAGGAGATACATGCGCAGGTTTGTTACAGGGGTATATTGCATGATGCTGAGATTTGAGCTTCTATTGATCCTGTCACTCAGACAGTGAACACAGTACCCACCCAATAGGAAGCTTTTCAGTCCTCTCCCGCAACCCCTTTTGGAGTCCCCATTGTCTGTTGTTCCCACCTCTATGTCTATATGTGCCCAGGATTTAGCTCCTACTTACAAGTGAGACCTCCAATATTTGGTTTTCTGTTTCTGCATTTGTTTGCTTAGGATAATGGCCTCCAGCTATATCCATGTTGCTGCAAAGGATTTGATTTCATTCTTTTAAATGGCTGCATAGTATTCTATGGTATATATATATATATATATATCACATTTTCTTTATTCAGTCCACCACTGATGGACACCTAGGTTGATTCCATGTCTTTCCTCTTGTGAACAGTGCTGCGATGAATATACATTTGCATGTGTCTTTTTGATAGAATGATTTATTTTCCTTTGGGTATGTATATATCACCCAGTAATGGGATTGCTGGGTCAAATGGTAGTTCTATTTTTAGTTCTTTGAGAAATCTCCAAACTCTTTTCCACAGTGGCTAAACTAATTTACATTCCCACCAACAGTGTGTAAGCATTCCTTTTTCTCAGAAGCCTCACCAACATCTGTTATTTTTTGACTTTTTAACAATAGCCATTCTGACAGGTGTGAGATGGTATCTCATTGTGGCTTCAATTTGCATTTCTCTGATAGTGATGTTAAGCATTTATTCATATGTTTGTTGGCTGCTTGTATGTCTTCTTTTGAGAAGTGTCTGTTCATGGCCTTTGCCCACTTTTTAATGGGGTTATTTATTTTTTTTCTTGTTGATTTGTTTAACTTCCTTATAGATTCTGGATATTAGTCCTTTGTCAGATGCATAGTTTGCAAAAATTTTCTCCCATTCTTAGGTTATTTGTTTACCCTGTTGATAGTTTCTCTTGCCGTGCAGAAGCTCGTTAATTTAATTAGATCCCACTTGTCAATTTTTCCTTTTGTCACAGTTGCTTTTGAGGACTTGGTTATAAATTCTTTGCTAAAGCTGACATCCAGAAGGGTATTTCCTAGGCTTTCTTCTAGGATTTTTATAGTTCGAGATCTTACATTTAAGCCTTTGATCCATCTTGAGTTAATTTTTCTTATATAGTGATAGGAAGGGGTCCAGTTTGTCTTTTACATATGGTTAGCTAGTTTTCCCAGCACCATTTATTGAATAGGATGTCCTTTCCCTGTTGCTTATTTTTGTTGACTTTGCCACAGATTGGTTGGTTGAAGGTATGTTGTTCTAGTTCTAGATTTTCTGTTCTGTTCCATTGGCCTCTGTGCCTATTTTTGTACTTTTTTTATTTTTTATTTTTTATTTTTATTTTTTTTGAGACAGGATCTTTCTCTGTTGCCCAGGCTGGAGTACATTGGTGCAATCATAGTTCACTGTAACCCAGACTCCTGGGCTCAAGTGATTATCTTGCTTCAGCCTCCCCAGTAGCTAGGACTGCAGGCATGCACCACAATGCCTGCCTAATTTTTTTAAATTCTTATTTTTGTAGAGCTGTGGTCTCACTGTGTTGCTGAGGCTGGTCTCAAACTCGTGGCAGTCGTCCTACTTTGGCCTCCCCAAGTGCTGAGATTATAGCCATGAATTATTGCACCCAGCTGGACTCATGGATTTGTATTTTTCATTGTGTTATAATTCATTTCCATCATCGCAGTTTTTTTTTTCTGTAATACTAATGATTATTAGTGCTCAGATTGTCCCATGTTTGGCCAGGCAGAACTTCAAGATGGCTCTTATGCTTTTGTGCTTTATTAGTATTTGAGTACGTGCTTGCTTTTCAATGCAGCAAGATATTCCAGAATAAATTTGTATTGTGCATGTTTAGTCCAGGAGTCAGCTACTTCTCCAAGGACGCCTGGGTCCTTTTGGTAGAGAATAGTTATAGAATTCACGATCTATATACACACTGCCCATTGCTGTTGGATATCTTTGCTTCTAGGCTCTTTTAGTAGGTAGAACTAGGAAACACATTTTAAAAAATACGCTCTATCCTGTAACACACATAAAGTAGTTTTACAGTTACTATACTAATGTCATTATCAAAAACAAACTTCCTAAGTAAAACTCAAGATTTCTTTGTGGTTCTTTTTGTCCTTAGAATATATCACACTAAGGTTCAGGATACTGTTTTCAGAAGTTATTTGAATTATTTCTCATATAGGTTAAGATATCAATTTAATACACAGTTACATTCATTTGTTTCTGTCTATGTTCAATTTTAAGGTTTTTAAAAATCGTTTTTATTTAATTTACTTTTGAATATGTAGAACATTTACACCAATCAATAGTTAAAATTGTATAGAAAGATATATTCAGTGATGTCTCACTCCCATCCTTATCATCCCCTCCACCTCATTCCCGTCCATCCCATATAGATAGTTTCTTTATTAGTTTCTGGTTTATTTTTCCTATACTTCTTTTTGGAAAAGTAAACATATGTATATATATATAAAATTATATATACATATATAAAATTTATATAATATACATATATAAATTATATATTATATATAAGTTTTTATATTTCTCCTCCTTTGTTTCTATATCCTAGGTATCAGTGAACTATGGCCCACAGGCCAGCTGCCTATTTTTATCAAGTTTTATTGGAATACAGCCACACCCTTTCATTTTAATAATTGAAATTGCTGATCCATATGGAATTTATTTTGGTGTATGGTTTTACTTTTTTCTAAATGGCTATTGTCCCAGCACCACTTATTTAAAAATCCATCTTTCTCTAGTGATTTGAGAAGCCACCTTTATCGTATTCTAAATCTTTGTATGTACCCGAGTCTGCTTTTGGACGCGTTATTCTGTGCCAGTGGTCTCTCTATTCCTAGGCTATTATGTACCATGCTGTTTTCCTTATAGACGATAACAATCATTTTTAGTGTTAAGCGAAAACAAGAAGGTGACGCAGAAATGCAGGTCTCATCTACTAATGTGAATCTTATGGAGGAGCTTTGTTTTCCTAAATTATTAGGGGATTTTAGTACTCGTCATATCTGGAATTTATTCTGAAATACGAAAATAAGACAAATCCTGTCTGCTTCTTAGACAACAAAAGATTATCACAAGTATTCATTCCTCCGTGAAAATATTAAAGATTTTTCCAGATCAAATCCATTTCCTCTTGGAGAGAGAAGCTTTTCCTTGTCACGTGTTACTTTCCGAGGTATTCACTTGCTTGGCTTTTCAGTCTGTGGCCTGATTCTGACCCCTCGAAATGTTGGAGTGCCCAGGGCTCTTCATCTAACCTTCTCTCTTCTCTGTCAACACTCACTTTCTGCATGATCTCAACCCAGTCTCAGGTTTGACTATCGTCTACGCAGTGATGACTCCAGAATTTATGTTTATATTTCCAGCCCAGTTCTCCTCCTGGACAGCCATTTGCCTGCTTGATGTTTTCAACTGGAATATGCAACACAAACCTGACACATCCAAATTAGTCTTCTAATTTCAACCCCTTCTACCCCCTCCCCTAATTGTGCCTCCAAAGTCTTCCCTAGATCTCGGTAAGTGGTGACTCGTATCTTCCTAATTGCTCAGGTTGTAAACTTTGGAATTATCCTGGCCTCCTCTCTTTATATCACCCTACTCAGTCTGCCAGCAAACCCTGTTAAGTCTACTGTTGAAATACATCTGTTGTGTGAACTGCCAGCACCTGGCTGCAGCCACCATCATTTCTTGCACTGGCTCAAGTGAGAACTTCCTGATGAGGCTTGTCTGTGTTATCTCTGCATAACCAGAGTGACTCTTTTAAAACATCAGTGCAAACCTTTTACTTGTATACTCAGAACCCTGCAGTAGCATGCCACCCAGTCAAAGTAAAACCCAAAGTCCTTACCATGGCTTACAAGGTCCTACCTTACCTCACTTTACATAAAGTAGCACCCCTCATCGCTCTGTGGTCCCCACTGCCTGCGTTATTTACTGCCACCTGACATATACGCATGCATGCATACATATTCTCTTTTTCTATCTGCTGCAATGTAAGCTCTATGAGAGGAGACACACTCTCTTATTTACATACCCCTAGTCTCCTGCACAGTGCCTAGTCCATAATAAGCACTCGGTGACTATTTATTGAACGTATGAATGATCAGATCAGTATTTTTAAACGGTCACTTTGCTTTCAGTGTGGAAGGTGGAGAGCTGAAAGGCTGAAAGACCTGTTGGGATAAGAGCCTAAACCAGGGCTGTGGTGTGAGGATGGAAAGGAAAGACGATGTGGAGACATTTTGGAGGTAGAGTTAATAGAAATACCAGTGGTTGGATGTGGGGCAGAGGGAGGAGTTGAAGGTCACTGCAAGGAGCCCCACTTAGGTGTCTGGTTGGGTCATGGTGCTACAAAAGAGGGAAGGCAGGAGAGACCTGATTTAGGGGCTGATGGTGGGACATGTGGGTAATTTCCACAGCTCAAGAGTCTAAAAGTGAGGTCAAAAAAGAGATGCACTTTGAGTCATCTACAAAAATAGGAGAAGACAAGGACAGATCCTTGGATTTGGCTGTTTGGAGGTTACAGGGGGCCTTTGAGGAAGTGGTTACAGTGATTTGCATTGGAGCTCAAGCCAGATTGCAGTAGATTGAAGAGGAAGTGGGCTGTGAGGAAGTGGCCAGTAATATAGGATACTATGAAAAAAGGAAAGGGATGGAACAGTATTTGGAAGAAGAGTCTAGATTAAGAATCATGTCTGCAGTATTCGAGGAAAGAGTAATTAGAAATGAACTAGGGGGTTAATTGATGTAGCAGGATCCTGGAGGGATAGGATAAGACCTTCCAGGAGAGATTGATTGACCTTGGACAGGAGGAGGGAGGGCGGATACTTTTCCTCCAAAACAGACGGAGCTTGGAAAGGCTGGGTAAGTTATCGAGGAGGGTTGAGGGGAATGGGGAATTTAGAGAATTTCCTTTTGGTTTGGCTTCTTTTTTTTTTCCGTTTTTCAAAGTGGGAAGACAGACTGACTGTTGAGCTTGTTGAGGCAAAGGAGAGTGGCATCTGGAAGTCAAGTAGAGCAGATTTAAAACAGAAAAACAGGCTGACGAGGGGTAAGAGAGGCAACTTTCGAGCTTTGAGGACCTACCTCATTAAGGTTGGAAACATGAGCTCCTACCATTTGCTGGATACTCTAGTGAGTACCAGAGTGGAAGATATACTTTGTGTCCCGCAAGAGCTCAAATTCTAATTTAGGAGACATTTTCATCCACAAAAACCAGGAATGACAAAAGGAGCATATTGGCAGAAGGTGCACATAGTAAGTGAGGAACAAATGAATGAGTAACACTGGTGATGGGATATCAGAAGAGAGAGTAATCATTATGGTCAGGGAGTGTCTTACAGAGGAGATAGGAGTTAAGCTGGATGAATTTTGATGGTCAGAACAGGATCATGAAGAAGGCATTTTCGTTTAAGATCTGGTGTTGTGGGAGTGATAGTAACTTTATTGTCAGTCTAGTTACAGCAGAGAATTGACCCCGGAAAATAGCGTATTCACCTTAAATTCTTTTTGGATGATGATAACAATGGCATTGTGCTAGATACTTGTCTTAATTTGGCTACTATAACAAGTTACCATATACGGGGAGGTTTAAACAACAAACCTTTATTTCTCATGATTCTAGAGGCTGGAAATCTGAGATCAGGGTGCCATCGTGGTTGGGTTCTTGGTGAAGACCATTTTCCTAGTTTCGTCCTTAAGTGTCTTTCCTTGGTACGTGCACGTAAGGAGTGAGATTTTATTTCTCTTTCTTGTCCCCATCATGAGGGCTCCACCCTCATAATCTCATCTAAACCTAATCAGCTCTGAAAGTCCCACCTCCAACCACCATCACATTGGGGATTAGGATTTCAACATAAGAATTCTGGGGAGACACAAATATTTAGTCCGTGGCAGCACCTTATATGTGCATTACACCAACTCTGTTGGGTAGATTCTGTTCAATAAGCTAGGTATCCCTGTGCAAAGAAGGTAGGAGGAAAGTGTCACCAGTGAGAAGTAGAAGGGCTGTTTATGAATCTGATCGAGGAGCTCATAGCTAAGGAATATGAGTTTCTGGGATACCTTGGCTTTATTTGCATAACACTGCCCAGGATAGAGAACAGAACATGTGTCAGCCACCTCACTGGCTAGAGATGTTGGGTGTCAGAGCTCAATTGCTCATCCCTGAGCCACAGAAAGGGCTAAGTTTAGGAATTGCCTGGGGCCTGGGATCACTACCAGTCCCTTCCCCTTGGCGTCAGAGTCATAGCTATGCCAGAGATTCCATCTTGGAGCTGTCCTTGGCTCTGAAGTTGCCCGAGGTAGGACGCTTATGGTGGGTCACTGACTTGGCCATGGGGAATAGAGCTGAAGAGAGAAAGCCAGTTTGGTAAAGAGAGGAAGGAAAGGTAGTCTGATTAAGTTTTGTCTCAAAGTGTCTGTTTTTGGGTTTGTCCCTGCATTGATCTGCAAGGGAATGAGGCAAGTAATGGCCCCTCAGGGACTTTCAGGACTTTGCTCTCAATGTCAGCCATCATTTTCAATCACCCTCTCCCTCCCAGCCATTAATTTTGGCCCAGGATCATGGGGACTTGTCCATCTATCACTCCTAATTGACACTAAATGATCTGTCAGTTTATTGATGAACGGCAGGAGTAGAATTGTCACAATATATTTTACTTTCTAACAACTCCTCCTGACAATTTTACCTTGTCCATCTCACTCTCCTCACATAAATCTCCATTGGCCGCTCATTCCTTCTCATGGGCTGTTCTGGTGCCAGCCACTTCCACACCATCTGCACGCATCAAGGACATCAAGATGGCGGTAGAACTGCTGTGTGCTGGTCCTGAGGTTATCCCCCTTCCCTCCTCCTTCTCTCTTTCTCTCTCTCTCTCTTTTTTAATGGCATAGATGTTCCAAGAATACTAAAGGGCTTCTGTCCTCTCCCTCTATGTCATTGCCATACCAGAATCTTTTTGCTTCCCTTTAGCAGCAAGTAGTTGATTCGTATTAGGCTAAAAAGTGTGAAAAGCAAAACTCATGGAGCCAGAGGGCTCCTAGATCTGTAAGCACAGTTGCAAACATACGTTCTGTCCTTTTAAACCAGCTCTGTTATAGGCTGTCCATCCCCATAGAAGTCAATTTCCCAGAAGGGTGTCACAGAGAGAAGGTTAGCTGGAGCTGCCCAGCTGGTGTGCCATGTGCTGCACTGTGGGTGCCAGTGTGCCATGATGTGGGCACTCCCTGCCTGTGGGGTATACCTAGCCAAGGCCCCTAGGCTGGTCACCTGTGGCCATGAGAAGCCTCATCTGTCCACCCATTTATGTGTTATTTTTAATTGCTTCATGTCTTGAAAAAGACAGGGAAGTACTATGTCAGACATATATAAGGGCACACAGTTATTTAGTCTCAAGAAGATATACCTATGGATGTGAACATGCGTTATCCTGTATGAGGCCAAGGGTGAGTAGAAAAGCTTGACGATATATAAATAATAAATAATGCAATTGATTCCCTTCCTCATACCTTTCCTGCTGCTGCTGGAGATCATTTTTATTAATTGATAAGGACTGTTTTTGTTTGTTAACCATCATGACATTAGCATGCATATCAAAATTAATAATTCCTTAATGTCATCTGATATCCAGGTCATATTGAGTTACTTCCATTGTCTCAAAAATGTGTTTTATACGTGGATTGTAAACAGAACAAATCAAGGTCCATATATTGTATTTAGCCATTTCCTTCCTTCCTTCCTTCTTTCCTTCCTTCCTTCCTTCCTTTTTTTCATTCGTTTGTTTGTTTGTTCGTTTGTTCTTTTGTACTTTCGTTCTTTCTTTTTTTCTTTTTTTTTTTTTTTTTTTGATGGAGTCTCACTCCATTGCCCAGCATGTAATGCAGTGGCGCGATCTCAGCTCACTGAGTCTCTGCCACCCAGGTTCAAGCAATTCTCCCACCTCAGCCTCCCAAGTAGCTGAGACTACAGGTGCGTGCCACCACACCTGGCTAATTTTTGTATTTTTAGTAGAGATAAGGTTTTGCCATGTTGGCCAAGCTGGTCTTGAACTCCTGACCTCAGGTGATCCTCCTGTCTCGGCCTCCCAAAGTGCTGGGATTACAGGCGTGAGCCACTGTGCCTGGCCTAGTTGTTATATTTCTATAGTCTCTCTTTTATTCTGCAATAATCACCACCCCCCAATGTTTTCCCAATGCCATTGATCCTCTCTTCCTCCCTCCCTCCCTTCCTTCCTTCCCTCCCTCCCTTCCTTCCTTCCCTCCCTCTATCCCTCCCTCCCTCCTTTTTTAGAAACAGGATCTTGCTCTGTTGCTCAGGCTAGAGTGCAGTGGCATGATCATAGCTCACTGCAACCTTGAACCCCTAGGCTCAAGTCTCCTGCCCCAGCCTCCCGATTAGCTAGGACAGGTGCATGCCACCATGCCTGGCTAAATGTTTAAAAATTTTTTGGAGAGACAAGGTCTTGCTGTGTTGACCAGGTGGCCATGATGATTTCCTTTTTTAAAGAAACTTGTCCTGTAGAATTTCCCACATTCTGGATTTGGTCTGTTGCTTCCTAGTCATGGTGTTTAACTTGTTTCTCTGTCCCTCGTATTCCCTGTTAAACTGATAGTTAGGTGTAGCTCTAACTGGGAGTTCCATTTAGGCCCAGTTTTGGCAGGAATATTTTGTAGGTGATGCCGTGTACATCCCACTGTATTGCCTTGAAGGCACAGGTATGAGAAGGCACAGGTGTCCGGTCATTTCACTTTGAGCCTGTGATTGACCAGTGGGGGCAGGGCTGTGTGAGTCTCCATTTTATAGCCCCCATCAGACTCCCCTCTCATGGTTGTAGCATCCATTGCTGATAGTTGCTAGAGCCATGATTTCATTAAAGGTTGTCAAGTGATGACTGTCTAATTTCCATTTATTAACAGAAATTCTTCTGTAATGAACTCTTGCTACTTGGCTGCTTGAAATACATTTTATACTTGTAACCCTAACTTTTTCTTAGTATTTTTATTTTAAAAAATTTCAAACCTATAGAAAAGTTGCAGTATTAGTACAGCAAACACCCATGCACACTTTTACCTTGAACAACTAGTTGTTAATATTTGCCTATATGTGGCTTTTCCCTCATTCTGTTTTTTTTAAAAAAATTTTTATTGAACTGATTAAGAGCTGCAGCTGCCTTTGCCTTTGCATTACTATTAATAGTAACAAGCAAGTAGTTACTATGCAAGAGATATTTGTCTATTTTGTTTGCATCTGAGTCTGTAGGGCTTGGAACTCATAGGTGCTCCATACATATTTGATCAATGAGTAAATTTGGGGCATTTCTTACAGAGCTCTAATAATTGAAAAGGGTGTCCCTGGTAGGACCAGGCAGCTCTGATTTCCAGTAAAGTAAAAGGACTTAAGCCTTGAACTTCAGATTTTCATCGGTAAACACAATTTTGCTCATTTGGTTTTCAAGAAACACAAAACAAAATTAGAAGTACTGAGAATTGATTTTTCCCTTGCTACCCTCAGCCACAAAGAACCCGGAATCAGTATGGCATGAAAGGAGTCCTGGGCAACGTGGGTTCTTAACTGTCAGTCAGGTACCAGAAATGAGTGTCCAACATTGGGTAAAATCAGATGGGGCTGTTGCATGTGAGATGGTTGAGAAGGGAGGGTCTTAGGGAGCAATTGTGCTCCCATTTCCAGCGGCTGTGCCTAGAGTTTAGAGGCTATGTCCCTATTTCTGTGGTTTTTGGAGATGCTCGTCTGAACTCTCTGCTTGGATCTCTGTCTCAATTTCACTGTCAGGCATTTTGCCCTGCATAGATGCTTTTCTTTCACGTGCCTTCTGAGATATGGTCAGTTCAGAAAGGATGGCTTTAGGACCATGTGACATCATATCTTTTTAATGTACGTCTTAGATTTGTTTATTCTAGGTAGGCTCCCCAAAGTGTAATTTTTTGCTTTGCTCTCAGAGCCTGGACGGAAAGATGATAGAGGAAGAGCTAGATAAGTTTTTATTTTCATGAACTTAGAGAATCCACAGTTATTTTGAAAAATTGGGATTCAGTTGCATTGTTTATTATAGGAAATCGTAGATGTTCAGCAAGATTTGAAGATGAATAGCCCCCCAGACTGTGTACATCGAAATAACTAGAGAAAAATAAGTATCCCCACTGAAGTAGGGAAAAGTATGAGATGTGTCACACTCATTCTATCTTTAGGCCTTTCCTATCTTCACACATTTGTATTATTTTGGTAGATTTCATTTGTTCTGGTAGCTGGCGGGTGGGGAGGAATGAGAATAATGGATGGGTCATGGTGGAATAGCTCGTCTGTGGAGCCTGTTCCCTGTTAAACTGATAGTTAGACCTCGCTCTAACTGGTGGTTCCATTTGGGCCCAGTGTCCTTTCCTACTCAGCCCCTGAAATGTGTACAGTGAGGTGGGTACTTCCCGAAAGTCACTGTTCATGGGCACAGATGTAAAGGTAAGCATTTGTTCATTCTGTGGACCCTTGTCCAGCACAGGCATACAGGTCTAATGTTAGACACAACCTCTTTTTGTAATGGTATATTGCATTTTTTTTTTTTTTTTTTGAGACAGGGTCTCACTCTGTTGCCCAGGTTGGAGGATAGGGATGTGATCATAGTTCATTGTAATCTCAAACTCCTGGGCTCAAGCTGTTCTCCTGCCTCAGCCTCCTCAGTAGCTGGGACTACAGGTACTCCTGCGTAGTTGAGACTACAGGTGTGTGCCACCACATTCGCCACATTTTTAAATTTTTTGTAGAGATGAAGTCTTGCTATGTCGCTGAGGCTGGTTTTGAACTCCTGATCTCACGCAATCCTCCTGCCTTGGCCTCCCAAAAGTGCTGGGATTATAGGTGTGAGTCATTGTGCCTGGCCTGCCTTTTTGTGGAGTGAAGTGTCTTTGACCTTAAAGCTCAAATGTAACTAAGTTGAGAAAGGTGGATCATTTCAAGAGGGCTGGAAGAGAGAAAGGGAGTGGGATGTGGAGACAGTATACATTTTTAGATTTTAGTCTTTGTATAACATCATGTCTTCTTTTGAGACATTAGAACTACTGGTGAATTTTATTTATTTATTTTTAAATAAAAAAGAAACATAATATAGAATTCAAAAGATATGAAAGAGTGGGATATGAAACCTGAGTCTCTCTCTCTCCCTTCCCGACTTTCTCAGGCACCCAGTTTCCTCTCCTGGAGGGAACCACTTTTAACCAGTTTTTTCGTGTTTCTCTCCAAAGGTACTCTATGCAGGTTAATATATTCTCCTTCCCCACCTACAGACACAAATGGGGACATATGCATTCTGCACTTTTAAAAAAATCTCTAACAATATTTCTTGCTGATCTTTCTGAATCTCAGTACAGAGTAGAAGAGCTTCTTTTCTTTTTTACAAAAGGGTCTCACTCTGTCACCCAGGCTGAAGTGAGGTGGCGTGATCATGGTTCACTGCAGCCTTGACCTCCCAGCCTCAAGCAATCCTCCCATCTCAGCCTCTTGAGTAGCTGGGACTGCAGGTGTGTGTCACCACACCCAGCTAATTTTTTATTTTTTTGTGGAGACAGGGTCTCACTATGTTGCCCAGGCTGGTTTTGAACTCCTGGGCTCAAGCCATCCTCCCACCTTGGCCTCCCAAAGTACTGGGATTACAGGTGTGAGTCACTGTGCCTGGCTGAACAGCCTTATTTTTAAGGGCTACAGAGTACTCCAAAATTTCCTGTCTCAATAAAAGTAATGATAGGCAGGCAATACATGTGATATTTTCCCAGACTGAAAAAACCAGACTTCTATTGTGTATTCATGTGATAGGCATAACATCACCCTTGGAAAGTATTATGAAGGCTTTAGATATGGTACATATAGATCCCATAGGCTAGGGAAGAGGTATGAAGGTGCATCAGCCTTTTTCTTATTGAGGATTTGGGTGAGCACTTTCATGCACTTCTACTTGGGTTGATAAAGTGACATTTGGTGCAGAGCAAGCAGAGATGTTCTAGGTTATGTTCATTGCAGTTTAAGGCCTCGGATGGCTAGTGACTAGTGTCACACAGCCCATTTACTTAGGCAAATGACTAAGCATGAAATCACTGGACTTGCACTTCTGTCGAGTGCTTCCCATTCAGAGGGGACAGCAGTGTGTCCCTACAAGCCCTGCTGCAGCAGCATTTGGATACTTCGCTTCCCACCCTGAAAAGCGGAGCAGTCCTCCAGAAAAGTGACTCCAGTCAGTTCTCTCCCTGGAGCAGAGGGGAGCACCCGATCCCCTAGGGAGGTGGCTGGAGAACAGGGGGGGACTTGAGATGAACTTGCTGCCTATGCACGTGTGCCAGGGAAAGGACAGCTGAGACCCTGAGGCCACACATTGTACAATTGCTGTACCTCTAAGGGCCGAAGTCAGCAGAACTGTTTCCCAACTGCCTGTGGGCTGGCCTTGCAGGGAAGGCTGTCAAAAGATGGCCAAGTACAGGCACAAGCCTTACCTCCCTGAGAGCCTGCTCCCAGCTTCCTCTCTGGCCTTCAGCTTTTCTTAAGTGAAGCTACCCTTGACCTTTGTTGTAATTAAAACCAAGAGTTGTTCTAGAATGGGTTCTCAGGATGTCCTATGGAGGCTTTGACTTCTGGCCCTTTACAGTTCTAGTTTTGCAGAAATGAAAATGCTCTGGTAACTAGAGCAGGTCAATTATTGCAGCCAAGAGTAGTATTGTAAAGTTGGAGGGTTTTAGAGGGTCAGGAAAGAAATGAGTGGCCCATGGAAGTGTCCCTTAAACGATAACAGCCAAAGCACAGCCACCTATGGAATATTTCTTTGTTTTTCTGGACTGGCAGAAAGTGCAGGGCTTGCGAGAGTAGGAAGTTAGAGCCAGTCTCATCCAATGTCCTGTGAAATTCTAGTGTTTCTATTAAGTGCTTGCCGGGGTCTGCTTGAACCCCTCCAGCTGGGGAACTTGGTAGAAACAGCCCCACTGATTCTGTTTTTTAATAAAGTCCTTTTTAGTTTTACAAGCAAACTGGTAGCTCTTTAATGATGTAAAAATTCAAACAAGACAGATAAAGCTAAATGTGCCTAAAAATACTATTTACTCTGATCCTAGCCATCTCTCTAGAAGTAATTACTGGAATAGTTTGTTGGTATCTTTTACCCACTTCAATACATGTATGTACAAAAGTCTGTTTTTCTTTTTATGTAAACAGATCACATTAAGTGCATTCTGCACCTTACATTCTTTTTTATCTTTGCAGTAAGTACATCCTAGAGATGTTTTAGTACATGTAGATTTACCACAGTTTTCTTACTGCTCCATGATAATCCCGTGGTACGGATGCACTATTGCCCTGTTGGTGGACATTTAGGTTCTTTCTTTCTATTTTTGCCATTATCTATCCCCTGAGTTTTTTTAGACAGCTCTAGACTTCAGGAAATTTGCAGCTTCATCCTCAGAAACAGATTCTGGTTTCCAGGAATGTGCTGCAGAACCCGTTTGTGGAGAGCCCACATGTCTTGTCCAGTCCTTGTGTTGTATGGACAAGGACACACACACACACACACACGTACACACATTATTTATTGTGACTTCTTTTGCTGGCCACTGTGCTGAACACAGTTATCTTTTTCCTCAAAACAACCCTATGAAGTAGGTGCTGTTATTATCCCTGCTTGCAGATGAGGAAACTGAGAAGTATATATATATAAAAAAAAATGTTAAGTAACTTGCTCAGAGTCATACAGCTAGTGAGTAGCCAGCCAGAATTTGGACCCAGGTAAGTCTGATTGTAGGGATCATGGTCTTATTCTCAGTGCTTTGCTGCCTTCTGTTTTTATGCTCCTTGACACCTGATACAGCATCTTTGCCCATGGTAGAACCTCAGCAGATATTCCCTGAGGGCCATTTTGACAAGAAACCAACATGTTCAGCTTGTGAGAATAATAGTAAGGAGTGCATGCATGACCTAAGCCCTTCCTAGCATCCTTTGGCCTCGCTCTCTGCAGAGCTGTGCTCCAGCCAGCTGCCTGACCCACCAGAAGAAGGTCAGTGCAGAGGATGCAGCCTGTGCTTAGGGGTACTGGCCAAGGCCCTGCCAGCCCTGCCATTAAAAGGCTTAATTAGGCTAGTCATTAAGTTCAATTAAGCATTGGAAATGATTGTCCCTTCTAACCCTGCATTGCCCTCTAAGAACTGGATCCATTCCCAGGCAGCCTGCTCAGGAGCCAGGTTCTAGTTACGGGTGCACCTGTAAAACTGCTTCTGGTTTCAGGGCCTGTGATGCCATGGCAGACTAGGGCAGAGTAGCCCAGAGCGAGGCACTCCAAGTACACATTAAATTGGGTTAGGTTTCTGCCTTTGAGGCCATTTCCTAAGTTCATTTCTGAGCCACCTTCTCTTATTGGGCCACCTTTTCCCCAAGTGTCATTAGGAGTCAGGACATCTGCCTGTGCCGTGGGCACAGAGCAGAGCCCTGGGCTGGGGTGAGAGGAAAAGAGGTGTAGTGTAGCAGCCCCATGCAGCCAGCTCAGTGCCCTTGGCCTCTGTCTCTTCAGCCTTACACACGAGGGGTCTCAAAGGCCCTCTCCAACTCCAAAAGGATGTGTGAACATCTGAAACATACTTTCTAGATGGCTTGCTTGAAACGAGTCCTTTTAGTTTCTGAGTTATTATATTACCTTGAAGCAAAACAGTTGACAAGCATTGAGGCAGGGCCGGGGCCAGGTGAGTAGAGGCATGAATGAACCGCCACAGTGTTTAGGATGAGCACACCAGGCTTTGCAGAGGGGAGCAGAAGGGTAGGTGGGCAGGGTAGAGAACAGCTCGTGTGCAGGGCCTGGAACTCCAGGCAGGCCCTACTTTTTTAGGAAATAGGAGCCACTGCGGTGTTGACAGGTGCGTGACTGGTGGTGCAAGGTATCACGATTTTTTTTTTTTTTTTTTTTTTGAGACGGAGTCTTGCTATGTCACCCAGGCTGGAGTGCAGTGGTGCGATCTTGGCTCCCTGCAGCCACTGCCTCCCGCACTTCTGAATGCCTTTTTGACATGGGACAACCTTGGGGTACTTGCAGATGTAAAAAGAAATCTGTTTCTCCCAATGTAGAGTCCTCTTGGCGCAATGTGGAAACTGTTTTCTCCTACTATACCCTCAGTGCTCCACCTCTGACACCAGATGTACAGAAGTTTTTCTCCATACACTGTAGCCAGTTCTGCAGTGGACACTAGCTGGCTGTTCTACAGTTTTACTCAATTCTGACGCTATCTGCCTGGAGTTAACATCAGATCTCACAGGTTCAGAGCTGAGTCCCACAAGACTGTCCCACATTTCCAGTGCCAGTTGCAAGCCCTGGGTTGTTTTACCTGTGCTTCTGAAGCACTGGCTGTAAATCGAGTGTTCCTATGACCCCTTTCCAACTTGATTAATTTGCTAGAGTAGCTCACAACTCAGGGAAACAAACACTTTACTTACTATCCCCAATTTATTACAAAGCATATTTTATTTCTCTTTTTTTTGTTTTGTGTTTTTTGGTTTTTTTTTGAAACAGAGTCTTACTCAGTCGCCCAGGCTGGAATGCAGTGGTGCTATCTCGGCTCACTGTAACCTCCGCCTTCCGCCCTATGTGCCTCTTGAGTAGCTGGGATTACAGGCATGTACCACCATGCCCAGCTAATTGTTGTATTTTTAATAAAGACCCAGTTTCACTATGTTGACCAGGCTGGTCTCGAACTCCTGGCCTCAAGTGATCCACCTGCCTCAGCCTCCCAAAGTGCCGGGATTACAGGCGTGAGCCACCATGCCAGGCCACAAAGCATATTTTAAAGGATGCAAATGAAGAGCTATATAGGGCAAGGTTTGAAAGAGACCCAATTGTAGGACCTTCTGTTCCCATGGAGTTGAAGTGTGCCACCCTCCCATCACGTGAATACATTCTTGCTCTCCAGCCCAGAAGCTCTCAGAACCTAGTCGTTTTGGGTGTTTATGGAAGCATCATTATGTATGCACAATTGATTAAATCATTGGTCATTGGTGATCAAATCAACCTTCAGCCCATCTCCTCTCCTGAGGTCAGGGAGTAGGTTCCCCTGGTACCAGCCTCCATCCTGAGACCATCCAAGAGTCCCCCCATTCATCTATCTCCCATCAGTCATTCATTAGCATACAAAAAGACGTATCACTTTGGAGATTCCAAGGGTTTTAGGAGCTATGTGCCAGGAAACCAAATATTTATAGTTGGCCTTTAGAACTGAGAAAGTCCACTTATAGGAGGATTTTCTTCTGCCTCCACCACCCCTGAGACAGCAAGGCCAACCTCTCCTCTTCCTCCTCCTCCTGATCCACTTCCACTTAATGAGTAGTAAATACATTTTTCTTCCTTCTGATTTTCCTCTAGCTTACTTTATTGTAATACAGTATATAGCACATATAACGTACAAAATGTGTATTAATTGACTATGTTACTAGTGAGGTTTCCAGTCAACGGTAGGCTGTATGTGGTTAAGTTAAACTTCAACTGTATGGGGGGTCTGTGCCCCAACATCCACATTGTTCAAGGGTCATCTGTATTTGGATGAAGACTAAATATGTATTTATTATTATAAATCACAATAACACACTCTTCTTAAGGGCTCACTCATCCTCATTCTTTATAGGAAGAGTTCTCTTTTCAGGCTAGACAAAGTTGTGGAGAGGGTCTGCTCATCTTTTTTCCCTGGGTTTGCCACCTTTTTCTCTAGCAGATATTGGCAATGTCTCTCATTCGCATCCTTAGAATTCTTCTCCTCCTGCATCCATTTCAAATCATTGCTTTCTCTTCTGAAACCATGTATGAAGGTTAACTAATTATAATTATGTGAGGTTGCTTTTTCCATAGGATTTGTATTCCTTCCTGACTAGAATGAGTTCTCGTTTGAGATGTGCTATAGTAATTGGAGTTAAAAATCTGCAGTCAACAGAAAATCCCGTTGACAGAAGCTTAAACAGAAAGGAGTTTGTCTCACAAAAGGAGAGGTCCAGGGCTTAGCAGCCCAGCACTGTAGGCACCCCCGGAGCCAGGAGGGTTGGAGCTCTTTCCCTTTCTGCCCCACCATCCTTAGCATGTGGGCCTTTGTCACCATGCTTGTGCCTCCTGGTTGTGGGATGGCTGCTATACCGCCAAGCCTCACCTGTGTTTTCCAGGCAGAAGAAAGAATGACGTGAAAGTGACGGTGAAGGGCTCTTTCTTAGCAAGAATTTGTTTTTTGGAGGTGAGGGAGAAGAATGTGCTGCATCTTTCTCACGGGTCTACCCCTCAGCCCCAGAGAGGCTAGGAAACAGATTTTTAGTTGGGCTAATTGTCACCCCAAACAAAACTGGTATTTGAATCAAGATGGAGGAGACAACTTTGGGTGGATGCCAAGCTATTTTCTGTGGTCTGACCCTATTGAGCTGAGTTTCAGAAGTCACTGGATGAGACTGCCCTACTATAAAGACCGTGTCATGTGATGTGGAGGGTTAGGTGTGTAGGTAGTGCAGAAACCATTTCACCTAAGCTTCCCAGAGGTGGAGAATCCTTCAGAAAGATGTGAAAGCCAGAAAAAGTTGCTTTTTAGACAGGAATAAACAGAAGCGACTGAAATGAAGAAAGGGAACCAAGAGGCAGAAAAAGTAAAGCAGAAGATAGAAAAAAATGAGAGGGCTACCTGCTGAGAGATTGAGAGGTAAATTAATTGTGTTGTGGAAAGCAGTGGCCAGCTGGTGGGGAGGCTTTGTGAGCGGGTCAGAATGTTTCTCGTGTGGGGCTGGGGGTCTGTAGATGAGGTCAACAGGTCAGGTGGCGAGGGCAGGCTGCTGGACTTGCCAGTGAGGGTGGCCCGGACAGGTTCAGCAAGGGAGGCAGGAATATGTGCAAGCGGGGAAGTGGTGGGTCCCCAGAAGCAAAAAGTGTGTAGCCACTCCCCTGGGCACACCCAGCCAGCACCCATCTCAGGGTGGGGATCAGTTACAGGATCGAGGAGAAAGACGCCTCAAGCAAGGACAAGCAGCACAGGGAAGAGACTGGATGAGGACCACCAGCACCACAATAACGATGGTGGTAGCAACAGCCACTGTTCACCGAGCACTTCCTGGGTGCCAAGTTCTATGCAAAATGCTTTGCCTGAATTAACTTACTTGATTCTTACAACAACTTTGTGAAGTAGAATTTGATATTATCACCAGCTTGGCAGAGTTTAAAGTGACTTGCCCAAGAGCATGCAGCTAATGAATGATGAAACTTTGTTCTAAAGCCAGAACCTATGAAACTTTGTTCTGAACCTGTAGCCAATTCCTGCTGCTATAACAAAGTACCACAGTCTGGGTAGTTTATAAATAATGGAAATGTACGTCTCACAGTTCTGGAGTCTGGGAAGTCTGAGATCAAGGCACTAGCAGATTCAGTGTTTGGTGAGGGCTACTCTATACTTCCAAGACGCCTTGTTGCTATGGTCTCACCTGGCGGAAGGCAGAAGGGCAACAGGGACTAGCTACCAACCAGCCCTTCGATAAGGGACTAATCCCATCCCTGAGGGTGGAGTCCTCATGGCCTTGTCACTTCCTGAATACTGTTGCATTGGGGATTAAGTTTCAACATCAATTTTGGAGGGGCCACATATATTCAAACCATAGCACCCTCTGACTCTGGAGCCCATACTCAGAACCACTGGCTTCAAGCTAGTTTAAATTGGGGCCTGAGATTAGAGCTCAGCACGTACACCTTGGCTGGTCTGATTCTGAGTGATTGAGCCTGGGGTTCTTAGAGTCCTCTCTGACCTGGGGAATAGGAAGGTTGGTTTCTGAGTTCCCTCTGTTTGGAAGGTTTAGCAGGTCTAGGTAGCTATCCTCTTTCCAACTGCTTGGAGAGAAAGGAAATAAAGAAGTCATATTAAGCAGGAAGAAAACAAATGGAAATGTTGAGAGCAGGTTAACTGTTTAGGAGAGGAGTATAAAGGGGAAGTACCATTTCTGTGTGCAATCGAGAAAGTTGTAGCAGGTCTGACAACAGCTAAGAAAAAGAGAAACAGACCAAGGAGAAAAATGCTTTACATTCTTAAGTAGGAAGAGAGTTTGGGTCAACTTTGTTTTGCCTAAAAGTAATTGAAAAAGGGAAGAGGCAGGCCTGCCTGCCCGCCTGCCGCCTGCCCGCCTGCCTTCCTCTCTCTGTTCCTTCCCTCCCTCCCTTTTTTTTTTTTTTTTTTTTGTCATTGCAGTTTCCAAACCTGCACACTATACTGTCTTGATTGAGATTTTTAGGGCTGGATAAACCAGTTGCAAGGAAGGGACTGCGTGGGGGTTGTCAGAATGGAGAGCAGTATTAATGGGGAACAGATGTGGGTGGGGGCCAGGATCAAGGGGAGGCAGGGTTGGTGATCATTCACAGAGCTGGGGAGAGACCTGAGAAGCTATGGAGTCTGGCCCCTTCCGTTAGGAAATGGAGAAAATGAGAACTAGGGAGGTTAAGTGACGCTGAGTTATAGAATCTTAGAGTTAGAAAGGCCCTTAAATGTCACCTTGCCCCACTGCCCAAGGTCGTACAGCTAATTAGTATAATAGAATGTGCCTCTCATTCTGCAGCCATGCCCATTCTCAAACCTTGAGCACTGCATGCATTTATCTCAAGTTCACAAAAAGGCCATGCACTATACTATTTGTGCAAGAGTGAATCTGTTAGAATAAAATTGTCTTTACTGCTGTCCTCTGGGACGCTCAACAGAATTGAGATGTTGATCGTATGAAGCAATCTTATTGAACAAAAAAACTTCCAAGGAAGAAAGTTGTGTCCCCTGAGCCAGCCAGTCTCTGCTGTGGGGGACCTGCTGCTTTGCAGAGTGAGCAGCTGAAAGCCAGGAGGGAATGCTTAGAGATGCCAACCATTGGTTAAAATTCTCCGAACATAAATGATCTCCTTGTTCTCCCTTTGATGGATTCGGTCTCTCAAAAATAAAATGCATCTGTGAACATCACACCTACTTCTTTCCTTTTCTTTTGAGTCCTGTATGGGGAAGTACCCAAAAGCAATTTTAATACAGATGAAACAGGTTGGGCACACATAGGTATAAATATGCATAGGAAATGGAGGCCCCTCACATCATCTGAGTTTTTTCTGGTCTAGTGGGTCGGTCATTGTTTTTACTTTTTGACCCGTGCTGCCCCCACCAGAACTGAATACTGATGGCTACACCAGTTTCTCCAGGTTTCACAGCACCCGTTGTAAGAGAGCCCACGTGTTGAAGTGGCAGGGTGCCCTTGGTTCCTATGTACCAGGGATTCACCAGGGTGGGCCCTGAGCCTCCCAGGAGGCTGCCACACATGGTCCTGTGCTCCCCCAGTGGCTCACATGCCGGCAACCAGAACTGAGGCACCTTCTCTTCATGTACCTCATAGCTTGGGTGAGTCTCAGTGTATTTTTGGGGTTTCGGGGAACCACAGAATGTAAAAGAACAGAAGCAGAGAAGATGGTGGGTTAGTTACTAGAAGGAACTCTTTACAAGTTTCCCTATTATAAAGCAGAAACTTCTGTACAGGAAAAGTAAAAGACCCACTCCAGCAATTAAACATGAATTGAAATAAAGGTTTCCAGAAGCACTGAGAAGTTTGTCCCTTGACTTGTGGCACATGGTTTCTACTTGTCTCAGTCACCACATCCAATCTTGTTTATCTCCATCCTCCATCCTTGTAGCTCAGTTTTCCCAAGATTCGTGTCTAGTCCCAAAGTTATTCTTTTCCACTAGCTGTCACTTCCTCTGATCATGCCAATGGAAGAGTCTCCATTTACAGCCAGTCTTTCTTTAACACTTCTCTAACCCTGCTAATTTCCCCTTTTAATACAAAAATAGGCTGTACGCTCTTGGATTTTTGACAAACAGCAATGTCTAGCTAATAAAGTTTGTAGTTTTTAAAAAGCTGTGTGTTTTTTTTTTTTTTTACAATTATTTCCCGGTGGCTGGTGATGATAGCTTTCCATTGAAGATACAGAGTTTTCTTTTTAAAAAAAATGTATTAAAACCAAGGAATCAATTTAAAGAAAATATTAAGTGGTTACAGAAAGTACATAGCTATAGCAAAATTGGTGAAGGTGGCACTTGGAAATGGCAGACATTTCGGGAACACTGTCATACAGTGGCTTCTTAGCTGCTTCTCCCCACCCCCAACCCCCTTCTTTCTCCCAGTGGGAAGAATAAGAACTTCTTCCATTTAACTGCTCTGTGCTGCTTTTGTACTGCAGGATACAGGGTAAGTTGCATAATATTAGATCATTGAGGAGTCTATATGTGGGCTTAAGTAACTTGAAGGGGGAAAGCAAAGAACCCATGGTTAATTTCAAGCCCCAAAGTCCCTCCTGATCCCTGATCAATATCAGTGTTTGTATTATAGAGTTGACACCAGTAATACCATCTTATTTGGTCTTATTGCTTACCCACTCAGCCCTGATGCCATTCTCATCTCCAGCCACCACCTTATCCGTATTTCAGCCACATCATGTCCCCTGCTGTTTTCCGAACACCTCGGCCCCTGCATGCCTCTGGCCTCTGTTCAAGTGGTTTCCCTCCTGCAGCTTTTCTGCCCATTGCAAGCCTCCTCATCTCTCCATTGGCAAGGCTTCCAGGAAGCCTCCCCAGATCCCCAGCTAGAATGGCTGGTTCCCTCTTTAGTGCTCCTGTGACAGTTTGCTTACACCTTCCTCACTTGTCCTGTCAAATCTGGGGCTCAGTAGAATGAGGGATTGTGAACCTCAGTTTCCAGGTCCAGCACTGCGTCCACTGGCTTCGGAGCCTTCATTAGATCTCTTTGAGGACTCCTGGTCTCCACTTCTTCATCTAGCAGCTGACAGTTTGGATGTAGTGGGAGTGTTTGGATGTGGTGGGAGTCTTTTGTTTGTTTTCTTGTTTTTTGCTTGTTTGTTTGTTTGTTTTTGAGATGAGGTCTTGCTGTGTTGCTTAGGCTGGTCTTAAACTCCTAGGCTGAAGTGGTTCTCCCACCTTAGCCTCTTGAGTAGCTGGGATTACAGGTGCACACCACTGTACCCATCTGGTGGTGAGAGTCTTTTTGGCCTTACAGTATGTAAGTTTATGGAGGTGTTAGTGTTATTTCTGTAACGTTCTTTTCTCCTACCAGATTGTAAAATCTTGAGCAAAAGATCCCCAATTCCCAGCGCCTCTCACTCGTGCCTAGTAGATGATTAGTGATCCAGTAATGGTTTCCTGAATTAAAAAATGTTCATTTGAGAGGCCTAAAACCTCTAGAGTTCTAAACTCTGCTGCCTTTTCTTGATAGCAGGCATATTACATTTTATATGTTCCCATAACTAGCTACTCAAAGCGTTTCTGTGTATTTCAACCTTTTTTCATACATTTAGTTTGAAGCAAAACAATGGTGTCATTTTAAATGTGACCAGCAGGGGGCAACATTCTCCCAGGAATTGCCTTGTGATTCACTAGGCCTTGGCAGTCTATAGAGAGGACATGGGCATGAGTTTTTTATCGGTCTACCAGACATCTTACTGATGAACTGTGCTGGCAGGAGCTAAATATGATCTAGCATGACCTAAAACCCCAGAGTGCCAAAATTTGGGTGTTAGGGAATACCTGCCTGCTTTTAAAAGAAGGAAGAAAATACGGTACCTAGCAGCATATACTAGATGCTAAACACATGAGTGGCAAGAACTAGGAACTGAGGGGAAAAAGGGTGGTGACTTCAGCTTTCAGGGGAGATTTAAATGAGAAATCTATTGGACGAGGAAAACTTCAGTTCATGAGAAATATCTAGCTTTTAATGAGTATTGCAGATGTGGGGGCAGCTTAGAGCAGAGGGACCCCAATTATACAATGTACCACCTGGGATTGAATGAGCAGTGTGGCCAAGATGACAATGGCAGATTTCTCCTTTCTTCACATTTGGGTTTTCACTGCAAAGACTCATTTGGCGCTTCACACATTTATAAAGTAGAGCCTTGGTTCTGGATTTGCTGGTGACATTAGATGATCCGGGAATATTGCCTTCTCTCTCTCATGCCTTGGTAAAATTTACCTCAATGAGGTTTGGAGGCAACTGTGAGATTTTTCTTGGACACTTAAAAATTATGAGGGTAGAAAACCTTGCAAGAAAATGGCATTTTGATTTTTTTTCTCCAGAGGAAGAAATTTTTACTTGACATTTTAAAAACGTAAAGTAGCTTTGGCATCAATGTAGTTGGTATCTCTTTCCTGCTCTTCCCCTGGCCAGTTTTTCTTCATGCATTTGGCCCCTGGCTGCAGTTTCTTCTCTTTTGTAATGGGAATCATGCAGGTGCCTTCCTATGGCTTTGGCATTTCTCTCACCTGCAACAAGTTATAGTCAGAACCATTCATCCAAACCCTTCACATTCCTCTCCAGGTCAGAGTGATCCGTGAGGGATGGACTCACATAGGGCCTTCCACGGGCACAGGCAGGGCTCCAGGTGCTTGGCACTTTGGTCTATTTTAAGCCTGTTCTGCCTTGCAGCAGGGAGGTGGGTCTAGGGTCCAGTATGTGCTGTGGATATTAAGAGACTTCAAGGACACTTCCCCCCATTTATCCCGGTTATGTCCCCTGCTAAAATAGGTTAACGGTGTCTAATTAACCACTGAACATTGTCATGCTGCATAAAGATAGCATCCTGGCTGTTCTCTGAGCCGTGGTACTTTATCTCCATTTAGATCTCTGCAGTATTCCATTAAACTCGAGAGAAACATTTTAACTGAGATGATGTCTACATTAGGGCTGCCTTTTACCCTTCAGCACATAACCCATGTAGCAGCAGTTAAGGCCTCTTCTCTCTGGTGACGGGAATCCAGGTTGTTTTGTGGCCTCTTCCCCAGAAGTTCATGGGATCCCTGCAGTTGGGGGTCATAACTACCTGCTAGTCCCACTTGATCATGATGGCCAGATCAGGCCCCTGATGCAGCAGGGAGGAGACAGACCCTGCAGGCAGGAATAAAACTATGAGGATCCAAGATTCTGCCATGGTCCCGTGTGGCTGAAGTCACAGATGTGCTACTGGGATCCAGCTTGTGCTCAGCTGCCCAAATCACACCATCACATGTCAGTGTGAGCTCCAAATGCCAAAGAAAGGGATTCTATTTGAGCAAAAGAATTTCAAAAAGGGAGGAATATGGAGAGAAAGGTGACTTAGCTAGATGGGATCTCTTTTTTGTCATGATGCACACTGTTGCCTTGTAAATAAAATGTATATAATAAATCACAGAACAATTAAACCAACATTAACTACCAGATCATCAGGACTGACAAAGCTACAGCCCTACTATGAGTTGAAAGGTTGTCCCTGTCCTGAAAATATTAGTTGGATTTGAAGCAGAGGAGCATTTCCCATGCTGTTGAAATGCCTGCATGTCTCCATGGTACAAGGGTTGGGAACTGAGCTTTGGAGTCAGACACCCTGCTTGCATTCTGGCCCTACCGCTTTCTAAGTAAGTAACCTTAGGCAAGTTACTTACCTCTCTTGAGCTCCTCATCTGTGAAACAGAGAGAATAAAATAAGGTACTATAATACTGAAATAAGATAATGTATACTGTATAGGACATATGTGATTATATAATTGTGGAATAGTATTGTAAATACTATAATGACAGTGGCTGGTGCCTAATAAGCTCAGTAAATTTTGACTGTTGTCATCAGTCATAATCCTTCTTAGGGCAGGTTTGTGGGGGAAGGGACAGCACAAAGGAAGGGTGGGCTGAGGCCTGGGACTGGGCTTTCTTTCCCCTGAGAGTTGAGAGTTGGTTGCGCTGAGCCAGGCAGGGGAGGCTAAGCGTAGGTCAGAGAGAAGCTGGGATGAAGACCAGGAGGGGACTGGGTGAGTGTGGAGCTGAGGTACTGGGCTTTAAATGCAGGTCACAACAGCAAGACAACCCCCTTCACCTTCACATCGTCTGCCTGAGAAGCCAAGCTTCTGAGTCCTTGGCAGCTTCGTGGCTGAGCATTGTAGGCAATTTGGAAAGGGCCATCAGCCCGCTGTGATGTGGGGAGGGGAAGCCAGTCTTTGCTCCCTCACCCTGCTCCACAAGGCGGAGGTGAGAGAGAAAGTTTACTGTCACTGTCCCAGGTTAAAACTTCATTCTGCAAAATGGCCAAAGCAATCAGTGAGTGATGGAGTAGCTCTTAAAAAGAAACCTGGCATTTAATTAACTTTTCAAAGTGCTGGTTCAGCAACCTCTATGTTTTACATTTTGAATATTGAACGTGCATCTCTAATCGGATCTGGATTGCTCTGGGCCTGGTGTGGTGGACAACACCTGCTTAGTTTTCATGAACACCAGGGACTCGGGCATGAATTTCAGGATCACTCAGGAACAGAGACTTTGCCTAGTGGACCATTCAGGTCCACTATTTCTTCCTCCTCTCATCCTTTAGGTCAAGTCCATGTTCATTAACGCTTCTGTTAGAAGAAAGTAGGCAACTCAGGAGGAGAAGGCAAATAAGTTTCAGTTTTGCTGCTTAGCAACTGGAGTATTCAGCTGAATGTCTCAAGGCTTAGGGCAGGGAGTCTCGTCTACATGACTAGGTCCCATTTCTAGAAGTTACTGCCTCAGGGGGATTAGGAGTAAGCCCAGCCCATGTACATTGAAAAAGCTTCCGGGGGTGAGTCTTGTGCACCACTGTTGAAGAATGACTAATTTAAAAGATTCTCTCCAGCTTCCAATTCGCTGTCTATACCATATCGTGCCTTCCATAAGGAGAGAAAGTCAAGAAGGGACCGTCTACACAGTAAATCCAAGCGGATGTCTGGGTGCCTTAGGGATATTAGATAATCAACTGGTATCTTCCTTTGAAAAGGCTTGAGGCAAAGTGTTTGGAATCTAGGGTGAAAGTCGGGAGACATGGATTCTAGTTTCAGCCTCATCACTAACTAGCTCTGTGATTTGGGTGAAGCCCACAGCCGCAGTGCCCAGCGTCCCTCTCTGTGTATAAAACTGTGCTGCTGAAACCTGCTTTTCCTCTTCTCCAGAACTCAGCCGAGGTGGTGTTTGTAGATGTGAATGTCTTTGAAGAGTATTGAAAAGTGCTCTGTGTGAGGTGATCTCGCTGGAATTATGATTTGCCAGGTTCCCCAAACTTCTAATAGCCACTTTTGGGGGAAAAGGCACAGGGGCCCTGAGTACAGAAATAAACCAGCAGCCCAAGGCTATGCTGATCTCAGCTCTGCAGACAGCCTGTCAGAGAGGGCTGGGCTCAGGTCACACAAGCCTCATCAACAGCCTCAGTTTCCTCAGAAGTTGGGAATGAAGTGTCTCTGAAGAGGTGCTCCAGAACCCATAATTCTTCACCTCAACCTCTGTCCCCACACAGTCTGGGAGGAAGAACTTCCATATCAGATTCTTCTCTGATTCCCTACCCTGTGGACTGTGGTAGACTACTGTGTTTTAGGTTCTTGTTTGTTTGCTTGCTTGTTTGTTCTTAACCTGTCACCAGTAGTTTAAAAATACAGTCAGGGCTGAGCACAATGGCCCATGCCTGAATCCCAGTGCTTTGGGAGGCAAAAGCAGGAGAATTGCTTGAGGTCAGGAGTTTAAGAACAGCCTGGACAACATAGTGAGACCCTGTTTCTACAAAAAATAGAAAAAAAATTAGCCAGGCACAGTGGCACGCACTTGTAGTCCCAGCTACTCAGGAGGCTGAGGTGGGAGGATAACATGAGCTGAGGAGTTTGAGATTGCAGTGAACCGTGATCTCAACACCGCACTCCACTCTGGGCCACAGAGTGAGACCCTGTCTCTAAAAAAAAAAAAAAAAAAAAAAAGGTAAATTAATAAAAAATAATCAACACCGCACTCCACTCTGGGCCACAGAGTGAGACCCTGTCTCTAAAAAAAAAAAAAGTAAATTAATAAAAAATAAAAATATACTTCATGACTGGGTGTCTGTATATATAAAACAGGAAACAAAATGTTTACATAATACCTATCCCTACTATTTTCAGCACACGGTGTTTTCTGTGCTATTAAAAAAGAAAGATGAAAGAAAAATTTTAAAAGGAAAGGCAAGCTGGTGGTGAGCCACTAAATTGGTTTCATGGCTCACTAATGGGTCATGACCTGAAGTTTAAAAAACATCGTGCTAGATTCTGTGTCTTGCTGGGCTCCTTGTCACTGCACTAGCCTGAGGTGCCTTTGAGGACCAGGCAGATAAAGTAAATCTGTGAAGTGGGGTTTTATTTCACAATGGCACCTTCAGTCATATTCTTGAGATACATACACAAATTATTTGCATATTTGCATTTCTATAAAGAAATATACTCTGCCAGTTTTCCTAAAACACACTCCCCACTTTGTCTTTTTGCCTCCTCATATTTGATAGCTGCATAGCTACAGGACGTACTTTGCCAGCCTCCTTACTCCTATTGGAAAACCAGCAGTGCAGATCACGTAATTCAGGACTAGTTCTGGACCCCCAGTGTTTGGGAGCAATGCAGGGTCGGGGGAGCTCAGGTTCATCCACTGCACGTCCAGTATTGCCAGGCTAAAAAGTTAAACTAAAAAGTTAGAGTCCAGAAATTTGGATTTTTATACAAAATCTCCCCATTTTGGCAATGAATTTACATTAAAACAGAACAAAACAAAAAATAAACAGACAGCAGTATGGTTTAGACCAAACTCATCTGCAGGCTAGGTAAGGCTGGGAAGTGGCCAGTGTTTGGTCTGTGACCCCGATCAGAGGCAGGGCGCACCATCCCACTCAGTGCGCTCCCAGAACCCGTTATTTCTGGCAGAGATAGAGAGAATGAGAGAGAACACGCCACCTGAGGGCATCCCTGCTGCCTGTCCTTGAGGACTCCATTTGATCTTTCTTCCTTCCTCTGTTGGGAGAAAAGAGAGAGGGGAGAGTCCTTGGGCTCCCCCTAGAGTGAGAGAGAGCAGGATGTGGGCTCAGCCGCGATTAAGCTGAATATTAAACCCATCCCCCTTTTGGATGTTGAGTGGATAAATGGCAATCAATCAGCCTCCCCCCAAAGATTAGCATTATCATTATTGTTTCCTTGAGACAGAATCGCCACTGGGTTTGCCACTGCACATTGTGTAGGGAAGGAACGATTAGGTCATAACTCCTGAGGATAATTGGAGACGAATATGTCTCTTATGTACACAACAAAGGCGCCAGCCTTTCTTCCTAGCCTCTTTAATCCCGGGATTCTTCTCTTATCCCTGTTTTCATCCAAGCACATCTACCCTTGGTGACATTAGCTGTGTCATTCGGACAGTGGGGGTATAGAGTTTAACTTCATGAGGACAATTAGAGGCATTGGTCCTCGGGGACGGCGTGAACTGGGAAGACAGCTTCTGTCCTCCCACACAGAAGGTGGCTTTGGTGGCTACTGGGCGCTCTTCCTTTAGGATTCCGTTGACAGAACAGGCATTGGAAGCCTATGGCATCCAGCAACACCAGGCTGGGGATGCCCTGGGCACCCTGCAGTGGTTTCTCTTTGGTGCCTCCCACTACCCATTCTGTCTCCCTCTGCCCTCATAACCCTCATTGCTGAGTCTCCTTTATCTCTTTAAGGGTCCGAAACTGCAGCCTGGGAGATTCCCTTAGAGTTGTTATACTCTGTTCTTCCAGCTTGACCTACCCATTCTCCCACCTCACTTCAGCCGTCATTCTTTCTTTTTAAAAATAGTACAGTTGATAGAGTCTAAATTCCATGGAAAGCAGTCTAGTTAAACTTTGACTTTTTTTATTTTATATTATAAATTTTTTTTGAGATGGAGTCTCACTCTGTTGCCAGGCTGGAGTGAAATGGCACGATCTTGGCTCACCGCAACCTCCACCTTCCGTGTTCAAGCGATTCTCCTGTCTCAGCCTCTGAGTCGCTGGGATTATAGGTGCCCAACACCATACCCGGCTAATTTTTGTATGTTTAGTAGAGATGGGGTTTCACCGTGTTGGCCAGGCTGGTCTCAAACTCCTGACCTCAAATGATCCACCCACCTTGGCCTCCCAAAGTATTAGGATTACAGGCATGAGCCACCGTGCCTGGCTGAAATTTTTATTTTTTAATTGACAAAAAAAAAATGAATGTAGAATTCTACTTTTGGCAGGGAGAGTTATTTGCGTTTTGTAGGAATTGCTGGTTGGCTCCTAGAAACCAATTCTTACTGGCAAGGCTGGTGGCCCACCCTGTCAAGGTCTACATCCTGCCTCCAGGCCATTTGCCACCCTTTGCCCCCATCCTTTGCTCTTGCTCGTCATGGTGCTAGATTTCTGACTTAAAATAACTCATTTAAAACAAACAAACAAAAAACCCTACAATAACAGAATTGTGGAAGTTTTCAGACATACAAAAATGTAATCTCCATGTACCCAATATTCAACTTTAATAATCATCAACAGTTCGCCAGTCTTATTAGAAAACTTCACATCAGTGTTTCTCAGAGTGTGAGTAGTGACCCACTTAGATTAGAATTTAAAAATGCATGTTCCTGGGCTGCCCCCACCCATCTAGACCAGCTGATTCAGAAATGTCCCTGCCAGGCCCACCAATCTGCGTATCTAACAGGCCCCGCGGATGGTTCTTATGTACCCTGACGTGTGAGAACCACTACCGTAGATACGCGTGTGTCAGCCAGGCCCTGGCACTCCTCACCCACCATCACTCAGAAGGTCCTCTCGTCCTTTGTGTGAAGGGCACAGAAAAGCAGTTCCGAAGCCTGAAGCCTGAACTGTGAGGCGAGGGCATCCCTTTTTGCTCGTTGCAAGCCGCAAGTGCTGACAGCTAACAGCACCAAATAAGACCCAGGGTCTCAGTCCTAAGAAAGCACTCTATAAATCAGTCAGTTAATTGCTGAAAGAAAAGAGGGCACTGAATCATCTGTATCTATTTGAATTTTAAGCCACTCGCTCAACCTGCACTTACACTCTCAACAATTCAATTTGGACTGAGGCTGATATAAAGCTGTAAGAAGGCACTACAGCATCTTCAGTTCTCTCATGCTGGTTGTGGGGCTTGTCTCTAAAGAGGACTGCAGACAAATAAAGCACTTGAGATATACTAATTTGCCTCCACTTTTGAAACCTTCCTCAAGATACTACCTGGTGCATGAGACTAGTGGGCTCTCAAAAACCTTGTCTTTTCTTTTTTTTTTTCAGGTTTAGGAGGAAGGCTTCTGAAGAAATAGAAGAGTATGTTTCCAGTATTCTTATTCTTATGGTACCCTATGTTGATCTTGGTCAACAGTGCGGTCTTGGTGGTCATGATCTGTTCCACCTATGTTGAACACAGTGTTAGAAGTCTGGGGCTAGAATTATTGATGCCTGCTGAATCCAAGGTTTGGTTAATCCCGCTTCCTCAACTGAAGGTCTGGACCCTGGCATTGATGCTCATGTCCTATCTCCCACTGTGTGGTTTTAGAATTGTATGTCCAGGTATCAGGGTACTGGCGCATGCCTTCTGCATTATTGATATAGATGGGCAGAAGCAATACCAGCTTCTAAGCCTTGCCTTCTCATAAGACTTATATCAGAAAAGAAAGAAGTTTTCTAGATAAAGGTGCTGTGAAGGTAGGGCCACCCAGTTTCCTACTCCCAGGGGTGGAAGCTGCATTCATGTCATAGCCTTTGTGATGCTGTCCTCTGGAATAGTGCATTGCACAGCCTGTGCAACCACACACGGCATACCCAGTGGCCTAGTTAGGTTTGGCTGGGTTGACAGAGAAAAGCAGGTTCAGGGACATTTTCATCTAGGAGAAAGAATGGATACAATAAACATTTGGGATGTTCCTTTCTGTGTTTGAAACTCATCTTTTGCTCTCCTTTTCTTCTTTTTTGGGGGCAGTTTTCGCCTCAAACCACAGAGCCTGAATGGATCAGATTATGGAGGAGGTAAGAGGCCCTTGGAGGAAGTCAAAAGATCTTCTAGAGAGGCCCCAGAACATTTCATGGGCTACAGCTAAGGCACCGTTGGCTGTAGCATTACTGAAGACATTTGCAGTGGTCTCCTGACACATGCTGATGCACGTCTCCATGCCTTGCTGAATGCTGCCACCTCTACCTGGAGTATCTCTCCCTTCTTTATCTGATAACCCTGCTTATCCTTCAAAAGGTCAGCCAAAGCATCACCTCCCCTGAAACATCTTCCCTTCCCATCCTACTCCCTCTCTCACCAGATGTTCTTTCTCCATGCTCCTCTAACCTCCTTGGCAAACCAACATTGTAATAACATGGCCAGTATTTACTAGGTGTTGACTATATCCCAAGCACTGTCCTTCCAGTTTACACATGTTAAAGCATTTTCTCTCACCACAACCCCGTAGTACTACTATTATCCCCATTTTACAGTTGTGGAAACAAAGGCATGGAGAGGTTAAGTAAGTTGCCCAAGGTCACAGAGTTGCTAAGTGAGTAGAGCCAGGATTTGAGTACAGTTAGGATGTACTGTGCTTTAACTCTTTGTTGGCTTGATTGTTTTCCCACCAGACCTCTAAGCTTCTTGATGGCAGACAACACATGTTCTTTATCTTTGCATCTCCAGTGTGTGACGCATAGTAGTTAGTTAATGACTAGCTATATAAACGCAGAGAAAACAATACTAAAAAGGCAAGTAGCTGTGGCACAGTGGAAACCTATGTTCAAATATCAGGAGAAAAGATGAAGTTTGTGTGTGTCTCTAAAATGAAGCCTTCTAGGGAGGAGATTATGTAGGGGATCCAAATTATTATTGTTATTATTATTATTATTTTTTGAGACAGAGTCTCGCTCTGTCACCCAGGCTGGAGTGCAGTGGTGCAATCTCGGCTCACTGAAACCTCTGCCTCCCAGGTTCAAGCGATTCTCCTGCCTCAGCCTCCCGAGTAGCTGGGGTTGCAGGTGCATGCCACCACACCCAGCTAATTTTTTGTATTTTTAGTAGAGATGGGGTTTCACCATGTTGGCCGGGCTGGTCTCTAACACCTGACCTCAAGTGATCCTCCTACCTTGGCTTCCCAAAGTGCTGAGATTACAGCCGTGAGCCACCGCGCCCGGCCCCAAATTGTCAAAGCCTTTTTTTTTAGACACATTTATTTATAATTTTCACACTCCTTGTTTGTTTGTGTAGATCCTAGTTTCTGTCTGGCATCAGTTTCCTCCAGCCTGAAAAACTTTATCATTATTTTGTAGAACAGGTCGTCTGGCAAGAAATTCTGTCTGCTTTATTTGTCTAAAAATGTCATCCTCAACTTTTTACCAGACACGGAATTCTAGGCTGACAATTTTTTTCTTTTAGCATTTTAAATAGTTATTTTATTGTCTTTGGCCTTCTTTCTTTCTTCCCTCCCTTCCTCCCTCCCTCCCTCCCTCCCTCCCTCCCTCCTTCCCTCCCTCCTTCCCTTCCTTCCTTCCTTCTTTTCTCTTCTTTCCTTTTCCTCCTCTCCTTTCCCCTCCCCTCCCCTCCCCTCTCTTTTCTTTTCTTTCTTTTTTTGAGACAGGGTCTCACTCCATCGTCCAGGCTGGAGTGCAGTGCCATGATCTTGGGCCCACTGCAACCTCCACCTCCTGGCTTTAAGTAATTCTCCTGCCTCAGCCTCCTGACTAGCTGGGACTACAGTCACATGCCACCACACCTGGCTAATTTTTGTATTTTTAGTAGAGATGGAGTTTCACCATGTTGGCCAGTCTGGTCTCAAACTCCTCAAGTGATCCACCCACTGTAATAGGCGTGAGCCACCTCGCCTGGCCTACATTGTTTCTGATGAAAAGACAATCATTATTCTTACCTTTGTTCCCCTGTATGTAATGTATCTTTTCCCCATCTGCTTTTAAGATTTCTTCTCCATTATCAGTTATTTTCAGCAATTTGTTCATAATGTGCCTTGGTGTGGTTTTCTTTGTGTTTATCCTACTTGAACTTCTTGAGTCTGTGGATTTATAGTTTTCATCAGATTCAGAAAATTTTAGCCAATATTTCTTTAAATATATTTTTCTTCCCTCCCACTCCTTCTAATTACAAGTTTGTATGCCCACACAATTGTCTCCACAGGTCATTGAGGCTTGGTGTTTTTTGTTTTTAGTCTACTTTTTTTCTCAGTGCTTCAACTTGGATCGTTTCTATTGCTGTGTAACTGGTCTTTTCTTCTACAATGTCTAGTCTGCTTTTAAGCCCATCTAGTGAATTATTATTTCACATATTTTTTTCAGTTCTAGAAGCTCCATTTGGTTCCCTTTTGTATATCTTCCATTAATCTTCTCATTCTGTGTATGTTTTCTTTCATCCTTGATAGTAGCCTTTATATAGACTAGGTATCCCTTATCCAAAATGCTTAGGACCAGAAGTGTTTCGCATTTCAGATTTTTTTCAGATTATGGCATATTTGTATTATGCTTATCTAGTTGAGCATCCCAAATCCCAAAATCCAAAATCTGAAATCCTCCAATATACATTTTCTTTGAGCATTATGTCAGTGCTCAAAAAGTTTTGGATTTTAGAGCATTTTGGATTCTCAGATTAGGGATGCTCAGCCTGTACTAGCTCTTTTCATGTTCTTTGGCCACTAATTCCATTATATCTGTCTTTTCTGAGTCTTTTTTTTTGAGACAGTGTCTCACCTCGCTGTGTCTCCCAGGCTGGAGTGCAGTGGCTGTATCTCGGCTCACTGCAAGCTCCGCCTCCTGGGTTCATGCCATTCTCCTGCCTCAGCCTCCCAAGTAGCTGGGACTACAGGTGCCTGCCACCATGCCCAGCTAATTTTTTGCATTTTTAGTAGAGACAGGGTTTCACCATGTTAGCCAGGATGGTCTCAATCTCCTGACCTCATGATCCACCTGCCTCAGCCTCCCAAAGTGCTGGGATTACAGCTGTGAGCCACCGCGCCCAGCCTGTTTTTCTGCTTCTTTACATGATTAGTAGGTTTTGATTGGATGGTGGACATTGTTAATATCATTATGTTGAGTCTGGATCTTGTCTTCCTTTAAAGACTGACATACAGACACTCTTCAACTTACAGTCTAGATAAACCCATTGTGAGTTGAAAATGTTGTAACATAAATCAAAATATCATAATCCATAACCCCGTCTTGAGTCAAGGACCACATTGAACGTGTATTGCTTTTGCACCATCATAAAGTTGAAAATGCGTTAAGTCGGTCAGGCGCGGTGGCTCATGCCTGTAATCCCAGCACTTTGGGAGGGCAAAGCGGGTGGATCGCCTGAGGTCAGGGGTTCGAGACCAGCCTGCCCAACATGGCGAAACCCCATCTCTTCTAAAAATACAAAAAATTAGCTGGGCCTGGTGGCGGGCACCTGTAATCCCAGCTACTCGGGAGGCTGAGGCAAGAGAATCACTTGAACCTGGGAGGCGGAGGTTGCAGTGAGGCAGAGTTTGCACCACTGCACTCCAGCCTGGGCAACAGAGTGAGACCCCGTCTCAAAAAAAAAAAAAAAGAAAAAAAAAAAAAGAAAATGCATTAGGTCAAACCATTGTAAATTGTGGAACATCTGTATTTGTTTTGGTAAGCAGTTAATATATTTTCTTAAATCAATTTGAGCATTTTGAGAACTGTTTCAAAGCTTCATTAGGGCAGGTCTAGAGTTAGCCCTAAACACTAATGCCTGGTTGTTCAATAAGATCTCTGTACTCTAGCTGAGTGGAGCTGAGCCTCCTCCAGTTCCATATAAGTGCTGGGGATTGTTCAGCTCGCACCTTTTCAGTAGTAATTGAAATATCATAATGCAGTCTATGGCCATACCACCCTGAATGCGCCAGATCTTGTCTGAAATATCATAATGCGTAACCCCCTCTAAGTCAAGGAGGTTGTGCTCAAGTCTGCCCAGGCTTGTGGAGTTTCACCCTGTAGAGGCACAGCTTAGTATCCAGTCGGTCTGGACTTCTAGAGCTTTTCCTCCCCATTAGCTCCGCAGTCTTTCAGACTTTGCTTCTAAAATTCCAGCCACTTAAGCCCCACTAAACTTCAGTCTCCCTTCAACTCAGTGAGACCTTCATGCTATGTGTGGGGCTCCCTCAAGCTGTGCCAAAGTCCAGGAATGACTTCTAGTGACCTAGGGCTTACTTTATCTGTTTTCCTGCTCTCAGGAATCAAAGTCTTAGGCTGCTTATTATCCAGTGTCTGGAAACAGTAGTACCACAAATTTTTCCTCCAGTTGTCTAGTTGTTTATGGCAAAAGGGCAAGTCTAGTACCGCATACTCTCTCATGGTTGGAAACGGAGTCTTAAAGTCTTTTTTTGGAACACCTTTGCATGTGACTGCACACAAAGAGAATTCAGTCTGTAAGACTTAGATAATTGTCTGATAATCACAAGACTAGGGAAAGGATCAAAAAGAACATCTATGAAATATTCTGGGATGGTGGTTAAAATGTATAATCCCAGGCCATGCGCTAATCAGAAGCTAGAGCTGGGGAATCTGCATGAATTTAAGTAAGCTCCCCAGATGAATATTTGACAACTCTGTAGGGACTGGGGACCAGTGAAGGCAGGAGTCCTGTGAAAAAGTACTTCTGCCTCATCTCATTCTGGGCAGGGGTTGGGGGGCAGTAAAGATGGAAGAGTCATCATTAGAGGTCAGAACACTCCACACTCTAAGATTTAGTAAGACCGTACTCTCATCATTCTCCAGCCTTTTTCTTTGCTTTCCAGTATCTCTTCATGACAGATCTTCCTCCTTAGCACTACCCACTAACTTCCTTTTAGACTTCTCCACCCACTAATAATTCCCAATGACTATATTAAATATGAGATCTTGCATTTCTGTTCTCAGAGTCTGTTTTCCCAGATAGGTACCTAAGATGTCTTTTGCCAGTGCTAAATTGTCAGCTCAGAGATTGGTGGCTGCTGGCCACACTTGCGATCTGCCTGTCCTCGCAGACTGCTTCTTCAGCCATTGGTTGCATAGGACAGTAAGGTGACCATCCAAAAAGATGTACCCAAGGACTGAAGGAGGCAGAGTGTCTGCCAGACGTGAGCAAAGCGGGTAGGTGGTTAAGGAGCAGTGTGCATGGAAATTGTAATGCTAGAGCAACGATTCTAGAGCCTCTAGTTTGAACCGGCATGAGGGAGAGTGGTAATGAAGGCTGTTTATTTGTAGTGTGAGGATCTGGCCAGTCTTGAAGGTGTGTAGAAGTGAGTAAAGGGCAAGTTATTTCCTGCAGGACGTCTTCTTTGGACAGCCTCAGTCACCAGTTGCTCATGTTTTGTATTTGTTCAAAGCACCAAGAGACTTGTGTTTTAAGTAAGAAAGCATTAAACTCAGGAAAAAGGATTTTAAAGTTCTTTGGCAGAAACTTCTAAATGGAAACACAAGAAAACAAATTGATAATCTATAGAATTATCTGGACTTGTACTCTTCTCCAGGCTTTTCTCCACCCTGCCTTAAACCTATTCCCAACTCCCTTGAAAAGACTTCTGAAATTCTACTCTCTCTACTTTTTTCATCATGGAAATACTAAATTGCAAGGAGTAACTGCTAAATGTTATAGCAAAATCCTCTGAGCACTGAAGTTTACACATGTTATAAATACATGGAATTAGAAAATTGTACTGGCCGCCATCGGGGCGTCATCACTTTAGGATCAAATTGTTGCACCTTTAAGGAACTCTAGGACATCTTGTCCAGACCTGTCCTTTGTCATGTTAAGAAAGTGAAGTTCAGAGATTATTATATAAAATAACAGGACTCAAAGAGAGAAACTCTGGTCCTCTGACTTCCAGGACACTCTGCTGTCATGCCCCAGTGTCCACCAACATCACCATCATCATCATTTACTACCAAACACTTACCATATGCCAGCTACATTTTCTCTCATTTACTTCTCAAAACAAATCCGTAGGAAAGTTTTGAAAAATCAACTTTACTAAGGCCTGATTTGTATACAATAAATGATATCCTTATTAAAGTGTACAATTTAGGTTTTCACAGATACATATACCTGTGAAACCCCTGCCACAAGACAGAACATTCCCATCACCCAGAAGTTCCTCCGTGCCCCTTCCAGCCCATCCTTCCTCTCTCTGCCTTGGCCTCAGACAGCTACTGATGTGTCGTTCATACTATAGAGTAGCTTGCGGTTTCCAGAATTTTATATAAATGGAAGCGTAATTATTTACTCTTTTGTGCCTGGCTTTTTTTTTTCACTCAGTGTAATGATTTTGAGATTCATCTAGGCTGTTGCATACATCATTAGCCTGTGTATTTTCATTGCTGAATAGTATTCCATTGTATGGACATACCACGGTGTGTTCAGTTGTTGATAGACATTTAGATTGTTTATTATCCCCATTTAATTTATTATTTATTTTAAAAAATTTTAAGAGATGGGATCTATGTTGCCGGCTGGCCTCAAACTCCTGGGCTCAACTAGTCCTTCCACCTCGGTTTCCCAAAGTGCTGGACTACAGGCATATGCCACTGTGCCCAGCTCATTAACCCCATTTTAAAGCAGACTAAGGCAAAGAAAGGTAACCTTACCTAAGGTCACACAACTAATAAATGGTAGCACCAGGGTCTGAATATGGATCTTGACCTCAGGGCCCTCGTTCTTAGCCTCCGGGCTCTAACAAATGGTACAACTCTCAGATACACTGGCGTCTCCTTCCACAGGTAGTTTGTATTAATGTCAGCTTCCAGATTTGTAATACAGAGTGCCTAGAATGATTGATGGGCTGCTTAATAAAATTTCATTAAGGAAGGAAAGAAGAAAGATACCTATTTTCAAGAATACCTCTAGTATTTTTTCCTCCTTCATAAACTTGATATGTGAAATTTGTGATTTGGCCTTTATTTTGGCCCTGGAGGTTTGAAGCATAAAACCCTTTCTTGTCAGAGAGCGCTCCTGCTTTTACCCTCCAGGAGGGATGCCTCTTCTCCAACATAAATCTGTTTTCCATGCAGTTATGCTTGAGTCCTTTAATGGAAAATCAGTTCATATGTTACACTTCACACTTGACTTAGTCCATTTCACTGTATATGAATGTTTAGAATCCATTATGCAGTAGGAATCATATGTTACATATAACTAGTTTCTAGAATTATCTTTGCTCAGAGAATTACTTGGTTGGCTAGTGAAGGCTGCCCCTTTGAACTTAGAATATCCAGTGGGTGGGGAAACTCGGGAATGATTTCCCTGAATCATCCATGGACGTCCATTCAGCAATGACATTAAGCAGATCTTTGGGCACCTGTAAGGAAACCTAGTGGTTCATAATAAAATCACATCCAGGCTCTTTGAGGTGGTCTGTGCAAGGAGCACTATCACTTAGGAAGGGGCTGATCACTGTCTTACACTTGTAGGGATATGTGATTGGTGACCAATTCCAAAGGACAAGGTGTGAATATTAGAGAATAGAAATGAGGATCTAAGGTCAGGGCCCCTTCCCAGTAGACAGTCTCCTTCCACCACCAGCCTTGGAGATTAGACTTTATTGAGGAAAGCCAGCAGCTTTTCATCCAACGCCTCCTGTGGCCTGTATTGCTCTAGATGCTGGAGTTAGTGATGAATGAGACAGTCCTTGCCCTTCAGGAGCTTCTGATCCAGTGAGGAAATACCCTTCCTTCTCTTTCTTTCGGTCTTTCATAGACAACTTTCAGGAGACATGTCTCTCTCTATGTATATTGCTCAGCATTCAGCCTCTCTTGCTTCATCCGTGGTATGTGTTGCTTATTCTTTCCTTGGGAAGATGCATGCTCTCTTCCAGACCTCTGATGCCTAGGGATAGAAGACAAGCATTTTCTCCATCCATTGATGCTTCAGGCTTTCTAGAAAAGAGAAGAGAAAAATAGAAGAGAGGCCGGGTACAGTGGCTCACGCCTGTAATCTCAGCACTTTGGGAGACCGAGGTGGGTGGATCATCTGAGGTCAGGAGTTCGAGACCAACCTGACCAACATGGTGAAATCTTGTCTCTACTAAAAATTAAAAAAAAAAAAATTAGTCATGTGTGGTGGTGCACGCCTGTAATCCAAGCTACTCAGGAGGCTGAGGCAGGAGAATCACTTGAACCCAGGAGGTAGAGGTTGCAGTGAGCCAAGATCGCACTACTGCACTCACCACTGCACTCCAGCCTGGGAGACAGAGTGAGACTCTCTCAAAAAAAAAAAAGAGAAAAGGAGCTTTGAAGATCAAGTGTGTTTTCAGAATGAGAAATGGAGAGTGAGTGACATCAGAGGTGGCTTTGGGATCTATTGCTTAACCAGAATGTACTACATGGGGACTATTTGCAAGACCATGACCAGGCTACCAGCTCAGACTCTGCTAGAAGCCAGGAAGATAATGTAAACCCGTGAAACAGAAAAGTGTAAAATTAAGGATAGTGGGGCCTGTGGTGAACCCAGAGAGGAGATGCCTGGCATAGCTTAAAATTTTTCGAATTCACATTTTTAAAAATGACAGAAATAATTTTTAAAAACACTTTATAAGCAGAACAACATATATCTGCAAGTTGGATTAGATCTTTAGGAGCTGATTTGCAAATCCTTCACCAGACCTTGTGGGGCACTGCTCTGAAGGACCACAGAACTTTGTTGGGGGGACAAGGCATAAAAGGTAAAAGGCACTGCAAAAGTTCCATAGCTAAGACAACAGTTTAGTGGATGGCAAAGGCAGCAAATGGTCATTCCTGTGTTAGCGGCTTACGTTAACTAATGGCCATGAGTTCAGAAGAGGAACTGATCCCTGAGGGCTAAGAGCACTTCAAGAGAAAGGAAGACCATGTGCTGGGTCCTGAAGGATGGATAAGAGTTGGCTAGCTAGAGAAGCATGTGAAAGACCTTCCAAGGAAGGATGTCTGGCATAAGAGACTCCACATGGAAAATGAATAAAGAATTTATAGTAACCAGAAGAGAAGCTGATTCAGCAGAGATAGGTCTTGATTCTGGTGCTTTCCCAACTACAATACTCATCCTCCCCACATAAACTGCCTTTGATTAAGTTAGGAAGATTGCCACTCACCTAATTTGCTGATTCTAGGTAGAATTACCCACAACTATAGCTGACACAATGCTTCAGGGAAGTGGGGATTCATGATTCTGGAGAATAGCTGGAGAATGATGGACAGCCAGAGCCCCAAATGACCTCATGGTCCCCAAACTGTAGGATGGCAAAACTGCTCTGTCTTACTGAGATGACCATCCTTCAGTGGCATAATCATCCATTCTTGCTCTTGGAATCAAGTTTCCAGCTTGCGCTAAGTCCTTTAGATGTCTTCTGTCATGGAAAGTTGTATGGTGTTAGAGAAAGAACATCAGATCTGGAGTAGGCTTGAACTCAGTCTCTACAAGTGACTTTGGGCAAGTCATTAGTTCATTTATTTGTTCGTTCATTTACAACCCCTTGATGAATATTGCTGAGTGTGATTGTGTTGCATGGGGCTAAGCATGGGGACGCGATGATGATCTGAACATTCATTGTCCTTACCCTCATCCAGTTTACAATCTATTCAGGAAAACAGGGCTTAAACAAATAGTCACACAGCAAAATAAGTAAGGACAAACTGGGACTGAGTCCCCTGAAGGACGAGTGCACTGGGTGCTGTGAGAGAAATACCTGAGACTGGGCAATGTATAAAGAAAAAGATGCTCAACTGGCTCATGGTTCTGCAAACTGTGCAGGAAGCACAGCAGCATCTGCTTCTGGGGAGGCCTCAGGAAGCTTCCACTCATGGCAGAAGGCAAAGGGGGAGCAGGCACGTCATGTGGCGAAAGCAGGAGCTAGAGAGAGAGGGAGGGGAGATGCCACACACTTTTAGACAACCAGAACTCGCTATCTCGAGGATAGCACCAAGGGAATGGAGACTTGATTTGGACTGGGGGATGAGGGAAAGCCACTCTGGAGAAATGACTTTTAAACTTCAACTTGAGGGCAGAGTAGAGTTGTCAGAAAAGGGGGGTATGAAGTCAGGGGCCAGGGAGGAGACTCCTAGAGAGGAGAGGAGACAGCAAGTGCAAAGTTATGTCCCCTCTCTAACCTCTTCCAGGCCTTCTTAGTCCCTTCCAGCTCTACAACCCAATTATCAGGAAGTCAACTCTGGATAGGTGAGACTGAAGATGGGCATTGAGAGGCACATTGACAGGAGCAAACAAATTATCTTTTAAAAAAGATGAAGAATGTTCAGGTGGAATAATCTCAGAATATGCAATTAGATATGGACTCAACTTTCAAAAGTTCATCTCAGAGCTAAATTCAAGTTACAAAAGAATTTGTGAGCTCCAAAATATGTCCTTAAAAAGTAGAAAGTCTCTGAAAACAGGAGCCCAAAAAAAGGACTCAGTCTTGTGTTTAACCATTGCCTTTTAGCAGAGCCCAAGACTGAGTGGAGTTGTAGCTCCCTCCTGGCAGCTGCCAGCCCTCAGGCACTGGGGCATGCCTCACCCCCACTGGAAAGGGCTGTGCTCCTTTGCATCCTGAGGTCCAGTTTTGGCAGAAGTGAATACCTCAAAACCTTAGGAATAATAAATCCTTCTGGCGAACCAAAAAGTGTTTAATTCCTAAAGGACAAGCTGGGTTGAGCCACTTCTAGCCAGGAGCGATTGAAGACTTAATTCTGCAAGTGTAGCAATCTGGATGATCTGAAAGTGCTGAGTTTAAGGGTAATTGCTCAATTTTCTATCCATGTCAACAGGGAAAACAGGTAAAAGTGACTGAACACAGCCAGGCAATAAGGCTGGAAGAGATGTGAGATGCTAGGCTGTCAATGGAATTAGAAAAATGCTATCTGTAGAGGACTGTCGTCCTGCTGTCTCTCCCTCTTCCCCATTCATCTGTCTCCGGGCTTTCTAACTCTCTTTTGGACTCTCTCTCATTTTTTGCTTAATTCTTTCACCATATCCTTCATCCCTTCTTCTTCAAACAGCAGAGTCACTCTGAGCCGAAACAGCTTTGTCATAGAGAGAAAGTAGAAAGAACTCTTTAAAAACTAATCAATGGAAACCCTGATGGCTCAACTCCACTCTCGCTTAGTAAGAACATTTCATTATGTTGGCATTGCTTCCTTAGGCTTAATATAGCATATGAGACTTCCTAGGTGGTTCCTAAACCTGCTTCCTTGGCCTCCCTAATTTTTAAACAATGATTGTAACTACTTGATATTGTTTGGATATGTGTCCCCGCCCAAGTCTTAAGTTGAATTGTAATCCCCGGTACTGGAGGTGGGGCCTAGTGGGAGGTGACTGGATTATGGGGCTGGCTTTCTCATGAATGGTTTGGCACCATCCCCTTGGCGCTATCCTCATGCTAGTGAGTGAGTTCGGTTTGTTTAAGTGTGTGGCGCCTCCCCACCCGCCTCTTACTCCTGCTTTCTCCATGTGACGTGCCTGCTCCCCCTTCACTTTCCGCCATGATTGGAAGCTTCCTGAGGCCTCCCCAGAAGCAGAGGCTGCTGTGTTTCCTACACAGCCTGTAGAACCATGAGCCAATTAAACCTCTTTTCTTTACAAATTACACAGTTTCAAGCATTTTTTTTTATAGCAATACAAGAATGGCCTAACACACTACTTCTGATGTTTTATCAAATAACACTCCTAAACTCAATTTGTTTTCCTAAGTTCAGAGTTACTAGGACTAGACATTAAGGTCTTTCTTAGTCTCCCTAACCTTTCCTAACACATGCGCATGTAGGAAATCCACATCCATAGTGGGAACCGGGGCCGGGTGAGGTGGATTGGTGCTTACTGGTCCAAGGATTAAGCTGCCCTCTCTTTTGTCTCAGTGCTTTGTCAGACGTTGGTCTGTTTACAGGATAGTGGGTAAGAAATTTGAAAAATCATTCTTGTAGGAAATAATATTGGTAATTAATGTTTGTGTTTACTGTGAGCCAGGCGTTATGCCAACTGCTCTACCTGCCGTACTTCAGTTAATCTTCACAATTCTAAGGAGACACAGTGATTCTCACCATCTTACAAAGGAGGAAACCAAAACTTTATGAAGTTAAATAACTCATCGAGGTCACATGGCTAATAAGCAGTGATGTGCTCTCCAGGTGCGGGGAAAGGTCCTGATTGGTAGTGTTTGCCAAGTCTGTGGTGTAAATACTCCCACCATGATTGATTTCAAACTCCCAACATGACATCACTGATTTCAGAGGTGGGAAGAGATGGGCAGCAGCACCATCACATGGTCTTTACTTCCTCCATACAGGTACACGATAGGCACACATAGCCTCAAGATCACAGATAATAGGAAAATAGTAAAATTCAGGAAGTGGTGAGTTTTGAGTATTTATTACCTTTCTTTTTAGTATAATTTACTTAATTATAAGAATGTATAATTTCATCCTTAATGATGTTTCCGTTTGACAACCTGCAGGCAAAATTCCTAAGAATTTAGCAAGTGGCCCTTTGGGGCCAGTGCGAGCTGCTCCAGCACACCACAGCTGGGAAATGATGGTGCTGGGACTCGGACGTGGTCTTTGTGTCTCCTAACCCCCACTGCTCACAGCCCTACTTATGGAGGAGACCCATCTCCACCTGTTCTCCAGCCGCCTGTTGCATATCGGCTCCCCCATCACGATTCTCAGCTTTACTTCTTGGCCATGTCCTCAGTTCTGTTGCTCCTCTCATTGTCAAGTCTTGTCTACAGCAGGGCCTGGGCTGGCTAGAGACAAACACAAGAGACCAGGTCTTTAAAGCTCTCATGACATGAAGCAGATCTTCAGGTTTGACCGTTCCTCTCTTTTTTCCATCAAATCCATGGAGATTACTTTTACATGATGAGTTGAAGAGTGCCTGTGCTAAATCCTCCAGAGGAGAGAACCTATTTTAGGGCTGGAGGAGTTTCACTGGGCTTGTACAGATTGCAGCGTGAGTATTGGAGAGTTTGGGAGGTTTGGTGAGAACTGAAATTCCACAGAGCACCACTGGACTATGAGACTTGACCAGACCTCCTCTTGCATTGGCAGGGCTAGGCCAGAGTCCCTAACTATGCCCTGAAATGTCTGGGTCACACCAGACTTTCCGAACATACCATCACGAACATCCCTGCTCAAAACAAGGTTGACAGTAGTAACGTCTCTGGGATTCCATTTTCCTTGTTATGTGAGCAGCTTGCTTGCATGCATCTGAAGAGGTAGAATGTGAAGAATGAAAACAGAAGTCTTGTGCACACATGCATGTTTTAAACGAAGCAGGTTGTATTAACCTTCCTCCAGGAACACAGAGAGAAAGCTCTGTCAGTATTCTGTCGTGCTATAGTCTGTTAGGAGGATTGTGATTAATAGCAAATCATCCAGCATTGAGCACTGACAAAAGGAAAAGAGAGTTAAATCTCCCCAAAATCATTATAGAGATCAGGTTTGTATGCTGTAACTCCTTGGATTCTGTCCCCATTTAATACAGAAGACAGGATCAGGATAGGACAAAGCCAATCCCATTTAGTTTTGTGAGACTGTCCCAGATGTGACTGTATGTGGTGTTTCAGCTTTCAGGAAGAGGCACGAGCACTTCCCACCTCCACACAGTTGTGACAGGAGCGGGTGAATGAGGATGCGAGCAGGAGAGCGGCCTTAGATGGATGAGGACCACTGCCCAGGGAGATCTTAAACTGCTTTGATTTTTATTTGACCAGAAAGAAAGACAGGCTCAGTATTCTAAGGTGTCTGTTTCCAGTGACAGGGACTATATAAAGAAAAGGCACCATGTTCTCTGCAATGGAAAAAGATAGGTGGAGTTGTAGAGTTGCTCCAAATAGTCTTTGTAACCCAGAACACAGCAGGTTGTGGCCTGGGATGACTGGTGACTGTCTGTGCTCTCCTAAATAGAAGGCTGTGGTTCATTTCTCCGTTTGAAGGCTGGCAGCTAGGTGTTGCCTAGGTGAGATGGGAAGGGACAGGCATGTTTGTGCATCTGAGGTTGGACTTAGGACGTCACTTGGCCCTCAGTTGGAGAAGTCTTTTCCTTCTGACACATCACACATGGAGATAAGTTTCTAAAGGAGGACTTGCGGCAGCAAAACCTACATAGGGCAGAAATCTGGGGAATCCTCTGACCCTCGCAAGAGGCAAACTTCATGGCCAAGTGACGCATCTTCCTTTCGTGCTTTAGGCTCTGCCAGCTTTCTGAACATTCAGAGATGTCCTGTGTGTGTGTGTGCGCATGTGCATACATCTCTGTGTGTGTATACTTGTCTATATACACACGCAGGAGGACACAATGTGATTCCTGAGTCCATAAGTGTGGTTGACGAACTAGGTTTACCTAAAAGACCCTTTAAGAGAAAGCTTTTGAAAGATGATTACAGAATTGAGACACCATCATTTAAAAGTGCCGGAGGCGAACTCCTTTGAAAATTGCAGCAGCGGAGGGACAGAGAAAGAGCCCCGCCGCCCTTGATTGTTGCGCTGCTCCCTCAGGACCCGTTCTCCCCCTCCCCCCCCATTTCTCATCTGATAAGAGAGCGAGCAGCAGTAAGACTCCTCATCTGTCTTATGAAAATTCGATTCCGAGTGGCTGTGATCAAAACCAGTTGGCTGTCACCAGCAGTGGCCTTGCGCAGAGGGAGCCGCTCAGAAGCGTTCCGTATGTGGGGGTGTCACGGGTGGCACTGATCAAAGGAGCATTTTTTTAATAAATATATATAAGGAAAAATACAAAACCTAAGGATTTAGAATAAAAGCAGTGTAGTTTGTCTTGTTTTTCTCAGTGTAACATGAAGAGGATGAAATAGAATCAGATATGCCTGGTTTCTAATGTTCTTCCACTGGCGGCTCTGAGAAGGTGCTCTCTGTCACATTAATACCAGATCACTCATCTTGGGCCTTATTGAAGACAGTGGAGAGTTCCTCGGCTTCCGTTCCTTCTAGCCACTTTATTTCTTCATCACGTTTAAAGTCCTTTACCCCTCCTTGTCCTTAACACATTTCCACAGATGAAAGCTGGGGCCTCCACGAGGCTCTGAGAGAGCTACTGCAGGACTCTGTTCTTCGTTTCCTTCAATTGACAGTAACCAGTGGGCCATACTCCCTAAAGGTCACCTGGGCAGATGACGCCGGGGTCCTCTTCAGAATGGGGTCATTTGAGACTGCTAGGCTCTTCCCTATAGAGAGTCCTCTCAGGGCCCTGCCTGACTCTCAGGCCTGCAAGGCTGAGTCCTGGCTGCTACCACCTTGCATTGCCAATACTGATTCTTGTATAACCTTCAGTGGACCTGGGTGGAATGACAGGAACATTGCTGTCTAGGGGATGACATTCGTGGCTCCTTCAGAAACATGCTAACATCCCTCTGTGGGTAACATAATGAGGTCCAGCATTCATACACCATAGTGTCTCCAGAGCCAAGTCGACATGCTTATAAACTCCCTTCTTTGCTGAAGATCCAGCCAGATCCCAACTGTGCTGAGGCCGGACTGACCTCAGAAACCAAACTCAGTCCAAACCTCCCTCCCCAACCCATTGTCAGCCAAGAGAGCTGTCACAGCTTGGGGGGGCTGTGAGGAGCAATCAGCTGTTTTGATCTTCCTCCTCTTAAGGTCTGTGATCTTTTTTCCCAGCAGTATCAGGAGAGATTCAGTTTGGAGGAGCATGGAGGCATTTCAACGTATGGGCACCCCAAACGGGCACTGCAGAACAGGGCCTCCTCTCCCTGTCTCCCCATCGCATGCCTCCTCGGGGACCTGCTCCTGCATGGCTCCTGACCATATGCCTCGCTGTGTCTGCAGGGCCACACGCATGTTGAATGTGGTCAGTCCTGTTCCACACCTTTTGCAGCATGGCTCCGTAGCCACTGTCGCAGTTTTCAGACTCTTTTTCTCCTACCTGCCAGTAACGAGCACAGCCCTGGACCCAGCTCTAATCAGGTGAAATCACAAGGGACACATCTTCATAAAGCAGACCTGCCAGAGACCTGAGACGTGTTTGTGCCCCTTGTCCCCTGATTCGAGGAGTGCAGGGGACCGCTCGGGAGCTCCTCTGAGACTGCCTCTTTCCCTTGTTCCTTTGGGTGTTTGAAGCCTGTTGCCTCCTGCTTTCCCTTTTCTTTTCCCTTTTAAAAAATTCTCCATTTTTTAACTTAGAAAAAAATTATTTATACGATTGAGATCCACTAATTAAAGCCATTTTCTGGTATTTGGTTACTGGAGCGTTTGATGTCTCTCTGACAAGACCATGAAATGCACGGAGTGTCCACAGGGACAGAATTTGCTGAACACGGCTCTTTGTAAATGAGGGGACATAGTGTCGCAGCAGCTCATGAATATGAAACGCCCATGATGCCACCTCAGTGGACTTGGGAACACAGATGAATCCTGTCATGTGCTAAATGAGACCAATTTCTTTCACTTAACTTCATCTTCAATCAGACCTTCTTCCATTTGCCTGTTTAAAATTCCCCATACGTGATGCAGAAGGTAACAGCATTCAGTAAAACAAAGTTTTGTAGCTGCAGAGAAAAATTCTAATGATCTCTGGTTTTCAGTTGTCATTTCCTAAAAACATGGGCATTGTTTTCTTCCACTTGAGAGCTCTGAATGTCTGTTGACTTTGGGCACAGAATCAGGGGTTTGTCTGGACGGCTCTTATTGGGGTGTCCTTAAGCGGCATGTCCAGATCGCTTTCATGTGGATTGGTTGTTGAACTTGGCTGTGTATGGTGGATATGAGCCTTGAACAGCCTGTGAGTGCTCTGCAGTGGCCAGGGCACTGAGTGGGAAAGAAGTTTGGGAAGAGAATGTGTGTAACCAAACAGCATTTGCCTTTGGAAGCTCATTGAGTAAATGAAGTGAGTGGGGTGGTGTCATCATTAAGCATCCTGAGGAAGCTGGAAAGCTAAGCCAACCATTTGTATCATTTGCTCAGATGTCAAAGTGAGAAAGTGCTGGAGTACAGAAGAGACTTTATGTAGTTCTCTAGAAGCCCTTCTGAACACGACCAGGGAATCCTATTCAGAAATCCCCAACCAAGAAAATTAGCAAAGAGTTAAGGGTTACAGAGAGGAAGAAGCTCCCTGCCTGAGGCATCTCTGCCTGGGTGGGACCCAGGGGCCAGATTGGGGTGTCTCCTTTGTTCTCTCCCTGCTGGAGTTAGATTTATACTCCAGGTGAAGAGCTGGGTAGTGCTTGGGGTATACTCATTGCAAGCTGAGTCCAATCTAAGAAGTCACTTTCTGTTCTAGCGGTACCCAAACAGGCAAACAACAGCTGGATCTGAATGCATGCTATCACAAAACACATCACAGAGATTTGGGGCTGGCTTCATTGGAAGAGGCAGGTAGGCTTTTGACTGTCAGGCTACAGGAACTGAAAAGGATCCTTCTGGGACTTTGCTAGGTAATTAGCATTTTAGTGTGTGCATGTGATGATATTATCCATAATGAATGTATTTCAGGCCAAATGGCAGTTGCCCTCACGTCCAACAGCTCACATCTTTGAAACCAGTTGTAATTGATCTATTGGTATTCCATAAGTTTCTATTATTTAGGCAGCACCCATTTATTTCTGTGGTATCATCTGCTGAACGATTTTTTGGGTAGATGTGTTGGGTGTCGGCAGAGTAGTGGTCTAGTATCAAGATGGGTTTCCCATTTGGCGATCTCTCTTTTTGAAATAGATTTGTACTGCTGTTGCTGTGCGTTAAGAAGCCTCTGTTGGGTGGTTCCAGAATGTGGAGATTGGTGAAGAGCAGTGTGACCCAGCCTCAGGATGGAAGCCAGATGGGCCATATTGGACCAAGTTTGAATGACTCTTCCTCTGAAACTTTGTCTCCACACATCCATTGTTTCTTGGATATGCACAAGCCTCTCCCAGGGGGCCTTGCAGCTCTGAAGGAAGCCAAAGCCTTTGCTATGACGTTATCAAATCCAGGAAGTAGCCAAGGATTACTCTTATTTGTCCTTGGGAAATGAATCCTACTCAGGCAGCTTTAGGACTCAGTAGCAATTCTAATTGGAACAATGTAGAGAAGTAGAGAAGGTTGACATGGCTCTTCCGTGTGTGTCACTTCCTGACCTGAGGAGCATCTGTTGAATGCAGTTCTATTCAGTTGTTCCTAATTTTTCCAGTCCTTGGAATGCACAGATGCCTGGGATGTGGCATTGCTGTCAGCTAGTTCACCATCCAGGAGGCAGACTTGGGGCAAATTTCATGAATTGTACCACCTGCAAGGTAGCGAGGGCTACCCTGTGGCCACGAATAAAGTAGTATGGAAGGATAAAGTAGGAAGCTCTTATTTCTGCTTGTTAGATTCAGAAGTGATCCACTAAGGAAGGGACACGCATTTTCTGTCCTGCTTAGTCCCTCTGGATTTCCCGCCATCATGCCTTGGAAGGGGTCTGGCGTAGCCCAACCACAACATCCCGCCTTCAGTTTCTCCAGTGTTTCCAGTTACTTCTCACCGCTGAGCACCTTTGCAAATGTTGTTCCCCACCTGGCTGAATCCTGCTTCTCCTTCAGCTTCAGCTACCCTGTCCTCAATGCAGAAATACATATTCTTCCTTCTTTAACTCCTCAACCCTAACCCTACTAACCCTAATCCCACACCCCCAAATTAAATCCTCTCTGGACTGGATTAAATGCATTGTGGAGCAGTGTTCAATAGAATATTAGAAGGTCATTTAAAAGAAGTAAAATACATCTATATATTGATAAGGAAAGATACAAGCAAGGTGCAGAACAGTGTCTGTGTAGTGTGATCCCATTTGTGAGCATTTTTAAAAGGACATACGTGCTGTGTTATTCGCGAATTCTTTTCAGCAAATAAATATGAAAAAATCGTTAACAGTGATTACTTCTAGGGAGATGACTGGGTCTCACAGAAGGGACATTTTTCATTTTAAACCTTTCTATAGCATTTGAATTTATTACTACCTATAATGTTACTTTTGTTTTAGAAAAATAATTAGGTTTCCCTGTTGCTTTCCATCATGAAATCCAGTTGGTTTCCTTCTTTGTGTGTATTTTAATTTGTAAGCAGTACCTTTCTTTGTGTTTATTAGCCTCCACCAGACTGGTGCCCCATGAAGACAGGGACCATATCTATTTTATTTGCTGTTGTTACTGGCATGGTACCTTTCACGTAGTGGGTGTTCCATCAGTATCCTTGAACGAATTAATGAAAGAATGAATGAACAAGCAGACAAATGGAGTTTCCTCACAGCGTGGCTGACCAGGCCCCACGTGGGACAGAGAAGCAGGTTGAACAGCTGTGAGATAGCCAATGTCGAGGCAAGGAGCAGTGCACAAGGCAAGGAAGGAGTCTTCTGTTTAAGCATCAGAGCTGGGGCAGAGAGCAGTGCGGCCGTGTGACGGTGGCACTGCCTGCCGGGGAAGCTGGGGATACCGGCTCCCATGGTGCCGGGGGTTTCAAAGCCCTCTTGCCTCACCTTCCCCTCCTCGGGCTGTTCAAGGTACCTGGCCACCTCCTCCTCCTTGGGGCTAGTTTAATAAGATAGGGTTGGTGGAGACGGAGTCTCTGGGACTCTGATGTGGTGCCTTTTTTCCATTCTGCCCCATTTAGCCTTGTAGAGAAGTAGCGAGTCAGGGTGTATGGTAACGGAGAGGACTTAGCATATCTCTAGTTATTGGAATCGAGAGAAAGACCCCAGAAGAGAGGACATTAAGTTTCACAGGACATTAAGTGAAAGCTGTCTCGACCATGGGCAGCTGTCCCACCCCTTCACTATAGGAGGAGGTGTCTTTGAAGGCATTTCACTTTTGAGAAGAAAGCCCGTGTGGGGCATGGCAGGGCTCAGGCATTGCAGCCACATTGAAGTCCATTACTCATAGATTCACTCCATGCAAGCTGCTTAATCTTGCTTAGCCTCAGTGTTTTCTTCTGAAAAATGGCCATCACTGGGCAGGAGAAAATGAAGGTGGAGCCATGTAGTTTCTCTACATATGTAATATTATAATATCGGTGAAGTCCATAAGAATAGTTATTGAATATTATATACTGATCACAGTGCTAGTATTTTATAAAGATCATTGCATTTAATACTTACAGCAACTGACTGGGTGGGCGTGAGTCTGATCTTCATTTTATTGATGAAGAAATTGAGGCATAGAGAGAAAAAGTCACACAACTAGTAGGTGGTGGAGCCAGGGTTTGAAGCGGACCCTCCTTCCTCCAGAGCCTGCTTCTTAACCATGGAGCAAGGAGTTCTACATAGCACGCCCCTGACCTCATTGCAGCTGTTCATGTTCTTCTCAGTATTAGCAACATTGAAGAAAAGGAAAATAAAGTAAACATAATTTTTGGATTTTTTAAAATGGTGGTTGCTTTTCAGTAGTACCAGAACTGACTCCTGTCTTCCTTGTATTGTTTCTGTTAAAATCGTGTGCTTTGCATGTCATACTTTACAACCTGAATCAGGCTGCGTCACCAGTCCACCTTTGCAGGTCGCCACTGTCTCTTACTGGAGGCAGGCCGGATCACTGCTTATAGGTAATTTTGTGAAAAAGCTAGTTTCCTAAGTCTGTTTTCTTTTTTCTGTGTTCGTTCATGGTATATGTGAGAGTGGGGGAGCGGGGAGGGGGGAAGGAGATAAAGAGAAAAAAAAATTCCCCAGAACATATTATGTGCTCATGAGCACTTGCCTGTGATTGTAAATCAGAAACTGTAAAATTGTGAAGTTCTTTGAAGTTTGCCCAAAACCTGCTCCACAGACACCTGTTCTGCTGGGGGCCGGAGTTGGATGGCCTGCCTCTGCTGCGATGGCTCAAGCTGTCACTGCACAAGAATGTTCCAGCTTGCCTTGGCCTGGCTGTCATCGCTGGCTCTGTCCCACTCAGGCAGTTCACCGGGTTCTGCTGGGCACGAAGCTTCCAATTAGAGAGAAATCCCACTGTGTGGCCAGCCCCACCAGCGCCGCTCTGAGTGGCCCCTTTGCCAAGGCCCGAGCTGACCTCTGATCTGTCACAGATGGGCCAGCCCCACACTCTTTGTGCACATTTGGAGGAGGGGGTTGGGGACGAAGAGGGAAGCCTGTGGGGAGTGAGAGTGGACATCGGGCAGAAGTGCAATTCCTCAGAGCCCCAAGACGCTGGGCAGAGTTGACAGGACCCAAATGCTAAAGTTGTGGAGGGAAAGGGGAGTTTGGGAAGACCCTGTCCTGAGCCCTAAACTCAGCACGGGGCATTTTCTTACCAACTTCTGAATATTCATCTCAGGCTGGACTCTGCACCCGAGGAGAGCCAGGCGCACTCCAAAACTGTCACACTGCCGATGGTGCGTGGCACAGCCAGCTTCCTCCCTGTCCCTCCACAGGGCCTGTGCAGTCTTACCAGCCTGGAGAACGGCATTCTCAGCAGCCTGCACAATGGACTGTATTAATCACGCAGAACGGGAGGGAAAAAGAAAGCTAAATTTCTATTAGCATAAGAAATAGAATCTTAGAGCGTTCCATATCCAATTCTCTAGCAGGGTAGAGAGATATAATCTAAGCTCCGAACAGCTTCTTTCTAGCTATAAGACTCGCTAAATGTGGTTCATTATTTGGGGGGTGGTGGATGTGTCTCTTCTTTATTTTCCCTATCAGCAATTTCTTTCTATTTTTATCCCTTTTCACTCTTTGTCCCTTGTTTTCTCTGCCTGTCTCTTTCTGTTGAATTTTCTCTGTGTCTGTCTCTGCCTTGCATGCTCTCTTTTTCCAGGTAGGACATCTGTGCCTCCACAGTCGGAAGTCATAATAAAGACGCCAGGCTTGGAACTGACATTTTCATCCTCTGGCGTCACTTGAGTAGAGTGATCAAAAAGTCTAAATCATGAATTGCCTGAAAGTGGCAAGGGTCTTCTCAGCTGTTCTTGAAATGATTTTGCAACTCTTTTAAAACTAAGATTGAATTCAATCCATGAAAGCAGAAATGAAAGATGTCTTCACCAGTCTATCTTTGGGATTTTTCCTTCTTTCCTTGTTTACAGTTGCATTGGGGATTCCAGGATTGTCTCACCCCACCAGGCCTTTTTTCTTGCACCATCTCTCCCTTCTCCCCGACCCCTGACTGTTTAAAACAAAATCTCTCAACCAGTCAGTGATACTCGGAGAAGGAAATGTTTCTTTAGGATGTTAGGTTGACCCATGAGAACATGGACAATTTTTGGTCTCTTAAGCAAGTTGCCACAATTAATGGATGGACTGGTTTCCCAGTTCTCTATTTGCATGATTTTGTTGGACTGGTGGAAGAAATGGCCTCGTGTCTCCTCGTGTGTTGTCTGGAGAGTTCAGAGATGGAAAATCTTGAGACAGCAAGCAAAGCATGTTCGTAGAATCAGCATCACTGGTTACGTTAGACCTGGCAAATGGAGGCCTGGATCGCAGGGAGTCAGGCTATGTCATTAGGTGGAAGATGCCCTTGAGATGCAGGCTGAGGGCCCTGACGATTGCACTCTGGGGCTAATGCACATAGAGATCTGGGTCATGAGGAGTGGCACTCACTGCGACATCCACTTTGTGACACTACACATTCTCAGTTCCTCTGTCCCTGACCATGCCAGGCTCACTTGTCAGTTCCTCTTCTTTCCTCTCCTCTAATAAGCCCTTCGTTACATTTATTTCTTTACATGTCTCCTTGGAGATCCACTGCAGTGGCTCCTAACCTGTCGTACGCATCAGAATCACCAAGGAACGCCTGGGAAAAAAATCTGGATGCTTGAGCCCGACCCAGGAGGTTCTATCTCAGCAGATTCTGGAGTGAGGCCTGGGATTGAGACATCGTTGAAACTCCACCTTCGATCCTACCCCTAGTTTGTATCTGATTGTCCTTCCTGCCCCAGCCCATAGCCCCATGGCTGGTGTGTTGAAGGGGAATGAGTAAGAAGTGGAGGAGCAGGCACAATCCCTGTGAGTTCTGCAGACAGTGTTGCCTCTGCCTCTCCTTGCAGATATTCCTATCATTCCGGATCTGGAGGAAGTACAGGAAGAAGACTTTGTTTTGCAGGTGGCAGCCCCTCCCAGGTAGGTTAAATTGGATATGACTGGGGAGGCAAAGAACACGTGAATTAATACACTCCAGATATCATCTATGGTGGACCTTGATGTCAATCTGGATCTTTCTGGTGTTGGGCTCCATCCAGGGTTCCCATTTTGTTATTCCCATTCTGGTCATCCCCAGCTGTATACAGGGCTCTGGGGACGGGGGCCCGGCAGCACTCCTGGAACGGGTCCTGCCTGGGGTTCCCTCCTCTCGTTCTCTCTTTCCTTCAGCATCCAGATAAAGCGGGTGATGACCTACCGTGACCTGGACAATGACCTCATGAAGTACTCAGCCATTCAGACATTGGTGAGTGGAACAGCTTCTGCATAGAGAGGCGGGCTTCAAGCAATGGGCTTCAATCCGCAGAGTTTTCTCAGTTCCTCCCAAGCTATACAGCACCTCTACCAGTCCCCCAAGGCTGGCTGCCTGGCACCCATACCTCTGCTGCAGGTTTTATCCTTGTTCATCTCACAGCAACCCTGGACCCGACATAGTCCAGTGTTTCTCAGTGCCAGCCTCCCACCTGCCTCCATGGCTGCCCACTTGGCACCTGATGGCACCCCACTCCCCTCTGTCCCTGTGGATATACTGCTGTCACGCTCAGCCCTCCTGGTACGGTCCTTTGCCCCAAAGCACACCCAGCATGTAGGAAGCATAGCCTTTCCTCATTTCTCAGTGGGCATGTGGTTCATTCATGATTTTACTCTCTTGTGAAGGCATTCCTACAGGTCTCAGTTTGGGAAGTTCTGACATACAAAAACTGATGCTGGTTTTGCAAGAAAGAGTTGCCTGAAAGCCCTCAAGGTGCTCAGCCTGACCTTTTTTTGTTTGCATTCACAGGATGGGGAGATCGACCTGAAACTCCTCACCAAAGTGCTCGCGCCAGAGCACGAAGTCCGGGAGGTACAGTGGTGGCAGCAATTCCCCGGTCTCCCAGCTCTGGCATTCCCATAACCAGCCGACTCCCGGGCTGGCCTGTGCCTCCCTGAGGCCTGGATGGGAGGGAGAAGTCAGCTACAGTTGAGGGAAAAGGCCTTTCTTTGTCTTACCCAGTGAAACCCTTCTTGGCAGGATGACGTCGGCTGGGACTGGGACCATCTGTTCACTGAGGTGTCCTCAGAGGTCCTCACTGAGTGGGACCCACTGCAGACGGAGAAGGAGGACCCTGCGGGGCAGGCCAGGCACACCTGAGCCCGTCACCCATGCTCTAGACGTGAAGAAATGCAATGTGCTTAAAGCTAAAGAAGCTTGTAAGCAGCTCCGAATTTTTACCTGGAATATTTTGTAATAAAAATATTTATATTCAGTCAACCACATTGGATAATTCAATTGCAATAAATTGCTTATTCTGTGCCATCTCCTCCATTTCTTTCCAGTCTCTTCTTGGAAAAATGTATCACAAGTGAAGAACAGCTTTTAAACCAGCTGATAGGAACTCAGAACTCGCGGCCTTGTTGCGGAGCATGTGGGAGAGTTCGATTCAGGTGGAGAAGGAGTGGGCACTCCTACTGAAAGTTGTTCACTTCTCGGGAGGTTTCAAACAGTTGCCTGCTGGGGTTCTGGGGCGGGGCCTCCCTTCCCGTGGGTGTTCTGGGTCCTTTGTGACGCAGCACTGCCACCTGCATCATAGGATTCCAGGCAGCTGCAGCGGAGGGAGGAGGCGGTGGGAGGGATAAGGAGACCCATTCTTCACTCGCATCAGGGTTTGGTGGCTGTTGTGACAATATTCTCCTTTCTCCCTTCTTCCTGCAACCCATGCCTTGAGCTCCAAAAGCTTCTACAGGTTGCCAGAGCCTCATTTCTGATTCTCATGGGAAGGGACCAGCCAGCAGCCCTGAGAATTCCATGGAAGCCCTCTCTTACAGAGCCTGGGCCTCCCTTCTCCTTATCCTTTCAGATACGTCGCAGCCATCTCCACCGCCGCAAGTATTATAACCGCCTGGTTCCAAGATGTGCTGAGATCAGGAGCAGAGTCCCACCCTTCTCCTAAACAGAGATGTCTTTTGTTTTTGTTTTTCTCTTTTCCTCCCTGAGACTTCTTATCTGAGGACAGAGCCCCTTCGCTGCCTGCTTCTCTTGGATGCGGCTTTGGGTTAGGCTGGCAGCAGCTAACTAAGGCCCACTCCCCAGCCATAGGGAGTGCGGAGTGCTTCTCTTATCCTGCCTGGAAAGCCCTTCATTAAAATTCAGAAAAACAAAGAGGCTCAACACATCAAAAACCCACTGGGGGGTTATTTTTGTGTGACTACGGTGCCCTTCCCCGGCGAGCCACATGGCTCCGGAACAGGCAGAGCGAATGCTTGTCTGTTAATTATAAACTCAGGGATTTAGTGGCTTTAGGGTTCCATTTCCTCCTTTTCCAGAGTCACACTTTTAACCCAGGCAGCCCCTCGTTGGAATAATTCCCATGGCCACTGAAAAGTTTCCATCCGGGCTAGTTTTGCTTGAGTCTACATCATTCTGAAACCCAAAGGAGAAAGGCTGTATTTCTACTCCCTTAATTTCTACTCCCTTAATTACTGGAAATCCAACTGCCTCAGGACTCTGATAACCTTGGAGGTCTCCAGCCAGCCTGAGCAAGTGGCTAGGGGCTGACTTCCTTTATTTTACAACAACAGCAGCAACAAGATCTAACATGGAGCTCTAACATGCTGGGTTCGGCACATAAGAATGAACAGATTTCATCCTCAGCCTCCCAGTAAAGCAGATGCTGTGGTTATCCCATTTTACACATGAGGAAACTGAGACACAGAGGTTAAGAGATCGCCCAAGATTATCCAGCTGAGTGGCAGAGCTGGAATTCCAAGTTCTGATGCCACAGCGCTTTAACACCTGTGTTTCTGTTAATCCCTACTGCCTTCATCTTGGGAAAGTAATCCAGTTTATAGCAGACAGAATTACAAGTTCACTGGGAGAAAGAAGTCCACTGCCACCATCCCTCCCACCATCCCTCCACTGCCACCATCACTCTTGTTTGTGGAGTGACCACAGAGCAGAGGGCTTCTGTCAGTTCCCTGGTGTGAAGCCTGGCAACGTGGGTGAGCTCAAGAGTCCTGGCCCCAGGGCAGTAGGACCTGGGTAGGAGCAGCTCTACGTTGAGCAAACTGAGCTCAGCCAAATCAGGTCCAGGCCACATGTGACTGAGTCTCCTTTCACTTGTCCTGTGCCCTGGCTACGTCCTGTCTGGGCTTTTTCCTTTACCCAGCATTTGCTCATCATGTCTTCAGGGTGCCAGAGGAATGGGATGTTCCAGAATCTACGACCGCCCAGTTCTCATCTGACATGGAAAATACCTTCCTTAGGTTACATCCAACGTTGTCATATACTTGACTTCAGAGAGCCTTTCAGGAAGATAGCCTAAGAGGGCAATGACAGAATCAATAAGCATCCACAGGTAGCAGCAATATGGTTTTGTGCAGGCATGGGGGAGCATGAAGTGAAGAATCTTGGTGCTGCCATTTCTAGTAATACATGGCTTGTTAACCAGTTCCTTACCAGTTTCTCTTAGACTGGCTCAAGTCACCTCTGAGCAGGCTTGGGTAGCCGAGCTGGTCTCTGACAAAATCTCCCCTGGTGTCTTTGGCATTAGGTGGTCACTGCAGACATGCCGTTCATAGGCTGGGCTGTGATGGGGAAGTTCATTACTTTGTGGAATAATTGATTGCCACTTCCTTCAGGCCAGGCTTTTGTCTAGGCACTTCAGATACAGAACTAGACGGGCAAAACTCCCTTCCCTTATAGAGCTTACATTCTGGAAGGGGAGATGGACAAATAAAGTAAAATAGATAGTGTCTTAGGAGGTAAGAGATACTATAGAGAAAAATGAAGCTGGCACAGGGAAGGGAATGCTGGGGAGGGGGGTTGTGATTTTTTAATAGGGCAATCAGGGGAGGCCTCCCTGAGAAGGGAGCATTTGGGCACACAACTGACAAGGTGAAGGAAGGAGTGAGACTGGTGCCCAGGGAACAGTGCTCTCAGTAGCAGGAACAGTATTTGCAAAAACCAGGAGGAAGGCATGGGCCTGACCTGTTGGAGGAGTGGCTGGAAGTCAAGGTGCCTGGGGCGGGGGTGACAACGAAAGAGAAGGTTCTCTGGCTCGCTGTGCCCAAGGCCTGGCTTGTCACAGGAAAGGCCTCTGGGTGTCTGGGGTCCTCTCCCTCCTGTGATGACAGCATTCTCAGGCTTCCTTGGGCTTGACAGGCAGACTATGGAAAACTTTCCTCAAACTACTGCATGGCCTCTTCATGCCTTGGCCTGGAAGAGGCAGAACTATTGATGCTACATTGCAGGAGAGAACAATGAGCTCTGTCTGTCAGAGACCAGAGATTGGGAGGCTGCTGCCAGCTCCCCACCAGGAAGGAGGGTGTGCCCACTGCACCAGACAGAGAGGCACTATAAGGCCCCTGCACGGAGTGCTCCCTGGGAACTCGGCTCCCAGTGAAGAGCTCAAGCCAGAAATTCATCCAGGCAGGCCAGCAGCTGAAGCTTAGATCATCTCTATCCTTGACTGGTGGTTCATCTTTGCTAAACCCCACGACACTCCAGATGGGCTTTTATAACTACATGCTCTCATTGGAAACTGATGCCACCACCTGTTCAGTGTTGCTTGATCAAAATGTGTTACTGGCACAAATCAAGGCCTTCCTGCTTAGTAGGTAAGGGCGCTTCTGGGCTTATTGCTGCCGGAGACCTGCATGCAAAGTGCTGTTTACTGCAGAGAGATATGGAAGCGTAGACTCTGCCTTGCTTGACCAAGCAACACCATGCTTTTCTCCTTGAGATCAAAGAGTCAATGGGGAAAAGGGTAGGTAGAGGGAATAGGAGTAAATAACGGTGGCAAAGAGCACAGGTTCTAGAATCAGGCAGAATGGGGCTCCAGTCCCAGCTCTGCCATGTAGCTCTGGGCACTGGAGCAAGCTACTTTCCCTTTCTGATCCTGTTTTCTAATCTGGAAAATGGGATGATATTAGTATTGTCTCCTTGGGATTGTGGCGCCCAGTAAAAGCCAGCTGCTGTTATTGGATTTGAGAACTGGATAAGATTGAAAAGTTAACATGGGAAAAGTGACAGTTTATGGCAACAGTGCCTGCAGTTTGCTAGGGGGTATCACCTTCATCTCCCCTCATGAATCACTTCTCAGCCATGGATGGAAAGATGGCTTGGCACCAGGTTTTGTTTTGTTTTGTTTTGTTATTTTTAACAGCTTTATTTAGGTAAAAGTTGTGTGCCGTAAAATTAAGAGTATACAATTGAAGGTGTACAATTCAGTGATTTTTTAGGAAATGTATGAGTTTCTGCAGCCATCACCATAATCCTGTTCTAGAACATTTTCCTCATCCTACAGAATTCCCTTGTGTCCATTTACAGTTAATTCCTGCTTTCATCCCCAGCCCTGGGCAACTGCTCTCCGGCCCCATCAGTTTGCTGATTCTGGACAGTCCCGAGTAGCTGGGATTACAGGCGTGTGCCACCATACCCGGCTAATTTTTGTATTTTTAGTAGAGACAGGGTTTCACCATGTTGGCCAGGCTGGTCTCGAACTCCTGAGCTCAAGTGATTCGCCTGCCTCGGCCCCACAAAGTGCTGGGATTACAGGCGTGAGCACTGTGCCCGGCTGCACAGATGTTTTCATTCCCCCTAGGTAGATTCCTAGGAATTAAATTGCTGGGTCATATGGTATGTTTACGTTTAACTTTTAAGAAACTGCCAAACTGTTTTTCAGGGCCTCAGTTCTTTAGGATATCAGGGTGAAGTAAGTACTTTTTTCTTGTTTCCTGTCCTTAATTTTTTCATAGGCTGCTGTTGAGTTTGTGGGAGGCACATTCTTCTGATTCCTCCCTCCCTGCCTTCTTTCTGTCATTGAGTTTATCTCTGCTTTGAGAACATAGACCTCATCTGTTTGTATTCCCCACTAGCCTGTAAGCTCTTCCAGTCTAAGACTGGGTGTTGATTGCATTTCTATCCAACTGCATGCCTCTTCCAGGAGTTCAAAGTCAAATAAAGCACACTCCTGACCTCTAGAAACTCACAAGCTAGCAAATAAATAGTGTGTGAGTGAAGGAGCCCATATGATCTGCAAAATACAGATAGGAGGAGAGAGAGAAGGATACTTCGCCCACCAAGAAATAACAGAGGTGGGGCTGATTTGCTTAGAGCGAAGGCCACTTGTTCTTGTAAAGTTTTACTGGAACACAGCCATGCTCATTTGTTTACATGCTCATTTGTTTACAACAGCTCATTTGTTGATGGCTGCCTTTATGCTACAAGGGGCAGAACTTGGTTGTGACAGAGATCGTCTGGCTTGCAAAGCCTAAAATATTAGCTGTCTGCCGCTTTGCAGAAAAATGTTGCCAACCCCTCCTTAGAGGAGAGAATGAAGATGAGAAATAACAAACCTGCGTGCTCTCAAAGTTCAGCTGCTTGTTTCTATCCAGGAAATTCATTGCAGCAGGAGTGATTTGAGTTAAATGTAAGGAAAGACTAGAAGAGTGGGGAGATTCTGGCCCCTAAAAGAGAGACAACCTTTCTTTAAGAAAAGGAAATGAGTACTCATCAGTTCCAGGAACAGGCACATGATCTATCTGGAGACAAAAAAGCTGGAAAGGGGGACATCTGGGCTCCTTCTTGGCCCTTTGATCCTACTTGGGATGTGGGGGTGAGGAAGTCTCTAGGAGCCAAATGCCTTTGTCAGTGGGCTCAGGATATTGAGGAGAAGGCCCAGTGGAGGGGGTGTTAGAAGCAAGGGAAGGGGAAAATTTTGATTTTTCTTTTGGCAAGGCAGAAATCAGAAAGCAAGGGTGGTGGGAGCAGAACGAGGAAGAAGCCGTTCTTCTGTGGCTGTGCCGGAGTGAATTAATTCACGGCATATGTTCCTAGCATCTGTCGTGGTGACCTGGACTGGAGGGGTCAGTGAGAGAGGGGACCATGCCAGGACTGAGCATTAGCCCAGAATTCCCGGGCTGCAGGGGCTCTTGGCTCCCACCGAACGCTGGCTGGCCAGCCCACCCAGGAACAGCTGCTGCAGCTGCAGCCACCAGCGCTGCCTCGGGGAGGAGGGAGAGCATCCCCTTTCTGTGCTCCCCACAAGAAAACACCTGGCCAAGGAGGGGCTGGGAGAAGACCAGAAAGAATCCTGCAGAACGCTATCTTTTCCGGACCTTTAGCGGCGGTAGATTCCACCCAGCAGCCACACGTCCTGCCAGCAGACTGCAGGTGTGTCCCCAAAGGACAGCACGGGAGGGGTGAGAGAGCCACAGCCCTGAATGGAGAATGAACAAGAATTTGGGGACTTCCTCTTAAGTGCCAGTCCCAGAATTTCCCTGGATGCTATGTGGGCTGCATGGTGCTGAAGTGTCCCTTGTGAGTTGACAGTCAGCCTAGAGGAAGCAAGGTAGGCAGGCGTGGTGGCTGAGAATGGGATGATGCCAGGTTCACATCTCTGCTCTTCCACATCGCAGCTGTACGACTTTGGGTATGTTCTCATAAATCCTTGAGCCTCAGTTTTCTCATCTGTGGAGTGACACTGAAAATCATTCCTGAATCATAGGGCTATTGTGATGATTAAATGAGCTGATGCTTGTTGAGCTGATGCTTGTTAAGTGTCTGGCACAAAGTAAGCCCTCAATGAAGATTAGTTCTGATCACATTGAATGGGCAGGCAGTGGTCATTTGTGCCTGATCATAAATCACAGGGCATTAGGACCTGACTGGACCTGAGTGGGCATCTACCCCAAGGTCACAAACTGGAGGCCATAGGCTGATGCTGACTCACAGGACATGTTGGGTTTGGCTTATGCACTGTTTTTAATTGTTTTGTTAATTATCAACATTTAAAACTGAAAGGTTTAGACTTCCAGCTTCTCTTGGAAAATAACTGCTTGCTCCCAAAGTTCAGCTGCTTATTTCTATCCAGAAAATTAATTGCAGCTTCCAGCTTCTCTTAGAAAATGGGAGGATCGGCCGGGCACGGTGGCTCATGCGTGTAATCCCAGCACTTTGGGAGGGTGAGGTGGGCAGATCACAAGGTCAGGAGATCGAGACCATCCTGGCTAACACGGTGAAACCTCATTTCTACTAAAAATACAAAAATTAGCTGGGCGTGGTGGCACGCGCCTGTAGTCCCAGCTACTCGGGAGTCTGAGGCAGAAGAATTGCTAGAACCTGGGTGGTGGAGGTTGCAATGAGCTAAGATCGCACCACTGCACTCCAGCCTGGGCGACAGGGCGAGACTCCATCTCAAAAAAATAAAAGTAAAAAATAAAAAAAGAAAGAAAAAGAGAAAGAAAATGGGAGGATCTGGCCACTCTGGAGCTGCCGTTCTTACAGCAGCTATTGACTGGAGCTGAGAAGCAACAGCTTTTAGTGAGTAGCAGTTGATCAGCCCACCCGCTTCCGCGGACACATTCCTGCCTGGCCACTGCAGGCATTCACTTTAAGAGCCCTGCCCAATCTTCTCATTTTACCAGTGAGGATTCTTTCCCCCAAGGACACTTATCCAACCAAAGTCATGTTCCTGAGCCTGGACCCTGGTTACTAACAAAAGCCAGCATCCTTTGTCAGTAACCAGGGCCCTTGCCTGCCATCTAACCTCACATCATGCAAGCTGTGGAGAAGGCCCAGTTTCCCTACCATGGGTTCTCCTCCTCTGATCAGCCTAACTCTGTGTCTGGCACACATCTGACAAGAGTTGAAGCAGAGTCCTAGGCTATTTCCAGGACCAGTAACAGGACCCTTTGCCAGGTGCCCAATGTGGATGGTGTCTGTCCCGTGCTCAGCAGTCACAGGGAATGGTGGGAGGTTTGCCTTCTTCCTTCTCCAGCCTCCGCCAGTGTAGGCATTATAAAGGGGCCTCGGGGGCCACCTAGCAGCCAGCAGCATCTCTACACAGGCCACTCCGTGTCCAGGCTGAGACCATGTGCTTCCCAGCCTGTGACTGAACATGGCAGTGGTACAAGGGCTCACCATTTCTGGCCAGCACAGGACTTTCTGCCGCAATCTTTGCATGGCGTTCCCCATGGGGAGGCCAGAACTTTCTCCAAGCTGTGCTGCTGTCTGAGACACTTGCCCTCCAGTCCTCCTTCCTGCCCTCTCCCCTTTCTCAGGCCTTAGACCCTCATCGCCACCTGAAGGCTTTTCCTGTTCCTCCTCCTTTGCCTCCCCCTTGATCTTTCCCATGAATTACCCTCAGTAAATCTCCTGCACTTCCAACTTTGCATTGGTATCTGCTTCCCAGATGAGCCAAACAGAGAGCTGGTGGTGGCCCAGCTAGACTCAGGGGGCAACGACTCCTGGCCAGGGCTGAGAAGACACAGCCTGTTACAGGGATAGGGAGCGGGCTCACCTCCAAAGCCAGATGGCTCATGAACCCTAGTGCGTGCTTGAGATTCAGGTCAGGGATCCCCGGTGGGGTGCCAGTAGCAGATCCCTCTTTCATTCAGGTAAGCGCCAATGTGGAATCCAATCCAACTGAGAAGGCCTGAAAAGGAGGAGCTGGAAGCCCCTCAGGGGGCACTCAGCAAGAGTTTGGTCTCCTCTCAGCAGGAGTAGAAGCCAACTTGGTGTCTTCTTGCTGAGGTAGGGCACGGATAGCCTCTGTTGGTGGCTTTATGGGCAGAGAACAAGGGATATTGTGACATACCAGGCCTGCCAGGAGACAGGAAGTGCCTGCCATCTATAGCGACACCTGTTGCCTCTCAGGATCTGGGGATCATCTCTGGATGTGGGAGAAGAGATGTAGAAGCAGTTGCACCCCAGACCTTGCCGGGGCAGGTGCCGGGAAGTAAAGCCACCTCTCTGATATGGCAGAACGGGGCAGGGCATGCTCTGATGGCAGAGCAGAGGCTACTGTGGATTTTGTGAAGGGGCCAGCTTGTTCTGACAGGAGAGGAAGGACAGCTCCCCACCATCCCTAAGGCGCAAGGCCCTCCAACGTGGTCTTGGAGTTTTAAGGACAAAGGCAGTAGAACACAGGTTGAACAGGAAGGTGCCTCTCTGGGAGATTGAGGCTACATAGATGGGAGAGATGGCACTTAGTAGGAGAACTAAGCAAAGAGGGAAAACATTATTTAGCTCTTTAGGGAACAGAAATTAACCAACCTAGGGGAGTAGGGCAGGGCAAGGATTGACTTTAAAGGAACCAGAGAGAAAGTTGCTGAGGGGTGGGGACTAGGGGGTGGAAATGTTCCATATCTTGATTGTGGTGGCAGTCATATGTCCGTTTGTTGTATTTGAAAAACTCATTAAACCTTACGCTTTTAAAAAAGATGATTTTGTTGTTGTTGTTGAGACAGAGTTTTGCTCTGTTACCCAAGCTGAAGTGCAATGACATGATCTTGGCTCACTGCAACCTCCAGCTTCTGGGTTCCTCCTGCCTCAGCCTCCCAAGTAGCTGGGATTACAGGCATGTGCGACCACGTCTGGCTAATTTTTGTATTTTTAGTAGAGATGGGGTTTTGCCATGTTGGCCAGGTTGGTCTTGAACTCCTGGCATCAAGTGATCTGCCCCATCCACCTCGGCCTCCCAAAGTACTGGGATTACTTTTTTGCACATGGCCAAAAAAGGATGATTTTTATTGTAGGTGATTCATACCCCAATGAACCAGACTAAAAAGATTTTCCGCCATCAGCCCTCACTATCTCAGGTGGGTGAGTTGGGGAGCTCCTGTCTGTCCCCCACTGTCTCTGGCATTTTGCAGCATCCCCCAACCCCCTGAGAGCTAGATCAGGAGGCAGAGGGGCCTTCAATGCCCCCCAAGGAGTGCCCCTCAGCCAAGACCCCAGGCCAGGGCACTGTGCAGGCTCAGAGCTAGCCTTTCAATTTCATCTTCAGTTTTGTTTTCCGTGATTACATTTGGAAAGGAAAGTCTAGCAGATTTGACTATTGGAGAGAGCAGATGGTCCAATTTGAAGTAAAACACAGGCATTTGGGAGCTGTTTTTGACATTCTTGTGGAAGTGCCGGTTTGTTGAGCCCAGATTAGGGAGGACACGGAACCTTGAGGGCCCAAGGCTGTTTAAAAAGTCCGTCACCCTGAGAGAGCAGGATGTGCCATCTTTTGCATTGCAATCGTATTTTTGACCTGGAGGATATAAGAACTTTTGATGCCAGATCTTTTTTTTTTAAAAAAAATACCTCTTTAAAAGGTCACACAATCCTATTTTTAAATATCATCTTTATTTAAACAATTAATGCATATTCACTAAATGTAAAGCTATATATTTAAATATATTAAAATCCCTTTTCACTCTGCTCTGCCCCCATCCATTCCACAGCCCTCCCCAGAGGTGAGCAGGGTGTGCCCTTTCAGATAATTCAGGGCACTGGTGTACACATAGGTGGACAAATAGAGACCCAGAGCTTGGCTTTCTTTATGTAATTGGGGCCATTCTGCAACTTGCTTTTTCCTGTAACTTGCTTTTTCCTCTTGCCAGCACACCTTGCAGAACTTTCCCATCGGTGCCTCTCTCCTCGTTCTGTCGGTGCCTCTCTCCTCGTTCTGTCGGTGCCTCTCTCCTCATTCTGTCGGTGCCTCTGTCCTCGTTCTGTCAATGACTCTCTCTTCATTCTGTCAGTGCCTCTCTCCTCGTTCTGTCGGTGACTCTCTCCTCGTTCTGTCAGTGCCTCTCTCCTCGTTCTGCCGATGACTCTCTCCTCATTCTGTCGGTGACTCCTCGTTCTGTTGGTGCCTCTCTCCTCGTTCTGTCGGTGCCTCTCTCCTTGTTCTGCCGGTGACTCTCTACTCATTCTTTTCAGTGGTGCACTTTACGCCATAGATTCCCCATCCACAATTCGGTTTCCTCGTTAACCCCCACCAGGGATGATTGTTCAGATTGAGCCTGCTTCCTTCCACCGCCTTCTCATGACAGTCTGGCAGGGACCCTGTTCCAGCCCAGCACTGGCTCACCTCCAAATTCTTTCTGCCAGACTGCAGCATCCCCTGAGCCCCTGAGAGCTAGATCAGGAGACACAGGGACCTCCAGTGCCCCCTCAGGCAGTGCCCCTCAGCCGAGACCCCAGGCCAGGGCGCTGTGCAGGCTCAGAGCTAGCCTTTCAGCACCCTGGAAGGACAGGTGTCTGTTTAACTCTTTTCTAATGACCTGCTGGGTAAGAAAATGGCAGAGGGAGCACTCGTCCTCTGGGATGGTTTTTCCAGGGCAATGGGGGTGAGGGGGAGCCAGAGGGGCTAGACCACGTGGGGAGGACACAGTGGCCCATGCTGGAGCAAGGAGGCCCAACTTGAAGAGCTAAGCCAGTCTGTGTTTAGGGTGGGGTGTCATATTTGGACTTAGAGGGAAAATCAGGGTCGGTATCTCCTGAAGGCCCTTTGAGCATTTGTTTTTAATGCATATTGGGAAGTGCTCTGTGGCCAGACAACGTGTCAGGTGCTATTCACCTAGACGGCTTTGTGTGTGGTTAAGACTAAGAGTAAAGTCCCTGCAGGGCCCGTGTTAGCTGTGTCTTCCTTCATCCCTGCAGTGCCCTTGTTAGCTGTGTCTTCCTGCATGTTACCAACCTCCAATAATAATACTAACGAACATTTCTGAAGCTCTTACCAGTTGTCAGGCAACGTGCAAAATGCTTTCTGTACATTATCCCACTCAGTCTTCTCAATTGTGAGGTGGGTACTGCAATGATGCCCATTTCAGAGAGAAGAGAAACTGAGGCTTAAGCCCAGGCCTTTCTCATTCCATCCTCAAGAAGCACCAGATGAGTAAGTAGTGTCTGTCCCTATTTTGTGTTTCTGTTGGTGATCTGCTGGATCCTCTTCCTGACTTGGGGTGCAGCAAAGTTCTGTCCTTCCTCTAGGGTCTCCCTCAGTAAGGAACACACATCCATGGTCAATGCCGGGTGGCTCTGCCCCTTGGAAGCTCTGCCCATTGACTTGGCATAAAGGGAGCACTGAACCCAGGGAGTCTCACCTTGCACCAAGGACATCAGGTTTTCCTTCTGACCACCTTCAAGTGGGCCACTAAGTTGTTTTCCTTGAGTCTAGAGGCAAAATGGCAACACCTGCCAGGAAGGGTTTCTCAGAGGTAGCCACCTGGCCCTGGTCCACCTGCATCTGAAGCACCTGCAGGGCTTATTAAACATATACAGTTTCCTGGGCCCCTTGACCTACTGGGTTAGAGTCTGAGGGCAGGAAAGACCTGAGACTATGCATTTTAAATAAGCGCCTTCCCAAAGCCCTACCCCATTCGAGAACCTTTGTCTAAGGCAGAGAGGTTGCAAACTGTTGGCTCACAGTAAAAATAAGAAGAGCTCTGCTAGTTTGAAAGATCTGGCAATGCCAAGCCTACTTTCCCTTATGGCACTGACTGGAGACCCTGGGACAGGGCTTAGGCTGTCTCTCCAGCTCCCCCATTCCCTGCCTGTTCTCTTCCCGTAGTTTCTGTGGACATTTTGAGTTTGTGACCACTGGTCAAAGGAGATGGCAATGGTAATGTCTGTCAGCGCCAATGCCAGGTGACCAGGGCTTGACAAGCAAGGCCAATTCTGGTGCACGCCTCCTCCCTGTATGCAGGTGGCACTTTTGCCTTCCTTTGTAGAGCTCACGTAGGAGGCACAGGTTCACCCCCCCGCCACCCCACTGTCTGTCCTTTGGCCACTGCTGGCTGCCACATGTACTTTCTGAATGATCTGGACATGAAATATGCCCGTGCTCCAGGTCGAATACCCTCCCTGGCATAAGATCAGTGTTTCTCAAAGCAGTTTACAGACCACCTGCACCAGATCCCCTAGGGGGAGCTTACAAAATGCAGATGCCTGTCTTCCACCCCAGACCTAGGGAATCAGAATCTCTGGGGTGGGGCCTGGGAATCTGCATTTTGAACACAGGCCTGCAGGTGATTTTCATGCACCTGTGGGGACTGACAGTCCCCTGGTCTTCTGGAGAAAAGAGAGTGAATGTAGGTTCATTGAGGCCCTGGTCAAATAGGCCTCCTGGGACTTCGGCCTCCCTGAAAGAAGAGGGCCCTTTCCTTTGCCTGGCCAGAGCCTCTCCCACACGTTCCCCGCTGCGCCCCAGGGCAGCAGGCACCCAGGGCTCAGCTCTTTATCAGATTTCATCTCCTGTCACTTTCAGAACCAGCTCATTATTCCTTTATTATTCCCATTCTCCTGCTTATCATTATTAATAATCACTCCAGACAGGCCAGGGTGCTGACAGCTCCCCCCTGTCCATTCTTTTTGTCTGTTTTAATCCTGCGTGCTTATCTGGCACTGACCTGATCTTTTCCCCATTTAATTAAGCAGTGCTGGTCAGTCCACTGCAGCCCATGTGGAGATGGGACTGATCAGCTCTCCCGATAGGCAGAGGAGTGATGGCCACCCTCCAGGAGGGGCATGAGGGAGTGGGCAGGAATCCCCGGAGCAGCCACATTGGGTCCAGACGCCTGGGGAGCCAGGAGTGGCTGATAACAAGTACCCATTGAAAAGCAATGCTTCTCAAACCTCAGTAAGTTCCAGAATCACCAGGAGGGCCTACTAAAACCCAGATGACTGGGCCTCACCCTCCGTGCTTCTAATTCAGTAGGTTCGTCTGGGGAGCGGCCATGAATCTGCATTCCTAATAAATACCCAGCTGGTGCTGCCACTGCCAGTGCAAGGACCACATTGTCACTGTGTTCGTGGGCTGACCTTGGCCTAGTGATGGACACTGGCCAGGCCAAAGGGGGTCTTGTTCTGATTGGATTAAAGAAGAGACCTCAGCAGAGGAAACTGATTGCAGTCTTCAGGGACTGAACCGGGGCTGCTCAGGACTACAAAGGGAAGGGAGGGATATGGATTCAACATGTGGTTTTGAGAGACAACCCCGTCTTAGTGATGCTAGGGGCAGTGAAAGAGAGAAAGTAAAGGTGCCTCCATGGTTTTGAGCAGCTGGGAATATGGTGGTGCTTGACAGAGATAAGTACCAACGGAATCCAAGGGGGTGACGCAGGGATACACTGAAGTTGGCACAAGCTACATAATCTGTCCGACCTAGTGAAAAATGAAAGTGCAAGGCCCCTTGTTCAAAAATGATTAAGAATTTGAAATCATAGGCAGCAGAGCATGAAACCAAGTACAGGGCCCTTCTAAGTACAGGCTGTCTGCCCTGGCTGAGGTTCAGGCAAAAGCAAGACAGCCACAGAACAGACCACCACCTTGGCAGCCTGTCCATCACTCTGCTCTCTCTCTTTTTTTTTGAGACAGAAGCTTGCCTCTGTCACCCAGGCTAGAGTGCAATGGCGCGATCTCAGCTCACTGCAACCTCCGCCTCCCAGGTTCAAGCGATTTTCCTGCCTCAGCCTCTCAAGTAGCTGGGACTACAGACGTGCACCACCACACCCGGCTAATTTTTTGTATTTTTAGTAGAGATGGGGTTTCACCATGTTGACCAAGCTGGTCTTGAACTTCTGACCTTGTGATCCACCCACCTCGGCCTCCCAAAGTGCTGAGATTACAGGCGTGAGACATTGTGCCCGGCCTCACTCTGCCGTCTCTTGTGTGATTGGCATGTCCATTTCTGACATCATAAGAGACAAAATGGAAAGTCATGGGGCTCAAGAGTCATCACTCAGAGTCTTATAGCGGAAGTGCTGCAAATAGGAAAACGTAATGGGTAAAATCCTCAGAGGAGCTGCTGGCACGATCCAGGGAGGGGGGCCATCGTCATCATTCACACAAAGTCAACCACCTTCGGGAGAACAGAATCAGACTCTGTGAATGGAAGTTTATTTCTTTAAACTACCATTTACTGCACATTTACTCTGTTCCAGACACTGCACAAAGCCCTTTAATAGAGCACTTCATCCTTGCAAAAGCCCTATGAAGTGTGTATTATTTTCCCCCTTGTGCAGATGAGAAAACTGAGGCAGAGAGAAGCACAGTAACTTGCCTAGTGAGTGAGAAAACCAACCCATTAGGCCCGAGCGTGTATCTAGAGCTGGGAAATGCTGTCTGGGCCAGGCTGTCAGTACAAAGGACCAGAGAGCTCCAGGCTGACACGGATGGGGGCGCCGTGGGATGGGAGCTGTGTGTGTGTGCGCGCCTGGGTGCTGCAGGAAAATGCACAGATACCCAAGTGCCAGCCAAAGATGGAAGGATTTATAGCAATTAAAATGTTTTGCCTGGGAGCTGTTTGGAGCCTTTTTTTTTTTTTTTGAAGCGAGAGTTTTTTGACTCCAAGGTGTTAACAGGCCCTCTAAATGGTTTTGTTTTTTAATTGCAGCAAATGACTGCACAGCCATTAGATTTTGCCTCTCTGCAGTTGTTTCTGAGCCCTTTCAGGCCTCCTCCTATTTATTCTGTTTAATTCAGTCAGGTAGCTCCGGGGCAATGGAGATCAATACCTCTCTTTGATAGAAAAGAGTCAGGTTTGAAACCTAGAGATAAAACTGACACATTTTGTATAAATTTAATTAAAAATGCACCTTTAGTGGCTTGTTGCCAGCACAAAGCCGAGTGTCTCTCTATCTGCCTCTCTCTCCCCCTTTCTCTCTCCCTCTCTCTCTTCCTCAGCTTCTCCCCTCTCTCCTTCGTTTCTTGTTCCTAATAGGGAGCTCTCTATATCTGCCTCACTACAGTCTCGTTTCCTGAGTTTCGACCTGAAACTTCTGTGCTGAGGGACGATAAGGGAAGGGTGTGAAATCCTCAGCAGATCTGCTCTGGCCTCCTTGTTCCGGAGTAAGCCAGGGAGAGAGAGAAAAAGGGGGAAAAGATGAGGGGATCAGAAGGCCCAGGCATGGCTTTGCTTTTCTTTTTAAAATGCTTTTTCTTTGGACCCCGCTGCCTGTAGGAACAGGGGCTACCCCGGCCTGGGGCCCGCAGTGCCATGGCTTCCTGGATGCTCTCCCACCTACCTGCCATCGCAGCTGCACGCGCCTCTGGGAGCCCTCAGTGGGGTGGAGCGACAGAGCCCGGCAGGTGCAGCAGCCGCCAGCCCCTCTCTCCGGTAACCCCAGGGCTGCTGCACACATTTGTCTTGTGTTTTACAATCCGCCCCTTCACCTCCTTCCCTGCTGTCTCTCCCCCTTTTACTCTTCTCTATCCCATTTGGCTTTCCTCATTTTTCACTTGAGTGGGTTTCCTATCCCCGACTCCGCTCTGGCCTCACTCTGCTCAACACCAATAAAACACACTCAACACAGGTAGAACAAGGTGCCCGAGCTCGGCGTGACAAATGGCTCGCCCGGCCCTTGCTAAGCGTGGCTGTAAATTGCCCCTCCCGTTGGCCTGGCGTGGCCAGGGGCTGTGCTCAGCAGCCCCTCCGTGGGGGTGAGGGGGCCAGCAGCGGGCTTTAGACCTAGCATTTGGCCTGCCCCCAAGGCCTCTCCGAAGGTCCTGGCATCCAGGAGGGAGCAAGGTGGCTGGGTGGGAGGCAAGGGGCACCTGTGGCTTTGGCTGGAGCAGCTGGGCCGTCTTCACTGATCGGGCCATAACTCCAGCATCTAGCATTTCCTGCACACCATCATGTGCCCGGCACTGTGCTGAGGCTCCACAGCAAATGTGATTTAATCCTCACAGCAGCCTGCAAGGTGTAGGCACCATGACTGCTCCTGTTTCACAGATGAAAACCCTGAGGAAGGCTTAACAAGGTCACATAACTTGCCAAGGTCATCTGACTAGTAAGCAGCAGGCTGAGTCTATGCAGACCTCCCGGACTCTAAAATCTGGGCTTTGCATCCCATACCCTGTGTGGGTGGCACCAGCCTGGGCACAATGGGAAGCAAAATGTCAGCTCCATGCTCCAGATGAGCATGATGTTGATTTCCTTCTCTACTTCATGAAGCTGCTCCTGCTGTGTCCCCATAGCCCATGGACAAGGGGGAAGACACTTGCGGCTCCTTCTCCCCAGAACGAGTGATCAGAAGTGAGGAAGTCCATGCTCTTGCTTTTTTGCCTCTCTGGGAACAGCCAGGGTGCCACCACCTTGGAGAAGCAGTGGGGCAGGGGGCTTGTCTGGCTCATTCTGTCACCAGGAGAGCCCCGGGGATTTGTGTTTTGGGGCCCAGGGCTTGCGAGTCTGTAACCTGGTCCCCATGGGCATCTGGTAACATGGTAATGGACATGTTCGAGCATCTCATCTTTTGCTCTGGGTGCCTTTAATCGCTGCCAATGAAAGTTCAGACTGAAGAGGAAAACAGTCCGAGCTGGGGCTGCTGGACTTCTTCTCTCTGCCTTCTTCCTCGCTGGTAATTACAAACACCAGCCGCTTTGTGTCTAAAATGGCCAGGATAATTGAAACGGAATTTGGAATCAGGGCCCTGCAGGCAACACTTGTTGAAAGAAGAAATAAAGATCGGTTGGGTCACGTCTTTTGTAATTTGCGTTTAATAATCATACCAGGAGGTACGCACAAAGGGAGAGGCGGCATGTGAGCCAGCTCCCAGCCTGCCCGCACCCTCCCTGGGTCTGCCGGGGAGGGAAGAAGAAACATGCGAGGGGTGGGCAGGGGCGGGTAGAGGGAGGAAGCACACAAGTTGGAGAAAGTTCTCTCCACGTGTCAGGGGCAGGAGAGGGGGTGCGGGTTGGGGTGGGCTGAGCTGCTAGCTGAGATGAAGGTGATGTGAGAAACCTTCGTGCTGGGCGCCCTCACCCCCTGTGCTCTGCACACCTGCCACTCGCCTCCATGCACATACCCCACGGGAGCTGAGGGTGACTGTGGCGTGAGGCTACAGGAGCCCAGGAGATGGATGCCGTGATTTCAGACATGCTGCAGAGAAACTCTTTCGATCAAGAGCTTGGAACACTGCCACTACTCAGTAATGCCAGCCCCAGAGCTAGGGTGGAGGGGGCTGCCCCGCAGGGTGTAGCTGCAGCTTCCAGGCTGTTGGCGTGCGTGCTTTCATAGGTGCTTCATGGGAGCCCTGCAGCCCACTATTCCCCAGAATCACTGATACTCATGTTTGGGTCCTTAAGGAGTGTACCACTTTTACACAGACACACCCCCACTCTCCTGCCAACCCCCCGCACTAAGCGCACCTAGAGCCGCACTCTCAACCACCAAAAACATTCCCTCCCTTCCCTTAGGATGCTGCCCCTTTCTGTCTGCAAGACCCCACGGAACTGAGATCTCAAGGGCTCCCCCATGCCGACACATCATCACGGAGTCGGGGGCTGTCTTGAAAGTGGTGAGATGGTGTTACAGGCTGAATTGCGCCCCCACCCCCTTAATTCATATTGTTGATGCTCTAACCCCCAGTACCCCAGAATGTGACTATATTTGGAGACAGGGCCTTTAAAGAGGTAATTAAGTTAAAATGAGGTCATGGTGATGGGCCCTCATCCAATCTGACTGATGTCCTTATAAGAAGAGGAAATTCGCATACCCAAGGAGACACGAGGGCTGCGTGTACACAGAGGAAAGACCGTGTGAGGACACGGCGAGAAGGCGGCCATCTGCAAGCCAAGAGAGGCCTCAGGAGAAACCAGCCCTGTCAACACCTTGATCTTGGACCTCTAGCCTTCAGAACTGTGAGAAAATACATTTCTTCTGTTAAGGGACCCATCTGTGGTGCTTTGTTAGGGCAGCCCTAGCAAACTAGTACAGAGAATGAGATGCAGGGGGACACTGGCCTGGGATGCCTCTTGCCTTGGAGGCCCTTCCCTCTCTTGTCTGGATATGCATAATGTGTGCTTGAAATGCACCAAAGAGAGGGGCCCTAGCTGCTTCCCTTCCTGGTGGGGCCAGAGCCTGAATGACCCAGGGAAGGGAACTTGCATGCTGGTCTTTACCCGTGGCTCTTTCTCCAAGGCCCAGGGCTGCCCACCACCAGGCCCTGGTCATGGGGTGCTAACAGCCCTGTGATGCCCAACTTCCATCTCTTCCTTCCATTCTTAAGCCTCTTCCCCTTTCACCATTGATGAGAAAAAGTGTCCTGCCTTGGTGACACAAGGGGGCTCTCAGTCCTTGCATAAGCCAGAATCCTGACAACCAGGGACCTGGAATCTGGGAACCATCCAGTCAGTAATATTTCTGAACAAAGAACTACAGAAAGGGGGCATGAATGAAGAGCTTTTCAAAGTCTGGATGTTTGGTGTGCGCAGTGTGACTTCCTCTCTGCCTAAGGCCTTGGCACAGGTCACACATCCCTTTCAGGGCAAGACCTGTGGACACAGCATCCCAGGTGGTTGGTGGGGCACACTCCTCCTGGGCTCTTGTAGGTGGATGGCTTAGACCATCAGAGGAGCAGACTCTGGGGAGCAGAGGTACCCCCGGGCTGGGGACAGAGGAGGAGCACAGCAGCAAAGAGTGGAAAGGGGATAAACAGAGTCCTGGACTTTTAAGCTTGCAAGGGCTTTGTGGTGTTGGGGGGCGGGCGGGGAAATCACGAGCTGCTAACATTCCAGAGACCAGCCTCTGCTGCCAAGAGCTGATGGATACACTCTCGAATCTTTTCATTTTAGTTCCTCCATGCTGGGGCAGGAGGAAGGGGAAGTAGATGGTGGTATCTCCACTGTACAGAGGAGAAAGTGGGGTTTAAAGAGGTTAAGTTCTTGCTCACAAATGCACAGCTTGAAAATGGCAGAGCTGTAACCCAGGGCTTCTAGACTCTCCATCCAGGCCTTTCCTTCTAGAACAGGGGCTGGCAAACTACAGCCCATGGGCCAAATCTGGCCCACTGCCCAACTTCATGTGGCCTGTGAGCTAAGAAAGGCTCACATTTTTCAATGATTGAGGAAAAAAAATCAAAAAATAATATTTCATGACAAGTGAAATTACATGACATTCACATTTCTGTGTTCATAGTAGAGCTTTATTGGCACGGAGCCTCACCCATTGGTTCCCTTTGGTCCACGGGCTTTCGTGCCACAACGGCAGAGTTGAGCAGTCATGACAGAGACTGTAGAATCCTCAGTACCTAAATATGCCTTTTCTGGGCTTTCGCAGAAAACATTTACCCACCTCTGCTTTAGGGTCACATAACTTGAGAGATGGAAGAGATCTCAGGCACCATCCAGTCTGAAAATCTCAGTTCCCTCCCATTCTATCTACCTATTTCCCGCAAAAAGCAGGTAGACCCATTGCATCTAAACAGCTCCATTCCAAGGCTGTCCTCGGATCCCCGCCCCCTGCCCAGCCTCCTCCCTGTTCTGCACTGTTCTCTGGAAGCCGGGCTCATGGCAGCCTGCCCTGGGGCTGGGATGAAGGACTTTGTACCTCTTTGCTCTGTTATTGTCTATTCCTGAGGCTCTTATGGGGCTCCTGTGGCACCAAGCTACCCATGTCCTTGGGCTTGGAAGCCCGCAGCCTGCAGGAGGCACCCATACCAGGGCCCAGAGGTGACCACTACCTGGGTGATTGGAGCGGGATGTGGTGAAACTTGGGGGTGTGCCCTGGGGTGACACTGTTTGGGTGAAAGCAGGTTCAAGTCCTGGTTCTGGGTAACTGCTGACTTGGGTGAGTCACTTCAACATTCTGTGCCTCAGTTTTCTCACTTGGAAAATGAAGGAAATAATAGCATCTACGCCATGGGATTGTGTGAGCATGAAATGAGCCAATGCACATAAAGTGCTTGGAGTGGCACCTGGTGCACAGCATGTGCTCTATGAGTGACGATGATCATGATGATGATGGTGATGATGATGACTATTATTAAAAGTCCTGTTCTAGCCAGCTTATTATTTCAGGCCTACTGGGCAGAAGCAGAGATTTCTACTGGACCTCCCCGCACAGAGATCCCACGGGCCCAAGGGCCTTCATGGGACCATCAGCTGCCAAAAAAAATTTTATAAGGCTGAGTCTTAGCCTGAGATTTTGTGCCAAATTTCCCCTGGAATCTGTGTCTGGGCTGAGGGTCAGGGGGATCAGAAGGTCAAGGCCACAGGCTAAGTGCTCTCTGTCTGGGGAAAGAGGTGCTGTGAAACAAAAGGGCAAGATGGCAGTGAAAATGAGTGAACTGTCAACGCGCTTGAATCCCATAAATACCACAGGGAGCTAAGAAAGCAAGTTGCAAAAGAAGATAAACCACGTGGTGGCCATTTATACAGAAACGTGAAACATGCCAGACAATTCCGTGTATTGTTTAGGATACATTCCTATATGGTAAAAGTCTAAAGAAATATACAGGAATGGGCCGGGCGTGGTGGCTCATGCCTGTAATCGGAGCATTTTGGGAGGCTAAGGCGGGTGGATCACTTGAGGTTAGGAGTTTGAGACCAGCCTGGCCAACATGGTGAAACCCCGTCTCTACTGAAATACAAAAATTAGCCAGGCGTGGAGGCAGGCGCCTGTAATCTCAGCTACTCAGAAGGCTGAGGCAGGAGAATCGCTTGAACCCAGGAGGTGGAGATTGCAGTGAGCCGAGATCGCGTCACTGCACTCCAGCCTGGGCTACAGAGCAAGACCCTGTCTCAAAAAAAAAAAAAAAAAAAAAAAACAAAACTATACAGGGATGATGAACACTGAATTCGTGAATTTGGGGTAGTGCTTCCCCCAGGTGGAGGGGAGGGGACTGACCTGGAGAGGGGCACACAAGGTCCTTCACCTGAATTTGGGGGAAAAATGTATCCTGGAGGGTGAATGTGTGAGTCCTTCGTATTATTCTAGAAACCTTTGTATAGGTCTTAAGTATTTTATAATAGAAATATTTTTGATGTAGGCAAGGTTAATTTTGCAAACCTAATAGACTTTGGAGGCAGGGATCTCAAAATTGTGCCAAGAAGCCCCAAAGATGGACCAATAGAGATGAGCGCGTCCTGGTGGACAGTGTGCCCTGTGGTGTGCAGGCACTGCCTGATGCTCCAGCCCCTCATGCATGCCCGCCCTGCCCCGCACCCGCTCACCTGCTCCTCTCCTGCCTTCCTCCCCCGCGCCTAGCAGTCCTTCCCCATCTGCTTGCTGTGTTGTTCCTTGCTCGGTAATATGTCCTCTCTGGGCTGTGGCATGGGCAGAGGCTCTGGTTCCCCCTCCCTGGTGAGGCAGAGAGGCTTAGGAACATGTGTTTCTGGGAGGCAGACACCAGCTGGTTGGGGAGACATTTGCATATTCCACTGAGCCCCCCAGAGCCAAGCCAGGGTTGGGAGGAGGAGGCTGCAGCAGGACAGAGGGAGAGGGAAGGCTCTGGTCAGCTAGGGGTCAGATGGAACAGATTTCAGATTGGAGAGACAGATGGTTAAAGCAGAGAAGAGGGAGGGGAGCGAATCGTGACTCCTATGTGAAGGAAGTCATTCGAGAGCCCTAAAATATCTTGTGTCTTTGCAGGGATTTGCGGTTATCAAAGCATTTTCCTATCTTTCGCTTGATTCCTCATTGTAGTCCTGTGAAGTAGGTATGATCATCAGCCCCATTTTACAGGTGAGGAAGCTGAGACTCAGACGGCAGAGCTAGTGCATGGGGAAGTCTCTGGACTCCTGGTCCAGGAGTGTTCCTTTCACTCCACCTCAGAGCCAGCTGCAAGTGCTGTCTCCAAGTGCTTTTCTCACATTCTTCTGTCAGCCCATTCCAGTGGTGTTTCTGACCCCGCCATTCCATTGAAACTGCTCCCCTCTAGGTCAATAGTGACCCCCTTGATGCCAAGTCCAATGGTCACTTCTCTGTTTCCACCTTATTTTGCCTCTCTGCAGCATTTGTTGTTGTTGTTGTTGTTTGAGACATGGTCTCGTTCTGTCACACAGGCTGGAGTGCAGGGGTGCAATCTTGGCTGACTGCAGCCTTGAATTCCTGGGCTCAAGTGATCTTCCCACCTCAGCCTCCCAGAGAGCTGAGACCACAGGCACGTGCCACCACACCCAGCTAATTCTCTGTAGCATTTGACACAGGTGACCACGGACCTCCCCTTCTCCCTGAAATGGCCTTCTCCTTGGTTTCCATGACAACCCCCGCTGTGGTTTCCCTCCACCCCCTTGGTTGCTCCTTCGCAGGCTCTGCTCCCTGTCTGAATGCTGGGATGCCCAGGGTTCAGACCACAGCTCTCTCTTCTCCCTCCTCTCTCTGTGCATCAACCTGAACCTCTCCTGGTCCAGTCCTGGCACTTCCAATACCATCTATGCTGAAGGCTCCCAAATCTATTTCTGCAGGGCTGCTCTTACCTTGGGCTGCCCTACATGGTGGTCAAGAGCATAGCCTCTGAATCTCAGCTCTGCCATTTATCAGTTGTGTGACCTTGGACAACCTTTTTCTGTCTCATTCTTGCCATCTATGAAATGGGGATGATAAAGCCCCTACTCTGTAGGGTTGTTATGAAAATTAAATGAGATGGAAAGGGCTTAGGACATTGCCTGGCACATCATAAGCAATCAAGAAATGCAACACACTGTTACTTGACATCTGTTTCTCCAACATGCCAAGCATCTTCCCACCCCAGGGCCTTTGCACTAGCCCATTCCTTTATCTGGAATGTTATTCCCTTGACTTTCCTAAGGCCCACTTTTTTTCCTTCAGATTCCCTGACCACTCAGGCTACCACAGTCATCCAGTCACTCACTGTCACCTCATTCCATTAAAAACTTGTGTATAACAACTATTGTTACTGGATATTTTCCTTTTTATTTATTAGTTGACTCCCCCAGTAGAATATAATCCTCATAAGAACAGGGATTTTTGTCTATTCTGTTCACTCTATCTCCCTGTTCCTAGAAGTGCATATCGTAGGTGCTAGATACAAATTTGTTGCATGAATGAACGGTAGCTTAAGCTTCCAGCCTGGGAATGGCCTGGCATATGCCTCATTCCCTGGCGTCCTGGTCATTGTCAGCTGGGGAGGAAGATGTTTCCAACTGAGAAATCACTCGGAAGACATTTTGTCGTGTTTTCAAGCCCCAGAAATGTTAGAGGTCTCATAAATTGCTCCCCTCCCTTCCCAAAATACGATCACAGCAACCACCCTGTCCCCTGACTTGGCCAACTGGAGAGAATCCTCCCTGTCACTGTCACTCCATGGGAGTTTGGCAGCTGATTCCAGCATGCCGGGCACTGTGAAAGGCCCCAAAGAGACCTAGAATTCCTGTGAGATTTAGTCTCCACTCTAGAAGACCCTACAAATCAGAACCAGAGTTAGGGCAAGGGAAAGATCAAGGCCAAGTTTGTAGAGGACATTCAGGGCTGTGGAAATCCCAGCAGAGTGGCAAGAGTTGCAGAGGAAAGAGCCTGGTCACCCCCAGGTCAGAATGCCCTCCTCAGGCTATGGCGCCCTAGGATGGGGGAGGGGGAACTGCCTATCAAAGACCTCCTCCAGGTACCACTGCACTTCACCTCAGATCTCTTCTCTGGCCTGCCTCTCCGACCTCCAGGGCCAAGACTGATGACTGGGCAATGGCAATCCGGGAGGCTGGCACCCGGGCCTGTGCAGACTGGCCCTTCAATGTACAGAACCATCCTCCTTACCTACGGGCCAGAGCCATGCTCAACATTTTGTCTTTAATCAGGGCCCTGCTCCCTTTGTAGACAAAGTATTTCCCAGACCTTCCCAGAAAGTATGGATTGCAAACACTTGATCCCACTGACTGTGTGTTAGGGCACCCAGGCTGGCCAGATGCAGGCCTGGCTTTTGATCTGGAAGCTCTGCTCCTGAGCATGGAAGGGATCTGGTGTTCCTGCCAACCATGGGAGGGAAATGGCTTCAGAGAATGGTAATGAAGAGAGTGACCTGGGAAGGGGATACCAGAGCTGGGAGCCACAGAGATCCAGAGCAGGTGACTGTGAAAGAAGGTAGGCTGGGTGTGGGAGCAGACCACCCTACAAGCCCATGCACCAAGATGCCCAGAGGTCCTGTCAGGACCTGAGGTATCTCCTCCTGTGGGGTTCAGGTGAGAGCCACCACCCTTTCCCAAGGGGGCTGAGCTGTTCCCTTCCTATAAGCCACATCAGACCAAGCATCTGAGCTTACCTGTGTGCAGGTGGCAGGGTTCCTGTGGTCCCAGGGCAGCCTGGCCATCCCGGGACTCTACTTAACACTTCCAACTTCTTCCTGAGCCAGCTGCAGGGGCAGGGGGACAGGTTTGAGGGCAGGAGACCCCAATTTCCACCTACTAGTTCCTGAGCTGACTCTGTGTGACCTGTGTTGGATCAGGGCTCACCTCCCTCCTGGGGTGGTCTAACTCAGCACTCTCTTTCTCCCAATCCCAATCCCATTGACCACCCACTGTGCCTGCCAAGCGCTTTCCTGCCACAGGGACTTTGCACTTCCCTCAGCCTGAATGCACTGCCCTCGATCTTCACAGGCACCTTTAGTTGGAGCACAGATCTTGCCACCTCAGAGAGAGATTCTCTGACCTCTTAATTTAAATGTGCCACCTCCCAGCTCCAACTCTTTACCCTTTATTTTGTCATCATGGTTGTCTCCTCATGGCACCTACCACAACTGTAATTACCCCTTTGTTTACTTGGCTATTGTCTACTCATTACTAAAGCCTTGTGAGCACAAGAACTGAAGTCCTGTCTGTCCTGCCCTCTCTTGTGCTCCCAGCCCCTAGAATTGTGTCTGGCACATACTAGGTAGGTGCTCAACAAGTATCTGTCGGAGGAATGAACTGAAAAGGCTTAGAAAATGGAGTTATTGTTGTTCTACTTTATAGGTAAGGACGTCAGTGAGAATAACAGATTTACAATGACGTCATAAGTAGGAAACAGCTATGCCAGGGATGCTACCCCAGGTCTCTGGACTAGAAATCTGTACCCCCACAGTCATAGTCCATTTGTGTTGCTATAAAGGAATACCTGAGGCTGGGTAATTTATTAAAAAAAGAGGTTTCCCTTGACTGAAGCAGTGATAAAAGAGAAAGAAAAAAAAGAGGTTTATTTGGCTCACAGTTCTGCAGGCTGTACAGGCAGCATGGTGCCAGGATCTTCTTCTGGTGAGGGCCTCGGGCTGCTTCCACTCACGGCGGAAGAGGAAGGGGAGCCAGTGTGTGCAGAGATCGAGGAAGCAAGAGAGAAAAGGGAGAGATGCCAGGCTCTTTTTTTTTTTGACAACCAGCTCTCCTTGGGAGAGCTCTGGCAAGAAATATTAGGGCAAGAACTCACCCATTACGGAGAATTGGCACCAATCCATTCATGAGGGATGCACCCCGATCGACCAAACACCTCCCATTAGCCCCAGCTGCAACACTGCGGGTCAGATTTCATCATGAGCCTTGGAGAGGACAAATAGCACACACCCTGTCCAGTCTCTGTGCAGTTTTATGACCTGAGGCCAGACACCCTGTGAGAACCTTGATGTGGGGTCAGCAGGCTCAGCCTCACTTCTCTTCAGACTCCACTCTTGACAATCAGGTGGGAGTGGGGATACCCAGTAAAGGAGAAAACGGGAAATTCCATTTGGGGTTGAAGGGCACGAGTGGCTAGGGATAGCCTTGCCTTCTCTGTGGATTTGGAAAAAGAGTCTCCGCATTGCATTTTTCTAGGAGGAAATAAAAAGCATGTGTTGGGGGGTGCAAACCTCTTTTAAGATGAAAACTACAGAAGTGACCACATTCCACTGCGTGTGTTCATAAGAGACTCCTCACTGTGCAGGCTGGGTGGTGAGTGCCCCGGTTCACGCCTACGGCAGCCCCACTCCAGGCCAGGGGCAGCCTGCCTAGCTCAGCCCCGCACGAAGAGGGCCTCAGCGGTTTCCTGGAGCCCTAGGAACACTCGAGAATGTGCGCTATGTAACCAGATTGTCCTGTTTTCACCAGCCCCTTCTAGCCTACATTATACAACCACAAGGTAAAAGTAGAGTCAACTTAGACTAACTTTTCATCCCTTTAACTTCTCAAAGGTTGGAAAAGTCCCTGTCCTCAGCCCCAACCTCCTTCCAGTGCCCTTCCCTAACACCCCACAGCAACCCCACTTAAGCCCAGACACATCACTCATTTGCTTCACCTGTGTTCCCCACTGCCCTTGAAATTTAATGTTGGCATGTGTTCTGCCTGCAGCCTCGGGGAGGTGGTCTAAGTCCTGATGGAGAGATCACTAGTGGCTGGGGACTGATGGACGCTCCCTTTTCCTGGTAGGTGGAGGAGAAAGAAAGGCAAGTATCTCTTGGGCTGCCTCCGGCATCATAGGATTTAGAGCATAGGGTTGTACCTGCACAGACCAAACACAAGACTTCCAAGGGCACAGGGACCCAGCTCACTGGGGAAAGCCCAGCCCAAGCTCACAAACACAAAGTTCAAGGCAACCAGCTGTCCTGGCCCTGCCTTGGCCTGAACCTAACTGGAAAAGCCCTGGATTCAGAGCCCGAATGCCTGGGTACTAAGTTAGTCCTTCCTTTTAACTAACTGTGTGGCCTTGGGCTAGTATCCACTTAGCTGCCCTGAAAGCTAAGTGAATATAATCTAAGTAATATTCATTTGTAAACAATTTTGCTGCAGTGAGAGTCGGTAACGAGCTAATGCATGTGAATGAGCTCAGAAGACTATCCAGTGCTGTGAAGTGGAGAGTGGGCTGGGCCTCCACTGTGTTTCTGCCTACCACAGCCAGTGGGTCGGGTTTCGCCAGGCATGGTGTGGCCTGTGGCCTTAGTGTGTGCAGCAGGCATTCCAGCCATTCACCCATATCCCATCCCTCTCTCTTTCCTGGCATATGGGAAGATAGTCTTTCTCCAGCCCCTCGAAGTTAGGCAGGTCCTGTGATTAGTTCCAGCCGGTGGGTTGTAGGTAGAAGTGCTCAGGTGGCTCCCATGCTGGTGTCTTTATTTGCTGATGTGGGGCCCTCCAGCTCTGCTCCTCGATAGCTGGCCATCACAGACTTGTGGTCAAGATGGAGTGCTATCAGCTGGGGTCTCTGAGTAACCACAGTGAACAGACCCTCCTTGGATTGGCCTTGGGGCCTGAACATAAATGAATGGTGACTGTTTTAAGCCACTGAGATTTGGAGGCTGTTTATTATGACAGTGCCACTTAGCCAAACCTAACTGATCCAGTGCTCCATCAGCAAAGTTCTTCAACTTTGGGGTTCAGGGATCAACTGCCTCAGATTCTCCTGGAGGAGCCTTGTTAAAATGCAGATTCCGGCCGGGCGCAGTGGCTCACGCCTGTAATCCCAGCACTTTGGGAGGCCAGGGTGGGCCGATCATTTGAGGTCAGGAGTTCGAGACCAGCCTGGCTAACATGGTGAAACCCCGTTTCTACTAAAAACAAAAATTAACCGGGCGTGGTGGCGGGTGCTTGTAATCCCAGCTACCCGGGAGGCTGAGGCAGGAGATTCGCTTGTAGTGAGCCGAGATTGCATCACTACACTCCAGCCTGGGCAACAGAGCCAGACTCAGTCTCAAAAAAATGCAGATTCCCAGTCCCACCCTAGCTGCTGCCTAGTCAGAATGGCCAGGGGGTGAAGCCCTGGGATCTGCAATTCTAAAAGTATTAACTATTAATGATGGCAGTGGCTGCTGCCATCACACCCAGCTGCGCGGCTGGGGCTGCGCACTCCATGGAGCCGGTGGGAACCCCACTCCTTCTGAGTTGGGACAGGAGGTCCCTGTGGTGCTGCAGTCGCCCAAACCGCTGCTGCAGACCCAGGCCTCCTGCTCTATGGAGCAGGCAGGAGCCCCGCCCTACTGGGTGGGGCTACAGCTGCCCAAACTGCAGCTGTGGATCCAAGCCCCCCTCCGTGTGCTCTTGGGGGAGCCGGGAACAGGCAGGATCTGCCTTCCTGGGTGCAGTGGTGGTGGCTGCAAACCTGGGCCTCCTGCTCTAGGAAGCAGGCAGGGGCCAGGGACAACTGGGAGCCCTGCCCCTTCCAAGTTGGTGGGGCAGGAGCTCCAGGGCCCAGCTGTGGCCACCCTCCCAGGTGCAGGACCCAGGTGTACCCTGGGGACCCCAGGAAGGACCCTCCCAATCCCTGCAGGCTTGGGGATGTCTTTTCCTGCTGCTTGGCCTCTCTCCACTCCTGGCCCCTGCTCCATTCTTGGAGCAGGGGTTGGGGCCAAGCCTGGGGGGCCATGAATGGCAGCGGGAGGCAGATTGATTCCTGGGTGGAAGGGGATGGGTCCCCAATAAGGCCCCACCTTCAGGCCAGGGAGAGCCTGAAGACTGGGGGCTGGGCTGCCGACTTCCCGTGGACTGGAGTGGGGGCTCGTGGTGCCTCTTCTGGCCCACTTGTGGCCGTCAGTGGACCAACTGGCACATACTTCCTCCCCTCTGAGGTCCATAAAAGCCCTGGGCTCAGCCAGAGCAGGGCAGGGGATGGCCAGAGGATGAAGAGGGCAGAGAGATGACAGGATGGGTTGGCCAGCTGCAGAGAGGGGTACCCTCCCCAATGAGAGTTGCAGGAACAACCCACCAGCAGAGAGGAGCTACCCTCTCTGCTGAGAGCTTCAGAGACCTTCAGAGACCTCCAAATGACTTGCCTGCAGAGAGGAGCCACCCTCTCCAGAGCCTTCTCTCTGCTAAGAGCTGAACACTTGACTGGACAATCTGCCTACAGAGAGGAGCTACCCACTCCTCTGAGCTGTTCTAACATTACATAAAACTCTTCTTCTTCACCCTTCGCTTGTCTGCGTATCATCTCATTCTTCCTGGACAGAGGACAAGAACTCAGGCAAAGGCGCCACAGCCGCAGAGGTTTCCTGTCAGAAAAATCGACACCCAGAGATCCTGTAACGTTAATATCTTCGGAGGTAGCAGACATATATAGACCCCAGGCCTTGGGAGGGTGGGGGCCTTGGCTCCCTCCTCTTCCTCATCTGCTTCCTCTGGAATATTGCAGCAAGCCTGCGCTGTGGTCTAGCATGGGCTCTTCAGGGGCTCACCTCCTGAGAGGCCCCTGCCCCAGGTGACGATCACAGCGCTCTACCCCTCGCTCCTGCCTCCTCATCTCTGCCACCTTGTGATGCAGCACGTCCCCTGGGCCTGGGGCTGGGGGAAGGGCTCACAGAGTGGTCTCGGAGCTAGAGCGATAGAAACCCTGCATGATGGATTGAAGGAGACGAGACCATTCCTGGCTGATGGCTGACGTGCATCGGCAGTGACAGGCGAAGATGTTTGTGCTCTGAACCTGCAATCTCAGCTAATGGGAAAGATTGAGGGGTTCGAAATGAGACACGTCGTGTGCTGCAGCCCCACGGGCAGAGATGCTGCTGGCAGAGAAGAGCACAGCTTCCTTGCTTCCCGAGGGAGGGGCTTCAGGACACATTCCTGTCCCGGTCCCTGGGCAGGTACTCAGATGCCTCCGGCTCGTTGGGAGCTGATTTTTCCAGCAGGTTCTTGGCTGCTCCCTGGCTGTCTGGGATCATGTCGGAGGCCCAGACTGGGGAGCTGCAGGAGAGGGCAGCAAGAGAGTCTTTCTCCTGTGGGCATCCTGAGTGGCTGCCTTCCCAGCGCCTCCCACAAGGGGCTGCAGTACCCAAATGAGCTGGGGTCCTTCCACCCTTATTCTTGTTCTATCCCCAAGGGAGCTTCAGGGGACTTCCAGGGAGTAGCCTGAGGGAGGAGACAGCAAACAATGGAAGCAAAAGCTTAGAATCCGAGACTCAGCTCATACACTGCCAGCGCTTCTTTTGGTTTGGAAGCCATACTGCCCTGGGTTTGAATGCCAGTTCTCCCAACACAGCCATTTCCTGCCTGTGTGATCTTCGACAACCAGTTCTACCTCTCTGGGTCTGTTTTGTCAGTTGTAAAATCTGAAGGAAAGAAAACCACTTCCTGGGAATGTTGAACTAAGGACTGATAGAAACAAGCAGGAAAGCCGTGCTTCTCAAACCTCACCATGCATGCGAATCAACAGGGATCTTGTTTAAAATGCAGATTCTGACTCAACAGGTCTTGGGTGGAGCCTGAGGTCCTGCATTTCTAATGAGCTCCCAGGTGATATCGACGCTGCTGGTCGTGAATCTCAATTCTAGCAACAAAGAATGTACAAGATCGTAGCAGGTACCTGGTTCATAGGAGGTACTCAACAGGCAGTGCCTTTGGTTATTATTATGGTCGTCAGTGCAATGTAGGTGAGACTGTCTCTTTCTTGACCACAGCCCATATCCTCCTTCAAAACTGTGTCATTCAAGGTTTCCCTTGAAGCCACCGGAACACAAATATTGGAGGGGCCCAAAGTGGGGGCCATCACAGATGGCCCAGTGGCCAAATTGTCTATTGGACATCTCTAGAAGCAGACATTGCTCCCGCTGACCCAGGGTCCAATGGGCCCAGTTGTTTGGGCTCTCATCTGGGAAGCTGGGATGGCAGTGGTGTTGCCCAGCCACTTCACCACTCCATCCATCACAGCTGCCTGAAGGTACAATAGAGGTCACTAGAGTCCCTATCCCTCATCCCAAAAGGAGCCACTTGCTGTTCTGTTTTCTTGTGGGAGGGAACCCTAGGGGATCAGGAGCAAGCTCCTCCAGCAGCAGCAGAAGCAGCATGGCTCATGGTTACCATCTTGAGACCTTGGGCAACTCGTGAACTATTTCAGGGCCTCAGTTTCCTCATCTGTAAAGTGGGGCAATACTCTTTCACCCTAAAGTGAGCATGAAATGAGATAATGGACATAAAATCCTTCTCACACTGTGTGCGCCAACTGTGCATCATTTTATGATTATTAGAGTGTCTTCACCACGTGTCTCCTGCCTCCTCATCACCTAGCCACAAAGGCTGGTGCTGGAGCCACCTGAGCTGTGATGAAACTGTGTGTTCGAGCTGGTCCTGTGCTGACTTGGAGCTGAGAGCTTCATGTTGTTTGAGGTCAAGTTAAGTGTAGCGGAAGTACGAAGCCAGAGGAACCAGAGCTGTGGCTCATGAGAAGGGTGAGCCCCTCCTGAGAAATTGTGGGGAAGGGAGAAGGAGGGAAGAAGAGGAAGAGGACAAGGGGAATGCAGTTCCATCTTCCATCACAGGCTGACCTGTCCATGGTTATGGGGTGTCTGGGGAGGGCCCGGCGTGCTGGGTAAGTCTGCAGGGTGTGTGGTGGCTGCAGCAGAGATGCAGAGAGATGTCAGAGCTTTGTCATTCAGATCGCCCACACCAGCAGCTCTAAAACCCTCTCTGGGGACACTTCCTGGAGGCCTAACTGTTCCAAACCCCTTCATTCCATTTGCTCTTGTGCAGGGGCAATGGGTGAACTCAGCCCCTTCAGGAAAGAGCCTGCTTATGAATCAGCAAATGCCTTAGTGGAAGAGCAGATCCAAATGTCAGGCTCGCCCCTCTGCTTCCTTTTTCTCTGGGGCCTTGGCCCTTCCAGTCCTTGCTCCTATAGTAGCTCTCTGCTGCCTTCAAGTGGGTGTTGCTTTTTGTTTTTGGGTTTTCTTTTCTTTTTTTTTTTTTTTTAACTTTGACAAAATACACAACATAAAATTTATCATCTTACCCATTTTTAAGTGTACAATTCAGTTATATTAAGTATATTCACATTGTTGTGCAACCGGTCTCCAGGACTTTTTCATCTTGCAAAGCACTCTGTAAATTTGACTACTATACATATCTCATATACTCTAATAATACAGTATTGTATTTATCTTTTTGTGACTGGCTTGTTTCACTTAGCCCAATATCCTCAAGGTTTATCCATGTTGCATATTTTCTGGTTTTAGATCCAGCTTTACTAGTTGCTCCTGGAGGCTTGGTTGGCCAGATACAAGCTAGTGATCATAGCTGGAAGCAGAAGTCCAGCCCCGATGGCCAGGTAGGTGTGGGACTAGCTCCCCTGACATTGCGCCCATCACGTGCTAGGAGGTCAGTGTGAGAGCATCCCTCCCACTCAACAGCTTCAGTTTTAAGCAATAATTTCCGAGAATACTGGGCTAGTGAACTCAACAGGTTGCAGGTTATAGGTGGGGCTCATGTGGTCAAGTTCATGCATTTGCTACCTCCAAGGACAGTGTTATGTACTGATGGGGAACTTGGGCTCTAGGGCCAGATGGCCTGGGTGTGAATCCTGGTGCTATTAATTACTCTCTATGTGACCTTAGGCAAGGTGCCTAACTTGCCTGAGTTCCTTTATAAAGTGGAAACTGTAATAGGGCTGATGTGGGCATTAGATGACATGACCTCTTTAAAGAACATAGCCCAGGTTCGGCACAGAGGAAGTGCTTAGTGACAGCTTGAAATCAGAGATTTTATTAGCATTTCATGGGTCAAAAACCTCCTCTCCCTGGCTTCTGATGTTGCCTAGCATGGACTGAGATGAGCAAGATGTGCCTTGGGGTTGTTCTCCAGCTAGTCTGGTGTTTTTCATTTTTTACATGTTTTTAAGCAGCAGCACCCTTTGATAAATTCTTTTGCATAGCTCCAGTGTTGTGTTGGAAGAGGAGAGTTGCACAACTGGGGAACAAGGAGCCTAGTCCTGTCCTCATCGCATATGCATGCGCGCACACACACACACACATGCATGCGCACACGCACATATGCACGCACACACACAGACACACACACTCTGCCTCCTCAGACAGGAATTCTGGAAAGCTCTGGGTTCCATGGAGGGAGCTGGAAACCATTGCCTTGTGGGAGGGCCCTCCTCATGGAGAGTCCTGAAGAATCTCTGGCTTGCTGTGAACAAGGAAACTCCACGTTTGGACACACTCAGTGGGTTCCAGGAAGGCAGGGCAGGGCCTCTGCCTGAAGAGGTCTCAACATCATCATGGGCAGGCTGGGCAGCCAGAGGCCTGAATTGAAGCCAAAAGGAAAGCAGGCCATGGGTCCCCCATGTCCCTTCATCCTGAGTCCTCACAAAACACCTTTCCTCACTTCCAGAGAGGAAATATACCTTCAAAAGCAGGTCTCTGAGGGTGAGTCTCAGGTCACCTGCCTGAGCTGAGGACAGTGTGTTTGTTTCTAGCACTGTGATGGAGCCAGCCAGATAAAGGGGTTTGTCAGATGTGGGTGGATGAACGTGTGTGTACCTGTGCAGGTATCTGTGGGCACTGTGTGTCTGTGCATGTGTGTGTGTGCACCTGTGCATGTGTACATCCATGCATTGTGTGCATGTCTACATGTGTATGTGTTTGTGTGTGTATGTGTATGTATCTGTGCATGCGTATGGGTGTTTGTGCGTGAATCTCAGACTTCTCAGAAAGGCCCTCTCACTTCATCATGTTCCCCCGCAAGACTTTTTGTGAATTCACTAATTCACCCACTCATCCATTTGTACCCTCCTTCCATGGACTAAATAAGGAATCACAAAATGATGAATTGTAATTTTGTTAAATGCCATGGTGTCTTGAGACCATATAATGGGGGCACCTAATTGCCCATCATTTTATGTCACAAGCACACAAGGTCTCTAGGGACCGTGTCTCCCAGATAGCCAATACCATTGAGTGCATCGTCACCTTGTTCCTGGCACTTTCCTGTGCACCTCTGCCTGTGCTCTCTGAGTTCTAGGACCTTGCCCTCACACACACCTGCCTGCATTTATGCATATAACCTATGGCACTGGGCCACCCTCGAGGGCATGGCAGCGCAAGGGGCCTTGTTCATCTTCCTGCTGTTTTGCCACATCAGGCATACATGAGTCCCATCAGAGCATTCCTGTGTCAACTCCAGATGTGTGTGTGTGTATCTGTGTGTGTCTGGATAGGTGTGTATATGCCTCTTGGATATAGGTAGTTATGTTCTTGATCTGAGGACTGGGGGGATACTGAGGTCCTTCTGGAGAGCGGTGTGAGCAACTCCAGGTGTGTGGGTATGTCTCTGAGCATGCCCTGGGCCTCGAATAATTCTCAGCCCATCCCCAGAAGCCCCCACTGTGTTGTCCTGCCAGTAATTACAGCAGATAAACTGCTCCAGTTGAGGGCTGCTGTCCCCGGCTGGCTGCCAGCCGTGCGGCCCCAGGCTGCGCCGTGGGAGTCCATTCATTTTAATAAGAGGTACACCCTGTGTTATTAAGAAGAGTGTTTATTACTGTCGCCACGCACTGACAGCAACTTCCATCATCGTTAAACAGCAGATGCGGGGAGAGTAGGGGGGCTGTGCACTGCAGCTTTGCAGAGGCACAGGCCCAGCTGGTGAGGCTGAGGAGGGAGGGGTTGTCTGTCTTCCTCTCTTACTGCAGGACTGCATGGCACCCCCTTTCCCAGACAGAATGGAGCTTCTGCTGAGCCTGACCTTGTTCAGGGTGGGGGTTGGGGCCAGCAAAGGGATGCAGGAGGGGACTCTGCTCGACATCTGAGTGCTGTCCCAGAGAGGGCGAGGGAGTCCAGGGTTGGAGCTTGCTTCCCTGGGCCTGCTGGCCCTACTTCTCCTGATGTCACCAGAGACAGGCCAGACTTTTATTCTGCCTGGAATGTTCTGTCCTCCCTAGGGATCTTGCAGTTTCAGCTCAATCTAAAGTAGCACCACACCTGCCCCAACCAGCCTTGGATTGGTCGAGGTTGCAGTGAGCTAAACTGAGATCAGTCACACCATTGCACTCCAGCCTGGGTGACAGAGTGAGACCCTGTCTCAAAAAAAAAAAAAAAAAAAATCAAGCCCAAACCTGGGTGGTGGGGGTCCCTTCCCCTATCTAGGGCACATGTGGATGCCAACCAGCCAAGGCTGATTGGTTCTCTCCATCCCACTGAGGGAAGCTCCATGAAGAAGGGTGCCAATTCAGTCTCATTCACTGCTCTGTCTCAAGCACAGAGAACAGGGTCTGCTGCACAAAGGCATCCCACAGACCTGTGTTCAACCACTGGATAAATGAAGCTCCTTGGACCTGATCCTTCCTGTTGTCTTTCAGGATGTCTGGGTGTGGACAGGGTTTATGTACATTAAGAACAAGTGTTGTAGAGTAGAAGAAACAACAGAGGATCTCAAACTTTCTCAGTTCTTTGCATCGCAGTAATCTTTTCATGGTGCCCTAAGTCTAAAGAAACTCCTGGCTGGGGGCAGTGGCTCACACCTGTAATCCCAGCATTTTGGGAGGCCAGGGTGGGAGGATTGCTTGGGCCCGGGAGGTCGAGGCTGCAGTGAGCTATGATTATGTCGCTGTAACTCCAGCCTGGGCGACAGAGCAAGACCCTGTCTCAAAAAGAAAAATAAAAGAAATGCCTGAACATTATTATTATTATTTTAAGTAACTAGGTCCAAACAACTCAAGTATTCACAACAACTAATTAGCCCTTTGAAAAAACAGCATCCACATGTGCCCGAGGGAGGGGAAGGGATTTGGGCTTGATTTTTTTTTTTTTTTTGGAGACAGGGTCTCACTTTGTTGCCCAGGCTGGAGTGCAGTGGTGTGATCTCAGCTCACGGCAACCTCGACCTCCCAGGCTCAAGTGATCCTCCTACTTCAGCCTCCCAAGTAGCTGGGACTACAGGCATGTACCACCACACCCAGCTAATTTTTGTATTTTTAATAGAGACAGGGTTTCTCCATGTTGCCCAGGCTGGTCTTGAACTCCTGGGCTCAAGCGATCCACCCACCTCGGCCTCCCAAAGTGCTGGGATTACAGGCATGAGCAGCTGAGCCCAAATGAGCTTGATTTTTAAAAAATAATTTAATTTAATTTAATGCTTTTTTTTGAGACGGAGTCTCGCTCTGTCACCCAGGTTGGAGTGCGGTGGCATGCTCTCGGCTCACTGCAAGCTCTGCTTCCTGGGTTCACACCATTCTCTTGCCTCAGCCTCCTGAGTAGCTGGGACTACAGGCGTCTACCACCACACCCAGCTAATTTTTTTTTTATTTTTAGTAGAGACGGGGTTTCACCGTGTGTTAGCCAGGATGGTCTTGATCTCCTGACCTCGTGATCTGCCTGCCTCGGCCTCCCAAAGTGCTGGGATTACAGGCATGAGCCACCGCGCCTGGCCCCTAATTTTATTCTTTACTGTAATTACATAGCAATGGGATGTGTGAATCTGTTGAGACACAACCTCTCAGATTGGACACTGCCACCCTCATTTTGGGTTCCGTGTTGATTTTTATCACAACAGCCACCAAAAATCCACCTTCTCAAAGATATGGTATCACTGAAAAAAATGTAGCAAGATCTAATATTAAAGCTGTAAACTACCTTGAGCTAGTAGTGCCTGTGGTGTTCAACGGCTGTTGAGTATTGCTGTGTTTGCCTGGAAAATTTAAAATATCCTAGGTACCTCTGTGTGTGTGCTGTAGTGCCCAGGGGCACCTTGGTACTCAGTTTGGAAACCATAGTGATAGAAGGCCTGGTTCCAGTCCCTGTTTTTTGTTAGCTTGTTGACATATTTATTTATTTAGGAAACACTTTAATAGTACTGATTCTGTGCCAGGCCTTGTTCTGAGAGCTGTACAAGCATTAACTCATTTGATCATCGTAACAACCTCCTGAGACAAGTACTATTCTGTGTTGGTTAATTTCATATGTCAACTTGGCAAGGCTATAGTGCCCAGTTGTTTGGTCAAGCACCAGTCTGGATGTTGCTGTGAAGCTATGTATTAAGACGTGATTAACATTTAAATCAGTGGACTTTGAGTAATACAGATTGCTGTCTATAATGTGGATGGACCTCATCCAATCAGGTGAAGGCCTTAAGACTGGGGTTTCCTGAAGAAGAAATTCTCAAAACTACCACATAGAAATCCTGCCTGAGTTTTCAGCCTGCTGCCCTGCAGAATTCAGACTCAAGACTGCAACATCAACTCTTACCTGAAACTCCAACTTGCTAATCTGCCCTACAGGTTTCAGACTTGCCAACCCCCACAACTGCATGAGTTAATTCCTTAAAATCAATCAAAATCTCTCTCTCTCTCTCTCTGTCTCTCTCTCTTCCCGTAGATATAGATATAGATAGCTCCTGTTGGTTCTGTTTCTCTAAAGAACCCCCACCTGACTAATACATATTATTATCCTCATTTCCAGGTAAAGACAATGTTCAACTCTAACTAGCAGTGTGGCCTTGGACAAGCCTTTTCTCTTTGGGCCTCTGTTTTACCATGGCCAAATGTGGGCCTTAGGCAAGATGAATTCAAGGTTACTTCCAGGGCTCACATCTGTTCCTCAGCCCTGGAGCTCAGCTGGTCTTTGGTGGGTCTCAGACCAAGACTACAATCTTGCCAAGGACGCTGCGGTGGGCCTTGCACGTTGGCCACCTAGCAGCCATTCCTAGCCCATTTCTCCCTAGCCACCACTTACAAATTGGCCTAGATACTCTCGTTTCTAGCCACCCAAGTAGTTAGGGGAAATTGTGTGAACTTCTTCTGGCTAATGATATATTAGCTAATGATGCAAGTCTACTGGGGGTTTCTAGAAGAGATATTTTGTTTCCCAACAGAAAAGTTTAGAGAGAAGAATTCACTGGTTCTGATCTTTCCCCTTTCTTTGTGCCTCAAGGAAGGCCATGAGGCTTAGACCTGCAGCAGTTGGCTTGTGACTATGGGGCACAAACCAGCTGCTTAGGATGGCAAAACAGAAACAGGCACAAAGGTCCTTGATATATGCTTGAACTGCCAAACCAACCCTAAGACCTGCTGCCTCTGGACTTCTTGGTACTCAGGCTGCACAAATCCTTGTGGTTGAGCCACTATGGCTAAGTCAGTGCTACTTGTACTTGTTACTTGCAAGTAAGTCACAGTATTGTAAACTGATACCAGGCCCTTCATCTACTGCTAGAGACCAAGGCTCAGCTTGGTGAGTGATCTAGGGATGGGTCCTGACTGGGGAATGTTGCTTTTGGCCTCAAGAGAACTGAATTTACTCATTTTGACTGAGTAAATTTTGATTGACCCCAAAGACAGAGCCACTAATACTATGTTTTCCCAAATTCCTAATAGGTGGTGCCACATATTCTTGATCAGTAAGACAGATGCTCCCCAGGCAGTTTCAGAACAGTGTGCCTATCAAATAGATGGCTTTGGAGCTCATAGAAAAGTATGTGGGTCACAAGGGGCCTGCATTGCTCATCCCAGCCAAGCCTCACTTTCCTGTTTCATAAGATTGATGAGGGGAATGTCAGAGACTTCATATTCTTATATTTCAAAGTGTTTGATAAAACCTATCATAATGGACTTGGGGCCTTATACAGAAATGTGGGTTAAATAATAACAGTTTCAGTTCACAGCTCTTTTTTTTTTTTTCCTTGAGACAGAGTCTCGCTCTGTCGCCCAGGCTGGAGTGCAGTGATGCAATCTTGGCTCACTGCAAGCTCCGCCTCCTGGGTTCACACCATTCTCCTGCCTCAGCCTCCTGAGTAAAATGTGGGTTAAATAATAACAGTTTCAGTTCACAGCTCTTGTTTTTTTTTTTTTCCTTGAGACAGAGTCTCGCTCTGTTGCCCAGGCTGGAGTGCGGTGGTGCGATCTTGGCTCACTGCAAGCTCCGCCTCCTGGGTTCACACCATTCTCCTGCCTCAGCCTCCTGAGTAGCTGGGACTACAGGCGCCCGTCACCACACCCGGCTAATTTTTGTATTTTTAGTAGAGACGGGGTTTCACCGTGTTAGCTAGGATGGTCTTGATCTCCTGACCTCGTGATCCACCCACCTCGGCTTCCCAAAGTGCTGGGATTACAGGTGTGAGCCACCACGCCCAGCCTCAGTTCACAGCTCTTGATCTATCAAGTCCCAGTTTGTTTACCAAATGCTTTCATATTACTTGCTATGTGCTAAGCCTAAGAGCTTTACAAATATTAACTCATTTAATTGTCACGTCCATCTTATGAGATAGGTGCTATTATTATTCTCACTAAAGAGCGCTGATCATTGGATTGATGTGAGCCTAGATGAAGTGTCCAGAGGCAAGCCACAGGACTCTGCTCTTAACCCTGTCCTGTTCAACCCATTTTTAAAAATCAAAGACTTGGGGCTGGGTATAGTGGCTCACACCTGTCATCCCAGCACTTTGGGAGGCCAAGGCCGGTGGATCACCTGAGGTCAGGAGTTTGAGACCAACCTGGCCAACGTGGTGAAACCCCAACTCTACTAAAAATACAAAAATTAGCTGGGCATGGTGGTGCGCGCCTGTAATCCCAGCTTCTCTGGAGCTGAGGCAGGAGAATCACTTGAACCCGGGAGGCAGAGGTTGCAGTGAGCCAAGATCGCTCCATTGCACTCCAGACTGGGTGACAGAGTGAGACTCTGTCTCAAAAATAAAATAAATAAAATAAAAGACTTGGATAGGAAGCATCTGGCATTTTGACCACAATTTTAGGACTGCCAACGCTGTCCTGTGTTAGATGATTCCAGTGGGCCGGAATGAGGCAGCTGAAACCATCAAGCTGAAATTGAATAGGGTTACATATAAAGCCATTCACCCTTGTTTTAAAAACCCTACTGTAAAAGCGCAGAAAAAGAGATGGTGGCTAACTGCAGCACACAGGAAGGAAGACATGGGTGTGTGTTAGTTTCCTGTGGGTTCAGGGAGTCAAAGCTGCAGTGTGGTCGCATCTTATCAAATGGGATACTTGTTTCTGTGATGAAATGTGGTGCCCGGGGGTGGAGTGGGTAGACCCAGGCCCCAGTCTTTGCTGTTGACAGCACACATGAGATATTGGGTTCTAGTATCTGAACTACACTCCACAGAGAAAGATTAACACGTTAGAGAATGGTCAGAAAGAATCGCCAGGATGGGACGGGCCTCAAAACCATGGGAACTACAATGGGCAGTGGTCGTTTTGGCTCAAATCCCGTTCCCCTTTGTTCTGGAAATAGCTGCATGATTTCCCTTAGGGGATCCACTCCAGCCTCTTTCCATGTCATATAAGTGTGGTCAACCCCAGGGGATGGACACATGATCCAGGCCTGGCTACTCAGAGACTTGTGACTTTCTGGCCACAGGGATTGGTTCAGGGGTAGACACCTAACCTGAGGCAAGCCAAAGAGAGCCCTACCCATGGCTTCCAGTGGATTTCCTGGGAAATAGGAGTTCTCTTCCTGCTGTGTTTGGTGAGCTGGAGGGATTTAGGCTGGGTATCCCAGGGCTACCTACCACATTAGGAGTGCCTGCCTGAGAAGAGAGTCAATGCAGAGGAGGGCGGGGGCCAAGAAAGGGGAGCAGGTTTCTGGAAAAGTTGTTTACACCCTTGCACACTGCAGTCCCTAACTCTGGATTTTCCCAGTTTCATGAGCACTAAGTTCCCTTTTTAAGTTGGCTTTTGGCCCCTGTGACTCTGACTGGTACAGCAGCTGAGCCTGTCTGGCCCGACAAAAGGGCTTCAAGTTCTTAAAAGTGAAGTGACTTGCACAAGATGAGACTTGTCCTTGTGGATCCCTAGAGCCAGTGGGAACAGAGATGGAGCCTCACAACTGGGCTCCAGAGAGGTGAGAAAGAGTTTTCTAAGAACAGGGCGCCGGCAGGTGCTGCAACACCCCATGTTGAGGTTATCATGAAGGTCGCTTGTGTGTATGGTAGAGAATGGGACCCTGTGGTCCTTGAACTCTGAGATATGATGATTCAACTATAAGTTTGTAGCTGGGTGTGGTGGGGATCATGATTCTGTAGACTGTTCTGGTGGAAAGAGACAGATCTAGAATCAGAATCTCTGGGTTCTATCCCTTTCTTTCACTAGCCAGCTCCATGGGCTGAAGCAAGCCAGTTAACCCTTCAGACTCACACTCTCCATCTGCCCAGGTTTGGGGAGTGCTGTCTGCTGGGGGTTATTGTGAGGCTCAAAAGCAGTAAAAGCTATAAATGGTTTGAGGAAGTTAATGCGTGGGGCAGACAGATGTAAGAGGCTGGCAAGAGGGGGTGAGGTGGAAAAGGAGATGCAAGAAGAATGAAGGGTTGAATGGGGCCACCCAGAAGCCAGGCCTGGGCTGCAGGGGCTTCCTTGGGGTCTTGCTTCTTGTAGAGAAGAGGTGGGTGATGTCAATGACTGGAGCTGGGAGGGAGGGTGAGATGGCAGGTGTTTCACGGAGTGTTGATAGCTTGGAGCACGGACTGTTGATAGCTTGCCCTGTCTGAAGATCTGCTCATTCTAATCTGATAAAACCAATGCAGATCAAATATAGACAGACAGCTGTGGGGCTATGTTTGGCTTATGGGCCCTAGTTTGCACCTCCTGAGCTAGACTAAGGGAGTAGGTAAAGAAGCACTTGGAAGCCTGCCGGTGTCTTGCAAACGAGTGTGTTTAAGGATAATCAACTCATGCCAACTCAAGGGTACACCCACAGAAGGGGGATATGACTACCCAGGCCAGGGTTCCAGGCCAACAGCATTCCATTCTTTGTCCTGCACCTTGGTGGAGACAGGTCTCTTCAACCTAATCAGTGAAGCTTAGAGAAAGGCCCCGATGAGTGCTGCAGACAACATGTGACATCATCCTCATCAGTGCCCTCAGTCCAGCTGGCTTCTCACTATGTAGGAAGCCTCACACCCATGCCTGATTCTCCTGCCCTGTCTCCTACTTGGAAGAAGTTCCTGATTGAGCTCTTCAGAGAATCCCATCCAAGGAGGGGCTAGGCCAGGGATTGCTTTGCATAAGGCTGGTTCTCCTTCCTTCCCTCCCCTCCGTGATACAGTAAAGCCACCTAAGAGCCAGCATCTGTGGTCCTGCTGCCCTTCCCCATTCCACCCTCCCCAGGGACATTGGAGTGGACGTGACATTGGAACTCCTGTAGAGGCTGCCGGCTTTGGCAAGGTTGATTGGGACCCACATGTCAGCCTGGGCCACTTCCTCATCACCGTAACTCTGCACCAAATAACAAGACCACGGGAATCTGCTAGCGCAGGCCTGGGGAACACACTCCATTACTCTCTTTTATTCTCTCGGGAGATTTATGTGGCCTATCTCCCTTCCCTTTGTCCACCTGCGAGGCCCTATAAGTCATGTCTCGGGGCTGACAGGTCACAGGGCCTGTGCTGCTGCTCTGTCAGAGTGAGTGATGCTGAGGGGTGATTAAAAGAGAGGAAGGGTGAGAGGTCAGCAGCAGACGGCATGATGGGAGTTTGGGATGTAATTATCACTCCTGTGACATACTGCTGGGCTGTTCTCCCCCTTCTTATAATAGATATACACACTTAGGTGCAGCTCAGAGAGAGGAGGAGGGCAGTGATGCCGAGAGGTGCAGAGGACCTGCTGGAATGGGCTTTGTGTACTGGGCCTCACAGGTGAAGTTAGAGCACCAAGGGACCCAGCAGCATCTGTGGCCTCACTGGAGAGCAGCACCCTCCATTCAATGAGATGTTCCCCAAAGCCCTCTGCACAAAGCCTGGGACACAGGAAGCACAGGTTACTGCTGTTACTGTTAATTATCAATTAGATCTGAGGGAAACTATTGGGGAAGGCACAGATGGGGCAAGCTCAGGAGGTAGCTGGGTGGGGTGGATGGGTCACACCTCTCTGAATTTACACTGTCATGTGGTTTCCTCCCATGGTGAATCGGAACTGACCTATGACTTGCAGCCAAAATGAGGTTGTGCAAGGTCTGAAGGTTATGCCTAGGTCTGAAGAAGACTTACAACTTTTGCTTTCTTTCTTGGAGTTCTAAGTCTCCATATAAAGAGGTCTGGGTCATCCTGCTGGAGAAGTCACATGGCGAGAAAAGACCTGGAGGATGAAAGACTGTGAGGAAAGAGGAGTCCCAGTGTTTCAGCCATCCCAAGGGAAGGGGGCAGGCATGAGAAGGAGACCACTGGGGATCTTCAAGCCCAAATCGTAAGCCACACGCTAAGCCCAGTCAAGCCACATGGAGCAGAGATGAGCCATCCCAGCTGAGCCCTGCCCTGCCCTGCCAACCCACAGAATCATATGCGATAAAATGGCAGTTGTTGTAAACCATGTGTTTTGGGATGGTTTGCTATGCAGTAATGGATTCCTCTTATCTGTGATCCCTAGACCCATTCCTCCCTCTGCTCTTTGCCTCCTGCTAGGGTCCAGGGCTAGGACCTCTTTCTGGAGTAGATGCACCTGTACCAAATAGAATTCCTGCCTAGGGGTGTACCAAGGATAGGTTGGGGGGTAATGGCCCACCCTGACTGCAGGCATTTAGAACTTAGAGTAACAAAATATTTTTACAGGGAGGAGAATTTTATTACTGGCATGGTTTAGAATTACTAGCAAATGGTAAAAATAAAAAGAAGACTGACTTTTAGTTAGTATTATAATTTTTTTAAGTTCCTTAAGGTAATGGACCTCCTTATTGCCAGTTCCTGGGGCAGACTGCACTCACTGCCCCACCCTTGGGACACCACTATTCTTAGTTCTTCCTCATGACCATATGAGCTTTGAAAAGAGAGAATTGGGAAGAGGTTAAATCTGAAAATGGCAAGAGTCCAAGGCAAGAACTACAGTAAGGGTTTTGGGGGCCCCTGTTCTATGCAGGGCTTTTGCAGGCATTGTTGCTTTTAATCCTCAAGGAGACCCTGCCTGCATTTTAACCAAGGAAGACAGGAAGGCTCTCCTGGGTGGGAGGCTTGCCTGAGTTTACAGAGCAATGAAGTGGTGGAGCTGGGGTGCAGACACAAGGCTTTTGGACTCTGGACTCCAAGACTAGCAAGGATGGAGGGAAGTATGTCCCAAAGGCTGGGACATGCTGTACAAGGCTGGGGTTATGATGGCCTCTTCCTAGTGCTTTTCTGAGACAGCTAAGAGGTTTATCCCACTTTTCACATTTACCACAAAATATGAAATCTGGCTCCCTCCTCTCCCCTTTAACAATGCATAGTGCAGTGATTAAATGGTGCTGAATGACCTGAGTTCAAATCCTAGTTCTGCCCGTATGGTTGTGTGACCTTGGACTAGTTTTTCAACCTTTTTTTGCCCCAGTTTCTTTTTCCATAAAGTGGGATTAACAAGAGTATTTATTGCATCAAAACTGATGGGGGACTCAAATGAATCAATATACATAAAGAACACAGATGCTGACAGATATTTGTAATTACCTACAAATACAAATATGCACTACGATGGGCACTTAAAAACTTTAAAAATACTGTATTAGTCTGTGCTCATGCTGCTAATAGAGTCATACCTGAGACTGAGTAATTTATAAAGGAAAGAGGTTTAATTGAGTCACAGTTCCACATGGCTGGGGAGGCCTCACAATCATGGCGGAAGGTGAATGAGGAGCAAAGTCGCATCCTACACGGTGGCAGGCAAGAGAGCGTGTGCAGGGGAGCTCCCCTTTATAAAACCATCAGATCTTGTGAGACTTACTCACTATCATGAGAACAGCATGGGAAAGACATGCCTCCATGAATCAATTACCTCCCACCAGGTCCCTCCCACAACATGTGATCTACAATTCAAGATGAGATTTGGGTGGGGACATAGCCAAACCATATAAAATATTAACTCTTTTAATTCTTCCAATAATCCTATGAGGTGGCTACTATTATCATCCCCATTTAATAGAGGGGGACCCAGGACTCATAAAGGTTAATGATTCACGCAGTGTCACACAGAAAGTGGCAAGACCAAGATTCAAACCCAAGTACACCTGCCTCCCAGACATGTGCTTAACAATCTACACAGGGCTGTGCTCAGTAAATGTCAGCTGTTATAATTTTACCCAGTTTCCCTGAATAAACTCCAGGGGTTGCTCTATCTCTCCACTTTTCTTCCACGGGAATTATACTAGGGACCCCTTTGCATAAGTAATCACAGGAGGAGAAAAAACAGAAAAGTTGGCCGGGCACGGTGGCTCATGCCTGTAATCCCAGCACTTTGGGAGGCTGAGGCGGGCAGATCACAAGGTCAGGAGATCAAGACCATCCTGGCTAACACGGTGAAACCCTGTCTCAACTAAAAATACAAAAAAAAAAAAAAAATTAGCTGGGCATGGTGACGGACACCTGTAGTCTCAGCTACTTGGGAGGCTGAGGCAGGAGAATGGCGTGAACCTGGGAGGCAGAGCTTGCAGTGAGCCGAGATCGCACCACTGCACTCCAGCCTGGGCGACAGAGCGAGACTCCATCTCAAAGAAAAAAAGAGAAAAAACAGAAAAGTTAAAGTAGGCAGCATTTTCCACCCATCAAGTAAGTAAAATTTTAAAAGTATGGTGTCATCAAGTATTGTCAAGAGTGTGAGGAAGCAGTACTTTCATACGTTGCTGGTGGTACTGTAAACTGTAAATCCTCTCTGAAGGGATTGTTTGGAAGGACAATTAAAGTTAAAACTATGTATTCCTATGATCCAACAATGTCACTTATGGGTGTCTGTCCTAGAGAACCATGTGCACAAGCACACAAGACAACACAGATATGTTTATTGCTATCATAGTTGCCACTGCACTGTGATAGCAATAAACCAGTAACAGCCTAAGTCCATTAATAGGGATGGCTTAGCCCCAAATAGAGCAAAAACCACGCAGTGGTAAACAGAATTCTGAGCAAAGAAAGTCAGTTGCAGGCTGGGCGTGGTGGCTCACGCCTATAATCCCAGCACTTTGGGAGGCCAAGGAGGGCAGATCACTTGAGGTAAGGAGTTTGAGACCAGCCTGGCCAACATGGCAAAACCCTGTCTCTACTGAAAATACAAAAATTAGCCAGGTGTGGTGGCACACACCTGTAATCCCAGCTACTCAGGAAGCTGAGGCAGGAGAATCGCTTGAACCCAGGAGGCAGACGTTGCAGTGAGCCGAGATCGTGCCACTGCACTCCAGCCTGGGCGACAGAGTGAGAGTCCGTCTCAAAAAGAAAAAAAAAAAAAAAGTCAAACAACACATAGAAAGCCATTTATGTAAGAATAAAATGACACTGCAGCACCATAATATGTCTTTTTCTAAAGGGTATGCACATATGTATGTAAGGACATAGAAAAATCATTGGAAGGTTATGCACCAACTTGCTCACAGTGATAACCTCTGGGAGAACAGGAAGAGACCAAGACTTAAGGTTGGTCAAACATTATCATTTATGTTTTTTTAAATGATAATTTATTTTATTATTACTTTTATAATTAAATTTTAATATTAAAATGGGAAAAAATCAATCAGGGAATGTGGTTTTCTATAGTGTAGACCTCAAAATTAGACAAGCCTGATGTCTTAGCCCACTTGGGCTGCCATAACAAAATGCCATGGCCTGGGTGCCTTAAACACCAGACATTTATGTCTCACAGTGCCGGAGGATAAGGCCCAGATCAAGGCATCAGCATCTGTCTGGTAAGGGCCTTCATGCTGTGCTCTCACATGGTAGAAGGCGGGTGGGTGGGGCAAGAGAGAAACCAACTCCCTTCACCAGGCCTCTTTATAAAGGCGGCTAATCCTATTGACAAGGCAGGAGCCCTCCTGCCTTAATCACTCCTTAAAGTACCCACTAGTTAATGCTGTCACATTGGCAACACCTGAATTTTGGAGGAGACACATTCAAACTGTAACAAAAAGAATGACCCTAACCAAGGTTCCCTCCCTTCTCTGTTTTTCTACCTGTGCCCAGGAAAACTCCAGCAGCCCCTCCCTCCAGCAGTTTCTCAAGGAGATAGGGAACCCAAAGGCAGGAATTTGGGTTCCTCTCAGCAGCTCCAAGGCAGATAAGCCTGGAGTCAGACTTGGAGTGTGTGTGGGCTGGCAGTAGAGAATGTGCTCTGTTGAGAAGGTGAGAGCTTTATTCCCAGCACAGTGTGAGGCTCAGTGAAAGTGGGAAGGAGTGAAGAAGGGTCTGCAGGGAGAGACACTGGTCACAGAATCCATGTATGTTAGTGCTACAGAGGCCATGTGGCTCAACAAGGAGAGCAGAGAGTATTTCCACCACGGAACTTTTCTTTCAAATGAAATCCTGCAGAGAAGCACCGTGAATGACACAGACATAGGTGGAAGCACTGAGGCTGCCCACTCCACTGCCTAGAGACCCTCATCAGTGATCCCTGAAGCATCTCTAGAGAACCCTCTGACAGTGGCACCGCTAAAATCCCTCCTCTCACTCAACAGTTCACTTTCCAGAGGCCTAGAAAAGAGTAGCTCTTTATCCAGGGAACTCTCCCCCTTTCCCACCCACCTTCTGGGTCCTTCATGGCTTGAGAAGTTTTGCTTGTATCTCACCCAGGTCTTCCTCTGACAAGATTTTGACCCTCAAAAGCCTCCCCTGGACACTGGACACTTCTTTTCCATTTCATCTGACCACCGATAGTATTGTTCCAAAGTAGTTTGACTCCATCCTTCCTTTTGCACAAGGCCCCACTGCTCCCTCCCAAACAGATGACCTGGAGACCAGGAAAGAATTCTTGTCAAGCTCCCAGACAAACGTTGCTCAAACAGCCAATACCCCTTGCCCCGAGAGACCACCAATCTGTCCCCATCTGCTGACTGCGGGGCTTCTTCCAAATCCTTGAGGCTGAAGTCCACTGACCTGGGGGAGTGACCCACAGGACATAGAGAAGTGGAGGGACATCAAGAGTGATGGGCCCAGCCTGTGGTGCCTCTGACAAGATTTTGACGCTCAAAAGCCTACCCTGGACACTGGACACTTCTGGGGTGTTGGAACTGCTCTATATCTTGATCTGAGTGGTGGTTGCACAAGTTTATTCTACAAGGTACAGAGCAGCGCTGGATCCGACTCACCTCGGCTCTCATCCACTCACATCTCTTCCAAACTCTGCATTTGGTGAGGACACGTTGAGGTCCTCCCAATCAGCCATGATGGGAGGAAGGTACTAGCCCAGTGAACATCCCTCTGGCCCCTGCAGGGGATCCTGTGCAGGGAGCCAGTGGAGACTGAGGTTTCTCAGAGGCTAGGCTAACCAGGAGAGAGAAGAAGGAGAAAGAAAAACCATTCAGGGATTCCAGGGAAGCCAAGGATGCCTGGGCTTTTGGGAAACAGGGAGCGTCAGGCCGGAGGAAGGTGTTGGCATTGAGGAAGCCCTGGGGAATGCAGACTGTGGAAGGAAGCCTCGCTTGCCCGCGGGAGCGCTGACCGTGGTGCCTCAGAGGAGGGAGGGGGCGGGCTGGGGAGGGGGAAGACAGCGTGACTGCGTCTGATCTACAGTGACGAGTACCAATGTTAACTGTCACCTCTCATCTCCAAACTAAATCACACCTGGAATTGGAGGAGCCGAGGAGCTGATAGAGTCAGCCTCGCAGAGGCGACAAGTCAATCAGCGCGGAGATGCCCACGGAGACATCGCTCCATGGGCCGGGCGCCTCCATTCATTCTGGGATTTACACTTGTCAGGCTGCCGCCTCGGGTGGGCAAGAGGAGGGGTGGGCAGGAGGCCGGTCTCCCTTCAGCTCCACTTAAAATGGGATGACAAGCGGCTCCTCCCCAGAGGCACCACAGGCTGGGCCCATCACTCTTGATGTCCCTCCACTTCTCTGTGTCCTGTGGGTCATTCCCCCAGGTCAGTGGACTTCAGGCTCAAGGATTTGGAAGAAGCCCCGCAGTCAGCAGATGGGGACAGATTGGTGGTCTCTCGGGACAAGGGGTATTGGCTGTTTGAGCAACCTTTGTCTGGGAGCTTGACAAGAATTCTTTCCTGGTCTCCAGGTCATCTGTTTGGGAGGGAGCAGTGGGGCCTTGTGCAAAAGGAAGGATGGAGTCAAACTACTTTGGAACAATACTATCGGTGGTCAGATGAAATGGAAAAGATTGTTGCTTTTTCCTTCATTCATTTCTTTGCTCATTCAACAAATGGCATTCAGTCCAGCTGTAGCAGAGTGCTAGGGGTTTAGCAGCACTGAGCCTCCACATCCTGAAAAGGGGGAGAATTAAAGCATTTAGAACTTCTCAGGTTGCCATCTGCCACTGTCTTAGAATTAGTGAATGCAACTGCAGCTCCCCCATCACTTTCCATCACTGACCACACCATCATAATCCTCTGCACAGTCATTTATAAAGTGCTTTTTCACCTATAAACATAACTGTGCTAAGTGTTGTGCCAAGGAAATGGCCTAGAGGTATAAATTCCAGACGGAGGAAAGCACATTGAGGTCCCATTGCTGTTTGAACATCTATTTTATTTTTGTCACCATGAAACTAAGAAAACTTCATTCCAGAAAATATGGAGCAATAGAGAGGGGGGAAAATCCCCTAAATACAAAGCTAGCATTTTGATGTGCTTTCTTCTAGTCTTTTCTCCTATATTTCTTTAACTTATTTTCTCAAAAGCCCCCAGCCCAGAGCATGTACTATGTCAATGAATGTGAGGTCAGGGTGGAAACCTCATTTTTCTCCTCTGACCCCATTCAGAGTGGCCCCTGAGGACATGACTTCATTCTGCCTGGTGCCCGGACATAGCAATGGTGATATAGGCATTCGGTAGGCTGATCTCTTAATCCAGATTGGTGTAGTCATTTGAAACTGAAAGTAGCTCCTTTTTATGTCGCCTGCTTCTCGGCATTAACTTCTCTTTGATGTAATTTTTGCTTCCGATGCTCTCTCCCTTCATGGGTTAGATTAGTGTGAAATTGGCCTGGCTCCTCTGGAGACTGCAGTGTTAAGCTTCAAATACTTGGTCCTTATTGGAAATCCTTAACCCACATCAGGGGAGAAAAGTGGCAGCATTACTTGGGAATGAGAGAGAGAGAGAGGGAGTGTGTGCATGCGCGCACGCGCGTGTGCATGTGCTTACAAACGTGTGCAGGGGTGAGTGTAGACTAAGGAGAGAAGTACACTGGCAAGGGGAAGGTGGGGAAGAGAAGGTTGAGATTCTTCTCCATTTATTGAGTGCTGAGGATCTGCTCATCTTAATCTTAGGAGGAAGGGGTAGGAATGGGTCTTAGGGAACTTGAAAACGTGATAATAAGGGTAGAAATCCTGTTTAATTTGCTGGCTCTCTCGGTGGAGCTGTCCAAAAGTCTTGGTGCTGAAGGAAAGAAAGAAAGGTGCCAGTGCTAGAGAAAGTAACAGGGCAGTTACGTAACCCAACCCACTTCGCTGGGGTTATGTCTGTCTCTATGGGTGTGACGCCTGGTTCAGATGTGACCTTGAATTGCACACAAGACATGGTTACCAACATTATGAGAGGACTGGCAGGAACCACCAGTCCTGCTCTTACTTCTTGTTACTCAGGACAAGAAATTAGACTTGGGACAAAGAATGACAACTAATTAGGCCAGACTGCTGGAGGGAGGTACTCAACTGCAGGGGAGACTCACCTGGACACATGACCTAGGAGAAGGTTTCCTTCCACTTTTAAGGTACAACTGGGGGACCTCCTTCCATGAGCAATTCTGATCAGTCCAGAAGGAAGAGACTGCTCCTCCTACTCCCACAGTAACACAAGCTCAGACCATCTGCCCCCAAATTTAAGTTGCCACCTGAGAACATCACTGGAGAAGAGAAGCTGCCAGAGGTGGTTCTGATGGCCAACTGGCCAGAGCTGTTCATACAGAACATAATTGCCAAACTGTATGACCACTGGAATGTTCACAGCAAACTTCAGACTCCCCATTCAAAAACAGTTTACCTCCAAATATTTCAACCTTGTTATCAGCCAACCTATACTTTCTCCCTGCAATCTCCAACCAATTTTCTCTGCCCCACTAGCCTTGGCCTTTTCTTGTACTCTCAGCTTCTGCCTCAGTTTCTTTTCTTTCCCACAATGCCGCTTTTCCCAGCCTCAGCCATCCGTTACCCCCAGACACCATACATCTGTGACCTTTCTTTCCTTTGCTCTGTTCTCCGTTCATTTTTCCACTCACCTGGGTCTTCCACTTTGCCCCCTTCTTCCCTTAGCTTTGTTCTACTCGCCCCACTGTGGTGCCCCTGCCCGGCCTCTGCCTGTGGAAGGGCCTTGGCCCACCATGGCTTAGCCTTGTGTCTCCTTGTGCATGGGCCCTCCTCTCCCCTTCTTGAGTCCGCAAATCACTTCTCCCAGTGTCAGCCGGCAAATTGGTTTATCCTCCCCCCAACCCGGCTTTCATTACCTTGCCGAAATGAAGCGATATCTCCTCGGCGGAGGCTTCCCATCCATGCCGCCGCTGGCATAATAAATGAAGACGAAGTGCTGGCAGCATAGACCATCTCTCCCACCGCACCACCAGCCGCTGCCAGCTTCATTATTCGCTTAAGTTGCCGGAGAGAATTACTTAACCCTGACCCGTGTATTAGGGGCCTGTATTAATGCCGCGACAGGCGCTTCTTATGGCAAAGAACAATTTATTAGTGCCGAAACAGGCTGCTTTTCTCTGTCATTTTTCCAATCTGAGCTTTGAACACACATCATTAAACTTGTCCGACTCTCTCCCCTTCTCCATCATTCTTTTTTCATTTTTTTTTTAAACAGAAAGCACCGTAAAGAATGGAGATTGTTCTGAAAATCTCCAAGTGCCTCTCCCGCTCTTTTCTCTCCCTCTTTTCCTTTTCTTTCTTTCTTTTCTTCTTTCCTAATTTTTCCCAGGCCTCCTTTTGGTCTTGGTGTCTCTGCTGGTTGCTCTCCTATTTTTGGAGTCTGGATATATTGGGAGGGAACATTTGCTTCTTGGAGGAGAATCCAGTTGTCCTTTGGGTGTGAGGTTTGGGGGACAGGATAACCACAGCCCCCTTCCCTTGAGTCCTGCACCAGCTCTCTCTCCTTCATATTCCTCTGCTTCTGTCTCTTTTGTGCCTCCAGCAGGGAGCACCTTACTTTGAAAACAGACATTGGGAAGCATTCTGGGAGCTAGAAGAGCTGGGTGTGAAGAAGAACTGGGCATGGTTTCCGTTTGTCTTGGAGAATTTCTCAGGTCCACAGTTGGGAGAGGTCAGGAAGATTTGGAAGCACCTAGAGATGGCCATTTAGTGTCTGGAGCACCCTGAGCCCAGGTGCAGTGTCTGGCCACAGCCCAGGAAGCTGGCTATGTTGCTGTGGCTGTGCCACCACAGGGCCGCCTACGCAGCTTTCCCCAACAGAGCGTCAGTTTCCAGGAGTCGTCATCTCTGGCTCACATGTGGTTTTGTCTCCGCACCTGAGCTAAACCTGTGGCTTCCCTATTCTCCTTGGCTCCTGATCTTGGCTCTTCTGCCCCAGCATATGCCTTTGTCTCTAGCACCTGCTGCTGCCCAGAACCATCCGTAGCCATTCTGTAATGTAGTGTTTGCCACTCTCCCTTGTGACCATCTCCTGCCCTTTGTACTAGGGACACATATGGCTAGTGTCTCAGTTTGTGTTCCCCTGGAAGGAGAACTGAGCAGACTTAGGTACAGATAGTTTGAGAGGTGGCAACAGGTAGCAGGAGTGAGGGTGGGGAAAGTGAGGCCAATACAGATGCCAGTGAAAGAGTGTGCTCCCAAGAGAGCTGCTGCAGGCTGTGGGGCTCGACTCCACCAGGCCCTCTGAGCTGGACACAGAATGACCTCCAGAGTTATCCTTCCGGGGTATTTATTCACAGACGTCTGTCCCCGATTGGCTCAGGGGGCATAAACTCACCCAGACTTCTGCACCATGCTTGGTGTGTGTGTGTGGAGGGTGGTGTGTTGGAGGGCTGAGCACCTTCTCCTTGGAGAAGTTCCTGGGGGAGAAAGCTTGAGAGAAATATGAGGTCCTGCTTGAGGCGAATTGGGTTGGAACATGTTCCCATGGCACTGACCAGCATAGCTATGGCTGAAATCAGAAGTGGGTGGGGAGAAAGTGAGGTGGGTACCAACAACATCCACCCTTGGCACCATCCCACGTGCCCATCTCCTCTCACCATCTCCTCCCTCTCAATCCCCAACCGCCTCCAGCAGTTCTGAGCTCTGCAGCCCCAGCCTGACTGAGCTGCACACACAAAGGATGTCACAGACCAGGCAGGGACATAAACAAGTGAGGCAGGATGGGGGCAGTAAACAGGAACTGGTGGGGACTGGTAAATCAGGGATTACAATCCCATAATTAAAACAAACACACTGAGCCAGAGGTGGTGGCCCACACGTGTAGTTCCAGGTCCTCAGGAGGCGGAGGCAGGAGGATGACTTGAGCCCAGGAGGGGTTTGAGTCCAATCTGGGCAACACAGCGAGATCCCATTCCTAATAAATAAATAAATAACATTAATTACTTTTAAAAACCACACATGCAGTCTCTTAGACAAACATATTTGGGGGCTAGAAAATTTGACCTGGAGGAGAAGTGACTTTTGCGAAGTTTTCACTCACTTTTTTGCATTCTTCCCAACTCTAGCTGTGAGTGTTGGGGACTGTTTGAAAGTGAGTCCTGGGGAGAGGGGCTGAGAAGGGGCAGGAAAGCCCATCTACAAGGCTAGTGGCTTTTCCCCCACCCAGTCCTTCCCAAATTCCCACAGCCTCCAGATCCCTGCAACCATCCCTCCCTCTTAGCTCAATAGCTCTTGAAAGTTCTCTAATCACCTCTCTGCTTCCTGCATTAATGAGCCTCTCATCTCACTGATGGCAATCAGAATATTTGCTTATGAAAGGGACACGGTTAATAACACGATTGCTCCCCTCCACCTCCTTCCTTCCTCTCCTTCCCCCTCCCCTCCCCTCGCCCTCCATACAATTCTCTCAATTAACGATAGGCAGAAATTAATTTTTCCCCTCGATCGAAACAATTGCAGGGAAGCGGATTGCCAGCGTGGCTTCAGATAGGGACGGCTCCCAGCAGAGTGGAGAGAAAGGAGCGAGATGCAGGAGATAAGCAGGCTCTATCTGCAGGCACAGGACAGAGTAATACAAATGTTATCCTTAGAAATGTACTTAAAGAGGATATGTTTATAATTCGGAGGGGATTTTCGGGGGCTCTCCTGCCCTCCCTCCCTCTCCAGGGCACTCCACTCAACTCACTTCTGCAAATAGAACCCAGAGTTTGTTGGGAATTTTGATCCTGTTGCCTCGAAATGAGTGGCATGGGCCTGCGGTTAGAAGGGAGATCGGGTTATGCAGGGGGTCTTGGCCATGGTCTGGGCCCAGGGCTTAGGCCACTATTGATAGGGCTCTCTTTGTGGCCAAGTGCCAAACCCCAGGTGTCAGGTCTGACTGTTCCGTGGGCTTTTCAGGTGAGGGCCTGGCTTATCTGCCATCTTTACCACCCCTTCTGCACCGGCCTGCACTCCTGGCATGGGCCTCCCTCCCAGCCCACTCCACCATCCAGGTAGAGAAGCAGAGTCCTGTATGGAAGCCAAGATCGTAGCCCAGCACAGTGGGCTTAAGAACACAGACTCTGAAGCCCGAAAACCTGAGTTTGAATTGCAGCTCTGCTGCTTCACAGCTCTGTGATCACAGGCAAGTTACTAACCCTCTCTGCGTCTTGGTTTCCTCAGCTGTAAAACAGGAGCCACGTCTACTGAGCAGGGTTGTTATGAGGATTCAGTGAGTGAATATTAGTAAGTGCTTAGAACAGTATGTGCCATGCAGCAAGGGCAAATGCTATTTAAACGTCTGGCAATTTTTTTTTTTTTTTTTTTTTGAGATGGAGTCTCACTCTGTCACCTAGGCTGGAGTGCAGTGGCGCGATCTCGGCTCACTGCAACCTCCGCCTCCTGGTTTGAGCGATTCTGCTGCCTCAGCCTCCGGAGTAGCTGGGATTACAGGTGCCTGCCACCGCGCCCGGTTAATTTTTTTGTAGTTTTAGTAGAAAAGGGGTTTCACCACCTTGGCCAGGCTGGTCTCGAACTCCTGATCTCGTGATCCACCTGCTTCGGCCTCCCAAAGTGCTGGGATTACAGGGGTGAGCCATTTTTACTTTTTCCTTTTTTAAAAAAGCCTGTACTCTTGTGGTAGTCAGAAATGTGTTGATCCATTGATTCCACAAACATTTACTGTACACCGGTCCTAGGGAGGATACAGACGTTTTAAAGATTTGGTATTCTCTACACTTGACTTATAAGCCACCATAGCATGGGCAGAATTCGCCATAATCACAGTGTGTGAATAGCGCTATAGGATTTTAGAGAGATTCAGCCCGGACAATCAGGGTTGGCTTCACGGAGGAGGGGGTATCTGAGCTGAGCTTTGATGAATACGCCAGACTTTGGGGAACGGTTGCTGCTGGATAGAGGGGCAGGAAGAACGAGCGTATCTAGTTGCAATGCCAACAGGTCAGGGGGGAAAGTTGGAGAATGGGGTGGGGGGAGGAAGAATTAGAGTGGCCCCTTCCATCATAGCCATCCTTCTGTGTTCACCCACCCCCGCTCCGTCCCAACTCTCCCTTCCTCTCCACATCCAGGAAAGATTAACTTCTCTTGGTGCGAGAAAGTTATCATTAGCCAAGAATTAAAAGAGTGATTAATGATGCGCCCTCCCCCCGCCCCCTCCCCAAGGCCTTATCTGGTGGCGGTGAGCTGGACAATGCGGCGGGGTGGGAGGGGGAAGCGAGGGCGAAGGAGAAAATGGAAAACAATAAATATTAAGTACAAGAAAAAAGGGAGCGCAGCGCCGTTCCCACTTGTTAGATTGAAGGCGCCTCTCCAGAGGGGGGAAGGTTCCAAATTGCTAATTAGCGCCTGTGAAAAGGCCTGGCTCTGATATGCGCGCCGCTGAAAGGCCGGCGTTAATGAAACCGCGGCGCGCCCGCTTCCCTTTGACTGGCCTTCATCGCTCCTCTGCGCCCCGGGCCGGCCCGAACAATGCGGCGGGGAGCGCAGGCTCCCCCAGGCCTCGCCGGGACGGCCCGGGCAGCGCGCGCGGGGGGCGGCGCGGCGCCGGCGAAATGTGGAGGGGGAGATAAGGCCGAGCGCAGGGAAGAGGCTCACTCCCAGGGGCCCAGGGAAAATTTGCAGTTATTATGAAGGAGATGAGACAGATTAAAAGCCCTTGTGTTCGCCGCTTTGCCCCTTTATTTAGTGGCTTCATCTACGAGATGAAAGAAGTTGGAAATGACTTTCTCTGCTTTGCGCGGCAGGAAGCTTCATGGCACATTTCTTGACTTTATTCCTTCTTTTGTTTCTCTCTTCCTTGCCTTTAACCCCTGAAAGGCTTCACTTTGCGGCCTCAGGCACTTAAGGCTGGGAGGCAGGGACTGGCAGGGGCCTCCTCCGGTGACCGCTCGCAGCCAGACCTTGCCGGTCTTTGGCTTTCGTCTCCGAGGGCAATGGCTGAGGCAGGCAGGTGGTGAGCTTGCCCTTCTTGGAGGGCTCCAAGAGGAGGCTGGATGACCCATTTTCCAGATGGGTTGGAGGCTCCTGGAATGCCCTGGGCCTGTCCCTAGAGGGAGGTAGAGCGCTGTGCTTGAAAGCATAGGGACTCCAGAGCCACATCACCCGGGTTCAAAGCTACCCCCTTGCTAAGATCTTGGGCAAGACATTTAACTTCGCGGTGCCTCAGTTTCCCATCTGTAAAGTGGGGATGATAATAATAATTCTAATACCCACTTCGCAGGTGGAGTAGACACTGTGTGAATGTCCCTGATTTTTCATGCCTCTGTGTATCTACGCCTCTTGCTACTGCATTTCCATACTGACTCTGGGCTTGGCCGCTTGACTTGCTTTGGCCAATGTCAGTTACAAGGTTGAATCAAGCAGAGACTAGAAGAAGTGCGGTGTGTTTCTGCCTCCTCTCTTAGAATCCTACAACGGTTATGAGAATATACTAGGGCTGGCCTCTGGTCATGAGAACATGACTATGCCATCTATCTCAGGCATGTGGGAGACATGAGGAAGACAGTTAAGTTGTCCCAGACCAGGACATCCTAGAACATCCAGTCCCCAGCTGACTGCAGATGCAGGAGCAAGCCCAGCTAAGATCAGCCAAGCCTAGGCCGGATGAGGAGAACTTCCCAGCCAGCATATGAACTTACGAGAAGTCATAAGTGAGTGCTGTTTCAAGCAACTAAATTTTAGGGTGACTTGTTATGCAGCATTAAATTGATGCCTAGAAATCAGGCATTCCTATAAACCAAACCAAAACCGAAACCAACTCTAACACATATAGTACTAGCTTTGGGATTGGAAAGCAAGTAGAGGCTAGAAAAGATGATAAAGAAACTGGCTAGGCACAGTAATCCCAACATTTTGAGAGGCTGAGGTAGGGGGATTGCTTGAGCCCAAGAGTTTGAGACCAGCCTGGACAACATAGCGAGACCCCGCCTCTATAATAAATAAAAAAGTAGCCAGGCACAGTGGTATACACCTGTAGTCCTAGCTACTCTACTCAGGAGGCTAAGGTGGGAGGATCTCTTGAGTCCAGGAGGTCAAGGCTGCAGTGAACTGTGATCATGCCACTCATAGAGTGAGACCATGTCTCAGAAAGAAAAAAAGAAAAAGAAAGAAAGAAAGGAAGGAAGGAAGGGAAATTACTATAGTAGGCTAGAAAAGAAGGTGACCCATATTATGTCTAACAAAATAATAGGCCAAACTGTTGTCTGTGGTAATTCGGAAGATAGAAGTGCTTAATGAACTTGTGAATTTGAGCAATGAGATTTCCAGGTAGAAGGCTGAAAGGATGAAACGGCTCTTACTAACTGAATTTGATAAGGTACTAGGAGAAAGATGAGCTGAAGAAGAAAATGACCAGTTTATTAACATAATTTAGAGGGAATATAAAAGGCCCAGAACTTGCTGAATTGGAGCAATTTCCCAATCCTTATCCCCAGTTGTTCCAGCCAGTAAAAGACTCTCAGTGTACTACAAGACCTAAGACTTTCACTTTAGGCATTAATAGAATAACAGGGACTGTATTTACCCTCGCACCTAAACAATTAAAGGAATACAAAAATTTCCAGAATCCTACAAGGTAAAATTAATAATATCTGGAAAACAATAAAAATTATGAGACACAGAGAAGCAGGAAAATACACTTCTACAGAAAAATCAATCAATAAAACAGACCCAGAAATCACACAGATGACAGAACTAGTAGTCAAGATTAGTAGTCTACTAGTAGGACCAGTAGATGATTGACTTGTAGAAAATTAAATTATAGCAATTATAACTACATTTTATATGTTTAATAAGGTAGAAAAATCCATGAGCATACTAAGGAGAGACAGGGAAGATATAGAAAAGCTCCAAAACCTGGGCGCGATGGCTCATGCCTGTAATCCCAGCACTTTGGGAGGCAGAGGTGGGTGGATCACCTGAGGTCAGGAGTTCAAGATCAGCCTGACCAACATGGAGAAACCCCGTCTCTACTAAAAATACAAAATTAGCTGGGCTTGGTGGCACATGCCTGTAATTCCAGCTGCTCGGGAGGCTGAGGCAGGAGAATCACTTGAACCGGAGAGGTGGAAGTTGTGGTAAGCTGAGATCATGCCATTGCACTCCAGCCTGGGCAACAAGAGTGAAACTCAGTCTCAAAACAACAACAGCAACAACAACAAAAACCTCCAAATCTAACTTCTATATGACTACAATGTCTGAGATGGAAAAATGTATAGGATGTGATAAATAACAGGTTATACACTGTGGAAGAAAAGGCTGGTGACTTTGAAGATACAGCAGTATAAACTACCTAAAATGAAACACTCAGAGAAAAAAAATCCCTAAAAAACAAAAAAGAAAAACAATAAGGAAGGAAGGAAAGAAGGAAGGAAGGGCAGATGAACAACTTAAAGCGACCTAATATATGTGTAATTGGAGTTCCAGAAGCACAGCCATACATTGGAGATATTGTGGTTTCCGTTCCAGACCACTGCAATGAAACTAATATTTCAGTAGAGTCACATAATTTTTTTGATCTCTCAGTGCATATAAATGTTTGTTTGTTTGCTTGTTTTTGTTTTGTTTTGTTTGGTTTTTTAAGAAGGGTCTCACTCTGTCTCTGAGACTGGAGTGCAGTGGCCTGGTCACAGCTCAGCCTCAGCCTCCTGGGCTCAAGAGATTCTCCCACCTCAGCCTCCTGAGTAGCTAAGGCCACAGGTGTGCATCACCATGCCTGGCTAATATTTCTGTTTTGTAGCGGCAGGGTTTCACCATGTTGTGCAGGCTGGTCTTGAACTCCTGAGCCCAATCTGCTCACCTCAGCCTCCCAAAGTGCTGGGATTAAAGGCGTGAGCCACTGCGCCTGGCCATGCATATAAAAGTTTTGTTGGCTGGACACGTTGGCTAAAAAAGTTTTGTTTACACTATAGTGTAGTCTATTAAGTTTGCAATAGCATTATATTTAAAAATGCAATGTACATACCTTAATTATAAAATATTTTATTGCCGCTGGGTGTGGTGGGGCATGCCTAAAGTCCCAGCTACTCAGGAGGCTAAGACAGGAGGATCACTTGAGCCCAGGAATTTGAGTCCAGCCTGGGCAACATATCAGGAAGCTTGAGAAGAGGGAGAGAGACAGGGGAATGGCCAGTCAGTGGAGCAGTCAGAACAGAAACAACATTTATTGATTAAGTTTGCCATCTTACATGGTCACAACTCATGGTGTCTCAAAACAGTTATAATAGTTATACCAAAGACCACTGATCAAAGATCACTGCAACAGATATAATAATAATGAAACATTTGCAATATTGTGAGAATGACCAAAATGTGACACAGAGACATAAAGTGAGCATATTCTGTTGGAAAAACAGTGCTGATAGACTTGCTCAATACGGGGTTTACAGGGTTGCCACAAACCTTTAATTTGTAAAAAAAAAAAAAAAAAAAAAAAGCTAAACACAATAAAACGAGGTATGCCCATAGATAAAAAGTGGGAGAAGAAAAATATTTTAAGAAATAATAGCAAAAAGCATGAAAACTATAAACCCACAGATTAAAAAGCTCAATGATTCCAAGGACAAGAAACATTATGAAACATTATGAAAATGACACCAACACACATTATAAACAAATTGCTTGAAGCTAGTGATAAAGAGGAAATCTTTTTTTTTTTCTTTTGAGATGGAGTCTTGCTCTGTCACCCAGGCCGGAGTGCAGTGGCGCAATCTCAGCTCATTGCAACCTCCACCTCTTGGGTTCAAGCAATTTTGCTGTCTCAGCCTCCCAATTAGCTGGGATTACAGGCACGTGCCACCACACCCAGCTAATTTTCATATTTTTTAATAGAGATGGGATTTCACCATGTTGGCCAGGCTGGTCTCGAACTCTTGATCTCAGGTGATCCACCCACCTCAGCCTCCCAAAGTGTTGGGATTACAGGCGTGAGCCACCGTGTCTGGCCAAAGAGGAAATCTTAACAGCAGCAAGGGTACAAAGACATTACGTATAGAAGAACAAAGATAAGAAGAAAAACAGACTTAATCTTTGTAATAATGTGAGCCAGAAGACAGCAGAGCAACATCTTTAAAGTGCAGTCACATGTTGCTTAACAATAGGGATAGATTCTGAGAAATGCGTCATTCGGTGATTTTGTTGTACAAACATCATAGAACGTAGTAATACAAGCCTAGGTGGTATAGCCTGCAATGCATCAACGGATAGCCTGTGCTCCTAGGCTGAAACCTGTATAACATGTTACTGTACTGAATGCTGTAGACAGTTGTAACAACATGGTATTTGTGTATCTAACCATGTCCAAATATACAAAAAATACAATAAAAATGCAGTATTATATTCTTATGAAACCACCATTGTATATGCAGTCCATCATTGACCAAAACGTCATCATGTAGCATATGACTGTCCTGAAAGAAAAACATTGTCAACATAGAATTCTGTACCCAGCAAAGACGTTTTTCAAAAATGAAGACAATTATAAAGACTTTACAAGAAACCAAAGCTGACAGAATTATCACAAATGTACGAGAACTACATGAAATGTTAAAAAAAAGTTTCAGACAGAAAGAAAATCATACCAAATAGAGATCAGGAGATACACAAAGGAATGAAAAGCACCAAAAGTGGTATTTATGAAACTATAAAATATCTTTTCTTTAAAAAAAAACTCTTTCAGTAATAATTGACTAAGAAAAGAAATATAAATGTATTGCAGGATTTCTGCCATATGTAAAATAAAACATATGAAAATTGGTGAGGTTCGGGACACACTACTCCTAAATATAGTACTTTTGCCGTAGAAGAAATAGCAGAAACAGCCCATAGAAACTAAAAAGAATTTCTCCCACTTCCTTTCCCCTGTAATGGGCCATAAAACCAAGTTGACCTTCCCTGAAAGTAGGTCATAGGACCCTCACTCTAGAGGCATCCTCCCTATACCTGGAGAAAAAGAATGTCCCTATCCTCAAAGATGCAAAGACACCAAAAAGAATCTGAAAAAATGGGCTTTGCTAAGTTTCTCCGAGTTTATTACCATTAGATCATATCCTTTTTTCTGCAATCATACATCTGAATGACTGTCCATAAAAATACAGTTTTCCCTGTTTTTTAAGGTCTTCATTTCTGAATGCTCTTGTGTCACGTAAAACTTATCTTAAATAAATTTGTATGCTTTGCTTTTGTTAATCTGTCCTTTATTATAGGTGCTATAGCCACGAATATCAAAATGGTTATTGAGAGGATTAAATGAAATACTGAATCTAGTCTTCAGCATGATTCTTGGACTACAGTAAGCTTTTGGTAAATGCTACTTCAACAAAATCCCTAAATTCAACAGAGTTGAGGAGGGTAAGTGAGAGAGCATGAGAGGCGTGGCAAGGGAGGAGTTGGCAAACCTCTGTCTACTGCCACCTGCTCCTTGGCTGCTGCCCTGGGTCCCAGCACAGCCCCTCACTGTCCCCTCTCTTGATGTGCTTTACAGGAAATACGTTTCTATTATCACTGCTGCCAAGGAGTGCTCAGTATCTCCCCACCCCTGCATTCCTGCCTCCAGGGAAGGTTCCTATAACCCCAAGGAGAAGGCACCAGGAGTACCAGGGGTAGGGGAGGCGGACAAGTTGCCAGGTGTCACTCACTTTCCAAGTATATGCTAACACTTCCTGTCCTCCTTGGTGGACACTGTTTCTGTTAGTAACATCTCTCCAGTGGCTGCTGGAAAAACTTTCTGGAAAGATTTCCGGATGTCTTGGATCTGTTCAGAGAAGATCTGAGCCAGGAAAAGGGGAAAATGGAAATAAATTATGGAGAGAGGATGAGGAATCCATTCATTCATCAAATGTTTATTGAGCACCTACTATGTGACAGGCACTGTTGTAGGTTCCAGGGGGATACAAAGGTGAAAGGACAGATACCATCCTTATTCTTATGAAACTTACATCCTGGTGGGAGGCAACAGAATATAAACAAATAAGTACCAAAGAAATAGGATAAAGTTGGACTATAATAAGTGCCATAAGGGAAATATACCAGGTGCTGTGGTTTAAATGTATCCTTTCCAAAAGGAAGTTCAGGTGTTAGAACTTAATGGCCAATGTGATTTTATTAAGAGGTGGAGTATTTAAGAGGTGATTAGGTCATGCGGGCTTCTCCCCTCATGAATGGAATGAAGGCTCATATAAAACAGGTTTTACAGAGTGTTGGCTCACTTGCCCTTCTGCCTTTCATCATGTGAGGACACAGCATTCCTCCCTTCCAAAGGATGCAGCAACAGGACACCATCTTTGAAGCAAAGAGTGAACCTCATCAGACCACCAAACCTGCTAGCACCTTGATCTTGGATTTCCCAGACTCCAGAAACTATGAGAAAATAAATTTTTGTTCTTTATAAATCGCCCAGTCTATGGTATTTTGTTATAAATGCACAAAATGGACGATGAGATAGAAAGTACTTTAGATCATATTAGAAAAGTCCTCTCTGTGGGGGTGATATTTTAGCCAAGGCCTCAATGATGCTCTCAGGCGCAGGACAGCATGTCAAGGCCCTGGGGAAGGTGGAAAAAGAGCATGGTGGGTTGGTACTGTGGGCACAGGGAAGAGAGTCAAGACCAGAGGCAGGCAGGGCCCACATCACACCTGATTGTGCAGGCCATAGTGAGGACTTTAGGTTTATTATAAGTGCAGGGAATGTAATAAATCAGCAGTTGAAGATTTTTTATTTATTATTAATTATTTGTTTAAAAAATATATTTGGCTGGGCACAGTGGCTCATGCCTGTAATCCTAGCACTTTGGGAGCCGAGGTGGGTGAATCTCTTAAGCCCAGGAGTTTGAGACCAGCCTGGGCAACATGGTGAAACCCTGTCTCTACAAAAAGTACAAAAACAGCCAAGCGCGGTGGCTCACGCCTGTAATCCCACCACTGTGGGAGGCCAAGGCAGGCAGATCACTTGAGGTCAGGAGTTCTAGACCAGCCTGACCAACATGCAAAACCCTGTCTCTACTGAAAAATACAAAAATTAGCTCGGCGTGGTGGTGTGTGCCTGTAATCCCAGCTACTAGGGAGGCTGAGGCACAAGAATCGCTTTAACCCAGGAGGCAGAGGTTGCAGTGAGCTGAGATCACGCCACTGCACTCCAGCCTGGGCGACAGAATGAGACTGTCTCAAAATAAAACAAACAAACAAACAAAAAACAGACCCCAAACAAGTAAACAAACAAAAAGTACAAAAATTAGCCGGGCATGGTGGCGCGTACCTGTAGTCCCAGCTACTCAGGAGGCTGTGGTGGGAGGATGACCTCAGCCCAAGGGAAGTCGACGCTGCAGTGAGCCATGATCGTGCCACTGCACTCCAGCCTGGGTGACAGAGTGAGACCCTCTCTCAAAAAATATATATACATTTTTGTGGGGAGGAAAGAGGTGAGAGAAGCCTATTATTTCCTTCCATGTAGAGATTCTTTTTCAGCTGGGAATTTCCTCATTCGACTACATTTGATGGTCAAAAAAGGGAAACTTCCGTTGACTACTCCCCTCTTTTCAGTAACTACTAATACTTTTGGAGCAGTTAATTTGTGTTGGGCTGTATACTAAATGCTTTACATTCATTATTTCATTTCATCTTCATCCAAGAGATAGGTATGTACAAATATTGTCTCCATATTGCTGATAGGGAAGCAAAGGCTCAAAGAAGTGAAGCTTCTAGTTCTGGACACAGTCAGGCAGTTAGGGCTTCACCCTTCACCTCCTTCCGCCTCCTCCACTGCTGCCTGCTTGCAGCCTGCTCAGACCTTATTACCATCAGTGACCTCCTCAGTTGCCAAGTGTGGTGGCATTTCCTCAGAACTGCTCATCTTCAAACTTCCTTTTCTTCTTCATTTTCTTAAAACTCTCTCTCCTCTGGCTTTTAGACACAGGTTCTCTACAGATCCTCTCAGTCTCTTTGGAGCTGTCCTCTTCTTCCACAACAGGCCACTTCTCTCACCACCCTCTTTCATTATGTGATTCTGCCCATGGCTTCCACCATCCCATGAAGGCAGAAGTTTCATTACAATTTTCTCATGGGACTGAGACAAGCACCTCTAATGTCCCTGACCCAGCATTTAGTAAACAAGTATTCATTTAATTTTTAATCAGCAATAACTATGGAGCACCTACCATGTGTAAGGCACTGTGCTAGGCACTGATGAGAATACAATGAATAGGACAGGGTCTTCAGGGCAACGCAGTAGGCTTTGGTTTGGTTCACACAGTTATATACATATAAGCACAGGGCCAGGCATATTGTAGATGCTTAGTAAATATTTGTTGAATGAGTGACTTAGTTGGGGAGGCAAACTTGCACATAACTGGCTCTAGTTCAGGTTGAATGAAGAGAGTGTGGTCATAAAGGTACTGGCAAGTGCTGAGAGTGAGAGCCAAAGGAGTGGGCAAGCAAGGGTAAGTGTCTTTCTTGAGGTGACATTGGAATTGAGCCATTAAATCACCCCAGATCCCAAGGGTGTTCTAGAACTAGCAAGTGATATGGTGTGCTCAAGCATAATGCAAGAGGTAGTGGAAGATGGATGAAATGACACCACTAAAATTGTGTTTTAGGAAACTCACTCTGGTGCCTGTGTAGAGGATGGCATTTTGGGGGGAGAGACTGCAGGTGGGAAGACCAGTAAGGCAGCTGCTGCATCACCCAGAAGAGTGGTTACCTGCCCAGATGAGGCCAATGGCAGAGCAAAAACCAATGAGGGAGGACAGATGCAAGACTACTGCAGGAGTGCAATCTATGAGGCTTAGCACTTTACTAGATAAAGGTGTAAAAGAAAGAAACAAGAACTAAAAATGGTTTGAAGCTTCTCACCTGGGTAACTGCACGATGGTGGCGATATTTCCCAAAGAGTGAACAGTGGAGAAGGGGCAGGTTTGATAGAAACTATGGAAGAGGCTGGACAAGGTGGTTCACACCTGTAATCCCAGCACTCTAGGAGGCTGAGGCAGGAGGATCGCTTGATGGTAGGAGTTTGAGACCAGCCTGGGCAACATAGTGGAGACCCTATCTCTCTACTAAAAATTTAAAAATTAGCTGGGCATGGTGGTGTGTGCCTGCAGTCCTAGCTACTTAGCGTGCTGAGGTGGGAGGATTACTTGAGCACAGGAGGTCAAGGCTGCAGTGAGGTAATGATCATGTCACTGCACGGTGTTCTGTCCATAGGTGTACCATCATTTACTTAACTAATCCCTGTTGTAGAATTTCTGACTTTTTCCAGTTTCCTCAACCCTCCCTCAGAAATGCTGCAGAGAGGAATTTAACCTGTATGTATCTAACATTTTTGAGCCCATCTCCAATTTTTTTTTTTTTTTTTTTGAGACATGGTCTCACTCTGTCTTTCATTTCACAGAGAACTTGTCTGGAAAATAAAAAATAAAAAAAAAAAAAAAGGAAAGGAGAGAGGGAAGAAAGGAAGGAAGGAAGAAAGAAACTAAGCTTTATTTTTGACATTTTATTATATTTATTTATTTATTTATTTTTGAGACACGGTTTCACTCCTGTCACCAGTCTGGAGTGCAGCAGCGTGCTCTCAGCTCACTACAACCTCTGCCGCCTGGACTGAAGTGATCCTCTTGCCTCAGCCTTTCCAGTAGCTAGGATTACAGATGCCCACCACCACACCTGCCTAATTTTTTGTATTTTTAGTAGGAAATACAGAAATTTCCTACTAAATTTCACCATGTTGAATTTCACCAACGGGGTTTCACCATGTTGGCCAGGCTAGTCTCAAACTCCTGACCTGAAGTGATCCACCCGCCTCAGCCTCCCAAAGTGCTGGGATTACAGGCGTGAGCCACTACGCCTGGCCTATTTTTGACATTTTAAATTGGAAATGCTGGTGAGGTGAACAAGTGGAGATATCGAGTAGAAAGATGAAAATATAAGTTTGATTTCAAGAAATTTGGGAGCTTTCAGTGCTGATGCAGGCAACCAACACCGTGGGAACAGATGTGATTTGTGGGAGAGAATTTTCACTTATGCAGAAAAGAGGCCTAAGCCTGTGGACACCTGTTGAACATTTCCGTATTTCTGTCCTGTGGGAGTCACAAATTCAGCATGTCCAAAATGGAATTAATCATCTTTCCACTAAACCCGTTTATCTTCTTTACTTCTCTAGTTGTGCAGATGGCACTGACCATTGTCTTAGTCGCCCTAGCTCAAAACCTCAGCTATCTTTGTCTCCTACCTTGACTTTTTTTCACCTATAGAACATTCTGAAAATCCACAAAAAACAATAGATAGGAGATATAATCATTGATAATGAAACCATTTTGGATATTGTATAGTGGATTCTTCTGGTCATATTCCTATGCGAGTATAGATTTAATTTCCTTTGTACGGGAATCATACTCTACATTTTTAGAGTAATCTTTTTATTGAAGTATAACAGTCATGCAGAAATGTACACAATCATAAGTCGATGGCTTTTCATGTCATTAAATATTCTTTTGCAACATCAATTTTTAAAAGTTGCAAGATAGTCCACCCATAGATGTACCATAATTTAGTTAACTAACCCCTGTTGTAGAACTTCTGGCTTTTTCTAGTTTCCTCATCTCTCCCTCGGAAATGCTGCAGAGATGATTTACCTATATTTAACATTTTTGTGCCCATTTCCAATTTTTCCTTAGAATACAATTCTTCAGGGCAAAATTTCTGGGTCCAAGGTATGTGCGTATTTTTAAATAAACTTTTTTATTTTAGGATAGTTTTAGGTTTAGAGAAAAATTAAGAAGATTGTTACAGTTTCTGTATAATCCACACTGCTTCTCCTATTATTCACTTTTTTTTTTTGTGATGGCCGAGTCTCACTCTGTCGCCCAGGCTGGAGTGCAGTGGCTTGATCTCTGCTCACTGCAACCTCCGCCTCCTGGGCTCAGGTGATGCTCTTGCCTTAGCCTCCCGAGTAGGGACTCGGACTACAGGCATGTGCCACCACACCTGGCTAATTTTTTGTATTTTTAGTAGAGACTGGGTTTCACCATGTTGGCCAGGCTGATCTCGAACTCCTGACCTCAGGTGATCCGCCCACCTCAACCTCCCAAGGTGCTGGAATTACAGGTGTGAGCCACCGCACCGGGCTATTCACTCTTACAGAAGTATAACACATCTCACAATTGCAACCAATATTGATACGTTATTATTATTATTATTATTATTATTATTATTTTGAGATGGAGTTTCGCTCTTGTGGACCAGGCTGGAGTGCAATGGTGTCATCTCGGCTCACTGCAACCTCCGCCTCCCAGGTGCAAGTGATTTTCCTGCCTCAGCCTCCCGAGTAGCTGGGATTACAGGCATGAGCCACCATGCCCATGTAATTTTTGTATTTTTAGCAGAGACGGGTTTTCACCCTGTTAGCCAGGATGGTCTCAATCCCCCGACCTCAGGTGATCCACCCGCCTCGGCCTCCCAAAGTGCTGGGATTACAGGCGTGAGCCACCTCGCCCGGCCCGATACATTATGATTAACTATAGTTGACACTTTATCCAGATTTCCTTAGTTTTTACCTAATGTTCTTTTTTCAATTGCAGCGTCACACCCAGGACACCATATTACATTGTCGTGCCTCCTTAGGCTCCTCCTGGCTCTGAGTTTCTTAGACTTCCCTTGCCTTTGCTGATCTTAACAATTTTGAAGAATACTGGTCATGCACTCTGCAGAATGTCCCTCAATTCGGGCTTGTCTGATTTTTTTTCTTATAATTAGACTGGGTTATGAGATTTGGAAGGAAAGTACCATAAAGTGCCATTCTCATCATATATCATTCCACATACTATCAACATGATTTAGCACATAGTCTTTATCACCTGGCTGAATTACTGTTTGCCAGGTTTCTCCACTGTAAAATCACTCATTTTCCCCTTTACAGATGTTGTACTTTTGGGAAGGAAGTCACTATGCACAGCCCACATTTAAGGAGGCGGAAGTTATGCTGCAGGATGGCTGTCTACATAAGTTATTGGAGATTCTTCTGTGGGGGATTTATCTCTTCTTCCTCATTCGTTATTCAATCACTTATATTGGTATGGGCTCATGAATATTTCTTTTGTACTTTGAGTTATAATCCAATATCACTTGTTTTATTGCTCAAGGCAATTTGAAATGTTCTGAGTAACTCCGTGCAAAACAACCCCTTCCAAAGGTTGTACCAGCTCACAGGGTAGACGTCATTAAGATCCATTTCCCCTCAACTTCTCAGACCCATTAAAAAGGTCAGAAAGCAAGGGATAAGCTGACATCCCTGCCTAGCGCCCAATTTCTGGACGCCCCTAAGGAAGATGAGGCCAGCATGCAGGGGTCTTTCCCCACGTGGGCACCTCAACCTCTGAGACACTCTTTCCCGGCCAGACCCCATTCAACACCCCTCCTTGTAGCCTGCCCCATCTCCTGGGTTTCCTGTGGCTACGCCCACCGCGGGGGCGGAAGTGGGTGTAGCCACGGGCGGAAGCACTGTGTCAGGGGCCCAATCTTGCAGCTAGCCCCTCCCACTCTCCGCCGCCCCACCCCTCCGGCCCAGACCGGAAATGAGGTCAGAGAGAGAGGCCCCGGCGGTGAGAGTCGGCCCAAAAAGCGGCGGCTGTTGGAGGTGGCTGCGGCAGCTGGTGAGGGGGAGGAGTGGGTTGAGAGTGTTGGGGTCCTGGGGGCTAGTACCAGAGGGGATCGGAGCGCCAAGTCGCCGCTGAGCGGCTAAGGGCGTCTTGGGGCTGCGGCAGCCGGCCGGAGGGTGAGGGTGGTGGGGCCTTGCTTTTCAGGGCCCTTGTCCCCATCCCTGGGGATGTGGGTCGGGCCGTCTCCGGGGCCACAGCCCCCTCTTCCCCTTTCTTCTTTCGGCCTCTCTGGGGCGGGCTGCAGCGTGAGGGCTTGGTGTCCCGAGCCATGGTCGCCCCAGCCCTCAGGGACGGGCCGGAGAGTGGTGGAGAGTCCTTCGAAACAAAGTTTTTCTCCTATGTGTGGCCATGTTGCGACCCCCGATCCCGGAGGGAGCTCAGTCGCCACGACGTGCATTTTGGCAGTTTCTGCCCTAGAAGAGGCGACCCCCGCCCCTCGTGAGCCCAAATGAGAAGTTGCCTCCTGCCTCTCCGACCTCCTACTCCGCCCCTCACTTCCACCCAGCTCTTGTCTCTCTTCTTACTTGCTGTCCACCAGCTACCCGTTCCTTCCTGTGCGTGACTCAGCCTCATCTCTACCCGGGTGCGTGCCTGGGCGCCGGGTCCTCTCGAGAGTGTGCATCCGCGACTGGGGATGGGGAGCCCTAGGGTTCTTTTGTCACTACTGTTCGAATTACAGGCTTTGAGGCAGGAAAGGATTCTGCACAGGCATTCGACTACAAGTTGTTTGGTGACTTCGTTCCATGTTCAAGTTTGTGCTGTTCTGCCTGAGGTTTTTATTTGTTCTTTGGTTTTTGTTTTTTGTATTTTTGTTGCCTGAGTTTTTAAAGCAGTAATTCTTTGTTAGGGAAGTAGATTTTGACATGCTGTTTCTTTATTTTGGTCTTAGGGACAGTTGTCTCCCAAACCTCAATCATGGCATTTTAATCCACTTTTTTTTTTTTTTTCCATTTTTCCCCCTTCTTTTCACAGATGTTGATAAGCCACTTCTTAATGCTCAAAAGAACTTGGTCTTGTTTAAATGTATGTGCGTTTGTATGGTAATTTTGGAAGTACTTGTCACCATTGCTCCTACAGGTGTGGCAGATAAGCCAGAGGACTGTTTTCCTGTCTTTAAATTCATTGGCATAGGCACAGCATGAAAATAGGTTTTAGAAAGCCTTTCTTTAGAAAGCAAAGTGAAAACTGAATGAATGGGAATATGGTCAGAGTGGCACCACTTAGAATTTTAAGCTGATCTTGAAATACTTTGGGCATAGAGGCAAGAGAAAAGTGCTAAAAATTTAATCTGTATTTAATTAGATGCTGTACAAATTAAATATTTCCCCTTAAGAGGGAATTTTGAAGATTGCATCTACTACTCGCATTTCTTGAAATGTTTGCCTCTGAAGTGACCCCTGAAGTGTGATGTTTGGTTTGAGGATGAGCAGAAAAATAAGAAATTTTGGAAAGCAGTTTGGCCAGAAATCTTAGAAACTTCACCCTATCCCTGTCATTTCAGCTGCTATTATATCCTATTTTTCTGTGATTGTGTGGCACTGAAGCACATAACTAGGACGAACATTTATTTTCTGAAGGGTAGGAGAGGGGCTTAAAAATTGTTAATTATTCAGACATATATGACATACTGTATAAGGTTCTATACCTGGTAGCTTCCAGGTGGTAGTTGGTACCAGAATGGGTGCAAACTTAGTCTCTTCTCCATTCTGACTTCAAACCTGGGTCAACAATTTCTTGGATCACGAAAACTGCATTCTTCCTTAAAGGGTGTCACTAAGTTGCCTTTCTGTTTCTTTCTGCCATGGTCATTGTCAGCAGTGACCCCAGGCCAAAGAACAGTTTTTCATTCATTCTCAATACCTCGATGAGACTGTGTCCTGCTCTGTGTTTGCACAACTCTAGTGTGATTTTGAAGTTGTATGATTTTCTACTCCTGTCTAGTGAGACAGTCTCTAATCTTTCTGGATCTCATCATTAGGTAATTCAATGACAAGTTTAATTGGGGAAAAGAGAGAAGGGTCTAGTCCCCCGAATTTGTTTTGGGTCCTGTCCCAGTTGTCATCTGGTTAGTAGGTTTTTGTGCTTAGGAATATGTTGACTTCAGGCATTTAACAAAGGACAAAACATCTATTTTTAGTGGCTTAAGGAAGTGATAGGAACAGAATCTAAGTGTAGCCAGATGAAAGGTGACTTATTTTGTTTAGACAGGCAGAACTGTGGACTACCATGATCTGTTTCATCAAATTATTCCAAAACAACAGATCCTTTTCAGGCTTTCTTTTTCTTTTTCTTTTCTTTCTTTTTTTTCCCCTAAACTTCCTTTTGGCAGATGTGGCCTCATGGATGAGCTGGTACACGACTTAGCCTCAGCCTTGGAGCAGACATCTGAGCAGAATAAGCTTGGTGAACTGTGGGAGGAGATGGCCCTGAGCCCCCGACAGCAGAGGCGGCAGCTTCGGAAACGCCGAGGTCGGAAGCGTCGTTCTGACTTCACTCACCTGGCAGAGCATACCTGCTGCTACAGCGAGGCCTCTGAGTCAAGTCTGGATGAGGCCACTAAGGACTGTCGAGAAGTGGCTCCGGTGACCAATTTTAGTGATTCTGATGACACAATGGTAGCCAAACGACACCCAGCTCTCAATGCCATTGTTAAGAGTAAGCAACATTCTTGGCATGAATCTGACTCCTTTACTGAAAATGCACCTTGTCGACCACTCAGGCGTAGGCGGAAGGTGAAGCGAGTGACATCAGAGGTGGCTGCTAGCCTTCAGCAGAAGCTGAAGGTGTCAGATTGGAGTTATGAGAGAGGCTGCAGGTTCAAGTCTGCTAAGAAGCAGCGTCTGTCCCGCTGGAAGGAGAATACTCCCTGGACCTCATCAGGCCACGGATTGTGTGAATCAGCAGAAAATAGGACTTTCCTAAGCAAAACAGGAAGGAAAGAAAGGATGGAGTGTGAAACAGATGAACAAAAACAGGGCTCTGATGAGAACATGTCAGAATGGTGAGATCTCCCTTACTAAGTCAAAGATTTTCCTGGTTAATTTTTCCCAAAGTGCACATCCATGGTCTTAGTGGGTTCTACCTTCTTTCAAACCAGCCACTCTAGTATTGACTTTGAAGCCTTCCTTGAATCAATCAGTAGTTTAGCTTTTTAAGGTACCATTCATGAGTCTATTTCCCTGTGTCAGGAAGGCTATATGTAATAGAAACACAGTTGTTTCTAAAAACTGTTTAAAACATGTACCTCAAATGCAAAACTAATAATTTTATTTTAAAAAACAATTTGCTGCTTATTATGACATGTAGTGTGTACATAAATATTGTTGTTTAGAACTCAGGTCTCAGCAGAGGCTGGTGTGTGTGTGAGAGAGAGAAAATGCTAGCGACAGGTATATGGAGTTTATAAATGTTCTGTTAAGTTGCCTGTCCTCATTAAGAATCATGGCTTTAGATGCTTTTTGGCTATAATTCTGTTTTCTGCTACTTTTGGTTTGACTATATTGAATTTATTTTTTTATGACTGACATTCAAATTGTCTGAACACATGGTGGGCTTTGAAAATAACAGTACCGGGTCCCATTAGTCTTACATCAGATGTGATCAAGCCAGAAAAATTTGTCTCTAATGGGTACGTGTTTAAAAATGTAAGTGTAGTTTTGGTGACTTTTTATTTTTTACATCTCAGATAGTCCTAGGAACATTGATACCCCCCAGCTTGATACTTTAATGTTATTAATATTAATCTGTGATTATCTTTTTCTTAATAGTGAGGATGCCATTGGTGTTTTGGATGGGACAATTCTTTATGGTGCATTGCAGAATATTTAGCGTCTCTGCATTGTTCACACCCCCTTTTCATTGTATTAACCCAAAAGCCTCCAGGGGTGATCCCTAGGTGGATTGAGTACTCCCAGTTGAGAACCAGTGTATTCCATTATTGTTAATATTAGTTGGCATTTATTAAGCACTTAACTATGGGCCAGGCACTGTACTATGGACTTAGCATATATTCTTATTTAATGTTTACAATTCCACTATATGGTGGATACCACTATTTGTATTTACAGAAGGGAAGTTGAGGTTATAAGAGCTTAGATAATTTGTTTAAGGTCACCCAGTGCCAAAACTGGGAATCAAGCCTGATTCCAAAGCTCATTCTTAACCACCATGTTGTTCTGCCCTTTGAGTTCTGTCTCAATTTAACTTTCCCAACTGTAGAACATATGACCTTTCTGAAGTTTAGCTTAAAAACAAAGACATTAATCTTAGGAACACTGAGGTGAGGCTGTGTCAGTAACAGGAAAAGCTGTTTAGGTCTGTATACCTGTACCTTTCATGAATGGTTTTTAATCCAGCTTTTAAACTTTTTCTTACTAACTTTATATTTGCCAGTGTGCAGACTATATTGAGCTGACTCATAATTTGACTTCCCTAATTTTCCTCTAATGCCTTATTCCTTCTAAGGTCTATTTGCAGAATTTATATATATATATTTAGATTATAAAGGTATTTTTTCCTCATCAGACTATTTTTAATCAAACAAGAAATGCTTAGTCAACTTGTTGCCTTTCACACTATTGAAACCTTCTATTGAGACATTCAAGTTTGTTTTAATATTGAGCATGTATACCAAATAGAAGTCTTCTTAGTATTGAGAATGGTGATTTTAAAAGTAGCCTTTTGGGATAATAGCTTTGTGTATGTTTCTTCCCCTTAATTTCTTGTTAAACTACGACATAATTGTATGTGAGAGAGCGACTGTTAACTCTGTCTGCTCTAACAGCCCAAGTATGGCTCCAGATGCAGAGCCTGTTTTCTAGCATGAGATGCTTCACTCTTTTCTGTTCCTTCTTACTCCAGACACATCTATTGCACGTTCTAGTCAGGATGTAATAATATAAATTCTCGTTATCTGAGAGTCTGGATAAACTTAAGTGGATGGGAATTCTTATGAAATTCTTACTCTTTTCAAATTGAGGAGACCTCATTTACCCATTTGGGCTATTATCCTGGCCCCTCACTTCAGAGTTCTTTCAATATGTAGGTGCTAAAGGGCTTGTAGCTGTGAAGGAATAATGGGCGGAGTGGTGGCACACACGGCATGAGGAAAGTTCCTTAAAATCTTCTAGTTATTTAGGAGTTCTAAATTCCCCTTGACTTGTCTGGATTCATTTGTAGTTACAAACAGAAGTGCTTTGTATTTTTTCCCCCTAAATCCATTCTGTGGGGAAAGGGGGTGATTCTTACTCTTTGACCGCATGTTGTATTCAGCCTCTCTTCAAGAGGAGAGTGGAACTAAAATCTCCCTTAATTGTTAGGCACACCTTTAAAAAGGGCTAGCATTAGAATGTAAGGAGATAACAGTGTATGATTTGGATATTATACTGTCTTGGTGAGTTGATTCTGTCAATAATTTTCTACTTTATTTTTTCCCTGCATTTTTAAAAGAAATACTTTCAAGAATCTTCTTGGTTACCCTTTCATAAATCTACTTGGAAGTGCCACTGTTTATTCACATACAGATCAAAATGTAGAATTTTACTTTTTAGCAGTGGTATTGAGGGTTGTCAGAGTAATGATCCACATTGTAAGATTATTAAGATGAAGTTGATGGTTAAGCTTAGCTTAGCCTAATCAATGGTAGAGTTTTTTTTTTTTTTTAAAGCATGTATTAGGTGTTTTAGATTTGAAAATGTCTCAATCAGCTTATTTCTAATTTCCTTAAACTCACTCTTTGCAACCTAAACATGGAGTATAGACTTCATCAATATTTGTTTGCTTTTCTGTTTCTGGTCTTCCTTTAATATTACACCAGCCAATCCCTCACAAGTTTTGAGGAACTAAAAATGGTTATAGTATAATAGTTTTTTTCTGCTTGCATAGAGATCAAGCTATTATTTTAATATTTTTCTGTGTATGTGTGTTTGTGAGTATTCTAAAGCAGAACAACTACTGTAAAATTATTTTCTACTGATCTTTATTTAAATTGTCTGTATAGCAGCTATTAATAGCTATTAGCTATTAGGTGACTGTAGCCTAATTTTGCTCTGTTCTTTACTAACACATTTGTTTGTTCCCTTTGAATATAGTTTAGCTTCTTTTTTTTTTCATAAGTGAATTGGTTGGGTGATGGCCAGAAGTCATATTCAGGAGCCTTCCTAAGGTGATGTATTAGAGGCTGATCTCTCAGGAAAGAAAATATTCTCCTCTCTTGGAAGGCAAGTGACAGAGATAGAGAGCTAAACCTACCCCCTCCTTCTCCAGCCCAGGCTGACCTTCTGCGGCCCCTTGGTGCCTCTTGTTTTCTTATTTTTATAGAAAATCAATATCCCTTCTGACACAAACAATAGCTCAGAAGCAAGAATAAATGGGAGAAAGCTGAGATCTCTGTCCATCATCTCTCACTTTAACTCCCCCAAACTCTTTAATTATGAGTGTGCTTTGCTCCAGGTGTTTGTGACAGTGAAATTGCTAAATGAGGACCATTTTAACCAAAGATTGGGTGATCAATAACAGTCTATAGCAGTAGCTTGTTGGATCAATAGCATTCATTATTTCATGGTTAAGGTAAGTAGCCTCCTTTGCAAGTGGAGGTCATTAATCAGGGGTTCCTGGAGCTGTGTAAAAGAATATGTATGGTAGGTGGGGGTGTTCTGTTTTCTATTCTGTAAGTAGGGATGCTGACCAAGAGTATATTTACCATTGTTGCAGTTGGTAGTATTGCATGTGAGATTCTCGAATAGCTAGCATAGTGTGCTTATGTGGATATATTCACAGTTCTGCTAGTATCCTTAGGGACAACTAAAAAACACAGCTTGGGAAGTTGATATGATACTATTGTACTTGAAGGTCTGTCTCTTGAAAGAAACATCCATCTCTTAAAAGAGTCTACCTCTTAAAAGAAATATTGGGATTGTTCCGTGTGGTTCCACAGGACAGAACTCAGGGATAGAAAGTACAGAGTGTTAAATGTTGCTGCAGATAAAAAATAACATTCTAAAAATTAGGACTCTGTAAAAATGAAGTGAATTGTTTTCACCATGTAATACGTAATAACTTCTAGATCAGTTGGGGGGATTCAAACATGGGCTTGATGACCACTTACTTAGTTGCTGTGGAGTTGAGAAGGTTGAACGGAAGGCTTCTGAGATCCCTTGTAACACTGAGATGCTGTGATTCTTTTCAGTCACAGTCTACCTCCCACCATTGTAACGTCTTAACTGGTAAGTAACCTCAACTGCCCACTTGAATTCTTGTGGTTCCCACTGGCAGTCATCTTCAAAGATTCATTCGTTCTCTCAACTTTTAGAATGATATTCCCTTTCCTCTTATTTTGCAGAATTTGTTCAAAGGCCTCTTGGTATTTGCCAGCAAGGGTGCATAGATTACCCTTGGTCCCCTTCTCTACTCCCATGGACATAGGTAACTGCCATTCTCAGATCTACAGCTGGCCAAGAGAATATGCAGAGCTCCTAGCCCAGTGCTCCCAGTGCTACTGGGAGGCTTTTATCTCATACAGCTATGCTGGACTGAGATAGGATCATCTAACCCCCACTGCCTGATTCCGACCCCATTCCAGGAGTGTGCCATAAATGAAGGTGTAGAAAACACTGCAGTCTCCAGAATGTACTATCTCCAGAATGCACTTCTCTGCTCATGTCAACTGGAATCTTTATTCTTGAAGACTATACTTTCTAGGACTCAATACCCTATAACTGCTTCCTACCCTCAAACACAAATACACACAGAAAACACTAAGCTTACCTGTCCAAGTGTATTCTGGGAGTTAGAGCCACCAAATAGAAACTGAAATATACTCAGGCCGGGCGTGGTGGCTCACGCCTGTAATCCCGGCACTTTGGGAGGCCGAGGCAGGTGGATTACAAGGTTAGGAGATCGAGGCCATCCTGGCTAACATGGTGAAACTCCGACTCTACTAAAATTACAGAAAAATTAGCCTTGGCGTGGTGGTGGACGCCTGTAGTCCCAGCTACTCGGGAGGCTGAGGCAGGAGAATGGTGTGAACCCGGGAGGTGGAGCTTGCAGTGAGCCGAGATCACGCCACTGCACTTTGAGTGCACTTGAGCCTGGGCGACAGAGCGAGACTCTGTCTCAAAAAGAAAAAAAAAAAAAAAAAAAAAGAAACTGAAAGATACTCAATACTCAATGGGAAGAGAAGGATAGAACCACACCCTGCCTCAACCTGTAGTTGCCTGATTTTCTGACTGAAACTGGCCTTGCATTTCTGAACCGCAAGGTGACTGTAGAGAAAGGATGCAGGGCCTTGCTATCTACCTTCAGGGCAGGCCCAGCACTTCTAACGTGGGCCTCCATTTCATTGTCAAGTGTGGTTCTATCAGCCTTGTACTTTGAGGAAATCTTGGCAATAGGCCATCTGTATTCTCTGTTGCTACAGAAAAAAATCGCCCTAAAACTTAGTAGCTCTAAACAAAGAGACCAAGTCTGTGAGTATGTAAATATTCCCAGGGAAGAAACCAAAGTGCTGGAGAAGAAGATACAACTGAAGAGAAAAAAGTGTTCTTGAGTTGAAAAATTAAGTCTAAAGATTAAAAGCGAAAATTAATGAGAAGAGACTTCTACTGAGACGGATCTTTTAAAAAAATATTTTATTTTAGTTTTTCTTTTTTTCACATATGCTCAGGACTAAGGAAAGAAAAATCTTAAAAGTGGTTGAAGACTGGGTACGGTGGCTCAGACCTGTATTCCCAACACTTTGGGACACTGAGGCAGGAGGATCCCTTGAGCCCAGGAGTTCAAGATTGCACTGAGCTGTGATTACAACACCGCACTCCAGAGCCTGGGCGGCAGAGTGGGACACCGTCTCTTAAAAAAAAAGTTGGGGGTGGGGCATGAAAATAAAACTGACATTCATCCCTACAAACAAGGGCTACATTTGCCCATAGAGTTTTGAGAGGGAAAAAGTGACTCACTCCACCTTGAATTTTATATACAGTAAAGGTATATTTCATATGGAAAGGCAGCAGAAAGACATTCTTAGATATGCAGGCCCCAGAATCCGTGCTCTTTAAAAATTTACTGTGAGAAGACGTTCCATCTACCTGAAGATGAATCACTGTTAGCTCTAAGAAAAGGGAAGTCTTGAAAGGATGGGTGGACTTCTCTGAGGCACGGCCCCCAGCTCAATAACAAAGTCCTGAGGAAAATTCTATCTCTGCAAAGTATACCTGATTGTACTAGTCACAGTATCGAACCTGTCAACCTGGGGAGGTTGCTGCCTTTCATGGCACTGTCTGAATGAAACTGAAAAAGAAATTCTTTTATTATATATTCTCATTACTTACAGGAATAATTTCGGAACTGATGTGAGATATTCCTCTGAATAACCTCTCCCTCAGTCTTGTTTACTACTAGATTCAGAAGTCTGATTACAAAGGGTTACCAGTGTGCCACCTCTACCCTGGAAAAAAACTGGAAAACAATAGAACAAAAATACCTTTGGGCAGTAGATCTAAGAGTGACTTTTTTCCATGTTTTTCTAAATTCTGAAACAACTTTTATTTTTGTTAAGTGCATTATTATTTACTAAGAAAAGTTTTTTAGAATGACAATGTAAGCCATAAACTTTATTTTAAGATATCTATTAATTAGATGCAAAAAACACCTCTTATTAAGCTACTTGGTTAATAAGCTCTTAAATGGGGAGAAGCAAACCCAGATGGTAATTTATTAATACCAACTTTTGATTATAGGTGATAAACTAATTCTGTACCTCCTTATTATAACTGGAACAGGTATAAGTTACTCTTTCAGTTCTCACTTTACAGTCTTTTATGGTTAGGAGTATGAAAGAATTAGCAAGCTCTCAGATCAGAGGGTGTGCCATGCTTTTTTCCACCCCCTGCTCCCCCTGGCAATTTTGGGAATTCAGAGGGGTTTACTTTGTTGAAACTAGAAGCTACTGTTTAGGAAAAAGGGAATTAATTTCAACAAAGAGTTTATAAAGATTCTGTATTATCTGTTGCTGCAGAAAAAATTGCCCTAAAACTTACTAGCTCTAGGCCGGGTGTGGTGGCTCACACCTGTAATCCCGGCACTTTGGGAGGCCTAGGCGGGTGGATCACCTAAGATCAGGAGTTTGAGACCTGCCTGACCAATATGGTGAAACTTTGTTTCTACTAAAAATATGAAAATTAGCCAGGCGTGGTAGCACCGGCCTGTAATCCTAGCTACTCGGGAGGCTGAGACAGGAGAATTGCCTGAACCCGGGAGGCGGAGGTTGCAGTGAGCCGAGATTGCGTCGTTGCACTCCAGCCTGGGCGACAGAGTGAGACTCCATCTCAAAAAAAAAATAAACCAACAAAAAAAAACTTACTAGCTCTAAACAATGAACATTTTATCGCTTGGAATCTGAGAGTGACTTAGCTGGATGATGGTTCTGGTTCAGAGTCTTCTCACGAGGTTATAGTCTAACTGTTGGCAGGCGACCTCAGTTCTCTCAAGGCTCGACTAGGGCTGAAGGATTGCTTCCAAGCTCACTCACATGGCTGTTGGCAGAGCTCATTTCCTCATAAAGCTGTTGGACTTAGCGTCTCAGTCTGTTTTCACATGGGCCTCTCCGCATGCCCATCAGCATCCTTAGGACATGATAGTTGGCTTCCCGTTGAGTAAGTGATCTGAGAGGGGTGGGGAGAGTCAGAAAGAGGGCCCAAGATGAAAGCCACAGTCTTGTATAACCTAATCGCAGAAGTGGCAACCTATTGCTTCTGCCGTGTGCGATCAGTTATACAGACCAGCCTGGTGCAGTGTGAGAAGTACTACACTGGGGTGTGCATTAATAGGAGGCTGGGTAATTGGGAGTCATCTTGGGAGTCTGGTTAGTTACCGCAGATGACTGCTGGCCTTCTGAAACTTTTTTTTCCTAGCCTTGTATGATGCTAAAGTCAGGAATAGTATTCTCAGACTGATATTTCCCCTGAACTCATTAAGAGGATGTTTTTACTTTGATTTCAAAGGAAGAGCATTCAGGAACCATAAGGGCAAGTGAGGTATGGGTCCCTGAGAGTATATGTTGGTGTATTTTATGTCAGTATGCTGAAAATGAGTGTTACTTAAATTCAAGATACCGCATTAAGGAGGAGAGCTTCTTTCCAAAGTGAGTTTATAATTAGTTTTCTTAGGGTTCAGCATATATGATATATTATTTGCTGATAAGGGATAGTAGTCAAGGCACAGCTACAGTTTCAGCTGTGCCTGAAAGTTTTAAGTAGCTAAAAGCAAAGGAACACTTCTTTCCTAGCTCAGTTAATCTGTTTGCCTCTTCAGGAGAATGAAAAGTCCTGAAATTCAAAGGTATCTTCTGAATAGAGAAACATAGGATTGACTTTAGTAAATGAGATGAGTATCTGCACCATCTGTGTTGTAGTGGCCCTTCAGTGAACGCATGGGCTTTAGGCATACACTGCCCTGGCTCTGATGCTTACTTGCTGTGTGATCTTGGGTAACTTGCATACTTTCTCTAAGCCCCCTTCCATTTGTAACATGAGGTTGATGTATTTACCTTGTAGAGTTTGGGGGTAGAAGCAGCATAATAATTAATATAAAGTGCTTAGTATGTTACCTGGCCTGCAGTAGAACTCAGTGAATGATGTTTTTGGTATCATTAATAGTAGCCTTCTGTATTAATAATTTTCTGAATAAACTCAGTTCAAGTACCAAACCCCTTCCTGAGGCACTTGTAGATCTTGGCTGAGAGTAGTGCCTCCTCTCTTTTGGATGAAACCCAGTACAGGAAAAATAATAGATTTCATAGGCCATATTTTGTTTTTTCATTTAAAATGAAAATAGGTTTGTATCTTATAAAATTTAGAGTGCTGTTCTAATGAGAAGGTTGTCAGTGAGGAAATTAGGACTATTAACCTCTAAAATAATATTTAGACACAGACTTGGTGCCATAGAAGTAGCTTTCTAATCTTTCATCGTTTGCATTTGTGTATTGCTTTAGAGTTCACAAAGCGGGGTCACATGCCTCATACTATCACATCCTCAATAATCCATCCACATTTTACATGTAGGGAAATAGGACTAAAGAGTTGAAGTGACATGCCACAAGGCCGTATAAGGGCAGGCAACAGAGGTGTCTAGAACAAGTTCATTCTATTTACGTAACATTTACTGAATGTCTGATATGTGCCAGGCGCTATGTTAGGCATTGGGGACATTGAGATGAGCAAGATATATTTTTTCCCTAGCCAGATCATTCTCTTCCATGGTTACCGGATCTTCTTTCTGCCCCGGTTAGGCAAGGAAGGGTGAACTGTATGACTCTTGAGTAGTTTCAGTTCTACCAGTTTGTCTGAAGGTCCGGCTGCCTTCTGATTGTTTCTGGATCTGGAGGCTTCAGATCATCTGAGGCCCTGGCCCAGCCCTGGCAAGGAAGTGGTATTGTTTCTTCTATGGGATGTTGACTGCTGCATCCAGCTAACGTGCACAGCTCCTCTCTTCTCAAGTAGTTTCCCTAAACGGAACACCCTACCTCTCCCAGCCCTCTGCTTTGTTCATCACCATAGATCAGGATTCTCAACTTAGGCACTACTGGCATTTTGGGCCAGATATGCTGTTGTGGGACTGTGCTGTGCATTGCAGGATGTTGAGCAGCATCCCTGGCCTCCACTCACTAAATATCAGTAGTTCACCAGCTCCTCCTTCTCTGCTTCAAGTCATGAGTATCAAAAATGTTTTTGGATATTGCCAAATTGAGATGGGGGCTGCAAAATTGTCTCTAGTTGAGAACCGTAGTTCTTGATGTTTCTGGTACTGAGATTGAGTCTTTACTTTATTAACTCTGCTTTTACCAATAAGTATGAGTTTCAAATTACAGAACGTAATACAACCAAAACACTGATCTATAGATAGAATATACAAATATAAAAAAAAAATAGAATAAAAAACTATTGATCTATAGTTTTAAAACTGAGAATTTTTGCTAGTTTGAAAACCATACCCTTTAATTGTACCTTGAAAGGCAAACAATTCATCTTCAGAACTTGGAAAGAAAAGCAGTTGAGATGAAAGCATTTTCAAGTCAGTACCAAGTTTACAGTGTTTAGCTAACAGTGGACAAGAGGGTTCCATAGTGTTTTATTAGGCTCAATTCCTATGATAATATACTTGTCAGAAAGTAGATGCCATGTCCAATCATCTGGCTTACCTAGGGTGCCTCTGCTTTCAAAGAGGCTCTGGTGTGAAGGTTAGATAGAGAGATGTGAAAAAACAAGGAAAGCAAAATGTTACTTGCAGAATCTAAGTGATGAAGAATTTCCTAGTAAAATGTTGGGAGCAAAAGCCTTTGGAGCTGCAGGTTAAGATGACTTTCTTTACACTAACTCTGTTGTTTCAGTTGGATGTGGTTCAGTTGCTTTTCTAGCAATGTTATAATAATTAGGTAATACAGTTGGAGGCCCAACTTATACTAAGTACATAAGAGAATAAAATGAAAGAATCTATAAAGAAATAGGGTTTGGGCTGGGTGCGGTGGCTCACGCCTGTAATCTCAGCACTTTGGGAGGCCATGGTGGGCGGATCATGAGGTCAGGAGTTTGAGACCAGCCTGACCAACATGGTGAAATCCCGTTTCTACTAAAAATACAAAAATTAGCTGGGTGTGGTGGTGCACGCCTGTAATCCTAGCTACTCGGGAGGCTGAGGCAGGAGAATTGCTTGAACCTGGGTGGTGGAGGTTATAGTGAGCTGAGATCGCACCACTGCACTCCAGCCTGGGCAACGAGCGAAACTCCATCTCAAAAAAAAAAAAAAAAAAAAAAGAAGAAGAAGAAATAGCGTTTGTCCATTATGGCACATGTATACCTGTGTAACAAACCTGCACATTCTGCGCATGTATCCCAGAACTTGAAAAAGAAATAGGCTTTGTTTGTTGACTATTTCTGTGACAGATCTTTCGCATCTGGTATTCAGAGACAAGCTTGAGTGAGGAAAGCATTGCTTCTTAATTTAATTGGCATTTTTAAGATTTAGTGTTGGAAGGACGTTTGGAAATGTTGGAAAATATAAAATATTTTCAGATTTTTGATCCAGGAATATAGATTGGGATTTTGCCAAGCCTGTGTTTTCTACAGCATTGTGAAAATGCTTCTTCCTTGCTTTGGTTTCTTGCATCTTCTAGAGTAGGTGAAAAAAAAATTTTTGACTATCTTGGAAGAAAATACTCCCAATCAAAGAAATAGCTAATACTGTAGAGGACTGAGAAGTTTTTCTTGAACCAGATAAATCAAATGTAGAAGCACACCATCAGAAGAAACAAAATCAGCTGTGAGCAATAGCTCAGAAAGTGAAACTGGGCAGAATTTCATGGGACAAAAGTTATATTTCAATGAGTTCAAATGAGGTTTTTTTAATATTTTTGTTTTTAACTTTAGTTCCTTTTTTCAGAATGAGTTTTGTGTATCTGCTCGATATGAAGGGGGACAGTAAATTCAGAAAACAAGTTTTGTCATTTTCTTTTCTTGTTCTTGGAGTTTTGTTTACTTCTTTGTAAATGGGGGAAAACTTGAAAGATGCTAGGTGTCTTAAAATTATATAGCTTCATTTGAAACTGATAGTTGGCAATATTTAAGAATAAAATTGTTTGGTAAATTTGTAAATTTGTGTTGTTGAATATACCAAACTAGGTTGAGATTACATCTTTGAGCTTTAACAGCTTTCTAGTCCTAAACTAACAAAGTGACTTTAGATTTTTTTTAGTACTTTAAAATATAAGTGAAAATTTTAGAATTCTTCTCTTATATTTCTTTTGTTTGGGGAGGAAAATAAAACTTTGTAGCTTCCTGATGAAATTTACATATCTGATTGGCTAACAGGTTGGAGTGAAATTAGGGAAGCTTGAAAACCAAAATAAGTGTACAGTGCTTTGTTTTTGACTGGAGCTGATGAGTTCTCTTGTGTTTTACTCTTTTTACAGTGAAACCAGCAGTGTGTGTAGCAGCAGTGACACTGGGCTCTTTACCAATGATGAAGGGCGACAAGGTAACGTGGATCCCGGCTTTGGGACATTGGTTCCGTGTTTATGGAAATATTTGAATAATCATAGGAGTGACTCATGGAGAATATGGTGACTGTCTATGGCAGTGGTTCTCAAACTTTAAGGCATATGAGAGCCACCTAGGGAACTGTTAAAACCACACAGTCCTGAGCTCCTAGAAATCAAATAGGTCTAGAGTTGGCCCCTGGAATCTGCATTTTTCACAAGCACCTGAAATGATTCTTATGCCAGTAGATCAGACTTGGGAATCATTGGTCTAGGTGGTCAGAGTGTCGAGCCTGGGACATTGGGAAGTTTCTTTTTATTAGAATAAAGAAATAGGTTCATGTGTTACTGTCTTCTTTTAGGTGTTAAGACATTATTTTCACATAGAGAAAATCTTGTCACTTTTGTAGCCTTATTTATAAATTATTATAGTGTTCTAGGTGAATATATTATATAAAACATCATCTTCCTCAAAGTGAAACTCCTGGAGTATAGAGTCCTGTGAATAAGGCTGGTATAGTTAATGACCAGTTCTTTATTTTTACTACCTAAACACTAATTTAAAACTTTGCCTATATATAAGGGTATTTTAGAAAACGTTTGTCCTCTAGACTTGTGTGGGTCCACATGCCAATAAAAATTTTATGTAGCCTTTTTGGACTGTGGTTTTCTTAATCTAAATAAGGGACTTAGGGATTTCTAAAGTCTCTTTTAGCTCTGAAGTCCAATAATTTTTCTCCATGGGTTAAGCAATTAAAGGACAGACATAGTGGCTACATGTCTAGGTTGATCCAAGTAGGCTCCCCAGTAACTGAAGAGATACTGGGGTTGTGAGACTTAGCATCCAAGTCCTGATTTTTGGAGAAGGACTGTGGAGACAGCATCTTGTTCATGCCTCAAAGTTGTAGGCATAGAGGCAGTTTATCCTCCTGGAGTTGTTGAGCTTCCTACTGTAATGGAGGTTGTTGTGAGTACATGTCTATCTTTTAGATTCTGAGGGAATTAGGTGTCATTAGAGATTATGTGTGTGTGTACAGGCAGGCTCTAACTAGAGTTTTGATTTTATTATACCAGGAAAGTCTGTTGAGTTTCCATGAATGAGTTGTATGTACTATTCAGAGTTACCAATATTTGCTCTTTTTCTTTGCTTTTCTACAGTGCTAAGAATATCCAAATGCACCTCTTAAAGGTTATGATGCATAACTATAGAGATGGAAGAAAGTGTGGACCTGTTACAGCAGATTAAGTTTTTGGGCCTTTGGAAAGCCTTTTCACTGATAAGGATTCCTTAGTTTATCACGAGAGATTATAGAATGTTCTGTAGACCCAGTTTTCCTCTCTTTCTGTGCTTCAGCTTCACACATTCTGGTGACATTGATGCTTAGCGTTCTCAACGTAAAGCTATGGGATTTCTTGCTTCTCTGCCTTTGTTTATGCCGGTCTTTTTGCCTGAAATCTCATCCTCATCTTCCTTGAATAACTGGTCATCTACTAAGACACAGTTTTCCTTTTGCCCCTGCAAGGGCATATTTATGAACTATATCAGTGGGTCTTCTTGGTTTCAATTTCTTGTTGGGGTTGGCCTATAGGAGGCATCAACAGAAGACCAAAGGGAGGGAGGTGAGTGATAATTGGATATATTAGCCAAGTATTTATTGTGGTAATGCTGCTTAACAGCCCCCAAATTTTAGTGGCTTATCACAGTTTACCATACTCATTTCTTGCTGTGGGGCTGTGGGTTGCCTATGGTTCCACTGATCTTGCCTGGGCTCCACTGGTCTCCAGGCTTCAAGTTAGGTTTACATCTACTCAGTGTATTGTATTTTGGGACCTAGGGTGGAGAAGCAATGATGATAGGTGGCATGGACTTCCTATGGCAGAGAATGTAAATGCCAGGTGACCAGGCTAGACCACAAGTACATATTTAAAGCCTTTGCTTGAATCATATCTGTTAATTTTCTACTACATAAAGCAAGTCATATGACCAAGCCCAGTGTCAGTAGGATGAGTAAGTGTACTCTTCCTAAAAGGGAAGGTACTGTGGAATCCAATGGCAAAGAGCAAAAGTCATGGATGAATGATTCTGCTATAGAGAGGACTTGGAAACGCTAATGCAGTCTACCACATTAGATTATTGCTTTCCCTGACACCTTTTCTGTTGGATTGCTGGTTGGCAGTGGTTGTGTTCCTCTGCTGAGGGCCACCACTCTTGTTTGGCAGCCTTCTTTTATAACCACAGTTCTTTGGGTTCTGATAACCATTCTTTCCCTTGCCACTCCAAGTCTAGGAATGGTAAGGGCCTCCTGCTGTGCTGGCTCCACCCGATGTGCTTCACTATCCCCTTGTGGGGTTCCTTGTTAGTATTGTCTCCACCTTTGTGAATAGTCACTTCATTACATCTCTGCAATGACCCCATTTAAATGTGCCATGTGTTTGCTGAGGGGGTTCTGGCCAATAGCCCTTTCTCCTTTGTTCTCTGTGGCTCCTTGTATTATACTTACTGTTTCTTTTACTACTCACTAGATTATGTTATTGTTTGTAGGTACGAGTCTTTTCCCTTGAAGCTTTTCAAGGCAGGACTTATTATGTGCAACCACAGTACCTAGCATGTTCCTGGCATATAGTAAATGTTTAATAAATAATTATTGATAATCCAATTAAGGGGAAAACGCTCCTTTTTTTCCCTGCAAACAAAATCGAACATAGGTTCTCAGATTGTAAAACAACTAAGCCTGTTTGGTTTAAAGCAAAATTCTAGAGGAGCCAGAGGTCAGGAGCCCGATCCACGCAGCTTCTTGCTTATTCCCTGGCAGCGCTCTTTTAAGGAGCTCCTCTATCAGGCATCTTAGTGAACCCTGATTGAAGACTGCTGGTCTATGTGATCTCACAACGTTCCTTCTAGTTCAGGGAGTCCCTTTTTGTATTATTAAAAATCTTGAATGACTGCTTGAGAACCAAAAAAATTCCATTATAATTTGCCATTTATCATCAGAAAACATGGCCTAATTAAATATACTATTTCAATAAATGGCCTAAGGAATGCTTATGAGTAAGAGAAGAATTAATATATTGAAGTACAGAGAAGCTAGTTATTATACACTAATGCCTGTATTCAGTTCATCTATGTATCTGGTTTCGTGAGATGCTTTTAGAGTAGTGGTTCTCAAAACGTGGTCCCCAGGCCAGCTTAGCATCATGAGGGAACTTGTTAGAAATACACATTTTTGGTCTTGCCCAGACTAGAATCAGAAACTCTGGAGTAAGGGCTCAGCGGTCCATGTTTTAACAAGCCCTCCTGGTGCTTCTGATGCATGCTCAAAGTTGAGAACTACTGTAAGAGAGACAGCTCTTTGTGGTGTGTTTTTATAAGGGAACACTTTGAGTAACTTTCTTAGTTGTAATATCTGCTGCTTTTCACCAGAATGTAGTTTTCATTGCCCATTTTGGAGATCTCCACAGTGATTTAAGAGTTATTATCCTGTGTGTTAATGACCCATGAATCTCATACTTCATGGGATTGACATGTTCTGAGCAACTTCTCTGGAATCCAGTGTACATTAGAGACTGACTACATTATGAACTCTTTAGATATTCTTGTAATAATTTCCTTCAATTTTGCTATTTTGAAAGGGGTATGTGGTGGCAGACATAAAATTATCTATTCTTTGTTGGCAGGAATAAACTCTAGTGGAAACTGAGATACTATCACTGTAGCCAGTAGAAAGAAGTTTGTACCAACAGTCTGGATATATGGATCTGGTTGTGACTTTGCTGTTAATTAACAGTATGGCCTTGGGAAAATGGTATAACTTATTGAAAAGCCTTAGGGAATTATGTTATTTGTTGCTGTGGTTATTTTTTTTTTCCCCAGTAGCTTGGATTGCTAGTATCAAGATGATTTCTGTCCCATTAATGAGATACCAAGGATAAAATGAAGTATGGACATATATTCTGTATTCACCTTTTATGATAAAGGCAAATATAGCAAGAAATCCCTCAGGAATAGCTAGCTTTGAATTGAGAAATATTTATGGGTTTTGAACCTCCAAGTTTATACCACTGAGAATGGTATAGGGGAGGCAGTTTGTTTTTGTAATAAAGATCTCAGGCTTTTGAGTTAGTCAGGCTTTGGGTTCAGATCCTGGCTTCATTGTTTACTAAATTGACCTTGACTTCTCTAGGCTTTAGTTGCCTAGAAGGAACATAAGTTGGAGTTAGTGTAGGGCTTGGAAGAGATGACATATTTACAGATTTTTAACATGGATCCTGGTAGGTTGTAAGGGTTTGGTAAGTGGTAACTTTATTTATTTATTTTAAACTATTAAAGCAGTCCAGTCTAACACAGTATGACATTTATGTGAAACCAAGTTGGTGTTTCAGTTTTCATTGTAATATGAATCAAGAAGGACCAGAACAATGCCTTGATTTATTTAAAAGTATAATCAGCCTGTAATTCCAGCACTTTGGGAGGCTGAGGTGGGAGGATTGCTTGAGCCCAGGAGTTCAAGACCAGCCTGAGCAACATAAGGAGACCCAGTTTCTACAAAGAATTAAAAAAAAAAAAAAAAAAAAAAAGGCCGGGCGCAGTGGCTCACGCCTGTAATCTCAGCACTTTGGGAGGCCGAGGCGGGTGGATCATTTGAGGTCAGGAGTCCAAGACCAGCGTGGCCAACATGGCAAAACCCTGTCTCTACTGAAAAAATACAAAAATTAGCCAGGCATGGTGGCGGGCGCCTGTAATGCCAGCTACTCAGGAGGCTGAGTCAGAGAGAATTGCTTGAACCCAGGAGGGGAGGTGGAGGTTACAGTGAGCCAAGATCACGCCACTGCACTGCAGCCTAGGCAACAGAACAAGAATCCATCTCAAAAAAAAAAAAAAAAATAGCCAGGCATAGTGGCATGAGCCTGTGGTTCCAGCCACTCGGGAGGCTGAGATGGGAGGATTGCCTGAACATGTGATTATGCCACTGCATTCCAGCCTGGGTGACAGAGCAAGACTCTGTCTCAAAAAGGGGCAAAAAAAAAAAAAAAAGGATGATCAAAACTATAGCACTAAGAAATCATCCCTCCCATTTGTTTTTCTCAGACCTTGTTTAAAATTCTAGCTTATGATATGATCTCTTTACTTTAGGTGATGATGAACAGAGTGATTGGTTCTATGAAGGAGAATGTGTCCCAGGATTCACTGTCCCTAATCTTCTGCCCAAGTGGGCTCCTGATCATTGTTCTGAAGTAGAAAGAATGGATTCTGGATTGGATAAATTTTCAGATTCCACATTCCTTTTACCTTCTCGGCCAGCTCAAAGAGGTGAGTTCTTAGGAGACCAAGAACTTAATGCTTTTATGGTTCTCCTTGGGCAGAGCATTATGGTTCTCCTTGGGCAGAGCAATCACCCCCTAGCAAGCATATTCATGCCTTCAATCACACATTAACTATCTGAATTTTGGAGCTAGCTCAAGGATTTTCTAGAGGATTCAAAGTAAGTCTCAAAGCTTAAGGTTCTCTCCATTCCTTCCTAAACTAATCTATGGAAACTCTTGGGACATATATATTAGCAGGAGAGTCCTTCAGCTTGCCATTGCCGTTTGTGCCAGATTTAGTGACAGCTGCTTATCCTGATGTGAAACTGATAGGTTATTGAGTATCGGATTTTGGAAGAGAACAGATTTCAATAAGAACATTCACATACATATTCTTATTTTCAGTAAGAGTATTCACATATAGTGGTGTTTTTAAAATGGATGCTTTTAAAATAATTTAAGTAGTTTTATTTTAATGACCCTATTATTGGGGACTTTAACACAAATATGTTTCCTTTTCCCTTTGCTTTTTCTTCAATTATGATGTAGCAAAGTGGGTGGAAAGAACCTAGGACAGAGAGATGGAAATGTGGTGTTAATACTCTGGTACTGTCTACCAAGCTCTGTGATAGTCACTTCATTTTCCTGGGATGACAGGGTCATCACTTACGATATGTGACATTGGACAAAACCATTTCTTTTAGCACTATAAATTTATGATTCTAGGGCTCCCAGTAACCCATAATCAACCAGTTAATCAGTTGCCAAGAATTTGTTGAACATCTGTGGGTGATCAGAACACACTACGAGATGTAAACTCGTATTATGTAGGATTTTGTCATGGTGAATTTTTCTTTGTCATGGTGAATTTTTGTCATGGTGAACCAGCAGTTGGTTCTTGGTAAAGACTGGCTGAGGCACACATTGCTTTATTGAACATTTTGATGAACATTTCTAAAAGTTTCTAATGGACCACTTAAAATATATACAAATAAGCAAGAATAGTAAGAAGAAACTTAAAATGGCCTATAATCTCATATCCAGAGACAATCTCATTAGTAACATTTTGGTGTGGTTTCGTCCAGTTGTTCTTTCCTTGTGTAGAACACATGCAGCAGTGAGAAAAATTGGGTTATCCGATGCGTGCTATTTTCCCCATTATGTCATGAATTAGAATGTTTTTGACATAGAAACTAACATTTCATTTTAAATTAAAAATTGTTAATAGTACCTTATGTTTGTGTGGTGTTTTCAGTTTATAAAGCCCCTTCTGCTTGCTATTTCATTGGGTCTTCAAAACAGCCCAGTAAGGTAGAACTGAGTGATTATCCCTCTTTTATAGATGGAGGATGCCTAGGTCAAAGGTAAATGGCATGCCTGTGATCATACTGCTAGTGACAAAGACCTGGGAATAATAAATCCTTGGCAAATAGCTCTGTGATGCTAGTTTAAAGGTCAATCTATTAAGATCCTGGGGGTAAAGCCTTCAGTGTACCAGAAACATAGGGTTGCATATGGATTTTCTGCATTCGGTATCTGAGGCCTTTCTTCTTTTTTTAGGGTACCATGCTCGCTTGAATCGTCTACCTGGAGCTGCAGCTCGATGCCTCAGAAAGGGGCGAAGAAGGCTGGTTGGGAAGGTGATACCTCTCACAGTTAGCTTGGCTCAGTGGGGAGATAATATTCCCTATGGGAGTTGTGTATCCTATTAACAATCAGAGGTGCTACAGAACTCGTTGAAGTTAATGGAGCCAACTGGAATGTGTTGGGAGTTTACAAGAGTGAACATTATATAGAATGTGAATGGATATACAAATAAAAGATGAAACGTAATTCATACAGAAGTTCTGACAAAGCAAACACTGTCATTACAGTGTCTATTGCCTATAAACCTACAAGCCTGAGCTGTGTCTTCTGTAACTTTTGATTAATGTTATGTTATTATTGTGTAAGTTAAAATACTCTTGGCTTCTTTATGACTCCTCTTGAATTCATGAATGCATCTTTGTTCTTTCCTAACTTTGGTCTTTCATCCTAGAATTCATTAAAAAAAAAAAAAACAAAACTGTTACTGAGTTTCAAGAGCCCCTCCTTGGCCATGAGGGAGAACTATCTGCTGTTCATTCAGTTCTGCCTTTGCCAGGGATGGTGCTAGGGACTCAGCTCATTTAATCCTTCCAGCAACCTTGTAGAAAAAGGGCAAGCACCTTCAGCAGATGAGGAAAACTTAGGTTCGAAGAAGTTAAGGAATGTCTGATGTTACCCAGATAGGAATGGCGGAGTAGAGATTTGAACCTAGGTCTACTTTTATCTTTTTACATTTTTATTGAATTTTATTTTTTACTCTACTTTGAGATTGAGAAATAAATTAAGACAGGGGCTTATCCTCAGTCAGAGAAGATGGTGGTGGGCAAAGAATAAGGAAGGGAGAGGCATTGAGAGCATTAATTTGTTTGTTCACTTGGTAAGCATTTAGAATGCCTGCTAGGTGGCACAATATGTGCCACAGTCTGGCTTCCCTTAAGGGGATACTGTTTTATAGTCTGACCAGGGAACGGTTTTCTGAAGTTTTAGGCATGCAAAAGAAATGAGGCTGTTTATTTCCAGATGAGCCCAAGATTCTTATTTCTTTTTATCTTTAAATTCAAGTTCAAATCTTTTTTTTTTTTTGAGATGGAATCTCGCTTTGTGACCTAGGCTGGAATGCAATGGTGCGATCTCAGCTCACTGTAACTTCCTGCCTTCCAGGTTCAAGCGATTCTCCTGCCTCAGCCTCCCAGATAGCTGGGATTACAGGCGCCCCACCATGCCTGGCTAATTTTTTTGTATTTTTAGTACAGACGGGGTTTTACCATGTTGGCCAGGCTGGTCTCAAACCCCTGACCTCAGGTGATCCACCCACCTCGGCCTCCCAAAGTGCTGGGATTATAGGCATGAGCCACCGTGCCCGGCCTCAAGTTCAAATCTTGAATTAGAAGACATTTGATTATTGAAAGACTGATACCTTTCAAATTACTCGTTTTACAGACAAAACTCTGCTTTTGCTGTTTCGGGAGCTTATTGTTAACAGGGATAGCTAGCAGAATAGCAGTACATGGGGTGGAAGAAGGAGAGGTTTTACTTTTGTTGATTAGGCTTGACATAATGTTCCCCCTGCCACCTATGTTACTTTCTTTCAGCTCTTGTAAAATAAGAGCCATCTACTTCCATGGAAACAAGTCACTTTATCTTGAAGGTTTCCCTTTAGCTTGCCTGGAAGGGAATGAGGGCCTATTGGATGTGCCTTTAATGATTTCAAATGAATAGGATAATATTTACTTGTTTAATTCATCTTCATCACCTTAAAGGGATATTTATCATTTCTAGAAGAGGTCACCGCTCTGCCCCCCTTCTTCCCCCTCCCCCATCTCTCTTCTGCTTTTCTAAATTGTAATCATAAATAATGAGTTTCATTCACAGCTCCCTGCCAACGAGCTGCTAATTACACAAAGTACTGCTTGTAATTTACACAGTAATAAACTGTAAATTTAAACATTACGGCACTTTAAGTTAATAATTTTTCTGCTGTAACAAATAGCTCATTTTTCACCCATCTTTTCCCTTGGCCCCGCTACCATGTCTGTGTCTGTGACTAGGAGGCATAGCTATAAGAAATGCAGAATGTGAAGAATATAGTATATGAAAACTTCTCATTTAACTCCACTACCGCCCGGACTCTGACCTCAGAGTAATTTTTCTATAGCCAGTTCTGCTGAAATGTGTAGCCTGATGTTTAGCACGGTTCACACATATAGATGAATATAGGTAATAGCATTTGTCCAGACACAAATGTGTTTGAAGAACAGCCTTGACATTCTTGGCATTCACACCCATGACTTGTGTTCTCTCAACACAACAGTTACTCAGATGTGTGTTGGTATGCTTTCCCAGGTGCCATGGTAGGTAAGCATTGTGAATGTACTCAAGTTAAATGAAGAGTGAATTGCCGTTTTCTAATTTTTTGGAAATGGTTGGTTTCTGAACTGTTTGTGGTGTTATGGGTAAGCTTTTACACTATAGTCTTGAGAACCCTGAATTTAGGAATCAATTTTATGCAAATTTCTATTTTTATTTCATGAGATGATGTTTGAGGGACAAAGTACCGAGTAACAATTTTTGCAAGTCACAAAATTCTTTTGATGTATTTATATTTAGTCAGCAGATATTTACGTTTTACCAGTGAGGATTTGGTAATGTCCCAGGATGAAGGCTGTTGGGACTATAATCACATAGCTCTAGGGAGCTTGGTGTGTTGGCCTGTTAAAAATTGGCTACTGTTGAATTTTCTAAAAAAGGATTTTTACTCCTATATACTTCAGTAGTTACAGGAGGTATAGTACTTATTAAAATACCGTATATGGTGAACAGTGTCTATAAAGTGTTTATAAAGACTTTTGGATCACTGGAGAATAATAAATTTAGGGTAACATGTAATACTTTTAAGATGGATTCCAATAAAAAGAAGTATAGTTGCTGTTTTATTTTAAGATTGACTTTTAACATGTGCCTTTTGAGGTTGCCTTAGCTGGCACAGTTATGGGAAAGATTGATATTGTACTTTATATGTTTGTTTCTGTGGTTGGATGATACTCTTGTCTGCCTTGTCTTTTTAGGAGACCAGCATAAACACTTTGGGGACTGAGAGGATAAGCCATATCATTAGTGACCCTCGGCAGAAAGAGTAAGTGCTTATGTATTTACTGGCTGTGCTAGTCTGCTCCTTGGAGGAGGAGGCAGAGGGGAGTTTTATGGAGCAACTTAGAAATCAGGCTTCAAAGTTCAAAGAGATCTTAAAGATTTGTACTTTATAACAGTTAAAGATGGCAACGTCCTAAACCTGTGACAGTGATTTTCTTTTCCTTTCTAGACTGGTTTCATTGTATTGTTTTTTTATACCTACAGACGCTGCATTAGTAGCCTCCAGTAAAAATGTTTATTTTAAACTAATTTTTTTGTCTTTAAATTTTTTTTTTCAAAATGGATGATTGCCTCTGTCCTCCTATATTCTCTTCCCATTTTTAGACCTTTTCATAGGGAAATATCTTTTTTTTTGAGACAGGGTCTGGCTCTGCTGCCCAGGCTGGAGTGCAGTGGCAGAGTCATGGCTCACTGCAACCTCTGCCTCCTAGGCTCAAGCAATCCTCCCACTTTGGCCTCCTGAGTAGTTGGGACTACAGGCGCATGCCACTGCGCCTGTCTAATTTTTGTATTTTTTGTAGAGACAGAGTTTTGCCATGTTGTTCAGTCTGGTCTTGAACTCCTGGGCTCAAGTGATTTGCACACCTTGGCCTCCTAAAGTGTTGGGATTACAGGTGTGAGCCACTGCACCCAACCTGTGAAATATCTTTTTTTTCTAATTACTGTGGTGAGTGCTGTAGGAAGCCTGTATGTAGCTACAGGAAAATAATTCTGCCAGTTCTTGTGACAGCCTTGTCCCCTAAAATGGTTGGTTCTTTCATATATCTTGTATGCATCATGGTCAGTACCCAGTTGTGATCCTATACACATCCAACCTGGGCTAATTTTAACATAGAAAATAAAGATGTGGGTGTGGTTTATGCCCTTGATGAGTTGAGGCTCCTGTTGTCACTGCACAGCTGAGATAGTATTGGTGTCACACTGTAATCTTGGGTTTATTTCTATTGTCCAGTCTTTTACATTCCATTACAAGCCTTTTTCCTTTGAAGAGGTTTTTTGTTTGTTTTTTGCAAAACATGCACATACATTTAATCTCTTTCTCCTCCTCTGATTGCATCTTTTCTCTATTCCCTTCTTTGTCTTTACTTCATTATTCCAACATCTTATCTTCTTCTCCCTTCTGTAATTTTCCTATCACTTCTTTTATTGTTTTCTTTCCTGTTATTCTCTCCCTCTCTTTAGTTTCTGGTTACCATCAGCTGTGAAAAGAGAACGAAATCAGGTAAGGTTATTTTTCTTTGTCATCTTTGTTTTATCGTTTGGTTTCCTTTTCTTTAGAAAGAATAAAGCGTTGACTTCTGATTTTCCTCACATTTCTGCTTGTGCACATGAGGTAAGGTTTCCTCTTGTTATTTTGATTTTCTTGGAGAACTGTTTTCTAAGAGTATCCAATACTTAACTGGTAAAAACTGCAGCTAATTCCTCTTTGTAGGTTCAACTGTGATCATTAGTTTCTTGTAGTATATATTTCATAGGAATCCTGTTTTTATTTTAGTTTTGAACTTTGCAGTAAGAAAGCGGAATGAATCTCATTTGCATATGGTTTAGTTCAACGTCAGAATCCTGCGTTGAGAAGTACTATGTTGAAGCCTAAACGTATGAAGCAGAAGGTAGAGCTGCTTTGGGTGAAGCGGGGTCAAAGCCTTAGAGCAGTGGTCCCCAACCTTATGTCACCAGGGACCAGTTTTGTGGAAGACAGTTTTTCCATGGACCCGGGTTGGGGGCGTGGTGAGGGGGGTGGTTTTGGGATGATTCAAGTGCATTACATTTATTGTGTACTTTATTTCTGTTATTATTATATTGTAATATATAATGAAATAATTATACAACTGATCATAATGTAGCTTGTGTTCCTGCAACTAGACAGTCCCATCTGGGGGTGATGGGAAACAATGACAGATCATCAGGCATTAGGCTTTCATAAGGCGTGCACAACGTAGGTCCCTCTCATGCTCAGTTCACAGTAGGGTTTGCACTCCTATAAGAATCTAATGTGGCTGTTGATCTGACAGGAGGTAGAGCTCAGGCAGTAATGTGCATGATGGGGAGCAGCTGCTTGCTGACAGCTCACCTCCTGCTGTGCGGCCCCGGTGTTGGGGACCCCTGCCTTAGAGCCTCTCCTTCTTAGTCTTTTCCCTGGCTACCCACTGAGGGGACCCTTGGCATATTTAGGCCCATGTGGAGGGCTCACAATTTAAAAATTAACTCACAGTGGTTATTGATATGTTTCTTTATGTGTGAAGCTTTGTGATTTTTTTGGAGGATTGCTTTATCTTGGTGATTAGTTGTAAAATAGATGAACACTGACAGGTGAAAAGTTGTAGGCTTCCTGTTGTGTGTTTTTTTTTTTTTTTTTAGCAACTTAGTAGCTTATTGAGTTGATACACATGATCCACATTTTAGACTTGGAATCTTCATTGTGAATTCGCTGTTTCAAAATTAACTAGAGTGGTAGAAGACATTACTGGTGTATGTGTATGAGATGATTTTAGATGGCATATGGATGCACAATTTTTAAGTTATGTGTTATAGCGTACATTGGAAAAGATGTAATTATGGTATCAAGCCTGTTATTTCATGGAAATATAGTAAGGACAAAGCTGAGCAAAAATAATTGATATGAGGAAAAATAATAAGTAAACAGTAGTACAGGTTGTAGGCAGATAAGGAAAGTCATGAAGGTGGTATGTGAGAGACTGCAGTTTGGGGAACACTGAGCTAGAGCACTAATCATGTTTGCATCAGAGGACCTACAGGCAGAAGGGGACCTGTGGCAGTCACCTGGTCCAGATCCGTTATTTGCAAATGATGAACTGGAGATCTATAAGATTCAAACTATTTGCCCAAAGTCATACAGCTAATAGAACCAAAATTGGAACCTCTGTGGCAGATAGAACAGTTGCTTAGTTTGTATTCTCATAAAACACGTTTGAAGTTATCATTCCGGGTTCTTCCAGTCTTTGTATGTCAGAGGGTGTTAAGTTCTAAACTTTTTGGAGAGGACTGTATGTTGTGGGAAAAGTCCGAGGAAAGCTAGCAAGCATAAAGTGAGGGATCTCATTTGATCCTCACAGCCACCTTTTGAAGTCAAGTAGATGTTTTGCAGATGAGAAACTGAAATTATACTCTGAAAGCAATATTTCATTTAACCCTTATAATAACCCTGTGAAATAGGTAGGGCAGGCCTGGCGCAGTGGCTCATGCTTGTAATCCCAGCACTTTGGGAGGCTGAGGCAGGTGGATCAGCTGAGGTCAGGGGTTCGAGACCAGCCTGGCCAACATGGCGAAACCCTGTCTCTACTAAAAATACAAAAAAAAAAAAAAAAATTAGCTGGGTATGGTGGTGGGTGCCTGTAATCCCAGCTACTTGGGAGGCTGAGGCAGGAGAATTGCTTGAACTCGGGAGGTGGAGGTTGCAGTGAGCTGAGATCATACCACTGCACTCCAGCCTAGGTGATGAAGTGACACTCTGTCTCAAAAAAAAAAAAAAAAAAAAAAAAAAAATAGGTAAGACAGATAGTGATATATTCATTTAACAGATAAGGATAGTAAAGCTCAGAGGTTATGTAATTTTTAACACCCAGTATCTCAGTGGTAGATTGGAACTAAAAGGTGTTCTAATTCTTAGTCTAGTTCTCTTTCCACAATACTATGCTGCTGTTATGTGCCAACCAGTTATTCTTGGAAACATTTGCCAGGATAAGGAAATGGAAAGGTAATTTCATGCTAATCTTCTTGGGAACAAGGGCTGATACATAGTTGATAATCAGCAGGCACAAGTTCCTGTCATATCATGTGGAAAAAACTGTCTTCAGCCATTTTAGTGACTATTGTATGTCAGAAGTTTTTGAAAAATTGTTGTTTAATAAGGAATAGCTTTTTTTTTTTTTTGAGGTGTGCTAGATCAGGTTTGGTACATTCACAGGCACACTATTAAATATGTGTGACTTTACTGAAGAGTGCCTGTGTTTGGTATAACAAAAGAGTTGGATAGTCAAAGGGGAAAAGTAATCAAATGTAGGTTACCCTTTAGGATCAGGTCTGTTTCATGTAAGCCTTACTAAAATAGTCTTATTCATTCCTGCAGTTCAATCCCCTGTCTCCCCTTTACTCCCTGGATGTTCTTGCCGATGCTTCTCACCGAAGGTGTTCACCAGCACACTGCTCTGCCAGGTAATTGTCTTTTAGTAGCTGTTATTTGCTTCTGGACAATACTATATTCCTTTCTATTACACCTCAAATTATAGAGTATGCTTGTGTACAGTATCCAGTTTGATCCTGACAATCTTTTGAGGTGAATACATGTTTTACAGATGTAGAAACTGAGGCAGAGCAGTGAAGTATCTTTCCTGTGGTCCAAGGCTAGTATGTGATTAAGTCTCAACTTTGACCTAAGTCTTCTGGCTCATATTTCATTTTATTTCTGCTGCTAAAAGCCCCATCTTCAAAGAACATTATTAATGTTCCTTGCCATGACCCTGCAAAACCCTGCATAATCTGACTTCTCCCTACATGTACAGCCTCCTTTCATATAATTTTCTCCCTCTGTTGGGGAGAGATCCAGCAGTATCAGGGAGCTCTGTTTTGTTCTTCAAAAATTGCAGCAGTCCTTTCCTGCCTCTGAACATTTGCACTTCTTCCCTTTGACTGGAAAACTGTCTCAATGTGAGCTGCTGCTCGTCTCAGCTCAGGTGCCACCTCGTCAAGGAGGACCACTCAGACCATCCCGTCTAAGGGCACCTCCAGCACTTCCTGCTCATTATCTGTTTGTTTCCTTTATGGCTCTATCACAGTCTGAATTGAATTTGCTTATTAGTTTATTTTAGTTGGTTTGGTTTTTCTTTTTTATTTTTTTTCTTTTTCACTTTACCCCTCAGTCTCTCCCACTAGAATATAAGCTTCAAAGTACTGGGATGTTGTCTTATTCCCTGATAACTCCCTAACACGTAACACATTATCTGGGACTTGTTAGGCATTAATATATATTAGTCAAATGAATACAAATATAAATTCTTTATATTTTATATATACAAATATATATTTTATATATACAAATATAAATTCTATATATTCCTTACAAATATAAATTCTTTTAGGTGACATGGGAAGTAAATATGGTTTTAATGGTAGCACCCCCTACAGGGCTGTTATGCAGAAAAGAGTAGCTAATAGGCTGGACCCTAGAAGTTTTATTGTTTCTGGTGACACAAAGAATTTCTTTCCAAGGTTCTGATAACTCTTTTTTATTCCTAATAAGTTCTTAAATGGTTATGTTTATAGCTTTTGAGGTTCAGGCTGCACAAAGAAGTTACTTTCATGGATACAGTTAGAACTTCTACTATGGGCTATAATAATAAATTTTGCACCATAACCTACTGCCAGATCTTTCTACTGAAGAAGTGGTATTTCTGTATGGAATGTCTTTTGAAAAGAGAGACTATCACAAATGGTGTTATTAAGAATGTTGAACTGCCGGGCGCGGTGGCTCAAGCCTGTAATCCCAGCATTTTGGGAGGCCGAGGCAGGCGGATCATGAGGTCAGGAGATCGAGACCATCCTGGCTAACACGGTGAAAAACCCGTCTCTACTAAAAATACAAAAAATTAGCTGGGTGTGCTGGCGGGCGCCTGTAGTCCCAGCTACTCGGGAGGCTGAGGCAGGAGAATGGCGTGAACCCGGGAGGCAGAGCTTGCAGTGCCACTGCACTCCAGCCTGGGGGACAGAGTGAGACTCTGTCTCAGAAAAGAAAAAAAAAAAAAGAATGTTGAACCAGCCTAGGCTATTACATAGTGAGAGACCTTGTTTCTACAAAATTTTTTTTAAAAAATCAGTTGTGTCTGGTGACGTACACCTGTAGTCTCAGCTACTTGGGAGGCTGAGGTGGAAGGATTGCTTGAGCTCAGGAGGTCAGGGTTGTAGTGGCTGTGATGACGCCACTGCACTCTAGCCTGGATGACAGAGTGAGACCCTGTCTCAAAAAAAAAAAAAAAAGAAAAGAATGTGGAAAATTGTGGAATGATATAAACTATTAGTAGTAAGGCCTTTCCTTCAGTAGCGTGATGTTTATTCATCATTAATTCATTCAGTGTTTGCTGGGACCCTATTATGAGCCAGCTCTTTGTTTAGATACCACCTTCAAGGTATCTCATGGGAAAGTCAGGTATGGAAGTTGACAACTACAATAAAGGTTTGAAAAAGCACAGAGGAGGGGCCCCTAATGTCGAGGCTCAGGGAGATCTTTTTAGAGGTGATTGTGCTCAAGCTGTCATAGAAGACAACAAGATTTTAATCCATAGGAAAACAGTCCTTTAGCTTTTTGTCTTAATACCAAATAAAATAATGTCTTTGTATACTGTTTGGGAAAATGATTTGAGTAGCATGATATCATATCAGAATGCTGAAAGTGGATTACTTTCCCTCTTCTCTTTACCTTTGCTACCTAAAGCTATGCTGTGCTGAGATCAGTATTTGTACTTTTGTCAGGTTTCCTGTTTCCTTTATAAGCCTTATCCTGTGGCTGGACTAGGCATCAGCTTCTTGTTTCTTTGTGTATCTCATTATCCATACCACCGTCTTCACTCTTTTGCCTGGCAGTGTTTGTGGCTGTACTTGGAAACCTAAGGAAGTCTCTGCTGTGCTTCTGGTGTGCTCAGCTCTAGGGTAGTATTGCTTATTGTTTTAGACCATTGCTGAAAGCAAAGGAAAGAGAATGTGGACAATCATACATCGTCTTTGTCCTTACTTCTAGACGTCATACCCAGGGCAGTAGATACCAAGTGGGTTGCATACATGAAGGTTCTTTGGGAAAGGGGAAGAAAATTTTTGAACTTAACATGTATTTATAGCTGATCCTTCACATTTTTTTTTTTGTTTTAAATTATACATATGTGTCTGGTAGCACATACTTATATTTTATGTATATGTACTGCATACATAATTTTTTTTCAGATTTTTTACTCATGAGGATGCACATCAGTAAAGCTTGGCAACCACTGCTCCATGGGAAATGATCAGTGCAAGTGACTTCTATGCAATTTTTAGAAAATGTGAATGATGACGTACTGAGCTCTCAGGGCAACTGGTCACTCCTTTGTAATAGTTCCTCCCCAGCAAGGGGTTAGTGAAGATGGAACCGTCTAGCTCCAGTGTGGCAGACTGATGAGATTGGATTCAGAACTGGGCAGTAGGCTTTGCAAAGAGTGAATCATTTAGCAAAAGCCTGGCACCAAGGAGGAGTGTGAAGGAGTAGTGGCAGGGAAGAGGCAGGTGAATGACTATACTAAAAACTGTTTCCAGTGGAAATTGTATCTTTTTCTTGTCCCATTTTATTTGTAGTAGGGAAACATTTCTTTTAAAGCATCTGGGCAGCATTGGAAATTTCACACGCATCATTAGCATGGTGTGTGTGTGTGTGTGTGTGTGTGTGTGGTGACTATGTTATCGTTAGTGGTATAATTTTATTTTGCAAAGAGAGAAGTGTTTCCTGTTTTATCACAGCTTCCCCCGAGGAGGGCTGGTGTATTAATTTGCTGTATTGCCTCCTGGCTGTTCCCAGGCTGTTTTTCCTCTTCATCATGGAATTTTTAATGGCCCTACTGCCTCTTGGGAAGCATGTGAGGAAGAGTTCCTCAGGGAGTGCTTCCCTTTTTTCACATGCCTATAATTACTCTCCTTTAAGAGCACAAAGAGTTTGATAATCATGCCTGAACTATGAAGGTTCCCTCCTGTCAGGTTACTGAGCTGAGGCTGCTTCTTGCCTGGACACTGCCAATTCCATTCTCCCAAGCAAGAGCAAGGGCTTTTCAACAGTTTCCTCCCTGCTAGAACCATATGCCCTTCTGGTTCTCAGAATAGGTGGGGGCGGGGGGCATTAGGAGGATGGTGCATGACCTAAAATCCTCTCTTGTTTAGTATTTCATTGCTATAAACAAATAAATAATTGGACCATAATCTTAAAATAACCTTTTATTGATGTATCGTTTTAATACAGCCCAGATGACAGGTGCAGTGGTTGGGAGGGAGAGTTTTGTGGTCTTTGTACCATCTAATAGATTTGTGGATTTCAGGAATAGCACTCTGGAAATAGTTAACTTGGTGGTTTTCAACCCTGGCTGCAAGTTGGAATCACCTAAGAAGCTTTAAGAAAATATATCCGTGCTGGGCTCCACTTCCAGAGATTCTGATTTAATTGGTCTGGGATGAGGCCTAGACATTGGCATTATTTTAAAGCTCCCTAGGTGATTAATAAGCAGCCAGGGTTAAGAACTGTTTTTCTAAATGCATATGGTTTTGTGACTGGTGCTTTCTAATTTGCTTAATAGGGACTCCCCTTTCATAATTGGTGCGAACTCTGTACTTTGGTATGGTATGCACCATTCCTTACAGGAAGTAGACCTCTGGACTTCTCTTAGCTTTGGAGAACCTACTGCAGGTAGACAAGAGTGTTAGTATCTACACAGTGCCCAGCACATAGTTCTTAATAAATGGATCAGGGGCAGAGTTTTGTCAGGTGGATATATGGATAGTTGGATTGTTGGCTGGGCGTGTAGATGAAATCCATAAACCAAGTGTTTTGGTTTGGTTGTTTTGGTTGTTAGTATTGGGATTTGGTGTTAAAGGTGTAATACTTGGTATTGGTGTTAAGAATTGCTGCTGCTCAAACAGCAGATGGTGTGATTGGCATTCTGGTAGAGGCAGTGGTATTGTTAAGGGCACAGTCACAAACTTGTAATAAGGAGACTAGTGCTGCAAGCAGTTTTTCCCAAAATGAGAGATTTGTTGATTGTGAAGGATAGTTTTTCTTACTATTATTACCAAAGAAAATGATAGCTAGGATTTATCAATCCCTACATACAGGTCAGTTGCATCTGTGTGATTCATAAATCACCAGTTGCAGTTTCTGAGTGCAAAAGCTTTTCATGGCAGTGTTTTAGTTTTCTCCAACTCAAAGGAAAGGTCAACTTTTAGTGACCTTTCCTTTATTTTGGAAGATAATTTGGTCAAGCATTACCATTTTAATTTATTCTTTCTTTAAGCTCTGAAATAGCAAAACACTGATATCTTCTTTTCATATAGGTCAGCTTCCTTTGTAAAGAAACTATTTTTTCTTTGAGAAATCTTATTTTTAGTTGCGGTAAGGATGGCAGATATCAGCCTGGTATGCAAATATTATACATGTTTCTTAATGAATGGATGAGAAGTTTCATAGCTTCTACTTTCTTCATAGTCCATTGGCATAGGTGTTAGGAGATTAAGAGTGTAGATATTAGTGTCAGGCAGACCTGGGTGAGAATCCGGGCTTTACCCAGGCAAATGACTGAATCTTCTCATACTTCAGTTTCTACATCTTTAAAATGGAAATATCAATACTTTTTAAATTGCTTGAATGGGGACCAAAATGAAATAATATATGTAAATATTGAGCATCCTGGTAACCAATATTATTTTTGTTATGTAGTTACTGCCCTACCCCATTCTTAGGATAATTGCAATTTTAAAAACTTTGAGTTGGCTTCCAGAGTCATTTGCTAATTAGATATAATACAGATTCTTGAGGTGCTTAAATGACCTCAAATGGTCTATAAGAGAAGGCATTTGGAGAGAGTTGGGGTTAAAAAAAAAAGAGAGAGACCTTCCTGCCCATTAGAGAGTTGAAATAGGATAGGCTGAGCTCATTTGTAATTCATTTTATCTGTTCACAAACGTTATGATCTGCATATCAGAGTTGTGTGCCCAGCTGGCTGTGCCACTTGACAAAGAGTTTCAAAGAGTAAGAAGAAGACTCACTTCAAGCTATTAATTTTGACCTTTGGAGCCATAATAAACAGCCTGAGGTTTTACCTCAGGGCTTGGGGGAAGGAACCTTTTATTAGTCCTGTATCTGTTGGTGCTGTGAAATACAGTGTTGCTTTCTCACCTCTTTAGTGCCTCAGTTTTAGCCACGTGTGTGAAGCAATGTTTCTGCTGTAGTATTGTCTATAAGGCTGCCCAAGCCTATTGGAATTGCCCATTGTATAGTACACAGTTCTTGAATCTTTTGTCCTCTACCGGAGGGTCTCGTTGACAGTGGCTCTCAGCTGGCTGGCATCTTACTGCCTAAGTGGAATGATGAAAGCATTTTCTCTCTCTCTGTTTTTCCATTGTAACATACCCATCTTTCCAACTGATGTGAAATGATTTGGCTCTTATGGGTGGCATGAAACAGCTTCATAGATATGCCTACTTTAGCCCAGCTAAGGGAGTTAGATTAGGGGGAATTTTCAGGTGCCGGTGAGCGGTTTGTCACAGACTACTGAGGGTTAGATTTAAGTGAAAACCATTAGTGGAATTGCTGGGATCGCTTCCTGTTAGATAAGCCTCCTTTGTTTCCTATGATAATTGTGAAGTGTTTTTTTTTTTTTTTTCTTTTCTTCCTATCTGCTCCTAGTGCCATAGGCCTAGATCTTTTCCCAGGTGCAAGTCTGTGAAAATGTGTCCCCTCCTGACTGCTTAATAATGTCAGTAAACCCTAAAGGTAAAATCACATGTGAGAAAGGAGTCTCACATTTAATCTAGGGATTAAATCCCTAGATTTAATCCTCCTTTTTCTCCTTTTGCCCTAGCACTTACTTGTTCTCTGATTACAACTCAGTGTCTCGGAGTATTAATTCTTTCTTTAGGAATTGGCCTTCCTACTATGTTGTGAGCTCCTGGGGACAGGACCTCAGCTCAGTCATCTTTTATCTCCTTCTGCACATCCAAAATAGTATGTTACGTTGGGTAGGCCTCCATATATTTTTGTTAAAAATAATTGAGGTGAATAGATTAGTAATTAAGCAGAATAATTGGAATATATGATATATATGACCTTTGGTCCTTAGAAATATCAAATTTTTTTCTGGTGTTACTTGTTTGTGTTAAAGAAAAAGTATAGAAAACAAATACTGTTTTTACATTGAATTTTATTAACTTTCTAATTTTTAATTTTTGTGGGTACGTAGTAGGTGTATATACTTATGGGATACATGAGATGGTTTGATATAGGCATGTAATGCGTAATAATCACATCATGGAGAATGGGGTATCCATCCCCTCAAGCATTTATCCTTTGTGTTACAAATAAACCAATTTTACTCTTTTATTTTAAAATGTACAGTTAGATTATTATTGACTATAGCCACCCTGTTGTGCTATCAAATAGTAGATCTTATTCATTTTTTCAATTTTTTTATACATATTAACCATCTGCATTCCCCACCACCCTCATTACCCTTCCCAGCTTCTGGTAACCCTCCTTCTACTCTTTATCTCTGTTAGTTCAATTGTTTTGATTTTTAGATCCTGCAAATAAGTGAGAACATGTGATTTTTGTCTTTCTGTGCCTGGTCTATTTTACTTAATGTAATTATCTCCATTTCCATCCATGTTGTTGCAAATAACAGGATCTCATTCTTTTTTATGGCTGAATAGTACTGCATTGTGTATATGCACCACATTTTCTTTATCCATTCATCAGTTGACGAACACTTAGGTTGCTTCCAAATTTTGGCTATTGTGAACAGGGCTGCAGCAAACCTGGGGGTGCAGATATCTCTTTGATATACTGATTTCCTTTCTTTTGGGTATTTACCCAGTAGTGAGATTGCTGGATCATATGGTAGCTCTATTTTTAGTTTTTTTGAGGAACCTCCAAACTGTTCTCCATAGTGGTTGTACTAATTTACATTCCCACCAACAGTGTACGAAGATTACTTTTTCACCACATCCTCACCAGCATTATTAGTTGTATTTTGGATGTAAGCCATTTTAACTGGGGTCAGATGATGTCTCATTGTTTATTCACTTTGTTGATTGTTTGCTGGGCAGAAGGTTTTTAACTCAATGTGATCCCATTTGTCCATTTTTGCCTTGGTTGCTGTGATTGTGGAGTATTACTCAAAAAATTTTTGCCCAGACCAATGTCCTGGAGATTTTTCCCAATGTTTTCTTATAGTAGTTTCATAGTTTGAGATTTTAGATTTAAGTCTTTAATCTACTTGATTTGATTTTTGTATATGGTGAGAGATAGGGGTCTAGTTTCATTCTTCTGCATATGGATATCCAGTTTTCCCTGTGCCATTTATTGAAGAGACTCTTTTCCCCAGTGTATGTTCTTGGCACCTTTGTTGAAAATGAGTTCACTCTGCATGTGTGGATTTGTTTCTGGGTTCTCTATTCTGTTCCATTAGTCTATGTGTCTGTTTTTATGCCACTTCAATGCTATTTCGGTTACTATAGCTCTGTAGTATAATTTGAAGCCAGGTAATGTTGTTCCTTCAGTTTTGTTCTTTTTGTTTAGGATAGCTTTGGCTATTCTGGGTCTCTTGTGGCTCCATATAAATTTTAGGATTCTTTTTTCTATTTCTGTGAAGAATGTCATGGGTATTTTGATAGGGATTGCATTGAATCTGTAGATTGGTTTGGGTAGTATGGTCGTTTTAACAATATTGATTCTTTCAATCCATGAACATGGAATATCTTTCCATTTTTTTGGTGTCTTCTTCAATTTCTTTCATCCATGTTTTATATTTTTCATTATAGAGATCTTTTATTTCTGTAAGTTAATTCCTGGTATTTAATTTTATTTGTGGCCACTATAAATGGGGTTAATTTTTACATTTCTTTTTCAGATTGTTCACTCTTGGCATATAGAAATGCTACTGATTTTTTTTGTGTTGATTTTTTATCTTGCAACTTTACTGAACTTGTTTATCACTACTAATAGTTTTGTGGTAGAGTCTTTAGGTTTTTCCAAATATAAGTTCATATCATCTACAAACAAGGATACTTTGACGTCTTCCTTTTCGGTTTGGATGCCCTTTATTTCCTTCTCTTGTCTGATTACTCTAGCTAGGACTTCCACTCCTAAATTGAGTAACAGTGGTGAAGGTGGGCATCCTTATCATGTTCCAGATCTTAGAAGAGAGGCCTTTCAGTTTTTCTCCATTCAGTATGAGAATGGGCCTGTCATATACGGCTTTTATTATGTTGAGGTATGTTCCTTCTATACCCAGTTCTTTGAGGATTTTTATTCTATGTAAAAAGATGAACTTTTCATTAGCTTTAAAAATGAGTGATTTTTGAAGGTGAACTGTTCCTTAAACTAGCTTGCCATTTGCAGACAGACAGTTTTCTCTCCTTAGGAGTGACTCTAAAGATCTTTGTTCCAAATCTAAAGCAGTCACTTCAGTTATTTTTTTGCCAACATTGGTTCTATTAAACATGCATGTATTTCTCAAAGTATTTTTTTTTTTCCCTAAAAGTACATTCCTGCCCCAAGGACATAGTGATCTGCCCAGTTTCCTAAGTAACACTGCAGTTTTAACAACTCGCCTGATCTTTCAGTTACCTGCAGTAAAAAAGAAAATAGAAATGTTGTGTTTATGCTTGGATAGAAAGAATCCTCTCTCCGTTAATTGTTAATTTCAGCATTCACCTTCACACTTGTAATAAGAATTTAGTGACTTTTTCTGAGATAAGAATTTTTTTAAAATTCTTATTTAAAAATAAAAATTTTTTGCTTTTAGTGCTCATTCTTCCAACTCTGCCCTGGCAAATGCCACCACAGTGGGGAAACTATAACACTCTTAGGGGAAGTACTGATCCCACACTTACGCTATGAAAGAAGCGTATACCCCAGGTTTCGCTGGCCTGAGTGAAGATTGTCCCTGAGGCCCTGATCAGATGAAACAGAAAAGGCATAGCCTGTCTTTTCTCTAATTGCATATATACTGGGGAACAGTATTTTTATCCAAATTTATATTCATTTAATCATTCTATTATTCTTTTTTTTTTTTTTTTTTTTTGAGACGGAGTCTCGCTCTGTTGCCCGGGCTGGAGTGCAGTGGCACAATCTCGGCTCACTGCAACCTCCGCCTCCCAGGTTCAGGCCATTCTCCTGCCTCAGCCTCCCGAGTAGCTGGGACTACAGGCGCCCGCCACCACGCCCGGCTAAATTTTTTGTATTTTTAGTAGAGACGGGGTTTCACTGTGTTAGCCAGGATGGTCTCGATCTCCTGACCTCGTGATCCGCCCGCCTCTGCCTCCCAAAGTGCTGGGATTACAGGTGTGAGCCACCGCGCCCGGCCTCTATTATTCTTTAGGTTGAATACTTAGATCTCTATTATTGACTAGGTTGGCTCTGGGAATTTGGTAGATTTTTCGTCTCAGTAATTTTCGAAGTAGGTAGGTGCTTATCAGAATTACCCAGGGAAAAATTTCAAAATAAATATGTTACTGATTCTGCTCCCACTCCTGCCCAGCCTACTAAATTAGGATCTTGATAGGGACATGTGTATTTAGTAAAAGCTCCTTATATAATTCTGATAACCATTTGCCACTCCAGTTGAGAATGAAGTTTTAACTTGGTGGAGACTTTAACTTATACTTAGCCTTTTATACAATATGCCTAATTGAAAGATCACTTCCCTTAACGTATTACATGGTTTGCAACCCAAGAACAACCATATACTACTCTTAAAAAAGAGTTCTGAAATATCTCGTTACTCTTTTACCCTTTCTACTTGTAGGGAGGGTCTCTGTGTTGGTGAGAAAGGGAAGCTCAGACTCTTTATCCTTGTTGTTACCGCATTTGTGCTTTTGTCCCTCTTTCAGTTTCCATTTTGAGAGTAAACAGTGATGCTTTCAAAGTAAAATAACACACATTAAATAAATAACACATTAAAAAGAAAAGGAGCCAAGGGGTTGTTAAGTACCCCTAAATGAAAATGGGGTTGGGGAGGTGGTCAACCTCCTTATTTTTCCTTCCCTTCTTTAATGTTTTATGTCTGCAATTGATGATCTGGAATTTGGGGATAAACAAAAAACTGGAACTGCCTCTTCAATAGGAAGCCGAAGCTGTAGCAGTTGTGGTAAGGTTCCCCAAATAATACAGGCAGCTCTGCCAACCCCACACGTAATATTCTTTACTTCTGAGCAGGGCTATGCTAATATTCTGAATGTGCCGTACCACATGACAGCTTCCATTTCCTGCCTCTAAATCCTCTTGCTCTAAGCACCCAACTTCCTTCTTCTTTTCCCCAGGCTTGTTCTCTTTTTCTTCCTCTTCCTTTTAAAATTTTATTTTATTTTAAAAAACTGACACATAATGATTATGCATATTTATGGGGTACACAGTGGCATTTCAATACATACAATATGTAGTGATCAAATCAGGGTTATTAGCATATCCATCTGCTCAAGCATTTATCATTTCTTTTTGTTAGAAGCATTCAATATCCTCCTTCTAGCTATTTGAAATTGTGTAATATATAATTGTTAACTATAGTCACCTTACAGTACTATAGAATGCTATAATTTATTCCTCCTATCTAGCTATAAGTTTATATCTTTTAACAAATCCTTCTCTATCCCTTCCTTCCCCTACCCCAGCCTGAAGTATCCTCTGTTCTACTTTTTACTTCTATGAGATCAACTTTTTTAAGCTTACACTTATGAGTGAGAACTCAATGTGTTTAACTTTCTGTTCCTGGCTTGTTTTCACTTAACCTAATATCCTCTAGTTCCATCCATGTTGCTGTGAATGACAGGACTTACTCTTTTTTTTTTTTTTTTTTAAACGCCTGAATAGTATTCCATTGTGTAGCAGGCTTGTTCTGGGTCCTCTTCCTTCTTTGTCCTCTAGGGTTCTTTCCAAGCAGATGGGGACTTCACATAGAAAAATAGATTTTCCCAAGCTGTAAACTCTAGCAGTACTAATGTTCACTTAAAACCAAGGAAGAAGCAAAATGTCTTACTGTCCTGTTATAACAGTTTGATCATTCCTCTTCTTCCCTCCCCAAGTCTTGTCTAGGAAGGGACATAGAGAAAAATGTCCTTATATATACTGACAGCGAAGATATGATGTTATTCTACCTCCTATGAAATAGCTCTCCAACCTCGAAATGGGTCTTAAGAGAAATGTTTTAAGAGGGAAGGATCATTTAAACTGAGTTTTAAAAACGAACATACCTTCTCTTCATTGATACCCTAGTTTCTTTGTTATTCATATTCTGTAACCTGAAAAGCTGCCCAGCTGCAGATAGGACTTGGCTATAAGATCCATCAAGGCAGAGATTGTCTCTTGTTTATCACTATATCCTTAGTGTTTAGTACAGTGCTTGGCAAGAGTAGGTGCTCAGTAAAAATTTAGTGAACAATGAAAGAAGCAACAGAACTGCTTAGTAGAAAGGAAGTAGTCCACAAAAGTACATACTTTTACAATAAAATAATTCACTTAAGTTTCATTACTTGATTTCCTTAGAAAGTCTTCAGTTCTTTCCTGTTATAACCAGAGGAATTTACAAAATCTGAAGGATTTAGGATATTCAAGGCAACAGTTAGAGGTAGGAATGGGGTGGTAGAAGTAGACCATTTACCACAGAGAGAAGTAATATGCTGGAGGCATAGCAGTCAAGGGTCACTTACTGTAGAGACAATTGACCTGAAGGCTTAACAATATCACCTAGAGGAGCAGGGTGGTGGAAGGACCACCTGAGCCATTGAACCCACAATAGCACCCTAAGATGTTGCGGTATAATAACCTGTGTGCGTAATAATAGGTAAGTAATACTTATTCTCAGTTTGCTAAAGTAAATAAGCATTTCTATTAAAAGTTGTTAAAAACTTTAACATTTTAGTGCATAAATGGTTTTTTTTTTTTAATTCCAAAATGACACTGTCATTCCTTGAAAGTGTGAGATGAGTAGTACTGACTAGATCCATAAAAGAGTTGATAATATGGGCCTTTTCCCATGTTACTGACATATATCAAACATGCAAAATGGTGAAAATGATGGATGGGGGCAAATAAAACGCAGTATTTGTGTAGTTCAGCTCAAGTCGATACTCCAAGAATTAGTATCTTAATATACTTCTTGAGTACTTATGCTTCTCATTTTGCATCTGTCTCGTGAAACTCAGCATATTGTAAACTGTGATCTTGAAGAAGCAATGTTTTTAATTAACTTTTTATTGAAGGATAAACATACAGGGAAGAGTACAAAGAAATATACACTTGATGAACAGTCACAAAGTTACAGTCAAGTAACAAGCATCCAGATGAAGAAAAAGAGCATTATCAGAAAGAACCCCAGAAGCTCCCTGTGCCTCTTTCTCTGCCTGTCTTCCCCCTCACCACTGCTATAGAGCGAGCGCCACCATCCTGATGTCTAACAGTAACATGGTTTAGCTTGAAGCAGTGGTGTTAACATTTTTTCTGAAAAGCGTTGGAGGTTCCTTTAATGAGCTTCAGATAAAGAGGAAAGAAGCATGACTATACACTGTTAGCCTTTGTTTGACTTTGTTTCTCCTTCTGAATCATGCCTGAGGATAAGGATGATTAAATAAGATCAGAGTGCTTGGATAGTCTCAGTTTGGGTATGTACTCAAGTCCCATGTTTGTGGAAAAGATGGATGCTCTATGTGTTCTACATTTCTCTGTTTTGAGGAGAAACACAATTTTGTAGTGTCACTTTATTTTCTGCTTGTGTCTGGACTTCAAAGGGAATTACCACCACTCCGTTCAGACTGAAGTCCTGTCTACCTTTGATGTTGTCATCTATGTTAATTTATTATTAAATCAGCATGCTGCTTAGACTTATTCGCAGGATTTATGCAAGGTATGAAAAAGGAAGTGTTTTCCCTACTTTACACATTTATAATTAGCTATTTAGAATTAACTATTTGGGCTTTCAGAATTAATTATTCATGAGGTATTTGACTTAATTTTCTGTACAGGACAGAGTGATCAATAAAAGGTGCTTTGGATGGAATTTTCCAAACCACTGGCTTTGTATTATAAATCTCAGCCTGTTACATTCTTTGCATTCCTAAAGAATTTCTTAGGATTTTAGTCAAATTCTTATATTTTCCTATTTATAAATTGAATTGACTCTTAAGCTTTTGCTATTTAGAGACGTGAAAGTGTGTGTGTGTGTGTGTGCGCGTGTGTATGTGTGTGTGCGCGTGCATGCATGCATCCTTTTCAACTGTGCAAGTTATTTTGGAGGCTGAGTCAAAAAATTTGTCCATTCAACAGCTGTCTTGTTGCCTTGCTAACCAGGTTTTCTTAGATTTGTCTGAGGTTCCAGTTTTAAGACTACTAAGGGTCTTGATCCTCAGCTGGGACTACTGATTAGGAGTTTATCTGGTATAATTTTATATGTTATTTACTTTGGCTAATTTTTTAAAATTGTGGTAAAATGTACATAATATAAAATTTACTATTTTAATCACTTTTAAGTGTTCAAGTGGCCATTTGATTTTTAGAACTTTTATTCATTCATAGCAGTTTTAATCAACAGCTAATTAGGATCGCCTGTGTGCCTTGAGCCAAGGTTGGTAGATCATTGGAAAATTATCAAAGAAGTGTAAATAAAGTTTCTGTTCTCAAGATCCCTGTTCTTAATTTCAAAGAGATTAAGCCTTCTTGTTTCATTAGAGAAGAAGATATATGCACACCAGTTAAACATTGCTTCATGGTAGATGAGGCCCCAAATGTTCAAGGAACACTTTGTGTAAAGGTGAGACTCATTTTGGTCTTTAATCAGAGGCAGGATCTGTCTAGTTTGAGAGGGACAAAATCTTCACATACATAAAGATTTTTATTTTACTTCTTAATTTGCATACAGTACAATACATTCTTGGGTAACAGTGGTGAACTAAAATAGCATACCAGCTAGTTCAGTGTTAATCTCATTGTCTTTCACAGAATCATTTGCTTTTAAAATAAGCTGAATATTCAGATGAAGGAACATATTGTCACATAATTAATATTTTTATTGTTTTGCCTGTAAAATAAAAAACATAATTAATATTTTTAAAAGTCACAGAAACTAAGCTAACTTAACTTGTGATGTAGACAGTATTAAAAATTCAGATTTACATGGCAGGAGGTTAAACTTCCTATTAAAATTCTATGCAAATATCTGTGTTCATACAGCATTAAACTTTTCAACGTATTACCTCTTGGGAGTAAGTATTTCATTAGTGAGTTTAGAGCAATTGTGGTTACAGATTTATGAAAAATAATTGTATAAAAATAAGCATGTAATGCAACACATATTTATTGAAATTAATCTTGAATCTCTGCTACACTGAAATCAGGTAAAAAGTTTAGAATGGGTGTGTATTGTGGATAACGAGTGAGTTATTATTAATTCTGAATAATGTTGTCCCAATGCTTAATGGCAAAAGATGGTTCCCATTTTGTTTATGTTTGTAATGGGTTAAGGATGTAATCTGGGCTACATGTAATGTCTTACAATAAGAATTAAAAAGTTCAAACCATTTTTCTTCTTCTTACATCTGCAGACAGGCAAATGTACATTGGGGACCACCATGTTCACGTGACATCAAGAGGAAGCGGAAACCAGTGGCCACAGCATCTTTGTCTAGCCCCAGTGCAGGTGATTACATGCAGTTATCATTTATTGAACATGTACCGTGTGTCAGGCACTAAATTATGTGTGGTGTTTTGTATACCTTTTCATGTAATGTTTGCGATAGTGTAGGTCATTTTATTCCCACTTTACATGGGAAAACTGAGACTACAAGAAATAATTAGCCTAGTTCTCACTGACTCTGAAGTCTGTGCTTTTTCACTGTTACATGGCTATCTAGAGTTGGAAACCCTATATTCCACTATCAGCAATCTCCAGTCATCTGAGCTTTTGTTTTAGCACAGACAGGAAATTAGGTCCATGTTAATGAAAGTCCAGGTGAAGTGGCAGTTCAGTCAGGCAGTCACATGGGGTTATTTACTTTCTTATTTTGCATACAGTACAGTACATTCTTACTGCTTTTATAAGTAGAATGCTAATATTTTACTGGTCATGACATTCCTAATTAAAAACAATTTTTTAGGCTAAAACTTTTCAGTTTTTTTTTTTTTTTTTTTTTTTAACAAAACTAATACTAATTGGTAGAAGCCAAAATAGTGCTTCTCTTTGGTGGGGAGCAGTGACCAAGAGAGGGCACGAAGAAGCCCTCTGGGCTGTTGGCAGTGCTCCATATGATGAACTTAGTGGGGGTGTGTGGCTGCTTACATAGGTAGAATCTGGAGCTGTGCACTTAGGATTGATGTCCTTCACTGTGTGTCTGTTATCCTTCAATGAAAAAAAGGGGAGAGTTATGTATTTATTAATATTTCAGTGAGAAAACTGGATATTGAAGATACCATTGAATATTTTATTTTCTTTAGAAAATACTACCTATTGTATAAATCAGAACAGTTGATAGCTGAATAGAGAGTAAACCTCACACAGATGGGGAGGAAGCCCTATCCTCTACCTTAACTTAGTAAGGTTAAGGGAAGTCTGCTTGATGGTGGTTCATACTGGACAATCTTCATCACAGGTCTGATGATTATAGTACTTTTTTTTTTCAGTGCTTTCCACATGGCCAGGCTCTGAACTGAGCAGTTTGTAAACATTATTTCACCTAATCTTTGCAACAGCCTTAATAAGGTAGATGCTGTTTTTATTCCCAATTTACACATGAGAAAACCAAGGCTTAAATCACTTCCCTGAGGTCACATCGTTGATAAACTGCACAGCCAAGATCAGACCAGTTTCCTTGTGACTCTAGAGCTGTCCTGCAGGTGTTCTTCTTTTTATATATAACAAGATCAAGTCCAGACTATGACTGCGCATCAAAACTCAGATCCTCATTCAGTCTGTGGTATTGGAAGCATTAAAAGAAAACCACCCCTCTTTTATCTTTTTGTTTTTTTTTTTTCTCCTTAATATCTAGCTTCTATTTTTAGCTTTTAATTGTTTGTAAGAGAGGAACCACTGGGAAGAGTTTAAAATCCTTGTTCCATATTCAGGTTGGGAAATGTACGTGTGTAGGGGTGGGTATTAAACAAGACTTGGGCATTAAACATTTCCCCTCCTGAGCCCAGCTCCTCTCCTCTCACTTGTTGACTAAGCCCTGCTTCACTGAGCATTTTCTTTTTTTCTACCCACAACCTGAGTGCCCCATGGAGGTGAAGGACATAGCCTGAGTCTGTGCCATCAGTCAGTAGAACAAATGGGCTTGCTCTGCCTAACATCGGGCCATCTCGGATTCCACCTCTTTTATAGGAATGAATGATGAAGAGAGGTGCGTTCCGCTTTGCCGCTGTATTAATACACATCAGGGGCCAGCTCCTGGCACTAAATCATGCTACTGCATACATCTGTTATCAGACTCTTCACCAGTATGATGAACAAGACTGCAGATAGAGGCTTCCTTGTGTCATTCGTTATAGGATTTTCCTAAAAGAATAAATAGCTCAGATCTCTGCCAACACTCTCCCCTGTCACTGTGATGAATTCAGCTTCTTTCTTAAACATGCAGCCACAAATCTTTTCCCTTTTTCCCCTCCCCCAGTGGTAGAAAGTTTTGAGTTGAAATTGACTGAATTTAAAGATACTAATAAGGCTAGAGAGGTGAAGAGCAGGAAGAAACAACATGTCTTTGTACTAATAGTAACAAAAGGCCAAGGAAAAAGACTGTAAATGACCATAGGATTGTTAAATAGACCCATCTTGAAAGTGTAGCACCTTTATTTTCTTTGTATCTTCATTCTCCCTCCTTTACAGCTTTCTAGCATGCAGGTGTCTAGTGCACAGAACCACACCCTGGATCTTAGTGAGCAAGCATGCTAACCTGCTTCTGAGACTTGATACACCAGAACAGGGATTTCCCTGCAAGTGTCTCCCTCATGCTGAAGTGAACTAGCTGAATATGCTTTTAAAGAATGTAGTCAGAAAAGAAAAAAAATGGATTATCTTCTCCAAAATTTGAGACTAAGTAGCTGTAAAAAACATAATAAACCCAGATGAAAACCAGACTTCATTTTCTTGAAATGATTTTCTTCATCAGAATGGTAGATCAGAGCCATTGGCATGCAGATTCCAATCCTTTAAAAAGTAAACACATGCCTTTTGATAAAGCGGAATTGAGGTGATCAGAAATTCTGTTGAGAACCCAGCTATTTGTGTGAGTATATTTTAGCTATCCCAAAAACTTTTTCTGACCTTTCTCTTTCTGGGATAGGATATGTGTGCTTAGAGTATCATTCAGAAGGGTACCTAATAGTTAATCTGTTAATTAGTTACATCAGGTTTCAAATACTGGGTCAGTGATATGAGAGTGAGAGAGAGAGAGAGAGAGAGATTTGAATTGTCAAATGTATTGTCAGATGCATTCACAAGAGCGGGACTGCTTATCTGTTTTGCTCACTACTGTGCCCCTAGCATCTAAATGAATACCTAGCCCATAGAATAAACCCACTGGTTATTTGTTGTAAGAATAAATTAATAGAATCTTAAAGTTGAAACAGAGTGATTCCTGATATATTGTAACCACATGGTTGGATTCAGTAGTTCCATTTTAGGATGTCCCTTTTCTCGGGAGTCATAGGGCAAATTCTTATTGCCCACTGTGTCTTTTTAAAGTTTAAATGTTTTTTTAAAATTCAACATGTTTCTTAGTAAATATTGAATGGGTATAAAAGAACATTTATAGCAGATACGTAAGGAGTAAATAAAATACAGCAAATATCCATGTACCTACCATTCACTTTAAGAAAAAGTTAAAATTTTCTTTTTTAAAAAGTTTAAAAGTTTTAAAAAGTTAAAATCTTTAAAAATCTTCATGCTGCTCTCCTCAGAGGTAAAAGTTATTCTGATTGTTTTTTTATCATTTGTCATTCTTTTGTTTTTTTCAAGTAGTTTTAGCAGACATATGTATCTTCAGCAATATATTGTCCAGTTTTGTGTTTTTGAACCTTGTATATATGAAATCAAAGTATGTCATATTTTTTGTTGCAGCTTTCACCGGGTTCTGTTTTTGAGATTCAGTTATGCTTTGCCTTGCCAAAATCTATGTTTTAACTGCCATGTATATGGTATTCTATTGTATGAATATGATTAATATGCTATATAATTAAATGTTCTTGATGAACATTTGGATTGTATTCCTGTTTTATGCTATTATGGAAAATACTGCACTGTTCTCTGAGAGAACAAATCAAACATTCTTTTAGGCCACTTCCTGCTCATTAGGATGGCTATATCAAAAAACAGAGAACATCAGGTGTTGGTGCGGATGTGGAGAAATTGGAACCCTTGCGTAGTGCTTGTAGGAAGGTAAAATTGTGCGTTGCTGTGGAAAACAGCATGTAAAAAACAGTTCCTCAAAAAATTAAACATAAAACTACCGTATGATCCAGCAGTTCTGTTTCTGTGCATGTACCCAAAAGAATGAAAAGCAGAGACTCAAAATAGATTTTTGCACACCTTTGTTTACAGCAGCATTATTTGCAGTCGCCAAGGTGGAAACAACATCCAGCAAGGTGGAAACATTGCTGGATGAATGGATGAACACAATGTGCTGTATATACACAATGGAATATTATGTATGGAATATTCCATTGAAAGCCTTTCTTATTCAGAATGAAACTCTGCCACGTGCTACAAATTGGATGAAGACATTTGCTAAGTCAAATAAGTTAGACACAAAAGGAGAAATATTGTGTGATTCCACTTTTATAAGCTACTAGAATAGTCAAATTCATAGAAACAGAAAGGAAAATAGTGGTTGCCAGGGGCTAGGGGAAGAGGGAAATGGGGGGAGTTATTGTTTAATGGGTACAGAGTTTCCATTTGAGATGATGAAAAAGTCCTGGTGATAAATAGTGGTGACAGTTACACAACAGTGTGAATGTACTTAATGCGACTGAACTGTACAGTTAAAAATGGATAAGATAGCAAATTTTATGTATATTTTATTATAATAAAAAATAGCAAAAAAAAAGTTTTTCTAGGGTAGTGCTTTTTTCACTGCAGTTTGGTGACCATGTAGGTATAGTTTTTTGAAATTTCTTACCAGTTAAATATGAGTGAGTATATGTGCCTGGGTTTGTTGTGAGTATGTGTGTATGAGAGAGAAAAAGAGAGAGATTTGAGTTGTCAAATGTATTTTCTGCTGCTGTGGTGAAGTTCCAAAATGTTTGAAAGCTGTTGCCCTCAAGAAACTCTTGTATATAGAGTTACAGCTTTCAAGATATTTTTACATTAGCCCACAATAAGAAATTCATGTTTGAATATGTGTGTTGGTTGTACATGTAAATCTGAAATAAATCCTGGGTGCACGCTGATACTTTCTATTTTTTTCATTGAGAAAAAAAAGTAATGGCCATGACCCACTAAATTGATTTTGTGACCCACAATTTGAAAATTACTGTTCTAGGTTACATTTCTGGGAGTGGAATTATTGGGTGACAGGGTAAAATCCAAACTTTTCTAGATTTTGCCATATTTTAGTATATATTTGTTCTCAGCAGAGTGGGTAGAGATGATGGTGGTTTGTGCCATTCCACTCAGGGGCATTTGGAAATGTGAAGTAAATGTTTGTTTGTCGCAATGACTGGGGAGTGTTCCTGGCATTCAGCAGATAGGATCCAGATCGGTAAGTGTTCTGAAGTATACAAGACAGCCCTGCACAAGCCATGTCTCCTGTCCAGAATGTCTTTAGTGATCTTATTGAAAAATATTGGGCCTGATTATACTCTTTTTCTACCATTTTCCTTGTTGTATAATATATATTTATTGGTAACACTGCCCTATCGGAGGCATGGGTTGTGGCAGGAAGAACGTGGGGTTTAGAGTCCAGTATCTGTGCTTGAATCTTGATATTTAACCAGCTCTGTTTTATCCCTGAACAATTTATCTGATCTCTCTATACCTTAGCTCCCTGATCTAGAAAGTGGAGATCACTATGAGTCATCTCTATGAGTATCTATGAGTAAGTGTTTGCATTAACAAGATCATGAGTATTCATTGTTTAAGTAATACACACATAAGTACTTAATAAGTGATTTTTACTACATTATGAATGTGTGCTACTGAATTTATTTATTTGTTCAATTGAACCCATTTTCTCAGATTAGGAAATACTATCTTATTTAAATCTTGTCTTTACTTTTTTGTAGAGAAAAAAGAGGTACCTTATGTGGCCACTTGGGTTACTAGGACATGAAGTATAAGGATTAAGAAAATTTTGTTTCTAAGTATCTCTCATTCTAATTTGTCTTATTCTAATTTATCTCCCCTTGATGTTTTTGCTCCTCTCTATTGTCACCTTACTAGTTCACATGGATGCAGTGGAGCCAACCACACCAGCATCACAAGCCCCCAAGTCACCCAGCTCTGAGTGGTTGGTGAGGACCTCTGCAGCAGAGAAAGCCACAGACGCAACTACTGCTACATTTTTTAAAATGCCACAAGAAAAGAGCCCTGGATACAGCTAGAAAGCAAGACTTCACCCTCCAGGAGCTGACTGGGTGTTGCTGAAGCAAATGTTGGACTTTGTGTTAGATAGTCTTGCATATCTTAATCGACATTCCCAGTCCTTTCACCACCAGAACCAACTCCTCTTTCAAACACAGCAGTGGATTCTTTCTCTCAGAAGATCATGTTGTGGGAATCTTTTTTTTTAATAGTAAAATATTGAGGCAGCAATTTTTTACAAAAAGGTCATCCTCTGCTTTATTTGTTACCTTGTTATTGCTGTCTCAACATTTACTACAGCTCCATTTACGGAGCTGTTGCTTTTTTGCAGTTGTCTTTGTTCTTGAAAAACCAGTAACTGCTTCTGTATACCTTTTGTGTAGAGCTTTTAATATCATTTGAGGAAGTTCCAAATTTGTAGCCAGTTCCAAACAAATTTAAATACTGAGTTGAGGCCTGTATGGAATTGTGTTCGTAGGAGATAAGGCTTGCCTTTGAGCCTACTCTTGATTCACGCAGAGTGCCAATAAGATAAATCAACCAAGTTTTGGGGCCTCAAAAGAGACACCAGCAACTGGGCCTTGAGAACTTCCATTTTTTTGCAGATTGTCTGCAGAAACTCAGACAGCTCATCATCAGCAGCAGCTGTATTGTATTTTACCTCATCTTCAGAGTTTATGTTCTACTGAAAGAGGACGTGTGTATATATACACACACACACACAGATTGATGTAATGGAGAAGATGGTTTAGGTGTACAGCAAATTTAAAATAGTCAGTGGATTGTGTCTTACTACTTCATATCCCAGTGTGAGCCTTTATGTCCTAAGCAGGACTTTATTGTTAGTATTATAGGTTAATAACCTGCAGCAGAAATTCATACTCTATTATAATAATGGCTTCTTGGGGCCATGCTTTGGGGAGGTAAAATGTCTTTTTGACATGGCTTTATACTTGGCGTGTTTATGATGGCTCAGCTGCATGTGGAGTTATATATACAGTCGTGCCTGAAGTTGGATGCTACTTTGTCAAAATGAGAAATAAGTGATGGCCTGGAGCTGCTGGAGAGAAGCCACGCTTTCTAGAAAGTATTATCAGGAGTGTCTGTCATTCATTCAGGGGCCTGGCTGACAGAAGGGCTCTTTTTTTCATACCAATGAGTGTGTTTACTCTGAAATACATAGAAGCTCTTGGTGAAGTGCTTCCTGCTCTGGTCACATTGTAGAGGGACTCCCACTCATGCACCTACTTATTTTCTGTCTTAAATAGGTGCTGAATGGGGCAGCAACTCCTTCCCCCAAAGTGCGATTGCCCCTGTTTCCCATACGAAGTGTAATGATGGGTTGCTTTATCATATTCCCTTTTAAAATTATAGTCCTTATCAATGGAAACTCCAGATTTCTTTATCGAAGGGAGGTGAGTGGGCATGAATCTAGTTGGAAAAGGGGACTTGAAGCTAAGTTTACATGGCACTTTAAGACTGAGAACATGTCAATTGTTCATAATCAGGAATATGGTAGAGGGAGAGCAGGTGGAGATGATGGGATGGGAAGGTGCTGAAACCAGCCCAGCATGCCCGTGAGTCGCCTCTGGTTCTCACACAGCAGTGTGTGTGCTCACAGGGACGTTCCACCCCTGGTTCTCATGCAGTAGTGTGGGAGAGTGCTGAAGCTGGCGCACCATGCCTCTTAGTTGCCTCTGGTTCTCATGCAGCAGTGTGTGTGCTTACAGGGTTGGAGATGATGGGATGGGAGAGTGCTGAAGCTGGCCCAGCATGCCTCTGAGTCACCCCTGGCTCTCATGCAGCAGTGTGTGTGCTTACAGGGACTTCCCAGGCTGCACTTCCCTTCCCTGTGGGCTGCACCCATAGAAGTATAGAAAATATAATGTCTGTTGAATATAAAATGGTACCACTGAATTGTTTTAGTGATGAGGTTAGATTTTGTTGTCATGTGCATTGTCACCATAGTGACCCATGGCATATATTTTTAACATACTTGGTTGGGTTTGAGAGAAATCTGTGGACATAATTTTTTGTTTGTGTCAAGCTCTATGACTCATGCAGTGATTGGTCCCATGGTCATGGCCTATTAGTGAAAACCTCCAAAGGTCAGGTGGCCAAGGTGTTCCCACATTTTTTCTATATAACTTGTTGCCTAATAGTCCGCCTTTCTACCTATGATTAAAAATAATTTTTATATACAACATTATTTACATTTCAAACATCTCTACGAAGTCATGCCATTTTAAGGAGATGAAAACAGCCACAGAGTTGAGTGACTTGCTCCAAATCACATAACTAAGCCAGGACTAGAATCCCAGACTTTCAGATTTTCTCTGCCCTGGGTTATAATCTCTTGTTTTTCAGTGATAGAACTGAGTCAGTCTGAGATGCTTATTTATGAAACAGTATACCATGAATATTTATTATCTTTCTTGGGCATGCTTTTCTACACATTTTGAATACTTTCAACAGGGATTACCCAAGAATGCAACATCTACCTGTAATAAATGGGGAGAAAATTAATTGCCTGAGAGAATAGAATATTAAGCACACAAATACTTTCCAACACAGGGTTGTAAATTGTGCTCCTCATTTTAAGGTGCTGTATGTGCATGTTTAAGGAATTATTAATCGACGTATTCTGCTTGCTTTCTGTATTAACCAATTCCAGAGGATAGCCTTAGAAATGAGTGTATTTTGAATCTTGAAGTTTCTTTATATGCGGCACAGTGTATAATGTCATAAGTTAAGAAAAATCTATTATCTTTCAAAGAAGTTACGTAGTTTCAAAAATCAGGTTTTGTAATCAGTGAAAAAACTCTGAAATGTGACTTTGAGGATGATCCTTGAGCTCATGTATTTGATCTGCTCAAAAGTAATAACTGAAGCTGAGTTAAACAGTTTTTATTTATTTCAGGGTTCTGATTTTTCCCAGCTGGCTACACAAATGGCCTGTCTGAATCCTAATTTTGTGTGTTTTCCACGATGGGCAGAAGTCAGAACATTATCTGCTTCTGTGAGGATCATTAATAAAAAGTTAGTTTTAATTATGAGTTTAAGGGAATTTTAGATTATTTTTCAGATGCAGTATTTTAAAGGAACAAAACTCTTTCTTGTGTTGCCTTTTGTTGTTGTTGTTGTTGTTGTTGTTGTTTCCTAGAGAAAGGTTCTTGATCTGTCACTCAGGCTAGAGTGCAGTGATGTGTTCATAGCTCACTGTAACCTTGAACTCGTAAGCTCAAGTCATCCTCCTGCCTCAGCCTCGTGAGTTGTGAGGACTGTGGAAGTGTGCCACCACGCCTGGCTAATTTTTTAAGTTTTTGGAGAGATGGGGTCTTGCTCTGTTGCTTATGCTGGTCTTGAACTCGAACCTCAAGGAATCTTCCTGCCTCAGCCTCCCCAGGTGTTGTAATAATAGGTGCGAGCCACCATGCCCGGCCTTCTGTTGTCTCTTGGTAAGAAATAATAAAAAGAAATTAGTAGCTTGTTTACCTGGTACCAGATTTGGAGGGGGCTGAGTATAATTTTTACTGAGTGGTGTGTGGTTGGAAAATAGGCCACATTTAGCCTTGAATTGTTTAGAAATCAAATGCGATTCGAAATTTAAGAGGACATTGCTGGGCTATGAAATAGGCTACTAACAAGGCTATTTTTGTAGCAAAATGGCCAAAAGCTGAAATAAATCATCTTAGTCTATGATGCTTGTAGCATCCTTTATTAAGTAAAGCACAACACCTTGGATAAGTGACTAGTTATGACTTCCAAATAGATTGATAATAGCCTTGCATTTTGGAGTTAGAGACACTGTAGCTGTATCTATATACCTATAATATAGCCTGGGAAGTTCTGTTGCTGCAGAGTTATCATTAAAGTCACTTGGAATTGAAAAAGATACAGTGTTGAGACAAAGGAACTAGGCTGGCACAGTCATTGCTGATGCGATGGGTTCTCCACTTTGGCTCCAGGCGAAGGCTCCTGATGGTGATGCATGATTGATTTCAGGCCTTTGTTTCATTTTGGCTTCATTACTGTGGTTCTGAGCCACACAGGTTTTTCCCCCTGGGGAGAAGACTATGTAAAAATCTCAGCATTAGAAGCTGTGTTCAGTGCCCTATATGTCTTGTGAACCTTATCTGAGCTGGGCTGAGAGCAGAGTGGCTTACTCTAGCAGCTGTGGATGCAGTCTAGTTGGAGGCATGGCTTGGAGGACGTCATGGTTCATGCGATGGTTGGAGGGATGGTAACGGCAGTTAGCTCTTGTCAGCTGCTTCCCTCTGCTAGTGCTTGAGCTGCCAATTTTATTTGTCAGTATTTCCTTATCTCCCACTCCTGTTGTGAAAGGTCACAGAGTTACTGTCACTGGCAACAATTTCTCCCCTTAGAAGAAAACTGGTACAGAGGGAACAGGTGAGGAAAATGGTTGAGTTCCATCACTCAGAACTAAATGTAAGTGGCACAGAGATGCTTTCTCCTATGTTAACGTCTCTAAAAGATGAACATCAAATGCCCGGAAACAGCAACATCAAAAAGAAGGAAGATGAGAAGTATTGTTGAAGAGTATGGACTACAGGGTTTTTAGCAAGTCCAGCAAAACAAACTTATGGCCAAAAGAAGAAATTTTTCTATGACTGCAAGTAGACATCATAAATGCTTGGTAAAATTGCCAGATTTAGGGAATAAAAAAATTTTAAAGTACAGTATTGAAGAATGGGGCATGTCCTGAAGACATTCAGCAAAGAAGCAATCTTGGCAAGGTGGAGAAGTGGGAAGCAACGGGGAGAGAAAGGGAGATGCCTAGAGCAGGAATTCTCAATGTGTGGTCCCTAGGCCAACAGCATCAGCACATCTTGCCCTCACCAGACCTACTGAATCCGAAACTCCCAGCGCAAGGCCCAGCAGTCTTTCAACAAGCCCTCCAGGGGGCTTTGGTGCATGCTCAAGTTTGAGAACCATGGGCTTTGCCACAGTTAAAAAGATGTTTTAATGGACTGGTTTCCTCCTAAGCTCTGAGGTGCTCTCATATTCCCTCCATAAGTAAAGAGATTTTTTTTGTATAATTCTTTGCAGAAACTGTTAATGTCTTTATTTCTCATATTTTTCCCCCTACAAGCTCCTGAAAGATCTTTTTGAAAAATTGACAAAGGATGCTATCAAGGGCTATGTTTGGGTGGATGGAAATAACCTTTTGAAAATGGATAAAGCCTGGGTGTGGTGACTCACGTCCATAATCCCAACACTTTGGGAGGCCAGGGCAGGAGGATTGCTTTATCGCAGGAGTTGAAGACCAGCCTATGCAACATAGTGAGACCTTGTCTCTACAAAAAATTTTAAAAATTAGCTGGCTGTGGTGGTGCATGCCTGTGGTCCCAGCTACTTGGGAGGCAGAGGCGGGAGGATCACTCGAGCCCAGGAGGTTGAGGGTGCAGTGAGCCATGATCTGGCCACTGCACTCCAGCCTGGGTGACAGAGTGAGACCCTGTATCAAAAAATAGATAATAAAAATGGATAAAAATATAACAATGAATTGTTAGTCTACAAATGGTAGTCATTTTTCACAATTGGCAGTAAAAATATGATTTGTGTAAGGTATGAGTTTACCATATTTGTTCATTAGATGTTAGTTTCAAGGGAAAGTATCATGTATTTTCCAGCATGATAATGATGAACCATTTAAAGTACGGCTCATAAAAATGAAAAAAAAAAAAGGAAGATAAAACCACCTTGGGTACATAGGTATGTAATAAATACCTGTTGAGTTATTGGTAATCTCTTGCTAGAACTGAATCTCAGTACTTCAGAGCATGTAAAAATCAATTTTCTGTGATCCCACTTAATCACACCGTGTTTTCTTTTTTTAGATTTCAACTGGCAATTCTGCAGGGGTTGGAGACCAATAGCAATGTCATGCTTTTTTGTTGTTGTTACTGTCTGACTCATGGATTCAGCATTTCAGAATATGGTACTCTAATCTTAAGGCTTTGAAAAGAAACCATGGTCATTTTTTCTTCATGTTTTACTTGTATTAATTGGGCTGGGTCCTAACTGGTTGCCGGAGCCCAGAAATCCAAGTTCTGTCTTTTCAGGGAATATGCATAGCTAAAGAGTTCATTGTGTTTGCAAAGGTATACTAGGAGTTCTCATTTCCTCACACACTCATGTCTGTAGGCTGTTAAGCTCTCATTTCAATTTTTGCAGTCTTTTAAAACACCACACAACTTTTCCATCTTGAAGACCAGTTAAAACTACCTCTGGCCAAAAATGTTAGTGTTACTAGATATTATCAAGGTGTGAGACTGAAAAGTTAGAAGGCTTTAAGATGTAAATTATATAAGTTAACGTTTTCTTTCTCTAAAAGTTCTGACCCTTGCTGCCCCCTCATTCAGATGTTCTTAATTGAAAGGGGAAAGAAAATATCAGAGAACTTAAAGATGGCCTTCATAACTTTGACTCAAAATCAACACATTTCATTATGTATAGGTCCTACACCTTGCTTCCTCAAGCGGGCCATGAAAAAAAATCTCATGACCATGCAAACTGATGCCACCCCAAAATCATGGTAACGATTTGAATTGCTCTCAGTATTGATCTCAAACTCCCTCCTGTTGTCAGCAGCTTATTGCAAACTGGCCATTCTAAACCCTTTTACCCCCACCTTCTCTCAATCTCAGCAGTTAATCTCAGCCCTCCCCCACCACATAACAGCCTCTGGCAGAACTTGCCACTTAGACACCCATACACACACCCTTCCTTACCTTCTTGCCAGTGCCTGTCCTGCCCAAGACAAATCCCTTTTCCTGTGCCCTAGGACCTCTCCCTTGATAAATGACTTGATCTAGCTACAGCCTCACACTCCTGGCACATACAGCTTTGTATTTAAACATGTTCAGATACTCCTGCTTCAAACAAAAGACCTTTCCTCAACCCTTTGAAAGCCTGAGTACCACTAAAGTATACTGCCCTTATCTGCACTCTGTCCATTCTGCAGTCCACTGAGGCAGTGGTTTTTAACCCTGGCTGCATGTTAGGGTCACCTGGGAAGCTTTAAAAAGTCCTAATTCCTGGGCTGGACCACAGACCAATTAAATCAGCATGGGGAGGTGGGGATGGGTTTCAGTCGTTAAAAAGAAGTGTAGCTGAGGCTGAGAACCACCACTCTAAAACCTGGCTGCTACCCTTGCTACCATTAAAACTGTTCTTGCTGGATTCACCAGTGACTTCTACTGTCAAAATTTAGCCCATAGGTTGATTTTTATGATACTGATGCTATATAGCCACTTCCTTCTTTGGAATGTTCCCTTTCCTGACCCTACTTTCCTAATTTTTCTCCCACTTCTTTGCTCTTTCTCACTTTGTCTGGAGTTGTTTGGTAGGTCAGTCTAGCAGACTGGATGCCGGTCTCTGCCGCCACCTCCGTTACTTTAGTGAACACCTGTATGCCAGTGAGTTCCTTTGCCATACCATCTTAATGCACCAACTTAAAAGCACAGATTAGAGTGAAGCATTCACATTTATTACTGCAGGCTTCTAGGAAAGCATATTAAAGGTCTCTGGTCCTTCTCTCACCTTCCTTGTTCCTCCTCCAAGCCCAGTGAGGTAGGAGGAATTGCTAATTAGATTAGTGAGATTCTAAGGTGGGTCACTCCTGTTTACTTATGAGTTGCTATTTATGAAAAGATGGCCTGGACTGTGTTCCCTTTTCTGCTTTCTCCTCTTCAGGGTCTTGGACTGGTAAGGGGGCCTGTGCCCAAAAGGGGCTCCTCCACCTAATGCTGTCTTTAATCTGTGGCTTTCTGCTGCTGGTTAATTTTTAAATTTCGCTTCCTCAAGCCTTTTTGGCCTTGAACTTCATGTTGATTTTTATCAAAGAACTTTTTATTGGGGCATCAGTACTAGCCCTATGAATACAGTGAAACTTGGGGTTCCACTTTCATCAGAAGTGACCCTGTGTGTTCCTGATGTCTTTGAATCACTAGTTTCTGATTCAAAATACGGGGTAGGTGGATCTGATTAGTAGTCATATGCCTGTGTCCTGGCTAGGAAGTCAGAATGAGGTTATCTGGAAAGTTGAGCTTCCTCACACATGGGAAGGTACTTCAGATGCTGGACAGCCAATAAGAATAACAAAGGTCCACCAGAACCATTGCCCCAGTCACTGATTGAACAAACATTTACTGAACACTGATGAAGTGAAGTCCTCCTCAGGGACCTCTTAGGGAAGAGGGTAACTGTTGTAAAGCAGGATACTCCTGGGCCCCTTAGATATACTATCCTGGAGACTATTAGGCACCTGTCCAGAGTACCTAATAATAATAATGGCAAATATGTACTTGGTGGTCTGCCATTTGGAAACATCTCACTTATTCAACAACTCTAAAGGTAGGTACTTTTATCTCCATTTTAAAACAATGAAATATGCTTGTAGTTACAGACAAACTTGCTCAAGTCACATATCTATTAAGTGTCAGTCAAGATTCAGATTCAAGTCTTTGATGTTAAAGAGTGTCTGTTCCCAACCAATACCTCTGCTGCCTCTTTTTACAAACTGAACTGTTGGAGGGCATGTACATATGCATAAGCTGTGGGCCACTGGGCCATGGGCCAGTGTCTGATGAGACCTCTTTATTGACTTGTTTGTCCTGGTGGGCTGTTTCTCTACCAGGCAACTGTGAATGGGCTCATCCCTTCTCTGTGTGTACATCATTGAAAGGAGATAGCCGGTTTCTGTGACATCCTCTTATAACAACCTAGTTTTGTTCTTGAGAGTGACCAGAGCAAGAGAAAAGTCAATGAAATTTTGCAGATCTTGCAAACCTATGGCAATAAGAAGGTATCGTCCTTTGTGTACCAAGGCACAACTGATTCCTAAGCGAGGAGGATATGTGTTCTGAGATGTTAATGTTAGTGATAGACTGTTTTCAACACCTCGGTAAACATTTCTTTGACTGTTAGCAAAAGCTGCCTTAACAGTCTTGGGTTTTAGAAATGCCCCTTCATTCATTAGCTGTGTATAGAACACATCTTATGCCAAGCACTCTGCTAGGAGCTGGGTATATAGAGAAGAACGGCATTCCTGCTCTCATGATGTTCATGGTCTTCTGTGGAAGAGACCAGAAAAACAAGTATTACAATGTAGAATGAAATAAGAATGACAGGGTATTTTGGCAGCAAGGAGGAGGGTACTTTAACTCAAACTGGGCAGTGGAAGAAGTAAAAAAAAAAAACTGAATGAAATCCTGAAGTATGAGCAGGAGTTAAGAAGAGTGGATGAAGCCCTCCAAGGGTAAGAGCATGGTTTGTGCAGAGCACTGCAAGTGTTTTAATATGGCCCACATGTAAAGCTTACAGAGGAACAAAGAGAGGAAGGCAAGAGACCGGAAGTGAAGGGTCCTGTATATACTGGCTTACTTGTTGAGTGGAGAACTATTGCAGTATTCCTCTGCTAAGCTCAGGGTGCATTCATGGAAACCCTACTGCAACTGGCCCATTGTGTATACAAAGCTGGAACTGAGATGTGAACAGATTTGCATTGCCTTGATCACCTTCCGGAGGAAATACAGCTAGGCCCACTTATTGGCGGGAGCTACTGACATGTTAAAACTAGGTTAAACTGAATTGGAAGTAATGCTTTATTTGGAATCATGGCTGACTGATTCCATTACATGTTCTAGCATAATACCAGTCTGAGGTTATTCCCCTTGAACCACCGACTTAGTAGAGTTTAATGCACAATGTGATGGACTTAGTTCCTTGTACTGGTCTTCAGTGACGAAGTTGTTCAACTACCAGTTAAGTTTTTTGGGCTTTGTTTCTCAGTAGTGACAATAAATTTGTGTTGATCTGTTTACACCTTTTGGACTGAACACCTTAGCAATCTTTGATATTTTAAGCCTACAGAAAGTGCCCATGGGATAAAACCAATCTGCTGGCTCACACTAAGTTCTGATCCCATGATTTTGGTCTCATTAATACCGTGCTATAAATAAAGTTAGCTAAACCTTTTGAAACTGCATAAAAGTGAATTAATTGTGAGTTTTGGGCCAACATTTTTCCTGAACAGCTTCTGACTGTCCAGCATTTTAAATTAGGCAATGCAGTCTAGCTTTTGTACATAGAAATAAGAAAGTGACTTTTATGTTCCATTATTAAAATAGTATCGGGAGGACAGGTAAATATACTAATTTTTCATTGCTCATTGTAGAGAATTAAGGTATATTGACTAGTGAAATAGAGGGGGATCATATGAAAATATGATTACAGAGATTATCACTAGAAGAAAAATTCAGACTGCTAATTATGAGAAAAAACATGTATGCACAACCAAACAAATCACAAAAATGAAAGATATCTAAAACCATAGAATAGGAACAAATGTACCTGTCATATTAATAAAAGTAAACTTATCTGTAGATAAAAGGCAAAAATGTCAGCAAACACTAATTTCATGTTATCAGAAAGGTTGAGCAAAAGTAAACCAAGCAAACACAAACAAGAAAATGAGTTGTAGTCTGCATATCAGGCAAGGTTGAACTTAGGGAAAAGGAACTGAAAAAAAAAACACGACATAATGCTAAAGGGTGTGACTCACGAGATAATAATGTTTCTAGATATCTGTGTACCAAATAATGGAAAACCATTTATGTATTGGAAACCACAGGAGACACGGGAAGAAACAAAAATACAATGTTAGCTGGATATTTTAATTCAATTCTGTCAATTCATGACAGATCAAGTGGATAAAAAAACTAGGACATGGGATGATTTAAATAAGGTACAGAAGATCTAGTTGATACATATTAGACTTTACCCTAAAAATGGTAACTACGCTTTAAAGTATCCGTGAAACATTTCCCCATTTGACTGTGTATTAGAGCATACAGAAAACATAAGTTTCAGAACAGAGAAAAGGAACAACAGATGGCATTTGCTGATAAAAATGCAATAAACTTAGAATTTGAGGATAAGTGGTCAGAAAAAAAAATGCAATAAATTAAAGCCAGAAAACACTGCTCATCTGCAATCCAAAGTGTTTTTAAGCTCTTCAGCTATTCTTGGGTTGATTAGGAAATGCAAAGCATTAAAAAAAGCATTTCATATCTAAAATATAAACTTGTTCCTCTGAGATACAAATAAAACAGTGCTCAGAGGAAAATTCATTGCCCTAAAATTTGTGTATTAAAAACTAGGATAAATGTTGTATAACTCAAAATATTAGGAAAAGGAATCTTTTAAAAGCAGGCTAAAAGAATCAAGAAAAATTAATTAGAAAAATGAGGAAACAGAATTAAAGCTAATTTTTAAAATATGTAGTAAAATGTGTAACATTTTAGCTAACATTACAAGAGAAGACAAACACAAAATAAGAATTACCAGGTACTGAATAAGTAAGAGCCATAAAATATACTTTGCTCAACTGTATGCAAACAATTTAAAAACTTGGATTAAATGGATAATTTTCTAGGAAGGTATAATTTGCCAAAAAATTACATCAAAAGAAATCTACTATAACAATTGTCATAGAAGAAATGAAGTATTTCAATTAGCATGACAGACTAAATACTTTTAAAGACCCTACCAATGAAAACAAAGAAATGCATTTGGAGGATTAACAAAAACTTTTTGTAACACCAATTTTTTATTTTACATTTTAAAGCATGAAATGGAATTTATTGTAAAGACATGTATTTTATAGAATCCAAGCAAAAGCTGACCAGCCAGAGATAAAGTGAGGCCAGCTCAGGGAATGTGAGCAGTGGCGATTTATTCCCTCTGGTGTTCCATGTTAGCCTGACACAGAGCCCCCTCTTCACATTCTCGGGGCTCTTGATCCAAAACCGTTTTTAAAAAAAATAATTTTAGACTTAACAGAAAATCTGGCAAAAACAGATTTCCTGTGTGCCCTTCTCTCAGCTTCTCCTAATGTTAACTTACATACCAATGGTACAATTATTGAAACTAGGAAATTAACATTGGCACAATCCTATTAACTACATACTTTATTTGAATTATAGCAGTTTTCCCAGTAATGTTGTTTTTCTGTTTCGGTATGCAATCCAGGATCCATATGTACTTGGGTCTTTCTGGGTTTTCTATTCTGTTCCACTGGTCTACTTGTGCATGGTACCACACTGTTTTAATTATAGAGACTTTATAGTATGTTTTAACAACTGGCAAGGCTAGTCCGCCTTATAATTTTTCCTATTTGTTGTGCTTCTGGCTATTCATACATGTTTGTTTTTCCATATGAACTTTAGTATCAACTTGTCTAAATTCATTTTTAAGGTACATTGGTATTTTATTGATATTAACTGATTTAGGGAGAACTAACATCTTTAAAATGTGGTGTCATCCTATCCAAGAATAGGAGATGTATTTCCATTTATTCAAGTCTATTTTGTGCCTTTTCAGCAGTTTTAAAATTATCCTTGTGTAGGTTTTGTGCATTTCTTGCTAAGCTTATCCCTAAGTGTTTAATTTATTTGCTAGTAAATGAGATTTCGTCTGCCATTATGTCTTCTAACTGGTTATTGCTCTATACATAAAAGCTACTGATTTTGTGTGCTAATATATCTTGCTACCTTACCTAATTTTTTAAAAAAATAAACAGCAGAAATGTATTTCTTATGGTTTCACAGTCTGGGAAGTCCAAGATCAAGGTGCTGGCTGATTCAATGTCTGGTGAGAGCTTGCCTTCAGGTTCATAGATGGCACCTTCTAGTTGTGTCCTCACATGGTGAAGGGGACTAGTTAGCTCTCTGGGGTCTCTTCTATAAGGGCATAAATCCCAATCACTAGGGCTCCACCCTCCTATTCTAATGACCTCCCAAAGGCCCTGACTTCAATACCAACACTTTGGAGGTTAGGATTTCCACCTGTTTTTGGGGGACACAAACATTTATACCATAGCAGTCAGTAACAAACTCTTTTTGTTTTGCAGCCAAAGGTCAGTCAGTTATTATCTTCTTAGCTTAGTCTAATCTAAGCCCTAAAACCATGAAATGCATGGGAAAGGTTTTTTTCTTTTTCTTTTTCAACTTTTATTTTAGATTTAAGGGGTACATGTGCAGGTTTGTTACCTGGGTATATTGCGTGATGCTGAGGTTTGGGGTATGAATGACCTGTCACCCAGGTACTGAGCATCCTTACAGAATTCTTTTACTTTTGAAGTTAGTTTTATCATTGTTCCTCTAGAAAAACAACAAACAAACCAAAAATTATTTCTAAACACCCAGAATAATGACAAGAAATGAAAAAAATCTATAGAAGTAAAAAATGACGTGAAAGCTTAAACCTGGGAAAGCAAGTAAGACAAAAGCCATCTTTTACCTTGAAGGTACCTACTAAGCCTTGATTACCCTGAGCCTCTGTTGTGCTGACTGAGATGGGTGCAGGAGGTAAAGCAGGGCCTGCTCAAGGCAGGAAGTTTAATCTGAGATCTCCCACAAAGTGGGGATCCTCCAAGTGCTACCCTTACTGTGTAAAGGTAAACACTAAATAAGCCACCAAGCAGAAATAACAGCAAGGAAAATTGCCTTTCTTGACCTTGGCCCTGGGTAGAGGAAAAGCTGTTCTTGTCTCACCAACCTAAAAATGTTTAACAAGTTGTCCCTTATATAGAGAGTTGAGGCTCAAATTTATACTGCTTGTATGGTGCAAAATACTGCATGAGGAAATTTAATTTACAGTAGACCCAAGCCAGTTGTAACCCCAGATAACTACTAGAAGCAACCACAAATTCTCTCTGGAGGAATGAACCTTCAATCCAGGTATCAGATAACTCTCATAGATAAAGTTATGAATATGAACAACTTAAGCCAATACCTTTGAAAGCTTAGACAAAATTCCTAGGGAAAATAATTTCTCAAAACTCATTCAGGGGAAATAGAAAGCTTGATTAGTTTTGTAACATTAAACAAATTTAGTAAGTAGTTTAAAATCTGGGCCTGTGTACTCTGCAGAAAGTTTTTATGGGACCCCCAGAATGCCATCAGTTTTTTTTCTGGAGCTTGACACATTGATTGTAAAGTTCATTTGGAAGAACAAATAAACAAGAGCAGCCCAAGGAAACCCTTTTAAGAGAGCACTTGGTAGGAGGAGGGCTAGTCCCACTACATGTTAAAACATAAAGCCTCAACTCTGAAAGTGTGGTATAGGTTCATGCATAGATCAATGGAACGATATAGAAAATTCTGAAACAGGCCCAATTGCATATGAAAATTCAGGATACAATAAAGGTGGTGCCCTAAGTCAGTGGGGGAAAAGATGGATTATAAAAATGAATGGTGTTGAGATAACTGGGTATAGTTATATAGCTACATATAAATATATAGCTATACAGGAAAAAGTGGATCTGTTTCTCACACTGCCAGGATAATTTTCAAATTGATGAGAAATTTAATTGTACAATTTAAACTATACAACTACTGGAAAAAAAAAAGATTAATTCCTTTGTGACAGGGGTCAGCAAGCCACATAGCCTGTAGGCCAAATCTGACTGACCCAAGGCCTAGTTTTGGGCTGCTACAAGCTAAGAATGGTGTTTTGTTTTGTTTTTTCTTCCACCTTTAAAGTGTTCAATAACAAAAGAGGAGACCATGGAACAGAGACTTTATGTGGTTGCAAACTCTAAAATATTTGCTATCCAAACTTTTATTTTAAAAAGACTGTGGACCCATGCTTTGTAACCTGGGTTAGCTATTGCATAATAATGCCACTGAACTCAGCTGGGGCACCTCTGCTCTAAGTGTCCCTCATCTCCTTGGACCAGTACAAAAATATACTCCACTCCTTTGGTAGAAGGGAATGTAAATCTACATGGCAAAGGATGGGGATATAGAGAATGGAAAGTTTTGGGACCAATAATGTACTCTTGCACACTAAATACTACTAAAAATTTAGATGCAATAAGAGATATATTTGACTGTTGAAAAAAAAATCTTGCATGCATATACACAGTAAGCAAACTAAAATGTAAGTGATAACCCAGAAACATGGTTGCAACTTACATCACAGATTAAAGGCTAATACTCCTAATTTATAAATAACATAAAAATAGAGAATTTCCTGTAGACCACTGTAGAAGAGATATGAGCAGACAGTTCACGGAAAAAATGCAAATGTCTCTCAAACGTGAAAAGATGCTCAACTTTCCATATAGTCGATTGATTTTCAAAGCAACCTAATGAGTAGATATTCTTATCATCCCCATTTAAGAGACAAACCAAGTCATAAAGATGTGAAGTATTATGCTTGAACACAAAAAGCTAAGAAGTAATGGTGCCAGGATTTGAACCCAGTCAGGCTGGCTCTAGATGAAAGACTAAGTTACCATGACTAAATGAGGCTTATTTCAGGAATGCAAGGATCATTTAATATTAGGAATAGCTGGGTGTTTCCTTAATATGATAAAATATATTTATCTCAATCCAAAGCCTGTGTCGTGCTTAATTGAGAATACCAGAAGCAATTTCATTAAAGTCAGGAACAAGAAAAAGATGTCCACTAATTATCACTATTATTTAAAAATGTTCTGTAAGACTTAGGCGAAACAATTAGACAAGTGAAAGAAATTAAAGATACAGAAATTAGAAGAGAAGAGAAAATTATAATTTTCAGATGATACAGAGTTTTTTACTTAGAAACTAAAGAAGACTAACCAGACCTTACAAAATAAGAATTTAACAAATTAATTTTCAGAAATCAATAGCTTTTATAGATACAATATCTAATTTCAATCTCTAAGGGAAGAAAAGACCCTTTTTATAATAGCACAAAACATAAATGATAACATACTTAGGAATAAACACAAGAAATGTTATTTGTAGAAAATGTTAAAATGCTAATGAGAGATGAAACAAGACACAAACAAATGGGAAGATAAACCACGTCCTTGCATAGAAATACGCAGCATCGTAAAGATATCACTTCTCTCAATTTACAAATCTAATGTGATCTTCAATAAAAATACTAATAGAATTGAAAAAAATTACATAAATTGATTCTAAAGTTCATATTAAAAAAAGTGATAGAGGGAGACTACTAGATATTAAAATGTATACATCTACAGCAATTAAAACAGTAGTAATAATTTGTGAGTAGTCATACAGATGAGTGGAACAGAACAGTTCAAAAATAGATCTAAATACTTACGAGAATTGAGAATATGATAAAGGTGGCTTTTCAATCAGTGGAAAAAAGATTAGTCAGCAAATGGGGTGGGAACTACTAGGTAGAGCTCTGGTGAAAAAAATTAAGTTGGATCTATACTTCACCTCTTATACCAGGACAAATTACAGACAGTCTAAAGATTTAAACATAAAAAAAAAAAAAAATACTTTTTCTAAAAGTACAAAAAAAAAAAAAAAAAAGGAAAGTTATTTTATAACCTAAGACTGGGGAAGGCCTTTCTAAGTATGACACAAAACCCAGAAGCCATAAAAGAAAAGATTGCTAGATTAGACTTCATAGAGATAAAAAGTTTCATTATGACAGTGGCACCTTATAAGCAAATGCAAATGAGAACTTGGGCAAGTAATGTATAACTCTGCCAAGATGAAGGCCTAAGTTATCTAAAATAGAAAGAGTCCCTATCAATAAAAAAGAAAACACATTAGCAATCCAGTATAAAAATGGACAAAGGAGATTAACAGACATTTAATAGAAGAGAAAATACAAATGACTTTGAAGCATACGAAAATGCTTAATAATAGAAGTTTTTCACCTACCAAAAATAATAAAGTTTGTTAACACACTATAATGGCAAATGTGTAGTTAAATAGATGCTCTCATACATTGTATAAACTAGTGCAAACTATAAAGGGTTGGCAGTATCTTATTAAAATTACAAAGGTTCATTACATTTTTAAACCCAGCAATTCTAGGAATTTGTCCTACAGATACAATTGTATCTATACATGTGAAATAACGTATGTCAACATAAAAATGTATAGAAAGATGAATCTCTAAGTAAAAATTTTTTATTGGGGAATAATACACAAGATGTGGGATTGCAATCCAGGTCATACATACAGACAGACCAAGGTGTCCTCCAGTATGTCCAGAGAAAAGGAAAAGGTTAGGGTTTTACTGGGGAAAGAGGAGGTTATACAAGTCGTTTTGAAAGAAAGTCATTGGTGGGGATAGTGTCTTTTGGGAGCTGGCAAGTGCTGATTTCTGAGTGGTGGCAGTTATTGGGTGAAATTTGTGATCTTAAAATTATTTTTGTTCAATTGGCCTTGCATATGAGTCAATGTGTCAGGCAAGTGTTCTTAGAAAAGTGATTAGCTGCCCTGCTGTCCTTGTGTGACTTAAGTTGGTAAGCTTTGATTCGTTTCTGTTATCAGGCAAATCGTGCATGAAATCCCTCCTTTCATAGCCTTCCCTGGCTCCATTTTGTCAGGGTTTGACACGAGTGACTCCATTTTGAATCTGACAACTTTTGCATGAGCGAGACTAACCATTAGAATTCACCAGAGGTGAGTCAGGTTCAGTCCTCACACAGGGAAGGCAATTACACAAGGCTTTAATACCAGGAGGTTGGTCATTTGAGGTCATCTTAAAGAGGCTGCCTAACACATGGGTAAATATTTTAAAAGCCTAACTATATCTGGCTTTCAAGAGGCATACTTTGAGTGTTAAGAGAAAGATTGAAAGTAAAAGGATGATTAAAAACACACCAACCAAAAAAAGGCTGATATAGCTATACAAATATCAGTTGAGATAAATGTAAGTCAAGAAGCATTACTAAGGACACAGAGGAACATTTCATAGAGATAAAAAGATAAATCTACCAGAAAGATATAGTTTGTATTTTAATGCAACTAATAATATAGCTTCAAAATATAGAAAACAAAATTACAGACCTGGAAGTACCTGATACTACAAGTAGTCATTAATAATATGGATGATTACAACAAAATGAATAATAAATTTAACCTAATTGATGTCTATAGAATATTATAATCAGCAGTGTCAGAAGAGGTATTCTTTCCAAGCACCCACTGAATTTTTACCAGAATTTATCATATGCTGGTCTTTAAAGTAAGTCCCAACAAATTCCAAAGGGTAAATCACCTAAAATATGTTCTCTGACCAAAGTGAAATTACTCTAAAAATCAATTTTTTAAAAACCCCAGCAGAGCCTGAAATATTTAGAAATTAAACATTACAATTCTAAATTATTGATAGTTCAAAAATAAATTACAATAGATGTTAGACAATATTTTGAACTATATGGCAATTTTTAAATGACATCAAAACTTGCATAAAAAAAGGCTAAAAGTCAGTCTAAGTACGCATCTCAAAAAGTAGAAACAGGATAGCAACAAACCCAGAGATTGGTTCTCTGAAAAGACTAATAATATTGATAAACCTCTAGCAAGACTGATTAAAAAAAAAAAAAAAAAGTCAAAAAAATGAGAACATAAGCCCCAGGCTGGGATAAAATGTTTACAAAAGACACATCTGATAAAGGACTGTTATCCAAACTGTAAAAAGAACTCTTAAAACTCAGCAATAAGAAAAAAAAAAAAGCCCTAAATTAAAAAGTAGACAAAAGATCTGAACAGACACCTCACCAAAGAAGATATACAGATGGAAAATAAGCATATGAAAAGATGCTCATCATATGTCATTAGGGAACTGCAGAATAAAATAATAATGAGATGCCATGACATACCTATTACAATGGTGATTTTCCAAAACACTGACAACACCAAATGCTGGTGAGCATGTGGAGCAACAGGAACGCTAATGGGAATTAGCTAATGGGCATGAAAAATGGCACAGCTATGATGAAAGACAGTTTGGCAGTTTCTTGCAAAACTAAGCATGCTGTTACCATACAATCTAGCAACGATGCTTCCTGGTATTTATCCAAATGAGCTGAAAACTATGTCCACAGAAAGACTGCACACAGGTGTTTATAGCAGATTTATTTGTAATTGCCCAGGATGTCTTTCAGCAGGTAAATGGATAAACAATCTGGTACATGCAGACAATGGAATATTATTTAACTCTAAAAAGAAATGATCTATTCAGCCATGAAAAGACATAGAGGAAATTTAAATGCATATTGCTAAGTGAAAGAAGCCAATCTGAAAAGGCTACATATAGTATGATTTCATCTATATGAAAAGGCAAAATTATGGGGACAGTAAAAAGATGAATTGTTGCCAAGGGTTAGATGGGAAGGAGAGATGAATAGGCAGAGCACAGAAGATTTTTAGGGCAGTGAAAATATTCTGTATGATACTACAATAATGGATAAATGCCATTATACACTTATCAAAACCCATAGAATGTATAACACTAATAGTGAACATTAGTGTGTCAACTATGGACTTTGGATGATAAAGATGTGTCACTGTGTTATGGTAATGTGTTGATTGTAACAAATGTTATCACTCTGGTGAGGAAGGCTGTGCATGTGTGGGGGAAGAAGGTATATGGGAACTCTCTGTACTTCTGCTCAATTTAGCTGTGAATCCAAAACTAGTCTAAACTCTATTTTAAAAATAGAAAAAAAGGAACAGATTGCCAATATAAAACCCCAGAAAAAGCCTGGGGTTTTAAAAAACCCCAAACCTTCATATTCTAAGAATGTAATATGAAGAACTTTATGTCAGCAAATCAGAAAATCCACATGAAATGGAATTTCTAGGAAAATACAGCTTACCAGCTCAAGAGTAAATAGAAGTCTGGGCATGGTGGCTCATGCCTGTAATCCCAGCTCTTTGGGAGGCCAAGGTGGGTGGATCACTTAAGTCCAGGAGTTCAAGACCAGCCTGGCCAACATGTGAAACCCCATCTCTATTAAAAATACAAATAATTAGCTGAGCATGGTGGCGTGCACCTGTAATCCCGGGTACTCGGGAGGCTGAGGTGGGAGAATCACCTGAGCCAGGGAGGTCGAGACTGCAATGAGCTGAGATGCTGCCACTGCACTCCAGCCTGGGCAACCGGAGTGAGACCCTGTAACAACAACAACAACAACAACGACAACAACAACAAACCCAAAAGAATAAATAGAAAATTTGAATAGTCTATATATGTTTAAGAAGTTGAATCTGGGCCGGGCACAGTGGCCTACGCCTGTAATCCCAGCACTTTGGGAGACTGAGGCAGGTGGATCACTTAAGGTCAGGAGCTCGAGACCAGCCTGGCCAACATGATGAAACCCCATCTCTACTAAAATACAAAAATTAGCTGGTCATTGTGGCATGCTCCTGTAATCCTAGCTACTCAGGAGGCTGAGGCATGAGAATCGCTTGAACCTAGGAGGTGAAGATTGCAGTGAGCTGAGATCGCACCACTGCACTCCAGCCTGGGTGACAGAATGAGACTGTGTTTCAAAAAAAGAGAAAAGAATAAAAAGAAAAAAAAAGTTGAATGTGTAACTATAACTTTCCCATGAACAAATCCCCAGTCCAGATTTTTTCTTCACCAGCAAATTCTTTTAAACGTTTAAAGAATTGACACTAGTCTTATACAAACTGTTTGAAATAATAGAAAAAGAAAAATAATTCCCAATTCACTTTGAGGCTACCATAATTTTAATACCAAAGGGTGGCAGGTTCATTACAAGAAAGGAAAATTATAGGCCATTATATCTAATAAACATACTTATAAATATCTTAAAGAAAATATTAGAAAGTAAAGTTCAGTGAATTATTTATTTTAGGAATGCAAGATTTTGGCTTAACATCACAAAATCAGCGTTTTCAACCCCTTCAACTGGATTTATTTTCACCAAACTATCTGGGACAACTGGATATCCACATGCAAAATAATGAAATTGGATCCCTCTTTATACAATATACAAAATTAACTCAAAACATATCAAAGACCTACATGTAAGGGCTAAAACTAGAAAACATTTAGAAGAAAACAAATGCATAAATCTTCATGACCTTGGACGAGGTAATGGTTTATTAGATGTGACACCACATGCACAAGAAACTGAAGAAAAAATAGATAAATAAGACTTTATCAAAATTTAAAATTTTTTGCTTCAAAAAGACACTGCCAAGAAGATGAAACGACGACCACAGAATGGGAGAAAATATTTGCAAATCATATATCGGATAAGGGTCTGATATCCAGAATATATAAAGAACTCTTATGACTCAACAACCAAAATGTAAACAATCCAATTTAAAAATGGGCAAAAAGACTCGAGTAAGCATTTCTCCAAAGAAGATGTATGCATGGCCAACAAGCACGTGAAAAGATGCTCAACATCATTAGTCACTGAAGAAATACCAAAACGACAAGATGCCACTTTACACCCACTCCTAGACAGTTAAAAACTTATGTACCCCCAAAAGCTTGTACACAAATGTTCATTATAGCCTTATTTACAATAGACTAAAAGTGAAAACCACCCAAGTACCTATCAACTGATGAATGGTAAACAAAATGTGGTATATCTGTACAATAAAACATCATTCTGCCATGGAAAGACTGAAGTACTGATTCATGTGGCAACATGGATTAACTTTGAGAATATTATGCTAATTGAAAAACACCAGACACAAAAGGCCATATTCCACTTACATGAAATGTTCAGAATAGAATAGGCAAATCCGTAGAGACAGGTATTGGAGACAGAGAGTAGATTACTAGCTGCCAAGGGGAAAAGGGGAATGGGGAAGGACTGCTAGTAGGTATGAGGTTTCTTTCTGGAGTGATGAAAATGTTCTGGAGTTATATAATGGTAATCGTTGCACAACTTTGTGAATATACTAAAAACCACTGAATTGCACTCTTTGCAATGGAATGATGACTTTCAAGATATATGAATTATGTTTCCATTTAAATATTAGTGTATTTCACTACATTAGCATCATAAGGCAGAAAAAATATCTCAATAGAGTGATGCAGAAAAAGCATTTGATAAAATCAAATACTTATTCATAGTAAACACTTAACACACTAAGAATAGAAGGAAACATCTTTAAATTGGTAAAGATCAGTAAAAATCTTACAGGAAATATCATAGTTAATAGTGAAATATGAAAAGCTTTCACCCTGAGATTAGGAATATTTCCTAATACTATTTCTATTAAACATTGTACTAGAGATCTTAACCATTGCAATAAGGCAAGGAAAAGAAGTTACAGACTGCAAAGCATATGATTGTTTATGTAGAACATCCAAAAGAATCTATGGTCAATTAAATTTATTAGAAATAAGTAAATTTAGCAAGGCTACTTGATTCAAGTTTACTCTACAAAAATCAATGATATTTTTATATATCTGCCATATTCAGTTCAAAAATGAAATTTAAAAATATTTACAATGGCATCAAAGACAAACTGAGAATAAATCTAATGAAAGATGAGAAAAAATCTATATATGGAAAGCATTACAGAGGAAAAATAAAGATGGTCTAAATAAATGGAGAGATCTGCTGTGTTCATGAATGGAAAGCCTCAGTATTGTAAAGATGTCAGTTATTTTCAAACTGGTCTACAGAGTTAATGCAATTCCAGTTAAAATCACAGCAGATTTCTTGGGGGAAATTAAGCTGATTCTGAAACATATGGCAACATTAGAGACCAAGAATAGAGAAGAGAGTGTTTAAAGAACACAGCTGGAAGACACACTGCTAGCTATCAAGACTTCCTATAAAGTTACAGTAATTAATACCATGTGGTATTGGTGCAAGAATAAACAAATAAAACAGTGAAACAGAAGAGTCTAGAAGCTGATCCACACACATAATCACTTAACTAAGGACAAAGGTAATGATGTAGTGCAGCATGGAAGGGATGACCTATTCAATATATGGTGCTGACTCAGTTGGATATTCACAGGTAATATACATCTTGATCCCTATTTTCACAACTTGAAAAAAAAAGAAGTCCATATAGATTGCATAATAAAGATGAAAGTGTAAAAAGGTAAAGATTATGGTTAAAAAAAGGAAAGTATCTTCATTTACTTGAAGTAGGTAAAGATTTAAAAAATAAAATACCAAAAGCATTACCTAGAAAAAGAAAATGATTACTATAATTATTGGATCATATTAAAGTTGAAATGTTCTATTTATCAAAAGACCCCATTAGTAAAAAAGCAAGCCAAAAAATAGGAGATTATACCTGCAACACAAATATTTGACAAAGGACTTGCATTCAGAATCTATTTTTAAAAGTATTACAAATCAATTAAAACAAACAGATGATCCAATGAAATTATGGGCAAATGACTTGAAGAAAAAATCACAAAAGAGAATATCTGAATGGCCAATAGATATATCAAAAAATGCTTAAACATCATTAGTCATCCATGAAATGCAAATTAAAACCCAATGTGATATTACTACACGCTCAACAGAAGGTCTAACATTAGAAAGATAACACCAACTACTAAGTAAGGATACAGAGCAACAAACACTCTCATAAACTACTGTCAGGGAATAAATTCATACAACCAGTTTGGAAAGTTATTTGACAATGTTCATTAAAGCTGAACATACACAAACCCAATCTACCAGAAATTCCACTCTAAAGTACAAACCCCATAGAAATATACATACACATACATATATGCATCAAAACATATGTACACAAGAGTACTACATATAACGGTGAAAACTGGAAATGATACCAATACCCATCAACAGGGTAATGAATTCATAAGTTGTGTTATATTCACAGAACAGAACACTATACAGAAATGAGGATTAACAAACTGTATGCAGCAACACGTATGAATCTCAGAATTACAGTGTTGAGCAAAAGTCAAAGATGAGAACGCATTGTATGATTCCATTTATATAGGGTTGAGAAGAAGCAAAACTGAACTTTGCTGTTACAAATCAGGATTGTGCTTGCTGTAGATGTGAGTAGTAACTGGAGGGAGAAAAAGGGCCTGTGGAAACTGTGGTCATGTTCTGTGTCTTTGTTTAGAGGATGTGTTCTTGCTATATCCTGAATGTGTCCCTCCAAAATGTGTGTGTTGGAAACTTAATCCCCAATGCCACAGTGTTGGGAGGTGGGACCTAACTGGAGGTGTTTAGGTCATGAAGGCTTGTGAATGAATTAATGACTCTATAAAAAGGGCTGTGGGTGTGGGTTCACCCCCTTCCACCATCCGCTGTGTGAGGATGCAACAAGAAGGTTCTCATCAGATTTTGATACCTTGATCTTGGACTTCCCAGCCTCCAGAACTGTGAAAAGTAAATCTCTCTTCTTTGTAAACAATCCAGTCTCAGGTGTTCTGTTATAGCAGCACAAAATAAACTAAGACAGTTCTGTTTGTAAAAGAGAGTGTACATGGAGCTGTACACTTATGATTGTGCATTTTTATGGAAGTGTATTGTATTCAATAAAACAAGGCAAATGAAAGCCCAAAAAAGTGTGTGAGCAAGGAGAGGTGTTTCTGAGTGTGAGGGGATGTCTGAGAGCTGAGGGGAGGGCATGTGCAGTCCCAGCTCCGCTTTAAGCCCAGGGCCTTGGCAGGAAGTATTGCATAGGATCCCTCCCTCCTGGACTGTCTGAGAGCTCCAGCCCTCCTGCAGTTTGGGGATCCTTGAGGGCCCATGACATTTTCTTTTCGAATAGGCTGTCAGGCCATGCATATTCTCCACGTTGTTTGAAAAGAAACTTCCACAGCATCAGATACATTGGGATTCTGACCCTGAGTCTTCTGGCCGGCATCTGTTCTGATTAGGATACTCACCCTCCTACACGATATCACTGGTGTGGTGTTTCTCCCTCTTCTCCTAACCTCAAAAGGCCTGAGCCCCTGACTGGCCAGTGTGGAGTGGAGGAAAGACCCCAGGCTGCAGGGAAATGAGACCAGTGGAGTACCTGGGTCCAGGGGAGAGGGACTCAGGCAGGAATGATTGTGACCAGCCGATGGGGTAGAACCCAAAGTGTGAAGTTGATTCCTTGTGGAGAGACGAATCCAGGGGTGTGCAGCAACACTGTGTAGGATGTTTGCAACCCACAACTTCAGTGGCAGCATGCTTGCAGGTCATTTGTGAATTGCGTAACACGAAATGAAGCATGCTCCTGTGAAGACATATGCTTTTAGTTTCAGATATTAAACAGTAGCTTCTGTGAGTAACACAGATATAATCCTATACATTTATGAATGCATTGGATAAAGTACTACTTACAAGAACTCCAGTAGGATTGATATCCACACTGCATAGGTGTGTAAAACATGAGTTGCCCAATTCCCCCAACAGGCAGAAAACAGACTCCTTGGCTCAGCCCCGTGAGTCTGCACCACAGGAACCCTACGTAGAATCAGAGTTGGAAAAGCCCGTTGCAGGTCACCTGGTCCAGCCTCTCCCAGGCAGAGGGCTCAGTCCCTGATTCCTGTCCCCAGGGAGCAAGGAAAGCAGGGAAAACCATCTACTCACCTCTCCCAGCGCAACTCCTATGTGAAAGGGAAATAGCAGTGGACAACCTGGGGCTTTCCAGACGCAACACTGCAAAATGAACTAACACAGTTTCTGGATCTATACGGCTACAGCACTGATGAGGTTAAATGCTAACAAGACACCTTGTCTGGAACCAAAGGGTGAGCATAGCTTTAGGTATCTGGATATTATTGTTTTGCATCGCCATTTAAAAGATAATAAAGTGGTATTGTTTCCTCTTTACCCTGAAACCCCAGAAGGAACAAAAATTCCCCTTTCTGTTACATACAAGATTCATAAGAGTTTTGTTTTGAATGTTGGATTCCTTTGGGGGAAGGGGGAACATAAATACTTGGTGTTTGATGTGTGTGTGTGTGTGTGTGCATGCGTGTATGTGTGTGCGCGCACGTGTGTGTGTGTGCACAAAGAAAGAGGTTGCTTTCTCCCTCTCACCTCCCTGCATTACAAGTCTTTGCCTCTTGCTCTGAACTTGTAACTTTCCGCATTGTGCCAGGGGCAGGCAGTTTCTAGGTTGTCGGTTTTCCAAGGTCATCCTTTGAGATTAGCGTTCTGTGGGTTGCATCTGTAATAAGTCAGACAAGGGTTTCTTCCGCTGACTTAGTAGGCTCTTCCCCTCTGATCTGAAACTGCTGAGGAAGTCTCAGCACAGCCCGTAGACTGTTTCGTTGCTATAAATTCCTAAAAGAAAACAAAAGCAGAGTTTCATAATTTTTGGTGCCTCATCTGTCTCCTCCCTCCGTGTCCTTTGGTGACTGTGAAAGGATGTGACGGTGTCTGGTGGAGTTGGTGGAGAGAGAAACAGTGGCCTGTGGGTTGGAGCTCAGAGAAAGAGGTTATCCTGGGATGAAATATCAAACCATATCACATTGATTTTCCCTTTGGGGGGCCCGGATATCACATCCTTCCATTTCCCTCTAGTCCCTGCCTGCCATCGACAGGGAAGCATTAACAGGGAATAATCAATGGCGCTGTGTCCTGAAAATAAGAGGCTTGTCATGTCTCTCCATTTGGTGGAATGGATGTGGGACCAGGGGTCATGTGGCCGCTTCCATCTGTCTCCTGACAGAGGCACTGACTCAGACATGCTTTCCATCCACAGGGCTGCAGTCCACAGCCAGGTGACTGCAAACTCTCCATGGGCATCAAGGAAAACAAGACTTCAATTTCTTTGAACCCCTGTGTCAGGAGCTAGGCTGACTATGAAATATGGCAGCTTAGGAGTGGCATGAGTGAACTTTAATTTCTGGGTTTTGTAAAGGATTGATATTCCCTCATATGCTAGATGCTGCTCTTGCTGTCAAACCAGGCCATGCATTCACTGTTTCATGATAGAATCAGAAATTCAGAATTGGCAGGGACTTAACTCTGTGGCCCAGTCCCATTCCTCATCTGATGTGTGAGTTCACTATAACTTTGCTGGTAAACCCAATGATTGTCTGAGCATCACTGCTGGCTCCTATAATTGCTCATCTGTTTGTCAGAAAGCTCAACTCTTAGAAAGTGTTTTCTTGTACTTTACCAAAATCTATTTTCTGGTGTTTTTCTCGCATTAGTCCCTCCACATGTTAATATGGGCCCTGGAAACAGAAGCTCATTCTCCTGAGAAGCTGCCCTCTATGCTATGGGCCCTGCGTAAGGATCAATAAGGTGGCTCACTTGCCTTATTTCCAGCAATAACCCTGATTTTCTTTGGAGAATCTGCCCTCCTCCACTCTCATGTCATGAGGTTTAATGACATCTCTCTCCCTCCTTTCTCCAAGCTCGATGGGTAGGCATAATTTCTAAAGCTACGCAGTGGGACTCACTGTCCTGAACTTTCAATCTTGATTAGGTGGTAGAAGGACAGCCCCCCTGCCCTGAGACAACACTCGGAGGCCTGTATTCCAGCGAGAGTGCCCTGACAAGTCAGTTCTGGCCACCCTTGCCTGGCTCCTCCACCTTCCCGTCAGTTTCGTGAGTTCTTCAGCCTTTTCCCAGGTAAGTCCAGTTTCCCTTCAATGTATGAGAGTTATAGTCTATTGCCTATGGCAATATCATTCTCAATATAAAACAAAGTGCAGGTTTCAATAGTAACCAGGCTCTGAGGCTGGTCTGCCTTGACTCACGTTAGCCTCACTGACACAGCTCTCCGGGTTTCCTGGTGGGCACCTCATTCTTCCACCATCCATTAAGGGACAGCCTAGCCTTGGGCCTGACACAGAAGGGGAGTAAGAAGCCCTTTGCTGAAACACAGATGGACCACATCCAAGAGTCTAATATGGCAAAGACGGAAGTGACGTCAATTGGATGTAGTGTGTGTGTGTTGTAAATGAACCCATGCAGCATCACCATGATCACCATTTTGTTTTCTAGATGCTCAGAGGTTATTTAGGATCTGAGACTCTTGCTTTGGGGTCATGAATAGCTCCTGTATTTACAGAATGAATTCTTGGTGGGACTTTCGGTGAGTCTAACTTGGGCCTCAGCTTCCTCAACTGTAAAATGGATGGAATAATTTTATCCATCCCACTGATCATACCTGCAAGCCTCTGGGTGGGGCCTTACCACTTGCGGTCACATTGATCCTCTCATTTGGCCCAACTGTATTTGTTTGTTGGGAAGAACAAGCAAGAATTTGGGTAAAAATACTTAGTAAAATGCAATGCATTATGTCTAGGCTGTAGTTTGTTGTAAGAACATCAACCTTCATCTTTTAAAATCTTCTATTCTCTTGGTTGCCTCCAAGATCACTGACAGTTTACCAGTCCCATTTGCAAGGGTTATCAGCATCTGGAAAGCAATTCTTCGAGGTAAGCAACTTTAATTCATTAGCGTGGCTAGAGAACAGGTGCACTTTTTATAATCTCTCCACTTGGAGCTTTAATTCCCTCTTACCAACATTTGTATTACCCATTTCATGGTAAAAGACTTTATTTGACAGAAACGACAAGTAAATTAGGGGTGGAGGGCTTCTGCCTTCTTTCTGATAATCATTACTGATCCTAAATAGTGGCCTGTGTCATCTTTTTTTATACTTGCCCTAAATTTAACTTTAAAAAGCAGGAGCCATTTGTGATGCCCTGGGCTCTTTTTGCAAGTCTCAACTCTTCTGGCTTTGGCCTTCTGACATTCTTTAACCAAAAGTCAGCTTATTTCTTAATTCGCATTCCATTCTGCCAATAACAGAAGCTCATGAGAATAGAGGAAATAGGCAATATTTAGGAAAGTGTTTTGGGCATGGTATCAACTCAAGACCCCCTTGCCTCACTCAAGGAATGAAGCCCTCACTGTTGGTACTGACCGGGGAGTGATTCAAAGGGTTTGCCAGGCTGAAGACCCCCATTATAGACTCACATCATCCGTCATCATGACCTTCTCTTTCCTAGTGCTGCCTGTCGCCCTGCTCGGGGCTTCATGTGACCTTCTCTGTAGGTCCTTGCTTTATGTTTCTTCTTCCCACCCTTTATATTTGTCCTTCCCCCTTTTTAGTGGTGCCCATCAGAGTTCCTTTTGCAGCTGCCTAGATTTCCTTCCATTCCATCTCCCTTTCTTTCCTTTTGGTGACATTTTTAGTGACAGAGTCAGATTTGAGGTTTTGAGGAGTTCCTAGTCATGAACCATCTTCCTTTATGCTATGGAATCACCCCTAGTATGGCTAAAACTAGAAACTGAACACACACACACACACACACACAGACACACACACACACACACACACTGTTCTGGTTATCAAACTACGCTACACATATTAGCACATTGCAGACCATTTGAAAAATATACAGAAATAGAAAATGCAAAAATAAAATCATAATATTACCACCCCCAAACAACTACTCATTGGCATTTTGTTATAATTTCTGTGGATGTTATTCTACATGTATTTTGAATTCTACATGTATATAGTACTCATATTATGCCTCCAACATTTTGTGTTTGACGTGTTACATAGCCTTCCTCCCATATAAATATATATATAACAGGGTCTCACTTTGTCACCCAGGATAGAGTGCAGTGGGGCAAACACATCTCACTGCAGCCTCAACCTCCCAGGCTCAAGCAATCTTCCTGCTTCAGCCCCCCAAGTAGCTGAGATTATAGGCATGCTCCACCATGCCCAGCTAATTTTTGTGTTTTCTGTAGCAACGGGGTCTCACCATGTTGCCTAGGCTGGTCTTGAACTCTTGGTCTCAAGCAATCCTCCTTCCTCAGCCTCCCAAAATACTGAGATTACAGGCATGAGCCACTGCACCAGGCTTTAATGTTAATATATATTTTTATAAGTGCTATATTTAATGGCTGTATCAAACACACAGTGTTCCTCTTATTGAACATTACAGTTGTTCCCAGGCCTTTTTTGTTGTTGTTTTTTTTTTGAGACAGAGTCTTGCTCTGTCTTCCAGGCTGGAGCGCAATGGCGCGATCTTAGCTCACTGCGACCTCTGCCTCCTGGGTTCAAGCAATTCTCTTGCCTCAGCCTCTTGAGTAGTTTGGATTACAGGTGCCCACCACTGCCCCCGGCCCTTTTTTCTTTTATAAATAACTCTGTTCAAGGTTAGCGGGAGCACAGGGCACAAGACCACCCTCACTTGTGACACCAGTTGCTTGCAAGTCCGGGGGCGTTCCAAAAACCATTCTGAGGTTTGATAATTTACTAGAAAGACTCACAGAACTCACTGATAGCTGTTAGACTCACAGTTATGGGTTATTACAGCTAAAGGGCACAAATTAAAATCAGCCAAGGAAAGAGATGCAATTGGCAGAGTCCAGGAAGGTTGCAGGCATGGAGTTTCCAGTTGTCCTTTACCCATGGAGTCCTGGGCAGTGTCCTTTTCCCAGCACTGATGTGTAACAATGCACATGGAATATTGGCAACCAGGGAAGCTCACTCGAGCCTTGGCGTCCTGAGTTTTTGTTGGGGCTCCATAGTTGACTGCCCGTGCAGCTGATCTTTAGTCTCCAGCCCCTTCAGAGGTAAAATGGATACTGCATGGCCCAATGTCCCCATCATAAATCACTGTTAAACTGTCCAGTGATCAAGGCCCCAGGCAAACAAAGGCACTCTTACCAGGCAGGACATCCCAAGGGCCAAAAGCTCACCTTCCTGCAGCAGAGAACAAAGGCCAGACTGCTTTTTGGGTAAGGTGGATTCTTTACTACACACCCTATGACAAATATCTTTGTGCAGAAGCATTTTCCATTTTGAGGGTCAATTTTTAGGGTAAATTATTGGGAGTGGAATTATTGGAGTGAAGGATATAAATATTTTAAAGATTGTTGATACGTATTGCCAAAATGCTTCCCAAGACTAGACCAACTTGTTTTCCATTCCTCTCCACCCCCACCCAGCAGTTATCAGAGCATCTGTTTTATCACAGCCTCACATGCAATGGGCATTGTCATTTTTAAAAAATTCTGGCAATTTGATAGATACAAAGTAGTGGTTTCAAATGATTTTCATTTGCCTTTCTGATTACAAATGAGGGAAAATACTTGCCCATCTTTAAAGGTTTTTCTTGTGGAGAATCTTGAACACCCATAAAAGTTGATAGAATGGTTTGATGAATTCCCATACGCCCATCATCCTAGCCCCACAACCATCAGTCAACTCCTGGGAATTCTACTTCATCCGTAGCCCCACCTTCTTCTCCCACTGTCATAGTGTTTTTGAAGAAAATCTCCTGGACACATAATTTTATCTTTCATATTTCAGTATGAATTTCTAAAAGATGAGGACTCTTCATTAAAAATTCACAAACACAATGATCATACTTTAAAAATTAACAATAAGTCCTTAATGTCATCATACACCCAGTTAGTATTGAAATTTCCAATTGTTTCATAAATAATAGGGTTTTTTAACATTAAAAACAATTAGGGTCCAGGCCAGATGTTGTGGCTCATCCCTGTATTCCCACCACCTTGGGAGGCCAAGGCAGGAGGATCACTTGAGCCCAGGAGTTTGAGCCTGCAATAAGCTCTGATTGTGCCACTGCACTCCAACCTGGGCAACAGAGCAAGAACCTGTCTCCAAAAAATAAAAAATAAATTAGGATCCAAATGAGGAACAGATATTGAGATTCATGGAGATTCATAGATATGTCTTTTAATGTAATATATGTCCTTTAATTCTTTAATCTATGGATTCTCTTTCTCTCTGTCTCTTTCTCTCCAGCTGCTTTCCTCTAAGACATGGCTTATTGTTCACTGTTGTACCTCTGGTGCCTAAAACAGCAGGTGTGGCAGACATACTTTAAGGTGTCCCATGATTCCTACCTCTTGGGGTCTACAGCTTTGTGTAATCCCCTCCCCTTGGCTGTGGCTTGCTTCTAGCCAATAGGATGTGGCAAAGGTGATGAGATGTTATGCCCATGATTATGTTATAGAAGAGTCTGTCTTGTTATCACTCTCTCTCTCTCCCTCTCCCTGTTACTGGCTTTGAAGGAACAAGCTTCCATGAAATAAATGGCCGTATTGGAGAAGCCCATGTGGCAAGGAACTGTCAGCAGTCTCTAAGAGCTGAGGGTAGACTCCAGCAAGAAACTGAAACCCTCAGTCTGACGGCCACAGGGAAATAAATTCTGCCAACAACCTGAAGAAGCTTGGAGCAGATCTTTCCTCAGTTGAGCCTCTGATGAGACTGCAGCCCCAGCTGTCACCTGGATAGCAGCTGGTGAAACCCTTCAGCAGAGAAACCAGCCAAGCTATGTGTAAACTTCTGACCTGCAGAAACTATAGATAATGAGTGTGTGTTATTTAGAACTGCTAAGTTTGTGGTAGTTAAGCAGCATAGAAAATGAATACAGTAGGCCAGGAGTGGTGGCTCACGCCTGTAATCCCAGCACTTTGGGAGGCCAAGGCCAGCGGATCACCTGAGGTCGGGAGTTCGAGACCAGCCTGGCCAACATGGAGAAACCCTGTCTCTACTAAAAATACAAAATTAGCAGGGTGTGGTGGTGCATGCTTGTAATCCCAGCTACTTGGGAGGCTGAGGCAGGAGAATTGCTTGGACCCAGGAGGCGGAGGTTGCAGTGAGCCAAAATCGTGCCATTGTACTCCAGACTGGGCAACAAGAGCGAAACTCTGTCTCAAAAAAAAAAAAAAAGAAAAAAAGAAAAAAGAAAAGGAATACAGTAGACATTCATCAAACTATATTGAATTGAATGACTGATATGGTTTGGCTGTGTCCCCACCCAAATCTCACCTCAAATTGTAATAATTTCCACGTGTTAAGGGTGGGGCCAGGTGGAGATAATTGAATCATGGGACAGTTTTTCCCATACTGTTCTTGTGGTAGACTTAACTCGAATAAGTCTCATGAGATCTGATGGTTTTATAAGTGGGAGTTCACCTGGACAAGCTCTCTTGCCTGCTGCCATGCAAGACACGCCTTTGCTTTTTCTTTGCCTTCTGCCATGGTTGTGAGGCTTCCCCAGCCATGTGGAACTGTGAATCCATTAAATCTCTTTTTCTTTATACATTACCCAGTCTTGGGTATGTTTTTATTAGCAGTGTAAAAATGGACTAATACAATGACTAAATATGAAGGCTAGTTAAGACCTGATCAGACACTGTGCTTTTAGCTGAATGAGTCCTCCAGCCATTGACCAGATGGTTGAACTTCACTATCCATTGTTTCTGAGGTGGTTTTGTGACCCACGTCAGCACTAATTGAGTTGGTCAGGCCCTCCTTCCAGCCAGGCTGATTGTGGCATTCTCTGACAATTGCTTTATCCCCTCTTACCTTCCCCCATGATCTCCTTGCAGCCTGCCCACACTGGCCTTAGGGTGACTTTCTGGAGAGGAAAGCATCTTCATGTGAGACCTGCCAAAGGGGTGTATACCTTCTCAACAGACCCTGCAGTTTCTTCTCCAATGTGGACAACGCTGAGCATATGATCTTTCGGTGTCTATCTGCACTTTCTTTGCCCTGTGAATATTTCTGTTTATGGTGTAATTTACTTTCTCCTCTCCACATAGCTTCTCCAGTCTGATTTCTCAATGGTTGTAAATTGCTCCCAACAAAAATCTTTAGAACATAAGCATTCAGCCTTGAGCTGAGCCTATGTGGTCACTGTGCAGATCCGTCCACCCTGGGACACTCCCTGGTGCCCTCCCACCGTGCAGGGACAGTTCTCCCTTTTTGTCTCCATGGCCCATGGCTTCACAAACCCTCTGTTCTCTCTCTAGTGTTCTCTCTGTCACCTCCCCTTTCCTAGCCTGGGTGTTTGAAAACAATCATTGTCAGAATATGACATTTAATCTGTTTTCAGTTTTTATTGTAAAAAGAGGAAGCGAAGACTAGCGGTGAGATGCAGATGACTAATGAAAGAATTCCTCACAGCTGTTCAGGGATATATATTTTTTTCTGCAGTGGAGCGAGACAGATTCCCATCACAGCTCGGGGACTCGTTCCGTGAAGCCCCTCATCTGTCATGCTCTGGGAGTGAAGGGGGCGGTAGAGAAATGTCATTATGGATGTAACTATACTCAGAAGTGACTGGTCAAGGTTGGCACTGCAGTCCTGATGGAGCGGCTTATGGAAGTTTTTCTGGGAGGCACTGCTGGCTGGTGGAAAGGGCAGCTCCAAACAACCCCTGCTTGTGGTCAATTCCCAGGTTCTGTCCAATCAGACCACCTTAGAGCTGAAATAAGTCCCTCCAACATAGCTATCCAAGGAAAATACCCTTCTACCCATTCCAAACCAGATAGGAAATCAAAACAAGTATTTTCTCAGCTTTTGCACCAGACCTGAACAGGTGTTCTAATCATCTGTGCTGATGCCACTGGCCCATCTCCCTGGGAACTCTGAGCAGAGTGGAACCAGGGTGGTCTGGATCTGTGCCTGGTGCATTACACCAACAAGGAGGAATGCTTGGATCCGTGGTGCCTGCATCAGGCTGGCCAATCCTGTGTGGATACTGACTTCGTCTCAAAGGGAGAATGCTAAGGAAGACAGAGATCAGCCCATCTTATAAGACACAGATTCTACTGGGCGCTGTGGCTCACGTCTGTAATCCTAGCTCTTTGGGAGGCCAAGGTGGGTGGATCACCTGAGGTCAGGAGTTTGAGAACAGCCTGGCCAATGTGGTGAAATCCTGTCTTTACTAAAAATACAAAAATTAGCCGTGTGTGGTAGTGGGCACCTGTAATCCCAGTTACTCAGGAGGCTGAAGCAGGGGAATCTCTTGAACCCAAGAGGCGGAGATTGCAGTGAGCTGAGACCGCGCCGCTGCACTCCAGCCTGGGCAACAGATCGAAACTCCGTCTCGGAAAAAACAAACAAAACAACAATAACAACAACAACAACAACAAAAACAAGAAAACACAGATTCCTTCTCCCTACTCCCTTTTCCTAACCCCAGGAAACAACTTGAGCAAAGAGCTTTTCAGCCGCTAATAGCTGTCCTTCCCCTTTCTGCTCCTGCCTTCGGGGTCGCTCACTCACCCTCCACCAGAGGCAAAGAATCTGCCCCTCAGGCACTGCCTACAGCATCAGCGAGCCCCACTTGGGCTTCTCCACCCGACTGGACCCATGGCTGTCATGCCTTGACTGCCCTTCCTCCCAGGTTTCCAGTTTGCTTGGGGAAAGAGCCTTTCTCCATATTTCCTTATTGCCAGCCTCATTCCTAAAAGGATTTGAAATGTCTGACAAAAACACAAACAGTGCAGCAAAGGAGGACACCCAGGCAGGGGAAATAAAGGCAGGAAACATGAGGCAAAGCCACGCGAGGCTCTCATACCAAAGGCTGATTGATATTCACTTGCTAATTTGATTCTGCGTTTTCTTGAAAGAAAGAAACATAATCAACAATTCCCTTCACGGTGTCCACAAGACAAAAGCAAACGAGTTGTTTGGGAGAAAGTTCTGAAGTGCCAGATGCATCTCTGGTGGGATGTTTATTCTTTTAAGGATGTGAGCAACACCCTCAATCATGATGAGTTTTATGAGCCATACAATTATTAAAATTTTTTAACTTTCTTATTAAGATTCCTGTGAAGATCCCTGGCATTTGAATTCTGATTGTCTTTAGAAAAAGACTTTGTGTCTTATGAAATCGTGTTTGAAAATACGCATATTTTGTCCTTTTTCTTCCTCCTCCCTCTCCTATTTCTTGCTCTGTCTCTCCCCTTTCCCATTCTCTTCCTCACCCTTCTTTCTTTTGTCTGAGACAGGGACTCGCTGTGTCACCCAGGCTGGAATGCAGTGGTGCTCACTGTAGCCTCTACCTCCCAGGTTCAAGTGATCCTCCCATCTCAGCCTCCCAAGTAGCTGGGACTGTAGGTGCATGCCTGGCTAATTTTTGTATTTTTTTGTAGAGTTGGGGTTTCACCATGTTGCCCAGGCTGGTCTGGAACTCATGGGCTCAATGGATCTGCCTGCATTGGCCTCCCAAAGGGCTAGGATTACAGGCATGAGCCACTGTGCCCAGCCCTTATGCTTCTTGAAAGGACACTAGACATTTTCAACTTTCAGGGGTCAGGGAGTTTGGGCTCTGGTACTTACTCTATGAACAGTTGTCTATGCCATTCATTGTGCTATGTGTGTCCTGTATCCAGATCTGTCTGTGCAATTTCTGTGCTGGTGTGTTTATGCATGAACAAGAATAAGTGAAAGTATCCAGCCCAGCTACTTTACTGAGTTATTATTAAATTACATGCAATAAGCTGCGGGTAGGACTTTTTTTTAAAGCAGTGTTTCTCAAACTCAAGCATGTTTTAGAATCTCCTTAAAAGTTTGTTAAAACACAGATTGCTGGGCCTCACTCTAGAGCTGCTGATTTCGTAGGTACAGGTGGGACTGAGAATTTGCATTTCTAACAGGGTTCTAGGTGGTGCTGCTGCTGTTGGTCTCAGTATCGCTGTTGCTATCAGTCTCGGTATCATGGAGAACCACTGTTCTAAAGAAACTTCCTTTCCTTTCCCTTAAACCATCCTAGGTTGGACAACCAGTTGTGGTCCATTTGGGAGCTCCCATCTCATTAAAAAATGAGAACATCCTGAGCCAGACAAAGATGCTCTTCGTACTTTTAGTTTCATTCTGAACCCAAGCCAGAAATCTACCTAAGCAACTCACATGGGAGTCACAAGGAAGCAAATATTTAGACTTTACGAGCATGCACATTCTATACTGACCAGTGTTGAATTTTTACACTATTTTCATTTGGGCAAAGTACTATGTGTTACAATCAACCAGGTGGTACCTCTCAGATGCCTGATAATGTTCTGAAAATTAGAGAGATAAACATTATCCTTGTGTGACAAATACAGGTATGTCAGTACAGGCTGGCTGAAGATCTGATTTGCTGGGCGAAAGCTCCTTTCCCAACTCTTTCACCTGAAACTAAAAGTTCTTGCTAGTGAGCATCCATTTTGGCCAGAATGTGGCTATGTCACCAACCCATAAGGGTTTAGGGAGGACAGGGAACAAGATCTCATAGCTGTGTAATACCAGGCGTTCCCAGAAGTGCTTTGCCACCTTTGCTGGTAGGTCTTCTGTGGCTTTACATGTGCCAGGTAAGCTGACAGCAGAAAATCAGTATCCACCTGTTGTGGTTTTAAAATATGTTCACATATATAGTTGAAAGCATTCCGCCTGAGAACTGGAACAAGACAAGGATGCCTGCTTTCACCACTTCTATTCAACATAGTGCTGGAAGTCCTAGCCAGAGCAATCAGACAAGAGAAAGAAATAAAGGACATCCAAATTGGAAAACAGGAAGTCAAACTGTTGCTGTCTGCCAATGATATGATCATATACCTAGAAAACCCTAAAGACTCATCCAAAAAGCTCTTAGATCTGATAGATGAATTCAGTAAAGTCTCAGGATACAAAATCAATGTACACAAATCAGTAGCACTGCTATACACCAACAATGACCAAGCTGAGAATCAAATTAAGAACTCAATCTCTTTTATGACAGCTGCAAAAAATTAAAATGCTTAGGAATATATATATATATATATATATATTTAATTTTTACTATATATTGTGCCACTGCACTCCAGCCTGGACGAGAGAACGAGACTCTGTTGAGACACTGCTGGAGTGCAGTGGCACAATCTCAGCTCACTGCAACCTCCGCCTCCTGGATTCAAGTGATTCTCATGGCTCAGCCTCCCGAGTAGCTGGACTACAGGCATGCGCCACCACACCTGGCTAATTTTTGTATTTTTAGTAGAGATGAGGTTTCACCATGTTGCCCAGGCTGGTCTCAAACTCCTGACCTCAAGTAATCTGCCTGCCTCAGCCTCCCAAAGTGTTGGGATTACAGGCGTGAGCCATCACACCCAGCCCCTGATTTAGGAATATACTTAACCAAGGAGGTGAAAGATCTCTACAAGGAAAACTATGACACACTGAAATCATAGATGATATAAACAATTGGAAACACATCCCATGCTTATGGATGAGAAGATGACTACACTGCCCAAAGCAATCTATGGATTCGATACAATTCCCATCAAAATAATATCATTCTTCACAGAACTAGATAAAACAATTCTAAAATTCATATGGAACAGGAAAAGAGCCTGCATAGCCAAAGCAATACTAAGCAAAAAGAACAAATCTGGAGGCAACATACTACCCGATCTCAAATTATACTACAAGGCTATAGTTACCAAAACAGCATGATACTGGTTTAAAAATAGGCATACAGACCAATGGAACAGAATAGAGAGCCCAGAGATAAAGCCAAATACTTATATCCAACAGATCTTTGACAAAGCGTACAAAAACATAAATTGAGGAAAGGACACCCTATTCAATAAATGGTGCTGGGAAAACTGGCAAGCCACATGTAGAAGAATGAAACTGGATCCCCATTTCTCACCTTATAGAAAAATCAACTCAGGATGGATCAAAGACTTAAATCTAAGACCTGAGACCATAAAAATTCTAGATAACAACATCAGAAAAACTCTTTTGGACATTGGTTTATGCAAAAAATTCATGGCTAACCCCCCAAAAGCAAGTGCAACAAAAATAAAAATAAATAAATGGACCTAACTAAACTAAAAAGCTTATGCACAGCAAAAGAAATAATTAGCAGTGTAAATGAACAACCCACAGAGTGGGAGAAAATATTCACAAACTATGGATCCAACAAAGAACTAGTATCTGGAATCTACAAGGAACTCAAACAAATCACCAAAAAACCCCCCAAATCATCCCATCAAAAAGTGGGCAAAGGACATGAATACATTTCTCAAAAGAAGACATATAAAGAGCCAACAACTGTATGAAAAAGTGCTCAACATCACTCTTCATTAGGTAGATGCGAATTAAAACCACAATGAGATACCACCTTACTCCTACAAGAATGGCCATAATTAAAAAGTCAAAAAACAATAGATGTTGGCATGGATGTAGCAAAAAGGGAATACTTTTACACGGCTGGTGGGAATGTAAATTAGTACAACCACTATAGAAAACAGTGTGGAGCTTCCTTAAAGAACTAAAAGTAGATCTAGCATTCAATTCAGCAATCCCACTACTGAGTATATACCCAAAGGAAAAGAAGTCATTATATGAAAAAGACACATGCACACGCATGTTTATAGCAGCAAAATTTGCAATTGCAAAGGTAAGGAACCAGCCTAAGTGCCCATCAGCCAAGGAGTGGATAAAGAAAATGCGGTATGTATACACCATGGAATACTACTCAGACACAAAAAGGAATGAAATAATGTCTTTTGCAGCAACTTGGGTGGAGCTGGAGGCCATTATTCTAAGTGAGTTAACTCAGGAATGGAAAGCCAAATATTGTATATTCTCACTTATAAGCAGGAGCTAAACTATGAGAATGCAAAGGTATAAGAATGATATAATGGACTTTGGGGACTTGAGGGGGAAGGTTGGAACAGGTTGAGGGATAAAAGACTACATATTGGGTATAGTGTACACTGCTCTGGTGACAGGTGCACTAAAATATCAGAAATCACCACTAACCACTAACCATGGTTATCTAGACCATGTAACCAAAGTCCATATAAATGAAAACCATGAGATATCACCTCACACCTGTTAGGATGGCTATTATCAAAATGATAATTATCAATATGAACCCCTGCACACTGCTGGTGGAAATGTAAATTAGTACAGCCATTATGGAAGACAGTATGAACGTTTCTCAAACAATTAAAAATAAAATTACCATATGATCCAGCAGTCTCACTACTGGGAATATATTCACAGGAAATGCAGTCAGTACGTTGGAGAGATATCTGCACTCTCATGTTTACTGCAGCACTATTCATAATAGCCAAGATATGGACTTAACCTAAGTGTCTATCAGAGGATTAATGGATAAAGAAAATGTGGCATATATACACAATGAAATACCATTCAGCCATACAAAAGAAAGAAATCTTGTCACTTGCAACAACATGGATGGACCTGGAGGATATTATGTTAAGTGAAATAAGCCAGGCACAGAAAGACAAATACTAGCAAACTTAATCATCTGTAGAATCTAAGGGGATTGCTTTCATGAAAATACAGAGTAGAATGGTGGTTACCAGGGGCTGGGGTCATTGTGGGCTGGTGGGAGTTGGGGAAGAAAAAAAATATGTTCACAAATTCTTTGATATTCCTGCTTTTGAAAGGTGGTACTTAATTTCCTATCCCTTTTGTGTAGGTTCTACTGAGTCTCTCTTATAATGAATAGAATATGGCAGAAGTCATATTTTACCCAAAACTTGATAACTTCTGAAGGGAAGTCATAGAAGGCATTGTAGTTTCCTCTTTTTCCACTTCCTGGTATCACTCACTCTGGAGGAAACATCTGCCATGTTGTGAGGAAGATCAAGCAGCCAAGGCCAAGTGCAGTGCCTCATGCCTGTAATCCCAGCACCTTGGGAGGCCGAGGCAGGTAGATCACCTGAGGTCAGGAGTTCAAGACCAGCCTGCCCAACATGGTGAAACCCCATCTCTACTAAAAATACAAAAACTAGCTGGGTGTGGTGGCGCATGCCTGTAATCCCAGCTACTTGGGAGGCTGAGGCAGGAGAATTGCTTGAACCCAGGAGGCGGAGGTTGCAGTGAGCTGAGACTGTGCCACTGCACTCCAGGCTGGACAACAAGAGTGAAACTCCATCTCAAAAAGGAAAAAAAAAAAAAAAAATCAAGCAGCTTTATGGTGAGACCCATGTGGCAAGGATCTAAAGCCTCCTTTCAGCAGCCCTGGAGTGAGCCAACTCGGAATTGGATACTTCAGACCCAGTCACATCTGCAAACCTGGAAAACACCTTCACTACAACCTCATGAAAGACCATGAGACAGAATGGCCCAGGTAAGTGACTCCCAAATTCTTGACCCACAGAAACTTTGAGATAATTAAAGTTTGTTAATTTAAGCCACTAAGATGGGATAATTTGTTACACGGTAATTGATAACTAATACATTACGATAAAACAAACCTTTATACCACCACTGCTAAGTCTCTGTTAGGTGACATTCCTTCTAAGAAGCTTTCAGTGATTTTAGTACCTCAAATTAAGTGCTCACTCCACAGTTAAGTGCCCAAGATGCTCCTACATACAGCCCTAAACAGACCCAACTGGACTAGTATTTGCTGTGCCCTGAACACCCGTCAGACTTTCACACCTTGGCCAGCCAGCCTGAAATTATACCCCAGGTCCTGTCTCCACCTTATAAAATCCTTGCATTCTCCAGGTCCTATCCCAAAAGCCACCTTCCCTGTGACATCATTTTTGAGTCTCTCAGCCAGATGCTCCCCTCTTCATCCAAATCCACATTATACTTTGTGTGCCTTCTTGTTGCTCACCCAATAGCCTTTCCCCCTTTGCTTCTTGATGGCAGATCCCTGGTTTAGTTTGGGCGGTCATCCCTATTTTGAGTCAGGTCAAATCCTATTTAGTTGAAGTCATTCATAGTGGCCCCAATTCCCTTGGCAATGGCTGGTGCAGGAGTGGTCATGTGATATATTTCTGGCCAGTGAATTATGAGGAGATGTCTGCTAGACAAGAGCAGAGCATTCTGGGAAAGGCTTTTAGAAAGATATTATGGAAGAAAGAGTACTGCTGAGTATTATCTGCATAGATATGATTTTTAGAATCATGGCAGCCACCTTATAAATCAAAGGGAGTTAGCCCAAGGATGGGTGGATGGATGAGCAGAAGATAGAAAGAACCAGAGTTCTTGGCCAGGTGCTGTGGCTCACACCTGTAATCTCAGGACTTTGGGAGACTGAGGCGGGCAGATCATGAGGTCAGGAGTTTGAGACCAGCCTGGCCAACATGGTGAAACCCCATCTCTACTAAAAAATACAAAAATTAGCTGGGCGTGGTGGCGCATGCCTGTAATCCCAGCTACTCAGGAGGCTGAGGCAGGAGAATCACTTGAACTCGGGAGGAGGAGGTTACAGTGAGCTGAGATTGCGCCACTGTACTCCAGCCTGGGTGACAGAGCGAGACTCTATCTCAAAAAAAAAAAAAAAAAAAAAAAAAGAATCAGAGTTCTTTGTGATTTTGTTGGACCATGAATTAGTCAATCCTGTTATTGCCCTGGACTTCATAGTATGTGAAGCCCTTTCTTAGCTGTTCTAGATTAAGCCAGTTAAGTTGATTTTGCTGTTACTTGAAGCTGAAAGTGTTCTAATTAGCTAAAAACCCTGGTGATAGTTTTTAGATTTATTAAAGTTATCCTTGTGCTCATTTTTCTTTGTATCCAGTTATAATCTGAAGGGTAGTGATTGTATTTTGATTAAAGTAAGTTGTACATACTGAAAAATACATAACCTTAGAGTTTTGGTTTGGTGAATGTTCACAAAGCAGCACAAATATATAAATAGCACCCAGATCAAGAAATAGAACATTACCAGCACACAAAAGCCATTCTTCTACCTGCCCCGCTTTTAGACACTATCCCCTTCCAAGGGTAACCACTCTCTGTACTTGTAAAGACATAGATCAGGTTTGCCTGTTTTTAAATTTCATGCTAATGGAACCACACGGCATGTACTCTTTTGGTCTGGCTTCTTTTGCTCATTATCATGTCTGTGAGATTCACCCAATCTGTTGTATGTGTCAGTAATTTGCTCATTCTCATTGAGATACATTATTCCATTGTATAAATATACCACAATTAGATGTTCTGTCTACCATTAATGAACTGTTTGTTTCCAGTTTGGGGCTATTACAAATAGTGTTGCTAGGAATGCTCCTGTGCATTCTTTTGGTGAGTTTACGTACACAGAGCAAGGGGCTGGATTGATGGATCATAGCTAGGCATTTGTACAGTTTTGGTATGCTTATTGCCAAATGGTTTTTCAGGTGTTGCCTTTTTATTCATCTTTGGATTTCTACACCCACACTCACATTTCTTACCCTCTTGTCTCTTTTTACCCTAAGAAAATACTTTGCACATAGTGAGTACTTGACAAAGGATGTAACAAAGAGTGTACATATATAGACACGTATATGTGTTTGTAAATGCACACATATATGTATATACATATATAAATAAATCCCCATGTTGTGTATAATAGCTCAAATATAACAACAACCCTAGCAAGTCAACAATCAAACAGGCTATGCTGGGGTTGAAAGGTGTGAGGTTGGTGGGGGAATGGCTGGGGACCTCCATTCCCATCTGAGATTTGGCTCATCTGCAGGTGAATTTCAGTTGCCTTTGGTCTGAATTCTGGAAGTTGCTCCAACTTATGTCTTTCTTGTGGTAGTTGACAAAATAGAAGCAGGCCTTTGTAAGGAAAGGGTGTTACGGAAGAAAGAGGTCATCCTTCTTCATGGAGAATGGGGGAGAGATGAGCCTGTTAGAGTGCTTGGTGCAGAGAACAAGACTTTTGGAGAGAGGGTCGTCCAGTACAACTGCCAGGCTAAGGCTCTTGGATGCAATATTGATTTTCTTAGATCATTTAGTTTTCAACAAACTCCCTTTTCCTGCACACTTTTTCCTCATTCAACCTTTAGAAAGGACTTGGGCTGCACATGATATGGGCACAGCTCTTCTGTGAACTGTCTCACAAGACTGGAACAACTTTCAATATTTCTATAAAAGAAAACATTACAGTATTGGGGAATTTTTTTAATCACAGGAGGACTCTAAAATGTGTACTGCAATTTTCTTTAATCTTGATTGACTTCATGGGAAAATTTCATGCCACTAAGAAATACATAATTTCCCACAGACGTTATATCTCTGCTATTAAATGTTGATGTCCCGGAACCCTGTGTGCTCGTGGAAGGGTCTAAAATCCATGACTTTGGCCAATTACCTATCTGTTCGTAATTTCTAATGGGGAAAAAAAGAGCTCAGTGATTGCAATCCAGGGTCTCTGTATAAGGAAATTATGTGTGTGTGTGTGTGTGTGTGTGTGTGTGTGTGTGTGTGTGTGTGTGTTGAGGGTGATGGTGGTGAGGGGGTCATGAATTTATCTTTTACCATGAGGGGTATGAATGATTACCATTTGAATAGCAAAAATACAGGTCTTTAAGTCAAGTAATTGGAGAAATGCTTGGAAATCCTACCAAGTAGATCTGCAAATAGGCATCAGAAGACATTACAGGATTCATAACAAACTAAGCTGATATTTTTGAAGCCAACCCAACAGTAATCCACAATTCAAAGGGAAAAATGACAACGATTGAAAACCTGACTGACTCTAAGAGAACACTGGTGACTGAAGATGCACTTGGTAGGACTGTCCTTTTGGAAAGCTGGGGAATCCTGCCTCTGAGCAAGCATTTTCAGGAGTGGCTGTGCCATTTGGCCAAGGACTGCACAGATGCCAGATGGCTTTGGAGACCCCAGAGTAGAAGTTCCTAGTGAACTCTGGGAATGTGCTAACGCAAGCTTATGAATATGGATTTCAGTAATCCTTAACCTTCTCAGGAGGTTACTAGCATGAACCTCTTAGTCATATGGAAAAAAAAAGTCCTTGTAGTTGTTCATCATTTGCCCTGAAGAACCAAGAAAGGACTCATGCTACTTCTTGGCCCAAAAGGGAGTCAACACAGCTCAACAGTAGGACACTGAGAATCAGAGTCCCTCACTAATAGAATGTCGTAATAGTCAAGCCGCTAATGCCTTCAGTGCAGATGTTTCAATCTTCCTGCAGGTCTTGGGATGGATGGGATGAGTTACTAGGGCATGCCCTGAAGGAGTAACCACAGAGTGAAGTACTAGTCTTGGCAATACAGAGCCCCAAGTATTAGCCGCTGAGTGGGTTTAGTTGAGAGGGGGGTGTGCAGTGATCAACTGATATGTGGTATATGACATATGTTATCGTGCAGGATGATGGTGGGTGTTGGAAGTAGCCTGGGTTGGGCAAGTCCAGGTCAGCCCATTGTCTGATTATTTCTAGTCTTTTATCACAAAAAGATTTTCAGTCATCTCTTGTGACTGATTTTCACTTAATTTTCAGATAATTTCCTTTAAAAAGAAATCAGTAAGCCACGAATTGATTTATAGCTGAAGTCAGTTTCTATGTATGTTGTGTGGTTCCAAATATATATTTCAAAGCTCTGTGTGATATACAGAACCATAGAGAGATCAGAAAACCTACAAAGAATAGATCTTGTCATCTGTGAATTTGGTGAATTAGACCATTTGAATCACCACTTGAAGGTTTGCTGTCCTGCAAGTCTTATGTATTTCTCAAAATAAAGAAGGTCTTCAGACACCCAGGTGTCCAATTACCTTCCATTTCCAGCCAGCTAATGTATTTTGTACTAATCTCCACTTTGCCTTTCTTAGTCCTCAATAGCTAAGCCTTACTCTAACCAGATTCCCAGTTGATTATTTTTTAAACGAGTGTTTCTCTGCTTGTGAAGGTTGCGTATAAAGATACTTGCACATCCTGAGCTCCTGTAGGATATCAAAGGACAGAATGCTCACCATGAAAATATTAAATAGGATAGAGGCATGAGGAAGGCGTAAGAACACACACCTTTGTAGTTGTGTTTTTCTGCTGGAAGCTGCAGATCAGTCTTCATTTTGTGGAATATTTTTACAAATGTGTTTATTGACTGAGTTTTAGAAAGGTAGGTGTACCTGTGGCTTGTTCTATGTTAGCTACCGGTAGCTTTAGGATTTCCTGCCTAATGTGTTAACTTGGTCGTGGACCTGTCATGCCGAGTGAGCAATTAAAGGCACCGGAACCTGAGGCGATGCCTAGTGCATGGCCAACTCTATGATTGACTTGTTGACATGTCTAGTTTGGTCTTGAAATAAAAATAAACAAATTTAGAATGTCGACTTTATTTCTGTGGTGTTCTACCAAACTCTGATTTTTAGCATTCCAACCTCTTGTAATGGCATTCAAAGTTGCCAAATGCCTCACAATTATTCTTTCTACCCCATATAAATGGATCTTTTAAACAGAGCCACTTTCTAGGCTGGCAGGAGGACTTGGGAACTTTGCTATAATTACTTCTGTAAGGCCTTCTCTCCTCCCAAATGCCCTGGGGTGTTCCAAAGCTTGATGGAAGATATACTTGGTAAGATTGAAGAGTCTGCTGGGAAAGGCAGGTGAGAATGAGAATGTTTAGAGTTGGAGAAAGAAGGTGGAGAATTGAGTAGAGGATGCAGCGGCCACGGTGACTGGAGTCAAATCCTCGGAAAACTGGAGAACGACTGTAGCTCAGAGAGTTAGGGCGAAGGAACTAACACTCCTGGAAGCAGAGAGGACTCTGGGACTAAGGCCCCTGGTAAAAGGCTTCCCCTTACTCTCCACGTGCTCATTTCGCCTGTCCAATGGTAAGCGTGCCTTTGGAATACAGGGAAAGGTAGGAGCCACAATTATGCAATCAGAGCCAGTGTCTCTTCCTGAAGGTCTTTTCCACCCGAAGGAAGGCGGCTCGCAAGAGTTGCCCTTGGAGCTCACTGTTCTAGAGCTGGTGACAGTTGGAAAAGGGGGAAGGAAGGGGAGGGGACATCACCATTTCCATTTTCACTCGAATGTCCTAATATCATATCTCTTCCTGTTATCTGAGTGACTCCTGTTTTGCTAAAGTGTGTTTGTTCACAGAAGGTCTTTACTTTTGTGCTTTAAAAAAAAATTTTTTTTTGAGATGAAGTCTTGCTCTGTTGCCCAGACTGGAATGCAATCGCACGATCTTGGCTCACTGCAACCTCCATCTCCTGGGTTCAAGTGATTCTCCTCCCTCAGCCTCCCGAGTAGTTGGGACTACAGGTGCCCACCACCACGCATGGCTAATTTTTCTATTTTTAGTAGAGACGAGGTTTCACCACATTGGCCAGACTGGTCTCGAACTCCTGATCTCAGGTAATCTGCCCGCTCGGCCTCCCAAAGTGCTGAGATTACAGGCGTGAGCCACCGTGCCCAGCAACCTTTGTGTTTCCTGCAGACGGAGCTTTCTACTTGTTTCTGACCACACTATTTACTGGCAAAGAATCCAAGAAAGATGATGAATTAATTTGTGTTATTGACTTCCTAAAAGGGTGAGCAGTTCATCTTCCAGAGTCCGGTAATTTTCTAAAGTGAGAGGGCAGGGTTTGTGCAGGTAGAGATGTGCATATAGAATGAACTTTCAGATGTAGCAGCTGTAACACACACTGGGACCATTTATTAAAAAATCAAACAGATTTTCGTTTATATTTGTCACATGTTCAATCAGGGCTGGAAAATGGCTGATGAGACTGGTCAGTTAGGCAAGCGCTAGTCCCAGTTCCAGACCCAATGTTCTGATGGTCTTCTAAGGGATCTGAGACAATGAAACACACAGACAACCTAGCACTACACGTCACTTTAGCTAACAGGTTGAATTGTGTCTTTTCTTTTCCCTCCAGCCTGCTTACCCCAAGCAACGCCTCTCAACCCTTTAACTGAAGGCATTAACAATAACATTAACACATTTTGGCCTCGTTTTCTCTCCCTATTTTGATCCATTCTTAAGTGGATATTCTAGGGGGTAAGGAAATAACCAAAAGCAAAAAATCATGGGTGCTTTTCGGAGAGGAAGAGATCCTTGGAAATCTAGTAAGGGTGCCTTTCATCTGTACTTGGGCAATGTGGACTAATCCCTCACCTCCCTCCTTCTTTCCCCACAAACCCAACTGCACCCCACAGACTGACTTACTGTGGGTCATCTTAAAGTAGAAATTATGAGTGGAGAGGGGAGAGCCCACTGGCGCATATAGCTAGTTTTGACCTTGTTTACTTCTGGTGTGTGTGTGTGTGTGTGTATGTGTGTGTGTGCACTTGCATGTGTATTTCTTTATTCTCTTTGCATGTACCTCTAATTGATCTTGAAAAGAAGGGACAGTTAAAGAAGACGTTAAGGTGAAATGAAGCCATAACTGCAACTGGAGACTTTTATTAAGTGTGGCAAAGTTCCCTGGGCTGCGCTGAAATTGTTTATTGATTTTGGTATGGCTGGGTGCTCGGGAGTAATCACCCAGAATGCCACTAGAGAGAGCGTCTTGTTAGCTCACGCTCAGCATCGCCTCAACCCAGCCGTTCACTGTGGAGCTTGCCTCTTTAACCTGTAAATAAATACCCCTGGTTAACTCCTGAGGTGCCTCTGACTGGGACCAGCGCTGCTTCTGACCTGAATATGCTCACCCCCAGCAGCATTTAAAGACACATGGGGTTTAGTTTCTTCCATTAGAAAGAGATGTCTCAAGGGGGAGCAAAAACAGGGTTAGGTGTGAGATGAAAGATGCATATCATTTTCCATCTTGAATGTGTATTTGGTTTGTTTTTCTCATTTTCCTTTTAGTAGTAAGGTTGGAAGTTTGAAGAAACAAAGTAAATTGAGATTGTTTCCAATGGTGTTTTCACTATCTCATCCCTTTGTCTTTCCTTGTGTGTTTTTAATCAGTGTCATGCCTTTGCCCATGCCTGGGTCTTCCTGGCTTTCCCACTGCTGTAACTTAACTTTCTCTGGGGTTGCAATAGGGGCAGAGGTGGACCTGGGAACTGATCTTGTGTCTGCAGCCAGTGCTGCTCTCCAGCAAGTTATCCTGCATTGGGGCAGCTGCATGGGGAAGATGGGGTGTGCACACAGTCAAGCTCAATAGGAGGTGGGAAGAGAAGCCTGGCTCCAGGATCATCCTAGGGAGGAACTGAGTTGAGGAAGAGAGTCAGGAAGTTTGGGTCAGCTGAAAAAAGCTGGTTTAACCTGGGGCATCCTACTTCAAAGATAGGTAAGATTGGTATCTATTGGGGTCCCCAGGTTGACTCTGGAAGAGTCACATTCCTAAAGCTATTTTGCTTCAGAATTAGGGTTGCCAGTGATGGGGAGCTGACCATCATTTGCTTTGGTGGACTTTATTCCACATCATCCAGTGAAATGCCCTCATGGTTGTTTATTCTTTACCTTTTGAGATCCTTCTGCAATTCCCAGGCATCATTCTTTTCAAGCTTCATGACCATGCTGCTGTCAGGCTGCTCACAATGTGGTACAATATCACTCCCAAAGTACAGATCTACAAGGCACCTGGGACCAAGGTCTTATACTGGAGTTCCAGGGAACTAGTAGCTGCTCGAAAATCACATTTCTACGAAGTGTCCCTCTAACTGTCCTTAAACAATCCCTCTAGAGATGCTGATGTCATGTCCTTTCCAAGTCCCTCTGTATTTGTCTCTTCACCCTATCTTATGTAGTGACTATTTTCTCTTGAAATCAAGCATTAGCATATTTCCTCTTTTCGTTCTGATCACAGTGAGTTTTCCCCATGAGTGACACAAGAATCAGAGACATTTTGGAGAGCATTGCATTCCAAATATTTCTACAACTTCCCACCTCCCTCACCCTGAATATTGTATCAGCCTTGCCCAGTGTCTTAGGGAATGACTCTATTGCCAGGAAAGGGAGTGAAGATGAAAGACAAAGTCATAGAATCCTTGGGTTTTATCCCAAATTGCTACAGATTGTGCCTTGGCATTGCTTTTTCATGCCTCATCTTAGCTTCCAATAAGAGATTTTGTATTTGTTTCTCATCCAACTGGTCATTGTTGGTCAAAGCTAAGGAGCAAGTAGGAGTTCTCGAGATGAAATGGATGGTAAGTTAACTCTATGATGAATGGAATTGCCCTGAAATCTCAGTAGAACCAAATTATTTCTAAACCTAAGATGGTATCTTCACCTCAAAAACTTCTCCACAGAATGACATTTTGGCAAAACAGTAGGGTTTGGACAGCCTTTGGGCCAAATTTGACTGGTATAGACGTGATTTGTATAGGTGTTTGACTTTTGTAGGTAATATTACTAAGAGTGATCATAATATCTTCTCCTATAGAAAGTAGCACACATCTCAGGTAAAATTTTTGCATTAAGCAGACATGTATTCCAATCTCAATATCATCCTTGAACCTGACCTTGACCAAGTTTATTTAACCCTTATGAGTTAAACCTTCCTTATGTAAAATGAGGTTGTGAGAATTTACTTAAATCCTGTAGACCATGGATCAGCAAATTTTTCTGTAATCGCCAGATAGTAAATATTTAAGGCTTTGCAGATCATATTTTCCCTTATCACCACAACTCAACTCTACCGTTGTAGCAAAACAGCCATAGATAAATGGGTAAATAAATGGGCATGACTGAGTTCCAATAAAACTTTATTTACAAACAGCCAGTGGTTGGATTTGGTTGCAGGTGGATACAGCCGACCCCTACTATAGATGAAGTATTTGGCAAATGAGTGGGCTTTCCTAGCTCTAAACATAGAGAGCTACAAACTTTAATGGACTGAAGTTCTTAATTTTAATGAAGTACCTACCTCTTCCTTGATCATAGGATCACTGGCTAACACTTAGACTATATTCAGCAAACTGGTTTGGCCAGTATGAAAAACTAAGTTTTAAACATCTTCTAAAAGCTTGCACTGGGTGATGATCCTAAGAGGCAAATCCATTCTATCTTCCTAATTTTTCCTTTTCTCCCTAAGCTTGTCTGTTGCAGACCTCATTCGGACCCTCCCTCTCACAGTCTCTAATTTGGGGTTGGGACACTTCACTCTTCCATTGCCTCCCTGGCCCACGTCTTTAAGAGAATTTTAAATTCCTGTTAGAATTTCTCAGTCTGTTGCCTCCATTGGAAAGAGTTATTTTTGACCTACCCTGACCCCGTCTTGAACAACAATAAAATGGGGATTGGGAGAAACGTGACACAGATCAATAGGTTATCCTAACAGACGTGATCTTTGAGGCTGTTTTTTCTTGGACACTCGCAGCAGTAACAAAGATAAATAGCGACTCTGTTACATTGCCATCTGAGCAGTAGGTGGCTCAGCAGGTCACTGCGTGGCCTCTAGTCTGGGTGGCCAGTAGGTTTGAGCAGGATGAGAAGCAGAGGAGAGCCAGGAATCTGGCCACGAGGATAGAAAAGGAGAAGGCTCAAGGACAGGTGGTGCCTCCGTTTCTGTCGATGGTTGTTGATAACACATGGGGTTCCTCCGTGCTACTCAGTTGGCTCTGCTCACTCACCCACTTTCTCACTTATCCTCATCCCCTTAGTCTACCTGCATTCAATAAGCATATAGTGAGCACCTGCTGTATACAGGGCACAGGCATGGTAAGAGAACCTGGGCATTAGTAGTGGCTCTAGTGTTTCCTTTGCCAGGTTTTGAGCAAAATGTGAGAAGTGACTGAGAATTGAGAATTATTGCTATGGCTGATTTGAGGACCCTGGGGGAAGACAGGGGAAAGTAACTCAATGGTTTCCTCTTCCATCTTCCCAGGGACGCCAGCTGGCTAGAGAGTGGTAAAGAGCAGATGTAAGAGATGCAGGGAACTCCACTCTCTCCTCCTTGAGTTCTTGTGGTAGTTGTAGTGAAAGTGGTACTACTGGTGGTGGTAGTACTAGTGGAGGTGATACTAGTAATGATTGTTCTCTTACTGGTAGTACTAGTAGTAGTGGTACTAATAATGATGATAGCAATAGCTAACAAAAATGTTTATTGATTACCATATACAATGTATATTCTAGCTGTATTACTTCAGTTACCTCATTTAATTCTCACAGACCCATGAGACAGGTATGGTTATCATTCCCATTTTATACAAGAAGAAAAGAAGGCTGAGAGAGTTTAAGTCACTTGCTACCACATGAGTAGGTTGGGGCAGAGCTGCGACAGGCTCATCATAGCATTGATTTCATTGTGTCATGAATGCCTGTTTTCTTTTCTCTTTCCCCAATTCAGCTGTTAACTGGTTGATGGCATACACCACAATTTCTGTTGACTTTAAAAATATTGTAAAGTATAGCACATATACATTATTAAAAGAAAAACTTCAGCTGGGCTGGATTAAATTTAAAGGAGTTTCATTGAGCAATGAATGATTTGTGATTCGGGTAGCCCCCAGAATCACAGCAGATTCAGAGAGACTCCAGGGATGCCTCCTGGTCAGAACAAATTTATAGATCAAAATAAGGGAAGTGACGTACAGAAATCAGAAGTGAGGTGCAGAAACAGCTGGATTGGTTACAGGTTGGCATTTGCCTTATTTGAACACAGTTTGAACACTCATCAGTGTATGAGTGGTTGAAGTACGGCGGCTGGGATTGGCCAAGACTCAGCTATTGTTACAGGTGCATAGTCCTAAATTAGGTTTTCAATCCTGTCTACCTATTAAGTTAGGTTGCAGTTCATCCACAAGGACTCAAATATAGAAGTATGGAGTCCTTCTCAGGCCATTTTTAGTTCACTTTAACAACATAAAACTGCACAAAACATACAGTATAAAGTGCAATGGATTATTATACAACAAAACACCTGTGTATTCATTGCCCAGACATTGCTAGCATTCCAGAAAATCCTCCCAGACCCCCTGTCAATTCTTAGCCCTCTTCTTCCCTTCCAGGAACAGCTCCCATGAACTCTAGCCCTACAGTTAGTTCTATCTATTGCTTAGATTTGTGAGATTTATCCATGTGTGACCTGTAGCTGTAATTTGTGTATTTTCATTTTGGTATATGATATAGTTTGGTTGTGTGTCCCTGCCCAAATCTTCTATTGAAATATAATCCAAAATATTGGAGGTGGAGCCTGGTGGGAGGTGGTTGGATCCTGAGGGCGTTTCTCATGAATGATTTGGCACCATCTCTTTGGCACTGACCTCATGATAGTGAGTGACTTCTTGTAAGATCTGGTCATTTAAAAGTTCGTAGCACCTCCCCACTCACTCTCTTGCTCCTGCTTTTGCCATGTGACATGCATGCTCCCCTTTCACCTTCCGCCATGACTGTAAGGTTCCTGAGGCCTCTCCAGAAGCCAAGCAGATGGCCAGTATCATGCTTTCTGTACAGCCTATGGAACCGTGAGTCAATTAAACCTCTTTTCTTTATAAATTACCCAGTTTCAGGTTTTTCTTTATAGTAATGCAAGAATGGCCTAATCCAGTATAGCACTCCATCGTGGGAGCATACCAAATATATTTATGTAATCTATTGTTGATGGACATTTGGATAATCTCTCGCTTTTGTTTATTATAAAGAGTACTACTATCAACATTGTTGTCCATGTCTCTTGGTCTTCCTGTACACATAGTTCTTTCTCTTGGAGAGAAACCTAGGAGTGGTCTTTCTGGGTCAAAGTATATTCCTATATTTTACAATTTACCTTCCCACCAGAAGTGTATGACAGTAACTGTTGCTTCACAGCTCACTGACACCGGGGATTGACAGGTTTTTAAGGTAATTCATTCTGACCTTAATTTGCATCTCCCCAATTAGTAATGAGGTCAACATTTTCATATGTTTACTGGCTCTTTGGAATCTCCTTTTTGAAGTGCCAGTTCAAATCTCTTGCCCATTTTTATGTGTGTGTTTGCCTTTAAAAAAAAAAACAAAAACAACTAATCTTTGGGAGTTACGTATTCTGAATACAAATCCTATGCTGGTTACGTGTTTGGCAAACAATCTTCTATTATGTTGCTTGCTTTTGATTCTCTTGATAGTGTCTTTTGATGGATTGAAATTCTTGATTTTAATGAAGTTAAATTTATCTATCTCTTCCTTTATGGGTAGTGCTTTTGCCCTATCTTCTGGAAGCTTTATTGTTTTGTTTTTCTTTATAGATCTGTAGTCCACTAGGGATTGATTTTTGTATATGGCATAAGGTAAGAATCATCTTATTTTCTTTTTACCTTTCTTACTGATATTGAGTTGACCCCGTATCATTTATTCAGAAGACCATCCTTTCCCCACTGCTCTGCAATGTCACTTTTGTTGTAAATCAATAGGCCATATATGTGTGGGTCTGTTTCTGGACTCTATCTTGTTCCATTGGTCTATTTGCCTATCCTTGTGACAATTCCATACTATCTTAATTGCTGTGGAACTCCACTTGAGTCTTACTTTAATTTCATCTTTGTATCCTCCGTGCCTATCACAGTGCTTGGCACATAATATATGCAAATACTTGTTGGATGAAAGGGCCTCTAGTACTGGTTTCTGTGGATTTGCCATCGTGGAAGGCCCTGTGAGGGTAGAAAGAAGGTGACTTTATTCCCCTCCCAGGATGGAGGCTGGGCTTGGAGGGTGCTTTGGACCTACCAGTATTTTGCTGGGATAGTAAGATCTGAATGTCTGCATTAGGCAAAAGGCCACAGGGGTTAGTGGAGCTGGGAAGCTGTGACAGAGATGGATGTTAGAGATGGGACAGCAGTGGTGGAGTAGGTTAGCTGGATCCCCTTCACAATGATGATAGCATCCAGCTGCCTTCCTTGGGGGAAGGGCAGAGAACATTAATAAACTAAAGCTGTCACCAAATCTAACCTCAAAGCCTCCCATCAGCCTCCCCAGCACCCACTGAGACTGCTCCTTTGCTCGGAAGGAGGACCTTGTCTCAAGCAGACTGGTGGGTCATCTCCTCCCCATCTCCCAATGGGAACCTGACAGGAATCCAGTGTTTCAGAGATGACTTCTCTGATTTTGCTTTCTCCCTGTCTCTGTAGGCAGCTAAGCTTCCTTAAACACCACCTTCAAGTTGTGACTCCCCTGCCCCAACACCAACAATGAATTCTTGTCCTTCACAATGTACATTTCAAACTCCCCAGTGTGGTCTTGAGAAGACTTTCCATAATTTGGCCCTTCAACATTTATCCAGTTTTCCTTTTCTCTCTCAGCCACTCTCCAGCTGGGTCAGCTGGCTTAGTTATCTTATTTCCCACATGGGTCGTTCCTTCTACTTAGATGCCTTTATCTTCTCTACTGATTCTTTAAAGCCCAGCCTGGGTTTTACCCCCACTCACCCGCCACCAAGCCCTTTCTGACTACCTCAGCACCCTATTCTCTCCCATCTCTGAAACCCTTGGTGTATTCCTATCCAGTATTGAAAAGTTGCCATTTATGGTTCTCCCATAGATTGCAGGAAAAGAAAGCTGTATTAGTCAAGTGTCCTTTGGGAGCTGTGTTAGTTACTAGCTGCCATAGCAGATTACCACAGACTGGGTGGCTTAAGCAACAGAAATTTATTTTCTCACAGTACTGGAGGTTAAAAGCCCAAGATCAAGGCATTGGTGGGTTTAGTTTCTTCTGAGGCCTCCTTAGCTTGCATACGGCCACCTTCTCACTGTGTCCTTGCACTGTATATTTCTGTGACTCTCTGCTGTGTGTGCATCTAATTTCCTCTTCTTATGAGGACACCAGTCAGATTGGATTAGGGCACACCCTAATAGTCTCATGTCAACAACCTCATCCCTTCCTTAAAGGACCTATCTCCAAATACAGTCACGTTCTGCATACTGGACATTAGGGTTTTAACACGTGAATTTGTTGAGGAGGAGGGACACACATTTTAGCCCATAACAGTAGCCATCTCACAGTGAAGAAAGCCAAAGAGAGAATTTATCACCTCTGGCATCTGAAAAGTGGGAGTTGATCAAATTGTTACAGCCAGATCCAGTTATCACAAGTTGTCTAGGGCCTTGCTCTCTCCCTCCCTCAGCCCCATTTTCTTCAATGTTGAAATCATTCTAAGAAAGCTCCCCTTCCATTGTTGTGGTGAGATAGCTGCCACAGCTCTTGGCTCATATTTCACCCACAGGGCTGCTCCAGGGAACAGGAGGCTTCTATCCCAATGGTACCAGGAAAAGTTCTGAGGCCAATTCTCATTGGCCCAGACTTGGTCAAGTGTTCATCACTGAACCAATCACTGAGATTCTACTGGGCCTGATTTGGCTAAGGCATCCTCCCACCTCAGAGGAAAAGTAGAGTCACCTAATCGGACCACATTGACCAAGAATGGGGCAGTGGTCCCCCACGGAAAAGCCAAGGCATTGCCATAGAAAGAGGACAGGATGCAGGACAAGGAAAACAAGAAATATTCATTCCAGTTACTTTTCAAGTGCATCATGCTGATCCACACTTAGCCCCAAGAGGTAGGTTTTATTATTTTCATTTTTGCAATAAAGAAATGGTGTCTCAGGGAGGGCATGTCAAGTCAAGTAGCTCGTAAGTTGAGATCTTGATTCAAGTACTGATCTGACTGCAAAACTCACATCCTTTCCTCCACTATACTGTCTCTCTCAGCATCTTCCATGAAGGGATTCAGCTGCTGGCATTCTCAACAACTGGCACAGCTGCAGGAAATCACAAGACCTCCATCCATTATAGGGCTAGAGGCTGATTATAGTTAGCTGTGCCTTGGACATGCTGCAGGGTGTGTTAAGCTTCAGGTGCGGAGGCTAGGGAAGCAAGTAAGGCTCAGGCTTGAGGGCAGAGGCTGTGTCAACAGGGATTCTGGGAGGAGACAGCAAAGGGCACAGGAGGAAGAAATGGAAATGGATGTAGAGATAGCAGTTTGGTAGATGTAGCAGGTGCAGTTGACTTCCCACTGCATAGCCTGGGTGTATGTGGCTCTCCTGGGGGACTCTCTTGCTATCTCCCATTTCTCCCTTCCAATACTGGAGTTTCACTGTATGAGTGAAGGCAGATCCACCTGGCTCCTTCCAATCTTCTCTTTGTTCCTCTTCTTTGTAGATATCTTTCTGGACTTCCAAATACTAAAAACACTAAATTCAGAGATTGCTCAGCTCATTGTAGTAGAGTGGAGTGATTAAAAGAACAGCCTGGAGGTGGTCTGCCCAGCTGTCCACTTAGCTGCTGTGTGGCCTTGGGCAGTTATTTAACCTCTCTGGTCTTCAGTTTCTTTATGTGTAAAATGGAGCTAAACAGAGATTGACCTCATAGAACTGAGATAATCTACCAAAAGGTGTCAGGACAGTGCCCTACACACTGTATATGCTCAAAAATTAAAAATGTCAGGCATTATTGACTCAAGGCTGAAGAGCTTGGCTGGACAAGGGCGCCCAGCTTAGAGCAAAGACGCTGGTGAGCAGAGGTAAGCTCGCTTTTTGTTTGGGGATGTTCCATATGCTAGATTCCGAGAGATGGTATTCTGAGGGCGAGTTTCTGGGGTCGGCAGGTCAAGGGTTACTTCTGAGTTTGCTTTCCTCGAAGCGGGCTTAGAAAAGGCTTCTCAGAAGAAGTCAGTCATAGGGATGATTTTAAGAAAGGGAAGTTGCTGATTAATAGGGTGGCATGAAACTTCAAAAGCTGACCTCCATAAAAATTTAACTAGTAAAAATGGAGTAGTTTTACATCCCCCTATATTAATTGAGGGCTTCTTTGGCATAGAAATCTACATCCATTGATAACCCCAAATGCACCTTTGATTTCAGAATGCATTTATATATATTATTTGGCAGTAGATTTACTTCTTAATCATGTTTATAGCTTAAATTAATATGGAAATTAACCCTGAAATCCCAGACCATTTCAAAGCACTGGATTTTACAGACCTCAAGCTAGTTTAAAATAAATGTTGAAAATGTGAACTGCATTAAAAAAAGCTGATAGTATTAATTTAATTTAATCTCCATTAAAATATCAGGAATGATTTATTGAGTTTTTAAAAGAAAAAAAAAGCATAGGCTCTGTTATGGGCAGGTGCCACTTATAGATACAGGTTATTTGAATAAAAAATAATGCTTTTGTCAGATGCTAGCTTACTGCTGGATCCCAACTGGGAATAAAGTTCTGTGGGTTTCACTTTAATGATAATCTCTATGAACACATGTCTTTACGCAGAAACATTTCATATCTTTAGCAAGATAGTTCTACCTACCAGGTTTTCTCACGTTCCAGATTTGGGGATGTGGGAAAGCCCTACATAATAAGCTTCAAGCCATTTTTACTATGAATATGAATTTGTTCACTCACAAATAATTGTTGAACAGCCACTCTGTGCCATGCACTGTTACATGTTTAATGAAAATAGTGGGTTAAGACAGCAGACAGTCCCTGCCTTTGTGGCGTTAGTAGCCTAGTGAGTGAGGGAGACACAAAATAAATGACCCCAAGTGGATATATACTAATCAGTTGAGGCCAGGCCCGGTGGCTCACGCCTGTAATTCCAGCACTTTGAGAGGTTGAGGTGGGCGGATCACGAGGTCAGGAGATCAAGACCAGCCTGGGCAACATGGTGAAACCCCCATCTCTACTAAAAATACAAAAATTAGCTGGGCATGGTGGCGGACACCTGTAGTCCCAGCTACTCGGGAGGCTGAGGCAGAAGAATCGCTTGAACCTGGGAGGTGGAGGTTGCAGTGAGCCGAGATTGTGCCATTGCACTCTAGCCTGGTGACAGAGCAAGACTCTGTCTCAAAAAAAAAAAAAAATCACTTGGGCTGGGAGCGGTGGCTCACACCTGTAATCCCAACACTTTGGAAAGCTGAGGCAAGAGGATCACTTGATCCCAGTAGTTCAAAATCAGCCTGGGCAACATAGTGAGACCTTGTCTCTACCAAAAAAATCCCAAAATTAGCCTGGCCTGGTGGCATGCACCTGTAGTCCCAGCTACTCAGGAGGCTGAGGATCGCTTGCGCCCTGGAAGGCAAAGCTGCAGTGAGCTATGATTGCCTCACTGCACTCCAGCCTGGGCAACAGAGTGAGACCCTGTCTCAAAAAAAAAAATAAAAAATCACTTGGGATAACTACTTGAGAGAGAATATGGGAGGGGACATTTAAGGGTTTGTGAGGGGTCTGGGGAGGCCTCTCCAAGGAACTGACATTGAGCCTGAGATACAAAGAAAGGTGAGGACTTTACCTATTCATTTTTACACAAAGGCAATGCACACGCACCCCCACATCACTTTACATATGTCTGTCACTTTGTGCAAACAGCACACAGTTTGCAAGAATCTTTATCATACCATGTGGCTTGCTCAGGTTAGGGGGTTGAGTGTAGGGACTTTTGGCACTTACCTTTGTATACCCTCTCCCCAACATCCCTCCCTCCCCCTGAACTGGTAGATGAGGAAGCCACAGAAAGGCTGTCCCCTGGTCCCGGTCACACACCTGGTTAAGTAGCACAGCTGGGATCTGAAGGTCTCTGCCTCAATGCTTGTGTTTTTTTCTCCTATCCTACACTATAAGGCCTCTTAGAAAAGAGCTCTCCTCCCCCCAATCCTAGCAACCGCACTTACATTCCAAGGGCTTCATCGAGTGCTTCTCTGCAGGCAGTTGGAATTTCAGCTGCCTTCTTCAGTTTAGGCCAAAACAAACAGGTCTTTCTCTTTCCCGGAGGGATGAGCTGGACCAGAAGACTTGAGTTAGCTTTTTCACCCTTTGGGGCTGCCTCTGTGGTGCGTGGTCCTGACAGATGGGCAGCTTAAACGGAACAACTGTAACCAAAGCCCGGGAGTTCCTGTGGTTTCTTTAGTCCCTTTCTTCTCAGCTAGAAGCCTGCAGAGATAACTCTATCGATTCTATCCCCAGGTGGGGACGGGTGACAAAGCTGGAAGCTGAGGATAACTGGATTTGCTGGGGGCAGAGAGCAGGTCTGGGGAGTGCCAGGTGTTACCTGTAGGGCTGCCACACCTTGGTAGTGGGGGGAGGCGGGAAACAGGGAGTCCTGTGGCATTCTAAATAAATGGGTGGCATTCTAAACCCCAGAGAAGAGCAGTTTCCAGCCTTTATTCAGTTTTTCTTTTTAACTGACATTAAAAAAAAAAATCAGGTATAATTATATACAGTCAAATGCACAGATCTTAAGTTCAGCACAATGGATTGTAGCAATGTATACATCTATGAAATTGCCACCTAAAAAGACATGGGACATTTTCATAGCTCCAGAAAGTTCTTTTTGTTCCCCTTTCTAATTATTTCCCTGCCCCCACTGCACTGAGACAATGCTCACCGTGTTCTGACTTCTACCATCCTAGGTTAGCTTTGTCTGGTCTTAGACTTTACGTAAATGGAATCATACACTACTTATGTTTTGGGTCTGGCTTCTATCACTCACCTAATGTTTATGGGAGTCATCCAATTTGTTGCATGTGTCCAGTAGTTTGTTCCTTTTCATTGTTGAATGGAATTCCATGGTATGGATATACCACCATTTCCTTATCCAGTTTTAGTTGGTGAACATTTGGGTAGTTTCTGGTTTGGGGCTGCTATGAACATTTGTATCGGAGTGTTTCATAGACATGTGTTTTCCATTTATCTTGGGAAATACCTAGGAGTGGAATTGTTGGGTCATAGAGAAGTTGTGTTTTATGTGCCTTTATTCTAGCTTGTATCAGAAAGAGGAGCAGCAGAGAGATGGAGCCTCATCTGCGCGTGGCTTTGCTGTCTTACATGATAAGCCTCAGTGGCATCCAGTGGTGTCTGATGGGCCGATTTGGAGTCATATTCCTGCCCACTTTTGGAATGAGCGGGAAGGGTCAAAAACGGACTCTTTAACTTCCTTAATGATGACCAAGTGCTCCCTTTTCCTAAGATGTCACCCCATGGGGGAATTCCCCATGATGGTGGGCAGACACTCTCTACCTCCAAGAAGGCATCAGTGGGATTTCCCGTATTGGGATGGTAACAGGAAGGGGATTATATGCTGGAGAGTCAACAAAGTGACAATCCCACTACTTAGGGTCAGTTTTGAGGAATGAAAGATGTCTAACTTATTGACAGGAGACCTCATCACTTCGTAAACCTAGCCTCAAAAATGCAGGAGCCTATTAAGCCAAGTCTTCTCTCAAGGTGATGGAGGGACAAAGACTCTCAGAGCAGGGCACAATGCCTCAGCCTCTTCCACTTTGATATTTGGAAAAATAGCCATTCACTGTTATCTTTAAAAAATGCAGAATCACCCGAAGGGGTACCATTTGAGTTCTGGGAGAACTGCCTGCCGACTTCACAAAGATGTATTCCTCTCATTAATGACTGTTAGTGTAGCATCATGCAATGCTCCTGAGAAACTGCAGAAATAGTAATGACCATGTGATGGCCAAGGCTGATTGGAAGATGCTCCTGGGGAGAGATGAAGTTTGGATTTACAGCATCAGCATGAAGGAGTTGCAAGCATTGGTGTTGTAAACGGCACTGGCACCTGACACTAAATGTGGGAAAGGGATGGGGTTCCAGAAACAAAGCAAAAATACCAGGCAATGGATGCACAGTGACTGAGTTTTGGGAGAGGCATAAATGCCAAGGAGAATGGGTTGTAGGTTCTATGTTGGGGTGAGGCTATGGTGGGGTGGAAGTATGAGTGTTGGGTGAGTGAGTATCATTGTCTCAGATCCTGGAGAAAGGTCAGCCTTACATGGCATTGAAGGGCAGGTGCTCATACAGTTGGGCATTACGCCTGGCACATCACCCATGTCAACCTATTTAACCTTCACAACAACTGGGTATAGTAGGTATTATTGTTCCCATTACACATATGAAGAAACTGAGGTTCAGAGAGGCCCTGTAATTGCATTGTGGTCTGATTCAGATGTGGGGTTTATGGCTAGAAGTTCTAAAGGAAGCCTTAAAACACTGCCACACCTTTTAGATCTGGATTCGTAGGAAGGGAAGGTTATTCTAAAATGCAGTGGCAGACAGAGGGCAAGAGACTGTCATCACCTCTGCATCTGGATGACTCTTTATGGTCATTAGCATCTCCCAGGGCCCTCAGCGAGCAGGTTCTCAAGGCAGGTCTTCCCTGATGGCAAGAGGTGGCATGAAGCCTCCTCCGCCACATGCTGGCTGCTCCTGTACAGGTGGTCTGGCTGCTGCTGGCTAAGGACAGGCAGAGAAGGGAGGATGGAGGAAAGGTGAGGGCTGGTAGGTGCTCAAGCCACCCAGGCCAAACGGTGGCAGCAGGAGCAGCAGAGAGGCCTGCATTTCGGTGGTGCCCCAGGCTGCACTCCTATTTTCACTTTAGGGGCTGTGAGCAGAGAAGATCCTTCCACCTCACTCTTCTTATTTTACATGTGCCCTGAAGAAACATCCTACCCAGAAGCTAGAACATCTCCAACTATCTAGAAGATGGCCATAATTATTTGGTTAATAGCCACCTCCACCATTGAACTTCTGCAACTTGCCTCTGATGAAGCTGTTCCAATAACTGTTCATTTCTTCACCCATTCTTTTGCTCCACAAGTATTTACTAAGCAGCTGCTATGCCATGTGCCAGATGCTGTGCTGCTCCTGTAGTATGGTAGGCAGACACAGTCCCTGCCCTCAAGAAGCTTACAGTCTGGTGGAAAGACAGACAATTCTCTTTTGCAGCTTCCTCTCTGCCTCTGCCCCAGCACCCATGCTGGTCTCTCCCAGAGCTTACATCCCCTGGGTCCTCCCTGCAGGCCAGACACCACGATGCCAAATGCGGGCTGCTCATCAAAGACTCCATTGAGAGCTGGTCGCTGTGTGGGGAAAGCAGCAGTGTTGGCTCTGAACCTGACCTGAGGAGGCATGGCTACTGTCAGTTCTGTTCTGACAGCCCTTGACAGCAGGTGTCTGTCATCTCCACCATTCTATCCCCTCCAACCACCTCAACGTTTTTTGCCAGCCTCAAAGTGTCACTTCCATTTGGAAGGCATAGAGGAAGCTAGGTGGTGAGAGGAACCTGTCATCACTCTCCTTCTTGACCAGGGTGGAGGCCAGAGGACAAGTGGCATCTGTGCTGGGACATCCTAGGAGCCTGAAGCTGCTGCTGAAAGCAGCTGGGACCCCAGGTGCCTCTGCTGCAGTCCCTCTTCTCCCTGCCTGTGCCTTTAAAGAGGGTAGTTTTCTTCCATGGACCCATCACTGGCATACATCTTCTCAGTGTCTCACTCGGTGGAAATGACAATATTTCCCTAGGTAGGGGTAGAGTGAGGAGTGGAAGGGAATGTCCTGGCTAAGGGTTTGAGCTGCTGGAGACTGACCTTAAGGGATGAGGAAGGGAGTGAACAAAAGGTAGTGAGTTGAGGCTTTGGGGTCAGACCAGGGCTGAAATTCTAACTATGACCCAGCAATTCACTGCTGGGTGTATACCGAAGAGAAATGAAAACTTCTGTCCACACAAAGACATGTATGCACATGTTCATGGCAGCATTATTCATAATAGCCAAAAAGTGGAAATAACCCAAATGTCCATCAACTAATGAATGCATAAATACAATGTCGCATGTCCATACAATGGACTACTACGTACCCATAAACAGGAACGAAGTACGGATACCTGCTACATCATGGATGAACTTCAAAACTTTATGAACTAAGTGAAAGGAGTCAGATGCAAACCATGCAGATACATGTTGTATGCTTCCATTTATATGAAATATCCAAAAAGGCAAATCTATAGATACACGTATTAGTCCATTCTTAAATTGCCATAAAGAAATATCCGAGACTGTGTAATTTATAAAGAAAAGAGGTTTAATTGGCTCACAGCTCTGCAGGCTGTATAGGAAGTGTAGTGACTTCTGGGGAGGCCTCAGGAAACTTTCAGTCATGGTGGAAGGCGAAGGGGAGGCAGGAGGAAGAGACAGAGAAGGGGCAGGTGCCACACACTTTTAAATGACCAGATCTCATGACAACTCACTCACTATCAAGAGAACAGCACCCAAGGGAAATTCACCTGCATGATCCAATCACCTCCCACCAGACCCCACTTCCAACGTTGGGGATTACAATTTGACATGAGATTTGGACAGGACACAGATCCAAACCATATCAATACAGAAAGTATATTAGTGGCTGCCTGCGGCTAGAGAAGGAGGACAAGGAGAGACTACAAATAGACAAAAGGTCTTTTTAAGAGGATGGGAATGTTCTAGAACTAGATGGTGGCAAGGGTTGCACCGCTTTGTAAACTCACTAAAAATCATTGGAATACACTTAAAATGGCTACATTTTATAATGTGTAAATTATACCTCAATAGAGCTATTTAAAAAATCTCAATTATACCACTTCCTAGCTGACAGGCTTTGGGAAGTTACTTAATTATTGAGTCCGTTTCTTCATCTATAAAATGGGGAGGATGATACCTACTTCACAGGCTCACTGTGAGAATTAGGGGTCTGATTCACAGTGAGCACTCAAATGTAAATGGTAGCAGTTGGCAGTCGTTACTACTACTCCTGTCTTTTTGTTTGTTTTTGTTTTTGTGGTAGTAGAAGTGTCTTGATTTAGAAAGAGAGGAGAGGGCTGGGTACGGTGGCTCACACCTGTAATCCCAGCACTTTGGGGGACTGAGGCGGGTGGATCACCTGAGGTCAGGAGTTTGAAACTGGCCTGGCTAACACGGTGAAGCCTCGCCTCTACTAAAAATACAAAAATTAGCTGAGTGTGGTGGTGAGTGCCTGTAGTCCCAGTTACTCGAGAGGCTGAGGCAGGAGAATCACTTGAACCTGGGAGGCTAAGGTTGCAGTGAGCCGAGATCTCGCCATTGCACTCCAGCCTGGGCGATAAAGCAAGAGTCCGTCTCAAAAGGAAAGGAAGGAAGGAAGGAAGGAAAAGGAAAGGGAGGGAGAGAGAGGTACCAAGAGATACCGAGCATCTTAGCTACCAGGAAAATTACAGGGTTTGAGGGTTTTTGAGATGATAACTTCACTCCTTGTACCAGGTGCATGGTTTTATTCTGTTGTTTGTTGTTTTGTGACAGTCTTGCTCTGTTGCGCAGTGGGGAGTACAGTGGCACAATCTCGGCTCGCTGCAACCTCCACCTACTGGATTCAAGCGATTCTCGTGCCTCAGCCTCCCGAGTAGCTGGGACTATAGGCACGCACCACCATGCCGGGCTAATTTTTGTATTTTTTAATAGAGATGTGGGGTCTCACTATGTTGCTCAGGCTGGTCTCAAACTTCTGAGCTCAAGCCATCCTCCCGCCTTGGCCTCCTAAAGTGCTGAGATTACAGGCTTGAGCCACCACGCCCGGCCCAGGTGCATGTTTTTAATGGTCTGCCTCCACAATACATTTCCTGAATGTTCTCTCTGAATGCCAAGGAATCTAGTTAAAACAAACAAACAAACAAACAAAACCTCCCGCCAGCCAGAGGCATAATGGAGACGTGGGGCTTCTACAGATATTCATAGCCAAGAGGAGTTGAATTATGCTGGAGAGAAAGTGAGGGAAAACATAGGGTCCACGTGGTGCCCAGTGCCCCTACTTTCTTTCTTCTTATTCCAGCTCTTCATTTTTATTCCCCAATCCTGAAATGTAGTTGGGATTTACCATAAGCCAGCGGGGGCTGAAGGAGCCCCGTTTACCTCTGCACTCTAAGTTCCTCTGGATGAGCTTCATTTGCGAGAAACCACTCCCCTCCTGGAGACAACAGGGTTTTCAGCAGCCCCAGGTCCGCGTCCATTCAGCCTAACAACGCCAGGGGAAAGGTAAATGGTAGCAGTTGGCTGTCTTTACAAATAGTTTCAACAAAATCCCCAGGGTTCATTGTCTTTAAGTTCCTGAGACCTCACGCTCCTGCTGCACTGATCGCTGCGGCCTAGAGAACACAGCAAGCTGATTGGCCAGACCTGGTCACGTGCCCCGGCCGGCGGGAGATGTGGGGTGGGGGGGGGATGTCGGGGGGACGGGGCAGGGGGCGGGGTCAGCCCCACTTTACCAACATTGATAGAAAGAAAAGAGGAAATCTTCAAGGAAAATTAGAGCTTCTTACCAGAGGAAGAGAGAATAACTGTCTGGCAGATAAATCCCAGATGTCCACTCTAACCGTCCACCTTGGAACCTCCACCTTCCTGTGCTCGTCTTAGAGGGATTCTAGAACTGTCGTTGGAGGAACACCTCTGTTTTCTAGAGGTCCCACAGCGGTCCTTCTGTTCATGCGGACTACGGGCCAGCAGCTTCATTTTCCTAAGAGAATGTTAATTCCGTTTCTCATCTGGCTCATTTTCAAAGCCATGTCTCCACGCTTAATGAAAACACAATATCTGTATTACAAATGCTTGCTAAGGAATATAACCCCAAAGATTTAACTGGCCAGCTCATAAGAATTTTGATTTCAAAAAGTAATTCACATGGAGGACTGTATGGAGCGTTTACACCCGGATAGTTCCTCTGGATATTCCAGCGTGCACCCGAGGCCAAGCCGGAACCACCGAAAGCTGTGTACTCTCACTATACGGCTTTGCTCCCCTAGACAACTATTTTGGGAATATGCCCTTGGCTTTTATGGAGATACGCTATAAAAAGCCGTTGTATTCGTTAGAATATTCCAGGCCATGATGAGACAACAAATAAACCTTCAATCTCAGGGGTTAAACACAGTTGGCTTAAACACAGAGGTTTCAGTTAAACGCAGGGGTTAAACACAGGTTGACTTCGTGTTCACCTCACAGTGCAATGTGAGTCGGTGGGTGGTCTCCTCCAGAAGAGACCCAGAGATCCAGGCTGCTCCCTGCTGGCACACAGCTGTCCCTGAGTGTTTTTCTTTCATTCCTGAGGATGAGAGGGATTTGAGGACAATTGCGCAGAATTCCCTGGTACACCCCATCCATGGGAATTCAGCGACATGATCCCAACCTGTCCATAAGGGAGTCTGAGAAGTGTGTTCTCCTGAGTGCCTAAGAAGAGAGAACAGGATAGCGGACCCACAGTGTTGTCTCTGCCACATAGCTTGTAGGAAATACACAAGCATGTTTGTTATCTGAAGGCGGTTGAGACGCAGAATCAACTGTGGCAAATTGAAATACACGCATTTATTGTTATCCCTTCCCCAAACCAGCTAAAGTATGATAAGTGGATTTTAAAAGGCACGGGCCCATAAGGATAAAGAAAATGAAAGAAGACGATAGCAATTAAATATTAGAAATGAAAAGGAGATGATAGCAATTAAATATTTGAAGTTGGAAACCAAATGAACAAGTGTTGCTGACCTGGCTAACCAAGGAAAGCTAAAGCTGAAGTCAGGAGTGGGGCGGAGGTAGGGGTGTGAGGGAGTGAGAGAGGAACCCCAAAGCAGGTTACAGGAGGTTCTGGGACCCCAGCAAGGCTGAGATATTAGAGGCATCGGGTCCCTTGAAAATGAGAGGATAGGCGCGGTGGCTCAGGCCTGTAATCCCAGCACTTTGGGAGGCTGAGGTGGGCGGATCATTTGAGCCCAGGAGTTTGAGACCAGCCTAGGTAACATGGCAAAACCCCATCTCTACAAAAATACAAAAATCAGCTGGGTGTGGAGGAACATGCCTGTAGTCCCAGCTGCTCAGGGAGCTGAGGTAGAAGGATCACTTGTGCCCGGAAAGCGTAGGTTGCAGTGAGCTGAGATAGTGCCACTGCACTCCAGTGAGACCTTGTCTCAAAGAAGAGAAGAAGAGAAGAGAAGAGAAAAGAAGCGAAGTGAAGAGAAGAGGAGAGAAGAGAAACAGGCTAGATGGGACTAAAATAAAAAGGACAGGTTAAAATTCAGAAAAGTAGCTGTTAGAAGCCCTATACCCTCCTTCCTCCCTCTCCACAATGTGGGCTACTGATTTCCCCTCCTCTACCACAGAGAAAGAGATTTATTTTCTGGAGAAAGTGAGCCAGAAAGGCTCTGGACTCTCGATTCTAGACATGGCTGAAGGCAGGGATTCCATATTGAAAATAGGACCATTAAGTGAGTTTCTACACTGAAAATCAGTTCCTTTATTCCTTTCCCCACTTGGCTCCTGGAGCTCCAACAGTTAGATTTACGTAAGTCAACTTGGAGAACGAAGACTCCTCCCTGAGGAAACCAGTGAAACCAAGAAAAGACCTACAAGACCTTGGGACTTGCCTTATCCCTGATGCCCACTTGATGAGACCTCGGGAGAAATTTCTGACCTTAGTTGGGCTTCTGTGGAACAGCTGAGCAACGCTTAGGAACATTGTGAATCTTGTAACAAAGGGAATTTCCTTCTTTGCTTTGTTTCTGGGAAACATAATTCCAAATTCTCTGCCCACCTCGAGCAGTTGTGTGGGAATTCACTTATGTATTTCTGGGCACTCAATGTATTCCTAACTTTCCTAAGCCACCTCATTTTAGTTTCACCCTGATTCCCATCCATTGATCCACCCACCCACTTACTCACTCACTCATTCAACAAACATGAGTGGATTGAGTGTGGTGCCAGACAATAGGCTCCATGTTGGGATCAGGGGCTCATGGACCTTAAACACACTGCCATTGTAGGCAATAGAAATGGTATGCAATTTGAGAAATTGCAATTTCTTTGAGAAATCCATTTTGGAAGTATGTGTGGGTGACGATTGTTATAAATAGCTACATATACAAAGACTAGAGCTGATCTAATATACCCACAGCAGAGAACAGAGGCACTGAAATGTTTTCTGCAGCAGCAAAGCAGGAGGGACTTAGTTTAGTGGGTGCGTGCTAGGATCTCCAAACCAGTGGCAAAACCCCAGTGTTGTCTAGTGCATCTGCCACCATGGGTGGTTAGGCATAGAGGGGGGACTGGGTGGGGGAGGATCCTGGGAAAGAGTGCCTTCTCATGGAGGGACCTCCGCCCTCAAGGAATTGAAATAAGAGAGAGACAAGGAAATGAGCTCCTACTCTTGTCACTCAGATGTCGCTCTAAAGCATCTCTACTCTGGATTTATGCTCCTTGGTGCCTGTGTAACCCTGCAAGGCCACGGCATTACAGAAAATCACCAGCAGTTTCAGAAACACCAGTGTGAGTCCAGTTACTGCTTCTCTCTGATCTTTAGTATATGTGCTGCTGAAGCAAGCCCATCTCTGATCTTTAAAATGATCTCAGTTGTCTAATATGAAGGGGGGTCTCAATGCCTAGATCTGCCCACCATCACCCCTCGCTGGCTGGGAGAGGCTGGGGTATGCAGAATACAGGTAACCTGCCCCTGGGAGGTCCATGCTCCATGGTCCAGATGTGGCTGAGGATGCTTCACCCCAGGGCAATGTTAGCAGGGCGGCAGCCCACGCTTTGGCTTAGTATGGCATTCTGCATCAATGCATGAGCACGCACATGCTCACATGTGTGCACACTTTTACAGGGAAGTTAATAGAGATCTACAGCCCTTGTTACCATTTGCTTTCATAAATAAATATATTAAATTGGGAAGCCAGATTTATTTCTGGCAACAGCTTGCAGGCGACACATCCCCCTCTTATTCACAGTTCCTGAAGCGAGCCCAGCCTCTCCCATCCCACCCCCAGGCGTGACTTTCTCTCTTAAAATTTTATTTTTAATTTGTTGTGATGAATGAGTGACACCTCTGACAGCCGATTCGCGGAGATTAATAGAAACGACACAATATTTACGTCGGCGCTACGAACAATTATCCTGCCATCTATCTCTGAGATTATCTTCCTGATTGAAAACTACTCGTCCGTGTAATCGGAATTATTTGGAATTAGAAGGGAATTTATAGCCCCCCTAGAGCACGCTCTCTCCCCTTGAGTCTACACCTCGGTCACCATCTTTCTCTTGTCTCTCGTCTGGGCCTCTAGCTTTCTCTTCCATCCTGGTGATGGGCAGAGAAAAATGTTTTTCTCCTGGAGGGGGCCACTGGTCACTCAGGACAGTGGGCATCTCTTTAGGGTGGCCTGGGAGTCCATGATAGGGATCTAGAAGTAGTGGTTTGTGGGAAGGAGGATCTTCGTGGTGTCATAAGAATTAGGGGTCAGCGAGGCCAGCTCCTGAGCTCAAGATAGATGAATATGATCTGAAGAAAAGGGTTTAATAGAAAGGTGGAGAAGAAAGGTGACTTTGGAAAGCACTTGGTGTCAGACTCTGACAACTGTAAGAAATCTAAAGGAGCAGGATGGGATTCCAATGATGGTGTTAAGGTTGCTCTATTTCTGTTATGACTGTCTTAGTTGGCTCAGGCTGCCATAACAAATACTATAGACTAGGGGGCTTAAATACATTTCTCTACAGTGCTGGAGGCTGGGAGTCGGAGATCAGAGTGCTAGCATGGTTGGGTTCTGGGGAGGGCCTCCTCCTCCTGGCTTGCACATGGCTGCTCTCTCATATCCTCACCTGGGAGAGAGAAAGAGAGAGAGAGGGACAGACAGACAGACACACAGAGAGAGACAGAGAGACATACAGAGACACAGAGAGAGAGAGAGAGGCAGAGGGAGAGGGGGTGGAGAGAGAGAGAGGGACAGAAAGAGAGAGACAGAGAGAGAGAGGAAGAGAGAGACACATACACAGAGAGAGAGAGAGAGGGAGAGAGAGGGAGTGAGACAGAGACAGAGAAAGAGAGAGAAAGGGAGAGAGACAGAGAGACAGACACGGAGAGAGACAGAGAGATAGACATACAGAGAGAGACACAGAGAGACACACAGAGAGAGGCAGAGAGAGAGGGGGAGGGGGAGAGAGAGAGAGGGACAGAGAGAGAGAGGAAGAGAGAGAGACAGAGAGACACAGAGAGAAGGAGAGAGGGAGTGAGACAGAGAGGGAGAGAGAGACAGAGAGGTAGTGGACAGAGAGAGAAAGAGAAAGGCAGAGAGAGAGGGAGAAAGAGATAAGGAGAGGGAAAGAGACAGAGAGAGAGTAAGAGAAAGAGACAGAGAGAGAGGGAGTGAGACAGAGAGGAAGAGAGAGAGAAGGGACACACACCCACACACATGCACACGCAGAGAGAGAGTGCTCTTGTATCTCTTCTTCTAAGGGCACCAGTCCCATCAGGAAGGCTCCACCCTCATGACTTAGTGAACTTCCAAAGACACCACCTCCAAATATCATCCTTCTGGGGCTTAGGGTTCCAACACAAGAATTCTGGGGGGACAAACATGCAGTCTATCGCAGACATAATGATGCAAAGAGCTGGAGAGGGTGAGTCAGGCAGGCTGGAGGCTGGACCCCATTAAGGCTCACATTTGGGTTGTAAGTATGGGGAGAGGCTGAGCAACAGCTCTGGAGAAGCCCGAGAGCCTGTTTCTCACATTGGGGAGGCTGGAGGGTGGGGGTCAGAGTGAGAATGAATGGAGATACTAGGAGTGCACGCTCTGTTTTCTGTTCCCTGCCTGGTCCCTGCCTGTTAGCCTGTTGGATTCAAGGTTGGGCCCTGAGTCAGACAGACTTCAATTGACTCCCTATTCTGCCATTCCAAAGCTGTGTGACCCAGGCAAGTTTCTTAACCTCTCTGAGCTTCCATTTTTTTTGTCAGTAAATTACAATTTATAATCCTCCTTGTTGGAGTGTGCACTATCTGTATATTGAGGGTAGCAATAGTACCTACTTTACAAGGATGTGTGTGGATTAAATGAGATCATGCAAGTAGGGTAGTTTGTGCAGTTTCCACTACATAGGAGAGACTCAATATATGTAGATGCTACAGATGAGATCAACCTAAACCCTGGGCCCCTTTAGGAGACAAAGACCTGGGCTCCTGGAACAGCCCTGGCCTGCCAGATTCCTTTCCCCACCTTTTGCATCACACAGCCTCATGACCTGTCTGCCTGCATCTCCTCCCGCTTCCAGCCCCACTTCCCCCTCTGTCTTTGTGGTACTGGAATATTTTCTGCAGTAGCAAACCAGGCTGGAACTTAGTTTAGTGGGTATGCCAGGATCTCAAAATCATCTTTGTTATTTCTCCCCTCCTCTAAATGCTTGTAATTGCAAAGACGTATTGAACATGCACTCTTCCCTGGCATGTTTCCAAGTTCTTTACTCGAATTCATGTATTTAAGCCATACACTATCCCTGGAGGCTAATTGCTATTAATTATTAACATTCCCATTTTACAGATGGGGAAACTGAGGCACTGGGAGGTGAGATAACTTGCCAAAGTCACATGACTGGTGTGGTCAGCAGCCTCTAAGCTGCCATTAAGATTCTTGCCTTTGGCATTCACATCTACATGCAGTTCCCGCTCCCTGTGTGTGGGCTGTGCCTAGTGACTTGCTTCTAATGGATAGAATAGATCAAAGTGCGGCATGTCACTTCTGAGATTAGGGCAAAAACCTGTGACATTTGTCTTGCTCATACTCTCTCTCCCTAGCTCCTTTAGGTTGTTTGCTCTGGTGAAGGGACCTACCATGTCAGTTGTCCTCTCGAAAGGCCTCAAGGAACTGAGGGCAGCCTCCCATCAGCAGCCCATGAGGAACTGAATCCTGCCACCAACCATGTGAGTGAGTTTGGAAGTCTGAGGTGACTGCAACCCTGGGCCATACATTGGCTGTAGCCTTGTGAGAAATGCTAAACCAGAGGACCCAGCTCAGCTAGTCCCAGATTCCTGGAGCCACAGAAACTGTGGCTCCTAAAGGGGCCCAGGGTTTAGGTTGATCTCATCTGTAGCATCTATGTATATTGAGTCCCTCCTATGTAGTGGAAACTGCACAAAGTACCCTACTTGCATGATCTCATTTAATTCACACCCATCCTTGTAAAGTAGGTACTATTGCTACCCTCAATATAAAGATTGTATACACTCCAACAAGGAGTCTTGTCTTAAGCCGCTGGGTTTGGGATAATTTCTTATGCAGCAATAGATAACCAGTGCAACAAGTAATAGCCCAGCCAGGATTTAGACCTAGGCAGTTGGACTCCAGTGCCTGTGCTCTTGGCCATGTTGCTATATGGTGGATGGGGAGGCCTTTGGGATTGAGCCACTCGGGTTCCCAAGTCATATTTGAGAGGGACAAGTGAGCTTGCATGGCTTTTTCAGATAGATTCAGGATGAGATTAAAGAAAGTAGTGTCTTGGTCAAGAGAGTTTTTGTTGTTGTTGTCATTGTGTTTTTTTTTTTTTTTTTTGAGGTGGAGTCTCGCTCTGTCGCCCAGGCTGGAGTACAGTGGTGCAATCTCGGCTCACTGCAACCTCCGCCTCCGGGGTTCAAGCGATTCTTCTGCCTCAGCCTCCCGAGTAGCTGGGATTATAGGTGCCTACCACCACACCTGGCTAATTTATTTATTTAAGTAGAGACAAGGTTTCACCATGTTGGCCAGGCTGGTCTCAAACTCCTAACCTCCAGTGATCCAAGTGATCCACCCGCCTTGGCCTCCCAAAGTGCTGGGATTACAGGCCTTGGTCAATAGAGATTAGTAAATACCATTTGGAAAATGTCACTTCTCCTTTGGGATTAACTTAGCCCTGTCCAAGAGAAACATGAGTATGTTCTTTGGGTCTAGAGGAGCTTTATTCTTTAGGTGGCTGGTAGGTGGAGAGAGAGCTCTTCTTTCATAAGAAATGTGGTGTCATCAGGGGAGTCTTGGGCCCAGAATAGATAACAGTAATCCCCAGTAGTGTTCTCAAGAAATGCTTCCAAGTCAGGGTAGCCCCACGTGGTATATAACATGGCCCTGCCTCAGTGGCTGGAAGGACTTTGTCTCCAACAGGATCATAATCTTCGTGGTACCTCACTAACATTGGAAACAAATGGAACCAATCTGGATTTATTCATGTGCTCTGTAAACAGTGGAATACTGCTCTGGCTCTCCAGGAAATGGGGACATCATAAATTTGTCATTAGGACATTATTCCTTCTTTTTAATAAATAACTTTCTTTAGTTTTGCAAGAATTGGCCAACTCTCTCAGAGGAAGGCTGTGGAACCCTTAGAATTTAGTGGAGTCCAGGGCCCATCCTTGAATAATGAGGGAAATCAACATTAAGGCCAATGTAGTGCATTTGTTATAAGGGTAGGACCCACATGGAGCAACAAAGAAGATAAATGTTATGTTCAAATCATAGAAAGCACCATCTGGGTAGAAGGGTAAGATGCCTTGATATTTGAGAAAATATTACCACTTTCAAGTTGGGTTTAGACTGTGTTATCTGCCTCCTACAATTAATATCTTTGGGGGAGCTCTGTGACTCCTTTAAAAGGCCGGTAGATGAAGTAGCTGGCCTCCCTGTGGCTTATGCAGATTTAGGTACTGAAGGATAGCTGGATCTGGAAGGATCCACATCTACCACAGGATTCAGTCTCTTTTTCCTCCCAGCTGTCCTTTAAAAGTTGGGTGAATTTTTTTTTGAGACAGGGTCTCACTGTGTTGCCCAGGCTGGAGTGCAGTGGTACAATCGTAGCTCACTGTAGCCTCCAATTCCTGGGCTCAAGTAATCCTCCCACTTTAGCCTCCCAAGTAGCTGGATCTACAGGTGCACACCACCATGCCCAGCTAATTAAAAAAATTTTTTTTCTAGAGGTGGGGTCTCACTATGTTGCCTAGGTTGGTCTCAAATTCCTGGGCTCAAGTGATCCTCCTGCCTTAGCCTGCAGAGTACCTGGGACTACAGCCATGCACCACTACATTCAATGAAGTTGGGTGGATTTGAATATCACCGAACATCTGGTCAGGGCCTGATCTTTTGCTCTGTAATGATTGACTCAGGCTGGGGGCATTGCCTGGGCACAGGAAGGATATAGTCAGAGAGAAAAATCTCTTACTGTGTTGGAGATGTTTCCCAAGTGAAGTGGAGAACATTTCTGAGAAACAGTCTGAGAAGGAAGAGACCTAGGGACTTCAAAGGGAAGAACATCCACCTTCAGCCCCTTATACTGCAATTTCATTTAAAAATTGCCCGACCCCTCACTAAACAAAATTTCCCAGACCTGGACTTAGGAGATAGAAAGGAGAAGCTGGTAAGGCAAAGGTTAGACTGTCCAAGGCATTGTATCTCCAGCTCCATTGTTGTCTGGTTGCAAGAAACAGAAACTGACTGAGCCGACCTAAACAAAACTGGAATGTATTGGAAGCGTGGCAGAGCGCACAGAAAGGGCCAAGCCTCATAAAGGAACCAAGGCGGCTGAAAATGTGGGGATGCTTGGCTGTTTTCAGCCTTTGGGTATCCAACTTTACTCTCACCATCTAAGGAGAGATTGGCCCAGGATGAGTCATGTGATTGGCGGTGCCTCCAAGGCTGCAAGTAATGGATGTGGGAGCGCTCACCAGAGCAAAACTGGAGAGAAGTTATCAGACAAAGGGTATGCTGAACAAACATTAACGATAGAATATCTACCAATTACAACCAATCTCTCTCTCTCTCTCTCCAAAATCTTCACATTTGTCTAAAAAGTTAGTATCAGGCAAAGACAGCTTTCTTTCCATTGATCCTAAGCTCATCCAACAGAAATGAGACCATCATTCCTTCATCATGGATAAGCCTCTTTTCCTTCTCAGTCTCCCATCAACACCCAAGACTCCATTCCAACTGCTGGTGTCCAGTGTGTGTCCTGGAGACATAAGCAGCACCCAGGGAGAAGCTGCCAGGGAGGAAAAGCATGTGGAATTGTGTGTACAGTTGCCCCTTTCTTAGGAGCTTCCTTGGATGCAAATAGATGATTCTACAGAGGACCAGGGCAGGGCCCAGGGACAGCAGCTGAACCTTATTTAAAAACGACAGTGAGATGTCTGTATTTGTTTGGGAGTGTGATGTGCCAGGGCAGGGGGCACTGCGGTGAGGTGTGTGCTATTCTGATGGGGCCTGGGAGTGGAACAGACCAGGCCATTGGTGCCTCATGTGCTACAAGCCTAGGAGCATGAACTTGCCTAGCCTCAGGCAGCGCCTGGTGCTGGAGGAGCCAACTCGAAATGCGTCCTGGGAGAGCAACCTCTTCATAAGAGCAGCCGTAGGAGGCATGCGGAAAGTCATCAGGGTAACCAGCCTTAATAAAGGTAGAAGATGAGATTGAAGAGGGGTAGGTTGGAGCAGGAGGGAGTCAGAGGGAAGGAAATGATTGCAGGAGAAACAGATGCAATTGAGCAAGACTCCTGGAGATGGATTTCCCTGCCTTGGTCCAAACTCAAATCCCTGTGCTCAGATTAATTAGCAAAGAAATATTTTCCTGTCTGCAGAACAAGGCTGCTGGATTGCCAGTGGGACAGGAGGGTGGGCAGTCTATCAAATAACTACTAATTAGGTTACTTCCCACTGCTGTTGACATGCTGGGGACATGTTCCTGGGCCAAAATAAAAGGGGGAGGAGGGGAGAAGAACGGAAGCAGAGATAGAGGAATAGACCAGGATCCTCTCTGTTCATTTTAGAAAATTGTTGGCTGGGATTGTGGAAGAACTGGATGCAAACAGGAAGACAACAGAGGAGAAGCAATGTGCTGGTTAACAGACTGCCCAGGGCCAAGACCTGTATTTGTGCTTGTATTTTATTGTTTTCTACAAATGATAGGAAAACATGAGCAGTGGTGGGACAGGTGCAGGTAGGGTAGGGATTTGGATGATGCTAATAATGATGGTGTGTGTTTATTGAGTGTTTACTTTCTGCCAGGCTCTTCCTAAGCACTTCATTCATCCATTCGCTCAACAAGCATGGGACAGGAGGTTAGGTGATTCATACACATTTACTTCATTTGTTCTCACAACTATGGGGAAGGCCATTTAGGCTCTTTTATAGATAAGGAACTTGGGGCTCAGAGAGGTTTCATAACTTGCCCATGGTCACACAGCAAGTAGGAAGTGGTGGAGCTGAATTTTGAACCAAGGTCTGCCTGACTCCAGCCTCGCTACCCTTCACCACTACTCCACGGATAATGCACATTCGACCATACACATTCTCTTCTTTCTTGTTCCTTTGCCTGTTTCCTAGTTCTACCCTGAACTTCTCAAGGCATGTTCTTTACTAAGTCACATGCAGGAGTCTTAACTGTATGGCAAGAGGGGCACCATCATTTTTCCTTAGGTCTGAGATTTAGAGGTCTGATAGTGACCTTGAGAGGACATCATCTAGTTCCCTGTCTTTAGCCAGAACTGAATTTGAACCATGTCAAACTGATAAGCATCCATCATATTTGTAGACACCCCTCAAGGAGAGTTGTACAGCCTATTCCACTGACAACCTGACCAAGGCATCTCCATCATGCCTAGGTGGAGTTGGCCTTTTTCCTTACATTCTGTCTTCACTGGAGACCAGGCAGCTGGGTATGAAGTGGCCTTCAGCCATGTCCTCTCCTGGGGAATCCATCCCCCTCCTTCCACCCTTTCCTTGTAATCGGAGTTAGACCACCTGGTGCCAATGGCTCTCTGGGGTAAACCTCCCTCTTGGTGAGTCCTGTTCTTCAGTGACATTGATTTTTGCTTTCTTCATGTCCCCTCTTGCAATGCTCATCCTGTTGTTACAGTAGCTATTTGTAGCCTATGCACCAGCCTGTGTGTTCTTGGGGCCAAGGACTGTGTCCTATGCTCCTTCCTGTCCCCTGTATTGCATATTGTACCAGGAACCTAGTAGTGAGTGTCCCATGCATGTTTGCTGAATGAGGGAGTGAATGTCTGACAGACGTTTCATGGCTTACATCCAGCCTGCCCCTAAATGTTTCCCTAATTTCTAATGCTGACACTAGACACCCCACTGAAGGACTAGGGTGTCTAACTATTCCATGCTAAGTATGGGCAAAAGAGGACAGTTTGACCAAGATGCTCTTTTACCCTTGTGTATCCAAGTTCCCTCTGATCATTAAATGAGCAGAGACTTCACACAGAAGGTGTTGCTACTGCTACAGATGGAGGTCAGAATTAAGGTACTGCTGCTGTTGATCTCAGACCCTTGAAAGCCAGACCCAAGCTTGAGGTCTTGGGGATGGGGATGCCAGGGGATGGGATGGCAAGATACACCAGAGTGGCTGGGAATGAAAGAGTGTCCCGGAAAACCTGCTTCCTCGGAGCCGATCCTGTGTGAGCAGAAGAAATCTATCCACAGAGGGGTGAGATCGCAGAGCAAGTGGGTTACCTAAAAATAGCAGTGCTGGTTTCCCACAGTTAGAGATGGGTTCTCTGCCATTCATCTCAATTGCTTTGCGCAAGTTTGCTTATTTATTGAGAGTGAGAGAAAAGGATCAAACCATTCATCCAAAGATGGAAATCTGCAACCTCTTCTACAATGATCAGCCAGACAGATGAGCTGAGTGAGAAGTCCCTGAAGTCTCAGAGGCCTAGGGCTGGCCAGGAGAGTGGGGTGGGCATGCTTAGGAGCTGCCCCCAGCTTGCCCTGCCTTCGTAGCAGAGTTGACAGTGGGCTGAACCTTACCCCCATCATGGGGACTTTTGCAGGGGAGGCAGACCTGTGTGTACATGTGAGGGTACATAGACATACATGAATGTCTAGCTCTCTGAGGGAAGAGATGAGATGCATAAATCACCTAACCCAGCACAAGGTACACACAATAGGTGCTTAGTAAATGTTAATTAGGGAGTCAAGTAGGTAGAAGTTGAGGTCAGGGCAGGAGGAGGCAGGGATAGAGGAACGTAATGTGAAGTAGCCAGAGTATTTTTGACGAAAAGTTGTGGATTTTGGAGTCAGGAAAGCCTAAATTCAAATCCCAGTTCCACCACTTGCTAATATGGTAACCTCAGGCAAGTTACTTAACCTCTCAGAGTATCACAGTCTTCACCTATAAATTTTGAGAATGGCGTGACATCTCATAGTGTTACTAGGATTATTAAGTAAAATAATATATTTAGAGTGCCTGTACAAGCCCGGGGTTCAATAAATTACAGCTGTTTTTCTTTTTATTATCATTTATTATGAATATCATGGACAATGAGGTTCCTCAGTTTATTAACAGTTAGAATCTTACTTTAAAAAAAGAACCCAAATTAGGCTGGGCATGGTGGCTCATGCCTGTAATCCCAGCAGTTTGGGAGGCTGAGGCAGGTGGATTGCTTGAGGCCAGGAGTTCTAGACCAACCTGGGCAACATAGCGAGATCCCATCTCTAAAAAGAAAAAAAAAAGAACCCAAGTTGGAAATACTTGCAAGTCATATATCTAATCTGATAAGGGGTTAATATCCAGAATATATAGAGAACTCATAAAACTCAACAATAACAAAACAAGCCACTCAATTAAAAAATGGACAAAAGACTTGAATAGGCATTTCTCCAAAGGAGATATAAATTGCCAATAGACACATGAAAAGGTGTTCAACAACACTAATCATTAGGGAAATGCAAATCAAAACTACAATGAGATACCACCTCATACCTATCGGTATTAGGATGGCTACTATCACTGTCAATGGGGATGTAAATGATACAGTCACTCTGGAAAACAGTATGGCAATTCCTCAAAAAATTAAAAATATAATTACCATATGATCCAGCAATTCTACTTCTGGGTATGTACCCAAAATAATTGAAAGCAGGGTCTCAAAGAGATCTTTGTACACCCATGTTCATTCTTCACAATAGCCAAAATGGGAACAACTCACCCATTGTCCATTGTACATTGACAGATGAATGGATATGCAAAATATAGTGTATACATATATATATATACACACACACACACACACACACACAATGGAATATTATTCAGCCTTTAAAAATGAAATTCTAACATACATTACGATATGGATAAACCTCAAGGATGTTATTTTTGGTGAAATAAGCAAGTCACAAAAAGACAAATATTGTATGATTCTATTTATATGAAGTACTTAGAGTAGTCAAACTCATTGAGCAGAAAACAGAATGATGATCCAGGGAATGTGGGGAGAGGAAAATGGGGCGTTTTTGTTTAATGAGTACAGAGTTTCAGTTTTGCAAAATGAAAAGAATTGTGAAGATGGATGGTGGTGATGTCTGTACAATATTGTGAATGTACTTAATACCACTGATGAGTAATTTAAAAAGGATGAAGATGGTAAACTTTACATGCATTTTATCACAACAAAAAAAAATTGGAAAAGCACTAAAATCAAAGATACCAATTTTCCCCCAATCGATCCATAGATTTAATGCAATCCCAATGAAAACATCAGTAGGCTTTTAAAAAACTGAAATTGACAAACGTATTCTAAAATTTATATTGAAATGCAAAGACCTCGTAATAGCTAAAACAATTTTGAAAAAATGCAAAGTTGGAAGATTTATACTACCAGACTTCAAGAGATACTATAAAGCTACAGCAATAAAGTATTGGCATAAGGATAGGCATATTAATGAATGGAATAGAATGGAGAGTTCAAATGTAGATCCATAGACATGTATGGTCAACTGATTTTCTACCAAGCTACTGAGGTTTTCCATGAGGAAAGGATAGCCTTTTCAACAAATGATGCTGAAAAAGTTGGATATCCATTGGAAGAAACCCCAAAAACCCAAAAAACAAAAAGCCTTAATTCTTCTTATTTCACACCACACACAGAATTCAACTCAAAATGGATCATAGACCTTGGGACAAGTAATATTATGTGTCAACTTGACTGGGTCACAGGTGCCCATACATTTGGTGAAACATCATTCTGAGTGTTTCTGTGAGGGTGTTTTTGGATGGAATTAATATTTAACTTGGTAGGCTGGATAAAGCTGAGTGCTCTCCCTAATGTGGGTGGGCCTCATCTAATCAGTTGAAGGCCTGACTAGAACAAAAAGACTGACATTCCTTTGAGTAAGAGAGGATTCCTCCTGCCTGATGGCATTTGAGCTGGGCCATCAACTTTTTCCTGCCCTTGGACTTGAACTAAAACACTCGCTCTTCCTGGGTCTTGAGCCTGCCAGCTTTGCACTGGAACTATACCATCAGCTTTCCTGATTCTCAGGCCTTTAGAGTTGGCCAGAGCTATACTGTTAGCTCTCCTGGCTCTCCAGCTTGCCGACTCACCCTGCAGATCTTGTGACTTGTCAGCCTCCATCATCATGTGAGCCAATTCATTATAATAAATATCTTTTCATATTTCTGTATATCTCCTGATGATTCTGTTTCTCTGGAGAACCCTGACTAATAAAAAAAAAAAAACCTTAAACTTTTGTAGCCTGCTACAGTGCTACAAAGACACTGTAGCAGGCTGAATAATGGCCTCCCAGAGATGTCCATGTCCTAATCCTGGGAACTGTGCATATATTACCTTACATGGTAACAGACTTTTCAGATGTGATCAATTTAAGGATCTTGAGATAGGGAGATTTTCCTGGATTACCCAAGTGGGCCCAGTGTAGTTACAAGGGTCGTTTTAAGGTGGGAGGGAGGAGGGTCAGAGTAGATGTGATGACAGAAGCAAAGGTTGGAGTGATGCGGAGCCACCAGCCAGAAAAAACGCAGAGAGCCTCTAGAAGCTAGAAAAGGCAAGGAAATGAATTTTCCCCTTGAGCTCCAGAAGGAACACTGTCCTGCCAACACCTAATTTTAGCTCCATGAAATTGACTTCCGACCTCCAGAACTATAAAATAATAAATTCGTGTTGCTTTTAGTCAGTAAATTTGTGGTGATTTGTCACAGCATCAATAGGAAATAAATACAGATGCTATTAAGAAAATGAAAACTCAAGCCATGTCTTGCAAGAAATGTACTCTTTCCACACACACGCACGCACACGTGCACACACACACACACAAACTCACACACTGTCTCACACATACTCACACACACTCTCTCTCTCACACACACACACACATCCTGACTTATACCAAGAATACACAAAGAAGTCTTACAGCTCAATAAGAAAAACAACCTGATTTAAAAATGGACAAAATATTTGAACAGACAAAAAAGATATACAAATGGCTGATAGGCACACAATAAAGCATATCATTAATTAGGCAAATGCAGGTTAAAATCACAAGATCCTACCACATACGCGTTAGAACAGCTAAAATTGAAAGGATTGCTAATACCAAGTACTGATGAGGACTTAGAACAATTAAAACTTGCATGCATTGCTGATGGGAATGCAAAATGGTCAAACACTTTGGAAAATTGTTTGCTAGTTTCTAATAAAGTTAAACATATGTTTACTCTACAACCCAACAATTCCACTTTTATTTACTCAAGATAAATAAGCACATATGTCCATGCAAAGATTTGTACATTAATGTTTATAGCAACTTTACTTGTAATAGCTGGAAACTGGAAACAGTCCCAAATGTCCACCAACCAGTGAATAGGTAATTGTTATTATGATATGACAATATCTTGGAATAACACTCAACAATAAAAAGGACTGAACTACAGACACACAACAGCTGAATGAATCTCAAAAACTTACACCAAATGAATTAAATTGGGCCAGAAAAGTATATACTCTATGATTACATTTCTATAAAATTCCAGGAGAGGCAAAACTAATCTAGAATATCACAAAGTGGTTGTCTGGGGCCAGGAGTAGATCTGGGCAAAGGGGCAGGAAGGAGCTTTTTGGGGGTGAAGGAAACATTCCATATCTTGATTGTGTAATAAGCTAGGTGTTAATATTTTAGAGGACCATATGATCTCTGTTGCAACTACTTAATTTTGTCATTGTAGCATGAAAGCAGCCATAAACACTATGTAAACAAATGAGTATAGCTGGATTTGTCTCAAGGGCCATAGTTTGCCGATCCCTGGTCTAGATCCATCAAGCTGTACTCTTAGAATGGATGCACTTTACTGTATGTAAATTATGCCTTGATACAGTTGACAAAAATAACAAAAAATCAAAAGTAATATGTAGCTATTTTTGAAGTTAATTTTTTGGAAATCTGCATACAGAAAATGTACAAAGCACATGTACATAGCTTGATGAATTTTAATTTTAGCATTCTGGTAGATGTGGAATAGTATCTCATTGTGGTCAATTTGTATTTCCCTGATGACAACTCACATTGAGCATCTTCTTATGTGCTTATTGGCCATCTGAATTTTTTTGGTGTGTGAAATGCCTGTTTAAGTCTTTTTCTCGTTTTAAAATTTGGTTGGTTATATTTTTTCCTTACAGATTTGTGTGAATTCTTCATCTACTCTGGATATAAGTCTCTTTGTCAGAGATGAGTTTTGCAAATATATTTTTCCAATCTGTGGTTGCTTTTTTACTCTCTTATGGGTGTCTTTTGATGAACAGAAGCTCTTATTTTTAATGCCAATTTATCAATATTTTTCTTTACGTGAGTGCTTCCTATGACCCATTTAAGACATCTTTGCTTACCCAAAGATAATTGAAATATTCCTCTATGTTTTCTTGAAAGAGCTTTACTTTTTACCTTTCACATTTAGTTTTTCGACCTGGAAATGATTTCTGTGAATGAATAGCCAATTGACCCAGTTCCATATACTGAAAAGGCAACTGTTTCCCACTTCACTGCAGGGACACAATTATGATAAATCAAATAACCCTATGTGTGTGGGTCTGTTTCTCTACTCTGTTCCATTGATCTAGTTCTCTGTCTTTGCACCAACACCATACTGTTTGAATGAGAGCTTTATACATTCTTACCATCTGCTATAAGTCCTCAAGTTTTATTTTTCTACTTCAAGATTACCTGTTTTTTATTGAGCCTTTGCATTTCCATATAAATTTTAGAATCAACTTGTTAATTTCTCTAAAAAACTGCTGGGGATCTGATTAGGATTACATTGAATATATAGATCAATTCATGAACAATTTACCTCTTTACAATATTGAGTCTTATAATTCATGAACATTGTATATCCTTTCACTTATTTGGGTTTTATTTTCTCTCAGTAACTTTTCATAATTTTTATGTAAGGATTTTTGCACATCTTTTATTATATATATATATTTTCAGGTATGAGATTTCTAAAATGCTATTGCAAATTGTATCTTTTTTTAAATTATATTTTCTACTTGTTTGGTTCTGGTATGTAAGGGTATAATTGGTTTTTGTGTTTTAACTTATATCCAGGGCTTTTACTAAGTTCACTTATTAATTCTAATCATTTATTTATTTTTTACAAATTTTCCACATAGATAATTATGCTGCCTGCAAATAGTGACTATTTTATTTCCTCATTTCTAATTCTTCAACTTTTAATTTCTTTTCTTTGCCTAACTGCTCTGGCTAGCATCCCAGCACAATGTTCAACAGAAGTGATATCTGTGGACATTTTTGTCTCATTCTCAATTTCATGGATAGGGGAAAAGAGGCTTTTAATAATTTACAGTTATTGCAAAAGTGAGGTTTATTGTGGGTTTTTCATAAATAGCCTTTTTTAAAATAATGAAGTTCTAATTTATTCTTAGTTTGCTAAGAGTTGTTTTAAAATCATGGGTAATAAATTTTATCAAAACTTTTTTCTGTATCTGTTAAAATGACCATATGTTTCTGTCTTTTCTGCAAATATAGTGAATTATATTGATTTTTGAATGATTAGAAAAAACCTTGATTTCCTATAATAACCCTAAGTAGTTCTGACATATATTCCTTTTTATATAACTCTGGGTTTGATTGGCCTATATTTCATTTTTATACAACTCTAGGTTTGATTGGCTAGCATTTATATTTGTGAGGGATATGGACCTATATTTTTCCTTTTCTGTAATTTCCTTATCATATTTTATATCTGATTATGCTGGCCAGATTATATTCCCCACAAATAACAGGTTGGGAAGTGTTCTCTCTTTTTCTATTCTCTGGAAGTTTGGGTACAATAGGTGCCATTTTTTTCCCTAAATGTTTGGAAGCATTCACCAATGAAGCCATCTGAGATGTAAATTACAGATTTAAATATTTTAATATATAAAGAGAACTATTCATATTTCCTGTTTTTTCATATGTTCATTTTAAGATTTTTAAAGAAATTTGTTCATTTCATTAATATTTTTAACTATACCCACACAAAGTTATGATAGTCTCTTATCTTTTTTTAAGTTTGTAGGCTCTGCAACCGTGTTTCTCTTTTCATTCCTGTTTATTAGTCTTTTCTGAGAACCGATTTTCAGCTTGTTGTTTTCCTCTTATATACATTTATTTTCTATTTAAATAATTTCTACTTTAATATCCATTATTTCCTTTTCTTCCCTTTCAATATATTGAATATATCAACATATATTCAATATAATAGAATATTATATTCAATATTCTTTTAGACTTATCCGTATATATGCCCTTTTCATTTTTCATAATTATTTCCTGTATTTTTATGTTCACATAGGGGATTATTTTTGTCTTGCCTGAGAAGAGCTATTTTTAGTATTCCTTTTAATGTGGGTCCAGCCACAATGGAATATTTATTTTTGTTTCTCTGAAAATGTCATTATGTTACTTTTACTTTTGAAGTATATTTTCACTGAGTATTCCAGGTTGACTTTCTTTTCTTTAAGCACTTCAAAGATGCCATTTCTTGCCTTCTGGTTTCCATCATTTATGTTCAGAAGTCAGCTGTCAGACTTTTTGTTGCTCCTTTTAGGGAGATGTATTTTTTTTATTTTTACTATGACTGCTTTTAAAATTCCTTTGTCTTTAATTTTCAGAAGTTTTACTAGGATGTGCTTGGATGTGATTTCTTCTGTATTTATTCTTCTTGGGGTTTGCAGTGCTTCTTGAATATTTGGTTTGATGTCATTCGTCAATTTTGAAAATTCCAGGTCTTTGTTTCTTTATTGCTTCCATGAATCATGTCTCTTCTCCACTTCTAGGACTCCAGAGAGACATATTTGAGAACATTTCACCATTTCTCGTGCACCTTTGCTCTCTTTTTATATTTTGCGTGTTTTTTCTTTGTGTTTTAGTCTGATTTTTTTTCCAACTGATCTGTCTACCAGTAAAATAATCCTTTCTTCATTTTTGTCTATTATGCTGTTAAATCCAGGTTTTGAATTCTTAATTCGTTATTGTATTATTCAATGGTAGAATTAATAAATTCCAATTCTGAGATGAACTTCTCCATCTTGTCAATTATTTTCTGGAAGATTTTCATTATATTTATTTAAAAGTTCATGCCTAGTAATGCAAATATCTCTGTCATCAGTAGTTCTGTTTTTATTGGCTTTGTCCTCTTTTGCATGCCAGGAGAGTTTATTGAATGCCAGATTTGCATAAGAACAGTCATAGAGGGAGTGATCAAATGTTATTTCCCTCCAGAAAGGGTTCACTCTTTCCTCTGGAAGGCAGGTAGAGCAGGGCAGACCACCTCAGTGCAATCAAGGATTAAGATGATTCAAAGTGGGTTTAGACTTATTAAGGCTTGGCCTACCCTTGATGTTCCTTCCTCTTAGGGTGTAGTCTTCTAAAGGTTCTAAGAGGGAGCTTGAGATGTTTTCAAGCTCAGCTGTTTTGAAAGCTCTTCGATACCCTCCAACGGTTTTGTGTTTCATCCATCTTTTCTGTTTATTCTTGGTGGAAACATTGGTCGAATACAAGCTACTCTATTATAGTGAGAAGAAGACTATAACCAATATTCTCTTTTTTTTTTTTTTTTTTTTGAGACAGGGTCTCACTCTGTTGACCAGGCTGGAATGCAGTGGTGTGATCATGGCTCACTGCAGTCTCAGCTTCTTGGGCTCAAGTCGTTCACCTGCCTCAGCCTCCCAGGTATCTGGGACTACAGGAACAGGTCACTTTACACCCAGCTAATTTTTGACTTTTTTTTTTTTTTTTTTTTTTTTTGTAGAGACAGGGTCTTGCCTTGCTGCCCAGGCTGGTCTCAAACTCCTGGGCTCAAGCGATCCTCCTGCCTCGGCCGCCCAAAGTGCTGTGATTACAGGCATGAGCCAGCACACGGGCCAATATTCTTTTTTAGAATCTCTAGAACTGTCATTTAGGTTCTGAGCCAGGATTAGAATTCACACATTTTCTGAACATTATTTATTGAATTTCTACTATGCTTCAGACATTGTTTAGGGGCTGGAGATATAGTAATAAATAAAAAGCAAAAATGTGGTGTTTATATTTCAGTGGGAGAGATAGACAATTAGCAAAATAATTAGGTAAAATATATAGTGTGTTACAAAATGAAAAGTGTTAGGGAAAATAAGAAAGAGAAATAGAAATGTTTAGGGGAATGAGTTATAATTCTGCATAGGATATGCAGGTAAAGTCTCACTGGGAAGGTCTCATATGCATGAAGGCCTGACAGAGGTGAGTGAACAAGTTATGTGGGTATCTGGGGAAGAACATTCTAGGCACAGGGAACAGTAAATGCAAAAGCCACGACGCAGGGGCACAGCCAGTGTGTTGAAGGTAGAACAAGGAGGCCAGTGTGGCTGCAGCAGGTGAATGATGAGAACATGGTAGAAGATAGGTCAGAGAGGGCTGGGCATGATGGCTCATACCTGTAACCCCAGCAGTTTGGGAGGCTGAGGCTTGAGGTCAGGATCACTTGAGGTCAGGAGTTTGAGAGCAGCCTGACCAACATGATGAAATCCCGTCTCTACTAAAATTACAATAAAAAAGAAAAATTAGCCATGTGTGGTGGTGCACACTTGTAATCACAGCTACTTGGGAGGCTGAGGCACAAGAATCGCTTGGACCCAGGAGGCAGAGGTTGCAGTGAGCAGTGATCTTGCCACTGTACTCCAGCCTGGGCAACAGAGTGAGACTCTATCTTACTGTCTTAAAAAAAAAAAAAGATAAGTCAGAGAGGAAATGGGGACAACATATGGAGGACCTTGGAGCTCCTTGAAAGGACTTTAGCTTTTAGTCTACATGAGATGGGAAGCCCTTGGAGGGTTTGAAGCATAGCAGTGACATGACCAACTTCCAATTTAGCGGGTTCATTCCGGTCACTGTATGGTGACTAGAAAGAGGGAGGACAATGGCAGAAGCAAGGGGCCCCGTCAAAAGGCAGTAATCTAAGTAGGGAAGAGCTTGTACCAGGGTGTAAAAGAGGAAGTGCTAGGATTGCATATGGGGTGAGAATGAGGACAGTCAAAGATACTCCAAGGGTTTTGGCCTCAGCAATTGGAAGACTGAAAAACCGTTGACTAAGATGAGAACAGCAGGTTTCTAGGAGGCAGGAATGGGGATAACAGAAGCTAAAACTTGGACGTAATTTGAAATGTTTATTAGACATTCAAGTGGAATCAGATGACTGGATATAAAAATATGAAATTTGAGGAGGAGAACTGGGCTGGGAATGTACATTTAGGAGCCTCAGCCATAGCAAGGATTTAAAGCTACAAATCCTGAGGAGATGGCCAGGAGAATACATGTAGGTAGAGAAGAGGTAAGGCTAGGGACTGATCTCCAGGCTTTTTCAGCTCTTAGAGGTTCAGGAGATAAGGAGAAACCAGCAAAGGAGATTAGGAAGGAGCCTCCAGAGCTGGAGCAGGAGAATGAGAAGAGTGTGATATCCAGGAGGGAGTGATCAGCTATGGCAAGTGTGTTGCAGAGAGGCCGAATTAGGTTAGGATGGGCAACTGACCACTGGAATGAGTGATGTGGAGGCCATGGGTGATTCTCATAACAGCTGTTTGGTGTCACGGTAGGAAGGAAAGCCTGTTATGTACAGGAGGTTGTCAGAAGAGAAATTTGAGACAGTGAGTATGGTCAACTCTTCCAAGAAGTTTTGCAATAAAGTAGACAAAGAAGAGGGGGTAGAAACTGCATTGAAAAGAGAGGTCAGAACTTTATAAAACTGGAGAAATAGCCAGGCGTGGTGGCTCACGCCTGTAATCCCAGCACTTTGGGAGGCCAAGGCGGGTGGATCATGAGGTCAGGAGATCGAGACCATCCTGGCTAACACGGTGAAACGCTGTCTCTACTAAAAATAAAAAAAAATTAGCCGGGCGTGGTGGCGGGTGCCTGTAGTCCCAGCTACTTGGGAGGCTGAGGTAGGAGAATGGCGTGAACCCGGGAAGCGGAGCTTGCAGTGAGCCAAGATTGGGCCACTGCACTCCAGCCTGGGCGACAGAGTGATACTCCATCTCAAAAAACAAAACAAAGCAAAACAAAAAAAAAAAACTGGAGAAATAGGCCAGGCATGGTGGCTCATGCCTGCAATCTCAACGTTTTGGGAGGTCGAGGTAGGAGGATGGCATGAGGCCAGGAGTTTGAGACTAGTTGGGCAGTATAGTGAGATGCCATCTCTACAAAAAAATTTAAAATTAGCCAAGTGTGGTAGTGCACACCTGTAGTTCCAGTTACTTGGGAGGTCAGTGAGCAAGTTACGTGGGTGGGAGGATTGCTTGACCCCGGGTGTTCAAGGCTTCAGTGAGCCATGATCACACCTCTGCACTCTAGCCTGGGCAACAGAGTGAGACCCTGTCCCCTCCCACCACCCCTTGCAAAAAAAAAAAAAACCCCAAAACAAACAAACAGACAAACAAAAATACTAGGGAAATAACAGCATGTTTGCTATGATGATTGAAATGGTATGAGAAGGGAGAAACCAGTGATGCAGAGAGAAGGGGAGAATTACTTGAGCAATGACTTTGGTTGAGCAAGGGGTACCTGGGGATCCAGTGCACACGCAGGGGTTGTCTCAACCAGGCACATAAACAGTTCAACAGTAGCCCCACAATGTGGGCCAAAGGCAGCTTTAGACCACACATTTCCAAGAAGAGGCTAAGGTTTCTGACCTGTCCATCTTATGACTTTATATTTTTCCTGTACTTCACAGCTAGAGAGTTGACTTCTCTAACAAAGACTCAGCCAAAGGGAGAAAAGCGTGCCAAGAGAAGGGGGCACCTTCAGAAACAGAAGAAGCAGTTTCCTTCTCTCCTGCCCTTGCATTTGGTCCAGGCTGTTTCCTGGGAACTACAATACAAGGCGGCTTGAGGGAAGACAAAAGGTCTGTGGGTATGACTCAGCCCTGAAGTTCAAGCTGGCGCTTGAGCTCACTGCAGGGAGGGAACCCCCATCTCTGCCTTAGTTGAGGGTGTTATTATCCACCAGCGTCCCAGGCCTGAAATCTCACAGCTGAGGTGTTCGAGGAGTTTGAAGAGAGTAAGGATTAGCTACTTCCCTACAACCTCTTTTAATCATGTTATAAAAGGAGCAGGTCACAGACCAAACTATGTCCTCGTAGAGAAATTTATGAACTAACTTTCTACTGGTAGGCAAGCACAAAAATAGTCACACAACGTGTTTTGGAGGCTCAGAGAAGTCCCGCCTTTCTGCCCTTTTAGGTACTCCAAGTGCACTTTGCTTGGAGGGTCCATTCGGGCAAACACCAAGATTCCAGAGATGGAATTCTTAGTACCGTATAGCCCACTGGCAACCAGAATTTTCCAGAATCCACTGCTGGCTGGTTATTGAACCATGCTGGGTTCTGGCTCTGAGCCTCACCCAGTGAGTAAAGCCCACAGATCCCACTGGATTCTTACACTCTGAGCGTGCAAGGGAGAGAGAATATTTCCACAACATTTAGCTAGCCCAGGTATTGTCTTAGTTTGGCTTCTCCATAAGCAGACTCTAAGACAAACCCTTCGGTACAGATGTTCTATGTGGGAAATGATTTCAGGAAGCACAGTGAGGAGGTAGGTAAAGTAAAACAGGGGAGAGAGAAAAGACAGCAAAATGTGTGCTAAGGAGCATGTTACTGCTGTGGGCAGCTGGGCCTGAGGGTGGAGCAAACTTCAGAGTCTTTTCACCAAAGGACCGGGAGCCTGGGGCATTGCACTAATGACCCACATGCCCATTGGCTGAGGATTCCCCTGGGGGCATTAACTCTCCTGGTGGTACCTGCTTTGGGCAGAGCAAGCTCCAGTAGCAGCAGAGAAAACACGCAGAAAAGAGAAGAGACACCGGTGTTTGGGGGGACATGGTCAGGCAGTCGGACCACCCTGGCCAATAAGGAGAAACCCAGTCTCTACATAAATATACAAAAAATTAGCCAGGCATGGTGACTCAAGCGTGTAGTCCCAACTACCTGGGAGGCTGAGGTAGGAGGATCACCTGAGCCTGGGAAGTTGAGGCTGCAGTGAGCCATGATGGTGCCACTGCACTCCAGCCTGGGTGACAGAGTGAGACCCTGTCTCAAAATAATTTAAAGAAAGAAAATCTCACCTGAGAACTCCCCTCAATGATAGTTCACAGACCACTAATTTACCCATCAAAATCAGTCTCTGACTTTCACCATGCTGCTTAACCGTGTGTTGTTCATGGATCTAGACACAAACAGGAGGCGCCCCGACCACGGGCCTCCTGACTAATTACCAACCCTGGCCCTGCACTATGCATTCCTGATGGGAGTCCTGGCAGCCCCTGGGTTACAGCTTAACCTGAATGGCACACACAGAACATCACGCTTACATGCTGAGCTGTGTTGAGGTAAATGATAGACACATAAACAGGTGGGCTGTTAGGTAAGTCTGCTCTGAGGGGACCATGAAGCTGAGCTCTGAATGAGAAGGAACCTGCCAGGCAAGGTCCAGGCAAGGTGGAGCATCTGAGGCCCAGGGACTAGTTCCTGCCACTTCCTCCCCCTCCCACTCCTTCTCTGTCCATCCCCAGGGCCTTTTATGCTTTTAAAATATCTACCTGGAAAATGCTCTTACCCATCTCTATGCCTGGCAATCTCCTCTACAGCCCTCAAAGCCCAGCTCAAATACTCCACCTCCTCATACATTCTCTTCCAACAACTCCAGTCAAATCCCCCATCACACAAGGCATTTGGTCCTACCTCTGCCTTAGCATTTACTGTGCTGTATATATTTTGCCTTTTATGTATTTGCCTTCTTAAGAACAGTGAGAGTAGTTTATTCATCTCTGTATCCCTGGTCCTTAGCTCAATGCCTGGCTCACAGCAGATGCTCAATAAACACTTATTCAATGAATGGTATCTGTGAGGTGGTCAAGGAAGGGGAGTTATCAGGAGAATGAGCCAGGGCTCGCTCTTCTTCCTGAATCACCTTCTATTAATAACAAGTCATCACACTCCCAGCCCAAAGCCTCCTCCTGGAAATACAAGGAAGAGAACCACTAATATCTGAAAGGGAAAGACTTCGTTCTCCATGCTGAGCACAAAGGCAGGGCTTGCAGGCTATGCTATGGAGGAGGTTCTGCTCTCTCCCGCTCTGTGGTTTAATGTGTAACTTGTCACCTTCCCTGAATGTCAATTTCTTCTATTTGCCTGTAACATTTTCACCTTGCTTGGTCTCCTTGGTTACAATGTGAAGAGTTTCAGGCCCAGGCCAGACCTGCCACCAGCCTACCCACCTCTGGATCCATAGTGACTGACAAAGGCTTTGACACCCTGGTCTCTGGCCCTAGGAGGCTGATCCAGACTTCCCAAATCTGCCAAACACTCTCCGAATCAGCCCCATCCCAGGGCCGGCTGGTGGCTGAGCTCTTAGGAGCCTCAGTTACTCCTGGAGGGCATGAGCCTGCCCTGTGCCTCCCACAGAGCCCTGCACCTTGGTAAGGCTCAACACATATTTGTGGAATTCAATGGAATTATTCTCCCTTCTTTGCTACAGTCCCTTCATTTGAAGATTCTATTTCTGCCTCCTAGAAGAGTTCACACTAACCTACAAGCTCTCCCTTCTTCCCTTTTCCCTTTTCCCTCCCTCCTTTCCTTCTTTCCTTTATTTTTTTGAGACAGAGTTTTGCTCTTGTTGCCCAGGCTGGAGTGCAATGGCGCCATCTCGGCTCACTGCAACCTCCGCCTCCTGGGTTCAAGTGATTCTCCGGCCTCAGCCTTCCGAGTAGCTGGGATTACAGGCACCCGCCACCACACCTGGCTAATTTTTATATTTTTAGTAGAGACAGGGTTTCACCATGTTGGCCAGGCTGGTCTCGAACTCCTGACCTCAGGTGATCCACCTGCTTCGGCCTCCCAAAGTACTGGGATTACAGGCATGAGCCACTGTGCCTGGCCTCCTTCCTTCCTTCTACACATATTAAATCAGCACCAAACATGCAGCAGGCATGGAGGAGCCCCACAGTGACTAAGACCTTCCAGGCATCTCTTCTATGGAGATGACCTTACGGTACAGGACACATCAGCAAACCACAAGGTGACCTCACACAGTGGGAGATGCCATAAGGAAAAAACAGAGGCCTCGCCAGAAAGGAAAGGAGAGGGGTCTGCTCTGGAGAGGGCAATTAGGGAGGGGGCTCTAGAGAAGGTGACAGAACACCAGAGGTGCAGCGTCAGTGTCTTAATGATGCAAAGTTTTTGTTTTAGTTTTTAAGATAAGGTCTTGTTCTGTCACCTAGACTGGAGTGCAATGGCACGATCTTGGCTCATGCAGCCTCAACCTGCTGGCCTCAGGCAATCCTCCCACCTCAGCCTCCCAAAGTGCTGGGATTACAGGCATGAGCCACTGCGCTTGGCCACAAATTCTGATTTCTAAAAAAAAAAAGAAAAATAAATTCGTAAAATTCATAGCTAATGACGTAAGAATAACATTTGTTCATTCTGGTGGCAAGTACATGAGCATTTATTACCTTTTGCGCTTTTCTGTATTAAGTGTTTCTGTACTTAAAATGTTTTCTGCATTATATTATCAAATTAAAAGCTTCTATTCAACAAGTCACAATTTATGACACTTGAGCCATAGCTCCTACGAATGACGATTAGCCACCTTGGAGCATTATCACTGGACCCCTGAATGACTCTGGCCCTTGTCTTGTGGCCACCCTTGATTTCCTCTTTTTCTCTTCCTGGCAGACTCTTATTCATCCTTCAAAACCCAGGTCAAAGATTACCTTCCCAGTGAATCCTTCCTTTACCTCCTCTGAGAGAGTCAGTTGTTCCATAACTGTAGTCACTCAGTACATTGTCTATATATTCCTAATAAATATATTCCTAGCATATTGTATCATTATTTATTTGTGCATATATCTTTCCTTAGTCTACAGCTTCTTCCAGGATATATTGTCTGAATCTTGTTGATCTCCTTATCTTCAGTTTCTAGCAGAGAGCACACAGTAGCACATCATAGATTCTCTGTGATGATGCTCCATGCTGCCTGTTGGATGTGTGAATGAATGTTTAACCTTCAAACAACAAGCTTTCAAAAGTATATTAATAGAAGATATTTGTATACAAGGAATATGCTAATTAAAATTAGTTTTATTTATTCATTCACCCAAACTCAGCAAGAATGCCATTTGGCTGCTATTAATGTTTAGTGTGACTTACTGCAAGTGCTAGAAATGTAAAAAATGTGTTTCTTTTGAAAGGAAAGCTACAGTTCCTTCTTGTTTTTCTTCATGCCTCTCCCATTTGTCTGAATTAGTAAGGCTTTACTTTTAGCTCAAGTCTTTTCCTCAGACTTGAAAGCTGCTCTTACGGTAATTTAATTACCTCCGAATCTACCGAAGGCAAATACCAAGCAATCTACGAGGTAAGATTATGGAGTTCCAAGTTATGTATTAAGTCAGCCTCATGTAGTCCTCGAGGAGGTAGATGGTGACCCCTTACCCCCATTCCCGTGTGTCAGTGCTGGAAGGGAAGCCCAATTAGAAAATTTGCATCCTTGAGTTAGCCAACAGAAGGGCGGCAGAGTCCTTACATGCAAGCAAACCAAGACAGAGGGCTGTCTGCTCCTTCCAAAGCTCCAGGGTTCTCCCTGGAGGGGCACGGATTAATAACCATAAAACTAGAAGGGAGTTGCCACCATCACTGAACAGATTGTGGGGGAAAACGTAGGTCTGGAGCTGGACTGACTTGGTTTCTATCCCAGCTCTGCCTTTTTCAAGGTGGAAATGCTACAGGACCTCCCACTGCCTCAGTTTCTTAATCTGGAAAATGGGATGATAATGGTATCTCCACTTCAGGGGCTGCTGTGAGGATCAGATGAGTGAACATGTGTAAAGTGCTTAGAACAGTGCCTGGCACATAACACAGGCTCAGGTGCAAAAGAAGCTCCCCAAGAAACTCTCTCCTGCAGCCCAACTGATTCACAGAGAAAGGACATCTTCATTACTGCCACTTGTCCCCTGGGTGTTTCCTCACCTTGTCCCATATGCCCAGGGGCTACTGTGACTGAAACAATGGGGAATCATTGTGTAAAATGCTGCAAAATGGGCGTTTTCTTCTAGCCGGAAGACTGACAATAATTTTTTGGAAGTGGGGCTTGGGGTTAAAGGAAGACGGTGGCCAGGTGCAATGGCTCATGGCTGTAATCCCAGCACTTTGGGAGGCCGAGGTGGGTGGATTCCTTGAGTTCAGGAATTCAAGACCAGCCTGGCCAACATGGTAAAACCCCATATCTACTAAAAATATAAAAATTAGCTGGATGTGGTGGCACGTCCCTGTAATCCCAGCTACTTAGGAGGCTGAGGCACAAGAATCGCTTGAACCTGGGAGGTGGAGGTTGCAGTGAGCCGAGATTCTGTCACTGCACTAGAACCTGGGGGACAGAGCAAGACTCCATCTCAAAAAATAAATAAATAAAAGTGAAAATGGTGCCAACTTATTACAGAGAGAAATGGAATAACTGAAAGTGTGAAATGGAATTCACACCACTGACATTATTCTACCAATGTTTGCATCATTTTAGGGATTCTTTTTTTTTTGAGATGGAGTCTCTGTCACCCAGGCTGGAGTGCAGTGGCACAATCTCGGCTCACTGTAAACTCCACCTCCTGCGTTCAACTGATTCTCGTGCCTCAGCCTCCCAAGCAGCTGGGATTACAGGCATGCTAATTTTTGTATTTTTAGTAGAGATGGAGTTTCACCATGTTGGCCAGGCTGCTCTCAAATTCCTGGACTCAGGTGATCTGCCCACCTTACCTCCCAAAGTGCTGGGATTACAGATGTGAGCCACCTCTCCCGGCTGCATTTTAGGATTCATAACCTGTGGGGTCTCAGGGCTTTTCTACTTGTTTACATGCAGTTTATATTAATTGTCTGGCTCTGGGCCATATGTAGCACCATTTGCCATATGTAGCACCACACTCAGTTTATCAGTTAGAATGCTTTGGGATGCAAGTAACAGAGAGACTATGAAAAGGAAATAGTGATTTAAGCAATAGAAACATGCATCGTCTTCTATAACAAGAAGTAAGTGGTTCCAGGGTTGGTTTCTTGGCCCAGCAGGTCACCAGTGAGCCACAGTCCCACACTTTTCCATCCTTGTGCTCTGCTGTCGGCATGTTGGCTTTTCCTCTGTAAGTTTCTTTTTTATGTTTGCACCATGGCTTCTGAGGCTCTTTCCCCTGGTCTGCCTCTCTTTCTATCATGGAGGAAAATATTGCCCAAATGCCTTCCCCTTCCACCCCAGCAAACTTCCCTTTAAGTCTCATTGTTTGACTGGGACACATGGAAACCTCTAACTATAAGGGAAGCTGGGGAAACACCTGGCATTTTTAACGTCTACAATAATTGGCCCAGCCAGCCAGGAAAACCGGAAGACTACAAGGCAATCCATGATGTCTGCTGCACTTGCTCAAATGGCTCTTTTATCATTTCCATCTATGTTCTCTTCTCCAAAAGCCTCTTCCAACTCAAATATTAACTGGTGGCTGGTTCTTTTTCTCCTCTAAGAGGGTCTATCCCTTCCTAAGTCAGTTCTTTTTATGGGGCTGCACATAGCTGCCCACATTGTGATCTGCCCAATTCTAGGAAATTCATATGCACTGCCATATGAATGGTGCCTCCTGGAGTTGTGCAGTGCACAACCTTCTCATCTGACACCCTGCAGACCATTTCTCACTCATCCTATGTTGATCTCTTACCCTACTCTTCACCCATTTACTCTATGTTTCCTGATTCGTTTTCATTCATTCATTCAACAAACATTTATAGATCACCTAGTGAATGCCAGGAGCTGGGATAGGCACTGGTTGGTAGAGGATGATAAAAACAAGAAAAAAGCAAGTCCTCATTCTCCAGGAGCTACATCCCAGGGATGGAGACTGACATGTGAACAAATCTTTACAGTACTGTGTGATATGTGTTCTAGGAGAGTGTGTCCCACAATCCTGTAGGAGTTCAGAGGGAGGAGTGGCTGAAGTAGGGAAAGGCTCCTAGAGGAGGTGACACTGGAGCTGGGTTTTGAAGGCCGATGGTGTATTTCAGGCAGAGGGATGAAAGATAACACAGTGGTGCAAGAGAGACAGTACCATGTGCCGGAGGCGGCGAGAGATGTGACCAGGAATATGAGTTAGATCTGAATTATGAAAAGCAAAGGACTTGGATTTTATCCCATGGAAAATGAAGAACCATTGGATATTTTTAAACAAGAAAGTTAACAAGACAAGGATGCCCACTCTCACCACTTGGCTCAACATAGTATTGGAAATCCTAGCCAGAGCAGTTAGGCAAGTAAAAGAGACAAAAGGCATAGAAATCAGAAAGGAAGAAGCAAAATTGTCTCTGCAGATGACATAATATATACAGACAAATCCTCCCAAATCTGTTAGAATTAATAAAGTTTCAAGATACAAGATTAACATACAAAAATCAGTTGCCTTTCTTTTTCTTTCTTTCTTTCTTTCTTTCTTTCTTTCTTTCTTTCTTTCTTTCTTTCTTTCTTTCTTTCTTTCTTTTTCTTTCTTTCTTCTCTCTGTCCTTCTTTCCTTCCTTCCTTCCTCTCTTTCTTCTTCTTCTTTTTTTTTTTTTTTTTTTTTTTGACAGGGTCTTGCTCTGTCATCCAGACTGGAGTGCAGTGGTACAATCTTGGCTGACAGCAATCTCTGCCTCCCAGGCTCAAGCAATCCTCCTACTTCAGCCTCCCAAGTAGCTTGGGACCACAGGTATATGCCACTACACCTGGCTAATTTTTTGTAGTTTTTGTAGAGACAGGGCTTGGATATGTTGCCCAAGCTGGTCTCAAACTCTGGGACTGAGGCAATCTGCCTTCCTTAGCCTCCCAAAATGCTGGAATTATAGACTGGAACTGCCACACCTGGCCTAATCAGTTGCGATTGTATATCCTAACAACAAACTATTTGAAAAGGAAATTAAGAAAGCAATCACATTTACAATAGCTTCAAAAAAAATAAAATACTTAGGAATAAACTTAGCCAAGGAGGTGAAAGACCTGTGCACTAAAAAGTACAAATCATCTTTGGGAAGCTGAGGCGGGTGGATCACAAGGTCAGGAGATTGAGACCATCCTGGCTAACAGTGAAACCCCGTGTCTACTAAAAATACAAAAAATTAGCCGGGTGTGGTGGCGGACACCTGTAGTCCCAGCTACTCAGGAGGCTGAGGCAGGAGAATGGCGTGAACCCAGGAGGCAGAGCTTGCAGTGAGTGGAGATCGCGCCACTGCACTCCAGCCTGGGTGACAGAGCGAGATTCCATCTCAAAAAAAAAAAAAAAAAAGAAGTAAAAATCAGTGGCCTGATGCAGTGGTTCACGCCTGTAATTCCAGCACTTCGGGAGGCCGAGGTGGGCAGATCATTTGAGGCCAGGACTTCAAGACCAGCCTGACCAACACGGTGAAACCCCATCTCTATTAAAAATACAAAAATTAGCTAGGTGTGGTGGTGCAAGCCTGTAATCCCAGCTACTCAGGAGACTGAGGCAGGAGAATCACTGAGACAGGGAGGCAGAGGTTGCAGTGAACTGAGATCATGCCACTGCACTCCAGCCTGGGAGAAAGAGAGAGACTCAGTCTCAAAATAAAAGTACAAATCATTGATGAAACAAATTAAGGAAGACATGAATACATGGAAAGCCATCCTGTAGTCATGGATTGGAAGACTTAATATTGTTAAAATATCCATATATCCATAGCTATCTATAGACTTGATGCAAACCCTATCAAAAATCTCAATGGCGTTTTTTACAGAAATAGAAGAAACAATCTAAAATTCATATGGAACCACAAAAGACCCCAAATAACTAAAGCAACCTTGAGCAAGAACAAAACTGGAGGCATCACACTTCCTGATTTCAAAATATACTACAAATCTATAGAAATTAAAACAGTATGGTGTGGTACTGGCATAAAAACAGACATATAAACCATGGTATAGTATAGAATAGATAGCCCAGAAATAAACACATGTATATATGGTCAACTCATCCTTAACAAAGGTCCAAAAATACATGTGGACGAGATAGTCCTTTCAACAACTGGTGTTGAGAAAACTGGATTTGCATATGAAAAAGAATGAAATTGAATGCTTATCTTACACTATACGCAAAAATCAACTCAACATGGATTAAAGATTTAAATGCAAGATCTGGAACTGTAAATCTCCAAAAGAAAACATAGGAGAAAAAATTGGCAATGATTTCTTGGATTTGACACCAAAAGCACAGGCAACAAAAGCAAAATTGAACATGTAGGACCATGTCAAACTAAAAATCCACGCAGTGAAGTAAACAATCAACAGAGTGAAAAGGCAACCTGTAGAGTGGGAGAAACTATTTGCAGACCATATATCCGATAAGGGATTACTATCCAGAATACCCAAGAAACTCCTACAACTCAACAGCTGAAACAAGAACAAATAACTTGATTGATTGATTGATTGATTGATTTTGAGACAGAGTTTTGTTCTTGTCTCTCATGCTGGAGTGCAATGGCTCACGGCAAACTCTGCCTCCTGGGTTCAAGAGATTCTTCTGCCTCAGCCTTCCGAGTAGGTGGGATTACAAGTATGAGCCACCACGCCCAGCTAATTTTTTGGTATTATTATTAGGAACAGGGTTTCACCATGCTGGCCAGGCTGGTCTCGAACTCTCGACCTTAGGTGATCCCCCACCTCCGCCTCCGAAAGTGCTGGAATTACAGGCATGAGCCACCTTGCCCGCCAATAACTTGATTTTAAAATGGGCAAAGGAGTTGAGTAGACACTTCTCTAAAGATATACAGATAGCCAACAATATGTGAAAAGAGGCTAAACAACACTAATAATCAGGGAAATGCAAATCAGAACCACAATATCACCTCACACCGGCTAGGAGGGAAGGAATGAGTTCAAATTTGACCCTATCCTGGTGATTAGTCTTGGTGGCTAATTAGATGTGGAGGGAGAAGGAGTAGTTAAGGATGACTTGGAGGCTTCCAGTTTGGAGAATGAGATGGATGGCGGTACTGTTAGTTAAGAGGGAACACAGGCAGAAGAGTGTGTTTATAAAAGAAGATGATAAATCTGGCTTTGAGCACACTGCATTTAATGCAGTTACCTCGTTATGAATGTGGCCACTTGTAGAAGGGAGACTTAAATAAGAATCTAAAAGACCCATGGTCCAGGGGGGTGACATTGCACAATAAAGGGAAATAGACTGAGGGGAAGGCAGGGTCCAACACAATGAAGTTTTGTTTTGTTTTGATTTTGAATAGAGCAGACTTTAAAGCATTTCAATAAGTTTTGTGGAAGGAGTCATTGGAGAGAATCAATGATGGGAGAGAGGGAGGGGAGAACTGATAGGACGGAGTCCTGGAGAGGGGCTAGCAGCAGGGCTGGATGGAGCTGGTATCCTGGGGCAGGAGGAAGAACAGAAACTTATCTGCGATATGGTAGAGGGCTGCCATCAATCTCTCTATCCCTTAAAAGGCTCAAAATCCCTTTTTGAGAGATTTTTTTTCAATTTGGCAAATTCATATTCCTGAGAGTCCTGAACAATTTCTACTTTTATTTATTTATTTATTTTTAGAGACAGAGTCTTGCTCTGTCACCCATCCTGGAGTGCAGTGGTGGGATCTCGGCTCACTGCAAGCTCTACCTCCTGGGTTCACGCCATTCTCCTGTCTCAGCCTCCCGAGTAGCTGGGACTACAGGCGCCTGCCATTGCGCCTGGCTAATTTTTGTATTTTTAGTAGAGACAGGGTTTCACCATGTTAGCCAGGATGGTCTCAATCTCCTGACCTTGTGATCCGCCCGCCTCGGCCTCCCAAAGTGCTGGGATTACAGGCATGAGCCACCGGGCCCAGCACAATTTCTACTTTTAAAGTTTGACTACCAGCATCCATTTCCTTTTGGAGAGGTGACAGGACCCTAGTCTCTTTTTGGGGAATTACTTTTCTCCCATTGTGTGTAGTCCTGGTGAGCTGTCAACCTCTCTGAACTCCTCACCACCCAAGGTGATCATGTGACCCAGGCAGAGCCGGTTATTGTCTTTCCTGGGGCTTTTGGCCTTTGAGCAGAAGAAAGCAGGGTTGACAGTTGCTTGGAGCTCATTCATTCCAGTGACTGTGTCCTAAAGAAGCCACCCACCACATTCTGTTCTCAGACCCCCGGAGCCACCCTCGTTTCCTCAGTCTTTCCTTTTGTTATTGTTGTTGTTGTTTGTTTGTTCGTTTTTGAGATGAAGCCTTGCTCTGTCACCCAGGCTGGAGTGCAGTGGCGCAATCTCAGCTTATGGCAACCACCACTTTCCAGGTTCAAGCGATTCTCCTGCCTCAGTCTCCCAAGTAGCTAGGATTACAGGCACCCACCACCACACCTGGCTAATTTCATATTTTTAGTAGAGACAGGGTTTCACCATGTTGGCCAGGCCGGTCTTGAAATCTTGACCTTAAGTGCCCACCTCAGCCTCCCAAAGTGCTAGGATTACAGGCTTGAGCCACTGCACCCAGACAGTCTTTCCTTTTTTAAATATGAATGACTTATATCACTTCAATAAATTCTATTTCTGCTTAAGTTGGCCACAGTGGGATTCTGGCTGCTTTTGACCAAAGTATACTAGTGATAGCTCTGAAAAACTGCAGAATAATAGCGTGTTTATTGCTGATGAGGATTGTACAGGTATTTTCAACCCTCCCATTTTACAGAGCAGATTTGAGATCAGTCTCCCTATCCCCAGTTTATAAGGAACATAAGGCCTGGGAAGAGCTGCTGGAATCCATGGCCAGCATGAGCTTTGGCCACACCCAGCTCTGAGACTTTCTAAACTTTCTACCCTTGTCCTTCTCCTGCCCCTCACCTCTCTTTGCCTGCTTTAAATCCCATCCTGAAGGAAAGACTAGGGAGATCTAACTATTCCCTGTGGGGTTTATCCAATAACTGGGAAATCTCCCAGCAGTCACTAGGTTCCAAGATCTTTCTCTTACTCAGCCAGAGGAAAAGACTCAAACCATGGCAGATATGCCCTGAGCCCTAGAAACGTCCCACAGGGTGCACCCAGCCAGTGCAAGCCCATCTCTCTTTGTGCATTCCCTTGCAGCTGTGTTCTTGGTGGAAATCCTATTGCTTTAGTTCACTAACACCATGAGGAAGTGTCACTGTGTACCCCCCACTTGGGTGGGGGGCCATAGCAGAAAGGCTATGAGCACGGGCTTTCATGCCAGGCAGAGGTTGGTCCTAACTCTACCATCTACCCACTGTCCGAGGTGGGCAAGTCACTCGCCCACTTGGCTTACCAGTTTCCCAGCTGATGAACTGGAGAAAATAATTACTGACCATCAGGGTAGTTGTAAGGTTTAAATAGGGCGAGGTAGATCAGGTGCTTTCCACAGAACTTAGCACACAATAGTGCTCAATGAATGACATCAATTGTTCCATTATTACTGGCTTTTTGTCGCTTGAGACAAACACAGGTGAGAAGACAGCACACTACTCAAGGTGATGTGAGATGTGACAGACACTCAGATGAGACGTGTTGGTGGTGGTGGGAGGAGATTGGAGGTGAGGGCTGCTGTGGACAGGTGAGATGTCACACTTAAGCTGGGCCCTGAAGAATGAATAGAAATTAAGTAAGACAGAAGGGAGGCAGTGAAGCCAGGAACACACCTAGCCGTGACAGCGTGTTTATGGGATGCCATGCAGTCTGGCTGGGCAGCAGGGCGGGTCTCCTGGAGTAAGGAAATGGTGGAAATGGGGAGAGGGAGTCTAGGCCTGGGGGCCTTTGATTTGTCGACTTAGGTCTCCTGTTATTCCATGAGTCCCTGTTCTGGCAGCTCCCCTTCCTCTAAGAAGAATACAGCATCCCCTAGGGGATTGTAGGCATGAGCCAAACTGCTGGGCATGGAGAGTTCCCCGGCAAATGGGTTCCTGGTCAAAAGGCATTCTGCTTCCACCAGGGAGTGGGTATTTACTTCAGCGCGAGCAACTGCTTTCGGGGAATCCTTTGGGGACATCAATCTGCCCTTCCTGCCTCCTCTTCCCATGCAAGATGTCACCAGCATCAAACTGTGTGACCTCCACCTGACGCACCTATAGAATGCCCTCTGGAAATGGTGTGCCCAGCAGTGTCCCCAGAGCTTCCTCGCCCTTGAGTTTAAAGCCAGCATGCCCACAGTGCTGCTTCCTGGTCTCCTGTATCCCGGCAAGAGATGATTAATGGCCTAGCTGCACCGGTGTGTTGTATTTAGGTCTCTCCCCAAGCAGATAGATTTTTCTTTCCAGATAAAGTGGAGGCAGGCCCTTCCTGGAATGCAGGTCCTTGCCCACCCCTCCTGGCTGGCGGTCTATGTTAGGGAATTCGGAAAGGTAAATGAATTGATAAGACAGTGTGGGAGGGGGATGACTGCACTTTCAGTGGCCCTTGTAAACAATGTAAAGTCACCTTGATGTGCTGGGACTAATGACGCTGGAGTGAGCCAAATGGAGCCCGGTGGCACTGAGCCAGTGGAGGTGCACACATCCCCGCAGCCGGAGAGGAGCCGTCAAGGGCCCACCTCCCTCTGCCTGTGTCTTTTCTGTGTGGTGACACACAGCTCTCTCATTCCAGGGGCAAGACCTCCTGAACTTTCAGTTGCTTCCTCTGTACAAGGAGATCTTCTGGGTTGAGCTGTGTCTCCCACAATGATGTTTAAGTCCTGGCTCCCAGTTCCTGCGAAGGTGACCTTCTTTGGAAATAAGGTCTTTGCAGATGATCAAGTTAAGATGAAGTCACTAGGGTGGGCCCTCCTCCAATGACTGGTTCCTTATAAAAAGGGGAAATTTGGACACAGAGGCAGAAACACACACAGGGCTAACGTACTATGAAGCTGAAGGCAGAGATTGGGGTGATGGTGCATCTACAAGCCAAGGAACCCCAAAGACTGCCAGCCAACCACCGGAAGCTAAGAGTGAGGCCTGGAACAGATTCTCCCTCTGAGCCCTCAGAAGGAACCAACCCGCTGACACCTTAATCCCAGACTTCCAGCCTCCAGAACTATGAGCCAATACATTTCTGTTGTTTTAGGCCCCCCAGTTTTGGCGACTTTATTCTGCAGCCCTTGCAGACTAATACAAGAAGTAATAATTCTTCCTGTGGGGGTGTGCAGAGGATGTGACAAGAAAACCCAGGTGAAGCAGCTAGTACATAACAGGTGTTCACAAATGGTCATTGATTTCTTAGGCTGGGAGGCTCATCCCCAGACCTAGGGGTTAAGAACTGCGCTGGATGTAGGCCAAGGGGCTGGCAGACCATGCAAAACAAAAAGTACTGCAAGGTCAGCCTCCTTGTTTCTATAGAATAGACACACGGGGTTAAGAGTTTAGGAAGGGACAGCTTATTGTGTGATGTTGTTTTTATGAAATATACAGAATAGGCAAATCCATAGAGGCAGAAAGCAGATATGTGGTTGCTGGAAGCTAGAGTTTCCAAAATGCATATGTTAAGGAGAAATAAATGCCTTTTGTTTAAGCCACCAAGTCTGAGGTCTTTTGCTATGGCAGCCCTAGCAGACTAATGGGGGAATGGAAGGTGCCTGCTTAATGTGTACAGGGATCTCTTTGGGAGTGATGAAATGTTCTGGAACTAAACAGTGGTGATAGTTTGCACAGGGTGCAGCATTGTGAGTGGGCTTAACGCCACTCAACTGCATACTTTAAAATGGTGAATTTGCTCATATGCAGAATCTAAAAAAGCTGACCTCTTAGAAGTAGACAGTAAAATTGTGGTTACCAGAGGCTGGGGAAAGGAGTGGGAAGGGTGGATGGGGAGCAACTGGTTAGTGGTACAGTGTCTCAGTTAAATAAGAGAAACAAGTTCTGGTGTGCTATTGCACAGAAAGATGGTTATAGCTAACAATATTGGATGGTGTATTTCAAAATAGCTAGAAGAAAGGATCTTGAATGTTCTCACCACAAAGAAACAATGAATGTTCGAGATTATAGAAATGCTAAATACTCTGATTTGATTATCACATGTTGTATGTATGTACAGTTATTATGTGTCAATTAAATTTTTTTCCAGTGAGCTTTAGTGTATTTACTATGTTACGCAAGCATTCCGGCTATCTAATTCCATAACATTTCCAGAACAATTCAGAGCCTTTCTGTCAGTGCAATAAAAAAATGAGTAGTGAATTTTTTTGTCATATGAATTTACAGTACTAAGAAAAAGACAGCTGGCGTGGTGGCACGTGCCTGTAGTCCCAGCTACTTGGGAGGCTGAGGCAGGAAGATCGCTGGAGCCCAGGAGCTTGAGACTAGCCTGGGCAACATAGCGAGATCCCATCTCTAAAAGAAAAAAGGAAAAAGTATATATTGCACACTAAAAAATTTTGAAAAGGAGGGATTAGGAAGGAAAACTCAAGAAATTCTAGAAAAGTTGGAATCACCTTTGAAGGAGGAGGCAGAGCTCATAATCTCATGGAATAATTGAGGTTGCTGGGATATTTGGATTTTTTCAAAAATGTCATATTCTGGTCAACTGCTGAGTGGTATCCTCAGGGTGGAACATGTAACTGTTCTGGGACACCAGAATACACCAGGTGGGCAGAGCATCTCTGGAATAATTGAAGTTGCAGTGATATTTGGATCATTTTTTTTAAATGCCATGTTCTGGCCAACTGCTGAGTGGTAGCCTAAAGGTGGAATATTCAACTGTGCCGGGACACCAGGGCATCTCTGGGGAAAAGGAATGGAGCAGGGTAGGGAGGAGCGAGTGTATTATGAACCTGGCCCTTTGTGATAGGTGCAGCAACCAGGACAGATTTGGAATCCTCTGGGTCTTCCTGTTCTTCTCTACACCTGCTTTTGGGCTGGCACACTAAAACCCCAAAAGTCCCCATGCGGTCTTCTCTTCCTGACCTCTGACCTCTGGCTAGCTCTGCAGCCAGAGCGTGCCTTGCCCTGCCAGTGCCGCTTCCCATTTTTTGGGAAGAACCAAAGCAAGATCGAGTGATGTGGCTCAGTTAGGCAGGACACTGGATGGGCCAGGCATTGTTCTAAGCATCCTTTTGTGTTGAGTCATTTTCTCCTCATGACAATCCTAGGAGATAAACACTTAGAATTCCCACATTGCAGATGAGGAAACTGAAGCACAGAAATACTAATGAATTTTTCTAGAGTTTCCCAATAATAAGCGGAAGAGGCAAGATTCCAACCCAGGGAGTTCTGGTCCAGAGCCTGTGCTTAACAGCCCCATCTGACAGGCTCAGAGGTGTGTGTCTGGATGTGCATCTGCTCCGAGTGGACTAGCGGGCCCGGCCCTTGAAGCTGGAGAGGTTTTATGATGAGAAAGTGAGGCCATGATGAGTCTCCTGCAAGCAAAAGCCTGGGGTCTCCTAAGATGATGACCTGACACTCAAGACAGCCCCTGTAAGCAGAGAGAAATGCCACTGGTTATCAGCTGGTCCCAGCAGACCCCTGCTGCCCCCAGGCCAGCTTCAAGGGGGCAGACACCAAGGCTTGGTTCAGTTGGCAGAGTTGAGAACAAGACTGTGAGATGATACGGAGGTCGACCTAGAGATAAAAAGCCAAAACAAAGGTGCCACAGGGGCTTCCTAAGGAGAGGGGTGGCTGGGTTCAACCCAAACACTGACCCCTTCCTACAGACAGGGTGCTGTGCTAGGGGGCTGTGGAAGCCCTAGGAGGGGCTGCAGGATGTCTGCCAGAGATCAGCGAGGGCTCAGTGAGAACTGGAGGAGAAAGAAAATCATGGAGGGAAGTCCTTAGTTTGCATCAGAAGAGAAAGGTTTAGCCTGGTGGTGAATGTGCGTCTAAGTGGCTATAGCCCCAGTCATCAGAATGGGGGTCTCTCTAGAGCCCTGTCTCTGCAGGGTTATCTGCTTTTCCAGCAACTAAACTTGCAGAGAAACTTGTGTGTGGCCAGGCCTGATTAAAGAGGAGTGCTTGGTGGCTGACCACTGGCATCACTGGCCTGGTACTCAGAAGGGCAGTGGTTCTCAGAAAAAACTGCGAGTGAAAATACAGCAGTTTGACTATATCTGCCTGAAGTCTCACTCCCAGTTCTGGGCCTTCCTAGGGACACTCTTATGATACAGACATTTCTAGAGAGTATCTTACTTAGTCCAAAGGAGTGGCTCAAATGATAGTATCTTAAGTATCACTCTTTCATTCAATTAGTCAGTCAATCAATCCATACTCAGGAGGGTCTTACTACGGATCAGGTATCATGGGGATGTGATGATGAATGAGACAAACACATAGTCTTTACCTTCTTGGAGCTCATATTCCAATGGCAGGCTACTGGTGGAAAGATTGGAGGCCCTACACGTTAAATAGGTTTTTGACTTCAACAGCTTAGATACCACCCCATCCTCATAGTTTCTGATAACCTGGAGAGTAAAGGATTAGATCTAACATGAAGCGGAGGTTCAACTTCATTTCTTTTAAAAATTGGGGATCAGGAAGCTTTAGGGATTATGAAGTACCTGTCCCTTATCCACACCAGCAAGGGGCTCATCCTATGACCTCTCTTGAAGGGGAACCTCACCTGCAATTCTGCCTCATTTGGCATGCACAAGAAATCCAGAAAATCAAGACAGGTGACCCTGTGTAGTCAAAGCAAGTGGGTCTCCAGATGGCAGATGGAAAGCCCCCTGGGGTAATGCATGCTCACCTGGTTAATTGTTGAACAGCCCATACTTGTGCTTGTTTCACCATGATTCTTCCAACTTCCAGAAACAGCCCCTTGGCTCAGCTTTCAGAGCTGGACTGGCCTATCCCAGAGAGGTGGCCCCAACTTTGTAGAAACTGGGACAGGCAGTGCTTCTTAGAGACCCTCCGGTACCCCAAAGAGCGGGGCTTGTTCTCCAAAAAGGAAATGTTTTCAGACTACTTGATGTCCTAAGAAATCTTTCTGGAAAAAGCAGAGACACTAACACCCCCAAGGCCTTTCAACTTCAGGCCGTTCTTCTGTTGGGAACGCCATCTCTTGGCCTCCTCAAAGACCTGGCCTCTTCAAAGACCTGGCCTCACCAGGCACCTGCACTTCCTCTCTCACCCTCCAGGAGCCTTCTGCATGGCCCCCAAGAAGCCTGCCTGGCCCCTGAGCTGGGAAAGCTGAGTTCCCTCCCTGCCTCCTAATTTGGCAGGAGGAATGGAAACTTTCGTGGAAAGCACTTGAGCTGACGAATGCTCCCAAGTCAGGACTTTGACTCGGTCCCTGACAGGGCCACGGGCTCAGGATCCGGAGGGGGGCGGCTCTCCTTCTCCAGGTCAGGACCTCCTGCCCTGGCTCCTCCCCTTGCTTTCTGCCGACCATCAGTCACCAGCTCTCCTGTGACCCCAAGTGACGGCACACCATTAGAGAAGTCATTGTCTTCCACATCCCCCCTTTCCACTTGCCCTCCCCCAGTTCCTCCTCCCCTTCACGGTGTATTTTTCTTCCACACTTTCCTGCGTCCATCAGTGGCTGTGGAGTCTGCATGGGGCTCGGTGGAGTTGAAAGTCTAGAGCTTTTTGCTGTTTTGTTTAAGACCTGGTTATGGTTGTGAGACTTTTTTTTTTTTTTTTTTTTTTGTCAGCTGCCTGTTATATCAATCACGGAGTCGGGATCTATTTATAGGTTGGGAGTACTGTGTCCTTAGTCACAAAGAGACACAGACAGGGGACTGTCAGCTGGTACCGGAGGAGCGGAGCAACGAGTTATCAGCAACTGAAAGCACCTGAGGGGCCGCACATTCCACCCCAGCCCAGTCCTCGTCCTCCACGCCAGCCCCAAGCATGTGAGTAACCCAACTTCTCCCTTTCTCCTTCCCACACTCTGTGGGTCCTTTTCTGTCCCCTTTCTCTCTCTCTCTCTCTCTTTCTCTCTCTCTCTCTCTCTCAATGGATAAAAATATCTCCCCATGCCTGTTCTTTCATCCTGGTTTTCCGCACTCTAAAGCATCCCTGAGTGGCCGAGAGGAAAACGTTGCCTTTCTTAGACTGTCACGGGAAGGTCTGAGGGTCTCTGGATGGCTGGGTGGGACGGTAACACAAACTCATCTGGAAGCAATGAGTTCCCTTTTATTTTTGTTTGTTTTCGCTGAGAAAAAAGTAAGTACATCAGAAGGGCAAGGGAAAGTTTACATGCGGCTCAGCAGGGTAGAGATGTCGCCCAGCGTGAAAACTTTCATTTGCTGGCAGCTCCGGTGTAGGGCAAGCGGGGGAAGGTTACCCAAGAAGACCCAGTGCCCACAGGACAGGTAATGATGGGGGCTCCTGGAAGATTTGGTTTCAACCTGGGAGCTTCCAGGTTCAGGGAGAGTCCCCACAGTCCCGATGACCAGTTTTCTATAGCACCTTAAAGTAAATGACTTTCCCCCTCCCCTCCGCGAAGCAAGTTTGCTTTGAGAAGTCAAGATGAGAGCTGAGGATTTGTCCTGCCTTACAGGCTGTCATTGGCTCCCTCATTTGGTGTATTTTCTTAATCCTGAAAGGGAACTTGGCTGGGGGCTGGAAGGAAGAGTCCCAGGCCAAAGTCAGGTGTGGAGGGAGGGCTGTTGACTGCTTTGCTCTGCATCCTTCGCAAAGGAAGAAACTTAATATCGCAAGGCTTGTCAAAGCTGTGCTTGTTTCAGATAATTCGAATAGTGTGCAGGCTCTGAGTGCACCTCGGGCGGCTCTAGATGGGGCCTCCCCAGCCACAGTCCCGTGTCCATGGGGCTTACCTGCCACGAGCTTCCCGTGCAACGTTTGGGACTTTAGTTTCCGGATATTAAATAGTATTCACCCGAAATCCTGTACTTGGGAAGATTTGCTTTATAGAATTTACAAAGGAAAAGTAGCCCTACATTTTGAAAAAAAAAAAGTAATGATGCCTAATGTATACTTAAGTACAACTTTTTAAATATACCTCTTTTTTTTTTTTTTTTTTTTACCATGAGTTTCTATTTATCCAATGGATACCATATGCTATATGACTGAGGACTCCTTGATTTGTTTGGGAGAACAATATCCTACAAAGAAACAATCTTTCCAACAATTTAAAAGCATTAAACAAAGCAGATATGCCTGTATTATTTTTGATTGATTACGAACAAAATAGTTTTACCAGCAAATCTAACTCGATGAAAGTTAAATAAATATGGATATACACACATATGTTTAGAGAAGCAATTTAATATCATTTTTATTTTGACGTTTCTGAAACCTTAACTTTCCTTTTTCTGGTTCCATGTTTTCAGCTGTATTTTGTTTAGGGTTATTAATATCTTTAATCCATTCATTCATTATTTTGGACGGGAGAGTGGGGATCAGGAAGCAATGAGAAATTAGAAGGCAAACGTCCCATGTTCAGCCAGTAAGACCGCATTCAGTAATGGAGAAATTCAGAACAAGGAGTATGGTATACAAGGGGGTAAACGTCACTATTTAAGATCTAGTATAGATGGTGAAGTCTAAGAACTCCAGAGGGGGATAAATGCCAACTAGGAGTTAAAGTGTTTTATACATATATCATTATTATTCTGCCTATTACGAGGGCCTTTATTTTGGTAAATATGTCCTACTAAGGTTTTTTCACCGTAATGCTGAAGTGGGATTTGGTGGATTATTGTTAATTAAAGCTCAAGTGAATGAAGTGATTGAGACATTGCATTCAGAAATCAGAGAAGATCGCTGTTGGCAAAGCCGAACTTCTAGAACTTTCAGATATCAATGGCTTTTGAGAAAAAGTGTAGCTTTTAAAAAAGCCTTTTGGTACAAGAGCAAATTCTACCTCCCCTCCCCAACCTGCACACTGGAGCCTGCCTGGCCCACTGTGTAGGCCCAGTGTGTCAGGATTAAATGCAGTGGGAGAGAGTCCCACATTCCTGAACAAGTCCTGTGTTCTCAGAGCCTTAATGGTCAGAGAGAAGAATATTTTGTTGGGACATTTAGCTAAAAACCTCCTCTTCCCTGGGCTACGTGTAGATCCTTTCAGGTGAGATAGGGGCTTGTCTGACAGTGTGATAGAGGGCCTGGCTTTCATCCTCAAGTTCAGGATGTGGTTTGGCCCATTGGGCTTAGTTATAGAGATGCAGTTCAGGGAAACTTCAGTGTATTTGCATGAGACAGCCTCTGATTACTTAGTTTCTGCTTCAATAACTATTAATTTTATGTGGTTTGAGCTCCCATCAAGCTCATTTTTTTTTTCAAACTGATTTCTTAAATGCAATTGGTCACGGGGCTGTCTGTGACTTCATGTCTGCAAAATCTAACCATTCCATCCTTGTCATTGTTTATTTCTCTGAATGTAAATGAGCAGTTTCCTGTGTGCATGCACTGTTGTTTTATGGGTCCCCCCCACCGCCCTCGAACACATAGGAATCCAGCCCTGACCTCCCAAATTGGGGACAGTGGGGGCAATGAGCAGGTGCTTTGGAATGCAGCAGGCTCAGGTGCAGGAAGAGGGAATCGCAAATACCTGGAAAGTGCTCCCCTAATTCAAAAGATTTTACATAGTTGAGGCCTCTCCAAATACCCCATCAATTAAAATGGCAGCTGGCAGGATTTTAAAACCAAAGACCATGAACAGCTTTTTCCCTATCACTTCACTTCTACAGTATATCTGTCCATCTTTTTCTTATCTCTATTTTTACATTTCATTATCCTCCCACTTTTTCTCTCCCTCCTGCTTTCCCTCCCCCTTTTCGCCTTTCTTGAAAACATATTTCTATCTGGCACAGAAAATAAACTCAGATTGTGGGTAGTTATGTTAATCTAATTCAATCCTCAGCGGGTTAAGAGTGAAATTCTAATAGTGGAGCGGTGGAGGGCTTTTTTGTTAATGGCTTGGGGATTACATTGAGTTAAAGGCTCATTTCCTAATCAAACAGAGAGGGAGAGAGTGACTCCGAATATTTATGAGTCTCCCAGTGAGAGTTTAAACATTCAACTCCAAAAGCAGGGTTTCTGCAGGAGGAAAGAGTTAAAACCCCTCAGGGCTGCTGGGGAAAAAAAATTAAACCAGTTAAACCATCAGCATTTTCAGGCTTCTGTACAACTTCTGTGCTTGCAAAGTGGAAGGCAGTGTGGAGCTGGAGAGAGGGGAATCATTCCACAAAGCAAAAATGGCAACTGTGGTGCAAGCTCTGAAGCTGGAGTCAGCTGATGTGCTCAGAAAAGAGTGTCCCCTCCAATTCCCCTGCAGCTGATGCGCCCCTCAGTTCACTAAGGGCCTGGAGGGGCTGTGTGCCTTCAACTCCCCGATCACTTCTCCTGCTCCTGTTCGGAGGTGAGAACATAGAGACGAGAGTATGGCTCAATTTGCTAGCAGCTAGAGAGCTCCTGTGCCGTCCGGTGGGGCCAGAGAAATGGATTCTTTCCCACTTTGGTCATGCCCCTGGAGTGCCGAGGGCTCAGTCTTCCCCTTTAGCAGACCAATTAACATCTCCACGGGACCCTTTTCCCACTGTGATGTGTTTGGGTCTGGATCCCTTGGTTCTCCTGCTGGCTTTCTTCACGTGAGGCCCTCAAAGTCCGCCTGGCTCACTGTTCCCAGGTAAGGGCAGGTGAAGAACTCTCTGGTCTCCAGCCAGAGAAGCAACTTGGCCAAGGTCGAGCAATGTCAAGGCCAAGCTGAGGTCAGAAGTCTTAAGTCCAGGCAAGCATTCTGGCCTCTCTCTCCCCTCCTACTCCAGGGAAAGTCAGAGCCATATGGCTGCCAAAACAGACCCTGGCTCCCCTGGAGAGAGATTTCCTTCTTCAGCTTGGAAAGGGAGGGCAGGAATCCCTGATACAAGGGGATTCTGCATGCTGTGTGAACACACATCCTTTTTTCTGCCACCAACCAAGTGAGCAGTTTCTACTTCTTTCACTTGGGCCTTTTTTCCCTGCTTCATGAGGTCAGCAGAGGCACTAGGATGCCAACTTTTTTTCTATAGCATCCCCTGGCTTTTTATTTCGCCTGTACTTGGGCACTGTTCTTTCTTTAGTGCTTCAAGCTCAGTGCCTTGTGAGTCTTGTATTTCTCCTTTCAAGTCAAGGTGGCATCTATAACACGTCTATATCAGCTCTTCTGGGATGCCTTCTCCCTTTTCCTGGGGCTTTCAAGATCCCCGCCTGGTCTCCTTCCATGACTGCATTCATCTCCTGTGCTATGCTTGTTAGCTTCTGTGTCTCCCTCATTAGGCCAGGAGCTCCACCAAGGAGAGTCCATGCTTCATTTCTCTTTGTTAGCCTGCCTCATCATTGATAATTCCTGCCCTCTTGCCCTAACCCGTGCTCTACCGACAGGAGAGAGCTGCAGTTAAGCGTGCGCCTTCCAAGTCAGACAGCCAGGGTTCAAATCCTGGCGCTCCCCTTTCTCAGCTATGAGACTTGAGCTACCAAACCCCTCAGGGTCTCACTTTTCCCATCTGCAAAATGGGGATAACAATAGGATCAACCTCATAGGGTTGTTGGGAAGATGAAACGCATGTGAAGTGCTTAGCCCTGGGCTCAATAGGTGTTGACACTTTTATTTGTTCAGCACGGAGCACTCGCTTCTGCACACATCATGTTACACCATTAAAGACAGGCTCCCACACCTTCCACTAAGGGGATGTTTTTCCTGAAAGTTGGCCATGTAGAGCTCTGTGTCAGCAAGACATGCAGCTTCATCCTCCAATGGGCTATTCCATGAGGAAGCCCTCTAACCTGAGAAGAACCTAGGACCTTATAGCACTGTTTAAACCACTAAGGGAGAGCAGAGGATGTGACCCGGGCTTTGGGCATCACTCCTCAGTCAGAAGAAGCTGTGACTCTTTTCCCTCGTAGAAAGAGAGTTTTGTCAAGTTCCTTGGCCCTGGCTCACATTCCAGTGAGCACTTTTGTTCTTGGGTCTCCAAGTCACTCCTGTACCACCTCCACCCCACATTCTCAGAAGGCAGTTTAGGCTTTGCCTACAGAGCAGGCCAGACCAGTCCTGGCTGTGAAGCCAAGAGGGCTGCTTTTATAGGGCAGCTGGTGACTGCTTTGGCCTCCTCCCTCTTGACATGATCACTTGACAAATGAATCCAAACTCCATCACTGGAGTTCCTGCAAGAGGTGTCCTCTCGTGGGATGTCCGCAGTCCTGAGACCCTCAATACTCCTTGTCCCTATGCAGGGACTCACGACGCTGCCAGGCAGTGCTCTCTCTTCCTTTTCTTTGCCCACTGTTAAGCCACTGTTTCCTGATTGAAGCAGGGGACTGGAATATGAATCCCAGCGCCATCCAAACTTACAAAGTGTGCCATATCCTCACTCCCTCCCCTCTGCTCTCCCTCCTAGCAGTTGGTAGTAGTAATAGCAGTAGTACAGTTTGTAGTAGTCACTATCTCCCTTTTTGCCTCCTTACTTTGAAATTCCCCAGTGCCTAGTGTAGTGCCTGGTACATAGTATGTGTTCAGTAAACACACGCAGAGTGAATTGCAGAAGTTCTTTCCTCATGGGGCCACTTCTAATCACTTCATCACAGGAGGAGTGATTTGATGCTATGGATGTCCACCTGCTTTCACTACTAGGTCAGCTCGTGACCCATTGATCATGGTCCTTGCCCCTATCCTTCTCTCCTCTCTGTCCCTCTCTCCTGCTTTCATGTTCCTCTGTCCAGGAAAAAAAAATGAGATGAGCCTTTTATTCATATGTGCACAAATCTTCCCAGGAATTTTATTCTGTTCAGTGAAGAAGCTTTGTCTAAGTCGATGTCAAATTTAATTGCTAAACTGGTATCTCTCCTGTGAATATTTCCCTCATTTGTCATGCTCTCTCCTCTCCCCTTTCTGAGCCATACCTGCTTCCTCTGGCTGTTCAAACTCTGTAGGGCCCCCCGTGCTCCTCCTCTTGCTTTAACCACTCTGGTCCCGGGTGGTACACATGAGAGGAAGACCTTCCTTCTGAAGTTTTCCAAAGTGTCTGCTTCCATTAGCACAGACAAGGCTTTTGAAAGGTGTCAAGTTATGAACATCATTTTGGGTACTGGATTCTTCCCAGAACAAACCCCCTGCTCTTGTTTGGAAGACAGGGGATAAAAACTCAGGCTGCTGAGGGTTAAATGACAGCAATGAAAAAGTCTAGGCATCTCTTGGGGACAAGTGGCTGGCTGAGACAATTGATTAGCTTGGCTTAGTGATCTTTCTAGCAATATTCAGGAGTGAAATTATTGCTGATTAGGCTGTGTGTGTGTGTGTGTGTGTGTATGTGTGTGTGTCTGTGTGTGTTTTAGGGTTTACAGCAACAGTGGTAGGATAAGATATGAGAAAGAAATGGATTGTTTGCTCCTAAGTCGGTCTCAGGAAGGAACCTATCATCCCATGTGCATCTGGGGTTATATTAAAATTGTGGACTTTATATGCACACAGGTCAGCTGGGGGAAGGCACAATGAAGGGTGCCTAGGGCCTCCTCGTAGATTTTCTTTGCTACTCCCTGTGAATCTGTAATTATTTTGAAATAAAAAGTTAAAAAATAAAGTCAACTGTAAAGAGGCCCAATGTTGGAGACCGCTTCCACCCGCAGGCTCCGGTGGTCGGAGGGATGGCCCAGTGTGCTGTGGAAGGAGGTGGGTACTGGGTGGTCCAGCCCAGTTCCAACCCCACGATTGCTGGTAATTCAGGTGCTCATGCTTTCAGGACCACAGTTTCCTTGATTATAAAATGAGGGTTCCTTGTTCAAAAACAAGTTTCCAAACTGCATTTTAAATTTTGGCTTTAATTTGTAGAGACCCTAGTTTTGTAACTCTGTGGCCTTAATTCTCCTCCTTCCCCAGTCCTCCACCCCAGCAGTCGCACCTAGGCATGTACATGTCTGGAGAGGCCCAACACCTGGGCTCCAGGTTTGCTAAAAGTCCTTTAGCAGAGTTGGAAGCAAGGAGCACGGTTGAGGTTTGGGAGGGGAGTTGCCAAACGGGGTGACCTCTGCAAGTTCTTAACTTCACTGTAGCTTAATTTCTTCACCTGCCAAGTGGGGCTGACACCTCATCTGAGTGTCTCCCAGCACTGGTGTGAAGCAAAATAAAAATCAGAGGATAAACATTCCTTTAAAACTGGAAGTGCTTACCAGTTTTAGACTAAATGATTCCCCCTAATGTTGACCTCCATGAAACAGTTTTGGTGAAAACAGGCTTCAGCGCCAAACTACTGGGGCCTTATCCACATTGTAATAGCTGTGACCTTGGGCAACTGTCCCAGCCTCTCCACTTCACAATCAGTTCCCTCATCTGTAAAATATGGGTTATAAGAACACCTCCTTCATCGAGTTGTTGTAAGAATTAAAGGAGGCCTGTTTAAGTCCCTTGAATAGTACCTGCTGGATAATAAACCCTCAAAGCCACTGCTGGGGGTGAGGATGATGACATTTTGGCTGTTATCATCATTTTGCAGGGTCTAGTGCCAGAAAGGCCAAGAAAGAGGAAACTTTCAAAGTTCCTACATTCCTCCCAAAGTCCCCCCAGAGAGCTTGCCAGTATAGCAGAAGGTGCTATATTGAGTCATGGATGGCTGACCACAATACCCCATGTGCACATGTGTGCACAAACATCTACAGGTGGTTTAAAACATGCCCTCATCCTTTACAATTCCCTGCTGAGGGGGACTCCACTCCCATATCCAATGACCAAGTGAGCATCCTCCCATGGCCTGTCTGGGGTTTGGGTGACCTGGCCAAGCCTTTTTCCTCTCATGGAAATCTGCTCTCCATAGCCTAAAACATCCACAGGCTGCTGCAGTCCAGATGTGAAGGTGGGTTGCCATTTAATGTGGCTTGTCTTGGGTGTCCTGAGCATTCAGAACCACTGGAGTGTCGTCTCTGCACAGGGCCAATTCCTCTTCCCTGCATAGCATAGCTAAAGTGGGGTTGCTTGTTTGCCACATAGTTGATGGTGCATCTTTGGGGAGTACTTTGCAAGGAAAGAAGAATAGGAATAAGTATGGACAATTTCTCATGCCTCTAAGGGGTGCCATTTGTATATTTCAAGGGACTTGGAGAACTAACATCAGGTTCTTGGGGAAAATTCCAAATCCAGACTTGTGACCAGCCTGGGTGTTTGTGCACACGTGTGCACATTAGGAGTATTGTGGTCAGCCATCCATGACTCTTCTTTCCCCATCTCAGGCTGAGAGTAATCTTGAAGGAACATGTAATTACTATTTACTCTAGGGCACTCAGTTGAGAACACACTCATGTAATGACTCTTGAGTTAATTCTGCCTTTAGAATCCCATATGCTGTTTCTCCTTTGGAAACCAGTGGGGCTCAAGCACCACTTTTAGCCCAGGGGAAAAGACCACAAGATGGATATGAATCCTTGCAAGTTCAGCATTTACTCCTTGAGTAGTAGAAACATGGTTGGCAGTGGTGTCTTTCTTCAGCAGAATCTTCACTCGGATCTCTGCCCTTTATGATGGAAGCTTCAAAACAGAGCCAGTGTTAACCTAACGGATAGTCTTGGTGGACCGGGGCAGTCAGCAGCATGGCTAAGGGAACGGAGTTAAGAAAATTCCTAGAGACAGGATGACACATTATATAAGATTTTAAAACATGCAATATATGCCATATATAGCCCAGGGATCAGCCATAAGACGTGCATGGGAATGAAACATCAACTTCAGGAGAAGAGGGATATATGCTCATTGGGATATTATCTGCACTCATCTATCAAGCATGCTTTGGCTTCCTCGGTTTCCCCACTTATTTTGGGGATGAATTTGCCTAATCATTTAAGGTGGATAATGAGGCCAGAGAAAGGGCAAGTGGATGCATTGTTATTAAACCTGTGGAATCTATTTGCTAAAAATATCAGAAATATTACCTTGAAATATGACACTCTACTGATGCCGTAGGACACTGTCTCAGAGGCTACCAAACTGCTTACAGAAATAAAACTGATTTTGTAACAGCATATTGAGCAAGCATTGACATTAGCTTCCATAAGCCACTGCCTGATGGCTTTCTACGAGCTACTTCATCTCTCTCTGCCTCTGTTTCTTCTTCTGTAAAAGAAATGGGTAGACCAGATGACCTCCAAGGACTGTTCTGTTCAGTCCTGACCTTCTCCTGTGCCCCCCCGGGCAGTGATCATGTTGTATGACAGCTGTTTGCCTGTCTGTTTCCCCTCCAGAATTAAAGACTCTGTAGGCAGGGCGTGGTGGGCCCATCTCCCAGCACTGTGCCTGGACATGGCAGGCACTTGACACGCTTTGGATGTTCTAATGAGAGAAATGATACAAAAGTAGATGCCAACCCCCGCAGCCCAGTATCGACTTGGCTGTTTCCAGAAATGCCACAGGCCTGGCTGATTGTGCTTAGCAGTTTTGGTTTCCTCCCTTGAGGCCCTCCCTCATGGGTCAGGGGTGGTGGTTGGTGCCTTCACAGTGTAAACTGGAGAATATGTTAGCAATAATATGTGAACTGAGCTGCCCCAAACAAACCCCCTGAAAACACCTTGGAGGAATGACATTGTTTCCTGGATGCCATGCTTACTTCTCTCCATGCCCATTCTACTGCCTGTTTCTGGTTTTTTCCCCTCTCTCTATCATACTCTATTAATTTAAAAATATTACATTTGGAGACTTGCTAAATAAAGAGACCTCAGAGTACAAAATATCCCTTATCCATTTTCTGGGTCCCTATGTGCTTCCTTATAAAGATTTTTTCTTATTTTTTACTAAATGGCCTTGATTTTATCATTAATTGCTGTGCGACAATTCTTTTTACTGTGTCTAACTTATTTCTTAAATATTCTCCCATAAGTCCTTAACTCTGTTGGTCTCTGTGCCCCTTTCCATTCCTGTCTTTGCCATTTTATAAAATTTATGAAGCGATTCCTTTATATATTGAACCCTTGATCTCAGGCCTTCCCCATAGTCTTCCACCCAAATTTCCCAGAGGAATGGTTCTTAACAATTGGACTTTCACAGTGCAGGTAATCTTGGGTCTTTGTCATTTCCATACTGAGCCTGGGGACGTGCTTTGTTCTCTATCCCCTAAAATCTCGTATTTTCTTTAACCAGCAGTTTTCACATTGGGGTTGAACCATATTATGACTTTAAAGCTTTAAGAATTCTTCAGTATCTCTTTTTTGCTCTATATTGTGAGAGATTATATGTTTTCACCCAGACAATAATCTCTCCTTGTGTTAACTGTACCATTACCCGATACCTAATCATGACATTTCCCTAAGACATTTCTTTATTGTTTCCTTACCTTGTTGTCTAGTGCTTGCCTGGTTCTTGACTTTTTCAAGTGTGCCTCCCCTGTATTACTCTTCTGTGTGTGGGAGAAGGAAAGAGGCATTTTTTGAGAGGCTGTTCTGTGCTGGAAACTTTCTATAGTTTATCTCACTTATCCTTGGAATGACTGAAAGATAGCATTAAGATTCTTCCCATTACACAGAAGAAGAAACTGAGGCTCTGAGGTTAAGGATCTTGCTTAAGCCCACCCAGGTAGCAAACAGTACCATCGAATGTCACCTTCCACAACAGGCAACGGGGCTGAGTGCAAACAGGCAACCACGTGAATACCCTTTTGTATCATTTACCTATATATTGGACTCAGTTCAACATTTTCAGAGTTTTCATCTTTTTATGTATTTTCTTTAAAAGGTTTGAGTGTCCCCCTTCACAGACCCATGTGAAAGAGAGGTCCTGATACTCTAGCTTTGATTCCCCAAGTCCCTGCGTCCTTGTAAAGATGACAACACAGACGCCTCTGCCAGGTCAGCCCTCTGTTAATCAGCCTTAGCTTTCCTTTGGAACTGCTAACAGCCTTGCTTTTCCATAAGTCAGTTTCTAAAAATCTCTGCTGAGGAGCCAGGAACCATGTTGGAGAATGCAGACCTAATCTGCAGGTTTAGACTTTCAAAGTGCCTGCGTCGCTGGGAACTCTTTCCGAAAGCACACACTCATTCTCCCCTACCTTATCACGTCCACACCTTCCTGGCCCCACCTCCTGCCCTACTTCTGACCTTATAGCCTCCCTTCACCATCGCATAGACAATGTTTTCATTCCACTGTGTTTCACATCTTGTGTTTTTCCCCACCATACTCTTTCCACAGATCATCTTTCTTAAGACCTGAAACTGGTAGTCCATCACCTCTCCCACCACCAATATAATCTTAACCCCTTGGGGGACACGAACATGTTCATCCCTCCATGTGGGCTGTCCCAAGCTTACTCCACTGCCAGGCTTTCTCATTGAGGGAGTGAGGCGTGGGCAGTGGGGTCTCCTGCCAATGCTGATTCCACCGCCTTGGGCAGCTGGCCTCCTCGTCCACTCTTCTGTGACTTTTATCTCCGCGCAATCCGCCCCCCTTGGCTCTTTAATCACATTGCTGAGGAGAGTTATAACATCTCCCCACCTTGGATGAAGTCCAGCATGCGCTCACTGTTTGGGACAAAGTGTTTATCCTCTATCTGCCCGTGACCTTCTGTGGACACAGGTTCATCAGGTTTCTGCCTTTCCGCTGGCTTCACTTTCTGTCCAGGGGCTCCCACAGCCTGTAGTCTCCCTCCTGAATGCAGTGGGTGGGGGGCATCTGGGGGATGCTAGCGGATGTTTAGAAGTCCCTGATGTGATTTCCAATGTTCAGCACTTCCTCCTTTTCTCTACGCTACAGTGTCACATTGAAAACCTCAGATCACCGAAGTTAGATGACCCAACAGAGAGATTTTTTGTCTCTAGAGCATTCGCATTCTTTGGGGACATTTTTTTCTATCTTGTCTGGCATTCTCAGAGTCCCCAGTTTTTGGTCTCTCTCTCTCTCTCTTTCTCTTTTTTTTTTTTTTTCTTTTGAGAGAGGGTCTCACTCTGTTGCCCAGGCTGGAGTGGAGTGGTAGGAACACGGCTCACTGCAGCATTGACCTCCTGAGCTCGAGCAACTCTCCTGCCTTGGCTTCTTGAGTAGCTGGGACTACAGGCGTGTACCACTATGCCTGGCTAATTTTTTTAATTTTTGGAGAGATAGGTTATCACTTTGTTGCCCAGGCTTGTCTTGAACTCCTGGGCTCAAGCAATTCTCTCACCTCAGCCTCCCAAAGTGTTCAGATTACAGGCATGAGCCACTGCACCTGGTCTGGTCTCTCTTTTCATAAGGAGCCCACTCAAGTTCCCATGCTGGGGAGGGGAGGTGTGTTGGATGTGACTGTAGTTGCTCCTGATAGAGGCCCCTGGGTTCTCAGCTGCAGGGTGACATCATATTAGGGTGAATTGCGTGGGATCTCTCAACTTCCCTTGTGGTGGCCTTAACTAAGGCTCTGGTTCTCCAGATGGGAGTGACCCAGGGGAGGCCAATGCTGTTCTCTCTGGTTTCTGGGGCCACTGCAGGTTCAGGGGCTGGAATTTCCCCCAGAGTGGGCGAGTCTCCTGCATAACTGGTGTTTCTTCATGTGACGGAGGCATGTAAGTAGCTCTGCCTGGTGGCATTTGGCATTGCCTTGTTCTTGGGTTCCATTGTCACCCTGGCTGTTTGGGGAAGACTTCTGAGAGGTAGGGGAGGAGACTAACTTAGGTCAGAGTCTCCAGGGGCAGAGCCTGAAACGGACATTCTGGGCAAAAGCTGTGTCGAGGGACTGCTCTCTGGGGAATCCTGTAAGGGACTGAAGAAGGAAAAATAGGGCGGCAGAAAGCTAAGCAAAGCTGTGGACTCAACCAAGGTCTAGCCTCAGCCTATCGAGGAGCATAAATGATGCTGCAGAGTTGTCCCACCTTGAGGCAGAGAGACTGGTCAGTTCTAACCCCAAGTCAATCAGTCATTGGCTGAGAGCTGCCCCGGCGGGAAGGGAGTAGACTCTCAAGCCCTTCTGGACCCCATGAGGGCTCCTGTGGGTCATGGGCGATTCTCAGGAGAAGGCTGCAGCTGTTAGCAGCTGGGGATGGGAGCATCACTGGCCAGAGGGATCTGAGCAGAGCACCAACAGCATCTAGGACAGAGAGATGATGGGAGCTGGTGCCCTAGTGTGGTCTTCATCCCCTCCCTCTCTGTGGGGGTCCCTCGAGAATGTGACCATGAGCTTCCATCTCTCTCCAGGTTGAGCCCATGGTAGAACCCATCAAAGAGAACCAGGACCCTGGATGTTGAAGCTTCTAGGCTACAAAGACAGGGATTCTGAAGACCATCAGCGTCTGGAGCTTGGGTTACATCTCTCTTTCTCTCTGCTAGTTTGGGCTCAGCAAAGGCAGAGGAAGGGGAATCACTAATTGCCACATACGTACACTTGGTGGAGGGCTGGAAACAAAGTAAGAAACCACCTCTTTCTTCTAAGGAGGACAGCTTCCCTCCAGGTCCTTTTGATGGAATTAGGAGCTCCCTACAATTGCCTTCCTACAGGGAAGTCTTTTGGCCTTTGATTTGCCTTCAGCAAAAGGCCAGGATAGGGAATGCAGGCATCACCTGGTACAAAGCGGCACTTTCTTTTCTTTTTCTTTTTCCCTTTTTTTTTTTTTTTTTTTGAGACAGAGTCTTCTTCTGTCACCCAGCCTGGAGTGCAGTGGGTCAATCTTGGCTCACTACAACCTCCGCCTCCCAGGATCAAGGGATTCTCCTGCCTCAGCCTCCCAAGTAGCTGGGATTACAGGCGTGTGCCACCACACCTAGCTAATGTTTGTATTTTTAGTAGAAACAGGGTTTCACCATGTTGGTGGAGGTCTCCTGACCTCAGGTGATCCGCCCACCTTGGCCTCCCAAAGTGCTGGGATTACAGGCGTGAGCCACTGCACCCGCCCCAAGCAACACTTTTTATAAATGTCCATGTGCCTGGCTCTGCGTGGGAAAAATACGAAAGATAAATTCTTATTCTTTTGGAGTTTGAAATATCCAATTAGTTAGGGCAGGAGTGGGGAGAGAAAGGGAGGGGTTGTCTGCTGGCTTTAATTGGTTGTCGTCTGTCTGGCTGCCTCAAGGGAAAGGAGACGGATTGTGTAAGGAAGGCAAGCACACAGAGAAGGGAAACTTGTATTGCTGAAGGACCACGTTTAGAGTCCTGGGCCAAGTTCTTCTCGTATTAATGCATCTGATTGCCATGGCAAGCCTTTGAAGTAGGTGGTATCTCCAGTTTGTAGCTCAGGGAACAGAGGTACAAACAGGTACCTCTGAACAGGCAGCTCCTCAGCCTACCTGAGGAGGCTGCAGACCTAGGCAATGGCAAAGACAAGTTTCAAACTCAAGCCTGGTTGCCTCTTATAGCTCATGTTATCTTGCCACTAAACCAGTAGGGCTTGGATACCTAATTCTAGGAACACTGGAGTGGCTGAAGGGGGAGGTCAGGGCCATGAGGGCGCGCTGGCCCACAGTAACTCTAGACGGCCCAGCTCATCCCAGGTCCCAAGGGCTTGAGTGTCTCCCTGAGTGAACTCCTCTACTGCACTCAGCCTCCTCTTCTTATCGCCCGCCTGTGCTGCACACCCACAGGCTGGAGTCCCCCAGCCCTATGCCACATCACATTTTCTCTATGTTTGAGACACCTCCTCCCTGAAGCCTCCCTAGTGATATAAAGGCCAAGAGTAAGGCACCCTTACTTCACATGCCCGGCACCCACCACTGACTGCAATCACATCTGTGCTCAGGGACCCATGTGTTCACTCTGTGCCGGCCTGAGTGCCTGTGGCTGCCCAGTGGTTTCTTGTACACCCGCTCAGAATGCCACGCCCAAGTGTGTTTTTAACACTTGCTCTGTGCTGGGCACTGCTGAAACTAAGGAAAAAAAAAAAGGTAAAGAAAGAAAGAAACTCAAGATGCAATGATCTCCCGGTGCTGAAGTGAAGGAATCTACACATGGACAGCTGATGGCCCGAGGACAGCATAGGGGATGGTAAAAGTCCAGACTTTGGACTTGGACAAATCTGGGTTCATATTCTGGCTCTGCTGCTTCTTAGCTTTGGGATCCCTGGCGAGTTAATCTGCCTCTTTGCACTTCAGTTTTCTTGTCTGTGCAAAGGGAACAATAAAATCCAATCTTGTGGTGCTACTCTAAGGACTAAAGGAGATGAGGCATGAGGAAGCACCAGCTCCTCTTGTAGCTAAAGTTCATGGACAGTGAGTGTTGCTGGGCATTTGTGGACACAAAAGCATTGAGTGAGAGGAGTGTTGGTGGTAACAAGGTCAGTCTAATCTAGAACTTTGCTGACTCAAGAGTTTGGCTGTAGAAGTGGGTAGAGGGTAGGAAAGGGGTTTGCTTTGGAAGACGTTGGGACTGCACGACTTTCCCCTCCTCTCCCAATTTCAGGACCCAATTGCACCTTTGAAGGCCACTTGGCTTTCTTCTCTGGCTGTGCCCTGCACAGAGCAGGGGAAAAAAGCACCCTTCTTGCCAGCTGCTTTTTCCAGACTTGACATGTTTACGTCCCTTGGCATAGGGAGGGCTCCAGGGTGCATAGGCCACCATCTGCTAGAGCAGCCACGCCTGGGCCCAGCACCAGCCCAGCCTCGGGACCCCATGCCCAGTTTTTGGCAGCTTCCAGGACTGGGAGAGCCTAGGCCTGGGCCGGGTGACCTCGCAGCTGTGCCTTCCACCCCTCAGGGGCTTGTGTTTGTGTCTCTCTTGGGGGCCTTCCTGGCTGCTGGGCAAATGGCCCACTGTCCTTCACTACCAGCAGCTCACATTGCCCCGCCTGTGCCAGTGGTTGGCAAGGGGTTCTCAACAAAGAGGCCTGGTGTACTGGTGTCTCTTGCATATGCAGCTGCCTGCGTGTCACCCAGGGCTGGGGACCCACGTGGGGGTGGGCTGAGCCACTGGTCTCTACCTCCTGGGGCTTGGCCAGCTTCCCCATTTCTCTCTGACAGGTCTGGAAACTCCTGAAAAGTGTCTATGCTCATGTGAGTCCAAGGGGAAAATTGGACAAGTGTCTCAGAAAATAGAGATGCTTGTTAAATTCTACTGAAAGGATATTTGACACTATGTGAGGTGGTAGGTTTTCTAGCCTGACTTCCCGGAAAAGTATTCAGCTTGTGATGATGATGGTGATGATGATGGTGGTGATGATGATGATGAGCCAGGCACTGTGCTCTCTCCTGTCTTCCCTTCTCAGGCTCAGCAACCCAAGGAAGTGCATACTGTAATTCCTCCAGAGGAGAAAGATGGGCCCTGGGGAGTTAAATGAGTAGCCTACAGCCTACAGCTGTTGAATGGCGGCACTGGAAGTTGAACCATTTCTTACCCTAATGCCTGTGCTTTTTGTTGTTGTTGTTGTTGTTGTTGAGACAGAGTCTCATTCTGTAGCCCAGGCTGGAGTTGTGCAGTGGCGCGATCTCAGCTCACTGCAACTTCCGTCTCGCATGTTCAAGCAATTCTCCTGCCTCAGCCTCCCGAGTAGCTGGGATTATAGGCACGCACCACCACACCTGGCTAATTTTTGTAATTTTTTTTTTTAAGTAGAGATGAGGTTTCACCACGTTGGCCAGGCTGGTCTCGAACTCCTGACCCCAGGTGACTCACCCACCTCGGCCTCCCAAAGTGCTGGGGTTACCGGTGTGAGCCACCGTGCCCGGCCATGCCTGTGCTTTTGACCTTATACTGCACTTCAGCCCCATGCAATGCTTTGTGGAACTATGAGATCATTTCTACCAGAGCTACAGAGGAGACCTCAAACAAGTAAGGAGTACTTCCCCATTTTATAGGATGAGAAACTGAGGCTGGTGGTCAGAGCACCCTCAGTCCAGTGCTGATGCCAATATAGGACCTCAGTGAGGGTCCTCACCTCCTGGGGTGAACTGCAGAGTTGTTGGGACAATGTGTGCATTTTAGCAAAAGCTCTACTGTGTGTTTTAGAAACTTCAAATGTAGGAAGATACAGGAAGGAGAGGAAGCAGCGAGAATTGGCCTAGGAATGAGATGTACTGGCTGGGAGGTCCCTTAGTCCCCCTGAGTCAGGGACCAGGACCATCAGCTTCTGGGGGACTCTATCAATGCCCCCAATCCACACACAAGTGCCGCAGGCAGCCTTTAAAAATGTGCATATGTGCCTGTGTGTAGGTGCCACCGTTCATCTAAGGCCAGGGCCCTTCTTGCCCCACCCCCACCCCACACACCTCCCAGGGCTCACACCCACCTCCACTGCCCTCTTGTCCTTCCACTGCCCTTGAGTCCCATGCACCAGCTATGCGGCAACACCCTGTTTTCCTGAACGAGGGCCAGGCTGGGCTGCATCCCTGTGTCCTGGCTCACACAGACCCTTCATGACTCTGCTAGATTCTCCCCTTCTCAGAGAAGCCTCCTCATGCCTCCTCTTGCAGACATCATCTCCCCTGCTCTGGTCCATGCATGGACTCTGTGTCCCGTCTGCAGTAGCCCCTGAGTCCCAGTTATGCGCTGCTGTGTCTGTCTTCCCTCCAGGACTGAGATCTCTTGAGGCAGGAACTATGTTGCAAATATTCAAAAGAATGCCCCCAAGAGCTATGTGTGTATGATCTCTGGTGCACAGAGTAGTTGCTCAATACGTTTTTGTGGAGTCCAGTTCAAAAGACAACAGGGGCTGAAAAATCAGGTTGTGAAGGGAGCTGAATGTCAGCATGCTTATGGGGGTGGGAGGGTAAGAGAAGGGAAGGGGCTTGGCAGTCAGTGTTTTATGGTATTTAGGAAAAAGGAATTGGGTACCTGTTTGGCCACCACACGCCACTAACTCCAGTGTCAAATTGGATCACATTCTGGGAAAGGGGTCACTCGAGAGCTTGTCTTCCCAGGGCCCAGGAGAGAACAAGAAGTGGGAGGTTCCCAGCCCTAGAATAAATAAATAATCGAGTCAATCTCAGGTTTAACTCCCTTTGACCTTGTGTCCCCAACACTGCTACCAGGCAGTCCCGGGGCCAGCAGGTTCTCTCTGTGTGCTGGTTCCCCATTCCCGTCCCTCTGCAGGGAGCTGGGAGGTTCCGTGCATCCCAATGCCGGCTGGCCCAGCTGGAAACAGCTGTGCACAGCAGAAAGATGCACAGCACACGCCAGGCACTGACCTATGCAAACACAAGCAGAATTATAGCCGCCCATAAACAAATTAGCATCCTTTAAAAGGTGAAAAGCTCCATAAAATGTCTGGGTTTTGTTTACGGCTCCGAGGTGGGGTGGCAGGGAGCTGGATTAAATCACCGAGGTGCCCATGTAGTGCGGGCTCTCTTTTCTCCTCTCACCTCCCCCCACCACCCTTGTGGGCACACACAGACCCGGGCGCACACTCACATGCACACGCCGCCCTGCCTGCAATGGCCGCTCAGTCCGTCCTGCCGTTGTTCCTGCCAGCCCGGGTCCCAGCAGGTGTTCCCTAATTAGCAATCTCTTCATTTCCAATCAAAGCACAAAGCGGCCCCAAAAGCCCGTCTTTATGAGGGAGCCGAGCAGCGGCTAGGGATGTGCGGGGGGGATAATTGTCTTCGCCAGTGGCAGCAGTAAGCGGGCTGGCTAATTCATTATTGTAATAACTTTGCTTGTCCTTGGGGATGTGTGGGTGGGGGAGGGAGGGAGGGGAAGGGGGAAGGGATGAGTGTGGCTGAGGGTGGGGTGGGTGAGGGTCTGGGGCCAAGGGGTGGGAGGCAGAAGAGCGAATGACGGACACACCTATTCGCGGCCCTCCTTGCCGACCAGCAGGGAGCCCTCCCTCTCTCTGTGTACCCATTCCCCACCGCAGGCCAGGATGGGACCTGGTTCTGAGGGAGGCTCTGGGATCTAGGAAGCAGGGCAGTGTTTACCCTCTGGGGCCCAGGGGGCTGGCACCTGAATAAATCTTAGGGTCAGTGCTGTGGGGTGGGGTCCCGGGAGCCAGGCTGCTGTCTTCCCAGGACCAAATCCCAAGAACTCCTGGACCTACCTTTTCATCCCGCCTGACACAGTGGCAGAGGGGCTCCAGTTAGAGTGTCCAAGAAGCATCACTACACTGTTGTTGGCAGAGCCATATAGGTGACAACTCAAAGATCCCCCAACCCAAAGCAGGAACTAACCACGAAGGTGTCTATGAGTACCCCTAAAAAGAGGCCATCGTGGCCGCTGGCCCTGGTTGCCCCCGCACTCTGTCCTGGTGTACTTGCCCTGACCATTTCCTGGAGTAAGAGGTCAGGACCCCTCCCTGGCAGCTGGTGTGCAAGTAGACTAAGAAACGAGGAAGGGAGGATTGCGGTGGCTGAGTCGCCAGGGGGCTTCGGGAAGCTTTAGGACTCCAGCTGAGCCCCCATCAGAAACAAAACACAGGTATGGAGGAAGCAAGAGCACTGTCCCCGGTGGAGGAAGCCTTGTGAGCAAAGGCTCAGGGTGAATCCTGGGCTTGAGGACAAAGGGAGGCAGGTCTGGCGGATGGGGGCAGGGGTATGCTGAGGAGTCCTGGGAGAATCTGGGAATGTAGGGTGGGGCTGGCCATGGAAAAGCTGAGTGGCAGGCTGGAGACTCCGTCTTCATCTCTTGTACCCCCAAATCAATAGCAGTAGCAACCCCCGCTAGAGAGCCTGCATCTCTCCCTGCCCTGGAGAGATGGGGTTAGTTAGGTAAGCCCTCGGTTTCTGGGGACAGCCTGTCCTTGCTCACACTGGAACTTGGGGGAAATGGCCAAGATAGGAACCTACCAGATGGCCAAAGAGGAAGGGATTGCCTCCCCATACTCCTCCCTCTCCCCTGAAGCTGCCGTCCCAAATCCCGGCCATGTGACACTTGCTATGGACATTAGAAACGACTTCTGACCAGCGCTGCGTGACTCCTGGCAGCTTTTCTCTGAGTTCTGGGCATTTCCCTGGCCTCAGTGTGTGGTGAAGACCCGCCAGTGGTAATGGTTGTGGCTCCAGAATCAGAAGACCTAGAGTCAAATCCTGGCCCCATCTGTGAATTCACCTTTGTGCCTCAGTTTCCTCATCTGTAAAATGGGGATATAAGAGTAGCTGCCTCACATGAACTAACACGGGTGGCATGCACAGCACAGCGCTGGCTCATGTAGTGAGGGCTCCTAATGTGCTCGCTCCTGCTCTTAAAGATATGAGAGGGAGAAGGTGTGTGTGGATGGGGGAGGGGCTATGAGAGCTTCACTTCCTTCCTTTACCCATTTTTTCCCCCATCAAGGAAGTGGAATGGAGAAGGCCGAATATGGACTCTCTAAGGTTCTCTGGTTGAAGGACAACAGAGAGCTGGGGATATGCAGCTGCCTGTCCTCTTGTCCAGGGGGCTAGCTAATTTGGAGATCTCAACATCACCCTGGCAGCAGCGACCAGGAGGCCAAGGCCCAGCCGTGTTCCAGCTCAGCCCTGCCTCTTTCTGCTTGGTTTGGGTCGGGAGGCCTGTGGCAGCATTCTGGTCCCTGCACCTTTGCCAGGAGGGCGGCCACGTCCCTGGCTTTGCTCACCAGGAGTCCCCCAGCCCCGATCTTGGTCTGGCCCATAGAACTGAGTTTAGAAGTCCAGGTGCCCAGCGCCCAGTCATCTCAATGGTCATTTCCTGAGGACTTTGTGGCTTTGGTGTCTAGCTCTCATCCTAGCTTAAGAAAACCAAGGAGCCAGCTTTCTGTCCCCTCCCCAACCCCAATTAACAGATCATTTTACAATAGCCTTTCAACAAATATTTATGAAGCATTTATGTGTGCTTGGTGGGAGAATCTGATGCTACACCAGTAAAGGAGAGAATGATTGGAGTTGCCTCTCTCTTGGGATGGAGAAGCCCTCCCTGCAGAGGTGACGTGTAAGCCTCCATCCACTTGAGGGACCCAGAGGGAACCAAGTTAGACTCTGCATGGGCCGGAGCAGTTCTTTCCAGTGGAAATGCAATGCAAGCCACTTGTATAATTTTAAATTTACTAGTAGCCACACTTTTAAAATTTTTGAGACAAAATCTCAAAAAGGCTGGAGTGCAGTGGAACAATCACAGCTCACTGCAGCCTCTATCTCCTGGGCTCAAGCCATCCTTCTGCCTCTGCCTCCTGAGTAGCTGGGCCTACAGGGTGCACCACCATATATATATATATTCTATATATATAAAATATATAAATATATATTAATATATATGTATTTGTATATAATTGTATATAATACATATATAAATATATCTTTGTATTTGTATATAATATATAATATACAATACATATTAATATAATATATAATATATAATATATATAATATAATATATTATATATTTATATATTATATATAATATATATTATATATTTATATATTATATAATATATTATATTATATTATATATAATATATTATATAATATATTGTATATAATATATTATATATTTATATATTATATAACATATTATATATGTTATATATTATATAATATATTATATATTTATATATTAAACTATATAATATATTATATATTTATATATTATATAATATATGTTATATATAATATAATAATAGAATTAATATAATATATTATATATAATATAATATATATTATATATAATATATATTAATATATATTATATATAATATATATTATATTATATATAATATATGATATATTATATATAATATATGATATATTATATATAATATATGATATATTATATATTATATATATTAATATATAATATATATTAATATATATTATATATTATAATATATATATATTAATATATATATAAATATGTGTATATATTTTTTTTTAGTGGAGACAAAGTTTCGCTGTGTTGCCCAGGCTTGTCTCAAACTCCTGAGTTCAAGCAATCCTCCTGTCTTTGCTTCCCAAAGTGTTGGGATTACAGGCATGAGCCACTGTACCAGGCTACATTTTTTTTAAGTCAAAAGAAACAGTTGAAATCAGTTTTAATAATATATTTTATTTAACCCAATATATCAAAATATTATCATTTCGACATGTAGGTAATATTTAAAAAAATTATCACTGAAATACTTTACCTTCTTTTTCTTGTGCTAAGTGTTTGAAGTCTGGTATTTATTTTACACTTCCAGTACTTCCCAGTGTAGACTGGCTGCATTTCATGTGCTCAGTGTCACCTGTGGCTCTCGGCTACCATGTTTGACTGTGCAAGTCTAGAGGTTAGGAGCACAAACTCTGCAGCCACTTGCTAGCTGTGTGACCTCGGATAAGCTGCTGAATTGCTCCGTGCCTTAGTTTCTCTATCTGTAAAATGGGGCAGGAATAGAAGCCCTACCTTGGAGTTGTTAGGAGAACTATAGAAGCTCCTAAACGTATAGGGCTGAAATAGTGCCTGGCAGGTAGAAAGTGCTAGCTAAATATTAGCTATTAATAAGAATTAGAAAAGTAAGAATAATAAATCTCTGACGGACGAACAGTCCAGGCAGAAACCAGCAGAATGAAGAGCAGGAAGCCAGAGGGGACTGGGTGGGCGGCGAGGGGGACGGAGGAGGTCAGTGGGGCACCGGATCATCATGTCCAGCCTCCAAGATCGCGGTTTCCTTTTCAGCTCCATGCGCAGAGCTCGAGAATATACTCTGGAGAGAGAACTCTAAGGGCCAAGACTTTGACACCTGTTCCCAGGTGAAGGGATGGGGTACGAGTCCTGGGTGGAGGGCCCAGTGTACCTCTCCTTCTGCCTCATCTTGCTCTGACTCCAAAACTGTTGCATGCCTCTCCCTCACAGCCACCTGGGAAGCACAGGGCATCAGCTGGAGGGGGAATATTAATGATTCAATTTTCAACCGGGTTCCACTCCAGGGCCTCGCCTGCGACATGCATTTTTAATCATAACAAAACAGAATGACAAAGGGAGTCATTTGCAGCAAGGCAGCCCCTGCTGGCTGGCCCCCCTTGAAGGGTCAGATGTGGGGAGGGGTGGCTGGCCCCGAAGACATTAAAGATGTCTCCCCAACTTCAGAGAGTTAGTAGCTGTGGCCCAGCCTCTGGCCCGGCCGTGCTGTACAAGCCATTTTCTTTGGGCCGTCTCCTTTCCCAAAGTGGGGCTGCTGGGTTGGAGGAACCAGAAACACTCGGGTGCCATCAGCTAGGGCTGGTAGAAACTGGGGGCACCAGAGATTTGACCATCTCCTTAGGGTTTCAGCTGGTCTGCAGCAGGGACAGGGAGCCACGTGGTGATGGGGGCCCTGTGGGTTTGGAGGTGACTCCGAGGCCCGAAGTGACTCTTCATTCTCTGAGACTCTATCAGGCATGGGGGTGTATTCCTGAACTGGCCTTCTGGGCCAGCCTCGCCTTGGTAGTACCTGGTGATTGGCCAGACCCTCTCTGATGAAGGGCACCGTAGTTCCCTATTGGTTCCCCTTAGTTCACCACCACTGGGTCCTGGCCCATCCTGTTTGGCAACTCGCTTTGCACTGAGTCCATTTGGAATGCTCTCCTTCACTGATATCCTTGAATCTCCATTAGCCAATCTCCCAGGCTCTTTTCCACCAGCATTACTCATGTCTGCACCACTGCCTTGGCACCTCTGCTGCCCTCTGACCAACCCTCTGTTCATCCACCCAATCTCTGAGCCAGTATATACCCAGTATATACCAGGCACTGTGCCTGGCTGGCTCAGTCTGATGAGGAGGGCAAACTGGAAGCCACTGTATGGACAGTGGTGTATCAGGAATCACAGAAGAAGCTGTAGGGGCCAGTACAATTTAATGTACGCGTGTTATTTATTTAACCAACATTTATAAAGGACCTACTATGTGCCAGGCACTGGATGCTGTGGTTGCAGTGGTAGCGAAGACAGACATGGCCCCTGCTTTCACAGAGTGTGCAGTTAGGTGAAGAGGAAACAAACCAGCAGGTGTTCCATGTTTCTTTTTAGATCCTCCCTTGTGTCTTGTACACAGTGGGTCCTCAATGATTGCTGGTTGGTGGGTTCTAAGTTGGCGAATTCTCTGACTATGCCATTCTCTTCCTGCCCCTCACCATGGGCTTTGTGTTCTTGAAGTTGATCACTAAGTTGGACTTTTACCTGCTGGGCTGTCCCCTGTCCTGATTCTGCAAGCTCTCGTTTCAGGTGTCATAAGTTAATCACACCAACCAGTATTCATTGAATGCTCATGATGCGCCCGGTGCTAAGCACTTTGCTGGCATAGTTAATATAGTCTTATGTAATTGTCACAACAACCCCAGAATAGCTTCTATTATTCAACCTGGTTTACCAAAGGGGAAAATGAGGCACAGGGATGTGAAGTCACTTATCCAAGACTGCACAGCAAATAACGGGCAGAGCTGGGATATAAACCCAAACACTCTGGCCCCAGAGTCTGTGCTGTAAACACGCCGTGTCATCCTGTGGCTTCCTCTTACCATGTGGAAAGCAGGTCAGAAAGATCCCTTTTCACCCGATCTGCAGAATCTTTCTGCCTTTTAGTTGACGGGGAGCCATTGCCAGGTAGGTCCATGCTGTCCACATCCTCCAGGAATTGTGGAATGTCAGTGCTGAGGGTCCTTAGAAGTCCTCTCCTGCACCCCTCTCATATTTCAGCCAAAGGAACCAAGGCTCAGCGATGGAAAAAGACTGGCCCAAGGGTTCAAGACCAAGTCTTGGCTGAGTGATTCTCCTGGCCTTGTGTGTCCACAGCCCCAGGCTGACTTCCTGAGCATGGTTTTACATGTTTAATAGAGAGCGGGCAGCAGATGGCTGGTCTTGGATGGAGGGGCAGAAAGGCCCATGACCTTGCCGCTGCACCTGCCCCACTGCAGTCCTTGAAACTAACCAGACCCTGATTCCTGGGCTTTCAGACCCCCTGATCCCTGACACCCTCTTCATGGCTGGGACCTCCTGCTCCCTTCCTTCCATTGTCTTTCCTGCTGGGGTGACAGAAACCAGCAGCCTGCACTTCTCTCCAGGTTCCCCAGGGCAAGAGCAGGAGTGAGAGGAAGCCACTGAAAGCTCAACTGCAGGAGCTGCAGTTCCCTGGGGGCATCTGCCTGAGGGGCGCTACCCACTCTTCACTCACTCACGCGTTCCAGCAAATGTATTCGCGTGTGCTAGGTGCGGGATACAGTAGTGAACAAGACAGACAAAAGTCCCTGTTTCAGTGTATCTTACATTTATGGGGGTGGGGGATGGAGGAGGCAGACAAAATAGCCAAGATGGTGAACACATTTAGTGTATTAAACAGGTAAGTACCGTAGAGAACTAGTAAAGGAAGGAAGCCAGGGTGATCTCCACTGCCCTTCACTATCCCTGTAGGAGGTGAGGGAGAGAGCCAGCCCTGTATAATTCCAGAGAAGAGATTCAAGCAGAGGGTACATGTAGCAAGTGCAAAGGCCCTGAGGTAGGAATGGACTAGGGGTGTTCAAGGCACAGCCAGGCCAGTGGCTGGCGTGGCGTGGATGAGGAGAAGCATAGAAGGAGATTCATAGAGAGTGAATCTAGGCATGGACACCTTGGGATGCTGCTGATTAAAGGTGCCAGTGAGAGACAGAAGTCACTTGCAGTGGCCGAGACTCTGCTGGGGCTGAGGCATCCTGTCCCATGATGTGGGAAGGCAGATCTGACATCTAACTTGGCAGAGGTAGAGGACTTTCCCCATGGAGCTGCCGTGGGTGGTGCAGGATGCGATAGAGGTGTTAGGTAGGAAGGTAGGAAGCGTTCGTGGTGGTAGGTGCTCCTGTTTGTTCAACTCCTGCCTCCAGATCAAGGGAATTTCAGAAAAAGACGGGTCCACTCATACATCGTGACTTCCTCTCACCTTGTATGGCGCTGTAGGTGGAATCCATAGAACCTTCTAGAAAATGAGCAATGGGTAGGTGTGTGTGTGGGCGGGGGGTGGATGGGGAAGGGCGGGTGCTTGACTGTTCACCTGAAGCTTCATCAGCAAGGTTTCACCTTGGAAATAATCTTTCTCTTTGCTCCAGCAAAGGGCTTCTCAAAACTGTGGTTCCCACAGTTGTCCTAGGAAGGAGGCTTTGGTCGATCACCAACTTTTCTAGGAACTCCTGAGATCCTGGTCCTTGTTCTGAGGGGGACTGTGCTGAGAGCACACCCTCCATGAACACTGCCTCCTTTGCCCAATCCTACTCCTACTGCCACGGCCTCGGGTAGGAGTCCCTGACGCGGTGTAGGGTTTTGTGTGGACACAAGCTCCGGGGCTGTGGCCATCTTGTCCAATGGGGCCTGCAGCTTCCGCTTTCCATGCAAGCTTACATCGCCTCCTCCTTCCTTCCTGCAGCCGCCTCTCTCTGATTTAAGGGCAGGTTTTATTCCCGAGCTGCCTCGGGGCCCCTCTTTCTGATTGCATTAAAGTCTCTGCAATTCTCCCCTCATTAATGATTGGCATATTTTTACCTCTCACTAAAGGAGCTTCAAGGCGACTCCCAGGGGGCCCTGCTCTCCGAATGAAACAATTTCATCCTGCTCCAGAAACGCATTAAAAAGGGTTTGTCAGGATCTTATCACCAGTTAGAGAAAGCTAATCAAATTACTTCTATTTATTAGCTGGTACAGCAGTGTGTCATTCCATCAAGCCCTGGCCCTGGCTCCAGCCTGGGTGGGCATGGAGCGAGCACCCAGGCACCCTGGCTGCTGGAGGGGAGAGTGCCTGATGGGAGCCTGCTGCCCAGCCTCTCTGCCCCAGCTAGCACCTCTGTGCCAGCCCTGCCAGCCAGGAGAGCCAGGTGAGCTTCTGGGGCACCAAAACCATGGACATCTGTTATTCATCAAAGATGGTTCCTCACAGCTGCCTGCGTCTTCTCCTTAGCCAGACGGTACATCTCAACTCCAGGCTGCCTGTCCCTGGCAAAGCCGGGTATGAAATTGCGGCATATTTATAGGACACATATTCTCCCCTCCTTTCGAAGAGAGGGGTATAGCTTATTTTGTGTTCCTTTAGGAAATAAGTTTTCTTTTTTAAAAGAATAGAAAATAGCAGGCCAGGTGTGGTGGCTCATGCCTGTAATCCCACCACTTTGGGAGGCCAAGCTGGGTGGATCACTTGAGGTCAGGAGTTTGAGACCAGTCTGGCCAACATGGTGAAACCCCGTCTCTACTAAAAACACAAAAAAATTAGCTGAGTGTGGTGGCCTGTAATCCCAGCTACTCGGGAAGCTGAGGCAGGAGAATCTCCTGAACCGGGGAGGTGGAGGTTGCAGTGAGCCAAGATTGTGCCATTGCACTCTTGGCAACAAAGCTAGATTCCGTCCCCCTAACCCACCAAAAAAGAAAAATAGCATGCACCCCAAAGGGACCATGGATAATATGTTGTTACCTGTGTCTCATGTTTTGATAACAAAATGAACATTTGATTTTTTGTGCCCCATCTTCCAGTTATTTTCTCCTCTTTCCCAGTGATGAGTATCATGAATTTATTATGTATCTTTCTAGGGCCCTAAAAAATCTTTTAAATAATGTGTATATCATATCCAAGAATGGCACACCCTAGTGGGTGCAGCTGCTCTGAGCCTCCGCTGTGTGGCATCACGGAAGTCAGCATGGACTCCACTTGAAATTGTCAGGTCCTCCACGCTTACGGTTCTGTGACCTAACCTCCCCATGCCTCAGTTTCTCCATCTCCATAACGGGGATACTACCATTACTTACTTTGTAGGATTTGTTGTGAGGATGAGATAAGATAATGAATGCACTTAACAAAGGGCCGGGCACATGGTCGGTGCCCATGAATGGTAGCCATCATCATTACCATTGTCTCTACCCCTTCCACCTGCACCTCTTGGGGCCCCATGAGCTTCCGGGCTCCACCTCAGATGTGTGTATTCATACCCACCCAGCTTTATGCTGCTTATGGACGTGTACTGTACCGTGTCCAGACAGGCCCCTGTACAGCTGTGTGGACATGTGTCTGCAAGGAGCCCCAGAATCCCACAATTCTCTGGACAGAGAAAGCAGGCCAGGTGAAAGAACAGGCCAGACTCTCGCCTTGGCCCGGCCTCCAGGAGCTGACCCAGGCTAGGGTAGAAGAGCAGCCCCCCACACCCACAACCCCGGGGCAGGGGGCTCTCCCAGCTGCCTGGCTGCCTCTATGGCCCCAGGAATGGTTCAAAAGGCTATGCCTCGTGCCCCGTCACATCGCACAAAAGGACATATTGATTGGTTTGTAGAAGCATTTCCTGGGGTGCTTTATATCTCTCTCCCTCGTCACCCATAATGAAGGGGCTAAGTGCACAGAGGAGGGAGAGGCCGGGACACATCCATCCGGGTGGGATTTCTTCATCTTATCAATCAGGACTTTAATTAGACACGTCCGAGAGGGCAGTTCCATCTCGGGGCAGGCGGCAATCTTTATCAAGCATGCCACATCTCTAATTACTGTGTACTGACAGATAACAATTGGGGGGCAGGGTGGGGAGCCCAGGAGGCTGGGAAAGGACAGCAGGGCCCAGAGAGTGGCCATTCACCCAAGCAAAGTGTCCTTCCTAGACAACCTGGAGGGAATCGCTCTAACTCTATGCCCAGGGGCCGGGGATATGGCCTCAGATAACACCCCTCAGAGTGATGGCTGGAATGAGGCACAGAGAGTGGCCGGGTCAGGAGATGGACAGATGTGAGCACCCCTGTGCCCCCGGCCCATGCTCCTGACACACATTTCTTTCTTTTCTTCACATCTGAGTTTTCTTTTGACTCAGTGTTTTTAATGGCATTGTTGAAAGAGCCAGGAAGATCTAGGCTTGAATCTTATGATTGGGTTCCGTGGCTTCATGTCAGCCAGCTTATGTGACTTTAGACAAGTGACTTAACCTCTCTGGGCTCAGTTGACTTCACTGCCACATGGAGATGGTACTACCTCCTGGTAGGATTGCTGTGGCCGGGAACTGAAATGAGGTGTGTGCAGGAACGTGCGTTCTCCCCGTCCCCACCTTTCTTCCTTCCTTGTTCATCAGGTGAATGGCTTTATTGAGGGAATGAGGAGCAGTTCAGTATCACCAAAGGCTAAATACAAAGTCTGTGCCTTTCTGGGGTGTATTTCCTGCTTAGCTGTGTTGACAAACCATGAGGGAGGACAAATCTGGACTTTGTAGACAAGGCACAATGCAGCAGGTTGGCAAACTCTGTCATGGGTGAGGGGCTCTGGCTTGGAGGTGATTGAAGAGGAATATGCTTCTGCAGTGGAGCTGAACTGCAATGTCTGCTCTCTCTGTTATGAACTGAGTGAGCTCGATCATTGGTTCTCTCTGAGCCTCAGTTTCCTCATGAGCAGAATAGATGTAATCATCCCTCCTCCCAGGGTTGGAGAAGGGGCATGTGAAGTACCAAGACTCAGCCTGCCCCTGCACCCAAGTAGCTGCCCAGAAGGTGGGTCAAGACAGGGTTTCCCCAAGTCCCCTCTAATCTGTGTGCTCCAGCCTCCTGCAAATGGGATTTTCTCTTGCTCCTTCCTGTCTTCATGGACTGAGTCTCCTACCTCTGGGCTCCTGTCTCCCCTCTCCTAGATCCTGGTGTTTCTCAGAAGGGAAGCCTGCACAGTCTTCGCTGAGTGTCCAGCCACGTTGTCGAGACAGCCCCCGGCTCTCCCTCAGCTGGTTCTCGGCCTGGGGGCCTTGTGTCCTGCTGTCCTTGTCCCCTCCCCAGCCACCACATTGTGACCACTTTCAGAGATACCTCAACATTCACACCTCACTGGTGGAGGCTTCAGCAAACAGTTCATGTACTCCTGGAAGCCTGCAGGTTTCACCCGGCTCCCCTGCCTTGTCCCCAGCTCTTGTCTCCTGCTCTTGTCCCCAGGCCCTGCGGGCTGACACTTCTCTTGAGACTTGGCCTGACAGCCTTTAATGCTTCTGGCCTCCAGGGTCTCAGGCCGTTTCCTAGGGAAGATGGGCCATGAGGTCCCCAGGGAATAGAGTGGGGAAACAAAAGTACGTGCTGTTCTTGATGATCATTAAATTGATCAAGGCAGTCTTGCTAGTTGGATAGCTCAATCCCTGCTCAGAGAGGTTAGCAAATTAATAAGCCCACCCACTGTCTCTGGGAGCCAGAATTTGACCCTAGCTCTGGTGTCCAGTTGGTATTCTTTAAACTACCTAGAGGGAAGTGAGTAAGGCTGGGCACTGGAGGCATGAGAATACCTGAGGATGCCTCTGGATAAGAATTCTCACATAAAGCTTTGGCAACTCATGCTTGTCCTTCTCCAGGCTGCCAGCGTAAAACCTATTGGAGAATGGTGAGGAGTTGGAGGTGGTACTCTGGCAAGAGTCCACATGTCCATGAGATTGCCCAGTGAGGCCGTGGCCTGGACTTGGGCTGATGGGGACCCCAGGGAGGAATTTCAGAATGCTAGGTGGGTTGGGACATGGGAGGGCAGGTGGTGGCGGCAGTGATGCAGGTATACAGAGAACGATAAGGAGAAGTCACACCTCAAAGACATCAGAGCATATTTGGGGCAACGGAGCTAACACACAGGCCCTATTAGAGAATAACAAAGGGCCCCGCTGGGTGGCATTGTGAGAGTTCCCAGGAAGGAGTTGGCACAATAGGCCTGAGTGGCAGGAGGCTTTCCCAGGAGTGAGCAGCCTTCTCCCTCTGGCTCTCTAAATCAGACACACCTTTCAGAAGAGGTGGCATTCTGGCAGGGAAGAAGGAACAGCATGGGCAAAAGTGAGGGGCAACAGGGAACTTGGTGAGAGCCCTAAGCAAGGCTGTAGGCAAAGCCCACTGAGCCCCCAGGCCACTCCAAGACCAGGGAAATATTGCTGATTACAGTAAGGGCATTCTTCCACCTGACACCCGTCATGATGCTGATGCTGGTGCTCCCACTTGCAGGTGCCATGATCATCTCCACTCGTTCAGGTGAGGAGCCTGAAGCTCAGATAGGCAAAGAGAGGAAAAGGCGTGGCTGTCTGCTTAAGGTTATAGGCTATGGAGCCAAAGACTTCTGGTTTGAATTTGGTCCGCATGAGCTTTGATTTCCCCATCTGTAAAGTGAGAATAGTAAGGTCCATGCCACAGGGTTGTTGGATGTCGACCACTTAGCACATCTCCTGGCATGATTCCTAATAGGAACTTGACAAATAATAACTGACTTTTTTGTTTGTTTAGAAAATTCTTGTTGAGCATCTACTCCATGCCAGGCATTGTGACAGGTCCTGGGATCACAGCAGTGAACTTGACAGCCACGTTCCTGCTTTCAAGGCTTTTATGTTCCAGTAGAAAGATGAGCAGGGATCGAGTAAGCAAAGAATGAGATCATTACAAATTAGACTAAACTGCAGTGAAGGAAATGAACAAGGTGATGGAGTGGACGGGGGAGATGAAGGGATCCAGAAGCTCCCCTAGACAGGGCATTCAGGGAGGGCATCTCAGAACTTCTGACCTCAGGCCTGAGAAGTGAGGAAGATTCAGTCATTGCCAAGAGCAGCCCAGGCAGAAGGAACAGTGAATACAAAAGTCTGGGTCTTCAGAATGTTAGAGGAACAGAGAGGAGTTGAGCCAAGGGAGAGGGAAGGTGGTCCAAGACGATGTTGGAGAGACAGATTAAGCAGGGCCTTGTACATCCTGGCAAGGAGTTGGTCGTTTATTCTAGGTATGGCATAAAGTCATGGGATGGTTTTAAGTAGGGGAGTGATGGCATGATGCCATCAGTGTTTGAGAACATGGACTCTGAAGTCAAACTGTTTGGATTAGAATCCAACAAGGGTAACCAACTCCCTCAAACTTAGTGTCTTCAAATATCAACAATCCTTTCTTTTGCTAACAAATCTGAAATGTGGGCAGGGCTTGGGGAGAGTGACTTGTCACCACACCTTGCAGTATCAAGCTGGGGTGGCTCAGCTGGAGCTGGAGGTGATGCCCACTCACATGTGTAGCAGGTGGTGCTGGCTGTTGACTGGGAGCTCAGTCGAGGGGACTGTCAGCCAGGGGCCTCAGTTGCTCTCCACATGGGCCCCTCCATGGGGCTGCTTGGGCTCCTCATAGCATGGTGATTAGGTTCCAAGAGCAAATGTTCCAAGCTGCATGGCTTCTTCTGACCTGTCCTTGGAAATTAGGCATCTTCCTTTCCACTTCATTCTGTTGATTAAGCTAGTTACTAGGGCCAGCCCAAATTCAAGGGGACAGAAATAAAATCATTAATTTGTAGGAGGAGGAGTAAAGAATTTTCAGCCATGAACTACAGAAATTTGGAGAGGTAGGCTAGATCAGAGACAAATCAGGCAAACCCTTGTAGGTAATGGTAAGACATTTTAATTTAAGTGTAATGTGAAGTCACTGGATGATTTTAAGTAGGGAGTGATGTCAAATGTAGTGGGAGATAGACTGAATTTGAGGATTAGACTGCCTGGATTTGAATGGTGCCTGCAGCAATAATCATTAGCTTCAGAAGCATTTCATTACTTCTCTGGGCTCAGTTTTCTCATCTGTAAAATGAGATCAGTAACAGTACTAACCTCAGAAGGTGATTGTGAGGATGAAATAAATTTAATTATGTAAAAGACTTAGAATAATGCCTGGCATGTGTTATGTGCTCAAAATATTCACTATTGTTATTAGCATTGTGCTTTTATTTATTTATTTTTAATTATTTTATTTTTCCATAAGTTACTGGGGTACAGGTGGTATTTTGTTACATGAATAAATTCTTTAGTGGTGATTTGTGAGATCCTGGTACAGCCATCACCCAAGCAGTATACACTGCACCATATTTGTTGTCTTTTGCCCCTTGCCCCCCCCACTCTTCCCCACAAGCCCCCAAACTCCATTGTATCATTCTTATGCCTTTGCATCCTCATAGATTAGATCCCACATATCAGTGAGAACATATGATGTTTGGTTTTCCATTCCTGAGTTACTTTGCTTAGAATAATAGTCTCCATGCTGGGCGTGGTGGCTCATGCCTATAATCCCAGCACTCTGGGAGGCTGAAACGGGTGGATCACCTGAGGTCAGGAGTTCAAGACCAGCCTGGCCAACATGGCAAAACCCTGTCTCTACTAAAAATACAAAAAATTAGCCAGGCATCATGGTGGGCACCTATAGTCCCAGCTACTTGGGAGGCTGAGACAGGAGAATGGCATGAACCCAGGAGGCAGAAGTTGCAGTGAGCTGAGATGGCGTCACTGCACTCCAGCCTGGGTGACAGAGTGAGACTCCATCTCAAAAACAAAACAAAACAAAAAAAAGAATAATAGTGTCCAATCTCATCCAGGTCATTGCAAATGCTGTTAATTCATTCCTTTTTATGGCTGAGTAGTATTCCATCATATATATACCACAGTTTCTTTATCTACTTGTTGATTGATGGGCATTTGGGTTGGTTCCATGATTTTGCTATTGTGCTGCTATAAACATGAATGTGCAAGTATCTTTTTCGAATAATGACTTCTAAGACTTGAAACTATAAAAATTCTAGAAGATACATTGGAAAAACCCTTCTAGACATTTGCTTAGGCAAAGATTTCATGACCAAAAACCCAAAAGCAAATGCAATAGAAACAAAGATAAATAGCTGGGACCTAACTAAACTAAAGAGCTTTTGCACAGCAAAAGGAACAGTCAGCAGAGTAAACAGACAACCCACAGAGTGGGAGAAAATCTTCACAATCTATTCATCTGACAAAGGACTAATATCCAGAATCTACAATGAAGTCAAACAAATCAGTAAGAAAAAAACAAACAATCCCATCAAAAAGTGGGCTAAGGACATAAATAGACAATTCTCAAAAGAAGATACACAAATGGCCAACAAACATGAAAAAATGCTCAACATCACTAAAGATCAGGGAAATGCAAATCAAAACCACAATGCGATACTACCTTACTCCTGCAAGAATGGCCGTAATCAAAAAATCAAAAAACGGTAGATGTTGGCATGGATGCTGTGATCAGGGAACACTTCTACATGGCTGGTGGGAATGTACACTAGTACAGCCACTATGGAAAACAGTGTGGAGATTCCTGAAAGAACTAAAAGTAGAACTACCATTTGATCCAGCAGTCCCACTACTGGGTATCCACCCAGAGGATAAGTGTTGTGCTTTTAAACACTTGCTCTGACTGCTCTGTAGAGGAGGAGTTGCAGAGTAGCTTGAATAAGATCAGAGAGACCCAATTAATAAAGCCAAGACTTGAATTCAGACCTTCCAGGCACTCTGCTCACATTTGTTTTTTAGGTAGGTACTGTGTGCCAGGCTGCGTGTCTTGCTTTCCCAGGGCTGCTGTCACAAATTACCACACACCAGGTAGCTTCAAACAACAGAAATGGATTCTCTCGCAGTTCTGGAGGCCAGAAGTCCAAAATCAAGGTGCTGGCAGGGCCATTTAAGGAAGGATCTGTCCATGCCTCTCTCCTGGTATCTGGTGGTTGCCGGAAACGCTTGGTGTTTCTTGGCCTGTAGACACATCATTAGTGCCCGCTTTAATCTCGCATGACCTCATCTTGATTACACAGGCAAAGATCCTATTTCTAAATAAGCCCGCATTCATAGAGTGGACATGGATTTTGAAGATATACTATTCAACCCAGTATATGGTCAGGGCTAAAAAGATGGAATCCATGTGGATCCTGCCCTTAAGGTGAAGGAAAGCTGCTCCTCCACCTTCTGTAATACTTGGTGGGGAACTGCTATGTGTCCTAAGTGGGAATGTTAAACCCTCTGATCGGCTGAGATGCCTAGAACCCAGCCTTCTCTAAATCCCCAAAGGCCAGACCCTGAAATGACTTCCACCCAGGGCACCCATCCCTGGCTCATCCAGGGCAACACCCTTAGTGTCCTGGGTTTGAAAGCAGGAGACAGAGAGCGTGGGGGTCTGCAGGTTGCTTTTGTCTGCTGAAGGGACTCCCCCGGGGCTAGGCCTCAAGGCACCATGGGGGCTTGGTGCCGGGTGAGCTGACCTGAGCCTGGATTTCTGGCTAGGAGTGCCAGCCTCCATGCCCCTCCTTCCCATCCCCCAGGCAGCCAAACTCTGCCCAGGCACCTCAACTGGGAGCTGCTCCTGAGGGCTGCTCCCCACGTGCCCAGACCACAGGAGCGTCTGCCCCAGCTGCTCCAGACAGGCCACCCCCAGCCAAGCCAAGCCAGAGCCCTGCAAGTTCTGAGAGGTGTGCCCAGGATCCACCAGGATTCCGTAATTGGACTGTTGTTCTTTCATTTTGCCATGCCGTAGTGTGCGGATTATAGACACCACATGCTATAGATTTCCTGTCAGAGCTCATGAATCAAGCCCCACTGTCTTATTTACTGTCAGCCAGCGGCTGTGAATAACATCACCCCCAACACACACGCTCACAGGCACATGCTTGTGCAAACACTGCCCACAGAGCCAGGCCGAGGCTGGGTCCCAGACACCACTTTGGGGGCTGTAGCAGGAAGTGAGGCTTCTCCGACACCTTTGTCCCTTACCCTGGCCTCTTGGAAACAAGCAGTCTCCCTATATCACCCTGTAGGGAGACCGATGCCTTCAGATGTCATCTTTCCTCATCCAACTTAGGGTTACTGTCTGTGGGCTGAAGGAGGAGTCCAGACCCTAGACTAGGCTGTGAGCTATCAGCCTACGCCTATGTATATGGGTAGTGGGAAAAGATTACTATTGTGCATGGACTCTTGAGGCAGAGAGATGTGGTTCAAATCCCAGCCAGGTCTCTTAGTACCTATGCAATCCTGGGCTGGTTACATGTTCCCTGAGCCTTAGTTTCTGCACCAATAAAATGGGGACAGTATTTGCTCATGAAGTGTGTGTGTGTATTACACACACACAGAGAAAACTAAATGAGAATTAAATGGGTAACACTTAGCACAGAATGGGGGGCCCAATACTCTAAGCTACTATTATGGACACTAAAGCCAGTGCCTGCAACAGTGCATGGCACAGACACTGAAATAGCTCACTTAATCTGCCCAACAACTCTTCCATGTAGGTATCACTTCATTTTGCGTATAAAGGACCCAAAGCTCAGAGGGGTTAAGTAATTTGTCCAAAGTTGTACAGCTAGTAAGTGATGGAGCCTGAGCTCCAATCCAGTTCTGCCTGACCCCAAGGTCCAGAGCATCTCTATTACACTCACCTTGAGGTCAAGGACTCTGAGCAAACAGTTCAGGAGACTCCTAACCCCACTGAGCCACCAACCAGTCAGATCACCAATGGGCAGCAGCCATTGGTGCTTCCTTTCTCCTACCTGAGGGCACAGACCATGTGTGTCTAATTCACTGTTCTTTCTATATGTGACAAATGGTCAGAAAGTATTTGGATGGATAGATGGATGCTGGATAGATGGCTGTGTCCCTACAGATGTCATAAGAATGACATCTGAGCATGTTTTAAACTAAATACCTACCACACTTCCCAGTGAATTTCTTTTGTTCAGTATCCTTCATTAAGTTGGTGCAAAAGTAATTGTGGGTTTTGCCATTACTTTCAATGGCAAAAACTGCAATAGCTTTTGCACCAACCTAATAATTATTAGCCACTTCAAGGTGGCACAAATCTGGTAAAATCATCATTAAAATGCAAATTCCTTCACTTAAATTTAAAGAGAGATGTCAGATGTCCACAAAGGAAACACTGATAACCTTTCCCCCAGGCTCAGCGCCAGACCCAGCCCTGTGGTGGGTGTCTGGGGCTTGAGACTGTTAGTTCCCATAGAGTTGCAAGAGGCTGTACTTAGAGGACAACAGGAGGTTTTCCAACATGAATATTGTTTCCATCATACCCACACAGGCTGGTTTCTTAGTTTTCTTTCCTTGTGTCTTTAAAATGTAAGTCAGGAAAGAAGACCAGACTTCAATTTTTCTGGGCTGCCCTCCTGCTCACCTGGGCAAGATCTCAGAATCATCCTTAGCCAACAGAATTCTTAAAGCCAGTGCAGTTCCTGAGAAAGCAGGTCACTCAGTCTCTCCAAGCCTTAATTTCCTAGTCCATAAAATGGGCCTGAGAATATCTGTCTCACAGGGATGCTATAGAGCTTAGAGTCTTCGATTCTTCTCCTCAAATCTAGGCTGAGGGATTATATTTTATTTATTTCCTTTGTGTCTTGGCAAGTGCATAGACTGTGTTAAATAAATATGGGTGATTGCGGGGTTTTGGGGTGCCACCTGGGGCTCTGGGGACACTGCGCATAGTTACTGATATACCCCGTGTTGATGCATGTGTTAAGTCCCCTTTGCCAAGGAAGGTGGGTGCATTTTCTTTCTCCCCCCAAGAACAGAAACTTCCACAGAGTAATAAGGCCTGTAGGGCATATAGCATTTGAATAAGACGCACCTGCCCTGTGGGATGCCACTAACCTCAAGGCCTGTTCGAGAGTCATCTCCAAGCAGGCCCCCCTTCCCACTCTCCCAGAAAAGCTTTCACTAGCTTGTTCTGTGCCCAGAGGAAATGCTTCATCCTCAAATGTAATTGTGTCTGAGGAGGTGTCCTCTGTGACCAGGCGGGTCACAGAGCCAATGAGTGAGTCAGCGCATCCGGGCAGAGTTAATTAAAGCAGCGAGGGCTGGCGGGGCAGCTGGAGTCCGGGGTGGCTGAGCTGCTATGGCGGGAGACAGCTCCCATCAGGAATGGGGCCCAGTGCGTGCCAGGGCTCCCTCTGTGGTCTCCTGGGCTCCAAAGAGTGCAAAGCGGGGATCATGAAAGGAGGCGACAAAGGGAAAAGGCAAGATCTCAGTGGCTCACACCTAACTCAATCTGCATTCTGTAAGCAATATCCACAAATAATCAAGAGTTTCCTGCGACATCTCTGTGTCCAGAGGGATGCACTGTTCTGGGAAGGGAGGGGTAATTCTTTTAGATTGTCCTTAACTCCAGAAGGAGTGGCCTCCTGAGAGATGCTCAAGATCTCCAGAGTCTAGAATGGTGCCTGGCACATCCTAGGCACTTAATGGACAGCTCTAGAATGAATGAATGAGATTTGGACTCTCTAGTTGGGGTTTATCTGAATCACCAATAGCCTAGTGGGTGGTAAGGGAAGGATGAGAAAAAGGAAAGCAGAGAGCATCCTCGTCCACTAGAATGTAAATTCCATAGGAGCAGGTCATTTTGTCTGTTTTTTCCCTGCTTGGTCCCCAGCACCTGGAACAATGCCTGACTCTGAGTACATGCTCATTAAAGATTTGTTTAGTGATGAATGAATAGAGAAGGGAAAAAGGGAAGGAAAGACTCAGGAAAAGGAAAGAGCCTTTGCAGCTAGGAAAATACTGCTGCACTATTGGGGAAGTAGGGTCCATGTGCCTGGGGTGGGTCTAATGAAAACCAGGCTTACGTTCAGTAAGATTCCTCAGGCTTACTATTCTCTCTGCCACCTCACACTCCTTTTCTTGGGTACCTGTTCCTGTGGGAGACAAGTATTCTCTTAGTGAGTGATACTGGAGTGTTCTTTTCTTCCTCTACTCCCTTGCTGCCACCCACCAACCTGCCCCACCTTCTGAAATTCCTATCCTGGGGGAACTTCCCATGAAGAGCTCCTCTACACTTACATGGAGCATCTGCCCCGAATCTCTGCTCCTCTCCCTCCCACGTAAGCTGGGCTGACAATCCAGACGGAACCTCTACTTCTCCCTAAAGCATGTCCGCCCTCAAGCCAGCCAGGGGTGTGGGTAGGGCTGACCACGTGCCTAGCTTCCTTTGATCATAGAAGACACTGTGCTGGACACAGAGCAATTCAAAACAGCCCTTGCCCTCGCGAAGTTTGCTACCTTCCTAAAGATATGGAATATATGCCTGCGAATGTCTGTACATCCAGAAAAATATCAGCAAGCTGAAGGGGTTTGAGAAACACTTGCATGGCTGCCCAGGAGATTCAAAGTGACTGTTGCCAGGGCCCCAACCTGCCAGGATGGCAGAAGCCACTAGTGTCTGTAACTTCACAATGAGGGGCCGAGTCACTCCCCAGTTTTCAGATTTGGCACTTTGTTTATTTTCAAACCAGAATATCCTAAGCCAAGCAAATCAATATTCTGTCTCCTAGAGCCTGAAGCCCTCTGATGAGCCAGGTACGATGACAGCTGTATCGAGGCACTTTAGGGGGTGATTGTTGAGGCAGAGAGACTGGGTTAGGCATGACTCCCCACAAGGCTGATGGCCTCTGCCTGATGCCGCCATGGACCACCTGGACACAGCTTGATGGACTAGCAGGACGCAGCTTCTCCCTCTGCCCTGTCCCTCAGCAGGAATCAACAGGCAGTACATCAGTGACACGAGGCTTTGGCACTGCTGAGTGAGGCTGGCAGGTGAGGTGCAGGGGCCCTGGGCACACCTGCCTGCTGCCTGCCTTGCCTCTGCCAGCTGAATACACCTTTGTCATCTTGACTGGTAACCATGGGTCTGTTCAGTCAGGTAGAGGATGGTGATGCTGAGACCACAGGTTGGGGGTAGATGTCATTGCAGCCGGTGAGCTTTGCACCTGTGCATGACCTCAGTATTCCCCCAGCCCTGGCCACTGTGGTGCTGGAGTGAGAAAAAGAACCTGATGAAGGAGCACACCATCCCCATGAATGGAAAAGAATGAAAGTTAATATCATTAGAGTGGTTTCCTAGGGCAGCTATACCAAAGTACCACACACTGAGTGGCTTAAAAATAAACAAATGTATTGTCTCACTGTTCTGAAGGTTAGAAGTCCAAGATCAAGGAATGGGCAGGGTATAGGTATGCCCCCTATAAAACCCTGGGGAGGATTCTTCCTACGTCTTCCTCACTTCTGGTAGTTGCTGGCAGTCACTGGTGTTCCTGGCTTAGAGCTGCAGCACTTCAGTCTCCTCTGTCGTAACATGTCTGTGTCATCCCCATGTCTTCTCCTCTTCTGATAGGGCCACTGGTTGTATTGGGTTAGGGCTTGCCCTGCTCCAGTATAGCCTCATCTTAACTTGATGACATCTGCAATGACCATATTTCTAAATAAGGTCACATTCTCAGGTACTGGGGATGAGGACTTCAGCATATCTTTTTGAGGGACGCAATTCAGTCCATAACAGCCATCAGTATACCACCTTCTGGGTGAAGGTCAGGAATATTATCTCATGTATGCCACTATATGCAAAAAGCTTGTTTTCCTTTCTGTTCAGAGCATATGACCTCTTCTCATAAACCAACAAGAAACAAGGACTGGGTGAATGTCAGTGGGGGACTCTCTATAGCTGATGAAGAGTATAAACTTCACTGGGTGCAGTGGTTCATGCCTGTAGTCACAGCTACTTGGGTGGCTGAGGCGGGAGGATCACTGGAGCCCAGGAGTTCAAGGCTGCAGGGAACTATGATGGCACTACTGCACTCCAGCCTGGGAGACAGAGCGAGACCCAGTCTTTAAGTGTCCTGTTTGCCGTTGAGTCAGTGCCTGGCACAGAGTAGATTTGTTGAATGAATGGATAAGTGAATATGGTGGTTGGAGCTCCACAGGCTGGAGTGAACTGTGTGACTCAGGAAAACCACTTACCCTCCTGACTTTTTTCGTGTGTAAAATGAGAATCAGAACAAGTACACGTAATTTACACATCATTGGGAGTATTGCATAAGAACCTATGTAAATGTCTTAACTCACTTCCCAGCATGCAGTAAGTGTTCAGTACATGTTAATTAAATCAGAACCTGTTGGCGGCCACTGAGCAGTCTTTGAGATTTGGGGCAGCCGCAGTAGTGATGCCAGCCTAGCAAGTGGGAACGTAGCTACTCAACTTTTCTGCAGGAAAGGGTTGAGCTGCCTTAACCAGGGAGCTGCTAGTGAGAAAGTGATCAAGCCTCAAGTGGACCTGGGAGAATACATTACTAGAGAGGTATTATTACAGGGCACCAGTTGGGGGCACAGGCCCTGGAGCTAGACCCTGGGCCTTCAAATCCCAGGTTTGGCCCCAGCCAGATTTGGGACCTCTGGCTCAGGGAAGCTCAAGTTTCTCCGACTATAAAGTGGAGACAATAATAACATCTGGCTTTCTGGTGGTAGTGAGGACTGGATAACCGTGCCTGGCACATGGTGAGTATTGTGTAAGTTTGGTATTACTAGTGTAACTTTTCTATGTCCTCGGCCCCGGTTGCTCTGAGCTAGCTGATTGGAAAGCCCTAACCCTCGAACTCCGGGCTTTCCGGGAACGCGGGCTCTCGCCCTTCTTCCTCTCCGCCCCTACGCGCACACAGGCTAGCACCGTCCGCCCTTCCTAGTTCCCACCGCGCGCCCCTCTCTGAGCGCTCCGCACGCTCTGAGATCCAGCGCGCCCTCTGGTGGCACACGGCCCCGAATCGCCGCGCTCCTGCGGGCCGCGCGCAGGGTCGCCGGGTAGGCACAGGCACGTCCCGTGGCCCCGGACAATTGCGCTCTGAGGCGCCCTAGACCTTGGCTTTCTCTCTCTCCATTGCTCCTGTGAGAAAAGCTGCCTCGCTCTGCGAGCGTGCCATTGTCCCGCAGAGCCCGGGAGTTGAACCAGCCCCTGGATAGAGCTGGGCAGAGGGCAGCACCCCCTTATCTTGGTGAGGTTTCAGGGTTTGCCCTCCTGGTTCTAACCTCAAAGGAGGGAGTTTAGCTAGGGGACAGCTCTTTTTACAGTCCCCAACCCCACCACTTTTTTTCTCCGATGTGCTGTTGAAACCGATGGGCAGCTGAAAGGCCCTCATCTCTGCAAATCCGCTTGACTTAAGGTTCACCCTTCATGTCTTGGGTTCACCAGCCATTACCATCCCCTAAGACTCGGGGATTACAGTTCCCGCCCTGCCTGCCTCTGTGTGGGTTTATTTAGGCCTTCCAGCCCCATCACTTCATCATCATCATCTCTAACATTTATGAACTGCTAAGCATGTGCCAGGCACTGTTCTAAGTGCTTTGTGCATATAACTCGTTTTATCTGGACAAGAGGAGAAACTATAAGTACAGTAGAGCCTATGAGGAAACTGAGGCACAGAGCGATTAGTGACTTGTCCAAGATCACAGATTGTAAGGGCTGGGTGTGGTGGCTCATGCCTGTAATCCCAGCACTTTGGGAGGCCAAGGCAGGAGGATCGCTTGAGCCCAGGGGTTTGAGACCAGCCTGGGCAACATAGTGAGATGCTGTGTCTCACTATGTTAGTTACAAAAAAATTACAAATTAGCCAGATGTGGTGGTGTGTGCCTGCGGTCCAGCTACTCAGGAGGCTGAGCCCGGAGGATCACGAGCCTAGGAGGTTGAGGCTGCAGTCAGCTATGGTGGAGCCACGAACTCCAGCCTGGGCAACAGAGTGAGACCCTGTCTCAAAATAAAAATAAATAAAAGAAAAGAAAAGAAAAGTAAAAGGTCACACATTGCAGGGGTTTGAACCCTAGCAGCCTGGCTCCAAGCCGATGTCAGCCCCGCTGGGTCCTGCTGCCTCCCTGCTGAGCTTGGTGTGGCTGGTCCTGCTCCCTTGCTTTGCATCCACATACCCTGACCTCTCCATCTGGAATGCCCTTCCCCACCCCCAGGAAATCTGCTTGGCCAACTCCTCTGTGAGCCCTTCCTTGGCCCCCAGGGTCCTCTACACACACACCCCCACCACCACCACCCCCACCACACTTCCACCCTCACCTCTCCATGTGCCTGTCATCGGTGTTACTTGTTAGCCCCTACCACTAGGCTGTGGGGCTGCTGACAGCAGAGGCTGTTTTCTGTTCGTATTTGCTCTCTCCACTGCCTAGTACGATGCCAGGCACATGGCAAGTGCTCACGCGATGAAGCCAGGCTCACATAGCAGCAGCCTTTTTCCAGGGACATATCTCACCATTGCACTCTGAAGGGGGAGGACAAGTGCATTAGTCGCATTTTACAGATGTAAAGGCTGAGGTCTCGGGGGTGAGGGATTCATCCAACATTGTGACCCAAATGGGGGACAATCTTACCACAGTCCCTTGTTCTGTGCTCAGTGTCTTAGGCCAAAGGCTTCTGAGGGACCAGAATAAGGTGAGGGGCTGACCCACAAGAACCCATGGGGTCTCGGGGGTGGAAGAGTATGCCTCGTTTGTGTAGGTAGATCCTGGGCTTTTTTTTTTGAAATGAGTTTTGCTTTTGTTGCCCAGGCTGGAGTGCAATGGCGCGATCTCAGCTCACTGCAACCTCCACTGCCTGGGTTCAAGAGATTCTCCTGCCTCAGCCTCCTGAGTAGCTGGAATTACAGGCATCCACCACCACGCCTGGCTAATTTTTTGTATTTTTAGTAGAAATGAACGTTCACCATGTTGGCCAGGCTGGTCTCGAACTCCTGACCTCAGGTGATCCACCCACCTCAGCCTCCCAGATTGCTGGGATTACAGGCGTGAGCCACCACGCCCGGCCAGTCCTGGGCTTTATCTTCACGGGCCAAGGAGGAGAGCATTTGAAATCCATGTTTCTTTTGTTCTCTAGGGTCTCCCCTGGAAAGATCTCACCCTTTGGGTACACCTTCCTCCTTGGAGATGGGTCTTTTCCAGGCAGCCTTCTTTGCAGTCTGAAGCCGGGGCCAGGTGGCCAGAGGTGGTAGAGACCCAAGTAGGGCTCAGAGAAGTTAAGGACAAAGATAGGAACAGCTACCAGGGCTGGGGATGCTGCTCTATAGGGCAGCTGGGGACCCAAAATACAGAGTTTGTGTGTGTTAAGGACCCTGGCGGACTTTTACCACGCCCTTCTCCCTTTCACCACTCATGTTTCCCCCACTCCTTACTGCCCATCCACGTGGTTCCCAATTTTCAAGATTCAGCCCAAGCCTCACCACTCCCTCTTGGGCCCAAGTCACTTGTTTCCTCTGCCACGTGCCCACAGTACTCCATCCAAGCCACGTCACTGAGTACTCTAGCTTGTATCAATGTGGATCATTTGTAAGACTTTCCTAGGCCAGTCATTTCTCTTGCTCTAATGGACACCACTTAAAAAGAAAAATCAGGTATTCTGTCCTGTCTGTGTCCCCCTCAGTGGCCAGTACAATGCTGGGCAGTAATAAATGCTCAAGGGTGGCCAAGTTGCCTAACTTCTCTGAGCCTCAGTTTTCTTCTCTGTAAAGTGGGGATAATATATGTATATGTGAGACTGTGTACATCAGAGCACCCAGCACAGGGTCCAACACATAGGAGGGAATCGTTCAATGTTAGTTCCCCATCTTCCCCATCAACACTTTCCCGTTGCGCCCCCAGCTTCCTGCTCCAATCAGAAAATGATGCATGGTGAATAGTATTCTCTCTCACCCCACCCTGGGCCCAGGTGTCTGGTATGCAGAGGGTTAGATGACCCTCTTCTGCAATCTCTTCCCTCAACCTTGAGGGGCTGCAGAGGACTCTCTGGGCTCCAGCCAAGTAGAGGTTGGGTCTTGCTTGTTCCTTGCAATGCCCAGAGGGAGCCATGGGGAGCTTGAGGTAGAAGTTGAAGGAGTGGCTGTCATTGACATGACCTGCTCCACAGCCCTTTCTCATCCTCACCACAAATGGATCGGTGAATGAATGGGTGGAAGAGTCAGAGAAGGGGCTAGGGTTTCTCTCTGGGCATTTTCTGGGTTCATGAGTGATGGTGCAGAGGGCACAGGCTGACCCTCCTTACCCTTTCTCTGCCTGGCTGTGTCTATGGCAAAGCATTGACTCCTACATTGTGGTGCAGGGAGGAGCAGGTTTATGGGATGTGCTTGTCTAAGTGTTTTCTCCTATGAACCCATTTAATCTCACAATCACTCTAGGAGGCTGGTACTCTCTCTCTCCCATTTTACAGATAAGGAGACTGCGACAGAGACTTACTCAGATTATACGACTACCCCAGAGACTCTAGCCCCAAAGCCTGTGCTCTATGTTATACTGACTCTAGGATGACAGAACGAACATTGTCATTGAAACCCACAGTCTGATTTCTTCTAGCCCCAGCCTGCCCTTCTGGCCCATGGCCATGTGGCCCCACCGACCTCACGTGACCCCACCGACCTCACATGGCCCCATGGGTGTGCCCTCTTTTTAGACCTCCCCACTCTGTGCTAACTCCAGACTCATCCTATCCTCTTGGTGCTGCCTGCCTTTCAAGGGGAGGGGGCAGGTCCCTTAGGAAATGGAGAACAAGCAATGCATGAATAAATAATCACTCCTGTCCAGCCCCGTCAGTGCATGGTCCTGCAATTGCTCTGGGAGGCTGGATTCTCCTGCAGGTTTTAACTCACTCTTATTCTCTTGTCCAACTTTATGCTCCCTCACTGCCTGTCCCCCATGATTTCCATCTCTCCTGAGGAGGGAAAGGGGCCTTGTTGGGCCTTTGATGGCCACTAGGAGCTCCTCTGAGGATCCTCAGGGAAGGCTGACTCTCTCCCTAAACCCCCTCTCCTCCACATGCACCCCCTGGGGGAGGGTGCGGGCTCCTGCTTGTGCCCCTGCCAAGCTACAGCCCAGCTAATGAAGGATAATCTACTAGTATCCACCACTCCTCCCCAATGGGGGATAATCTACTAGCATCCACCACTCCTGCCCAGTGCTGCCAGAAGTATTTTTCTGGGTTCACAGGGACATGAGAGAGAAGAATCTATATCTAGAAATTTTAAGATGCAGGGAGGAACTCAGAAATGTGCAAAAGTATTACCCAAGATGGGATTCACAATTTTTACAAACAGTGCAAATAATAAAGAGCCCTAATAAAACGTTCAGAGCCTTTGACTTAGTCATTTCTCCTCTGACAGCTGATTCTAAGGAAATAATTCCAGAGAAGAAAAAGGATGCATGAGACATGAGGAGGTTCATTGCAGAATAGAAACAGCCTACATATGGCAGAATGATGGTTAATTGACACTTTGATATGATGGTACAATGTGGGGTCATTTTCTTTCTTTTATGTACGTACATAAGTGTCTATTTATTTATAGAGATGGGGGTCTCGCTCCCTGCCTAGGCTGGAGAGCAGAGGCATGATCATAGCTCACTGTGGCCTTGATCTCCTGGACTCAAATGATTCTTCTGCCTCAGTCTTCCAAGTAGCTAGTACTATGGCATGCACCACTATGCTTGGCTAAATTTTACAAACATCTTTTAGAGCTGGGGATCTTGCTACATTGCCCAGGTTGGTCTCAAATGCCTGATCTCAGGTGATCCTCTCGCCTTGGCCTCCCAAGTAGCTGGGATTACAGGTATGAGCCACACATTAAGCTGGGATCGTTTTAAATAGTGTTTATGAAAATTATGTAACAACATGGAACAGGGACATTCTAACAGGATAAAATACAAAACTACATAAAATATATGTGCAGAAGGGAATGAGCAACACTGAAATAATTTTGGTGTAAGTGAGGTGACTAGGATAGTAACTTTCTTTAAAATAAATTGCTTGTTTGAAATATTCCTGCAATTTAAAAAAAAATTGCAGGCTGGGCACGGTGGCTCTAGCCTGTAATCCCAGCACTTTGGAAGGCTGAGGCAGGCAGATCACATGAGGTCAGGAGTTCAAGACAAGCCTGGCCAACATGGCAAAACCCCATCTCTACTAAAAATACAAAAATTATCCAGGCATGGTGGTGGGCGCCTGTAATCCCAGCTACTCGGGAGGCTGAGGCAGGAGAATCGCTTGAACCTGGGAGGTGGAGGTTGCAGTGAGCCAAGATTGTGCCACTGCACTCCAGCCTGGGAATGCAAAGCAAGACTCTGTCTCAAAAAAAAAAAAAAAAAAAGAAAGAAAGAAAAGAAAAGAAAAAGAAAAAAATTGCAATGGATGGGGCAGGGGTGGGATTAGGAGGAAGCATGAGCTGGAGAGCTGGAGTGCTCCAGGGTTTGATTTCCTCATCTGCGTGCTGGGTACCTAGATGTGTTCATTTAATGAAAATTCAGTTAACTGTACACTTAGGATATGCGAACACTTCTCTATGTATACTGTACTTCAATTAAAAGTTGACAAATAAAAGAAAAAATAAGATAAGAAAAAAGTAAGACATGGTGATCACCTTGTGTTCACTAAAACACACTGTGAACTGCAGTCTGCACCATCTATGGCTAATAGATTTCCCTTCTAAAATGTTTTGTTATTAAAAATTAGTAATGACTATTTTTAAAAGCCCTGTTTTCTGAGATTGTTTGAAGCTGAAGACATGGATAGTAAGAAGACAGACTTAAGAGCTTAAAACATGTAGATTCTGTAAAACTTCTAAATTAGTGGCTCCCATGCTTGAGAATCTTCTGGATGACTTGAGTGCTTGTGAACACACAGATTGCTGGTCCCCACCTGGCAAGTCTGTGGTGGGACCCAAGAATATGCATTTCTAATACGTTCCCAGGTGATACTGGCGCTGCTGGCTTTGTGGAACCCACATTGAGAACCACTGCCCTGAAATAACCTTCTAGAATACCAAGCATGGTGGTAGGGGAAGACCATTGCTGAGAAACATTGCCGCATGTTCTTCCTTCTGCAAAACTGAAGCTGGTGTTAAATTTTGATAATAATAATTCTAACATCCAGAGGACGTCAGTTCCTATGATCATCTGGCACTGTGATCTGTGCAGAATGAATTGATTTTAACTGACCCTACTGATGTCTTCCAAAAACTCCAGCTGAAGCTGGTATTGCTGTCATCAGGTATGAAAGGGACATAGAGGGAAACCCATTCAAGGGTGAGGAAATGCACAAATTAGAACTATTGGCATTGTATCTTTAAACACAAGTGACTGCCTTTTATAGGGGTGAAAAAACAATAAATAACATTTATTGAGCAATTACTCTACGCCAGGCACTATGCTGAGAGCTTTTATCTGCCTTGTCTCATTTCATTCGCAGAAGCACTCTATGAAGTCAGTCCTATCAGTATCCCCATTGCCCAGAGAGTTGAGTAGAGTAGCTCCCCCAGAAGCCCACAGCCTATCCATGGGGGAGTCAGGGTTGAAGCCCAGGACCAGAGCCAGTGCTCTTGTCCAGACAGACCCCAATAGGTACACAGTAACCTCCTCTTGGAACCACCTGAGGAAGTGGCCCACACGGAGGAGGCAGAATCCCAGGGCTGTTGGAATGGGCAGGCCAGGGAAAGCACAGGGCTTGTGGGAAGGGTTCGTGAAGGAGGCAGGCTTCTCGGAAGGTAAGCACGAGAAGGGAGGAAGAGGAAACAAAGTGAAGGAAAACACCCAGGAGGCAAGGCAACGTGACTCGTATTTGCTGGGACTCTTGGGAGTGAAAGAAAAGCAACTCACACAGCAGAAGCCCCAAAGGCTCACATATCTGTTATGTCTGGGCAGATCCTGTCTTCAGGTATGGCTGGATCCAGGACCATCAGGACTCCATCTCTCCTTATTTTCTGACTTCTCTAAAGGGGCATAATAGAAAAAGAAAAGAAATAAGGCTAAAGTCAGGTTGCCAGGGTCTAGTTTTCAATTGCCCAAGTGCTCTGATGCCTCTCAGTGGGATGCCTGTGCCAGGGACTTCTCTTCCTCCCTCTCTGAATGAGCATGGCAGGTGGAGAGTACCCTGCTGGCTGCCTGTGTCCCTAGTGCACTGTCACATTTCTCCGCTCTGAGTCCAGCATGTTGTTTGGAGTCTGACAATCCCATCCTGTGTGGGCACATCCTGGTACAGCCATGCACCTTTCTAGGGTTCCTAGTGGCACCACTGGATTTCCTCCCTCTCCATGAACTCCAAGATACTTGGGTCTCCAGAGCAGACCAGGGATCTGGTTAGTTGTAGACAGGTGAACTGGAAGGAGAGGGAGAGGGAGGGAGAGAGAAAGAGAGAGAGAGAGAGAGACAGAGAGACAGAGACAGAGAGACAGAGAGACAGCATATGAAGAGGCCAACTTTGCTGTAGCAGGCTAGAAGCCGTGAAATCAAGTGGGCAAGAGAGAGCACTGGGCAAGTATGCAAATCTTCAACACCTAGTGGCCCTACTGCCAGTAGAACATGACCCTGAGAATACCCTGGACACTGACAAACAGACTTCTCCTCCCTTTCCCATGAGCAGAGGTGGCAATGTAGAAGAGAGACTCCCTCTCTCTTTAAGCATGTGTTATTATATTTGTTGGGGCAGATATAACCCCAAGTCCATTGCCTTGCAGACTGCTTTATCACAGGGCTCCCTCCATTAGCTAGCATTGACTGTAACAAGACTTAACAGATGATAGATAAAGAGGCCTGTTGCTCTGCCCTACTGCTCCAAGTCTGCACACACCTGTCTACCTTTCTGGGTTGTTCCATCCTTAGCTCCAATGACATAGATTGATCTTATTCATTTCCCCCTTGGCCAGACAGAGAGGAGGGATTATTCTGCCTCTGACTGTGAGCTAACAAGATCCATGAGACAATATTCAGGCAGGGCTTTGAAATGGCAAGACATCTTATACACATGCACCTTACACATGGCTTCCACCCTGGTTGGAGATACTTCTACCTGGTGCCTCCTGCAGGTGTTGGGTAGGGAGCTTTCTCACATTGCTGGTGGTAGAATCATGAAAGAATACATTTGAGAAGCTGCCCCTGTGTTCATTATATTGAGATCATCCTACATTGGAGATGGTCCCAGCACATCGAGATGACTTGGCTGCCCAGTGGCATGGCAGGTGGGGTCTACGACTCATGTGCTTATCCACCTGGACTGTTGATGCCATTCAAAGTGGCTGCCTTGAGACGTCCCTTATGATGTGAGGCTGGGGTGTGAAGGGGACCCCAAGGTATTCAGCTCCCCCTCTGCCACAGCAGTGAGGTGAGGTGAGCTCAATTGTGAGAGATTAAATAGCCATTGTCTCTCCATTACCTCCAAAGTTTCCTTTGGAGCAGAAAAAGCTAGTGTTTGGATTGTTACATATTGATGACTCTTCCTCCAAGACTAAGAAATTGAAGTAGTATACATACTTCTGAGAGTTATCTGGGCAACACCTGGTGTTACTGAAAAATGTGTAGGAGAAGGGAAGATTTCCAAGGTTGGAGTAAGTCTCAGAGGCTGAAGGAATGGCTGTTCTTTTTACACCTGTTGAAGGACTCAAGTAACAGTGGGGTGTTCTTTTGAACTGTGAAACTCCATGTCTGAATCACAGTGAAGACTCAAAACCAACCTGTGGGCATCTCTCATGGATGGTCCTAACTATGTGGACTTAGCACTGACATTGTCGGGGACTATGGCTCGCTGTGATGGATCAGGCATTGGGTTATGTGGTTGGGGAACTCCAGGGAAGGTGGGAAGAGCATGACTGGTTTCTCAGGTGCTGTGCTGCAGTCACATTTGGGAAGATACGTTTGGTCCTCCAGGCTCTGGAGATGAGACGGGGCAGAGAGGGCGGCTTGGGAATAGGAGCCTTATGAGCTGTCACAGTAACAAGGTCAGCCACAGGTTAATGCCTCAGCTGTGCTCTGCCCTGAGTCTGGGGCTGAGTCTTACCAAATCTGAGCACAGTGTGGGTGCTGGATAGTTATAGGGAAGAAGGTGACTGTGAGAGACAGGCTCCCCTTCTCCAGAGTTAAGGTCAGGACTTCCACTTGGGAAAGGAGTGGGTGTAACTAGTGTCTGTTGAATGTCTGCTACGTGCTAGGCACGGTGCAAAGTGCTTTCTTTACACACACTACCCTGCAGCAAGCCATTTTAGAGACTGTGGAAACATGGGCAGCGAGGTCACAGATTGGCTCAGGGTGTGCAAAGATTGGGTCTGCCATACTCCAAAGCCAGTGCTCTTATTTACCAACATCAACATCCCTAGCAACCGGCTTCATACCTGAGTTGAAATCCACCAGTGTATCATAATGCTGTTTGAGTTCCACCAAGCCACTCTACCCATGAGGATGAGTTTGGTCCTGGCTTGCAAGGTTGCTGCAAGACCTGCCAGCCTCATCCTGGTAGCAAAGGACACTGAACAGGAAACAAGGGTGTTTGGGCAGTTGCTAACTTTTAACTGTGGCCTCCTTTGACACAGCACCAGAGCCTCCAGAGGGGATGTTATTCTAGGCATGGGTCTGATTTGTAGTCGTGACGCTTCTTTATTCATTTGATTCCTTTAGAGAACAACTGATTTTAAAGATGCTGTTTTGATTTCCAACGCATGCTCCGGGGAGACCTAGGAGTGCCATAAAGATGTTTCCTGGGCTTCCTGGGGGTGGGGGTGAAGGACTGAGTGGGAATGGGGTGATCCCTTCTTCCCGCTTGCCTACCCCAGAGCAGCTAGGTTTTTTGCTGCTTTCTATAGCAAGTTTCTATGTACAGTTTCGACAGAAGAATGACTACTCAGGGCTCTTTTTTAAAGTTTGAAAACCATTGCTTTAAGATGATGCTTTTGAGACCCGTTAGGCAAAAACATTTCTGTTTGTGGGTGAGTCACTCTCCCACGGAAGCCAAGTGCCTGGTCATTTGCGGAGTTGTTGAGGAACTAAGTCTCCACAAAGACCCATCCTCTACCCTATCCTTTGATGGTGGGAGCAAGAAATGCATCTCCTTGGTTGAATGGCTGGGTTGAGAATCCAAGGAATGAGAGGAAATGTGCATTGGTTGATGTTGGAAGAAACAGGAAAATAAAACCACCTATTTGGTCTCATTATGGCCTTTCAAACTGGAAGGGGAAGGAATATGGTGTAACAAGCCCTCTTTATTTTGCTAAGGAATTTATTTTACCTCCAAAGGGGACCTCCTAATTTCTTGGGTGTGTTTGCAGAAATCCTTCAAGTGCACCTAGCTGGCTTCAGAACTGCTGCCCATTTGGACCTGCTCCAACCAAGCAAATTGGCCCTCGTGGGGAAATTTTGCTTGGCAGTGGATGGTCTTCCTTTTCGTCACCTCCTCCTTCTTCTTCCGGCTGTCCTTCATCTTCTCCAAGTCATAGAAAGTTAAAATGGACCCTTTGGCATCATTCCATAAAATCAATTGGTTTCTTCCCCAATGTTATATTCCTTTTCTCATTTTCTCCATTCAGCGCTGAGAGCACACCTCATTCCAATTGGAAAGAACTTTTCTATTGGGAATGGACACGTCTTGCTAAATACATGGACAGTGAGGAGAGGGCTGGCCCACACTGGCCTCCCAAAAGGCATTGTTCCTAAAGTCCTCTTGTCCATCAATTGTTTGGACCTACACACATATTTCCCCAGTTATATACTGTGCTTAGGTTTCCAGGCCTACTCACAAACGCCCTTTCCTTAGTGACAGCATGCCGCACTGGGATGGACTCTGTTGAAGTAACATAGTAGAATTGACAGAGAATACAGGTTTGGGGTGAGCTAGACTTGGGTTCTAATCCCAGACTGTTTTCTAATCCCAGACAATTTTCTCCTCAGTAAATAAAAGGAGAGTGATGACACCCAGCTCAGATGAGAGGTGGGCTTGACTTCCCTGAAATGAGACTAAGTGGCAGAACACAGCCAGGTTCCCAGCACAGAGTAGGTGTGCAGCAACTGCCAGCTTCCTCTCTGCCTCCTGCTGCCCCTGGTCATTGAGTCTGAGATTGATGCTCTAGTTGGCTTACTCCACAGGTACAGTGAAGAAGGGGCCGAAAGTGAAAATGCTATGGTTTTTACAGTGATTGCCCAAAAGAGAGGAATCAACCATATGATTGAATAAGAAATAGAGTTTCTGTCTTTATTGCTGGTATTTGATAAAAGGCAGAATGATTTGATTAGAGAAAGGTAGAGTAGATGGGCAAATTATGAGGATGCTGAGGCGGCTTCTGGACACTTTCAGGGGTTCGGTGATGGTTACTACTGATCTGTTTGGGGATGCATTCTCTTAAAAATGTCCTAAGGGGCCAGGCACGGTGGCTCACGCATGTAATCCCAGCACTTTGGGAGGCTGAGGTGGGTGGATCACCTGAGATCAGGAGTTCAAGACCAGCTTGGCCAACATGGTGAAAACCCATCTCTACTAAAAAAAATGCAAAAATTAGCAAGATATGGTGGTGCATGCCTGTAATCCCAGTTACTTGGGAGGCTGAGGTGGGAAAATTGCTTGAACCTGGGAGGCCGAGGGTGCAGTGAGGTGAGATCACACCACTGCACTCCAGCCTGGGCAACAGAGCGAGATCCTGTCTCAAAAAAAAAAAAAAAATGCCCTAAGGACATGTGGACAGTTGCCTTTTTCTGTTTCTCAGAATCACCAACCCAACTAGGGGGCAGGAAGAGACAAAGAATAACTGGAGAAAAGGAAGGGTAGCAGGACATGGCTGAGAGGGACCTCAAGCATGTGACACCTAGATTGGATCATTTTGAGCAACTGCCCTTCTCTATACAACAAAAATTATTCTTGGTAACAATCATGTAGTGATAATAATCGTGAACTTTCCTGATCTGTCGATTAATTTAAAAACAAACCATAAGCTGTTCGAAACGAAGAATACATTTCTATTTTGAAGGTATTATTTAAATTTATTGAAATTTGTTATGTATGAACTAATATGTGATCCTAACAAGAATTACATCTCATAGTTTGGGCTTTGTTTCATTGTTCTCAATTTTAAATGCAAATAAAAATTCCAAGTGGTCACAGAATAACCAGAGTGAAGTAACTTGAGTTCTTTGTTTTTAGAATCACTGTGCTAAGGCTGGCATGGTGGCTCACGCCTGTCATCCCAGCACTGTGGGAGGCCTAGGCGGGTGGATTACTTAAGTCCAGGAGTTCAAGGCCAGCCTTGGCAACAAAGTGAGACCCTTGTCTCTACAAAAAGATAAAAAAAAAAATAGTTGGATGTGGTGGTGCACACCTGTGGTCCCAGCTACACGGGAAACTGAGGTGGGAAGATCACTTGAGCCCAGGAGATTAAGGCTCCAGTGAGATGTGTTCATGCCACTGCACACTAGCCTGGGTGACAGAGCAAGAACCTGTCTCCAAAACAAACAAACAAACAAACAAACAAGCCCCCCACTGAATCTATTGTTTGAACACAGGGGTATGTAGTACTTCAGGGGCCAAGACACAAAGTGTGCCTAAGCGAGCTTGAACCATTCTGAACCATTAGGAATTTACTCTGGAAACATTTGTGTAGTGTATGTGTGTGTCTGACTTTTTAACTTCTAGGTGGAATGCAATTTGTATTAAATAATAGGTAACAAAAACTTGCTAATTTGAAGCTTACATATATTATTAAAACTCAACAGCAACTGCAAAAATTGTTTAGAACTTAGACCAACAAAAGATTTTCTTGGGGAGGAGTATTTTATCACTGACATCATTTTGACTAGCTGGAGCAAGATGATAATTAAAAACACTCTGACTTTTAGTCAGTTTAAGTCTTGCTTTTCCATTCTGTACAGAAAATGCCTCCCTTATTGCTCGCTGACATCCGGTCTCCTTCCACCACCCTGCACGTGGTACACCTCAAGGTGTAGCAGACTATTGGTTGCCAACTCAAGAGCCATTCCTGCCTCCGCTTACAACAGAAGTGGATTTGCTTGTTATTAAATGCCAGTGTTCTCAGGAAAGGCAAGCCTCTCCCCTACCTTCAGGGAGTGATCGTATTTTAAACCAGTCATGGTGGACCATTTCTCCTTTGACAGTGATTGGTTTGGGGGTGAACACGTGACTGGATTCTGGCCAATAGGAAGTGAGGATAAGTTGCTGGGGTGGGGAAGAGAAGCTCCTGTAAAAGATTTTCCTTCACATTAAATTCAAATCAAAACACAGAAATAAACAAAAAAACAAACTAGAGAAATAAGGAGCGACATATCCCTCAACACGAACACACAAATACATTCACCTCTTTCCTGGATTTGGACACAGCTGGGTGAGGAAGTAGGATGCTCAGGCCCACCAAAACCGTCCTTCAACAATGGGAGAACAAGTTGAAGGTGAAAGCCAGTATGTTAAGGACGGCAGAAGAAAAAAATGAAACTACCTGCCTCTGGAAAATTTGCTGTGTGATATAATAGACTCTTACCCTTTAAGCTACTGTAACTTGACCCTCCCATTGCTTGAAGACAAAAGCAACTTAGAGCTATTGTTGGATGTGTGTGCATGTGGAGGGGAGATGGTCGCCCCAGGAAGTAGCAGACTCCTTGTGGAGAAAACCAGGGCAAAGAAAGAGCACAACATGTACTTGGCCTCCCAGGTGTGGTGGGAGGAGAGCAAGCCAGTGGAGAAGGGATATTGGGCCAGATGGTTCTACTGCTTGGCTTTAGATGACACCATTAACCTGAACATCCTGGCAGCTGAACCAGAACTAGAGTGTTGAAGTAGGTGGGTGGGTGGGTGGATGGTGCAGGGCAGGGCCTGTGTGGGGCTCTGCAAAACAGTGAGTCTGTAACTGGGTGCTGACTACAGATAGTCATCCATCAATCACTGTATTCACTGTGTGCCCCCTTCCTAACCAAAGAGGGGGTTTGTAAATAATACAATAATTAAATAGAAAGAAAGTCAGTGACCCTAAGCGATTTGAGGACTGGCTGTTTGACTTAGCCCTGGTCGTCTAGAAAACAGAGCCCTGGGACAAGCATTAAGTTACTGGTGCTTCATTTGGGAGATGCAAGCCCAGGGAATAGAGGTGGTGGCAAAAGGGAAGTAAGGGGAGGGGAGATGCCAGGCAGTGAGACATGATGATGTGTGCTGTGCTGGCCACCACTGCATCCAGCCTCAGAGGCTTAGCAGGTTGCATGCATTTTCTGGAAGGCTTATAAAGAAAAAAAAAAAAATTGACTGGGCACAGTAGTGGCTCATGCCTGTAATCCCAGTATTTTGGGAGGCCAAGGTGGTAGGATCACTCGAGCACAGGAGTTCAAGACTGCCCTGGGCAACGCAGTGAGACCCCGTCTCTACAAAAAATTTTAAAAAATCAGCTGGATATGGTGGCACACACCTGTAGTCCCAGCTCTCCAGGAGGCTGAGGCAGGAGGATCGTTTGAGCCTGGGAAGTCAAGGCTGCAGTGAGCCATGATTGTGCTAGTGCACTCCAGCCTGGGTGACAGGGCGATCCTGTCTCAAACAAAAAAAAAAAACAAAAAAACAAATCACACCATGAAGCAGTGCACAGAGTGGGAGAAAGAGGGAGAAATTTGGGGAGCTGCCCTCCTGAACTTCTGGGTGCCATCATCTGGCTTCTCAGCAAGCCGAATCTTAGGCACTGGGAGTAGAGGTGAGATTTCACCTGAGAGGGAAGCTGACTAAGAGAGACAAAAAAAGAAGGCAGTCCAGGGAACTCAAGCCAACAGCTTGTGTGTGGTACAGGGTCGGCACCTAAGTGTTTGCCCTTCCATGGGCAGGGACAACCCATCCCTCCTTGTCCCATGTTTCTCCCCCTCCTTGTGGTGCTCAGACACCCTGCAGAAGGCCTTTGTCCCCCTCCACCTTTCTTCAAGTCCTTTCCACGTCACCCTACCAGTTTGCTTTTTTTTTTTTTTTTGAGATGGAGTCTCGCTCTGTCACCCAGGCTGGAGTGCAGTGGTGCTATCTAGGCTCACTGAAGTCCCCGCCTCCTGGGTTCAAGCGATTCTCCTGCCTCAGCCGCCTCAGTAGCTGGGACTACAGGCTAATTTTTTTTTTTTTTTTTTTTAGTAGAGATGGGGTTTCACCGTGTTAACCAGGATAGTCTCAATCTCCTGACCTTGTGATCTGCCCGCCTCAGCCTCTCAAAGTGCTGGGATTACATACGTGAGCCTCCGAGCCCGGCCCCAGTACGCTTTCAAAGCAAGTGCCTCAGAGGTGAGTGTAAAACTCCCTCTGTGGCTTCAGGAAGGGAGAGTAAAGAGGAATTATTACTGCTCCCTGCTCTGCTGGGCTTGGTAGAATTACCCCAAAGCAGTGTTTATCATGCCGTGAAGCTGGATGCCCATGTTTAATGTGCTATCTGTTCTGACCCCAGGTGTCTCTCTGCATCACTGCTCTCCAACCAGCGATCCTACAGTCTGTGGCTCAGCTGAGGGTCATTGCTGACAAGTGTATTACTGGTGTTTATCCATATTAAATCTTGTAGCGGTGACTGCGTTTTACCCATTTTTCTAAACTCTCTGATTCCTCTGTAGTTTCCCTTCCTGCTTTGTCTTGTCCTTCTTAGAAAGGCAAACCCTCCTAAGTCAGGAATTCTATTGAAGCTTGGTGTTCCCAATTGTTTATGAAGAATAAAGATGTTATGGATGGCCATGCTATGAAGCTCGAGCCTTCATGTAGAATTGTACTGACCTATTCATAATTATATCATTCAGAGTGGTGCGGAGTTCACCAATGGGACTGCTTTAATTACAGTATACACCTGTGAAGGTAGTGGTCAGCCAGCACTTTTCTCATGTAAAAACACAGTTAAAAGCTGTCATCTTGGCCGGGTGCAGTGGCTCATGCCTGTAATCCCAGCACTCTGGGAGGCCGAGGCGGGTGGATCACCTGAGGTCAGGAGTTTGAGACCAGCCTGGCCAACATGGTGAAGTCCTGTCTCTACTAAAAATACAAAAATTAGCTGGGCGTGATGGTGCTTGCCTGTAATCCCAGCTACTCAGGAGGCTGAGGCAGGAGAATCGCTTGAACCAGGGAGTCAGAGGTTGCAGTGAGCTGAGATGGCACCACTGCACTCCAGCCTGGCAACATCTCAAAAAAAAAAAAAAAAAAAAAGCTATCATCTTAACCATGTTTTATATAGGTCTACACTTTAGAAAACACTGATATTTGATTTTTTTTTCCTTTGAGGATTTTTTTTTTTTTTTTTTTTTTGAGACACGATCTAGCTCTGTCACCTAGGCTGGAGTGCAGTGGCATGATCTTGGCTCACTGCAACCTTTGCCTCCCAGGCTCAAGCAATTCTCCTGCCTCAGCCTCCCGAGTAGCTGGGACTATAGGCACACACCACGGTGTGTGGCCAATTTTTGTATTTTCTGTAAAGACAAGGTCTTGCCATGTTGCCCAGGCTGGTCTCAAACTCCTGAGCTCAGGTGATCCACCTGCTTCGGCCTCCCAAAATGCTGGGATTATAAGCACGAGCCACCATGCCTGGCCTTGATGTTTGATTTTTCCTAAAACCTGGAAGCATTTGCTGGTTTTTTTCTCTCCACAAAACATTTTACTAGAGCAAAAATAAAATGCATTTTATTCCAAAAAATAATTGGGTACAATGAAGTTCTACCTTAATTGAGCCATTAAGAAATAAAAACACCTTTGAATGTCCCCAGTGTTGAATTTTCTGTCATTCATACTAGGGAGACAGCCTCTGTCAACATGTTTCTTTGTTTGCACTTAACAATAATACAAGTGTGTGTGCTGCTTTAGAATTAATTTTCCAAAAGTTTCCCATATTTTATGGTTTCTCTAAAATAGTTGTCTTTTAGAATAGACATGCAAATGGAGGCATAATCTGTGAGTTTGCAAAGAAACTGTTTATTCTTTCTGTGGCCATTGCTGACCATGGGATTTTTGCAGTCAAAACTATCATCAGCCAAAGAGAACTTTTTCTTCTACCAGTGATGAGACCCTAGAAACAAATTGCTTGCATTACTATTTGTAATCAACTATGTATGCTCAAATTGTTGCCAAAGCCGGGCGGCGTGGCTCACGCCTGTAATCCCAGAACTTTGGGAGGCTGAGAAGGATGGATTACCTGAGGTCAGGAGTTTGTGACCAGCCTGGGCAACATGGCAAAACCCCATCCCTGCTCAAAAACACCCACAAAAGTTAGCCAGGTGTGGTGGTGGGCACCTGTAATCCCAGCTACTTGGGAGGCTGAGGCAGGAGAATTACTTGAACTCAGGAGACAGAGGTTGCAGTGAACTGAGATCATGCCATTGTATTCCAGTCTGGGCGACAAGAGTGGAACTCTGTCTCAAAAAAAAAAAAAAAAAAAAAAAAAAAAAAAATTGTTGCCAAAGTCACAAGAAACTAGATGATAATGTAATATGTGACACCGACAAAAATAAGGTCAAGTTTCTTTGTTATAAGAAAAAACTCCACAATCCACTGTAATGGAAAATATTTAATGAGACAGATCATTCATTCAGTCAATAGCTGGTTTTTCAATGCCTCTTAGCTACCAGGTACTATCAAGGTATGGTAATCTTGCTCTCCCCCCGATCTCCCTTCTCCTCCTTCATTTTCTCTTTGTGCTTCTCCTACTCCTCTTTTTCTCCCTTAGAAATTTGGCAGGGGATAAAGCTATTACAGTCATAATGTGCTCCTATTCTCCTGGTAGTTGGGAGGAAAAAAAAGATTTTTGTTTCTATGGAGAGACAAATCTCACTTTCCTCATCCTCCAACCTGCCTGCTCACTGCAGCTACCATCTTGTATAGGGCCTACAGGAAGAAAGAATCTATGGCAAAGAGAGAACTTTAATATATTAATCAGCTGTGGTGGTGAGAATGGATCTTGAGGCTCAGAAAAAAGAGAAAATAATGGAGCTTTGAAATATCTGGAAGTTATTCCAAGACCCCTGGTAGGGATTTCAGATAACGAAATGGATGACGCCGGTGGTGGGAGGGCACCCAAGCGTGTATCCGCTCAAGATGCCCCCTTCATATTTTATCCTTGGTGTCATGGCAGCAGTGCTAATAGGACATGAGCCTTCTTGCCCCAATAATGGCCCATTACGGCTTTGGGAAAAGCCATCATGTTTCCGCAGCATTTATCTGTCAGCAGGAGACTATTACGAGAGCACAAACTCACATTGTATTAGCGTTATCAGTTAATTATGATCCTTGGGACCAGTGCCAGCCAATGGGATAGCAGTCTGCTGACCATCACTCAGGGATATAACTCCACACCCCCAAATTCAAGCATGTGAGAAGACAGCAGGTCCACAGAGACGTGTGGTCAGGGACATTTCCCCTGGCCGGGAGCCCATGGAGCACTGTCCTCAGAGATGCGCAGGTTAGGCTCAGCATCTAGGCCAGGCCCACCTTAGTCATTGTGGACTGGCAATGGAAGCTCTTCCTGGACACACCTGCCCCAGCCCTCACCCTGGGGTGGAACAGAAATGAGCTTGGCTTGCAACTCAGACCATTCCACGGAGGCATCCTCCCCTTCCTGGCCTGGTGGTAAGAAGTGGCTACACACTGTGAGTGTTTCCGAAGGCATCATTCCCACCTGGAAGCTTGGCTTCAGGAAAATGGGGATGGGTGAGGGACAGGGATGGCATAAACAAACAGTTAGCATTCCTACACTCACTGGATTTAGAGAGCATGTGGCAGATTCTCCAAAAATGCCTGTTGGGTCTTGTCTTTTAGTGAGGAAGCCGTCAAGTCCTCTACTCTCCTGGAGACCAAGCTGGCTCCATCAGCTTCTGCTAAGTTGCCTGGCTTGAAAGGTGGAGGAAGTATCCTCCTATTGTTGGTCCTAGGGGAGCATAGGGCAGGGAGGGTATTTGAGGACCTAAGAGACACTGCTTGCTGCTGCCTCATTTGTGCAAAAATGGCTGGTGTCTGGGGAGGCTGCCTCAAGAGAGGGAAGATACTACCAAGACTGGCTTCCGTTAAGAGTGGAGATTTTCACCCGACCTCTGGCAAGAGTTGCTGTGCTGGGTTAGCCTGCATATATCATGATGAGACTGCTCTAGTGACCCCTGAGATCTGGGCCCCGGAGTAGGATGGCATATCCTGAGGACTTATGGCAGCCTGGGATGGGAAAGGGTGGGTGGTTAGTGGGGACCTGTGTTTGTCTAGATCTCTGACATACTCAGTGCTTTTTGTACCCAGGGAAATAGAGGCATGGAGGACAGAGTGGGCTAGGCTGTGTGTGAATATTTTTCCTAATTATCTGCCACCTGGAGCATTGCTTACTGTAGGACAGCAGCCTATGACATCGGCATCCACCAACCAGTGCTTCCTTTTTCCCTCCCAGGAAAGCACTGTGAGAAGAGTGAGGACACAGAAGCCTGTGTCCCCTCTGTCCACCAGGTAAAGAGTGTGTGGAGCGTGTTGTATTGGACAGTTCTTGTTTGTCATCATTTTTCTTAGGAAAGAGCTCAAACTCAGGGAAGGAGGGAGTAGGAAAAGCAGAGTGGCAGGACATGGTGGCTCATGCCTGTAATTCCAGCACTTTGGGAGGCCGATGCAGGCAGATCACAAGAGGCAAGGAGTTCTAGACCAGCCTGGGCAACATGGTGAAACTCCGTCTCTACTAAAAATACAAAAACTAGCCAGGTGTGCTGGTGGGTGCCTGTAGTCCCACCTACTCAGGAGGCTGAGGTGAGAGGATGGCTTGAGCCCAGGAAACAGAGGTTGCAATGAACTGAGATCATGCCACTGCATTCTAGCCTGGGCGACAGAGCTGGACCTTGTCTCAAAAAGAAAGAAAAGAAAAGAAATTTGTCTTTTAAGATTTAGGAATTGAATAAGTAGAAATTCAGTGACCACAGATGGCATGCTTTGCCAGATATTGTCTGTGTGACCTTGGGTAGGTCACTTCACCACATACAGAAATTTACAAATTTCCTTTGTCAAATCTGATGATGGTTCTAAATGGTTCTCTGAGTCCCTTCTAGCCGTAAGGTGCTGTGAATGTAATGAATATCAATTTAAAGGCGTTTGTCACAAAAACAACGTGAGCTGCTGTCATCTTACATCCTCCACACTTACTGTGTCTAATAGCTTTTGTCCACTTTCCTTTTGGCTGACTTGCCCACCTGGGGGTACAAGTACTGGGGTAGAGGGTAGTGAAGCGGTGGCTTAGAGCTCTTGCTGGACATGGATTACAAACAGCCCCTCCTCTAGGTGAGCAGTAAAATCAATCATGATTGGCTGACTGCGTATTAGGATTGAAGAAAGCCAAGAACCCTGCCCACCCCACTCCACCCCTGTACAGCCTCCATTTTCTGGAGAAGAGATGACTTTGGCAAGGTCACACGGAGGAGTCAGGACCTGATCCCAGAGTCCTTTACTGTCCCACACTGCTGCCTCTCCAGCCAGAGGTGTGGAGCCTGATCCTGGCTTTGGGAAGGAATCCATCCTCCGTGAGTTGGCTGAGGGCAGAGTGGGAAAAATGTGGTCCACCATGCACAGTGTGGGACCCAGGCAGGTTTGTCTGGAGAATCACAGGAGGAGCCTGGGCCTGCCAAGTTGGATCATGCTACTAGGGTGTCCCAGCAGCTGGCCCTCATCTCTCCTCTCACAGAGTCAGAAAGGAAATGAGAAAGAACTTGGCCCCAGGGCTGTGTGAGAGGAGGCTCAGGCAGAGGAAGGCTGAGAAGGCCTAGTTCTCCAGGAGCTCATTCCCACCTGGAGGACAATCAGCTAGTGCCCAGAGATGAGGCTCCAGGTCACCTTCATGCCTGGACCTTAGAGGCAGAGAATAATAGTATGCAAGCATTAGCCTAGTGTTTTAACCAATGCAGATCCCAATTTCTCCTCATTTGCTCCCAGTGGATTTGAATCCATTGCTCTGGGCTGTGACGTGGTCTTTCTTTTCAGGCCATGAAGAGGACCTTATTTCGACCAAGTGTGTTTTGTTTCCAGTTAAAAATGGTGCACGCACAAAGAGTAAGGAGCCAAGGGGCCCCAGACAACCCATCAGTGCCTCACCTTCTTCCTGGGCAGCAGCCTGTCACTCATCAGGCTGTGGCACCCCACTCCAAACTCCTACAGGTTAACCATTCATTCAGCAAAATCTTCATCAAGCAACTGTTATGTATCAGGCACCCTTAGGTGCTGGAGATTCTCTGGTGAACAAAAAGAGACATGGTGCCTACTCCCATGGAGCTTACAGTCTAGTGAGGGAAGGGTGGAGGAGGGAATTATCACTCATGCCAGTACACAGACAATTGCAAACTGTGATAAACTACCCAAAGCAAAGGAACCACAGAAGGTTCTGGCACTATATGGAAGGTGGGGCCTTATAGGTGGCAAATGTAAAGACTGGGGCCCAGAGGGAGGGCAGCAGGGGCTGTGGAGAGGAACAGAGGGACCTGCAGGAACCTGTCACAGGATGTCTTCCTTGGAGGCCAAGAACTGGGGCCTTTTTCCTAATTGCAACAACGGGACATTGGATGTGCATTTTACAAAGCGCTCCCTGGCTGCTGTGTGCCTGGAGAATGGATTTCAGCAAGGCAGAAAGGATACAGAGAAACCAGTCACTGAGGTCTTGGCGAGAGATGATGGCCATATAGAAGCGAGGCTGAAGGGAAGCATCTCTGCACCCCTCTTTCTGTCTCTGATGAAGTACCTATGTGATTTTTAAAAATCGAGGGCTGCTGGGGGCTACTGACAGAGGAGACATCTTCATCCATCTCTCTGTGAGATGCCTTCCTGAGCCTTGCACCCAGAGAATCCCACTCGTCCCTCCACTTCAGCACATATGAAAAATCTCAGCTCTGTTTCCCAACCTGCACAAGTACATTTATCCAAGTCAAAAATCATCTGCGATCCTTCTGCCCACTCTCCCAGCCCCTGCCCAGGCGGCTGGCCCCTCCTGGGGTTTCTCACAACCCTCCCTGCCTTTATTCCTGAAGTGCTTGAACATTGCCTGCAGTTACACTCCATTTAGACATTATTTTGATGATAAAATTATGTCTTCCCCCCTACTGCTCATTGTCTTCTGCAGAATATAGGAGAATAAGGTGGTGGTCTCTCCTGAGGGCTTTTTCCCCCTTTTAAATAATTCTATACCTACCCCCCTCCCCACACTCATTTGAATCATCAAATTGATTATTATCCCTGTGGCTGGTGCATCTCAAAAGATGAAAAAGCCCAGAAGCAGGGCTGGGGCATGACTTACAGCTCATTTTGATACAGTGGCATCCCATAATATTCGGGTTCACTGAGGGAGCAGTGGACTGGGATGCAGGTGCGTTTGTAGCTGGGGATTCAGGTGTGTATTTCAAAGTGTGTACTTGGGCCTTGGAGTGGATGTGGTGGGTAAGCTGATCATTGTCACCACGATTGTATTTTCCTAAGCAGACAGGAATTTATTTGCTCATGTCTGTCCTGGGTACATTTCAGAGAGCTGCCAATGACTAGAGCATCACTTCATACATTGAGAGAACGTTTTATAGATGCGCACCCTGCATCTAGCCATATGAGAGTGGTGCAGAACTGACTGGCCCAGGTGATGAGAGCTGGGAAGGGAATCTGTTTCTCTCCGGCCTTCTTGCTGTGCCTCACCTGCTGGCCTGACGCTTTGCACTTTTGCGCACACAGCGCAGGGTTTGAGGCTGCCTCTTCTCTTTGGTGCGTGGGTGGAGAAATATGACTCATTTTTAATTTGGAAAACAAATCCATTCCAGAAAGGCTGAGAGGTGAGTTTGCTAGACCTGCCAGTTAAAAGATGGGATAGGGATGGTCGGGGGGTATGTAAGCAGCAAATCTCCCCCCACCCCAGACCCACCTGGCGGTTGAACATCCCCCCCCCCCCCCCCCGCCCTTTAACTGCGAGAAGGCAGGCCTTAGGGCTCTAACACCCAGTACTCCTACTGCTCAGGAGGTGGGGACCTAGCGCGCTGAGCGTCTTATTCCATGAAGTCTCTCTATCTCACCCCCCTCCCCCCACCCCAGCTTGATTCTGTCACTTTAAGTCCAGCCCCTGAGAGATAGCCAATAGGAGCCAAACCATACATCAGTCTTCCAGCCTTAAAGCTACAGTAGGGTTAGTGGGCTCCAAGTCTCTGGTGCCCCAGCCTCCTCCACGGCTTTGCATCCCCTCTGCCAGCTCTCTCTGGAGCGTGCGGATGAGCGGAGCGCTGGGCTGTGCGCGCACGGCTCTCTGCCTCCCTCTCCCCCGCCGCGGCCGCCTCCTCCCACTCTGCGTTCTCGCGCTCACTGTGCCCTGCCCGGGCTCGCACCTTGCCCGTGCCCTTCACTCGCTCTTCTGCGTGATTTCCCCGCCGCCTTTCTCTACCAACTGGGAATGCTAAAACGGGACTGATGGACGTGTCCGAACTCTGCATCCCGGACCCCCTCGGCTACCACAACCAGTAGGTGCCCTGCTTCTCGGTCTGTCTGTCCTTCTGCCCGTCTGGCAGTCTCTGTCCCGGGGATCGCAGTTCCTTTTCTGCACATTCTTGTGTAAAAGTGGAAGGGACTTCGTGGGGGGGACTTGGGGGACAAAGGAGGGGAAAAGCCGCACACTTCTGGGTTTCTTTCTAGGGCATAAACCCGCCTCTAACTTTTTCCCGCACCCCCTTTTACAAATCCACACTTTCAGGCAAGAGTGGCGCTTTCTCATGCACTTTCTCCCTTTCTCTCTCCTCTCTGATCTTGCTCCGGGTGAGAAAATATTTGAGTTTTTGTGGAATGGAGCAAGAAGGGAGGCAGAAGCCCAGAACAGGTGCAGGGATGTGGTTGCAAGGATGTCCTGTCCCGTCGGAGAAAGCCTTTCCCGCGGGCGCTTTATTATTTCCATCCTGGGGACCAAAAATGATCCCGGCAAGAGAGAGAAAATCGAACGTGCCGCGGCGGTTTGGAAACTGCAGGCGGCCAGTGCCGCTCTCGCCTCGCGGTCCCCGCGGGGCGCCCCGAGGGTGCGCACGTGGCGCGGCGGATCCAGGGCGCCTGGGGGATGCGGGCCCAGCGCTGCGTCGTAGGCAAAGTTCGTTCTCGGCTTTGGGGGAGGCTGTGCCCAGCGGAACAGAAGGGCACGATTTCCCTGCTCCGAGGCGGCTTTGCGCTAGCGGTGCCAGAACCTGGGGTTATCCGAGCGGCGTGCGCGCGGGCGGTAGCCGGGGCCGCGAGAAGCGACTCTCAGGAACCGCGGGTCCCCAGCCCCGGGACGGCGCGCCAAGAGCGCAGAGTGGGAAAGTGAACTGATCGCCCAAGCAGCGGATGGTCAACCTGCGTGTCATGTCCTGGCTCTCGGGGATCCCACTCTATCCACGTAAGGTTTCCCTCCCGACACCCTCCACGGTCGCCGCCCCACATGCTCGGGTACCTGCCCGGGTCTCCCCTTGGGCGCTGCGCACCCCACGGCGCCCCCGGCCGGTGTCCCGGAGGCAGGTTGTGTGCGTGTGCAAAGTGGTCCCTCGGAAGGCTTAAATAATAATAATACACAAAACTCTAGGTTCTCACGGACAGCTTTCCTGCTTAACTTTGTGCTCGTCTTCCTCTTTTTTTTCTGACGCCAACTAAACTCTCCAAGTCAGCGTTTCTCCAGTTCCACCGTGCTTTCATCTGTGTACCACTCGCTCTCCCTCTCCCCGCAAGAACCAGGACTACATCTATAAAATAAATACTCCGGATCATGTGGGGTCCCAGGAAGTACCTAACCCTTCTCCTGGCTGCACTGAGCACCTCCACCACGGTGCACCCCGCTTGAGAGAGAGGGCAGCTGGCCACAGCACGGCTTGTGTTGTTGACCAGACTGTTCCTGCTTCTAGTTTGGGGATTTTCCCCACTCCACCCTGGGGCAGAGGGCCTTTTAGATGCCACCAGAATGTCGGCAGAAGGCGCTGGTCTGGGAGAGGAATCCTTAATAATAATGGATTCCGATTTCCATCAGCTTGAAAAGTGGCTTTCATTCCTTTTAAAGGTTAGATTCTAGCTGGGGTGGGGATGGGGTGGAAGAACCTGAGGTTAGTGAGGCTATGGACAGTATTTGGTGCTTGTGGAGCATTTCCTTACCTAAAATGATCAAGTATGACAAATATTGGATATTTAAATCATTAAGGCTCCCTCTCTCCAGAGGTGACTTCTTTAGTTGAGTACGAAATACTTATGTATTTGTCCCTGGCTCAAGTCATAGTCAATAAATATGAAAATTCGTATGAAGGAAGTACATTCTTTGATTATGCTTACCAGGAAAGCAAGGAGTGAGATGGAGGCTTTAACAGCTGGGTAATTCATCGAGTTGACAGCAGCCCTGACTGGAGTTTGAGGAGAAATATGGGCAAAAAGGCAATGTCAGGGAAGCAGCAGAAGGAAGTGAGGGAGCCGAGGTCCTGGGGGTCTGGGAAAGGTTTGAGATAGAAATCATTTATAAACTAAGCCTGACAGAGGTTTAGATCCCCAACCCTTCCCGGTTTTTTTTTTTTTTTTTTTTTTTTTGCAAAGAATTAGCTTGTCCCTCCATGGGGCACAGGAAAAGCCAAAAATATACCTGCTGTCTCCAATGAGGAATTGAGCACCCCGTGAGATGTCATTTCTCAAAGCCCAGGACCCACTGGGCAGCAGCCCAGGCATTGGTGAGCTGGCCTCTTATACATATATGTGCCGCCTAGGGAGGGTCTGCATGTGCTGTGGCACAGAGGGGCATCATTTCAAGGACAAACTTGTGGAGGTCTGGGGCTGGTGTCTGGGGAGACATCTTTCTGACCTCTACCCCACGGCTTTGTGACACAGTTTTAGAGCCATGGGTAGTAAAGTAACAGAGCGGGGGACTGGATTCTTTGGTTTGGTAGAAGGATAGTAGGACAAAGCCATTCATTACAGTGCCGGTGTTTCTCAGGGAACATAAAGTGAGTGGGTTCGTGTATGCTCTGCTCACAGTTTTGACCCCTGTGGATTGGTTGACATTCCCGGACTTGAGAAAACCCAAGGGCACGGGGACTAGAGTTGAGGGAGGAGGAACTCTCTGGTCCTCCCTTTTGCTTCTAACACATAGAGAGCATTTGTTAATGCTGTAGTATCATTCTCACTTTCCCAGGTGAGAAATGAACACACACAGAGGGAAACATACGTAACTTCCTACCTTGCTCTCCTTCATTTTCATTTTCCTGTAGCCAATCCTGTAGGTGACTCCATTGCCCTTTCTAATCAATATTTTATGTACATATATAATCACCCAGAGTGGGAGGCAGCGTGCTCGCCTGTGTGTGCCTGTGTACAAATGGGTCCATGACTGGACCAGCTGGAGACCCACGGCACACAGCCCAGAGAGCAAGGGGGGCTATCTTCCCCACCGTGCGATGACCACTTTGCTGTTGTTAAAGAAACAAAGAACAAATTGTCCTGAAGGTAAAATATGTGGGTTCACACGTAGGAAAAATGCCACATGGTAATTCAGAGTCAGTGACCCGGAGAAAAACAAAGGGGGAAATTAATTTTTAATGGTACATTTAAAAATAAATCAGAGTGAGCACATTAGTCTCAGTTTTCCAAGGGAGGGGCTCTAGGAAATAAACCTTTATGTGCCTGTCAGCCTTCTGGAGGTGTGCACTGCCGTGGAAGAGGATGGGTGATAGGAGGTGGGAGGTGTTCAGGCCTGAAGGCGATGAACTGGGAGGAGACATTAGGTCAACGCTGGAGGGCCCCAGTCCTGGGTAAGGCCCTTTCCAGCTCAGTGAGATCCTGACATCACTGGAAATTTCCTCTTGGAGTTTGTTACTTCCCCCAACCCTTTTCATTTTAGAAACAATCCTTTATTTTGCTCATAATGAGGACTTATGAAAAAGATCTGTTCCAAAAAAAAAAAAAAAAAAGCACAGAGAAACAACCTGGCCACCAAACAGGAACCTTTTTATTCTATTGATTTGGAGTAATCAATAAATATTCCATTTAGTCTGGGAGAGGAGGGGCAGACGGGACTTTCGGGGAAAGCACTTCGAAGGAGGTGGCGGTGACAGAGATTTCATGTCACACCCTGCCTTCTCAGAGCACCTCTGGCCCTAGCTCGGGGGCCCTTAAAACTGTCCTGCGTGTGCTCCATTCATATTTCTGATAATTGGACATTTTGCCAAGTGGTTTTTAAAGATAATCTAAACTCATTGAGAAAGTTCGTCCCCGTCCTCGGCCAGCTGCTGAATGCCTTGTTTCTTTTGAGCAAAGATCTGCCTACCTCTGATGGGCTAGAGGAAGGATGCGTGTGACAGAGAGACATTGAGGGAGCATGTGTATTGGGGAGGGCGGTGGAGTTGGCCATGAATGAGTAGGATTCAGAAGGAGACAGAATTCGAAGACAGTAGACAAGCAAGAAACAGGATGCTTTTGGCCTGGCTCTGCAGCGCCCTTCTCTAGAACTTGTCTCCCTAAGTCCTTTAAGTGACTTCTTAAAAATGATTAAAATTCTTTTTGGTTCCAAATTTAACGGAAGAGATAGCAGATATTTAGACCATAATGTCCTCCTTCAAAGTAAAGCCCACACCACACCTTGATTGCCTCCATTCTGGTGTCCCCCAACACCTACCGGCCATTGTCGAGTCTCTGTCCATTTCTCTCTGAAGTGAGACCCTCGTAATGCTCTTCCTGCTGAGCAGGAGCCCTGCCCAGAATTAGCGAGGATGCTGCACAGCGCCCCTGGGAGCTTCTGTCGTATAGTCTGGTGGCTCTTGACTGAATATTACTGGGGTGGGGAGCCTCAGCTTGATTTGAATGCTCAACGTCTGGGGTCCTCCAGTGACAGTACAGCCCCTAGAGGTGCTGCCAGTGCAGGGTCTAAGGAAGGACCCCAGGAAGCCAGGAGAGTACCAATTAAGAATGGGCTGGAACTAGCCAAATCTGGCCCGGAATCTTCCTGAACATCCTGCCTGTTTGCCCTTGAAGCCTTTCGCCGATTTCTAGAGATAAATCAAAGACCTTTTTAGCATGTATGCGCTGGTGACCCCTGATTGGTCTCTGTCTCTGGTGAGTTTCCCCTTCCTCAGCCCCAGCAGCCTTAGACTTCTGGGGACAGTCAAAGACATGGTCTTCCCTTGGAGGAGGGGCCCATAGGCTTTGGGTGGCCCTGGTGTCCCCTGTCCCCTGGCATGGGTGGGGTGGGATTATATCCTTTTAGCCCCGTCAGCTGGTATGGCTTCGTCCCTGTGTGGGGAGGTTGTGGTGTTTATAATTGCAAATGTAATTAGCAGACCAGCTCTGGGGGACTGGGAGGCTCAACTTCTCTGCACATCATGGTGACCCCTGTAATGGCTGGCCCAGCAGATTAACCCTCACCGGGCCAGCCTGCCTCCTGCCACTGGTGAGGCTGTTGACCTTCTCTGATAATGGCAGGGCTGTCCTGGGACCAGACACCTTCCGTGGCGGGGTTGTCAGGGCAATGACTGGGAGAGATCCGTAGTTGGGAGGATTTTTTCTTCCCCAGGGCACTGGGCTGGTGACCCTTGCCTCTTGAGACACTGTCACCCTGGGCAGCAGGCTGTGCTGGGCCATTTCCTCCCTCACGTTCCTGGCCATACTGGAAGGGTGTGATGGAAGGACTTTGAGTGCATGCTGGTCAGTTCTGTGGCTCTAAAGGGACTCATTGTGACTTCCGCCTGGTGCTCCTGGACTCAGCGGGCAGTAGCTTGTATTCACCCATCTCATCAGCTTCTTCTCAGAGCCAGCTTTGGGGAGGTGACTGTTCGCTGGCTCCTGGACTCTGAGCAGGTGCTCCACAGAGCTGGACTGCTTCGGGTAGGGAGGCTGGTCATAGGAGAGCACAGGCTCAATTTATTTCTGAGAACAGAGACCTCCCCAGTTAACCATCCAACAAAAGGACACCAAAACACCAGACAAGTGGGGAACATGGAGCTGCACGGTCTTTTCCCTCCCTCCTGTGAGTGTACTTGTATCTGCCTCTCTAGGTTGCCCTTCTGTACTGATCAGGATTAAAATCATCAAGGGTCCTAACAGGACCTTTCTTTATAAGTCATTACTTAACAGAGTGTCAAGCCCTTCTATGCTGCCAGTAAAGCCCCTGTTGTAAAGGATGTTTCTGAACCTCAAAACATCAAAAGCCATGTCCACCCCTAAGAGAGTTTCCACCGTGGGAAACCTGTGTGTGCACATGTGTGAGTGTGTTCCAGTGGGTAGTCCCCTTTAAGATGGGGTGACAGTGGACAGGGGTCTCTGCTATTTAAACATGTTCCTGCGGACTGCTATACCCCTTGGCTGGGCTGAGGTCTGGCTGTGACCACATTCCAGCAGAGGCTGCCGTGCCTTGGGATTGGTTCGTCCATGGTGCAAAGGGGACTGCAGGGGCACCTGCTAGGTGGCTGTCCCTCTGGTTTGCCCAGAGGATTTCGGTCTTAAGAGCCTGTCTGCAATTTTCTGGCCTGGGTAGGGCTGGGGCAGACCCCAGAGAGGCAGAGAAGGAAGTCCTGCCCTTCTCCAGGATAACAGATGGCCACACTCAAAGGAGCATTTGGACCATTCTGTTCCAGGTTCCCGACTTCCCCTTCTCTCCCTGGAAATAGCCATTGACAGGTTGCGGCTTAAAGAGTCAACTGTTTTCTTAAATCAAGGAAAATCATACTGGTTAATCAGCCCATGGGACGTTCACTATGGAGTTGGAGTAGGTGGAAAAAAATTATTGGCTAAATGTTTTAAATTCAGAATTGTCTGAGTTTGAGTTAAAATTGTATAAATCTAAAACAAAAGTTTTCCTGGGGCTTAGAGATAGAATTTTTTCATTTCATTTTGCTGTGCTTTTAAACCTATACACATTTTGGTCTAAAAGTTTCTTTTTTTAAAAAAAAAAAAAAAGTCTTTCCTTTGTTCCTTAGGACTTTAAAATACTCTATTCAATATTGTCGTTCAGCATCCCCGGGACTGAACCTTTTCAGGGAATGGTTTTCTGGAAAATGTTATTTTATTTCTCAATGTCATTTCATTCAGAGGTCAAAAGACAGTTAAACAAACTCCAACAAGCCTTTGTTTTTATCTTCTGATTTCAAATGTGATCAATTTTTATTTAAAATCATATCAGAGACCTCTCCTACCAATTATAGTGGCAGTCAGCCTCGTGCCTGACCATTGGTGTTTACTAAAATCCTGCGTTTAAAACTGTATGAATGTGAAGTGTCCAATTGAATTCAATCTTTTCTATCAAGGAAACGATGAGTTTAAAAACCCCAAATACCGAATGTGGTTTTAACTTGGCTCTTTTATTTTTAATGGCTTGAATTGGCTTGAGTTCATAAATTAGTTTTTATGTTTTATTCTTTTTGTTAATTCATTTTGAAATTTTTACTGTATTTATGTTTTTGGCATTTCCGTCTGGCTTATGCTTTAAAAATGACGCCTGATAAAGGGTTTTTGAGAATCATTGGCCTTTTGATGTGTTCTTGGTTTCTGAAGGGCAAAGAACAAGGAAATACAGGTGTAAGGAAATGCTATAGGAGAGGATGGAAGGGGTGAAGAAGCGTGATCTTTTAGATGAGATTTCTCTTGTGTTTTACAATTTAGCATCTTCCTTTGTCTTCATTTTTTCCCCTCTATTTTTATTCCAACTTGCTGTAGTTTGCCCTTGTCCTTTTGTCCCTCCTTGACTGTTTTGGAGGAAGGAGTGTAGGTGTGTGGTCTGCCTGAGTGTGAGTGTGTGTGTGTGTGTATGGCTGGCTGAGCTGTTCAGAGGTGCTGAGCATGATTAGTTGGGTAAAGTCCCAAAGCAGAATGCCTATAATTGGCCCCTCTGTTCTGATTCAGCCGTCAATACCTTTATTCATGGTCGCTGGCTGGCTCACATTTTGGTGAAAAAAACAAGAAGGGTATAGACCTGCTGTTTACAGACAAATTTCAGGTGGTCTGTTTGTCACCTGAGGAGCGTGGTGATAGGGGCTGCAGGTATGGGTGAAGATATGAAGAAGCACTAAACTTTATGCAAAACCAATTTTTAAATCCCTCCCCTCATCTCACCGCCTATGCTTGGAACCCTAGTTTGGGATCTTGGTGATGCACAGTAAATGAGCTGTTGTATGCTTTTGTTTTTGTCTTCCTAATCGATCAGCAGAAAACATTTCCTTTTGGTGGTGAAACAGGCCTTCAGCATGCAGAGTGCAGTATTTATCCTCTTACTTTTAGCTTCACTCTTTGTCATTTGTCTCTTGGGTGTGTTGACATTGTCTACCTAAGCAGTCAAGCTAACAAGCTTTGGCAGAAAGAACACTGCTTTTACAGAAATAGTAGCAATTTTAATGTGATGGTTATAATAATTGTGATTACAGTAATCACAGCTTGTACCTTTTTCTTCCCAAAAAGCGCAAAGCAATTCTCATAACCATTTTTCTCATAGTAACTGGATGAGGGTGGCCGTTTCTTGCTCCCAAACATAAATATCTTCGTGCAAACATAAACATGCAAAGGCTGCAGGTTTGCATGTCTGAATTCACCCAGGAGCAAAAACTGCTTGGTCTCTGAATATGAACAGGCAGGTAGAGGAGAATACGGTGTTAACCACCTGGCCCCCCTGAGAAAAGCTGGGTGCTTTGCCTTTGAACGAAGATGGGAGAAGTGTCTCTTGTAAGTGATGCTGTGCCAAGTTTGACCCCACTACCGCCGGCTTCTATGCCTCGTGCCATGCTCTGCCTGCCAGTTTCCCCTTGCTCCTTGGTTCCTCTGGCTGCATTCTCATGAGAGGTTTGCAGACCAAAGGCACAGAGAGGACAAGGGGGGTTATGACTTGGCGCATGTGACTATCTGGGAGAAGAACTGTGTGAAGAGAGAGGCAAAGTCATCTCTCCACCCTTGATCGCCTTCTTGGCCATTTGGCTTCTATGAGGCCATTGTCCCTGCTCCTGAGTACCTCAACCTGCACTATGGAGGCGATTAGAGGGAGGTCATCAGAGAACTGACCTCTCTGAATTTCCGTGACCCTTCTTATGATGCTTCATGGCGACTCCCAGACCTGAAGCCTACTCACCTATAGACCATGCTCATCTGTGCGTTACTTTAGAATCCATCAATGCTTTTGTTATTTCCTCTCTCATTTCCTTTTTTGTATATGTATCGTGGAACGAGGAAGCAGCTCTGCTTCACCTAATATTCCAGAGTCCCATAGCTGTCTGTATTTTTTTCCACCTCAATATTCTTACTCATGTTCTTATTCATAGTTTCTTTTCCTCAGGAAAAAAAAAAAAACAAAAACAAAACACACACAACCAAACCTCAAAGCTTTGGATTATTAATTGATTATTAACTGATTTAACAAACAAAACATTCCACCCCCAAGGAATGCAAGCAAGACTCTGGCTGTGCTGCTCAGGTTGAGATCTGCTTTCCCCCTCAATCGGTGAGAAATTTTATACCTTCAATTCCCTTGTTGGACCTTGAGTAAAAAATTAATTCATGAATAATAAAAACCAATCAGTCTTGTTGAGTTTAAGAAGGATTAGGAGAAAGGGTGTTTTTTCTTACAGAGAACATTTGGAATCTGTGTGTCACTGTCACCGAGTGTTTGGGGGTAGCTTGGGCGGTGCCTTTATTCACAGCAAATGAGCTGTTGATTATCCCGAGTATAACACATCTTCCTCAGTTGTAAGGCCAGCTTACTGCTGACTGTTATGGGGTTCTCACCCACTGCTCTCCCACCATCCTGTACTCCAAGCCAGTGATAATTCACTGAAATTAAGACAGTTTCCTGTGTAAGTGGCATATAACCAAATAGCAACCGACCTGGCCTTTGCATTATGAATAAGCCCATTTGTTGATGGGATGGAGTCCTTCTTGGTTTCCCTCCCCTTTCTTTCTCAGGAAGTAATTGACCAGAAATTTACATGCTTTTCCCAGAACTACAGAAATTAGATGTGTAGATTCTCTTTTCAGTTTCCACTAATAGTATCTACCTCCCAGGGTTGTTTTGAAGATTTAGTCAGAGGACAAGCACCAGGCATATAGTAGGTGTGCATTAAATGTCCAGTGTTATTAATTTTTTGATGTTATCTTTAGGGTGTTGCTTTTTATTCCTTTGACATAATCTCAGAATTACAGTCTTCCCTACAGTTAGACTGGGGTGCTTGAACTGACTACTTTGTTTAATGGGATCAATATGGCTTGCGTGTCAATATATAACACAAGGGGATTAAAGAAGGAATTACAATTTGGGATGGAGAGGATGAATAGGAAATTTTCCTCTGAATGAATCCCTATATTTTCAATAGGGCTGTCCAGTAAAATACAGGATACCCAGTTAAATATGAATTTTAGATAAATGCAAGTATCTTTTTTCGTATAAGTAAATCCCATGCAATACTTGTTAAATCTGGCAACCCTACCTACCCATGTCTGTTTTTCTTAAAATAGTCTGATAAGAAACACATTGCCCTTATTTTTTTTCTGCTTTTGACCAAGCCCCAAAGATTGATTATATGTTCGGTTTTTTAATTTTTTTTTTTTTTTTTTTTTTTTTTGCGACAGAGTCTCACTCTGTCGCCCAGGCTGCAGTGCAGTGACACAATCTCGGCTCACTGTAACCTCTGCCTCCCAGGTTCAAGCGATTCTCCTGCCTCAGCCTCCTGAGTAGCTGGGACTACGGGTGTGTGCCACCACACCTGGCTAATTATTTTGTATTTTTAGTAGAGACGGGGTTTCACCATGTTGGCCAGGCTGGTCTCAAACTCCTGACTTCAGGTGATCTGCCTGCCTCTGCCTCCAAATGACCATCTTTAACATTTTACCAATATGAACGTGTTAGGCTGGCCGTGCCCTTAGATAAGGCAGTGGGTAAGTTCCATCAACCAGATATATTGATAGAGTTACAATTAAGTAAATAAATCTGCTGAATGAGGTGTCCTAATAGCACCCAGGGCTACTGAATTTTGCCTTAGGGAGGAACAGTGTAAGTCAAGTCTTTTTGGGAACCTGTCTGTGCCTGATGTTTCCCTGACAAACGGGTTGGGGTGCTGGACTGCCAGAACCTGAGACCTCAGAAACTGGAAGTTACCCTTGCCCCACCTTGGAGGCCAAAGCAGCAGCTCTCCCTACCTCCCCACACAAGGACAGGAGGCTGACCCTTGGGAGGGTCTCCCAGGAGGCTGAGGGGAAGCAGCCCAAATCAGTGTTAGGTGGTGGAGCAGGGAGGATTAGGACTCCAAACCTGAAGCAGAGCTAGTTGAGAGCATGGATGAACCGGGGCTCGCCAACAGGGTACCAGCGGACCCCAGCTTCCCCTCATTCACCTCTCAGAACAGCACAGTCGCACAGCCCTGGTAAACACAACCATTGTTTTAAGCCTGGTGCCCTCACAGCCCAGGGTACAGGGAATGGAAGAGCTCTAGAGCCCCCTACAGGCACTCACTGGCACTGCACCCCATGGGTGACAGTTCTGCAACAGAGCCTTCCCTTGGTGGGAAGGTGTATGGAGAATCCCAGGGGGTGAGCCTTCAGAAGCTCAGGGGTGAGCTCGGGACCCTGGCTTTAGAAAGCAGCTCTGGTTTTCACCTTTCCAAGCCCTGCTCCATGCAATTTAGCACTGCAGCTGCCTTGTAGTGTGGTATTCCTCCCAAGCCCCAGCATGCATGCATGCATACCTACACACCACACACTGACTGCCTCTGTGGCTTGCCTGATCTCCAGACGGGCTGGAAAGTGCTCAGGTCTCATTCGGTCTGAGGAATGCCCTCCAGCTGCTGAATATGCAGAAGCCGTGCAGCCAGCACCATTTTCAGAGCCGGATACTGGTGTTCAGATGCTCTTCTCCAAGCCACCTAATTCTCTGGGGGATCATTTTAGGATTTGATGTAAGAAGAGTGTCTGAGGGGGGATAGGAGAGCTAAATATAAAGTGTAAGGCCAGAGATGGGCGACTGTAACAGTAATAGTTGTAGTAACTGACGTTTTTTGAGCGTTTACTGTGTGTCAGGCTTTGTCCTAAGAATATTTCATGTATGAAATCATCACTTCCTCACAACAATCCTAAGAAGTAGGTATTATTATCATCCTCCATTTCACAGGTAAAGAAACTGAGGTACAGAGATGTTAAGTCATTTGCCCAAGGTCACACAGCTGACAAAGCTGGGATTTGCACAGAGGCAGTCTGGCTGTGTGCCTGCACTCCTCACCCCGATGTTATGTGTTGCTCATTGCATCTAGAATCTCAGCTTTCTTTCTTTTCTTTTTTTTTTTTGAGATGGAGTCTCACTCTGTAGCCCAGGCTGGAGTGCAGTGGCGCGATCTCGGCTCACTGCAAGCTCTGCCTCCCGGGTTCATGCCGTTCTCCTGCCTCAGCCTCCCGAGTAGCTGGGACTATAGGTGCCTGCCACCGCGTCTGGCTAATTTTTGTATTTTTAGTAGAGAAGGGGCTTCACTGTTCATCCTCTTAGCCAGGATGGTCTCGATCTCCTGACCTCGTGATCCATCTGCCTCAGCCTCCCAAAGTGCTGGGATTACAGGCGTGAGCCACCGCGCCCAGCCTAGAATTTCAGCTTTCTAACTCCTGCCTTCAGAAGACCTTGTGTGGATCTAACATTCGGGCAAAGTTTAAGGTGGGGGTGGAGGGGGAAAAGACCAAGACCCATGTCTTGGTTCTGAAAAAAATAAGGTGGAAGAATTGCTGCACAGAGTCAGACCTCTCATCCCCCAGGTCAGCTTCCATCCTTGTCCTCGGCACAGGAGAAAGCTGTAGAAAGGAACTTTTGGTCTTCCTGACATCATCCTCCAAGGGCCCATGCCCAGCCTCTGGAGGCCACTTAGTGGTTTGACCACCTCCATGCCTCTCCTGGAGTCTATCATAAACATATTTTGAAGCCAACTTCCCTCTTCTCAGCTTGCATTTTCTCCTGTTCCATGCCTTCCCATCATTCTCTTATCTCCCATTCTCCAACAGCTCCCAAGTCTGAGTCTCAGTGCCCTACCTTGGTGCCCGTCTTGGATTCCCGCAGGCACCACACAGCAGCATGTGCAAAATCAAAGACAGCATCACACTCCAAACCTGCCTCTCCTCATGTCTCTTTAGGCAGGGACCCCCGCACCGCGCCAAGATATGGAGCCTATCTTCAGTTCTTCCCTCCTGCTCTTCATTATTGAGTCCCCTCCTACATCTGGAAAACTTTTACCTATGTATACACCTTAGATCTAGTCCTTCTTGTATTGTTTCCACCCACCCTGGTCTGCTTAGCAAACTTCTATTTATCCTTTAAAACCCTGCTCAGGTATCCCCGTCTGTGTGGAGCCATCCCTGACTTCTCCCTGGGAGAATTAGTCTCTCTCCTTGCAGCTGTTCTCTGTCTCATGCCCCTGACTGGGTTGCAATCTGTTGGATTTGAATATTTGCTTATTTTTTCTCCTAGATCATGAGGTCCTAGAGTCCAAGGTCATCTCTGTGTCCCCAGTGACACAGAGTGGGTGTTTAATAAATGTTGGTTGAGTTAACCTGAGAGGATTGGAAGTAGTTAAAGGGGAGCCCTTAGGGGAAAAGAGGGAGAAAGAAGGGCCTGGGAAGAGGTAACCAGGAGAGCACTGGTTCTGCCACATCTTTTGCCCTGGTTGAGCCACGGAGGCAGCTGTGGCTCAGGGAGCATTATATCCTTCTGGGAGGCAGTGTAGTGTCGGGGTTAGGAGGGAAAATCCCTAGCTCCAGACTAACTGAGTTGAAATCCTGGTCCCAATGGTATGCTGGAACCAGGTCAAACCAGCTCAGGAGAGCTCACTATTAAATGTTCAGCAGTTTTGTGGGCTGATGATCAAACACAATCATTATTAAAAATTAAATGGTATAAACTTATAATTAAATACATTGTATTAAAAACAAAGGTAATAGATACCACTCCTCACTTCCTCATATCTTAGTACATTTCACTTTACGTTCTTGCCGTCAATTTATACCTAATGTATGGTGGAAAAACCATGCGATGTTGAGCTGCTGCCTGTCTCTTCCCAAGCCTGCATTCCATGATGACACACTGGTAGTTTGAGAAGGGCTAAGATGGGAGTATTTACACCACGGAAATTGGCAAATGCTACAGATCCGCCTTCCCCCAGCCAGTCGTTAAACATTTATTACCATACCACTGCACTGGCTCCATCGCATCCCAGCTCTGTGACCCCAGATAAATGACTCAATCTCTCTGTATCTCAGATTCCTCTTCTGCCGTGATGTTCCACATTGGATTGCTGTAAAGATTAAAAGTTGATAAACAAGGCTGGGTGCGGTGGCTCACGCCTGTAATCCCAATACTTTGGGAGGCTGAGGTGGGTAGATCATTTGAGGTCAGCAGTTTGAGACCAGCCTGGCCAACGTGGTGAAACCCCATCTCTATTAAAAATACAAAAATTAGCCAGACGTGGTGGTGGGCACCTGTAATCCCACTTCTTTGGGAGACTGAGGCAGGAGGATCACTTGAACCCAGGTGGTGGAGATTGCAATGAGCAGAGATTGTGCAACTGCACTCCAGCCTGAAAAATAAAGCAAGACTCAGTCTCAAAAAAAAAAAAAAAAGATAAATATAAGGTACTTATAGCAGAAACTAGTACACAGTAGGTGCTCAATAAATATTAGTTCTTTTTAATATTTCTTCTCATTGCTCCAGTGATGCCCCTATCCAAATTCTGTGGCAACAGATGACGTTTCCAAGAGGAATGTAAGTAGAGGAATGTTAAGTTTTATTTCTAGAGCATAAGGTTCATGTCTTTTCCCTACAGGACCCCTGTGCGTGGGGTTTAACTTGAGGAGCTAAGTGCGGGAAGTAAAAACCATGAATTTTCCAAGGGGAAAGGCACTGATGGAGAGGTATGCTGAAGCCTCTGGGCTGTGAGAGGATTGTGCCCCAGGCCCTTTGAGGAAATGAGGCCACAGCAGCACAACATGGTTGAACAGGTGAGGCAGGCACAGGTGAGGTCAGAAGAGGAATGGAGCAGATGCCAAGAACAGCCAAGCTGCAGCATGAAGGGAGGCTCTGTGTGTGGCTGCAGCGGGGCCCCAGGACCTTGCGAGGAGGCAGCTGCCCTCTCTGGAAATGCTGGACTGTGCGGTCACGCCCATGAAGGCAAGGGCTCCTCTGGCTTTGGAAGTGGAGAAAATATTCCCGGCCAATCCCGAGTCGGATCACACAGTTGAGGTTACGTTGGCTGTGTTGTGGTTTCTTGGGATGCTACAGGAAAGCGGAAGAGTAAGAAGATTTGGTCTGCAGCCTCCAGGACAGCAGAGGCCAAGAAAAAGCCAGAGTGGGTTTGGGCTTTTCTAGACTCCTCCGTGGCAGGTTTCCTGGGTCCCAGCCAACCCAGGCCCCTGGAGTGAGGATTTGCACTTAATCTCTCTGTTACCTGGAAATTGCTTCAGGTTCAGACCTTTGCCATCAGGAGGGGCAGCTGAGTGACTCAGATACACACAGTTCCCAGCCCAGCCCTTTTCTGATGGTAAGTGCACTACAAGCCCACAGACCCCTGGCAATGCATACATCTGCACGCTCTACAGGCCAGAAGCTGCAGCTCATTACTGGGGTCTCCTTCTGTTCTTTGAATCCCTGGTCTGTAGACAAATGCCCTTTGGAGTGGCCTTCCTGAGGAGAAGGCAGTCTTGAGAGTGAAGCCCTTCCTTCCCACCTTACTATGGGAGTCTTTCACTTTACCCTGAGCTCCTCAGGGGCCTGTCTGGTTCTGATTCGTCTGCAGCAAAGAGTCAGTCATGGAGGAGCCTTCAGTAAACGTGAGGTAGAAGTTTAGATACATTTTGAGAAAATTTGCGCTTTGGGGTGCACCACTGGTGGGTTACCTGTTCAGTTGTACAGATTGTTCACTGACCAAGAGTGCCTGGTTGAGGAGGTGGGTGGGGTCTGAGCTTAGTTTTTCCAATTCACAACAAGCCACACATAGCTGGGGCATGGGGGTGAGTATCCAAGGGGTTGAGGGCCTAGAGGGGGCTGAGGAACCACCTAGCCAGGCTCCAACTCATTCATTGGGAGCAACTTCCTGTCTAACCTGTGTCTGGATTCTCTGAAGAACTCTGTGTTTCTTTCTGCTGGCAACATCCCTGCAGCCTGCATTTAGAGCCAGATAGCTCTTCGAAGGCTTTCTGTTCTGTGTAACTGCAGTACTTAGCGGGTACCCCATGGCTCTCAGCAGGCCCCGGGGCAGGGAGGGGCCTCCAGGCCCTGTCCTGGCTGCTGATATTTCAAGATGCCAGTGGAAGCAGAGACACTGCGGCCCTGTGTTCCCAGAGTCAAGGTGCAGGGTGGTGTGTGGGTGTGAGTAGGCCAGCGGCCCTAGCAGGCAGGGGCATATCCAAGAAACAGTGTCACAGGGTCCCTGGGCTCTAAGGGCCTCTGTGAGTAGATTTTGGGAAGTGCTAGAATTTATTAACTTGAAAGGGAAGGAAGCTGATATTTTAGCATTTGATGTCTTTAATCTTTACAGTAATACCTAAGTAGGGAGTCCTGTCCCCCCTTTACAGAAGTCCAGAGGAGTTGAGTGACTGGCCAAGGTGGCGCAGTGGATCCGCTTGAAGAGCCAGGATGCACGTCCAAGTCTGTCTGAAATAGCTCAGAATTCCAGGGGCCCAGAAAACCCACTGTTTCTATCACAGATCTCTGTCTTTCCAGGCCAACCCTCCTGATGTTTTTCCCAACACATTGATGTGGTCTCAGGCTGAACTGCTCAGTGACCCTGGACTCAGGAAAGGGGAGCACAGGCCCCGAGACAGGCATGTGGCTCAGGGGCTGCCACCAGGGCCTCATCCCAGTATGACTGTGGAGAGGGTCAGGACATCTGGAAGAGCCAGTGTTGGGATCTGCCCATACTGTGCCGAGAGAAGTGCTTCCATTTGCCAAGAAAGAATGAGGAAGAGGGAAGGGCAGGCCCACCTCCTTGCTGCTCCCTGGGTCAGTAGCCCTGGGTGGCCACTGGCCTTCACAGAGAAGAGCCACTTGGGGGTGGTCCACATGTGTGAGCTGGAACCCAGGGCCTGTGGCCAGCCCTGGGAGGGCCTCTGTGCGGGCATGTGGGGCAGGGAGGCACTGGAGGCCAGTTTCCTGTGCAAAGCCTTTGGGGCATAGCGGATTTGGGGCATAGCAGAGAAGGAGGCCTGCTTTGGTCTGTAAGGTGCTGTAGCCAGGATATAACACACCTGGGCTTGGGTTTGTGGGTTTATCTCCCTTGTGTATTCTTTGACCACCCAGCTCCATGCCTGGCCAGCAGAGTGCTCGCAGGAGACCCTGCAGGCTTGACGTGAGGCCATAGCTGGAAACCTGATGGGCCCTCCCTAGAGACCTATTGCCTGGAGAAGTGCTCCCACCGTAGCTCCAGTAGACGCCCCTACGTGCAGTCTTGCCCACCACCTTGCTCACAACACTCCTCTCCATGCCCTGCAGCCTCCTAAGTCTTTCCTCTGTGCCAGCTACTTTTGCATGGCAACAATAGTAATAAAAATAGTCACATATGGTCAGGCAATGGATCTGTTTTTTGGTCTATAAGTGTATTTTATGTTAAAAATTTTACATTTTATGACTTCAAGACTTTGCATCAAATACCTTTACTGCAAAGAAAAAAACATTACCTGGGATCAGAGCAGTCACAGAACATAGAGGCCCCTGGCAGTCAGGAGAGAGGTCCCCTGGTCGGTGCCCAGGTGGAGAGTGTGGCCAGGTGCCGGCAACTGCAAGTGTTTCCAAGCAGGTGCCCATGTCCAGCAGATGCCTGCAAGACTTGAATCAGAGGCATTTTTATGAGGGCGGGAGGACCTGGGGTCCCCAGGCTGGCGGAGGCAAGGGACTCCACGGCTGTTGTCTTCTCAGTAAGAACAACTTGGATTCTTTTTTTTGAGACAGAGTCTCGTTCTGTCACCCAGGCTGGAGTGCAGTGGCACGAGCTCAGCACACTGCAACCTTTGCCTCCCAGGTTCAAGGGATTCCCCTGCCTCAGCCTCCCAAGTAGCTGGGATTACAGGCATGCACCAACATGCCTGGCTAATTTTTTTTTTTTTTTTGTATTTTTAGTAGAGTTTCACCATACTGGCCAGGCTGGTCTGACCTCTGGTGATCTGCCCTCCTCAGCCTCCCAAAGGGCTGGTATTACAGGCGTGAGCCACCGTGCCCAGCCTAGAACACTTTGGATTCTAATTTAATACTTCCAGCTCCTGGCCATGTGGATGAGATCAGAGATTGTGCCTGTGACAGGTAGACTTGGCCACTACGGGCAAAACCAGCTTCTCTTTGACGCTGGGCTCTTTTCTTTTCCTCCATCCTTCTTTCTTTCTAGCCCTGTATCCCTGCCTCTGTCGTTCTAGGCCAGTTTCCCTATATTTTTCTCTTTGCTGATGCTCATGACAATAGTAATCTTTGCTAACATCTTCTGACTGCCCACTATGAGCCAGGCGCTGTGCAAAGTGCATCCTGTGGCTACTCATATGTTTTGCCTCCTTCCCTCTTTCTGGGCCTTTTATACTGAAGATTCACCTGGTATCCCTTGAGCACCTCATGTGGCTGGTACTCTCCTCGCCAAAGAGGATGCAGCCTTGTGGGGGCTGGGAGGGAGGCTCATTGGCTCCAGCGCCCTCATTTTACAGAAGAGAAAATTGAGGGCTTGAGCTGATGAGGGCCTTGGCTACAGTTCCGCAGCTTAGGTGCAGAAGGAAACCCAGGGCTTGGCCTCTTGACCTTTACCCAGAGCTGTCTTGCGTCTTCTGGATGCAAATTGTTTGCTGTCAGCTACGTTAAGGGCCTCTTTGACCTTGGAGTTCTGAGTACCTAAATGGTGAGCCTCGGGCCACACAGTGCAGATCACTGATGTGACTGTGCCAGTGTCACTGCATACCCACTTCAGGCCGGGCAGGGCGAGGAGACTGCAGGAGCCACGCAGAGCCAGAGGAGGGCTGGACAGACTGACACGAACCATTCCCATGTAAGAAAATTAAAAGATAAAAATAATTTTGATAGAGGGAAACTGGTAGGAGGGAAGATGAGCTGGCCGTCTGGGCGAGGTGGCCTCCTTCACAGGTTTTGCTGCCATCATCTCCCTATGTGGGCCCACTTCTCTCCCCGGGCCATCCCTGTAGGCAGTTCTCTGCCCTCGGTGACCTCAGTAGGAGCTCTCCATTTCCGACAGTCAGCCCCTCGCCCAGTGGGAGGAGGAGATAGAGAGGTAAGAGCTACCTGAGAATTAAGCCATGTGCACTGTCTGGCTCATGCTGGCCTTCCCGGGGCCTCATTCCATGGCTGGTATAGAAATATGAATGCATCGTCCTGCTGCCAGGCAGCATCCCAGCTACTCCAGCCTGTGTCCAAGGTCAGTACCTAACTGGCCATCCCTGCTCCGAGGTCACTTGAAGGTCTGGCAATATTACCATGGATCTGAATACCACTGGCTCCCTGGGGGCTGCAGCGGGGCGTATGGAGGAAGGAGTCCCTCCCGACTCACAGCCCACACTAGAAGAACATAAAGGAATAGACAGCCCCTGTGTGGTGCAGCAGAGCAAGCAGGACCTCTGATGTCAGACAGGTGTGAATTCAGCTGACAACTCAACTCTCCCTTGCTGTGTACCCTGGGGCAAGTCACCTAACCTCCCTGTGCACGCTAGCCTCATCTGAAAAGTGGGAATAAGAATCCTTCTCTTATAGGGTTGCAGAAGGATATAATAAAATAATGCTTGCAAAATGCTTTTATGCAGGGTACTGTCAGCCTCACAAAGCCAGAGATGCCCCAAGCATTCTCTGTAAACACGGCTATGACCATTCAAAAGAAAATTATAAATTCATTTTAAAGTATAACTAAATTAGGAGTTATTATATATTTTTCCACCTAATAAAAACTAAAAGTACCAAGATTATGATATCATAATCTTGGTACTTGGGGTCGGGGGCGGGGTTGAGAAATGCTTTGGCATTAAAAAGAGGCCTTCAGCCGGGCATGGTGGCTGATGCCTGTAATCTCAGCACTTTGGGAGGCTGAGGCAAGTGGACCACAAGACCAAGAGTTCGAGACTATCCTGGCCAACATGGTGAAACCCTGTCTTTACTAAAAATACAAAAACTAGCTGGGCATGGTGGTGTGTGCCTGTAGTCCCAGCTACTCGGGAGGCTGAGGCAGGAGAATCACTTGAACCCGGGAGGTGGAGATTGCAGTGAGCTGAGATCACGCCACTGCACTCCAGCCTGGTGACAGAGCGAGACTCCATATCAAAACAAACAAACAAACAAAAAACAGCCTTCACAGGTTCATGTGGACTGAGATGAAAATACAGGCGACATAGAGTTGAGTAAAAATAAAAATCAAGTAGCTGGACAGTAGATAGGGTAAAATCACATGTATGGCTTTTTAAGCTCTAAATGCTGGGTATATGCTTTTGAAACTTGGGGAAAGAGATATAAAAAAAAACTGTCCTTTGAGTTAGCTGTAGGGAATGGGCTTAAGAATCCTGGTATTGGGAGAGATTTTTGCTTTTAGCTTTGACTCTTTTGATTGTATGTACGTATTCTATAATGAAAACAATTTTAATGTGTAAGTTAAGGGAACCAAGTGTGAGCAAACAAGCCAGCAAACTAATAAACCTTCCTAAGAAAAACATTGAAATACAAGGGATCCTTATGAAAACTTGTAAGTCAGCTCTCTGGACAGACAGCCCTCTAGAAACCAGGTTCTGTCCCTGATCCAGCTCCCTGCCCACCTGTTCCCCTGGTCCCCTGCAGTGCATGTGCTACCAAGCCTGTGCCTCTGCCTGTGGCAGGACAAACCCAGACAGAGGCTTAGCCCGGAGGCTCGACTCCCGGAGCCAGCACTGGCGGTGGATGCAGCAGCCGGGCTCAGCCTGGGTTGGCAAGGGTTGGCCTCACCACTAGATTCTCTCTCCACTTCACGCCTCATGGAGCCAGGCCGAGGGAGTCGCTGGAGGATCGTGACTGCCCGAGTGGGTGGCTGCTCACCTGCCCAGGAAGCCATTAATCTTGTGTCTCCGCGGCCTCTCCTCCTACGCCAGCCGCCCGGGCACGGACTGACTTGGGAAAGGACATGAAAGCGGCCCTGGGCTTCACTCCATGGTGGACCATGACCCTGGAAAATACCATCTGGCTTTTCTGTGTGTCTTCTGATACCCATTCCCCTGGTCGGGACACATCAAAGAGAGCGCGTCTGGTGACATTTCTCATTGTTATTCCTCTGGCAGGGCCTTCGGATTCAGGTCACAGATACACTCACACCTCCAGAGGCTGCCTGTGGGGCCTGAGCCCCCCATCTTACAGATGCCTCAGGAAGGGGCTTGTAGAGGTGACCCAGGATCCCCAGCGGCCAAGACCCCTGTCAACGGCACCCAGCAGGCCAGTCCTCCAGGGCCAGTCTGGGCAGCAGAACCTCCTGGAGTGACCAGCTCTGGCTTTCCTTCTCTGCCCTCTGATGCTACCCACGCAAAACAGCCAAAGTGCCAGGCACCCCATCCAGGGTGTCAGTAATGTGTGGAGTTTGACCTTACCCTGGGAATCTCAGCTTCAGTCACAGATTCATATTTTCTTTACGGAGGCTGGGCTTGCTGGCTTTAAAGTAATTCCAAAATAGATTTATTGGACAAAATTTGGGCAAAAATTGGGACAAAATAATTTGGGGCAGGCCAGGCACAGTGGCTCATGCTTCTAATCCCAGCACTTTGGGAGGCCAAGGCAGGAGGATTGTTTGAGACCAGGAGTTCGAGACCAGCCTGGGCAATGTAGCTAGACCTTGTCTCTATTTTTCAAAAATAATAAAACATTTAAAAGAATAATAACTTGGGGCAAAAACAGGGCTTCTGAATAACCTTGAGGTTTGATACTCAGAAACGCACTACCTCCTGAGCAGAAAGTCGTGTGTGGCAGGAGGTATATGCATGAAAAATTGACCTGTTTGGAAGGTTATAGAAGATACAACAGCAGACAGGGGCTTGCACTCTCTGTTGCACACTTTCCCCTTTTGAATAAACCCCTTTGTTTCATATCAGTGGGGAACAGAGGATGGGCACAGGCAGGGCCTCGTTGGATATCCTCTCACTTTTTTATGTCTAGCCTTTTAAACATGGGGCAGTGCCTCCTACACCAGCTTGTGCTTTGTTGGGAAATTGGTGCAATAGCCCTGCACAGTGTATCGTGCGTTACCCAGTTAGTACTTTTGAATCTCACAACTGTCCTGCAAAGTAGGCACGTGCATTTTCCTCATATTCCAGATGAGAAAGTGGGAGCTCAGAGAGGTCGAGTAGCACCCCCAAAGTCACAGATCTAACACAAGGCAAAGCTGGCATTTAAACCTAGACCCACCTCCAAAGTCCACTGTGCTGGACACACCTTCGGAAGACAAATAGTTCCCCCATATTTCAATCTCTCTCTCTGTTGGAAACTGAGTCCGCTTTTTGTTATTGCTTCCCCAATCAGAGTTCAAAGGCAGCCAGGAAATGGGGTGGCCTCTGCTTTGCTGCTTACCACCTTGTCACCTTTCATTTGTATTTCCCTAGAGTGGGGAGACAGTGCCCTTTCTTGGCGGGGTGCGGTGGGTGGAAGGAGGGTAGGGCTGTGGGGGAAGGGGTCAGGGGAGAGGATCGCCTCTCTCTAGGTAGTCAAGGGGGCATATGTGTGGGGTAAGAGGCTGGCTGGCATTGGGCATTGCATTCAGGGTCAACCATTCCAGGTCCCAGATACACATGCTGATAGAATCCTTGTGACAACCCTGTGAGGTAGAAGCTCTTCTGCTCCTCCTTTTACAGGTGTTGAAACTGAGGCTGTGTGCCTTGCCCAGGTTGCTGAGCTAGTACACGGTGGAGTCTGACTCCAGCCTAGGTCTGCCTGCCTCCTAAGTCCCAACTCACCACCACCATCCTGCATTTGATTTGGTTCAGCCTCTGTCTGTTGAGGAGACTGTAGGAGGTGACAGAAAGGATGCAGTTGCATAGGTGGGTTAGGGATTTTTTTAATCCTCATTTTCCCCATGGAGACCCTGAGACCCAAGTGTCTTGCTGAACTCAGTACACTGGGGACTGAAATTATCACCTGTGCCCTGGCTGCAGCCTGCCTTTTTTGCAGATGGGTCCAAACAGCAGATGTGGATGGTCTGGGAGGGAAGGTCCCTGTGGCTGTGTGAAGGGGGAGACTGGGATGGCTTGCTGGCTAGCTGTGTGTTTTAACCAGTGCGTGTATATCTTTATTTAAAGGAGTCCTATGATTTTGACAATCCATCAGGAAGCTCTCTGTGATGGAGTCCAAGGGGTTCCCTGGTATTGCTCTGTGATCTTTAGACAAGCCACTTAGCCTCTGAACCTCTATGTTCTCATCTGCCCGATGAGGATAAGAGAATCCCAACTCCCTAGGTCAATGCTAGGCTAGGTGAAATCAAGCAGCCAACACAGGTTGGATGTGCACCCGGGGAGGCTTCCTAGCAATGTCCCTGCCACTCATTCCTCCTCGTTATGCCCTCAGAGCCCACATCATCCCCTTTGAATATGCTCGCTGATGGCAAGTCTCCTTCCATTCGGGGTGGATTTAATGTTTAATGCGGCCAAGGTCATTTGGAGGCAATTCTAGGGAATTAGCTGGGTGACAGAGCTGAGCAAAGCGATTTTTGATTACAAAGAAAGTGGGGATGTGACTCTATTTCTCAGATAATCTGGCCTGAAAGGCAGCTCCCAAGAGGAGCTCCAAAAATGCTTTGACCAAAGCCAGCATCACTGAGAACTGGGAAGAGATGCCCAGGGTGACCATGAGGAAGGGGACAGCGCTCACTGGGGTGTATAAATATCAGTTGGTCACAATTGGTCTCCTGACTTCACAGTCACACCCCGCTGCTCCTGACCAGCTGCTGCCGTTTCGAGGAGCAAACTCGGTGGGAGGTCACAAAGGTGTCCAGTGGAACTGGGATAATTGTGGCTGTCTCAGGTCAGGCTCAGTCCCCGATCCATGCAGAATAAATAATGGCCCAGCAAGATGCCTATACTTTTCTCATCTTACCAGCCAAACCTGCAAATTACCCAACAGAATCCACGCTGCTTTGGCTGGGAGGGCCAAATGAGCCAGAGCTTGCAAGAGTCTAGCTGGGGGCAGAAGGGAGGAAGGATACACACCCCCTCCTGCTCCTGGTACCTCATCTGCTCTTGAGAATTAGCCTGGCAGCGGGAGCCCTTCAACTGGGTACTTCGTGTACTGCCGTCCTTTAACATTTTCCTTCTGGGAAAACTTCTAGAGAAGCCATTCTGGGAAAGATAGAGGTTTAGAAGTTTTGAACAAGAAAATAGCAAGCTGAGAACATAATTTGGGGAGAAAGAGAACAGGGCAGAGAACTCTGAATAGTGGCAGATGGACTTCAATCTGAAGACTGTTGCAGATTTGAACAAAATGAGGGAAATGACAACAGCCGGGAGCCTTCCAAAAGGAACCACTTCCATTGAAGTCTGTCCCTGATTCTCAGGTTAGGGTCTTCCTCATTTGGGATGTGAAAATGGTTTTTCTTTTATAATGTGATTCTTGTACTAGGTTGCCTTTTCCCACGTTTTGTGTTCTTACTTGACAAATAGAGTCAACCTTGTATTGTTCCTAGTTTGGGTGGTAGTGAACGGGAGTGGGAATTATCTTGTGTGGTTGGAAGATGGGAACCACTGGCCTAGAACCCAGAAACTGGAAACTAGCTGTCCTCAAGCTGGGCCTTAAGTCTCTGTAGGGAACCTGGGGACAGAAAGTGAAGACACAGGAACAACTGTTTACATCCGCCATCCTCCAACAGGCAGGCTCCTATGCGTGGGGCTCCATTCAGCCCAGGAATTCTCCTCTTCCCTGTGGTGCTCTGCTCTTCTGCTCTGTGCAGACGGCAGCTGGTTCTAAGGTCCAAAGATATAAGATTTCTTCTCTGGTTTGAGCAGCACCGAGAGCACGGTCCTCTTGCTCTCCCTGATTGTGCTCTGAGCTCTGGCCTCTTGCAGGGAGTTGCCAGACACATGTATGAGAAGAAGGGCTCCTTTTACCCTTTTACCCTGGGTATGATCACAGCTCCGGCCCAGGCCACTACTGAGCCCTACACTGTCCAATATTCACATGGGAGGGTTGAGAGGAGAAAAGGCACTAAACATCCTGTGTCATAGGAAAAGGGAACAAAAGAGGAAGACTCGAAACAGACTGGGAGTTGTCCTCATGAAAGAGTGAGCCTTCCAAATCTTGTAAATCGTGGCCCTGTCTTCGGCCTTCCAGGGCATTTTAGTGTAGTAAAGGTTCTGAGAATGCAGTCAAGAAACCTATTTGACTTGTTCACTCAAGTGTTTTCCTTATTTATTTGGCCATGGTACTTTGTGGGGACTGGGGAGGAGGGAAGGAGGGAAGGAGGGAAGGGCCGTGATGCCCGTTGAATCCCATGACTCTGGGAACTATCCATTGGGAAACACTGCCCTGGCAATGTAACATTAGAAAGACACTGCTGTGCCAGCTGCAAGAAAGCGGCCTGTCCATGACTGGGGCTGTGGTGCATTTTGAGGCTTCCAGGCACTGTCATGGTCAAGCTGCATCCCAAAGTGAGAGGACTCAAGAGAGAACTTTCTGGGAATTCTTTCTTTCTTTTATTTTATTTTTTTGAAATGCGCATCTTGCTATGTTGCCCAGGCTGGCCTCGAACTCCTGGCTTCAAGCTACCCTCCTGCCTCAGCCTCCTAAGCAGCTGGGACTACAGGCATGGCATCCCACTCAGCTCTGGGAATTCTTTTTTTTTCTTTTTCCTTGAGACAGAGTCTTGCTCTGTCACCTAGGCTGGAGGGCTGGAGTCCAGTGATGTGACCACAGGCATACACCACCACACCTGGCTAACTTTTGTGTTTTTTGTAGAGACAGGGTCTCCCCATGTTGGCCAGGCAGCTCTCAAACTCCTGGGCTCAAGCAATCTTCCTGCCTTGGCTTCCCAAAGTGCTGGAATTACAGGTATGAGCCACCACACCCAGCCGGAATTCGTAATTCAGCTGCACTTAGAGGGTGTTTACTCAGTACTGGCTGAGTGCTAAGTGCTTTGTATGCATGATCTCATTTAATCTTTTCAACCACTTTTTGCATTAGGAACTAGTGTCTCATTTTACAGGTAAAGAAATATGCACAGAGTTGTGTGACTTTCTCACAAGTGGGAAATCAGGATTTGAACCTAGTCCTGTCTGACTCTAGAACAATGCCCTTAACCACTCTACCCTGATTCCCACTGTGTGGCTGAGAAATCTATAGGCAAAAACAAAACAGAGGCCTCACCAGGCATGTGGTTTGAAATCAAACAGTTTATCTGAAAGTCCTTAACTGATAGGATGCCTTTTGATGGCAAAAGGGAAAATGAAGAGATGAGGGAATGGGAGGAAGCGTAATACTGTTAGGGAAGACAGACTTTGCATGAGGGTAAGATGTGGTCACGTTGAAGAGGGAAAGGCAAAGCATAGCTCAGGGTGTTCTGAGCCATCATCTGCCTTGCTGGTGACAGACAGACCCTGCTCAGCTCTACATTTCCTTGCTGCCCGAGGCCCCGGTGCCCTCAGAGGTGGTCCCTGAGAGTGCCAGAGAGGTGGAGGTGGTGACAGGTGGTAAGACCCTGCTGAGCAGGACCATCTTTTTTTTTTTGAGAGACAGTTTCGCTCTTGTTGCCCAGGCTGGAGTGCAATGGCACGATCTCGGTTCACTGCAACCTCCGCCTCCTGGGTTCAAGCGATTCTCCTGCCTCAGCCTCCTGGGATTACAGGCACCCTCCAAGATGCCCGGCTAATTTTTGTAGTTTTAGTAGAGACGGGGTTTCACCGCATTGGCCAGGCTGGTCCCGAACTCCTGACTTCAGGTGATCCACCCACCTTGGCCTCCAAAAGTGCTGGGATTACAGGCGTGAGCCACCATGCCCGGCCGGGAGTAGGACCTTCTTGTGCTCCAGTCATTGGTGTGACTTGGACAAGTCTATATACTCTCAAATATCTGGTGTGCTTTCTGTCTATCTGCTGTACAAACAAGGTTGTTGCATCCTATTTTTGCATTAGGGTGTTCCAGAAAGGAAGAGTCTCATGTGTGTGTGTGTGTGTGTGTGTGTGTGTGTGTCTTCAACAACCAGTACTCACCAGGGACCTAGCCATAGAAATGCCCACAAGCAGTGTGTCTGCATATGTGTGTGTAGATACATACCACACATAAATGTATTCCTGTATCACAAAGTACTTTTAAATTCTTTATATATATTATTTATATAATATTATATAATATAATTAAGTATCTGTCTCTCTCACCAGAATAAAAGTTTCCTGAGGTCAAGGACTTCCTTTTCCCTGCCAAAGTGGTGTCCAGAACTTTGAGGTATCTAATAAATATTGTGAATGAATGAATGGCCAGACCATGGGCTGTGATCTCTCAGCTAATGTCTTAGAATTTACACCTTCAGCAGAGCCCCTTGGGAAATGGCAGTCGGTGTTGCAGCCACCTTCACCTCTTCCTCCACTGTCTCCTCTTCCCTTATTGCTTCTGCCTCCTTTTCTCCCTCCCCTTCCCAGTGCTTAGAATCATCTCTGGCAACAGCTCCAGCCCAGCCTTTTGAAAATACACTTAATGATGGTTTTGACTTTTTTTCTAAAAGCAACAAAATCATTTGGAACCAAGCAGATTAGCTGGTTTTTTTTGGCCACTGAGGTCCTTAACTCAGATGATAAATAGGGCACAGTAATCAGATGAGTATTTTGTTGTGGGCAGTAAGCTATCTCTAATGGTCATTCCCCTTATAGAGGAGGGCTCAGTATGAAAGGACAGGGACAGAGAGACCCAGGAAGCCCCTCAGAAGGGGACAGAGCCAGCTGGATGTTGACATTCTGGTTGCATTGTTTTCTAAAGCAATTTCCTGAGTTTTTGCCCTCCTGTGTGTATTTGCATAGACATGAACTTTAAGCCTGAGACCTTAGAAGCTGTTTGGGAAGGATGGGCTCGCAGATTTTGTTTTTGTCTTTGTTTGTTTGATTGTTTTTGAGATAGGGCCTCTTTCTGTCACTGAGGCTGGAGTGCAGTGGCGTGATCAGAGCTCACTGCAGCCTTGAAACTCCTTGGCTGAGGCAATCCTCCCACCTCAGCCTCCCAAGTAGCTGGGACTACAGGCACACACCACTGCACCACTACCACAACACCCGGCTGATTTTTATTTTGTAGAGACAGGTTCTTGCTGTGTTGGCCAGGCTGGTCTCAAACTCCTGCTCTCTAGCAATACGCCTGCTTCGGCCTCCCAAACTGCTGGGGTTACAGGTGTGAGCCACTGTGCCCATCTGGTTCCCAGAACTGAAGAAGGCCCGGAACCTAGAGGGTGGATGAACTGATAATGGGAGTGTTTCCTTGTAAGTTACCTTGGGAAGTAGTGTGGGAGGTTTCTCTTGGGCATTTAAGCCCATGAGCATGATCAGAAGAGGTAGAATGCTTCCCAGGGGGCTTTTTGGTGAGACCTCAGGAAAATGGACGAAGGAAAAGACAGAAGGAAAATGGACAAAGCTCGGGATTTGCACATGGCCTGCTGTAGTCAAACTATCCTTAGGATTTAGCCCTTCTCCCTGCCAAGCCTCTCTGAGGCCATGCCACTGCGCTCCAGCCTGGCAACAGAGCGAGACTCTGTCTCAAAAAAAAAGAAAAAAAAAGGGTGTGGTGGCATGCACCTGTAGTCTTAGCTACTAGGGAGGCTGAGGCAAGAGTCACTTGAGCCAAGGAGTTTGAGGCTCAGGAGTTTCAGGTTACAGTGAGCTATGATTGTGCCACTTCACTCCAGCCTGGGTGACAGAGTGAGACCCTGTCTCAAAAAAAGAGAAAGAAAATCTAACCTATAAATTATTTTCCAACATAATGAAATGTTTACGAATATACCATTAATGAAGCAAGTTGACATTAGGTTGTGCTTTGTGGACATTTAATCACACATTTAAACATTTTGATCTTTCATTTTTCCTTTTCATATTTGGGGATTAAAAATGTATTTGCATATTTCCAGCATGTTGAAGGTCTTTGGAAAAACTCAAAGGCCAGAGGCTCTGTGCCTACAGTGCTGAGTGGACAAACCGCCCCTGCTCCGGCCCTGAGAAATTACAGAGTAAGGAAGGGGCAGGGGAGGACGCTGGAGAAAAATGAAGCATTGACTGGAGATGTCTCTGAGGGTCTCTGAGGGTGGTAGGTGGGGTTGGGGCTGGGAGTTAGGGCTTGGTTCTCAATGGTTTTCTGATATCTAGTTCATTTAATCCCCATTGCCTGGGGAGCTCTTCCCCTAACTCTCCAGATACCCATTAGCTCCCTTCCTCTCTTCATTAAAGATTCTACTCAAATGTCACATTGGTTAAAACAGTGCCCCGGCCGGGCGCAGTGTCTCACACCTGTAATCCCAGCACTTTGGGAGACTGAGGCAGGTGGATCACGAGGTCAGGAGTTAGAGACCAGCCTGGACAACATAGTGAAACCCCGTCTCTACTAAAAATACAAAAAACTAGCCAGGTATGATGGCAGGCGCCTGTAATCCCAGCTACTTGGGAGGCTGAAGCAGGAGAATTGCTTGAACCTAGAGGAGGAGGTTGCAGTGAGCCAAGATCATGCCATTGCACTCCAGCCTGGGCAACAAGAGCAAGACTTCGTCAAAACAAACAAACAAACAAACAAAAAAAACCAGTGCCCCATCCTTGTCCATCCTTGTCTAATACAAGATGTAATGCTAAGAAGACATTAATGCCATGTAGACACATAAACAGACTAATTGGGTAGGGAGAGTCCTCTGTTATTGATTAGTCTGTTTACTTGTGCGTGCTCTGTCTTGATCAGCTTCCTGAGGGCAGGGAATGTGTTTTATTCACCAGTGTCTGGCACCTAAAGGCTCCATAATAAATGCCTGGTTGTTGGCACAACGAATGAACAAATGAATAAATGAATCTTGGCCCTCCCTGCCTCCAGTGGCTGTTGGGAAAATCAGGTGAGAGAAAATGCACTCTTCAAAGCTTCAAAAGCTGATGTGCCATCGGCCCCAGGAGTCACAGCACATTTTCCCTTTCTAGGAGTCCTTAAAATGCAGGCAGAAGCTCATCCTCAGAAATTCTGAGTCAGTCGGTTGGGGACAGAGACCAGCGATCTGAATTTAACAAACTCTTTGGGTGATACTGATGCTGCTGGTCATCAGCCTATGCTGGGAGGAGCCTTTGCTGACAACTAGTTGTCACTTTTTAGTCGTTTTGCTGAGCAGGACACAGATGTAGAGCCACAATGCAATGTGACCCTAGAGCCCATGGTTCCAGAGTCGGGGGTTGTCCCTCTCCATGTTTGAGGGCCGAAGAGCCTGCATCAAGCAGAGCCACCAGGCTAAATCCTCTGACCTTGACTTTGGTTTAGGGACCAGAGTCTGGTATCTAAGTGCGATCTTACTCTAGCTTTCCCATCTGTTCTGTTTAGGCCAGAGGTGATCCAGTGATTTGGGAGCTGCAGGTCACACAGGCTGCTCAGAGGGTAAGTTGGGTCCAGTCGGGCCAGCAGGGCCACATGGCCGATTCACACTCAGTCCAAAACCCTCGTGGCTGAGCATTGATGCAGACAATGCTGTCTTGTAGGAGTGGTCTGAGTGCCTCTAGGAGGGCAGAAATACCACATTACTGCCTGGTGACCTTGGAAAGCGGCATAGAGATGCTGGCACTGGGAGGCTGAGCAGCTGAAGCCAGTGAGACCCACTTGGAGGGAGGCAGCTAGCTTGCTTGCTTCCTGAAAGCCAGACAGAGCCTCTCAGCCTAATTTGCTTCTGCCAGGCAGCCTGTGAATTCTTATAGCGAAAGCACCTGGTGGGTGACTGTTGACACGGGACTGCAGGATCCTAGAAGCTCAGTCCTTGCACAGACACCAGGCAGCACAGAGACCTCAGGTCACATATGCACTGGCCAGTCTTTGAGGACACAGTGTCTGGCTGCAGTTATTTCCACCTGCAGGACAGCCTCGGGCCCCTGAGTCAACAGGCAGGTTTGAGAGGACTTCAGGTCTTGGCCCCAAAAAAGTGCACACGACCAGGTTCACGGTCACCTCAGGCTATCTGGCCCCACTCATTGATTCATGCTTATGTTCATTCTACAGAAATTATTCAGCACCTTCTACGAAGACACAAAGAAGGAAAGGAGTTCCCATCTGTCCTTAAAGAACTTAAGTGTTAAATGATGTCCCAGGCTGGGCTCAGTGGCTCACGCCTGTAATCCCAACATCTTGCGAGGCCGAGGCAAAAGGGTCACTTGAGCCCAGGAGTTTGAGACCAGCCTAAGCAACATGGCAAGACTCTGTCTCTACAAAAAATTTTTAAAAATTAACCAGGTGCAGGTGCATGGGGGTGCATGCCTGTTGTCCCAGCTCCTCCGGAGGCTAAGGTGGTGGGGCGATTGCTTGAGCCTGGGAGGTCAAGGCTGCAGTGAACCAAGATCACACCACTGCACTCTGGCCCGGGTGACAGAGTGAGACCCTGTCTCAAAAAAAAAAAAAAAAAAAAAAGATAAGCACTATATAGAGCAGTAGGCAGCCCCCAAATGCATAGAGCTGGCATGCAGCAGGCACTCAGTAAATCTTGGTTGAATGAGCAAGGTGCTGGAGGAGCTAGGAGGAGAGAGTGAGAAACTGGCCGGGGAAAGCTCCTGCATGAAGGAAAAGGAAAAGGCATTCTACATGAAAGGTGTGAATGTTATAAAATATATGAGGAGTAACGTGGCAGTGTAGAGAAGTAAGAGCTCACTTCCATTGAGCGCTTCGTTTCAACCAGGCATTGTTCTGAACATATTACACGTATCATCTCTTTAACCTTTGAGATAGGGCCTGTTGTTGTCACTCCCATTTTACAGTTGCACAGCCTGAGGCCCAGAGAGGCTGAGCTTAAGGCCATGCAGGTAGTGAGTGGCAGAGTCAGGTGTTAATCCACTCACCAATGGGCACTCAACCCAAGCTGAGCCTCCACTTCTCCATCTGTAAAATGGGAACACCTGGGCTTCCCCTGAAAGTTTCTTGGACAGATTAAGAAAGCTGTGCATGAGTGCACATGGAATGTCTGTGAAAAGGTTACAAGATTCACAGAAAACTTGATAACAATGGTTACCTTTGGGGAGGCTGCCTAGAGGACCAAGGATTAGAGAAAGTATGTATCAGTTACTGGATCTCTTTTTGGGCCTCTAGTGGGTGAAAGTTAAAATGACAAGCAGCCTAAATGGGAAGGAGTTGGAGGGTGGGTTAAGTTTGAAAGGAGAAAGAGCAGTCGAGGCTGGAGAAAGGATGTTATTTGACTGTAGCGAACACTCTGCCTGCACCCCCCAGTCCCTCTCTCTTTGAGGGGAAGGATGCCGTGGCGACGGGCTTCCTTCTTAATATAGTATGTACATTTTATCTCTGCAGACTTCTTACAGACTTGGTTTAAAGATCTCAGCTCAATACCATTAGTGTATATCTGCAGAGGGCCCTTTGTAAAATTGATTAGAAAGTGGGCTTTTGCATGTGGGGTGGGGGCGGGGGTGGGACCTAATCGGATTTGAGCATGAGATGGTATCTAATTCCCTGCATCTAGCAACTGGCTTGGGGACCTCCCTGGGAGCCAGGGCCCCCCTAATTTGGTTTGCGAATACATTAGCCAAACAAGCTGAGGGGGCTCCTTTGGGGAGAGGGTTTTTGGGGGATGGGGATGGGAGATGGTGGGAAGGCTGAGGAAATGAAGAAGGGAAGGGTTTTCTGTGCAGGTCCTGGAGTATAAACTGTACATGCGATTGCCAAGGCTGTGTATCTCTCATGATTTTACTCCATTTGGGAGAATGAATCAAACTTTTAAGAGGACGAGGCTGGGCCTGGTGGCTCAGTCCTGTAATGCCAGCACTTTGAGAGGCTGAGGTGGGTGGATCACCTGAGGTCAGGAGTTTGAGACCACCCTGGCCAACATGGTGAAACTCCGTCTCTACTAAAAATACAAAAACTAGCCAGGCATGGTGGCACATGCCTGTATTCCCAGCTACTCGGGAGGCTGAGGCAGGAGAATCACCTGAACCCAAGTGGTGGAGGTTGCAGTGAGCTGAGTTCATGCCACTGCACTCCAGCCTGGGCGACAGAGCAAGACAGGTCTTAAAAGAAACAAACAAACAAAAAAAGGCTTGGTGTATTGCTTACCGTTTATTGAGCCATTATATATACATTTTGTTTCATTTTTTCAGTCTTTTAAAAAAAAGTAATACATTCACACGTGTAACAAAAATGTCAAACACTATGAGAGTGCAGGCAGTGACTGGTAGGATATTTATCCCCCCGCTAATCCTTGGTCCCCTAGACAGAATCCCTAAAAGTAGCCACAGTTACCAAGTTTTCTGTTAACCTAACAATATTTTCAAAAATTGTCCATGTGCACTCATACACATCTTTCTTAATCCCTCCGAGAAACCTGCAGAGGAAAGCTGGTGTTCCCATTTTACAGATGGAGAATGGAGGCACAGGTTGGTTAAGTGCCCACTGGTGAGTGGCAGGGCCAGGATCCAAATTGTGAATGATCTGGTGGTCTGGCTTTATATCCCAGGGTCTTTCTGTGAAATCATATGCTCTCTTATGTGCCTTTCCCAGAAAGAGAGGGGGCTGTTCAGAGCTATAAACACAGCAAATATTTGAGTTTTCACTTCTCCAACTCTTTTCTTCTTTTTTTTTATTTTTTTATTTTTTGAGACAGAGTCTCGCTCTGTCACCCAGACTGGAGGGCAGTGGTGCAATCTCAGCTCATTGCAACCTCCCCCTTCTGGGTTCAAGTGATTCTTGTGCCTCAGCCTCCCAAGTAGCTGGGATTACAGGCATGTGCCACCAAGCCCGGCTAATTTTTGTATTTTTCGCAGAGACAGGGTTTTGCCTTGTTGACCAGGCTCGTCTCGAACTCCTGATCTCAAGTGATCTGCCTGCCTCAGCCTCCCAAAGTGCTGGGATTACAGGCAAGAGCCACCGCGCCTGGCCCATTATTTTCTTCTTGGGTCCATACATATGCTATCGTTTTGTCCACTTATACCCAAGCATCCTAAAAACAGGATGCAAGGCTGGGCATGGTGGCTCATGCCTGTAATCAATCCCAGCACTATGGGAGGCCGAGGCAGGCGATCAGCTGAGGTCAGGAGTTCAAGACCAGCCTGATCAACATGGTGAAACCCCATCTCTACTAAAAATACAAAAATTAGCCAGGCGTGGTGGCGGGCACCTGTAATCCCAGCTACTCGGGAGGCCGAGGCAGGAGAATCACTTGAATCTGGGGGAAAGAGGATGCAGTGAGCTGAGATTGTGCCACCGAACTCCAGCCTGGGCAACAAAGCAAGACTCCACCTTCCAAAAAAAAAAAAAAAAACCAGGAGGCGAACTTGCAAGGGTATCTTTACTAGGGTCTTCTTCAGTTCAGTACCCCTTTATGAGAGTGAGGGGTGGAGTGTGTTGAGTGAATCCTTGCCTGCTTTATCTGGATCTTGAGTTCTGCCCATTTCCTACTAGACACTGTGTGTGTTGCAGGAAGGAGGATGCTGGTGGCAGCACGTGCTGCAAATTGTGTGGCAGCATCCAGCTTCAAAACAGATAATCACAGTATCAACCTCGGAGGGTTCTTTGGAGGGTGGAATAATACCATGGCATGGTACCTAGTACATGGTAATCTCTCAATAAATATTAGTGATTATTAGTATCACTAGCTAGAGAAGCTTTCGTACATTGCTCATCTGCTCTGTGCAATTTGCCTCAACTATAAGAATAGTATTATTCTGTTATCATCACACTATTATTTAATATTTAATATTTTTAAACAATCTATGTAATAAGCTGGTATCATTTTAAATACAATTAGTATAGTGTCAGGTATACAAAAGATGCTCAATAAATATGATTTCCCATTTTATTCCCGTCTCTTTACCAGTTTTAAATCAAGATCTTGATTCTTCTTTATCCTTGTTGTGAATCTGATTTCTGTAAAGTGAGCCAATTTGTATTCCCACTCACATTTATTGAGAACCTGCTGTTTACTTGGCTTTCTGCTCTGTGCTGGGGGGCACACAAAGAACAGACCTCGGACTCCACCCTCACAGGACAAACAATCAAATCAGGAAGACTGAGAACAGAGGCATCAATTGCAGCCCAAGCTGTTCGCAGGGTTTGGGGCATGCTCCTGGGGTACAGGAATAGATGGAGTGGCTTCATGTTCTTCAGTACCTCAGTTTCCCCTTCTGAGGAGTGGAGGTAGTTCCCTTTCTTGTTTCTTGGTATTTGGAAGATGTGGAACAACCTGGCTGATGTGGTTTCAGTCTTGTGTGAACCAGTGGGCTGAGCCCCTTTCTTTACCCCTCTACCTCTCCCTCACCACCAAGTACCCTATAACCCCTCTCCCACCCCACCCTGGCTGGAAGCTGCTCCTCCACTGGGCTGTTGACCTGGGAGCCTCCATCCTCCTCCTCCTTGCAAGCCACATCTTTTCACCAGATCGTCATGCCAACCCCATCTTCCCCCAACAAAGAAGGTTTTGTAGGGACCAGAATACCTCAGCTTTGGATGCTGTACTATAAAATCCAGAATTATGTAACTGCTGGATTATGGAGTGATTATTAGCTTTGCTGAAAGATTTTCCGTTTACATAAGGATTAGCTGCGGGGTTCCTTTAAATAGCTAGATTTGCTAATGCATTTGTATTGCAAAGAAAGGTGGGTGGGGGAAATAAGGACCAGATTGTGAAGCAGAAGGCCCGAGTTGCAGTGGCTCAGGCCTCTAATCCAAATGACTCAGGAGGCCGGGGCAGGAGGATCGCTTGGGGGCAGGAGGATCGCTTGATCCCGGGAGTTCAACACCAGTCTGGGCAACATAGGGAGACCCTATCTCTACAAAAAATTAAATTAAATTAAATTAAATTAAATTAAATTAACTAGGCATGGTGGCTTGTGCCTTTAGAAAAATAAAGAAAAGAAGGCTCGAGTTCTAAGCCAGCTGAGTGACTGGTCATTTTACCTCTTAGAGCCTTGGGTTTCCTTGATGAAGAAAGTGAGTGGTGACCACCCCACCCAGACCCAGCATTGCAGGAGAGGACTGTGCAGGCAGTTTGCAAAGAGCTGGGTGCAGGCAGTCAGGTGAGGCAAAGCTGCACCGCAGTGCTGTTGGTGTGGTGAGCCTGCCCCTCAAAGCGTGATGTCGAAACCCCTGGTGTTGAATCTTCTAGCTGGCCCCTGCCCACCTGTCCATGCTGGTCTCCTGACAGACTCCCACCTGCCTTCTTCCTGTGCCCCGGCCCCAGCCACACATCTGTGTCCCGGACTTCCCACGCCAACTCCAGTTCCTTGGCTATATACTGCTGTTCCCTATCTCTGTGATTTGCACATACTGGTCCCAGTGCCCAGAACGCCATTCCCCACCCTCTCCCCTTCTTGGCCTGGCAAACACCTACTTGTCCTTTAAGACATAGCCTAGACTTCTCCTCCAGGAAGGCTTCCCTGACTCCCTTACACCAAGGAGGGTTAGACACTCTTCTGCACTCGCCGGTCCCATGAATATGTGTATGTGACCCTATCATGTTGCTTTGGGATCCTTCATTGTCCAGTGACTTTATGGTCATTGATCACTTATTTGTATCTGCCATGAGCTACTGAGCTTAGGGGCAGGGTCCCTGTTGTGTTTGACTCAGTAGATGTGTAGTAAATGAAATAAGTAAGCGAATAGTAACAACTTTTCATGTGCAGCAGGTGTTTCATCCCCAGCCACATGCAGCAGAGGCGGCCCCCGCACCGTCCCCCGCCCCTGTACCATCCTCACCCCTGCACCATCCCCACCCCCGCACCGTCCCCTGCCCCTGCACTGTCCCCCCGCCCCTGCATACTGCATGCCCTGAAGCACAAAAACCCTGGTGTTAGACCACAGGGGTTCAAATAAATCCTGGCTCCACCCCAGCTGTGACCTTAACCAAATTATTTGGCTCCTGAGTTTCTTCATCTATAAAACAAGATCATAATAGTTCTGACCCCTTAGGGTTGCTGTGAACAGGAAGTGAGTTAATCTGTGTTCTGTACTTAGAGCAGTGCCTGGGCGCAGTACCTTCTGCATCTGGTGGCGGTTTTCATTTCGGAGGGCCCTGAGTTGTGCCCCTGTGGTTCCTCCCCAGCTCAGTCCCCTGCGTTGCTGAGTTTGCAGTCTCTGCCTCTTTACTTTCTTCGCTTGCTCTAGTGACCTGTCTCAGATCCCCACTCCCCCAAGCAGTCAGCACAGAAATAATCAAATTTTACTTGATTATTAGTCATTACTTTCTGCTGCTGTTTTTGTTTGTTCCTTAAAAAAAAAAAAAAAAAAAAAAAAACTATTCTAGATTTAATTGAGTTGATTGATTAGCACAATCGCTGATTGGAAGGAGATACTCTGTAACCCTCTCCTCCTCCGGTGCCTTTTTCCAGAGAGGCACCAGGTGGACTGCCCGTGGCCTGGAGGTGCAGTGGCTTGTGGTGGCTGTGTGGGCTGGGAGCCTGGCCCTCCCAGGCCTAGTGACCTGAGGCAAGTCCCTGGCCCTCTCAGGGCCTCATGTGTAAAAAGGGGATTGAAGTAAATGAGCCTCTGAATCCCCTCACCTTTAAATTCTATGAAAACTCTACATCTGAGTGCCCCCAGCCTTGGTTTGTGGGTCGCCCATTCATTCAATATCACAGCTACCTCTGGGCCAGCACTTCTCAGGGTGCTGTGGGGACCCAGATGTGAGCAAGTCAAGAGTCCTGCCTTCTAGGAGCTAGTGGAGTGGGGTTGAGGACTGGCAAGACGCTAACTGCAGCATTTATAACTTAGTGTGTTCCAAGCTCAGTGGAGTTTCAGAGGGGAGTGCCTAATTCAGAACAGTTGTAGAGGGGTGACATTTGGATTCAGTCTAAAACAAAATACATTGTACAAACTTTAGGGGTGTGGAGAGTGAACTTTATAGAAGCCACCTCTATGTGCTGAGTACAGTGGTAAGCACTTAAATTGTTTTAAAACTTTTTATATTGAATAGAGATAGGATGGCTGGGCACGGTGGCTCACTCCTGTAATCCCAGCACTTTGGGAGGCCGAGACGGGCAGATCACGAGGTCAGGAGTTTGAGACCAGCCTGGCCAACATGGTAAAACCCCGTCTCTACTAAAAATACAAAAATTAGCCCAGCATGGTGGTTTGCACCTGTAATACCAGCTACTCAGGAGGCTGAGACAGAAGAATTGCTTGAACCCAGAAGGTGGAGGTTGCAGTGAGCTGAGATCGTGCTACTGCACCCCAGACTGGGCAAAAGAGTGAGACTCCATCTCAAAAATCAATAAAAAGTTAGTAAATAAATAGAGATGGGGGTCTCACTGTGTTGCCCAGGCTGGTCTCAAACTCTTGGGCTCAAATGATGCTCCCCTTTCAGCCTCCCAAAGTGCTGGGATTACAGGCATGAGCCACGGCACCTGATAAGTACTTTCTTTTCATTTTCTTTTTAATCCTCACAGCAACCCTCTAAGTAAAAGGATATGATATCACTTTTATAGACAAAACACCCAAAGCTCAGAGAGGTTAAGTGGCTTGCCTACAGTCAACAGCAAGCGAGGGAGAAGTAGACTTTGAATGATGTCAAACCTTATCCTCTTTACACAGTTTCACACCATATTACAGTATTAAATAATTTGAGGAAGGTAAAATAATCAGCTAATTTCCCAAATGTCACTTCTATGTCCATTTTGGAATATGATCTTCCATACATACCCTTTTTACATTACATAATTAGAGTGATGTACCATTTTCCCTTTTTTTTTTTTTTTTTTTTTTTTGAGACATGGTCTTGGCTCTGTCACACAGACTGGAGTGCAGTGGTGTGGTCACAGCTCACTGCAACCTCCTGGCTCCTGGGATCAAGGGATCCTCCTGCCTCAGCCCTCCAAGTAGCTGGGCTATAGGCGCCCACCACCACACCCAGCTAATTTTGTATTTTTGTAGAGATGGGTCTTTGCCATGTTGGCCAGGCCGGTCTCAAACTCCAGTTCAGACCACCTTTGTCTCCCAAAGTGCTGGGATTACAGGCATGAACCACTGCGCCCCGCCTCTATTTTTTTACTTGTAGCATTCTTTCCCCCATCTCTACTTTTTTGTTTTTTTCTCTTTTTTTGAGACGGAGTTTCACTCTTGTCACCCAGGCTGGAGTACAATGGCGTGATCGTGGTTCACTGCAACCTCCACCTTCTGGGTTCAAGCAATTCTCCTGCCCCAGCCTCCTGAGTAGCTAGGATTACAGATGCCCACCACCACGCCTGGCTAATTTTGTATTTTTAGTAGAGATGGTGTTTCACCATGTTGGCCAGGCTGGTCTCGAACTCCTGACCTCAGGTGATCCACCCGCCTTGGTCTCCCACAGTGCTGGGATTTCGGGTGTGAACCACCGTTCCCGGCCCATCTCTGGGTTTTGTTCATTGACTCATATATTTACCGAGCACCTACTATGTGTCTTGGTTCTGAGATAAAACAATTAGTCCAAGACTCTGCCTTCAGGGAGCTTACCTTAGGTGGACAGATGATAAACAGAGAAGCAATAAAACAAACAATAGAATGTCAGATATTAAGAATGGCTGTGAAGAAAGTAAAGCAGGATAAGATGTCGAGTATATGAAATTAGCCGGGCATGGTGGCAGGCACCTGTAATCCCAGCTGCTCAGGAGGCTGAGGCAGGAGAATCGCTTGAACCCAGGAGGCGGAGGTTGCAGTGAGCTGAGATCATGCCACAACAATCCAAGCTGGCCAATAGAGTGAGACTACATCTCAAAAACAAAAAAAGAAAGAAAGAAAAAGATGTAGAGTATCGATAGGGGTCAGGGTGTCTTCCCTGAAAACGTGACATCTCAGCAGAGACCTGACTAATGATGGGGTGAGCTATGTGGGTATCTGGGTACTCCAGGTAGGGGGAGCAGTCAGTGCAAAGGCCCTGGGAAGGTGATGCCCTTGGCACACTTGGGGAAGAGCAGGAGACCAGTGTGGGTGGAATGTGGGAAGGTGGGACGTGAAGTTGGAAAGGTGGCTGGGGTCAGGTCACAGGCTTTGCAGGTCATGGAAGAGACTGGCTTTTGTTCCTAGTGTGTTTCTCTGGTATCTTCTAGTTCCCATTATTCCACAATTCAACCCAGTGGATGTGGTGTTATTAATCAACATCGATGTTGTTTCCTGCAGCGTCTGTGTGTGCCTGTGTGCACGCATATATGTGTGTTTTCAGCGAACACGCATTTCAAGCATATTTCAAGCATGTAACTTTTGACTATGTTGGGGTAATTCTGTAGCAGCGAAATAACTGGTTGGAAGTGTTTGCTCATCTTTTTGGCTCTTGACAGGTAAAACTATAGTGTGACTTCTGGTGACAAGAGCTGAAGGCATGGCAGGCAGTGGATCTGTGGTGCAAAGGTGCAGAGGCAGAAAGAACAAGCCTTCCCAGAGGCCCGAGGCATCACACAGGTAGTCCCTGGCCACGAGGGAGGAGCCACTGGAGAAGCAGGTGCCTCATGAGGACAGGTGGATGGTGGACCAAGTGAGTGCCTCCCCTCTCCTCCAAGAGGCAGAGCCAGGTGGGGCTTTTACATATTTTTTCTTTTCTTTTTTTTTTTTTTTTTTGAGATGGAGTCTGGCACTGTCACCCAGGCTGGAGCGCAGAGGCACGATCTCGACTCACTGCAACCTCTGCCTCCCAGGTTCAAGTGATTCTCCTGCCTCAGCCTCCCTAGTAGTTGGGATTACAGACGCCCGCCACCATGCCCGGCTAATTTTTGTATTTTTAGTAAGACAGGGTTTCACCATGTTGGTCAGGCTGGTCTTGAACCCCTGACCTCAGGTGATCCACCCACCTCAGCCTCCCAAAGTGCTGAGATTACAGGCGTGAGCCACTGCGCCTGGCCTTTTTGCACTTTTAAAAAAACTTTTTAATGAAATCGTTTTTTGACTTTACAGAAAAATTGCCAAGACAGTGCAGAGGGCTCCTGTATAACCCTTATCTGGTTTTCCCTTTTGTTAGCTTCATATGTTACCATGATAGATTTGTCACAACTAAGAAACTTACCTTGGTACATTACTATGAACTAACCTCCATACTTTATTGAGATTTCATTTATTTTTCGATTGATGTCCTTTTTCTCTTCCAGGATCCCATGCAGAATCCCACACAGCATTTAATTGTCATGTCTGTTTAGTCTCCCCTTGTCTGTGACAGTTTCTCAGACTTTCCATAATTTTCATAACCTTGACAGTTTTTATTTGATTGTTTGTTTGTTTGTTTTGAGATGGAGTCTTGCTCTGTTGCCCAGGCTGGGGTGCAGTGGAGCGATCTCGGCTCACTATAACCTCCCACCTCCCGGATTCAAGCGATTCTCGTGCCTCAGCCTCCCTAGTACCTAGGTGCAGGTGCCTGCCACCATGCCCGGCTAATTTTTGTATTTTTAGTAGAGACAGTGTTTCACCAGGCTGGTCTCAAACTCCTGGCCTCAAGTGATCCACCTGCCTTGGCCTCCAAACTAACTGCTGGGATTACAGGTGTGAGCCACCGTGCCCAGCCTAACCTTGAGAGTTTTTAGAAGTGCTGGCCAGGTGTTTTGCTTTTCCATTTTTCAACTATCTATTTTTATTTGGAATCGTGATGTTGAGAGTCTGTAAAATTTTTTTTTTTTTTTTTGAGACGAGGTTTCGCTCTGTCACCTTGCCTGAGTGCAATGGCATGATCTTGGCTCACTACAACTTTCGCCTCTCAGGTTCAAACAATTCTCCTGTGTCAGCCTCCCAAGTAGCTGGGACTATGGGCATGTGCCACTGCGCCCGGCTGATTTTTACATTTTTAGTAGAGATGGGGTTTCACCATGTTGGCCAGGCTGATCTCGAACTCCTGACCTCAGGTGATCTTCCCGCCTCGGTCTCCCAAACTGCTGGGATTACAGGAGTGAGCCACCACACACGGCTGAGAGTCTGCAAAATGTTGAGGTCGAGCTTAGAACTCAGGAATCAAGGGTAGGGGACACGGTGCTGGGTTCAGTCCTGGCCTTGCCCCCTACCCACGAAGTGACATTGAACAAAGAAAACTTCCATGCTTCATTCTTATCCTGGGGGTGAGAATATTCACCCCTGAGCCTCATGAGGGTTAGCTGGGATAAGACATGGAAGTGCTCATGAACCTGGGGTTTCTTCTCAGTTTCACTGCTGGGTGAGCCCCTGGTGAGACTGATTACCCTGAAGACATTCACTTCCTCTCGCAGGAGCTGGGGCTGTGAAATGCCAGAGTGAGGATGGTGGGGAGGTTGTGACAACTTTGCAGGAAGCACTTTGAAGATCGTATTCTATATTGATCCTCACAATAACTCCATGAGTTATGGTAGTAAAATGGGTTACTGGAGGCTCATAGAAGGTCAAGAACCTGCTGAAGGTCATGGAGGAAGGAAGGGCAAAGTCAAGACTTGCACATGGGCCATGAGACCCTGTGCTCTTTCCAGTTTAGGCTGGCCTGAGCTGCCCGGCAGAGGGGGCAGGCAGCTCTGGGGTGGATGTGGGCAGGAAAGCCCGGAGCCCTGGATCCTAGGATGGAGAGGGTCTGTCTCATGGGGCAGGAGGACTGGGGTTCGGCTAGGGGTCTGACTCATGGGGCAAGAGGCTAGAGTTATGAATTCTCAGTCTTTACACGCCATATTGTTCTCAGGCCATTTCATTACAGCGAGTGTTTCATTTTGTAATGTAGATTTTTTTTCTCTAGGTAATTTCATTTTTAACCCTTGAGTTACCTGTGAAACCAGCATGAGCAAATGAGCAAAAGGCTCATGACTAGCGGGCAGCTTCCCAGGTAAATCTCAGGACCAGTGGTCCAGCTTCCTGCCAGAGGGCCAACTCTCTTATCTCCTGTTTCATGCATCTTCAGGCCCCCCCGGCAAATGGTGAGGGCTCTCTGTTTTCCAGAAAGGGACAAAGAATGACTGAAGCCAGACAGGGCAAGTGGCTGTCTCTAGGACACACAGCTTCAGAGCAGACACCATACCAGTTAGCCACTGGGTTCCTTCTACCAAACATAATAAGAACTCAGAAGACACTCGTGCTATTTATTATATTTTAAAACTTGAAATGTAAACTACAAAGTTGCAGTTCCGACATTAATGGGAGAGTTGGGAGGCCACAGTTCTAAGTGCATGAGCTAATAGGTCTTCTAGAAGGTGTGAGTGTGTGTGTGTGTGTGTGTGTGTGTGTGTGTTTGTGTATGAGAGAGAGAGAGACAGAGAGAGAGAGCAACACATTTAGGTCAGTGCACTATGAGGACAAAGGACAAAGCAATTTTGGCACTTGGGCCAAATGGCCAAAAATTACCTTCAATTCAACCAAAGCACACAGAGGTTGGAGGGATGGACGGTCCTTTTCAAAAAGGGGTCCCTTGGAACTGGTGGCCACCATGCCGTTTGTATCGGGGGTTCCCATTTCATCCACTTCAAAGTTTCTAAATTCAGAGCTTGCAGACCACCCCCACACACCCCACCTGTGCACATGGATGACATGGCCCTGCTGATTCCTCTGCCTCTAAATGATATCTCTTCTGCCTGTCCCCTGCAGTGAGGTGTGCCCAGGTATTCAGACCCCTGCAGTGTCTCACTGAGCACCCTAAGCACTCACCCGTCACCCCCTGGTTCCTTGGGGCCCGGTGCTGGCCTTGGAACACTGGTCCCAGTACTCAGGCAGTCCAGGAAAGAGTCTGTTTGGGCTGCCAGCTGTCAGCAGCCTTGCCCCTCCTCCCAGCCTGGATCCAGCCGGAGGAGGACAGAGCCCATTTCTCTTCTGCCTACCTTTAAAGACTAGGCTGGCCAGTATAGGGAAGAAGTAGCCCTGTCTGGAGTCACCCCTCCAGAGATGGGTAACCCCAGAGTGGTTAAAATCCCATACATTGGCATCAGGATGGCTTAGAGTGCAAATCTTTGCCTTTCCACATGCCATGGAAGGTGTGGGGCCCACCTGACAACGTCTGGTGCCTCGATTGATTTTCCCATGTATAAATTAGGATGAAAAATACAGAGTTATTTTGAGGAGTAAATAAGCTTATATATGTAAAGCGCTTTGCACATAGCAAGTGCTTAAAAAGAAAGGAAATGTAGTATTATTATTCGATTATATAATATAGCAGGATTCGTGTCTCTCTTTTTCTTCCAAAGAGCTTGCACATCTGTTTACTCCATGTGTCCTTACAACAACCAAGTGCAGTAAGGTAGTTTTTCTTGGATCCAGTTTACTGATGCAGCAGCTAAGATGCAGTGAAGTGTAATGACTTGCCCAAGGCCACTCCACAAAGCAGCAGGGGCACTGAGGTCCCTGGAGGGCACAGGCTAGGTTAGGTGTGTCCCACTCTGGCTCACCTGCAGCCTTCCTGCCTGCCACAGCTGCCCCTCCAGTCCCCCTGTCACTCTCCTCCCTCCCCTCCCTGAGAGCTGCTGTCTTCTGTAAGGACCCTTCACTTCCCAGGGAGGGAGGGTGTGGTTGGGCGCTGGTAGGGGGTGGCTCTACCTCTTCAGCCAGTGGCAGGGCTCTGCCATTGCCAGCAGCATCTTGCAGGATGAAGGTTGCATCAGTGAGCAGTAATTGAAATGCAAAATAACATTTTGATCGAGCCAGCAGGCTGTTTATTTATCAGATCAATAGTCAAAATGCCCTGTCTGGAGAAGCTAGTGTGATAAGTGACAGTCTTGCCAAGGGCAGTCCTGGTGGCTACAGTCCCCTCCCTCAAAGGCCTGGATTAGAAAGCCAAGGAGCCTGGGAGTGACCCCTACCTCTGCTTCTCCTTTACAGAGTGTGGGCACACACACGCACAGCCCTTGCCACATTTCCTTCTTTTTTTGAGATGGAATCTCACTCTGTTGCCAGGCTGGAGTGCAGTGGCTCAATCTTGGCTCACTGCAATCTCCACCTCCCAGGTTCAAGCAATTCTCCTGCCTCAGCCTCCCGAGTAGCTGGGACTACAGGCACGTGCCACCACATCCAGCTAATTTTTTTTGTATTTTAGTAGAGACAAGGTTTCACCATGTTGGCCAGGATGGTCTCGATCTCCTGATCTCATGATCTGCCTGCCTCGGCCTCCCAAAGCGCTGGGATTACAGGCATGAGCCACCGCACCCGGCCGACATTTCCTTCTTATACTCAGTTTACAGAGGAGACGACTGAGAACCATGTGGGCAGCGATGGCACCCTTGCTGTGGCTGCCAGGACCTGTACCCAAGAGAGGTGAGAAAACAGCACATATTTTCGAGCACTTACAATGTACAGGTGCCCAACGCTTCGCATTATTGGGCCATTTACTCCTCAGAATAATTCTGTGAGGTGCATATGTCTATAGTACTCATTTTGCAGATGAGGAAACCAAGTCCTAGAGAGGTCAGGCAACAGTTGTGCAGCGAGTCAGTGACAGGCCAGGATTCTGACCCAGGCGAGCTGGGCCCAGAGCCCTCATGCCCAAGCCCTGTCAGTTCCCTCTCTCAAGGGCAGGGGACCGTGAAACATTTTTGTTTACACAGTGGGGTTCTGGCTCTGAAGTCAGGCAACCCTTTTCCAGCCCCACTTCCCACAGTTTCTTTATGAATTACATTGATTTTGTGTTAAAATTTAGTTTTTAGCATTTTGAAAGCAGATGTCTCAATGAGTGGCTCTCAGACTCTAGCCTCTCTAAGTTGCCAGCCCAACACATTAAGTGGCTTGGGGTACTTACAAAAAAGCAACCAAAACCAGAAAATAAGAAAAGTGCATACATCTTTCATAAACTTTTTTTTTTTTTTTTTTTTTTGAGAGAGTCTCACTCTGTCACCCAGGCTGGAGTATAGTGGCGCAATCTCGGCTCACTGCATCCTCTGCCTCCTGTGCTTAAGCGATTCTCATGCCTCAGCCTCCTGAGTGGCTGGGATTACAGGTGTGTGCCACCATACCTGGCTAATTTTTGTATTTTTAGTAGAGACATGGTTTCACCGTGTTGGCCAGGCTGGTCTCGAACTTCGGACCTCAAGTGATCTGCTCACTTTGGCTTCCCAAACTGCTGAGATTACAGGCGTGAGCCACAGTGCCGTCCTTTCATAAACTCTTTAAACAAGGATGATCAGAATTTGATCGAAAGTGATGGCAAGGTGGATCCTTTAAGAACTTTCGTGGGCTCCACTGGGCCCCAGGGGCTCTGTGGGTTCTGCTCCTGGGTTGCTGGCGGACTCCTTTTCTCGGACCTTGATCCTGTCCTGTGACTCAGACCTGTGACTGTCACATCCTGAGGGAGTGAAGGCCTCTGGAAACTGTAATGGTTGTTTGACTGGGGTCCTCAGATCCCACCTGACCCTCCTTACTCATTCAACAAATATTTATTCTGCACCTACTGTGTGTGTATTCTAGACACTGGAGTAGGGCGGGAAAGAAAACAGACAGCCTCTGCCATCATATACGGGGAGCAAAGACCCTGAGGTGGGAGCGTGATTGGTGTAGTCAAGAACCAGCCAGGAGGCCAGTGTGGCTGGGATGGAGTGACCCGGGGGGAGAGTGGGCAGGAGATAGCATGACAGAGGTTGGGGGGCAGATCCTGAGGCCTTCTGAGCCGTGGAAAGGACTCCTGCTTCACTGGAGCCCCTGGCTGTCTTGAGCAGAGGAATGTTGTGACTTACTCCCCTTCGTGATGTAACTCATGACAGCACTTTCTGGCTGTGTGGTCCCTGCCAAGATATTTAATCCTTCTGGGCCTCAGTTTGCTCCTCTGCAAAATGGGAGAAATGATAGTACTTCAACTAGTTGTTGCAAGGAATCAATGATTTAATAACCATTGTCCCGAGCATAGAGCAAGCCCTCCATATGTGAGCACTGTTGTCGTTACAGAGATCAGAACAGGGTTCTCAGTTGGCTACAGTGGCCAGTCCCCATCTGTCCACCTGAGTTAAGATGCCTCTTTGTCATCTGCCCAGGCTGCCCATTTGCACAAAGACTGAAAAATTGAGTCAGGATGAGCCCTAAGCTTCCTATATGAGTTCTGCTCCTGGGGCGCTGGCTGACCCCCTTTCTTGGACCCTGATCCTGTCCTGGTGTGCACAAGGCTATGTAGAAAGGGCCATGGCCACGACCAGGGAGTGGATAGAAGTGTTGTCCCCTTCGTTGTGTGGGCCTGCACACTGTCCTTTGGGAATGCACGGGGGGCAGCAGTGAGGCTCAGTCACGTGTGTGATCAGAGTGGAGGTCAGCAACATAAGTCGAGCACCTTAAATGCCAATTCCATCCTAGGTTGTATAAGCAGAAGTATAGTGTCTAGGATGAGGGAGGTGTCAGTACTGCTGTGCTCTGCACTGGGCAGAGCTCACCTGGAGAGCGGTGCTCAGTTCTAATGCTCTTTTTTGTTTGTTTGTTTGTTTGTTTGAGACAGAGTGTCACTCTGTTGCCCAGACTGGAGTGCAGCGGCGCAATCTTGGCTCATTGCAACCTCCACCTCCCAGGTTCAAGTGATTCTCCTGCCTCTGCCTCTGAAGGAGCTGGGATTACAGGCATGCACCACCACGCCCGGTTTTTATATTTTTAGTAGAGATGGGGTTTCACCATCTTGGCCAGGCTGGTCTCGAACTCCTGACCTCAAGCGATCTGCCCGCCTTAGCCTCCCTGAGGCTCACACCTGTAAATCCCATTATAGGTGTGAGCCACTGCGCCTGGCCTGATGCTCTTCTTTAAGAAGAGAAGACAGAGCAGATGGGTTATTCTCAGAAGTGCAGGGGATGTTGACCCTGGTGAGGAGAGGGAAGGATCCACAGGGAGCAGGAGCTGCCTTCCGCAGCCTGGAGAGCTATCTCAGGCAAGGGCTTAGACTTGTTCTGTAGGTCCTGAGGAGTGGAGTTGTATAAACTGTAACTGGAAGCTCAGAGGGAAGAAATACTTTTACTTTTCACACAAAAAAAAAAACCTTTTATTTTTATTTTTTTAATTTTTTTTTTAGCATTCTGAGCAAGACGTAAATATTTGCCTCCCGAACTAGTGATCTCCCTATCACTGGGGTCTTTATAAGGCAGATAGCCACATGGCTGGGATTCAGGGAAAGGGACTCAAGCATTGGATGCCCTTTGAGGTCCTGGCCTGCCTGAGTGCCCCTGGCTGTGTGGGGGTTCTGCCTGCCCCTCCCTCCTCACCTCCTTCCTCCCCCTCCTCCTCCCTTCCAGCTACGGATTTCCCTGCTGTCCCTCCAACATAGAGCTTTCCCTGTGCAGCCCCTCCCTCTCTTCTTCAGGCACCTGCTTAAATGTCACTTTCTCAGAGAAGCCCTCTCTTGCAGCTCTGTCTGGAAACTCCCCTGACCCACCATGCTGTGTCCTCCCTGCTGGTTTTTTGTTTGTTTGTTTTTTGAGACAGAGTCTCACTCCGTTGCCCAGGCTGGAATGCAGTGGTGTGATCTCTGCAACCTCCGCCTCAGCTCACTGCAACCTCTACTACCCAGGTTCAAGTGATTCTCCTGCCTCAGCCTCCGGAATAGCTGGGATTACAGGTGCCCACCACCACGCCCAGCTAATTTTGGAAGCCTCAGCCTCCCAAAGTGCTGGGATTAGAGGTGTGAGCCACCACACCCAGCCCTCCCTGCTGTTTCTCATAGCACTCACCACTAACTGCATTGATACTATTTGGCTGTTTACTTATCATGTTAGGGGGGATGACACTTGGCATTATTTCATACAAGCCCAGTATTTCAGTTGCTTAACACGGCAGAAGCAGGTCTTGCCCACAGGACATTTTGGTGAGGGTGTTTGGCAGGTGGCCTTTCACAAGGTGTTCAGGGGCCCAGGCTCCTGCTAATTTGTGGCTCTACTATCCCCCAGGGTCTTGGAGGCCCCTGGCCTGAAGATGGGGGAAGAGAGAGGAATAGGAGACAGGAGGGGAGGGAGTGGAGTGGGGGAGGAGGGCAGGAGTCTGTGGGAGATTTTTATGGGCCAGATAAGGGAGTGGCTTATATTACTTTGCCCACATTCCATTGGCCAAGACCCAGTCACATGGCCATAGCCAACTGCCAGGGTGACTAGGAAATGTAGTCCTCCTTGTGTCTAGCAAGAAAATGAATTAACTTTTGGTGAACTCATAGCAGTCTCAGCTACACTTATTTATCGTATGTCATTGAATTTATGACATTGTCTATTGCAAGGGACACCATGATTTCTGGAACCACTGATTAAATTAAACTAAGACATGCCATTGATTTCAGGTGAATTCTGATTGCCAAGATGGTAAAATGTGAAAAAATGGTACAGCTCTGAGTCAATGAACTATGGTATTGTCTCTCCTTGAGGGCAGGGACCCATTCACCTTGCTCACCAACGTATTCCCAGAGCTGCAAGAGTGTCGAGCATGCAGTAGGTATTCGAAGAACAATAGTTGAGGCCAGGCACACTGGCTTGCACCTGTAATCCCAGCAATTTGGGAGGCCGAGGCGGGAGGATTTTCTAAGCCCAGGAGTTCAAGACCAGTCTGGGCAACATGGGGAGACCCTGTGTCTACCAAAAAAAAAAAAAAATTTTGTTTAAAGACAATAGTAGTTGAATGAGTGAATGAATGAAAGAGACAGTGTGTGAGCTACTCTTTTGTTTAAGTGCAAGAAGCCCCCTTGGGTGAACTACAGCATCAGGGAATCAGGCCATGCTCATTCACCTGAGCAGAGATGCTGCAGGGGCATGGGAGCAATTGCCAACAGTAACTGGGTCTTCTAGGACTCTCTGCCTCAACTGTTCCTTCTCTCTGCTGCCAGCTTCGATATTCTTCTCTCTCACTGCACATGGGAGGGAAAGATGACCTTGCTCAGCGTTTGAGCTGTCCATCTTACCGCCTCTGTCCCTGGAGAGGCAGCCCTGACACCAAAAATCTAATGGAAGAGACTCACTGGCCCAGCTTGGGTCAGGAGCATACCCTGGGTCAATCACCTGGGCCAGGCAGGTAGATATAGGATGTCTCTAAGAATATGGCAATTTCTGCAGGAGCTTTGTGTGTGTGTGTGTGTGTGTGTGTATGTGTACATGCATGTGCACAGAGAGAAAGACAGGCAATGTATGTTGGGGTCAGATGTCGTTCCCAGGAGAGAAGCTAGTGCTTGGCAGTCAGTTCTAGCAATGCCTGAATATGGGACCCCTTTGCCTGAAAAGGGACTGTGTCAGTGAAAGTAACAGGCATGCAAATACCTAATGAAATGGGTGGGTGGGAAGATGCATGGATGGATGAATGACAGAAGGAGAGAGGGAGCAAGACAGTCTTACTTGCTTTAGGATTAAACATTTTAAAGAATCTAAATGGAAGCTGTCTCCTCATTACCAAATAGGGATGCTAGAAACAACTCTTAATATTTATTAAGTACTTCCTGTATGCCAGGCATTGTTCTAAATTCTTTTCTGCATTAACTTGCTAATTCCCAAGACCATCTTGTGAGATGAATACTATGATGAATACTATAATTCACATCCCCATTTTACAGATGAGAAAACTGAAGCATCTAGAGGTTGAATAACCCCATTCATAAGGGGCAGAGCTAGGATTCAAACCCAAACAGTCCAGCTCTAACCACGAAGCTCTCTGGCCCAGCGCCATGGCTATTGTGAGGATTAAAGCCATCTGGAGGCTACTGAGTGTGTTCAATGACAGTAATTGGGTTATATATATATTTGAGATGGAGTTTTGATCTTGTTGCCCAGGCTGGAGTGCAATGGCACAATCTTGGCTCACCACAACCTCTGCCTCCCGGGTTCGAGTGATTCTCCTGCCTCAGCCTCCCGAGTAGCCGGGATTACAGGCATGCACCACCATGCCTGGTTAATTTTGTATTTTTTGTAGAGACGGGGTTTCTCCATGTTGGTCAGGCTGGTCTCGAACTCCCGACCCCAGGTGATCCGCCCACCTTGGCCTCCCAAAGCGCTGGGATTACAGGCATGAGCCACCGCACCCGGCCATGAGGTAGGATATTTATGCCACATCACTGCTTATATAGAATGAAAATAAAAACAGATTTAAGAAAAGTTAAGCTAAATTCACAGATGTCCAAGCTCCAATAGCTACTGAAAAGAAGGATACTAGAGGTGTGTTTAGGGGCATATTCTGAATTTTCAATGTCCTTTCCTCAAACACACCCCTTTGTGGTGGTCAGAGCCCAGAGCTGGCCAAGGCTAGGTGGATTAAAGAGAGAGATACCAGGTACCATTGGGCCCTGCATAAGGACACTTGACTGAGAGGACCCAAGTGAGGGCTGAAGTTTCAAAAAACCAGCAGAGGCCACTCTCTGTGAGCCTGAGCTCACGTGTGCTAGGCTTGGCCAGTGAACTGGGATCTCCCAGCTGTCCCAGGGCAGCCACTCTGCCTCCAGTTGTCTCTTCCTGCCTTGGTAGAGCCTCTATCTTCTCATTGTGATGCCTGCAGCCTGGAAAATCATGGACAAAAAGCCCTGATTGAAAGGCACTAATTACCCATCATTATTTTCCATGCCGTAATTTGTGCAGAATGAGATTTCAATCAGTTGTCGGGGATCAGCCTGGTTTTGACTAATCTTTCTAACGACAAGATGCTTAATTACAGATTTTTGCCTGAGCTCCAGAGCGTGCAGAGGGAGGCAAGCTCTCGCTGAAGCCACCATGCTCTTGGGTCATCCTGCAGCCCTGGGTCCCAGAGGGCCCCCAAGGGGAGAAAGAGAAAGAAATCATTAGGAAAATATTCCCAAGGAGCCAAATAAAATGGCACCACCACAGAGAGGGGGCCGTGTTAGCAACATGGATATAGAGGGTATCGGGGGCTGCTTTCTAAGTCAACTCATCCTCCAGAACAGGTCACCACTCGCTGTGTCTCTAATGCCCCCATCAACCCCAGCCTCCCCCAAAGCAGCCTGGCATTCTAGTTAGTAAGTTTGAGCAAGTCATTAGTTTCTTGGGGCTGTTCTATTATCTGAAAGTCACCAGGGTAGTCAGAAAAATCTCTGAGAACTTATGATTCAGTGACTCCAGCTGTGCTGAAGTGTGTGTCCAGAAAAATGTGACCTATTGTTGAAAGTTGAAAGATACACATACCCAAGATTCAATCACACAGGAGCATTTTTAAAAAACACCATCTATTAATAAAATAGGCAGTTCAGGCAGGGCACAGTGGCTGATGCCTGTAATCCCAGCACTTTGGGAGGCCAAGATGGGTGGATCACCTGAGGTTGGGAGTTCCAGACCAGCCTGACCAACATGGAGAAACCCCGTCTCTACTAAAAATACAAAATTAACTGGGTGTGGTGGCTCATGCCTGTAATCCCAGCTACTCAGGAGGCTGAGGCAGGAGAATCGCTTGAACCTGGGAGGCGGAGGTTGCGGTGAGCCGAGATCGTGCCATTGCACTCCAGCCTGGGCAACAAGAGCGAAACTCTGTCTCAAAAAAATAATAAAAATAAAAATAAAATAAAATAAAATAGGCAGTTCAGACTACTCAGAGGGAAGGTCAATTTGAATTGATGAAAAATCTGAGTTTAAGTTTTATGTGTGTATGTGTGTGTGTGTGTGTGTGTAATTAATGGATCTCAGTGCACAGAATTGGATTCATCATTATCGCTGGTTCGTAACACTTAACCATTGGCCTACTTGCCCCTGCCTGCCTTCCTGCCTTCCTGCCTTCCTGCCTTCCTGTCTTCCTCCCTTCCTTCCTTTCTTCCTTCCCTACCCTCCCTCCCATGTAATAAGTGCCCATGAATCCGTGTTCAACAGGAAACTGGAACCTTGACAGTAATTCGCATCTAGCCACATGGTCCTCCCCATCCTATCCTCCTGTTAGGGGCGTTCTGTATTCTTTAATGCTATTTTAAAGGAAATTTAGTTATATTAGTTCCAGGTGCCTGAGGGGCTGATTCGTGACGCATAAAGCCTTGCTGGAGGGTCTGGGGATCTGCTTTAATGGATAGCTCTTGACGGCCCCTGGTTAGCAAATTAATTATTGAAATGTACATAAGAATCTCTCAAGTGTTCAGAAACCATTTTTCCTCTGTGGAGTGGATTCCCATGTCAGGCTTGTTTATCCTCTTAATTTGCCCAGCCAGCTTCTTTCCCTCCTGGTCTATGGCAAGTTCCTTGCAGAATCATCCTCAGTTCTAGGTCTGGGGGGCTTGGAGGAGGGAAGGGGTTTGCTGGGTTTAACCACAGGCCTGCCCACTGCTGGACTCTCTCAGAAGAATCACAGCCTCAGGCAACATCCACTGAGTGCTTGCTCATCACCTGCACTGTTCTAAGCATTGTGCCTTCATTGGCTCTTGCTCAACTCTGTGAAGGAGGTACTGTGATTGAGCCCATTTTACAGATGAGGACCCTGAGGTCCAGAGAGGATGACCTGATTACTCAAAGTCAGCAGCAATTGGGGATAGAACTGGCACGTCTGCTACCAGCATGCAGGCTTGTAGCCATTAAGTGGCCCAGCTGCTTGTTCCAGTTCTTAAATGCATGGCCCCAGCAGGGATGAGGCTCTGGGGGCTGTCCTTCAGCCTGACCCAGATTCTTGGATGTGGTGGGTAGATTCTACCCCATAGAGGAAAGCAAGCTAGACGCTTATCAGGCCAGTCCATTCCTCTGTCTGCTGCCCTCTGACCAGCAGCAGGCCACCTAGTGTGGGAAAGATCCTTGAGATTCCAGCGTGAAAAACAATGACAGGCCAGGCATGATGGCTTATGCCTGTAATCCCAGCACTTTGGAAGGCCGAGGTGGGCAGATTACCCGAGGTCAGGAGTTTGAGACCAGCCTGGCCAACATGGTGAAACCCGTCTTTACTAAAAATACAAAAATTAGCCAGGCGTGGGGGCACACGCCTGTAGTTCCAGCTACTCAGGAGGCTGAGGCAGGAGAATCACTTAAAGCTGAGAGGTGGAGGTTGCAGTGAGCCGAGATGGAGCTACTGCACTCCAGCCTGGATGACAGAGCACGACTCCATCTCAAACAAAACAAAACAAAACAAAAAACCGATGATGATCGCTTGTTGATACCCTGAAATCTGTCTTCCTCTAGAAGTCTAAGGAAAAATAGTTCAGCAATTTGAGTTTCATTCAGAACTTTTGAGATTCCCCTGGTCTCTGCATTAGGAAAATCTTCAAACTGCTTTGTGGTCCAGCAGAGCAATGTCCAGCCAAGGCAGAAGAGCCCCCCAGCAAGCTCGGTGTCCCCTGGGGATCAGACTGTGAAAGGAACAGGGTCCCATGCTGGCTACTGAGAAGGCCCGGGACAGAGCTGGGTTGGGGCACGAGGGAGGCTGCGTTTAATCAGATGGGGGTGAAATTGAGGCCAGGGCAGCGCTTGCTAAGCTCCAGTTAGGAGATGAATCAAAGGGAAAATGATGCCCCAAGGGGCTTCGACCACTGACTACTGCCCTTTCAAAGGCTGCTTGGATGGGCGTCTGTTCCCTCCCCATGAAGAGTCAATAGTTATCGATCCGGTGGGGAACTGGGTCCCAGCCAACCACAGATGATGGACTTGACACTCCCCACTCCTCCCCAGAACAAAAGGGTCAGCTGCCTCCTGCCTCATCCTGCAGCTACTCCTCCTGGACACCTGCTTGGCCACCACCCCAAGGCCACCTCTGAAATCTGCAGTGCCAATCTCAGGCCTAGACACCGTCTCCCAACCTTCCAGCTTTCTTGCTGCTTCCTCCTGCTGGACCTCAGCCTCAGCCTCCAGGAGACCACCATCGCCGCCTCTCCATTTTCTCCCAATCCTGTCCTTTCTGACATCACTCCCTTGTCCACCTTCTTCCCTCATACTTCTAAGTCAGTGGTTCTCAGCAGTTTTGCTCCCAGGGAGACATTTGGCAATGTCTGTAGGTTTTGGCTCACATATCTGGGGGCAGGGTGCTATGGGCATTGAGTGGGTAGAGGCCGGGGGTGCTCCTGAGCATCCAGCAGTGCTGGGACAGCCCCACCACATGGAATCACTCAGCCCCAGATGTCAGTAGTGCCAAGGATGGAAACCCAGGTCTCAGCCGCTGGAGATGGGGTGCCCTTGCATTGTCGCACCTGCATCATGAGTTAAGGGGCCTGGAGAACCTTTGTGTCCCAGATTTCTGCTCCCGCCTTGTCCCACAGTTACTATTGCAAACTTTCCTCCTTCTCCTAGTCCTCCTGCCCTCCAGCCCTTGCCTTCACTCCCTGTCCCTCCTACTTCACAGAGTCACTACAGGCTGAGTGGAGGTGGTGTGGGTGGGTTTGGGGGGTAAAAGAGGGCCTCACTCAATGCCCCCCTCTGCCACCTACAAACTTCTCATCTGTACAGCCAACCTTCCCTCTCACTTTTACTGAATAAGCTATTTATCTTTTTTTTTTTTTCTGAGACGGTGTCTCGCCCTGTCACCCAGGCTGGAGTGCAGTGGCACAGTCTCAGCTCACTGCAACCTCCGCCTCCCGGGTTCAAGTGATTCTCCTGCTTCAGCCTCCCGGTAGCTAGGACTACAGGCGCATGCCACCATACCCAGCTAATTTTTGTATTTGTAGTAGAGATGGGTTTTTGCCATGTTGGCCAGGCTGGTCTTGAACTCCTGGCCTCAAGTGATCTGCCCACCTTAGCCTCACAAAGTGCTGAGATTACAGGCGTGAGCTACCACACCCGGCCGGATTCCTTGCAAACTCTTACAAGATCCTCTCATGATGGCATCACTTCTTCCAGTGGTACCCCACCCTTAAGAATCACACCCATAAGAATCACACCCTTAAGAATCAACACCCTTAAGAATCACAACTGCACCACCAAAACCAAACGAAACCTCCCTGTAGATTTCTTGGGCCCTGCCTGCAGAGACGCTTCTTCAAAATATGACATCAGTGGGATCAGGTCTAGGAAGCCACCTGTTCACCAAGCCCCTCAGCTGCCTCCGATGAAGATTGAAGTACAGTTTGCAAAAAGCTGACATGGATTTTGTGTCTTCAGCCTTTAAGTGTTGATTTTGCTCTCTACCACTAATATTTAACATCGGGTAGCCATACGATTCATGATCTACTTCAGGGAGAGAAGTGGGGGCGGTGATGGTAATGACACTGGGCCAGCAGTAGGACCGAGATTGCTCAGGGCCAACTGGGAGGTATGGATACCTAATTTTTAAATATCTTAAATTCCTTACATTCTCAACACACCCCTTTCTCATCAAAGAAGCTGACAATTAGTACCGACAACAATAAAACATTCCTTCCCCACGCCACAGCCTCCAAGTCCAGGAGGGCACGCTTTGTTTACAAGATAGCTGGTGCTGCCTGAAGGTTTTCATGAAGGCACCCCTGCTCCACCCAGTCCTCTACCCTTCATGGCCAATTTTCCTGAAAGAATTGTCTGCATTCACTACTTTCAGCCATTGCAATGAGGCTTCTGTCCCCACCATGCGGCAACCCCACTCTGGTGAATGTCCCCAGCCACTTCCTGACTGCTAAGTGCAGGGATACTTGCCCCTTGTCACTCCACCTGACCTTATAGGATGGAATCTGCTGCCCACTGCCCTTCTAGATGGCTCTGCTCATCCCATTTCCATGACGTGCTCTATTTTTTCCTTTTCCCACACCTCTGGTTACATCTTCTCTGTCTTCTTGGACTTCTTTCCCTCTGTCCCACCTTTATATATATATATATATATTTTTTTTTTTTTTGAGACGGGGTCTCTGTCACCCAGGCTGGAGTGCAGTGGCACAATCTCGGCTCACTGCAGCCTCTGCTTCCTGTGTTCAAGCAATTCGCCTACCTCAGCCTCCCCAGTAGCTGGGATTACAGGCATGTGCCACCACGCCTGGCGTGAGCCACTGCACCTGGCCTGCTTTTAAATTTTTCATTGGAATGAATGAACACATGAGGTCCTGGGGGATAAGGACAGATGGAGGGAGTGGGCAGGTCTCCCAGAGGATCTGGCCTCTCCAGTAACTTTCTTTCCCCTGCCTGGTGCATCAGGAACCAGGCAGCCCAGAGAGCACTGTGCCTCTCTCCCCCTCTGCTTCCAGAGAGTTCTCTATTCTGACACTTTATAGGTTAAGAAATAACAGCGAGGCTGGGGGTGGTGGCCCATCCTCTAATCCCAGCACTTTGGGAGGTAAAAGTAGGGGATCACTTGAGGTCAGGAATTCAAAACCAGTCTGGCTAGCATAGTGAACCCCTGTCTCTACCAAAAAAACAGAATACAAAAATTAACCAGGCGTGGAGGCACGCGTCTGTAATCCCAGCCTCTCGGGAGGCTGAGGCAAGAAAATCGCTTCAAACCAGGAGGCAGAGGTTGTAGTGAGCCGAGATCGCACACCTGCACTCCAGCCTGGGCGACAGAGCCAGACTCTGTCTCAAAAAAAAAAAAAAAAAAGAAAAGAAAAAGAAAAAGAAAGAGCAGTGACAGGATTCCAGGATTTGGAACTCTGGGTGGCAGTCAGACATTGTCTGCATTTTGGGGGGTTGGAAAGATGAGGTCCCTGCCTGGAGCAGCTCTTGCCCAGGCCCGGTAGCAGAGAGGCAGAGTGCTGTGAAGCAACGAACGTGGACCTGCAGTCAGGTTCGGACTGCAGCTTCTCCCAGGACTCAAGTGAATGGGACAGGCTCTGAGCTCCAGCCTTTTCCTTCTGTAAGGTGGGGTAGGAGGGCAGAGTGGACAGGCTGTGAGGATTAAATAAGATGGCACGGAAGAAGGTGTCTCACATGCAGCTGGGGCTTGATGGGCAGCCGCTGGTATCGCCCAGCCTCTGAGAGGGGAAGCTGGGCGACTCCTGAGAGTGAGGAAAACATGCAGAAGAGCCTGGAAGGAACTTTCAACCCAGAAAAGAAGCTGTGGCCTTCTGGGGGTCTTCATATAGTCTGAAAATATGAAGAATGAGAGAATGAATGAAGCAAGACCAGAAGCACCGCAGCAGTGCCCCCATCAGCATGGCACCCGCACGGCCCTTTCTGGCGCTCTGTGCACTTGTGTTGGCTTACTGTCTGTTGTTCCTACGAAAGTATGAGCGTCTTGAGATCGTGAGCTGTGCCTGTCATGTTCCCATTATCTGGCCAGCATTTGGCACATAGTAGGTGCAAAAAATACACATTGATAGTTCCTGGAAAAGGCATGCTGAGGAGGCCAAAATAATAGTTATGGAAATGAGGCGGGGCGCGGTGGCTCACGCCTGTAATCCCAGCACTTTGGGAGGCCAAGGCAGGCGGATCACCTGAAGTCAGGAGTTTGAGACCAACCTGGACAATATGGTGAAACTCTCTCTACTAAAAATACAAAAATTAGTCAATCATGGTGGCAGGCGCCTGTAATCCCAGCTTCTCAGGAGGCTGTGAGGCAGGAGAATCACTTGAACCCAGGAAGCAGAGGTTACAGTGAGCCGAGATCACGCCATTGCATTCTAGGCTGGGTGACACAGTGAGACTCCATCTCAAAAAAAAAAAAAAAAAAAAAAAAAAAATCATGGAAATGAGAAAGCTGGAGGACTGAAATTACTAGATACCCCTGAGTTGAGACTCAGGCTCTAAATTAATAGCAGGCTTCCTGCACCAACCCTGATAGTTAATAGTGGGCTTCCCACACCAACCCTGTTAGAGGCCAGCATCTGCTTTGCTTCCCTTTCAGCCCTGAGGGTCTTCATCCAGGGCCTGGAGGTGGGGCCCAGACACTGCAGGATGCAGGATACTTTTCATCCTTCTGAATCAAGGAGGGGAGCAGAAGAGGAAACCAAGGCTTGGGGAGCAAACTGCTGCCCACTCTGGTGTCCTTCAGGGTTGTCCAGCCATGAGACAGGTGCGAGGAGGCAGTTGGGCAAACTGTGGCCTGCCCTCTCCTGGGAGGGGCTGGGAGCTTTCCATTTACTTTCTTTGGGGCAAATGCCTCTATCCATCAAGGCACAGATCTGAAACAGGTGACATAGAGCACTTGCTCACTACATCATCACTGCTGTAATTACTGTTTATGTCAAGTGTATCTCCTGAGATCTCTGGAGCCCTCTGCAGCCTGGGGAAGGTTTGGGCTGAAGGCCCCTGGGATCTGGGAGCTGTCTTGCTCAGCAGGGTTTTTCACAGAGCCCTAGGATCTTCCTGTGAAAAGCAAAACCTAAAGCGGCCATCAGGAAAGCAGGAGGGGATTAAAAGTTATGGTGCGGTCAGCTCTATTCTACCTGCCTCGTGGAAGGGTGCCTGAGGAGCAAGGTGCGCCCCTGCTGGCTCATCACATGCCCCTGCAGATGATGGCCTGCCAGGCTGATGGTCTTTCCTGGGGACTCCACTGGTGGTTGGGAAGAAGGTGTGTGGCAGTGCCCAGGGAGTTGATCACAGAGATGTAGAAGGGCCTGGAGGAGATTCTCAACCAGGGGACTGGGGATTACAGGAGGGTGTCTCCGAGGACTCAGGGACATTCCACGGGAAACAGAAGAGACCCAGGAGTCTCTGTCTTCACACACTGCATTTTGGGAGTTGGTGAACTTCTGGAGAGTAGGAGCCTTAGGTTATCTTTTATCTTTGTGTCTGTAGCTCCCAGCTTCTGGTCTATGGGAAAGTGAGTTCCTTGACTCTGGCCATAGTCAATGGCAGCCCCTCAGGAGGGGTTAATTAATTAATTAATTAATTAATTTTTGAGACAAAATCTTGCTCTGTCGCCCAGGCTGGAGTGCAGTAGCCCGATGTTGGCTCACTGCAACCTCCGCCTCTTAGGTTCAAGTGATTCTTGTGCTTCAGCCTCCCGAGTAGCTGAGACTACAGGCTGGTGCCACCATGCCCGGATAATTTTTGAATTTTTTGTAGAGACAGGCTTTCACCATGTTGGCCAGGCTGGTCTTGAACTCCTGACCTCAAGTGATCCACCCGCCTCGGCCTCCCAAAGTGCTGGGATTACAGGCATGAGCCACCACGCCCAGCCACGAGGGGTTAATTTGTATTAACCATTAATGAGACCAGGGACAGTGGAGGCCTCTCCCCACCATAAGGTTGCACAGACACATTTTGTGGCATTGTTATTTGGCCATGGGTTGCAAGATGCAAGTGGGCTCTGTGGGTGTGATAAGAGGGAGAGACCATCCCTGCCACCCAAGAGTCGTCTTTCCATTGGCGGGCTGTCCTATGACCTCCCTATCCTTTGCTCCTCTCCAAGATCTTTCCCTCATTCCTTTCACCTGCTCCAGGCATAAGCATGAGCCTCCTCTCTACCTCCATAGGGGAGGCTCAGGGAGTGAGGCAGCCAGTTGAGGACAGGGACAGATCAACACCACCCAGGCCACCCTCAGACCCAATCCTGGCTGGAATGTGACCCACAGCTGGGTTTCCCTGAACACACACCTTAATCTCCCAGGTGTGAGCTCAGCTGTCTTTCTTGTCCATGTTGAGAGAAGGACAGGTCCTCTCCCTTCATCCTGGGAGCTGGAATATGGGAGGGGAGCACCCTTGCCCGCCTTCTCCTCCACCAGCATGGCCGGGGTGGAGGGGCTTGGTTTACGGGAAACATTCTGTTATCCCACACAGTGATCTTGCCATACTGGTAATTCACCTGGATTTTGTGGGTGGGTGGGGAGGCTTAGTGGGTAGAAATAGCTGCAGGATGCTCAGGGTTGGGGTTAGAATGCTCCCTCAAGCTTTCCAATGGAGACATGTCTCTTGGGGGACAGGCAGGCTGGGTAGAAGCTGGCCTGCTCGGGTTCTATGAAGGGAAATGAGAGAGTGGGGGTTTGGGAGCCACCTTCCAGACATGCCTTCTGGTACCAGCTCTGGACCAGTGGCAAAACCCAGAGGGCAGCCAATCTGGCTGGTACCTTTGCCACAAGATTCCTTCTTGAACTGGCCAAATGACCTGTTGCCTCTGGTTCCGATCTTAGTGAAGGTAGGGGTCCCAGGGAAGCTCTAAGCCAGGTCACTGTACTTAGAGTCTCTGGGCCAAAGCTGGACTGCCAGGACTGTTACATTGTAGCCATTGGCTGGGTGCGGTGGCTCACACCTGTAATCCCAATACTTTGGGAGGCCGAGGCGGATGGATCACCTGAGGTCAGGAGTTCGAGACCAGCCTGGTCAATATGGTGAAATCCTGTCTCTATTAAAAATACAAAAATTAGCTGTGCATGACGGCGGGTGCCCGTAATCCCAGCTACTTGGGAGGCTGAGGCAAGAGAATCGCTTGAACCCGGGAGGTGGAGGTTTCAGTGAGCCGAGATTAGGCCATTGCACTCCAGCCTAGGCGACAGAGCGAGACTCCATCTCAAAAAAAAAAAAAAAAATTGTAGCCATTGTGTATTATTGTTATGCAGGAAGGTTGGCCAAACATTTTGGCTGACTAGTTTCCATCTTGTGTCACCCTCAAACTAGAAATTTGCAAAGCACTAGAGTGCCTAATCTGAAGGTTTTTTGTTTGTTTGTTTGTTTTTGAGATAGGGTGTTACTGTACCACCCATGCTGGAATGTAGGGGTGTGATCATAGCTCACTGCAGCCTTAAACTCCTGGGCTCAAGCAATCCTCCCTCCTCAGCTCCTGAGTAGCTGGGACTACAGGCATACACTATCATGCCAGGCTAATTTTTTTTTTAACAGACGGGGTCTCCCTATGTTGCCCAGGCTGGTCTCAAACTCCTGGCTTCAAGCGACGATCCTCCCCGCTCAGCCTCCCAAAGTGCTGGGATTTACAGGTGTGAGCCACCACACCTGGACCGCTGAAGTTTATTGATCAAAATAAAGTTTCTTTGAGGCCTCCAAAGGTTCTGGAGGTAATGCCAGAAACTTGCTCCCAGCTGTGCCGAGGGGAGACCAGTTGACCTTCTCCACCATTATTTTATCGCACCAAAGCCTTAGCATAGAGCCCTTCCCAGCCACCCTACCTGCGGGGCTGGACTCGCCCACCACACCCACCGCACCTTGCTGGGGCTGACTTCCTGATTTGTGTCCACAGGCTGCTGAACAGGATGTCCTCGGACGACAGGCACCTGGGCTCCAGCTGCGGCTCCTTCATCAAGACCGAGCCGTCCAGCCCGTCCTCGGGCATCGATGCCCTCAGCCACCACAGCCCCAGTGGCTCGTCCGACGCCAGCGGCGGCTTTGGCCTGGCCCTGGGCACCCACGCCAACGGTCTGGACTCGCCACCCATGTTTGCAGGCGCCGGGCTGGGAGGCACCCCATGCCGCAAGAGCTACGAGGACTGTGCCAGCGGCATCATGGAGGACTCGGCCATCAAGTGCGAGTACATGCTCAACGCCATCCCCAAGCGCCTGTGCCTCGTGTGCGGGGACATTGCCTCTGGCTACCACTACGGCGTGGCCTCCTGCGAGGCTTGCAAGGCCTTCTTCAAGAGGACCATCCAAGGTGCGTGGTGGGCCTCGCGGAGCCTGGGCGCAGGGTTGGGGGTGGCAGCCGTGCCTGCGGGTCCGGCAGAAGCCCTAGGAATTCCCAGAGACTGCCAATTCTGGGCGCTGTTGGAGCGGTACTTCTGTGGGGCGCCTTTTCCCTTGCTCAGGGCTTCTCGTTCTGGCACTGGACAGCTGCAAGACTGTTGTTGAGATGACATGCGTTCCCCACCCCCTCAGTCCCCCCATGCAGAGCCCCAGAAAACCAAAAGAAAATCCACAGGAATGCCAAACCCTGGGTGCTTCTCACTGGTATGGAGTACACTGTCAAATGTGTGTCCCTCAAAAAGTTTATTTTGTGCGGGGGAAAAATATAACATAATTTGCCCTGCAATTCCAGACTTACGGGACATACAAAGCGTCCCTCACCTTGTTTTTGTCTTACTTATACAAGTAAAACGCCAGACGTGGTGACTCATGCCTGTAATCCCAGCACTTTGGGAGGCCAAGGCCAGAGGATAGCTCAAGGCCAGGAGTTGAGACCAGCCTGGACAACACAGTAAGACCCCATCATTATTATTATTTTTTTTTAATTAATGCATGGTGGCACACACCTCTAGTCCCAGCTACTTGGGAGGCTGAGGAGGGAGGATCATTTGAACCCAAGAGTCTGAGGCTGCAGTGACCTGTGATGGCACCACTGCCCTCCAGCCTGGAAGACAGAGCGAGACCCTGTCTCAAAATAATAATTAAAATAATAATATGTGAGTATTTTCTCATTGTAGAAGACTCAGACCTGTTGGAATCAGGACAGGAACTCATCCTGTCTGGATCCCAGTTTGACCTATCTTTTAAGACCTACCTTTCTTCCTTCCTTCCTTCCTCCCTTCTTCTCTCTCTCTCTCTCTCTCAACCCATCCTGTCTGGATCCCAGTTTGACCTATCTTTTAAGACCTGTATTTTCTTTCCTTCCTTCTTTCTTTTCTTTCTTTCTTTCTTTCTTTCTTTCTTTCTTTCTTTCTTTCTTTCTCTCTTTCTTTCTTTCTTTGTCTTTCCTTCCTTCTTTCCTTCCTTCCTTCCTTCCTTCTTTCCTTCCTTCCTCTCTCTCTCTTTCTTTCTGTCTCTCTCTCTCTCTTTCGATGAGAGTCTTGGGCCAGGCACACTGGCTCACATCTGTAATCCCAGCACTTTGGGAGGCCAAGGTGGGCCTTGAGGTCAGGAGTTCAAGACTAGCCTGGCCAACGTGGTAAAACCCCATCTCTGCTAAAAATACCAAAAAACAAACAAACAAAAAATCAGCTGGGTGTGGTGTCACGTGCCTATAATCTCAGCTACTAGGGAGGCTGAGACAGGAGAATCGCTTGAACCCGGGAGGTGGAGGTTGCAGTGAGCCAAGATTGGGCCACTGCACTCAGGCCTGGGCAACAGAGTGAGACTCCATCTCAAAAAGAAAGAGAGATAAGGTTCTTGCTATGTTGCCCAGGCTGGAGTGCAGTGGCTATTTATAGGCACAATTATTGCACACTGCAGCCTTGAACTCCTGGGCTCAAGCCATCCTACCACCTCAGTTTCTCAAGTAGCTAGAACTACAGTCGCTGCCACCACGCCCATAAGCTTTTTTTCAATACATTTACATATCAGCTGAGTCACATTCCAATGGCCATGGGGGTGGCAGCCTCTTTCTGTGGGTACTAGAGTGAATCACTCTGACAAAGGAGTGCAAGAACCCTGGTGGGTTGCTCTGTAAAGTCACCACGAGGTGAATTGGGGAGAATAAATTGGGGAGAATGGTGGGCCTGCCCCCACAGGGCTGTCATCAAATTCATGGCAGAGAGAGACCACTGGGACCACTGGTGCACATCACCACACCCAGTTAATTTTATCTTTAATAGAGATGGGGTCTCACCATGTTGCCCAGGCTGGTCTCGAACCCCTGGGTTCAAATGATCCACTTGGGCCCACTTTGGCCTCCCAAAGTGCTGGGATTACAGGCCTGAGCCACCGTGCCTGGCCGATAGCTGTGACTGTTAATTGCATCAGGCCCTGGGTAGAGCACTTTCATTCAGTTAGTCAAGTATCTGTTGAGCACCTACAAAGCACCAAGCCAGGCTGTAGGTACTGGTGATAGGATAGACAAAATCCCTACTCATGCAGGTCACTGCAGTGAGCTGGTGCCATCCAACTGGCACAAAAACTGCAGACCAGACAGGAGAACACCCAGGAACCACCCATCCTGCCCTGCATCAGATCCCTTTCCAGGGCCCTGCCTTGCTGTCCCCAGAATGTACCTACCCCATTCATTTCCCTTTAAGAAGAGGCAGGCTAAGCTTCCCCGGGATGATTCTGTTTATTCAACAAATATTTATGTGTTTAAGTTTCTTCAGATGGCAATCTATTTATGAAACCAATTGCAGACATTAAGATTGGATATATTTCCACTTCCACATATGAGTTGAGATGGTGTGGTGCATTGGCTAACCACCAGGGCTCCTGGTCAGAGAGTTCCATCATCGTCCCCTTATAGCTGCACCTTGGGCATGCTGCCTGTTTCTCTCTGTGCTTCAGTTACTTCCTCTAAAAAGTGAGATGTCAGCTGGGCGTGGTGGCTCACGCCTGTAATCCCAGCATTTCAGGAAACCGAGGAGGGTGGATCACTTGGGGTCAGGAGTTCCAGCCCAGCCTGACCAACATGGTGAAACCCTGTCTCTACTAAAAATATAAGAATTAGCCAGGCATGGTGGCAGGTGCCTGTAATCCCAGCTGCTTGGGAGGCTGAGGCAGGAGAATCGCTTAAACCCAGGAGACAGAGGGTTCAGTGAGCCGAGATGGCACCACTGCACTCCAGCCTGGGCAACAGAGCAAAAACCCGTCTCAAAAATAAATAAATAAATAAATAAATAAATAAATAAATATTTAAAAAATAAAAATAAAAAGTGAGATATTGTTCCTACCTTATAGAGCTGTTAAGAAGCTTACATGAGTTAATATATATAAAGCACTTAGAATATAGCCTAGCACCTAGTAAGTGCCAAACAAATGTTTGTGATTATTATTTTCACTTTAACAATATAATTTAAGACATATTATTATGAAAATAACAGACACATTTATCTTATAGAATAAGCTTTGTAATCTACATATATTTAAATAAAACAATAATTGTTTTGATCTAACAGGACTCAGATTATTTTAGCTATTTTAGTTATAAATTTCTTTTTTCTTTTCTCTTTTTTGAGACGGAGTCTCACTCTGTCACCCAGGCTGGAGTGCAGTGGTGTGATCTTGGCTTACCACAACCTCTACCTCCTGGGTTCAAGTGGTTCTCCTGCCTCAGCCTCCCAAGTAGCTGGGATTACAGGTGCTGGCCACAACACCCGGCTAATTTTTTGTATTTTTAGTAGAGATGTGGTTTCACCATGTTGGCTAGGCTGGTCTCAAACTCCTGACCTCAAGTGATCCACCTGCCTCAGCCTCCCAAAGTTCTGGGATTACAGGCATGAGCCACTGTGCCCGGTCATAAATTGATTTATTTCTTAAATGAGCCCTTTTACAAAAATAAACATGATAAAAAATTCTAGCAGTGCAAAACCGTAGAGCAAGTTTTCCTGAAACCCCAGACCTCAGTTTTCTTAAATATCCCAGAAGGACCCCTTTACCATCTTTGTCAAGCAAATATTTTTTGAGCATCGTCTGTATCCGGCACTGTGCTGGCCTCCAGGACATAAAAATGAATGCACCCTGGTCTCTGCCCGCTGTATACACCCTGAGTCTGAGTCTGGGGGAAGGCCCTGGGATCTCTGTATTTGAAAAGCACTGCATGGTGATGCTGTCTCTTGCCTCAGCCAGGAATGAGAACCTCCAGTCTGATGGTTTTTACACAAATCATTAGATATTTGACAAACATAAATGTTTAAGTCAACTGAAGTTACCGAGATAACAACATTTTTCTTTCTAAATTGGAAGGTGGTCTTGGAGAGGTTGCCATTATTTTAGACTCTTTGAGGTCAGTTTTTGAATAATTGCTTGTTAGAAGACAGTCACATTTTCTTCTCACCATGTTGTTCTTAGATGGGCTGGAGAGTTTTGAATCACATTTTTTGAAAGCAGAGGTTAATGTGTGTAAACTCAGAAATCCTATTGCATGCTTGACAGAGGCCCAGTTGTCTGCGAATGTTCTCAGCAAGTCAGGAGTCCACATGAAAGATTTGTAAATAGTCTTAATTACTTGCTACCACGAAAAGGATAATGATCTCTTCGTAGAAGTCAAAAGACGAACAGCAGCATTTGTGCAGTTGGAACTGAACTGCTGCAGCCTCTTCTCTTTCCACAAGGAGAGTTTCAAGTTCGTAACCAGAAAGAGGTTTATATTCAGGACAGGGAAAAGTAAACTCAAGGCTGACAGGTTGCTCTGGTTATTTTATTAACTCTTTGGTTTTGTTCTAACAAAGATTTAGGTTTTGTTGTTGTTTTTTTTTTGAGACAGAGTCTCGCTCTGTTGCCCAGGCTGGAGTGCAGTGATCTCAGCTCACTGCAACCTCCACCTCCCAGTTCAGCTTCCCAAGAAGCTGGGATTACAAGCATGCACCACCACGCCCGACTAATTTTTGTATTTTTAGTAGAGACAGGGTTTCATCATGTTGGCCAGGCTAGTCTCGAACTCCTGACCTCAAGTGATCCTCCCACCTTGGCCTCCCAAAGTGCTGGGATTATAGGCATGAGCCACCATACCCAGCCAGATTTTGTTGTTTCTAAACATAGCAACTGTAGAAAATCTGGAAAACTAGGAAAAGTACAGAGAGGAGAAAAATGACCTAGAATTGGACAACCACAGAGACAAACTCAGAACTCAGTGAATTCTTTGAGTCCCTCTCTGAGTAAGGTGCAGAGGGGGAACAGGAGAGAAAGGGACGTGGTTCTGTCCCTAAGAAGCTGGAATCTGTTGTGGGTTTTTTGTTTTGTTTTGTTTTTGTAGAGATGAGGCCTTGCTATGTTGCCCAGGCTGGTCCCAAACTCCTGGCCTCAAGCAATTCTCCTGCCTCAGCCTCTCAGAGTGCTTAGGATTAGAGGGAGGAGCCACTGCGCCTGGCCCAGGTAGCTGCAATCTACTGCTTAGTGCCCATGAGTCTACAGGCGTAGCACTGTGCTCCAAACCAGGACATAGTCTCCTAAGCACCTAATATTCAGGTCATTTTTTTTTTTTTCAGTCCTATTGTGTGGACAGAGGGCTTAAGTCATGGAATGAGCCATTCGCAAGTGCCTGTAAATGCTTGGAAATCTCTGAAAATTGGGCCAGGTGTGGTGGCTCCTGCCTGTAATGGCAGCACTTTGGGAGGCTGAGGCAGGAGGATCCCTTGAAGCCAGGAGTTCCAGCCCAGCCCAGCTTGTGTAACAAAGCGAGACCCCTATCTCTACAATAAATTTTTTAAAAATTAGCTGGGTATGGTGGCTCATGCCTGTAATCCCAGCTTCTTGGGAGGCTGAAGTGGGAGGATTGCTTGAGCCCAGGAGTTTGGAGGCTGCAGTGAGCTATGATCCTGCCACTACACTCCAGGCTGGGCAACAGAGCTGGAGTTTCTTTAAAAAAAAAAAAAAAAAAAAGGCGGCCGGGCGCGGTGGCTCACGCCTGTAATCCCAGCGCTTTGGGAGGCCAAGGCAGGTGGATTACCTAAGATAAGGCGTTCAGGACCAGCCTGGCCAACAGGATGAAACCCTATCTCTACTAAAAAATACAAAAATTAGCTGGATGTGGTGGCGCATGCCTGTAATCCCAGCTACTTGAGAGGCTGAGACAGAAGAATTGCTTGAACCCAGCAGGCAGAGGTGGCAGTGAGATCTTGCCATTGCACTCCAGCCTGGGCAACAAGAACGAAACTCCGTCTCAAAAAAAAAAAAAGAAAGAAAGAAAAGAAAAGCTCTGAAAATCATGTTAATCACATTACCTCACACCCTACCTCTTCCTTAGATCACTTCCTTCTGCTCAATCCAATGGTTGTACTAATACGGAAAGAAATTTTGCAGAAACAAAGATGTCGTGATAGATTTAGGGAGAAAGACTAAGATCGAGTCATTCCTTCTCCACCAATCTTTTTTTTTTTTTTTTTTTTTTTTTGAGACAGAGTCGTACTCTGTCACCCAGGCTGGAGTTCAATGGAGCGATCCTGGCTCACCGCAAGCTCCGCCTCCCAGGCTCAAGCAATTCTCCTGCCGCAGCCTCCCAAGGTAGCTGGGATTACAGACGTGCATGACCACACCCAGCTAATTTTTGTATTTTCAGTAGAGACGGGGTTTCACCATGTTGGCCAGGCTGGTCTCCAACTCTTGATCTCAAGTGATCCACCCACCTCAGCCTCTCAAATGTTGGGATTACAGGCATGGGCCACTGCACCCAACCCACCAATCTTTATTGAGCCCTCATTATGTGCTTGGCTGGTGGTACAATGGGGGTGGGAGGGAAGAGGGGGAAGATGGGCAAACTATAGCCTGTAAGCCGGCTACCCTTGGTTGTATAAATCAAGTTTTGTTGGAACACAGCCACACCTATTTGTCTGTATATTGTCTATGGCTGCTTGAGCGTTACAACAGCAGAGCTGAATAGTTGCAATAGTGACAGCCTGATCCACAAAACCTGAAACACTCCTCTGCACTACATTGAACTAGGCAGATTCAGTCCCCTGGCTCTCAGAGACCTATAATCAACTGCTAGTAGTGCATGTTAGTGTTTATTCCAACCCTGCCCAATTCTATGCTATGAAAGGGAGGTTTTTTTGTTGTTGTTGTTCTTTTTTTGTTTTTGTTTTTTTTGTCGCTGGGGGCTATGATGACACTCACTGAGAATAGATGAGCTCATAGACAGATGAAGGCACCTTCCTGAAGGAACAGAATGGCTCCAAGTCAGAAGAGATAGACCTCAACCTGATTGCATTTACTCACATATCTAAAGAAAAAAAAATGCCAATTAACAAGGATTGGCCAGTCCTGGAGGCATAGAAAAAACAGACATACTTAGGCAAAGCCACCACTCCTAGGAAAAAGGAGTCTTAGCCTAGGGACAGCCTGATGTGATTAAACATTCCGTTTATCTGATTAATATCTTTCTGGTTAGGATCTAATTCCCCTGCAGGTCTTCTGCAAGGAGTGAATTTGCAGGTCAGGCAGACAGATCAATTTCTCCTTGTATGTGTGCTCTCTTTGCACCACATCCCTGAGCTTATACATCAGGTTCCTGAATTTAGGCACTAGGAGTGCCTGTGAGAGATGGAGCCACTTTCTGTGGCTGGAAAAGTCAGCTGCTTCTGGGACTTAGGGCTAAGTGACACTGACTCCACCATAATGAAAACCTTTGTAATAACCTTGACCCTGTCACCCTGTGTCTCTCTCAGCAATGACTCTGCCTCCTGTTTTATTGAGAAACTAGAACTCCCTCAGCTTCCTGCTGCCAAACTGATGAACTCTCTTCCATGTCCACAGCTGCTTCCGTTCACTGATTCCGCAGCTATTTCTTGCAGCTCACTCACTGCTGGAAGAGATGTCTCCTACCCCAGGCTCAGCTCTTCTCTGGCTTTGAATCCTACCTCCTTCCTTCCTCCTGAGAACCTCTCGCCTATTACCTCCTCTCCTTTGTCTTCCCCTGCTCATTTTCTAAAGTCTCCTTCCTTCCTTCCTTCCTTCCATTAGCATTCAACTATCTCTAGTATCTCCAATCTTGTAAAATATATATCTCCTCTACCTTCAGCTTCCTGGTTCTTCCTCTCTTCCCCCTCTCAGTTCTTGACCCAGCTTCTGTGCCCAGCATCTTCCTTCTCATGTCCATGGCTTCAGTTGTCTCTGAAATCAGGATGAATGCTAATTCCATAGGTCTTGCTGTCATCCTCTTCCCCAAGCTCCATTCCTTTCACATCTAATGAACATTTCCACTTGGATGTCCCAGAAGCACCCCAGTTGCATGAAGTCTTAAACAGAAGCGGTTTTCCTTCCATTACCATTTCTCCTTGTGTTCCCAATACAGTGCCTGCATCAGCCCTCCATGTTCAAGCCAGACACCTGGGTCTTACCTTTAACTCTGCTTCCTGTCCCAGTGCCCACCCCCGCACCACCCCAGACTAACATCCCAGTGGCCAAGTCTTGTTCATTCTCCCTCCTTCAGATCACTTGACCCAGCAGCTTGTCTTCCTTCCCCTGCTTTAGCGCAGGCCACCACTGACTCCCACCGCTTCCTACCTGTTCTCCCTGCTGCTAGACTCGGCCGTTCCCAGCCTGAACACACATCTGACCATGTCTCCCTTCTTTCTTGTGGGGAGAATCGAAGCTCCAGAACATGGCCGAGGACGCCCTCTGGGATTGCCCTATGTCTCATGCCACTCTCTTTTGCATGCTGTGGTCACCCTGATTGCTCTGTTTTCTAGTTACCAGATTTTATTCCATGCTTTCAATTTCTAGACTTTGCATATACTCTTCTCTCTGTTGCACCTACTCCCAACTTCTACTCCCAGCTTGTGTCCCTTAGGTCTCCAGTTAGTGGGCATTTCCTCCAGGAAGCCTTCTCTGATTCTCTCCTGTCATTCCTCCTGGATGCCCTGAAAAGTTTCACCCATCACGCCACACTTATCCCACTGTATGGTTATTGCCATTTTTTTGTCTGATACCCCAAGAAGATTACAAGCTCCTAAGGCACAGGGTTACATTTACTTACCTTTTTTTTTTTTTTTTCTTGAGACCGAGTCTCCCTCTTGTTGTCCAGGCTGGAGTGCAATGACGCAATCTTGGCTCACGCAACCTCCGCCTCCCAGGTCCAAGTGATTCTTCTGCCTCAACCTGCAAATAGCTGGGATTACAGGCGCCCACCATCATGCCTGGCTAATTTTGTATTTTTTTTTTAGTGGAGACGGGGTTTCACCATGTTGGCCAGGCTGCTCTCGAACTCCTGGTCTCAAGTGATCTGCCAGCCTCATCCTCCCAAAGTGCTGGGATTACAGACGTAAGCCACCGCCAGCCCACATTTACTTTGATTTTCACTTAACCCCATGTCCTCTCACAGTACCTGGCATGTAGGAGGTTCTCAGTGTGTCCGAATGCAATGCAATCCCCAAACAAAGTGATCTGCCATTTCCCAGGGAGGACAAACTGAAGAAGTTGGGCCAGTTTGCATTTGTGTAAACTTTAAGGGATCTAGGTAAAATAGTCAGATGTCTGCTTATAACAATATATTATTTAGTTACGCTTGTATATTTTAAATTACCTTATGGAAAACAATATATTATTTTTGAAAAGTTGTTTTTCTACACATATTTTGTGAAGGAAGGCTTATCAAATGAATCTTTGATACAAATGTCTTTGTTTTCCTTCTCTAGAGTTTTTTGAGTCATTTAACACGGTGTTTTAGTGTACTGCCTTCATTTCCATCAGTTAATTGAAATTTTATGAGAATGTATGTGCTGCTATCCCTAAATTTTTTTTATTTTAAGCCATAAGTATATGTCCTACACCATAAGGTGAGTTCTTTTTTTATTTGTGTTGACTTATGATCAGGATATCCACAATGTATCAGGTACATACTGCTTTTGACACCTAACACTTGTAAGATTATTTTCCTGGGAATAACTAAATTTGTGTTAAATTTCTTTACTCCCAGGCCAGGCATGGTGGCTCATGCCTGTAATCCCAGGCTGTGTTTCACTGTGTTGGCCAGGCTTATCTTGAACTCTTGACCTCGTGACCCTCCTGCCTTGGCCTCCCAAAGTGCCAAAGTGCGGGGATTACAGGCGTGAGCCACTGTGCCCAGCAGGAAGCAATTTTTTTTTTTCTCCCCGAGATGGAGTCTCATTCTGTCACCCAGGCTGGAGTGCAATGTCATGGTCTTAGGTCACTGCAACCTCCACCTCCTGGGTTCAAGTGATTCTCCTGCCTCAGCCTCCCGAGTAGCTGGGACTACAGGTGCATGCCACCACACCTGGCTAATTTTTGTATTTTAAGTAGAAAGGGGGTTTCACTCTGTTGGCCAGGCTCGTCTTAAACTCCTGACCTCATGATCCGCCTGCCTTGGCCTCCCAAAGTGCTGGGATTACAGGTGTGACCCATGGCATCCGGCCACAGGAAGCAATTTTAACAGTGCAGTTAGGGCCGTCCAAACCAAGATCGGGGCAAAAGTGCTAGAAGGAGAAGTTAGGCTTGAGGAACTTTCAAAAGTGGATTCAGGCCGGGCACAGTGGCTCACGCTTATAATGCCAGCACTTTGGGAGGCCGAGGCGGGCAGATCACTTGAGGTCAGGAGTTTGAGACCAGCCTGACCAACATGGTGAAACCCTGTCTATACTAAAAATACAAAAATTAGCCAGGTGTGGTGGCACACGCCTATAATCCCAGCTACTTGGGAGGCTGAGGCTGGAGAATTGCTGGAACCTGAGAAGCAGAGGTTGTAGTGAGCCGAGATTGGGCCATTGCACTCCAGCCTGGGCAACAGAGTGAGACTCTGCCTCCAAAAAAAAAAAAAGTGGATTCAGTATTAAAAGGATAGTGACTGGATTGTGGACGCTAAGGGAAGGAGGACTCTTAGATTTCTAATTTAGGCTACCAGGGAGATGGCAAGGCCATTAGGGGGAAAACATAAATACCCAGAAGGAACAATTTCCTTAGCTGGGGGAGTCAGGGTGGGAAGGAGCATGAGATAATGGATAAAGTTTTGGACATATTGAGTTTGATCAGTTCACAGAGACCCTGGAGAGTTTGGAATTAGAGCCCAGAAGCAAAATCTTGAGTGGGGTTTTAAGTCTAAGGAGAGCCTCTAAGGCTGTGGTTCTCAAAGTGTGGCCCTCAGGCCAGCAGCAAAGGCTACACCTGGGAGCTTGTTAGAAATGCAAATTTTGGGCCCCACCCCAGACCTACTGAATCTGAGACTGGGGGGCAAGGCCCAGCAATCTGATTTAGCCCTTCAGGTGAGCTTCATTCAAGCTCAAATTTGAGAACTGGTGTTCTAGAGAAAGCTCTTTAGAAGGAGAAGGGTTTAGGGACCCTGCTGAACAGAAGGAGCATAGGAGGGGCCTTGAAAGGAGATTGAGGAGTGCCGTATTTCATCAGTTCTAAGATGCACATTTTCTCCAAGTAACATCTCTGAATTGGGCTGCCTGTCACAGTTACCATTGACCAGGTGACAGCCGTTCCCTGGTTGTCACTGCACTCAAATGCACCTCAAAAGTTGCAGAGTAGGGGCCAGTGGCCTGAGACAACAGTGAACACTTTCTTAACAAAGCCCTTGATAGTAGAGAGGATGAGTCTGTGAAAAAAACATGAAAACAATGACTGATCAAAAATGATTCAGAAGAGTTAGACTCTGAGATGTTTTAGCAATATTTTAACCAATCTGTTTTTCTTGTGTTTTCTCTTACGTATGTGTAAGAAGGCTATGAGGTCAAATCAAATCTGAAAAAAAGCTCTTTTTTTTTTTTTTTTTTTTTTTTAGACTGGGTCTCGCTCTGTCACCCAGGCTGAAGTGCAGTGGCACAATCTCTGCTCACTGCTGCCTCAACCTCCCTTCAACCTCCCTGGGCTCAAGTGATCCTCCCACCTTGAGCCTCCAAAGTAGCTGGTACCACAGGGGCATGCCACCACGCTCGGCTAATTTTTTTTTTTTTTTGTAGAGATGGGATTTCACCATGTTGTCCAGGCTGGTCTTGCACACCTGGGCTCAAGTGATCCACCGGCCGTGGCCTCCCAAAGTGCCTGGATTACAGGTGTGAGCCTAATCAGTGGATTATTTTTTCTTTCTTGACTGATGCTTAAAATAATGGTGCATCTTACCATTGAAAGCATCTTAGTTCATTACAAACCAGGTGACTAAAAAAACAAAAGAAAGCAAGTACTCCAGAGTTGATGAAATACATATAGAAATAGTCAGAGATTTTGCAAGAGTCCCTGCAGAGAGAAGAGAGATAAAATCTAACAAAATAGTCTGTTTTAAGAGGGTGGCAATGGGTGTCTGCTGCTTCAGGAAGGACCAGGAGGAGAAAGACCAAGAGGAGACAATTGCATTTGGTAGCTGAAAGGTCACTGTTGTGGAATTCTAGGATTCTCTGGGTGGGGGCTCCTGCTTTCGATTCATTTGCATTCATTATCTATTCAACAGACATTAATCGGTTTCCAGGATTGAGATACCATACTTGAGATACAGAAATGAAAAACATAATAATCTCCATTCCCAAAAAGCACGCAGTTCAGAAGGGAGGCCCACAGGTACACCTGTGATTATGAAACACTAAGGTAGCTGCTTTGAGTGTGGGGATGGGGTGGTGGCGAGAAACTTGCGAGCCTGTCTGGGGCAGAAGGGAAGAAAGTGTCACCAAGGAGGCTGTGTGAGAGCTGTGGCTCCAAGGATGTGGAGGAGCTGGCCAGGAGGACCAAATGAGGAGTTTCAGGTAGAGGGAGGCATGGGAGGGCTGGGGGCTCCATGAGATCCATGAACTATTATACTTACTGACAGTTCAGGTCTGCTGGAGCCTACAAACTGGAGGCCTCAGTGAGAGGGGATTAGGGTGGACAAAATTGGAAATGGTCAGATCATAAAGGGCCCGGTAGGCTTTGCCCTGGAGTTTAGATTTTGTTCTCTGCTCTGGGTGGCAAGAGTTGGAGAATTTCTTAAATTTATACTTTAAATTTTTTCTAATTCTTTTCAAAATAAGGTATACAAGTAGTTTAAAGAGTGTAAAAGAAACATAACTTTTAGGCCAGGCACAGTGGCTCACGCCTGTAATCCCAGCAATTTGGGAGGCCAAGGCAGGCGGATCACCAGGAGTTCGAGACCAGCCTGGCCGAAATGGTGAGGAGTTTGAGACCAGCCTGGCCAACATGGTGAAACCCCGTCTCTACTAAAAATACAAAAATTAGCCAGGTGTGGTGGCGGGTGCCTGTAATCCCAGCTACTTGGGAGGCTGAGGCAGGAGAATTGCTTGAATCCGGGAGGCAGAGGCTGCAGTGAGCCAAGACTATGCCACTGTCCTCCAGCCTGGGTGACAGAGCGAGACTTTGTCTCAAAAAATATATATATATATACGTTTTATAATGAAGGATCATAGTCACTGGCCCTACCCATTCTCCTCCCACTCCAATTCAGAGTTAACCATTAAAAAAAAAACTCTCTTCTATCATTTAGTAATATTGTGATTTTATAGCTGTATTTGCTGACAGCAATTTTTACCTTCTTTCTTGACTTGCTGTTATGGAAGATGAGTTAGCTCCAATTACACAACCCATCCCAACACACACACACACGATCATCCCACTGTCCCAATATGGTGATATCACAAAATTTTCTATTTTGCCTGTTGCCATTTCCTTCTTGACATGTCCTTGACTTTTCTCGTGGGTTGTATTCCCTGTTTTCTGGATCCTACCTCTTCCTCTTTTTTGGTTCTTTCCTTCTTTGGGGAAAGCACGTAGTTCATGGGCATCCTTAAAAGGTACAGGAGAGGTAAAATCGGCAATACCTTGTATATGTGGAAATGCCTCTATTCCATCCTCCAACCTTCACATTAGATTCATGTCTTGGCTTGGTACAGAATTCTAGTTGAAAATAATTATTCTCAGCTGGGTGCAGTGGTTCATGCCTGTAATCCCAGCACTTTGGGAAGCTGAGGCGGGTGGATCACCTGAAGTCGGGAGTTCGAGACCAGCCTGACCAACCCGGAGAAATCCTGTCTCTACTAAAAATACAAAAATTAGCTGGGCTTGGTGGTGCACGCCTGTAATCCCAGCTGCTCAGGAGGCTGAGGCAGGAGAATCGCTTGAACCCGTGAGGCAGAGGTTGCAGTGAGCCGAGATCACACCACTGCACTCCAGCCTAGGCAACAAGAGCGAAACTTGCACACACACACACACACAAAAGAAAGAAAGAAAGAAAGAAAGAAAGAAAGAAAGAAAGAAAGAAGGAAGGAAGGAAGGAAGGAAGGAAGGAAGGAAGGAAGGAAGGAAGGAAGGAAGGAAGGAAGGAAGGAAGGAAGGAAAGAAAGAAAGAAAGAAAGGAAAGAAAGAAAGAAAGAAAGAAAGAAAGAAAGAAAGAAAGAAAGAAAGAAAGAAAAGAAAAGAATTGTCCCTCAGAATTTGGACACCATTGCTGCTTTGTCTTCTAGCTCCTGCTGCTGCCGTATCTTGAGTCTTCAATGCCTGACACTTTCTGAGGTTCTGCAGTGTGGCTAGCTTATTTCTTATCTGGATCCCTTGCTTTAGCTACCTAGGTTTCTACTTTCCTCATTCTCTGAGACAGTTCCCACTCCCGTCCTGCCAGTTACTGGACTTTTGGGATGACGCGTATACAGGTGTGCTCCATGTGCCATGATGAGCCAGAGAACCGATAAACTTGTCTGGGAAAGTTGTTAACTGACCTCCAGGGGGCAGGGTGGAGGATAGATTGGAAAGGGAAATGGAGACAGGCTAGTGCAGGACGATGGTCGCAAGGGGTGATGAGTTTGGAACTAGGACTGTTGCAGAAGGGAGGGAGGGAGTAGGTATCAGGAAGTAGGATGAAAAGGATCTTAGGGGTAGATACAGAAAAATCCAGGAGGCCCCTTCATTTCTGACAGGTTGCAGGTGGCTAGTTGTCCCTTTGATGAGACAAGGGATACAGTAAAAGGAACAGGTTGGATGAGGATGGGTTCAAATTGAGAAAGGTGAGGGCCCAGGGGACCTCCAGGTAGACACATCCGCAGGCAGATAGCTATAACGGCATGAGCACTGGCTGCAGATCATTGCCAATTTCGTGATAGTGGAAGCCAGTGGCATGAATGAGATCATCCAGCTCATGGGTGATGGGGAGGATCAGGAGAGCAGAGGGCCCTGGGCAACACAGAGATGAAAGAGATGGTCCCTGTCTCCAGAGGTGCGTAAATAAGGGAGTGGAACTGAGTGACCATCACCCCAGCCCTTTCACATCAGCTGCATAGAGTGGTACCATTTGAGCTCTGTCATTAGCCAGCAGCCTCTGAGCCCACAGGTCCCCGAGAGCTATTTGTCTGAGCTTAGCAACCCCCTTCCTGAGCCTGTGGCAGGGCTGCCCTGCTCCCTGCAGCTGTTCATGAACAGCTGATGGGGATGCCCCTGGGATTTCCTTCTCTCCGGGAAGCACAGGATCAAAGAGAGCTGATAGCGGCGGTTACCCCTCTGCCTTAAGGTCACGGAGAAGTCCAGGTCAGGTTCTACCAGTGCCTGCCTCCCTCCCACAGGCACCGGCAGCATCCACTCTGAGGTCTAGGGACTGGAGGCAGACCTTAATGTTCTCAAATATCACAGTTGGTGGCTAGCCTCGGATCTGACACCTAGAAAAGACTTACTCTGGAATCCTTTGGTTGTATCTACCCTGTAAGACAATCTTGTCCAACCTGTGGCCCGGGATGACTTTGAATGCGGCCCAACACAAATTCATAAACTTTCTTGTAACAGGATGAGTTGTTTTTTTTTTTTCTCATCAGTTATCGTTAGTATATTGTATGCATGGCCCAAGACAATTCTTCTTCAATGTGGCCCAGGGAAGCCAAAAGATTGGACACTCCTACTGTAAGATCTGCCTGAATATAAAAATAAGCAGAGCAGCCATGGTGGCCTGTTTGCCAGTGCCTGCGCTTCACTAAGACCTTCGTATGCTTTCTGTCACTGAATCCGGGGAACTTTTATTTTTTATGTATTTATTTTTGAGACGGAATCTTGCTCTGTCACCCAGGCTGGAGTGCAGTGGCATGATCTCTGCAACCTCTGCCTCCTGGGTTTAAGCGAGTCTCCTGCCTCAGCCTCCCGAATGGCTAGGATTACAGGTGCCCACCACCACGCCTGGCTAATTTTTTATATTTTTGGTAGAGACGGGGTTTCACCATGTTGGCCAGACTGGTGTCAAACTCCTGACCTCAAGTGATCCTCCTGCCTCGGCCACCCAAAGTGATGGGATTAGAAGTGTGAGCCACTGCGCCTGGCCTGAATCTGGGGAACTTCTAGATAAGAACTTTATGAGATGGGGGCTGTACCCATCTTACAGATTAGGAAACTGAGGCTCAGAGAAGTTAGGTGATGTGCCCAAAGTGGAGTCTGCACCTGTCTATACTGACTACACTCCCAGGTTAGAACCTGGAATTTATGCTAACCATTGGCTATGTCCCTGTCCTGAGAGAACTCATCCCCAAAACTGCCACACCTCAGCTGCACGTGTGTGTGCTGCCAATGTCCTATCCCTGTTCCTACACGCCCCTAGGCCCGCCTCAAGAGACCATAGAAATTCTGATGAATTAATCTCATCACTTTATCAAGGAGGCACTTAAAAAAATTACAAAGCAAGGCCGCCAGCCTGGCTTTGCTGGCAGCTAGCCGCTGGGGCCATAAAATAAATTGAAAGGAACCAAAATAAATAAATAATTAGGTCTCTCTCTCTGACACACACACACACACACACAGGCCAACCCCTAAAGGCTGAAGAGCCTGGGTTGGGGACTTGCTGTTAGCACTTGGTCTTCTTGTCCTGGGAGAGCACCAGTGCCAGCTCTGCACACACACTTCCTGACCCCTTGCTCTGAGCAGCAGCCTGTGGCCTATCCTTCTTCAAAAGGTGACAGGTTGGCTGAGCAGCTGAGAGCAAAGCATGGGAAAAGTGAAGAGTGTGCAAAGGGTGTCCCAGGCAGCTGGAGATGTGAAGCCCATGGAGAGCCCTGTGAGCTCCCTGCACAGTGGCTCAGAGCAGGCTGGAGCTGACAGGCTGGGTCCCAGTCCTTGCCGTCCCATACCCCGGATTCTGTTCACCTTCTCCTTTTTTCTTCTCCTTTTTTTTTTTTTTTTTTTTTTTTTTTGAGACAGAGTCTCGCTCTGTCACCCAGGCTGGAGTGCAGTGGCGCGATCTCAGCTCACTGCAACCTCTGGCTCCTGGGTTCAAGCAATCTTTCTGCCTCAGCCTTCAGAGTAGCTGGGACTACAGGTGTGCACCACCACAGCTGGCTAAGTTTTGTATTTTTAGTAGAGACGGGGTTTCACCATGTTGGCCAGGCTGGTCTTGAACTCTTGACCTCAGATGATCTGATTGCCTGGGCCTCCCAAATTGCTGGGATTACAGGCGTAAGCCACCACACCCGGCCCCTCTATCTTACAGATGAGAAAAATCTGTTTACCTCCGGGGTTGCTGGGAACATGAAATCGTCAGGATCTGTAAAGCAGAGCTGTGGCTGCTCCCTGACAAGCACTTGCCAGTGTGAGCTCCTCGTGTGTGCGCATTGAGTGGCTAGGTGTCCCAGGCAGTGGGACTAGAGAGGAGCTGGAGTAGGTGGAGGAGGCAGACAGATACAACACAGGGGACATTAATGGGTTATCAGCACGGAGAAGGAGCGCCTCCCCATGTGGGACCTGGAGAAACAGAGGGTGGAGGGGTAATAGAGAGTCTGTTCTAAGCTGCAAAGCAAAGGCCTGGCAGCCTAGGACATCATGGAGTTCCAGAAAGTGATAGGCAGAGCGAATGGAGGAAATCAGCACATTGAGGCTGCAGAGAGAAGGTGGGCCTGGGTGGGGACGGGCCAAATCCTCCAGTGCCTTCCAAGCCAGGATAAAGGCTTGAATGAATTCGCTTTCATATGTGTTTTCCTCCTTTCTGTTTGTCTTTCGAATTTTACCGGGCTTATATGAATATTGAAATTATTCCCCAAGAAACCACCCAAGCCAGAATGCTCAAAGAAATAGGGCTAGACAAAAGCAGGGAGGGGTACACAGAATCTTCATCCCTTCCCCTTCCCATCACCTCCCATCCTCCAGCACAGAGCATGACCTCCAGCTCCCTCCCTGCAAGAAATGGGATGGGGAGAAAGGTGGTGCCTGCCGGACTTGAGAGAAGGACAGAGAGGGAGAGGGGGAAAGAGGGAGGGAGGATAGCTAGCCTTCACCTGTAGATCTCTGAGGTGCTCTGGAAATAGTTTTCCTCACCAGTAAAAAGGGATGAGAATACTCACTGAGCCTTTGTGAGTACTCAATACAGTTAGGCACATTGAGTAATTTTGCTACCTCAAAGCACTTTGTTCATGATAGAATATGGTTCATGCTTGTTTCCAGAAAATCCGATAGAAAAGGTTTCCGTCCACATCCCACGTGGGGAGGTGGTGACACAGGGAAGCCCAAGGCCACCCTTCTCCCCTACCACCCACCAGGCAACCTCAGCCGCTGCGTCAGCACCAGGCGCCTGTCCTCAGCGGGCAGCACTTCCAATTTCCCCATCCTCCTTGTGAGATACAGGGTGGGACAGGAGCTCTGTGTGGCCTTGGGTAACACACTTCAGCTCCCAGAGCCTCAGTTTCTTGGTCTGTGAAATGGGACACTGATGTGCCTTCAGAGGCTGTTGTGAGGACTGAGGGAGCTGTGCAGATTATGCACATAGTAAGTGCACAATAAATCTTAGCTGCTATTCCTCTGAAGTGGGTAGGGTTTGGTGTGGAGGATTCAGATAGGCAAGCCTCCAGCTCCTCCCTGCTCCCTCAGGAGGTGGGGCTGGAACGAGAGATGTGTTCTAGTTGAGAGATTCTGTTCTGGAAAACCCTGGCTCAGGCTGACCTCAGTGACTTTGGGACAGGAGTTGAAGAGACACAATAACAAAACAGCACTGTGATGTGCTGTTCTTCGTTTATACCTTCCAGTTACCTTTTTTTTTTTTTTTTTTGAGACAGAGTTTTGCTCTTGTCACCCAGGCTGGAGTGCAATGGCGTGATCTTGGCTCACTGCAACCTCCGCCTCATGGGTTCAAGCGATTCTCCTGCCTCAACCTTCCGAGTAGCTGGGATTACAGGTGCCCACCCCTACGCCCAGCTAATTGTTTTTTTGTATTTTTAGTAGAGACAGGGTTTCACCATGTTGGCGAGGCTGGTCTCGAACTCCAGACCTCAGGTGATCCACCTACCTCAGCCTCCCAAAGTCCTGAATTACAGGCATGAGCCACTGCGTCCGGCCACTCCGGTTGCATTTCTTTACCTCCCCGAACTGCCGTCCCCCCATTGCCTTTCTCTCCATTACCAGGCACATTGTAGGTGCTCAACGCATATTTGTTAATAAGAGTCAGCAGGTCAGCGTGCCCAGGGCAGATGACTGTATTAGAAAGGCAGCCACAGCCTCTCCTGACTGGACTGTCAGCCCTCCCAGGAAGAGCACTGGAAGGTCAGTTCAACCTAAATAAGACCTCTGTGTTCACACTGCATAGAAACACTTGGAAAACTCATCTGTAAAATGGGAATAGTATTAGTACTTATTTTCTCTTTCATGGAATTGCTATTGGGAATGACCCCGTAGATCAGTCATTCACTGCATTCTACCTGCCTGTCTCTATATGGCAGGGGCTCTGCTAAGTGCTGCTGGACACTGGGGAGCAGCCCAAGGTCTTGGCTTCGTGGGGCCTACAGCTTAAAGGGGCATGGGTTGGGTTTATGGTAGCCATTCTTTGTTTTGTTTTGTTTGAGACAGAGTCTCGGTCTGTCACCCAGACTGGAGTGCAGTGGCATGATCTCGGCTCACTGCAACCTCCACCTCCCGGGTTCAAGCAATTCTCCTATCTCAGCCTCCCAAGTAGCTGGGATTACAGGCACACACCACCACACCTGGCTAATTTTTTTGTATTTTTAGTAGAGATGGCGTTTCACCATATTGGTCAGGCTGGTCTCGAACTCCTGACCTCAGATGATCCACCAACCTCGGCTTCCCAAAATGCTGGGATTACAGGCATGAGCCACCGTACCCGGCCTGGTAGCCATTCTTATAACCCATGAAAGGAGTGGCCTGAAAAATTTATCACAGATTCCCTCTGCTGAATGAACTGTGCTTATAAAATGACCCCCTCGCATTGAATAGTGTTTAAAGCAGTTGTCCATATGTGGTCTTGTTTAATCCTTCATTTAGTAGATTATCTCACTGTTTTGAAGATGAAGTAATTGCAACTTGGTCAGAGGAAAGTATATCCTCAAGGTTAGCAAAGCCAGGTGGCCTGGGCCCCTCCAGTGGGATGCAGAAGCCGGGCCTTGATCCTGGTGGACGCAGAGTTTCCAAGAGGCTTTTCCCGCACGTCGGGGTCCCAGGCTGGAGGCGCCGGTGGTGGTGGTGGTGGTGGTGGTGGTGGTGGTCTGCGCTGATGTTCTGGTCAGCATAGGGGGCATTCTCCTCCTGGAGTAAAAGGCCGGCTCAGTGAGTTTTGATGTCCCTGCCCAGGAGTGGCTTCAACACTGTGGGTGGCCATCCTCTGGAGAGTGTTTCCCCAAGTGGCTGCCTGGTCCACCCAGACCTGCAACCTGGAGTCTCCATATGGAAGAGAGTTCAAAACGTTCCGACAAGCACCTCAGAGCACCTGCTTTGAGAACGCTGCCCTGTGGGAGCCTCGGGGTGGGAGGAGTGGCACCCCTGGCGAATTAAAATCCCTGTCCATCCAGCCCTGTGCTGGCAGGTGGGGGCCCTGGGCAGCCAGCACCCGGCAACCCTCTCTGTGTCTGGTTGCAGGGAACATTGAGTACAGCTGCCCGGCCACCAACGAGTGCGAGATCACCAAACGGAGGCGCAAGTCCTGCCAGGCCTGCCGCTTCATGAAATGCCTCAAAGTGGGGATGCTGAAGGAAGGTAAGAGGCCCCACCGAGTTGGGGTTCGCCGTGAGGCTCTGCTTGCTGGAGAGTTTTCGTCCCCTGTGAGACACCCACAAGCCGTGGACCTGTGTCCCAGGGTGAGACCCAGTCTGGGCGCCCATCTCCTCCCACACCCTGCCAGCCCGCCACGGCACCTGCATGGCTCTCCTCCTTTAGGGAGGTGGGAACTGGAATTTCTCCATTAAGGATCCTTCCGAACCCCTGACCCCACTTGGGCACCAGTTGGCCTGGCACTCTGGGAAGGCCCTCCTTTAGGGGCAAACCCCATCTCCACCCTAGGAGGGGTAGGCTTAAGAGGCTGTTATATCCCCCAGCACCCTCAAGGGCTTGGGGGTGAAAAGGACAGACACATTAAGTCCAGGAATGATAAATAATGTTCCCTTCACCTGTGAAGAATGGCATTTGTTTTCTGGTGGGTGGACAGGACAATGCTCTTGCCTTGGGAATGCTGCTCCCTTCCTTGTTCCCTCTCTTCCCATCCTCTCCCTTCCCTCTCCTTTCTCTCCCTGCGTCCTCTGTCTCTAGAGCTGTGCTGTCTAATACGGCAACCACAAGCCACCCGTGGCTCCCGAGCACTGGTCCAAACAGAGGTGTGCTGAGTGCACAACACATGCCTGCTTTAGAGGACTTAATAGGACCATAAAAAGCAGTGTAAAGTCTGGTGGTGATCATTTTAAAAACGTGATTGCATGCAGAAAGGCTAATCTTCTGGACATGTTAAATAAAACATGTTGTGAAATTAGCATCACATGCTTCTTTTTATCTATTCTTTTTTTTTTTTTTTTGGAGACAGAGTCTTGCTCTGTCGCCCAGGATGGAGTGCAGTGGTGCAATCTCAGCTCACGGCAAGCTCTGCCTCCTGGGTTCATGCCATTCTCATGCCTCAGCCTCCCGAGTAGCTGGGACTACAGGTGCCCGCCACCTCGCCTGGCTAATTTTTTTGTATTTTTAGTAGAGATGGGGTTTCATGGTGTTAGCCAGGATGGTCTCGATCTCCTGACCTCATGATCCGCCTGCCTCGGCCTCCCAAAGTGCTGGGATTATAGGCGTGAGCCACCGCGCCTGGCCTCTTTTTATCTATTCTTTAATGTGGCTACTAGAAAATTTGAAATGACACGTAGCTCTTATTGGGACAACTGCTCCAGATCTCCTCTTCCTCACTTTCTCTACTGATTTGCTCCATTTTTATATTAAGATATTATCGATAGAGGCAAGGTCTTGCCATGTTGCTCAGGTTGGTCTCGAACTCCTGGACTCAGGCAGTCCTCCCACCTCAGCTTCCTAAAGTGCTGAGATTACAGGCGTGAGCCACCGTGCCTGGCCGATGTTTTCAGTTTGAGGAACCTCGTTCAGTACCATTTTGGGGATGGGTCATGAGTATATGTGTTTCCCTGCTTCTCCAGCTTCCAAGGGAAGCCAGTGAAAATTCTTAGAGATCAACTTTTAAGCTCCGGTCCTGGAATCCTTCTAGAAGTGGGAGGAAACAGCAAAAGAGGTGTGTGGGGGTGATCAGAAGGGGCTACAGAGAGAACGAAGGGACAGGTCTGGAATGCAGACCCTTCCTGGAGGGGGAAGGCTGGGAGTGGGCTTCTGGAAGCCCAGCCCAGCCTTGGGAGCCCCAGGACACTCCTGCTACCCCCTCTCCCAGGGCCCTCTGAAGATAAGGGCCCAGACCTAAGATGCTTTGTCAGTACAACTTGGACCGTCACGTGCTATAGAAATTGGACCTTCCACTTCCGTTTACCATTTCCAGGTCCCCCGCTTCACCTCAGCTCAGCCCAGCACCTATATCCATAAAACAGAATCTCTTGAAGCAGGCCCTCGGCAGCCTTTGTGTCGACATGGCACACTGGCTTTTAAAATGCTCCTCATTCAGGGCTTCATTTAACCCCTTTGTGATGGAGTGGACCACTCAGCTCTTAGACAGGCCAGCTGCTTCATTAGGGGCTCAACCTAAATAACGGTCTCCTTTCCAGATTAAAAATGGACTACATCGAGCCCGTGGAAAGGCTGTCTGTTGGTTCATTTTTGACTCTATGTAATTTTGGTCTTGCTCCTGGATAGGATGACCCAAACTAGTGGCTGAACTGGGTCCCCTGACTCCTATGCCAGGCCATTTCTGCTCCTTCAGAGCCTCCTGGTGTTCACAGATGGGAAGATTGAGGCAAAAGGCCCATAGAAGCATGCCTGAGTGCTGGCCTCTTGACTTTCTGTCCGTGTGGTGCTGGGAATCTGAGGGTTTCTAGGCTTTAGAGACTCATTCATTCCTCTTAAGCCCAAGAGACAGAGCTACACGACCTGTTGTTCTCACATCCAGAGATGAAGCTGGATGTGAGAATAGCAGGTCAAGCAGGGGGCCAGGGGCCACTTGGTTGCCGCGTGCAGCCTCCCTGCCTACTTGACAGCATTCGAGGCACTTAGAGCAGCCAGAAGCCTCATTGTTTTCAATATAGCCCTGAATTTTACAGGTGACAAAATGGAGCCCTGCACGGGCTGGGGTGAGATGACTCCCACCCTCAGTCACACATTCATTTGAGGGGAGCTGGGCCCAGAGGCTGCAACTTTCCTTGCCCTGTTCAGTGTCTGCTCCCCACGGCATAGCACAGGGATGGGGGAGGGTGAGAGGGGACCTCCCATTCAATTCCTGGACCATCTTGTAACACTGAACAGAGTCTCTTTAGGGGCTATGCAGTGCTGGGAAGAGAGAAGGGCACTTTCTAGTGGCTTCCCAGAAAGCAGGAGATGGTGAAGGGGTGCACTGATGGCAGGGAGGGAGGTGGTGAGGCCCACAACTGACTGGTGGCCGCTCAGACATCCAGACTGGCACTTGTCAGAGAAACGAGGTGGACACTGTGTGTCCCAGGATGATGGTATTGGGGGTGCTGGGAGGACAGGGGCATGAGACCCCTGCTGCCTCAAGTGGGGAGGATGTTCAGGGGAAGCCTCAGTGTTGACACCCCTGCCCTGCTGCAAATATAGCCCTTTGGTTGATGGCCTTTACCCAGGGTGGCAGCTGGGGCCTCCCAGGCAGACATGTTCAGCCTGAAAAGGCCTTTTAAGGAGCTCTGCCTGAAGGAGGAGGGGACAGCCACTAGAACGCTCCCTCCCCCACTCCCCACCAGTGCTGGCAGGTCCAGATCCAAGAGCGGGGAGATGACACAAAGGCTCCTGAGTATGGACAAAGCAGGGAGCCACGTTTAGTTTCTGTCCGCTGCAGGGCCTTGGAGAGATCCTGGGATCTGAAGCTCCGCAGGGACCGACCCCCTTAGGAGGAGCATCCTCTTTCAACAGCCTGGGCCCCTGCCAGGTGTGGGCTCTTGGCAGCTGCCTGGCTTGGCTTTGTTTGGGTGTCCCTCCTGGCTCTGTAGGCAAGGCCCAGGCCCCCCGAGACCAGCGTGGGCTCATCGCCCACCTCAGACTCTGATGGGACTCTAAAAGGCAAACTTCACCTTCCCCAGGGCTGCTCTCCGCTTTAGGGTCCCACAGTGGGCCTCTGTTGCTGGGGGGGCTTTGGGGGTCCAGGGGCTTGGGGAGGACTGCAGACAGAGAGATGTGGGTGCCTCCGCCCTCTCTGCTCCCCTCGCCTGCACGTCTGAACACCACCCTCCCGCCCTCATCTAGCCACATTCTCCTTGTGTTTTATGATTTTTCCTTTCTTAGGTAAAATAATCAGAGATCGTTTCCCAGTTTGGGGGCCCAGCAACAGCCACAGAAGAAATCAGACTTGGGGCTTCCTCTGGCTCTCCCTCTCTCTTAAGACTGTGGCCAGCTCAGGGATCTAAGCTTTTCAGATTCCTCATATGGCTGGGGACAGATCCTATGGCCACCTTCCTGTGACTTTCTCCCTGGAACATCCAGAGCAGACCATGGAAAACAGGAGATGTCCAAAAGCAAATCTAGTACATAAAAATCTGTATTTTCAGAGAAAAGGTAATTTTTCTCTTTTAAAAACTGAACACAAAATCTGGGTTAGGAGTTGGTGGCCTGTGTTCTGCCCCTGGTTATTAGGTATTTTTGCCCGTGTAATTTTTTTTTTTCTTTTGAGAAAGACAAAAAAAAGCCTCGCTCTGTTGCCAGGCTGGAGTGCAGTGGCATAATTTAGGCTCACCACACCCTCCATCTCCCGGGTTCAAGCAATTCTCCTGCTTCAATCTCCTGGGTAGCTGAGACTACAAGCGCGCACCACCATGCCCAGCTAATTTTTGTATTTTTAGTAGAGATGGGGTTTCACCATGTTGGCCAGGATGGTCTCCGTCTCTTGACCTTGTGATCTGCCAGCCTCAGCCTCCCAAAGTGCTGGGATTACAGGCGTGAGCCACCGCCCCCGGCTGCCGTTTAATATTATTACTCACACCCACTTGCTTCCATTTCTTCACTGTAAAATGGGGATGTTGATACCTGCTTTCCGTCACCAGGTCAAAGTGGGGACCTAGGACAAATGGGACAGCTCCTCTTGGCAGAATCCACTGTGGGATTTCTTTGCAATGTCAGCTCCCTTGATGCATTAAAATACTCCGGTGTTGGATTCAGGCTGAGTGCAGTGGCTCACGCCTGTAATCCCAGCACTTGGGGAGGCCAAGGTGGGCAGATCACCTGAGGTCAGGAGTTCGAGACCAGCCTGGCCAACATGGTGAAACGCCGTCTCTACTAAAAATACAAAAATTAGCTGGGTGTGGTGGCACGCGCATGTAACCCCAGCTACTCTGGAAACTGAGGCAGAAGCATTGCTTGAACCCAGGAGGCAGAGGTTGCAGTGAGCTGAGACTGTGTCACTGCACTCCAGCCTGGGCGAAAGTGCAAGACTGTCAAAAAAAAAAAAAAAAAAAAATTCTAGTGTTTGATTCAAAGACACCCTCGTTTACACTCAGGTTTTCATCAGTCTGCCCCTTGTGTTTGGGGACGCAGACTGGTGTCTGGCCACTCTGATTTTCTTCTTGGATTTGTTGGTGGGAATCTTAACAGGCAGCCTTGTCTTGGGCTGGTCCCCACTGTGGGTTCTAGAATCAGGATGGGCAGGTCCCCTGGTAGTCAGCCTTTGCAGCCTGGCTAAGGTGTGGACTGACTCTGGAAAACCACTAGCTGCATTTCCTAGGGGGCTCCCCGAGGCCTCAGTACAGCTCTGGGATTTCAGCAGTTCTCTCTAGACAGCCTGTCCCCGCCAACTTCACCTCCTCCTCACCTTACCTCCCTCATGCAACCAGCCTCCCAAGCCCGCTCCATTTCTCCCCCGCTCAGCCCCTGCCTGCCTTTCCCCAAGTGTTTTCTAAAAGATATTTGATTTCAGTGAAAGCTGGGCCGACATCCATGCAATATGCTCTCACTCGCTTTGTGCTTGTTGGGAAGGTGGAGGGCTCCTCCGGGGATTCTGGGTAATTGCATTAGTGGCCAGCTCATGTCAGGAAATTAAAAGGAGGCCCTGATCAGGTTCCCACTGCATGGGATTTAATGGCCTTGTATTTATAGAGTATTCTGCCTCTAGCCCATGCCAGAAATATCACTTTTTTTCTGGCCCTGTGAATGAAGAAAGAGCATGAGAGATGACTTGCCTTTAAAAATTCTTTTTCTTTTCCAAAATATATTAGTGTTTTGAAACAAACCAACTCTTTACCACTTTAGAGAATGGTATTGAGCTATAGCCTGAGAATGCCAATGTGTGTTGCATCCCTTTCGAGCCACTTTACATTCTACACACACTGCCCCCTCGCAACACCCCCCCAACACACACACACGCACACGCACACGCACACACGTACCTGACAGCTCACAGGATCTTCCCAGGCACCCTGAAGCCTTTGGGCCACTCAGCCACAATGACCTCTGGTTGGAGAAGTGTTGATTGAATGAAGACGCAGGAGATTATCTTGTCTGTGCTAAATCATTCTTACTGTTCCCTGCAGGCTTTTGGATAATGAGTCCGGTGGTCACGTAGGCCTGGTTAAACCTCATCTTCACCAATTATCGACTCCTAGGGCCAGTTACTTAAACCCCTATAAGCCTCCCTTTCCTCCTCCATAGAATGGGAATAATAATAGTGCCTATCTTCATCTTGCTCCCAATCTTCAGGGAAAGCTCCTAGAGTTGTACTGTGAAGTCTGATTGTTGATTGGAGATAGATATTCTTCATGTTACAAAATGGATTTTCTTCTGTGATCCAGAGGCAATTTTGAATCTCCTGTAGCCTCACTCCCTACTCTTGTAATCTTGCTTCACATTTTCATGAAAAAATAGAAAGTCAAATGGGAAACATCTTACCCTCCTACCATTGAATCCACAAACCTACCAGTTTGTGCACCTGTTTTCTGTCTTCTTCTTGGTAGAATAGAGGTATTTCCAATCCTGACAAACGCTGGTCCCCCTCCTGCTCTCCTGTGCTCTGAATCGCTCTCTTCTTTACCAAGGACTTCATTCCTTTATTTATTTATTTATTTTTTCTGAGATGGAGTCTCGCTCTGTTGCCCAGGCTGGAGTGCAGTGGTGCGATCTTGGCTCACTGCAACCTCTGCCTCCCAGGTTCAAGCGATTCTCCTGCCTCAACTTCCCGAGTAGCTGAGATTATAAGCATGCACCACCATGCCCAGCTAAGTTTTTGTATTTTTAGTAGATACAGGGTTTCACCATGTTGGTCAGGCTGTTCGCGAACTCCTGACCTCAAATCATCTGCCCGCCTCAGCCTCCCCAAGTGCTGGGATTGCAGGAGTGAGCTACCATGCCCAGCCCGTTACCAAGGACTTCATTCCTATGGTATCTTCTCTGCTTCCAGCATCATCGAATTCTCTCTCACTACTGGATCATTTCATTAGCACACAAGCATACTTCTGTTCTCCCATTATGAAGACAAAATTAAATTTATTTTTTAACTTAAAAAATGTTCAAAAAATTTTTTTCACATAAAAAAAAAGAGACAGGCTGGTCTCAAACTCCTGGGCTCAAGCAATCTACCCACCTTAGCCTCTCAAAATGCTAGGATTACAGGGGTGGGTCACCATGCCCAGCCAAAAACAAAATTAAATTTAAAAAATCCACAACTATATTTTGTCCCTTCGTCTCCATCTAGATATTGCTACCTGATCCCACTCTCTTTCTCAACAAAACCTCCAAAAGGAATTGACAGCACTTGCTATATTCATTTTCTTATCCCATTCACTCCTTTCTTTAAAAAAACTTCTTTAAAAAGTAAACATTGAATAGATCCAGAAATACACTTATAATACATTACATTAGATAGTGTAAGACTAGGCTGTGGTTTTTTTTTTTTGTTTTTTTTTTTTGTTTTTGTTTGAGACAGAGTCTTCTCTGTCACCCAGGCTGGAGTGCAATGGCACAATCTTGGCTCACTGCAACCTCTGCCTCCCGGGTTCAAGTGATTCTCCTGCCTCAGCCTCCTGAGTAGCTGCTATTACAGGCGTGCATCACCACATCTGGTTAATTTTTTGTAATTTTAGTAGAGATGGGGTTTCACCATGTTGGCCCAGGCTAGTTTTGAACTCCTGACCTCAGGTGATCCACCTGCCCTGGCCTCCCAAAGTGTTGGGATTACAGGCATGAGCCACCACTCCAGGCCAGGCTAGGCTTCTAAAAGAAAGAGACTCCCTTTTCCCCTCCACAAACCAAACCAAACCCCAAAACCACCCAGAAGCCTAAGCAGGATAGCAGTTTCATTCCCACTCATTTCTTACATAACAGTCTGAAGGTCACAGGCAATCCAGGACTGGCTGGCAGCTCTGCCAAGCTTAGCATGTGGCTTGCCCTTGTGGACCCCAGTTCTTCCCATCTCACAGACATCTAGAAGGAGGAAAAGCATGGGAAGGGCTGGACCCTAAGTAGCACACATCTGTTCTTCCCACTCACAGCCCAGGGCCACACTTTTCTGCCAGGGAGTCTTGGAATTGTAGCCATTATCTGGGACGCCATGTACCCAGCTAAAACATTGTTGGTATAGAAAAAGGGAATGACATATTTTCAAAGACAAGTATTGTTTTTTTGTGTGTGTGTGGGGATTTTGTTATTGTTGCTGTTTTTAAAGAGACAAAGTATGGCTCTGTGGCCCAGGCTGGAGTGCAGTGACTTGATCATAGCTCACTGTAACCTCAAACTACTGGGCTCAAGAGATCCTCCCACCTCAGCCTCCTAAGTAGCTGGTCTACAGGCGTGTGCCACCATATGGGGCTAATTAAAAAAAAATTTTTTTAGAGACAAGGTCTTGCTTATTTTGCCCAGACTGGTCTCGAACCCCTGGCATAAAGCAACCCTCCTGCTTCAGCCTCCCAAAATCTTCCCTAGATATTTTAGACCTCAATATCTAACCACCCTATTGGCATTGCCACTTGGGTCCTTTATGAGACATCACAGATTAAAAATGTCTAGAGAGGAACTCTAGGTTTGAACCATCCCTCCTTCTATTGCTTCCAGTCTTTCCCATCTCAGGAATGGTGATGCTAGCCACCTATTGCTCAAAAGAAACCTGGAGGTCATCCTTGACTCCTCCCAGGTCAATGTCCAAAATGTATTTCAGATTCTCCTACTTTTCTTCATCTCCATGGTCATGACCCTGGTCCAAGGAAGCATTGTTTTTTCCTGGACCACTGCGACAGTTTCCTAACTGGACTTCTGATTCCACTCTTAGTCCTGTTTAATCCCCCTAGCAGTGATCTTGTCAAAGCACTGGTAAGATTCTGTCATTTTGCTTTACATCACTCAGTGGCTCTCCATAGCACTTAAAATACAATCCAAACACTTTGCTTTGGTCTTCAAGACCTTGCATGGTCTACCCACTCCCTGCCTCTTCAGTATCATCTCATACCATTCCTTTCCTGTCTGTTCACTCCTACCCACTCTACTCTGGCCTCCCTGGCTTATTTTTGACCCTCAAGCATGACAAACTGTTTCCCATCTTAGAACTTTCAGAGCCTTCCCTCTGCCTGGAATGCTCTCCCCAAAGCAATGGCTCCTTCTTATCCTTCCGACCTCAGAAAGGCCTCCCTATCCACTCTATTCCTTGCTATCATATCCCCTTGCATGCTTCTTCACTGAACTTCTTTCAGTCTGACATTATCTTATTTATTTATTTGTTTATTTGCAGACTTGTTTGCACTGGCTGCCTCTAACACAGTTGTTCTTAATTCAGGCTCCAGGATGGCAAATTGCCTTTAGTTGCGCTCAGCTGGAGTGCATGATTGAAAGGCTTCTTAGGCAGTGTCTGGGATCAGCAGGCAAGAGTGCCATGATTGATTAGCAATGTCTGCCACAGACTAAGAAATGGAAGGCAGGGGCACAGGTGATAAGTCTTTGCCATGCCTGATCTGGTCAACTGAGTTTCAGCGATTTGACCAAGGCCACACAGCTAGTAAATGATAGAGCTGGGTGGAATCTAGTCTCCTTGGCTATGTGGAATTCCTTCTAAGAAGCCTATTCCAACCTCACGATTGATGCCTTGGCCAGTAGTGAAGCCTGTAGCCCTTTCTCAAAGGGGAAAAAAGAAGAAGGGAAAGGAAAGGGAAGCTGGGCTGAAATAACTTCCCTGTGTCAGGCGTACAGTTTTGGAGACTTCTTGGCAGTTGGGAATGCAGGCGTAACACAGTTTTGTCAAAATGCCCTTGGGGATGTGGTGGCATGGTAAGAAGTGTCTAGAGGAGCCCAGCATGATAGCAGACATTCCTTTAATAGGCAGAATTCTGAGAGCTCATCACTCACTACCATTTATCCACCGCAGTGCCCAGAGCCCACAGAGAAGCTGGCAAAAGCCCCAGAATATTAGGTGTCATGTATGTCTGTTTAGCTACAAGGCTCTCTCTCTTAGCTTTTAGGAAGTCAGGTGTGAGGCACTCTGCCTTTATGGTGTGTCATTGGGGTAAGAGGCAGCCCAAAAGAGCCATTGTGTCTGAGGCAGCAAGGCAAGCTTACCTGTCACCCAGAAACCCGCACAGGACAGGTGGCTGAAGGAAGTCCAGTGTATACAGGGGTTGTGGCTGAGAGTTCAGGGCATCGCACTGGGCTGGAATGCCCATCAGCATGCCCACACAACTTCCAGAACCTCAGGGGCTCATGATACCCACATCACCTTCTGGGTGGTTTTCTCCTCCTCCTGGAGATGGGTCAGCTATAGTTTGGTAGAACCTACAGGCAGGGAGTTTACCCCCAAGTTTCCTGGGAAGAACACTGGCCACATAAAAGTATTGAATAAAACAGGTTTAGCACAGTGCCCTCCAAACCTGGCACATAATTAGAATTAGTAGAGGAGCTTTGGAAAAATACTCATTCCTCGACATCTCCCTAGACCTACTGACTCAGAGCCTCTAAATCAGTAAATCCTCAAAGACTGTGCTGTTCAAAGGCTTCCTAGGGCATTCTGAGGTTATATGGGACTGGTGTCACAAGTTTCGGGCAAAGAAGATAGGACTTGGAGATCTGAAAATCAAGGTTCAAAACTTCCCTGTGACATTTCTTGGCTGTGTGATCCTCAGCGAGTCGCCTGACCTTTCTGAGCCTCAGATCTTACATGGGACTGATCATAATCATGTATATTCTTCCTCCTCAACATTGTTGGGCAGCTCAAATGAGATATGGGTATGAAATAGATTTGTAAATCATGAACCGTGAAGCTGCTTATTTCGTTAATAAACCAGGGATGTTGAATTTGGTGATAGTGATGGGGGAAAGTTCTGGATAAGGGGAAGAGAAGGGTGTTGGTCATGAAAACCTTGCAATGCCAGCAGGGATCTTGACCTCAGACCTGGACAGTAGCTTGTGGGAGGACACTGGCTCAGAGGCCTTTCCCCCGCCTGCCCTGTCTGAACCTTTCCTGTTGGAAGAGAAATATGATGTGAGAAGCGCCTGGGACAGGCTTAGGGCCAGGTGCAGGGCCACGCTTTGCAGAGCTTTAGCTGGCTATTTTTAGTGCCTGGGTATAAAAGAAAGAAGCTTAAAGTGGCCCCGCTGCGGCTGACCCTGCACACTCGGCTATTTTTACTTCTGAAAGACTGGGATCTTGTCCAGCTTAGGGAGGGAAGATGAGAAGAAAGGAGGGAGGTGGAGGGAAGAAGGAATTATTTTACTTCCATTAAGAAAAATGTCAGAAGCCTGATCTTATCAAGTCAGCAAGTGGGTATCCAATCCCGGATGTGTAAGCTGCCGGCTGTGGATGCTGTGAGGTGCCTGCAGTGGATTGGAGATGCCAGCAGAGGGGGAGCCCCACTCCCCTCCTCTCAAGGAGTTTCTGTCCCAGAGTGGCCCTGAAGCTTCTTTCCTATTTTTTGTGCCCTGAGCTGGGAAGTGGGCTTGGCCATCACAGGCACGAGGGGCACCAGCCTGGTGAAGAGGCTGGTGGAGGTGGGAGCAGTTATGACTGCAGCCAAGGGCGGAACCTCTGTTCTCAAGTTGGACAAAGGCGGCCATCAGACCCGCCGGCATATTCCAGAGAGTCCCAGGGTTGGGGCTATGTGCCCTGGGCACAATATTTAACCTCTCTCAACTTTAATTTCTTCAGGGATTTTGTTTAATACATCTGACTCACAGTAGTTACAACTGTGGGGATGTGTTTCTCTCTTCCATGAGGAAGGCAGCTCAAGCTAGACTCTATGACCTTCAACAGGCAGATGAAAGGCAAGAAGTTACTGCTGAGTGCCTACTGTGTACCAAGCATTCTGTTACATGTTTCAATATTTTATGTTGTTTAATTCCACTAACCTGAGAAAGGATACATATTTTTAAAAAATTTTAACAGCTTTATCGAAATATAGTTCACCCATTTAAAGTATACAGTTTGATAGCATTTTGTATTCCTATATTTGTAAATTGTGGCAAAATATATATCAAGTGCAACTTGGCATTTTAGAAATTAAGTGTGCAATTCAGTGACATCAAACACATTCACAATATTATGCAATCACCATCCAGGTACTGTGGTTCATGCCTGTAATCCCAGTACTTCGGGAGGCTGAGGAGGGTGGATTGCTTAAGCTCAGGAGTTTGAGACTAGCCTGGCCAACATGGTGAAACCCTATCTCTACAAAATATACATAAATTAGCCAAGTGTGGTGGCATGTACCCGTAATCCCAGCTATTCAGGAGGCTGAGGCAGGAGGATCACTTGAGTCCAGGATCGTGCCACTGCACTCCAGCCTGGGTGACAAACTGCGACCCTGTCTCAAACAAAACAAAACAAAACAAAACAAACCATTATGTAATCACCATCAGACCAGGAGTTCAAATCCAGCCTGGGCAACATAGTGAGATACCCCATCTACCAAAAAAAAAAAAAAAGAGGGGGCCAGGCACAGTGGTTCATACCTGTAATCCCAGCACTTTGGGAGGCTGAGGCAGAAGGATCGCTTGAGGTCGGGAGTTCGAGACCAGCCTGGGCAACATAGTGAGACCCCCATCTCTACAAAAAATTTTTTAAAAAAATTATCTGGGTGTCATGGCATGTGCCTATGGTCCCAGCTACGTGGGAAGCTGAGGTGAGAAGATCTCTTGAGGCTGGGAGGTCAAGGATGCAGAGAGCCAGCCTGGCCTATAGAGTGAGGCCCTGTCTCTTAAAAAAAATGGGGTGTGGTGGTGTACACTTGTAGTCCCAGCTCCTGGAGAGGCTAAGGCAGGAGGATCACTGGAGCCCAGTAGTTTGAGGTTGCAGCGAGCTGTGATGGACTCACTGCACTGCAGCCTGGGCAACAGAGCAAGACCTTGCCTCAACAAAAAAAAAGAAAGAAAGAAAAAGTGGAATCACATAATATCTGTCCTTTGGTGTCTGGTTTATTTTCCTTAGCGTAGTGTTTTTAAAGTGCATTCAAGTTATAGCATATATCAGAACTTTATTGCTTTCTATGACTAAGTAACATTTCATGTATATACCACGTTTGCTTCTCCACTCATCTAACCACGGACACTTGGGTTGTTTCCACCTTTTGGCTATTGTGATTATGCTGTAGTGAACATTGTCCTACAGGCGTCTATTCAAATTCCTTCTTTTTATTTTTTAAAAATTTGCTTCTTTTCCCCACACTACACAGATGTATGTTCAGATTCCTCTTTTCAGTTTTTTGGGGGTGTGTACCTAAGAGTGGGATTGCTGAATCATACGGTAATTCTGTTTAGCTTTTTGAGGAACCATCAAACTATGTTCCACGTGGTTACACCATTTTACTTTTCCAGCAGCATTGTTTTTTAAGTTTTTAATTAAACTTCTTATTTTGAGATAATTGCAGATTCACACGCAGTTGTGAGAAATAATACAGAGAGATGCCATGCATCGCTTACCCAGTTTCCCCTAAAGGTAACATCTTAAAAAACTACAGTACAATATCGCAACCAGGATATTGACATTGATACAGTCAATTGACATTGATATGGTCAAGATGCAGAAAATCTTTAAGAGTGAAGTGGTTTTTTTTTATTATTAATTTTTTTTTTTTAGATGGAGTCTCACTCCGTTGCCCAGGCTGGAGTGAAATGGCATGATCTCAACTCAAGATCTCCATCTGCACAGGGTCATGTATTCCAGGGATTATCAATTTTTTTCTATTCATGGAGCACTCAGAAATATTAAAATTTTGACCTGTACTCAGTAAGGATTAAACGGTGTTAATGGTGGTTAAAACAAAGGATCTATATTTATCGCAGTATTTGGAAGTATGTGACACTTTACATTTGAGCATTATTAATGCTTTTTCACATTCAGAAAAGTGTCAATAAGATGATAAAATCTAATAATCCTAGACAGTAATTGTAAGTTAATTAGTATTTTAATGTGTTTCCTGAGTCTACTTTTAGATATTTTACTAATATAAGGACACAAACAATAAGGCAACTCTCATTTCAAGTTCAAGTCTTCTTGTTTATTTCCAGTTAGTGTTTGTAAGTCTTAAGCATCCTAATTTTAAAAGTAATTGCCCATTGTATCAGTCAGTGAAAATTGCTTTCTGCCACAAGTTACAGAGAACCTGATAACTAGCAGCGTAAGCATGGATAAATGAAGTTGGTTTTTCCACCTTACAAGAAGCCTGGAGATGGGCAGCTGCTGTGTTGCACAAAGTTCTCAGCCATGGCGGTAGGGGCTCCAGCTCTTTCTTTCTTCTCTGGTGTTCTTTGGTGTCCTCAGACAGCCATGTCATGGCTGCAAGGTCGTTGCCACAGCTGTAGGCTTCACCTTCCAGGCTGGGGCAAGAGAAAGGCAAAAAGAGCTGTACTGAATATGTCTGTCCCTTTTCTCAGAAAAGCAAAACCATTCCAGAAGTCCCACCATGGACTTAACCTGACATCCCGTTGCCGTGGTGGCACGCACCTGTGGTCCCAGCTACTCGAGAGGCTGAGGCATGAGAATGGCTTGAACCTGGGAGGCAGAGGTTGCAGTGAGCTGAGATCACACCACTGAATTCCAGCCTGGGCCACAGAGTGAAAGTCTGTCTCAAAAACAGTAAAAAAAGGAGAAGGCCACTTCACTTAGGTGGGGGTTCATCTTCCCCAACCCCAGGCTAGGGGTGCACAGATCTGTGTCACAGGACCCTCCCACTCTAAACGGCCTTTAGCAAGCCCTCAGTGTGAGGCAGTGCCAGGGCAGGGGAGAAATAGAGCAAGCCTGGGTCCTGTCCTCTAAGAACCCATTGAATCGAAGAGCTGATGGGTATAAAGGGAAACCAGCATGAGGTGGCCCGTGAGGTAGCAGATGAATGTTGAAGTGCTATGGGTTGGCAGGAGGGTGGTGAAGAGATGGCCTCACCCAGCGTACTGGAACTGCTTTCCAGCTTACCAAGCATTTTCTCATCATTAAGTCATACAATTGTCACAAAAGCCATTCATCTTGAGCAGAGTTGGTTTTACCATCGCCTCCTTCCCCAGACCTGATGATGTAGCTGAAGCCCACTTGTCCAAGGCCAAATAACCTGAAGTGACCCGTAAAGGACAGAGATGGGCATGGGACCTTCATTGTCGAGCCCATGGGCTGCACTGATTATAGGCTGTGCTTAGGGCAGGCTCAGAAAAGCAGACAGGAGGCAAGGGGAACAGACACATTTCACATCAGGTGTCAGTTTGTGCATAATTAAACCCAACAGGCTACTTTTTTTTTTTAACAGCATAACCTGATCATTGATACACGTATTGATTGGAGCCATTGACCACTATGCTGTAAAGACCAGGAGGAGAAAATTTAGAGGCGAACTTAACATTTGCTGTGCCCTGGGAGGTCATACCGTGGAATGGCAAAGAGCTTGGGTCTTTTATTGGGGAAATTACTGAATCTCTCTGAGCCTCAGTTTTTCTTATTTGTAAAATGAGGATAATAGCACCTGCCTTATATTTTTGTGGGTTAAGTAGGGTAATACATACAGAGAGTCCTTTACAAATTATGCTGTTATCATTATCATTATTAATGTAATTTACCAAAAACTTGGGTGCAATGCTGGGGAACAATAATAATAAGGATGATGATAATAACAATAATAATCCCATTTTCTAAGCACATGCTGCGTCTTGGGTACCATGACAGACTTTGGGGCAGTACTGTGAGCCGCCCCTGGCCTTAACGGGCACCTAGTCAGTAGGGGAAGCCCAGTGTGCTCTGGGAGCCCATGAAGAAGCCCCCAGCCTGGCATGGGGATGAGGAAGAAAGAGGTACATCCACCCCTGTATTCATCAAGACTTTCCTGAACATCCACAAAAGGTCAGGCCCTATATCAGGACGCAGAACATCCCAGATGGAGACATCGGCAGAGGTGGAGGCTGCCCATCTTCTTGTCTTGCTGAGGGACAGACACCTCTTTTTATTTTGTGTTGAGCATGTCTCACTCTGACTGACAGCTGCTTGCCAGGAAGCAGGCTGGATGGGAAGCGAGAGTTCATTCCAGTGGCATCTAGGAGAGAAGGTCAGTAAAGTGGGGAAGGGGCTTGTCCTGGACTCAAGGAGAGTATATGTTTAACATCCTGGCATATAGTAGGTGCTCAGTAAGTGGGGGCCCTTACTGTCTCTTATGGATGAGGTGGACCGTTTTCACTCTCGGGCCTGTCACCATTCCAAGCGGGAGCAGAGCTTGGTAGAGGGTTTGGTTTGGCCTGGGTATAGTGAACAGAGGCGGTTTCTATGTAGACATGTCACAGGATAGAGTCAGAAAGTTTTTCTAGACAGGGAACTTTTCCCAAAAATCTTTTACAGGAAGAATTATCTTTCCTGCGTTTATGTCTGCTCCTTCTGCCCTCACTGAAGGGGCTTGCAGGGGTGAGGGGGCAAATGTGAGCCAAAGTGCTAGTAGCACATAGGTTCAGGTCTGGAGCTGGATGGCATCTAGCTGTCTCTTTAGGGTCCAAGGTACAGGTAGAAGTTGATGGTACAGCTGCGTTCGCTAGGATGCCTTAGTGCAGTGCTCCTCAAACTCTGTTATCCGTGCAAATCACCTTGTCTGATTCCTCTGTGGCCAGGCCTGAGATTTTGCGGCATCTAACAAGCCTCAAATGATGGTGATGATGCTAGCCTGCAGACCACACTTGAGGAGGAAGACAGCAGAAACTGTTCCTGCCCACACCTACTCAGCACTGTGTGTGTGTGTGTGTGTATGTGTGCATGCATGCATGCGTGCGTGCGTGTGTGTGTGTGCTGATCTGACGCCTGGGCTTTCTTTGGCCACCAGAGTCTGCTCAGCCTGGACCTGGGAGGCAGACAAGAAGCACCAAAGCAGTCTGTAGCTGGGAGCCTCAGTTGCCCACAGCAGTACTGTCCTCAGGAACACATTTGTTACTGGCTTTCTTCCCTCCTTGGAAACTGCTCACATGCACAGCCTTGTCTCAGATTCTGCTCCTGGAGAAGTCAGCAACAGATGTTGTCAGTTACAAAACCTGACCTTCTAGGCAGAAGGGGAGTTTATTGGAAGCCTATCAGGAGGCTCAAAGAGTACATTTAGAAACCAGACAAGAACCAGGAGAATCTCTGGAGAGCCCAGGAGCAGGAAACCCAGTAGCCAGGATACACTGGCCAGAGGCTGCCTACACTCTGCTGGGGAGGTGCTGCTGGTCTTATCAGTCCTCACCTTCGCTCTGTCCTTGTGCCTCCATTTGATGGTGCACTTGGCTGAGCCTGTGTCACGGGTCCATGCCTTGACCTCCAGAGGGCAGAGAGAAGGAGAACGTGTACTTCTCAGATATCCATTGAGGCACAGGCTTCCAACAATTTCCCTATTCCCAATGGGGAATTACCTTTTTTAAATTTTTTTAAAATCTTCTTTTGAGATGGAGTCTCACTCTGTTACTCAGGCTGGAGTGCAGTGGTGCGATCTCGGCTCACTGCAACCTCCACCTCCCGGGTTCAAGTGATTCTTGTGCCTCAGCCGCCCGAGTAGCTGGAATTACAGGCACGTGCCACCACACCTGGCTAATTTTTGTATTTTTGGTAGAGATGGAGTTTCGCCATGGTGGCTAGGCTGATCTTGAACTCCTGACCTCAAGGGATCCATCCGCCACAGCCTCCCAAAGTGCAGGGGTGAGCCACCACGCCTGACCAGGGGAATTACCTTTAAACAGGAGCCTGGGTGGGCTGCTGAGTAGACTCCTCCTCTCCCCGACTAAAAAACGTTTAGCACCAGGTACAAATACACCAGGTTGTGGGGTTGAAAAAGACATTGCTGACAAAAATGCGGAGTTGTGGGCTCACTCAGTGAACTCACAGCATCCTTGCCCTCCAGGGCTGGAGTCGTGAACTGAAAACACCTGGGGCAGCAGAGGGGTGGGGGGGTAGTGTCCTCAGCATCCCAAAGTTCCTTTAGGGCAATGTGCACTTAAAGGAGTTTTCTCCACTCATTCAGTAAACAAAGTAATTTTGCTTTCAGTTGCTCTAGGAAACTTCCTCCTTCCTAGAGACTTAAATTTAGTAGCTGAACATCCTAACAAAGAAACAGCCAGAAAATAGCCCCAGGCTTGAATGAGCTCTAAATCATCATTCCATTAAGTAACCATTGTTCTGACTTCCCCTTGCCTGTTCTGGAGAAAGGCCTGAATCCGGGGGACTGGCAGCCAACACTCTGGGGCTGAAGGATGGACAAGGCTGGGACAGGGAGGAAGATTCTGTTTCTTCTGCTCCCGATCTAGGAAGCACCAGAGTTTATTAGAAAAGGGAAAGACAGGGCCCTGAAGGTCAACTGACTGGGGCTCTGTGAGGGTGATACTTACTGCCTTTGGGGAAAAGAATAGAAGTTGAACCTGGCCTGTCGCAGCAGAGGCTGAAGTGGCAACCCAGCTTTCTTCTCTGAGGACTCTGGTCTCCGTGTCTCACTTCTTGTGTGTTTCAGTCAAAGCCCATTTCATGATCAGGAAAAGGGAGCTGTTCAGTGAGCTCAAGGTAAGGACTCCAAGAAGGGACGTTGTCTGAGGCTGGCCTGGAAGAGCCACAGCAAGAAGGCAGAAGTGGCTTCCAGGCCCCACAGGGCCCCAGCACCATGCTTGGGGCACCTGCTCTCTGGTGCTTTTTGTGTTGGTTCATACTTTGTAACCAATTTGTTGGGATTCATCCTTGCAGGCCAGGCCACATCAGTGGGTAGCCAGTCTGAGTTGTGTGCCCACCTGAGGCCCTGTGCCTTCGATCTGCTGGTGGGGGGCATAATATGGTACCAATGTGTCTGTCCAGGCAGCAGGAGCTGTGGGTGAGGCAGGCTTCTGGAAGGCAAGTTGGATTCAGTGACAATGACGGATCTCTCCAGGGTAAACTCTCACTCTTGGAAGTGGGTGTCAACATGGAGTAGCCACGGCTGCTTTTGAACCTACTTTCAAGATATTTCCAGGCACTGATTTTCCAGTCCAGAGGTGGCCAGTCCAGCTGTTGCATTCCCATCCCCTGGAGACTTGTGTAAAGACAGACTCTAGAGCTTTATGCTAGAACCTCAGAGAGTGGGGTTTAGAAATTGATATTTGTAATGAGTGCCTCCTCAGATGCTTCTTGTGTGAAAAGTTTGAAAACCCTTGAAGTGCCTGTGAATGACCGGGATTCCTTTCTTTTGTTGGCAAGTTAACTTAACCCTTCCTGGATTCAAAGCATATCTAACATAATGTGACTTCTTCTGCCAACACTTGGTAGAGTGCCTTTGTTGACATAAGGAGAACCAAGGGCTGAGGGTTGCTTGGGATGGATTTCAGAAGGATGCTGAATCCAGAGAGACAGATCCAGGCCTGGGGCAACTGGGATGCGCCATTACTGTTAGACAATTATTTTAGGATTGTCCAGACACCTGGCCTGAGGCTGGCCGTGGGGCAGCTGTCAAAGGTCAACCGAGCAAGGCCCTGAAGGACCCAGCCAGTGCTGAAATTCCAAAGTCAGTGGTGATGTTGAACAACTCTTGAGATCTTTTCCCCTTCCTCCCCAATAGGTGTGCGCCTTGATCGAGTGCGTGGAGGCCGTCAGAAATACAAGCGACGGCTGGACTCAGAGAGCAGCCCATACCTGAGCTTACAAATTTCTCCACCTGCTAAAAAGCCATGTGAGTGTCAGGGCAGTCCCTGCCCCTTTTGCCAGCATCTGTACCTGGAACATCAGGCATCCCTTAGGGAAACGTCATCTTCCCACCACTGGGTCATGAGACAATGTGGATCTTGGGGAGGTGACATCAGTGCCTGGCACATTTAGAATGTGGCTCCAAATGAAGCATGGTCCTGACAAGCCACGGGCCCCAATGTCCAGAACATGCTATCCTTGCCACCCACCCAAAGTTGCTCTGCAGGTTCCTCCTGGAGAATTCATCAGGCAACTTCCCTTGGAGGGATATTTCTCAACAGCCCAGATCGCCACTACCAGCAACTTCATGGAGCCAGAACAGGAGGGGAGATTACAATCGCTTTGACCTTCCTGGAGCTCTTAGGAACCCGACTTTGCTTCCTGACCCATCTGAGCCTCCACCCTGGCCCCTTTCCTCTTTTCCCAGCGTTTACCTTTCCCTCTTTGGTTGTTGCAGTGACCAAGATTGTCTCATACCTACTGGTGGCCGAGCCGGACAAGCTGTATGCCATGCCTCCCGCCGGTATGCCTGAGGGGGACATCAAGGCCCTGACCACTCTCTGTGACCTGGCAGACCGAGAGCTTGTGGTCATCATTGGCTGGGCCAAGCACATCCCAGGTGAGCATGTGGGCCCAGGGGAGAGTGTGGCCAGGGACTCTCAGCCGGTATCTCTGCAGCCTACCCAATGGCTGTGCTTCTGATGCCCGGATCCTGGACCCCAGAAGGCCTGTGAAATCCTGGCAGGCCTGTTTCTCTGAGCTCCTCTTCTCTCCTTGTAGCATTGGAGAGGAACAGGTAGTTAAAGACCCAGTGAGGCTTATACATTGCTGCAGGCTCTTCAGAATTAGTTATCATTCAAGGCGGGGCCGTGTTTGGATCTACAATCAGCGTAATATTCAAAGAACAAGTTCCTTGAGCCCTTAAAGGACAAAGAGTAGGGTTTTCTTGTAGACCTTATTGGAATGATGCCGGAAAACAACAGAAGAAAGACTGACTCTCTCTTCCTATTGGAGGCAGCAGAATGGAGCAGTGAAGAGCACAGGCTTGGGAATCACATCGGGATTCCAATTCTGGGTCTGCAGCTTACTAACTGAGTAACCCTAGGTAGGCCACCTGACCTCTCTGTTAAATGGGAATACAAGAGTCCCCTACTTTGTGAGCTTTGATGTGAGCATGAAATGAGATCCTGTGTGTGAAGTGTTCGGCAAGGTGTCTGGCATGTGCTGGCATCAGCTGCATGCCCACTATTGCCATTTGCCTGATCTCTAAGGGAGGCCTGTCTCTGGATTGGCTTCTGAGATTTTAAGGGCCTTTCTGGTGCAGAAAGTGTGTGTTACATGTTTCAGGCTGTGTGGACTTCTCTTCACTGTATGTGGACCCAAACCCTGCTTTCAGCCTCTCTAGGTCTGGGCAGATGGCGGGAGCTTTTTTATTTTTGTAGACACCAACACCCATGTATTCTATATTACATACACATTGGGGGCCTTTCTCTGTGCAATTTATTCCTCAACTCCTTTAAGACTCGAATAAGTTGACTCAAAGTGTGGTAGAAACATCCTTTTATCCTTCTGGTAATGACCCACCATGAACATGGGACAAGTCAGCTTCCTGTCTGTAGATCCGTTTTTGGTTTGTCATGGCTCTGAAAGGTGAATACAGCATGCAGATGATACAGCAAAGGTGACCTAGACTTTAGATACCGAGACCCACAGTTTGTTTGTTTGTTTTTTGAGACAGAGTCTTGCTCTGTTGCCCAGGCTGGAGTGCAATGGTGTGATCTCGGGTCACTGCAACCTTCGCCTCCCAGGTTCAAGTGATTCTCGGGCCTCAGCCTCCTAAGTAGCTGGGATTACAGGTGCCCGCCACCACACCCAGCTAATTTTTTTTTTGTATTTTTAGTAGAGACGGGGTTTTGCCATGTTGACCAAGCTGGTCTCGAACTCCTGACCTCAAGTGATCTGCCCACCTCGGCCTCCCAAAGTGCTGGGATTATAGGCAAGAGCCACCATGCCTGGCCCAAGGCCCACAGTTGATTGAGGGAATAAAAAATGTCCTTCCATGTGAGACCTTACATGCCCAAGTTGCAGGAAGGGGCCTTCCTGTGGACAGGGATGCACAGAGATATCAGATGGCCCAGAGGCTTTGCTGGCAGGGACTGCTTGGTGGCCCCTGGGCATTCTGACCAGGGATCTGGGCTGGTACGCCCTTACTAAGGAGCTCAACCTCTCGGGGATTACACAGTCAGTAGTTTTTGAATCTGCCCAGTGCTGGTTCAGCACAGATGTGGGGTCAGGCCACTGCTTAAGACACTTCAGCCTGGATTGCTCCACTAACCCAGGGCCAAATTGGGTACAGGTACCCCTGCCCCCACCCCACACTCCTGTTCCAGGTTGAACAGATCCTGCATCCTAGCAATGGCTCACGAGTGGCGCCTGGCGGTCCCCTGGGTCAATGCTTCCTTCTTCCACAACCCCACCCCTGCAACACCACGGAGGAAGTAGATAAGACCAGGAGACCCTGTCTCCCCTGCACTCATTTTTGTCTGTGCCTTTCCACCTCCCAGCTCCATCTCCCATCTGTGCCCAACCAAGAGGGCAGGGCTAAGCAGAGTGAGTGCTAAAGGCATAGACTTTGGAATCAGGCAGCCTGGGCTTTCATCTCAGCTCTGTCTTTACTGGCCTTGTGCAAGATACTGAATTTTTCGGAGCTTCAGTGTCCTTGTCTGTAAAATGGGAATCACGATAGAGCACCTTCACGGGATTGCCGTGAGGATGTAGCGCACTTAGTGTGTACACTGGGTGAATGGCAGAGACGCTTACCAGGGCTGTTGTAGTTGCTAATAGTAATAAAAGCCTCCTTTCACGACTTCAAAGCCGGATTCTTTTTGGTAAAAAAATAAACAAATAAAAACAGGGGCTCAGTTGTCCGTCTTAAATGCTAATTTGCCTATTTTGCATAAATCTGCATGCTGAATTCTTTGCCTCCTGACCTTCCAGTGTTTAAGGTAAAATTAATTAGTGGAGTCTCCTGCCACTGCATGTAAACCTCATACTAAGGGCAATGACACAATCAAGTGCCTGATTTTTTTTTTTTTTTTGAGATGGAGTCTCCACTCTCTCGCCTAGGCTGGAGTGCAGTAGTGCAATCTCGGCTCACTGCAATCTCCTCCCAGGTTCAAGCGATTCTCTTGCCTCAGCCTCCCGAGTAGCTGGGACTACAGGCACGTGCCACCACCCCTGGGTCATTTTTTTTCCCTATTTTTAGTAGAGATGGGGTTTCACCATGTTGGCCAGGCTGGTCTCAAACTCCTGACCTCAAGGGATCCACCCACCTCAGCCTCCCAAAGTGCTAGAATTATAGGCGTGAGCCACCGTGACTGGCCAGGTGCCTGATATTTTTAAACTAATCAACTTTATCCCATCTCAGATTAGATGGAAAATGCATCTGAAGATGGGCTCCCTATCCCTGAGAGAGAGAGAGAGAGAAAGAAAGAGAGAGAGAGAGAGCTGGTTGAGTAGGGAGGATAAAAGCTGGAGCCCACCCTGGGGCCTGTGTTAGCTCCTGTCCATCTAGTTCCTACACAGACAGAAAGAGGGGGACTGGCCACTCCAGGCTGCTCAGGAGTAGAGCTCTGAAGAATTTAGGCCACTGTCCTTAAACGCAAGGTACCGCATCTCACAAGAGGGCATTGCACACTTAGCTTTGCATGCACATATTGAGAAGTCACTACACATGAGGTCCCCTGATAGGAGTTGTGGCTGAGACAAGGAATTTATTTTGCCCCAAGGATCCCATTTGGAATGAGGCTGACTTCCGGGGGAACTTGGTTCACTCAGAATCCCAGCCATTGTTCAAGTCAGTCTGACATTGTCCTACCCCAAATGCAGGTTTTTTACCTTGAGTTGAATGTTCCAAGTATTGGGTTCCCTGTAGGGCAAGCCCGAGTCTTTAGAGTGTCCACTTCTTATTCCATGAGATCAAGAGCTAGCAGACTTTAATAGGCAGTGGGGAATCTCTTGATGAATTGCAGCCTCCTCCAAATGACCCGAGCCTGCCATTCTGCCTCCCTGGGCAGCCTCATGCCTGTGCCAGCCAGGAGAGCCTGCCCAGGGAGTCTCCACCACCCTGCCCTGCCCAGGCTCCCATGTACAGGGCATCCCCAGAGGCCTCCTCACAAAAGTCCCTCAGTGGCGCTGCTCCCAGGTAATCCCCATCTGACTCAATGAAATATGAGCTGCCGAGTGACAGCAGCTGTGTCTGAAGTGGCCCCAGATCCTATAATTACATCTCCCTTTATTACCTCTGCTAATGGCCCTCCAGGTCGACAGAAACGATCATAAATTAACAGATTATGAACTCCACTTGCCACAAATTACGTGCTTTTTTTTTTTTTTTTCTTCAATTCTAGGAGCTTGTGGTGCCAAATCACGGACGGGGGGATCGGGAGCTTGGGGAGAGCCTGAATGTTATTAGATGAGTTGGTGCAGATAAAACAATTTTCCTGGGGCAGCAGAGCTCCAAGTGGGAGCCTGGGGAGCCAGGAGCTCTGGGCAGGCCCAAGAGCCTCAAGGCAGCAGTGCCACCTGCAGTGAGCCCAGCACAGGGACATCCCTGCACTCCCAGGGGCACCCCCAGACCATCCCGGTAGCCTTTTCAGGGTCCTTTTGGTCCCAGAGTTACTAATAACTTGAGAAAGAGACCCAGCCCAGCTGAGAGAGGCAGGGGTGGAAGGCACTTTACTGAAGGGCAGGGAGGAGTGCCTGGGCTCCTTCTGGGTTTTAAATAAAAGAATTTGTGGTTCTAGTAAAGACGTTAGATGGGACAGATGGGTCGAAATTAACAGTTCCAAATTCCCCATCCTAACCTTCCTTCTGGGAATTTCCTGGGCAGATACAACCACTGTGTGGGGTGTGTGTGTGGGTGGGGGGTGTGTGTGTCCCCCAGTCCATGGGCTTATACCCTAACACTGCTTTACACCTGATTTTTCCATTTAATTATACAAAATAGTAGCACTTACCTGCGCTAAGCAGAGTTCTAAGTGTTCCACATGTCAGCTCATTTAATCTGAACAACCCCATGAGGTGAGTGCTGTTATGATTCCCATTTTACAGATAAGGAAACCAAGGCACTGAGAGACAGACTTGCCAGGGTCACAGCTAGTGATCAGCAGTTAGGAATCTGATCATCTGTGCTCATACGATTACACCCTTTTTGCCCCCTTGGGTATCTTTCCACATCCACACACAGTTCTAACTTATTTGGCACATTCATTTAACTAAAAATTACATCTACATAACAATCACATGTATTACATTAGTTACCTTTTTTTTTCTATTTTGAATCATTTCAAGCAGTGATCTAATACCCTTTTACATTTATCTCTATGTCTTTATTCATACTTTTCTAGTATTTCTAGGATAAATTTCTTTTTTTTTTCTTTTTTTTCTTTATGCGCCAGGATCTCACTTTGTCGCCCAGGCTGGAATGCAGTGACGTGATCTTGGCTCACTGGAGCTTTGACCACCTGGGTTCAAGCGATCCTCCTGCTATAGCCTCCCAAGTAGCAGAGATCACAGGCATGCACCACCATGTCCGGCTAATTTTTAAATGATTTGTAGAGATGGGGTTTTGCCATGTTGCCCAGGCTGGCATTACACTCCTGGGCTCACGTGATCCTCCCACCTCAGCCCCCAAAGTTCTGGGATTACAGGCGTGAGCCACCGTGCCTGGCCACTAGGGGAAATTTCTAGCAGTAGAATTGCTAGGTTGAAGGCAGCATGCCTTTTATTTTACTTTTAATTTAATTATATTTATGACTTACTTTTATTTTTAAGCATCTTAAGCACTGACAGGGTTCAGAAGCCAAATGTAGACACAAATGTATGTAACAGAAATCTCACCTCTATCCCTGTCCCCTCCCATTCCCACCTCCTAGAAGTCACCATTTTTTCTTTCTCAATTCTTTCTCAATTTTCCTTCTGGTGTTTCTTTTTGCAAATACTAGAAAAGATTTGAACTATTTCAGACGTTAAAAGATATCAAATATCTCCCCCTCCCTTCCTTGCACAAAATGAAGAAGGCTGTATCACCATTCAGTGCTCTGGAGTATACATTTGGATTATCAAAGCTGTTTTCAGGGCTTTTTGAAAATGTTCAGGGAGGAAGAGAGTGATGAGGGGCTGAGTCCAGAACTCGAAGCAGCCTATCAGAGGTTTGGGAACAGGCCTCCCGGGTACATCCTCCTATGGTGGCACAAAACTTCCAAGTCCAGTCTCCCTCCCACCACCGAAGGGCAGGGCCTGACTCCTACAAGACAGGCAAAGGCAGCTAACCCTGAACCTGAGTCCAAACATCTTAGAGGGTCTAACCAAGTACTGTGGGCACATTTTCTTGTCTCCTGGGAGTCGAAGCCCGTGGCATTTGTCCATTCTCTCTCTCCTTTTAGCTGCAAAGGTTTGTCACGTAGCTTCTTTGCTGTGCCCAGCCGTGGGGGTAGGAGAAGGAACAGCTCAGTGTCTGTGCACTCTGGGAACTCAGAGCTGGGATGGGCCATCCAGGGGCACCTGGGCATGTGCCTCATCAAAGGTGCCCTCACCACCCCGCTTGAGAGCTCAGCCCTCAAGACTCCCCTTCCACAAAGCCTCCCCAGACTCTTGTTTGGACCACCTTCCCCAGTTGCATGCTCTCAGAGCCCTGCATTTGCTGTAGCTCTTCTTATATTGCAACTTTGTGCTGATTTGTGCCCCTTCGTGTGTGTCTTCCCCTTCACTGTAAACCCTTGAAGGCAGGGAGCAGTTCTGGACTGACACACCATTCTGTCCCCGGTGCCTAGCACAGGCCTGGCACTTAGTAGGTGCTCAGTAAGTTTTTGCTGAATGTCTCAAAGGGCAAAGAAGCATTCTAGTAACATCCTAATGATTGTACCTGCAGGATTCACTGCACAGGGAACTTTTCCCCTGCGTTTCCAGAAGGCTAGTCCTTACCTCATCCTCTCTCTCTGCCACCTTCCAATTCAGTTGTCTGCTAATTTCGCCCCTGCCCTCCTCCTCCATCTCCCCTCCAGTCTGTCTGCTTTTAGACCCCCTCCCTAGAGCTGTCCAACACTCCCCCCACACACTCTCTGGTGCTGGCTGATTGGTATCTGTTAATTAATGTTGCTCAAGGCCTCTCTCCTACTCAAAGACCTGATAAGGGAAATTGGATGTCCATTTCTATCTATCTTTTATTACCTCCCAGCTCCCCTGGCCACCACAGGCAACCACACACCCTCTCCCAACCAGGGAATCTGGACAACCACACACACACACACATATACACACACACACACACACCCTGATCCCCTGTCACAGCCTCTCCCCTGAGAAGGTGCATCAATCAAAGCTCCCCCGTGTCAGTCGGTGTAATCACTCCTGCTCTTTTGTTGATCACCCATGGATTCTGTTAGCCGGTGGTGATCTGAGGCCCAAGTTGTATAGATCAGTCTTGGGAACTGTGATAATTCACTTGGAGAATGCTCACAGGGTAAGGGTGGTCTGCCTAGTCGGGGGCCTTCAGCTCCAGGAGTGACCCCTAAGCTTCAACTGCCATGCCCTGTGTGGAAGCCAGGGAAAAAGTGGCATTTGGAGACAGGACAGCAGATGGATGGGGGAGACCACACAAGCCAAAGAGCCGGGTGGTACAGAAGCTCAGGACCACCCAGGCCTCCAGGCAAGTCCAGAGAGAAGTGAGTGGTGCCAATGGTGTGCCAACGACAACAATAATATTAATAGTAACAACAGCCACAGCCATCACCAGCACCCTAGCATGTTGAGTGCTGATGGTGCCAGGAGAGGTGCCCAGCACTTTACATGCATCTTCTCTTTTCACCCCCACAGCACCCCACGTCAGAAAGTGGCTTCCAGCCAGGGATGGGGTATAAGTCAGCAAATGAAGTAGAAAGTCCTTCCTAGACAAAATTACCCCTGAAAAAAATCCCTTCATGTCAGTTACCCATAGTGCATGGTGCAAACAACTTTGTAGATGCTCTTCCTTCTTTGAATAAATCCAGCATGTCCATGTTAGAACCAATCACTGAGTTTCTGTTTGAATCTCCAGTGAAGTTACTGCCTTGTGTTTGGTGGTTAAGATGTTTGAAAATCAGCCGACTTATTTATTTACTCTGTCTTACTCTCCTGTAAATCAAGATGTTAATTGACTTTGCCTAATTTAAGTGCATGTATAATGCAATTCCAGTATATTATCATTGTTTTGCAGTGAGGACTTTCATCTCACCATTAGTAATAATAGCTCAGTAAATACTTTGTATGTTCTGGAATCATCGTCTCATTTAGACCTCACAGCGACTCTCTGAAGTAGACCCTGCTATTATACCATTTCCTAGATGAGGAAGCTAAGGTTTGGAGAAGTTGCATGGTTTTCACAAGATCAGCCTACATCTAGTAAGTGGGAGTCAGGGTTCAACCCAGGCAATCCCCACAGCTCACTGGACAAGACAGTGTCACAATTCTGGAGCCTTCTCCATGCCCAACTTTATTTTCACTGTGGAATCAGCCTCCTCAATAGCAGGGAGGGGGGAACTACCATGATTCCAAGCTCCCAGAACAGGCCTGCTGGGTCATCGTTAAGCGGAGAGTGATGGCCCGGGAAGAGGGGCTCTGACCCTGGGAGGACAGGCTGTCCTGTGAGAAAGTGCCCCTGACCCTGGGGGCTCTTGATCTCTTAGTAGCCCCAGGCCGTGGTCACTGGGGCCTTCCCCTGTGGCTTTGAACAGCTGCGTCCTCCTTCTTGGTCAGGCCCGTGGGTCTCTGCACAGCTGAGACTGCATCAAGGATCAGGTGTCATTTTCAAACACTAAAGCCTCCCCTGGTTTGAGCAGAGAGTGGGCCCTGGAAACTCCCCAGAGTGGCCAAGAGCACATACTGCTGCCTCCTGGTTCCAGTATGTACTCAGTCACTCCTTTAACTACAAATGCATTGAATTAATCAAAAAGCCTCTACAGACGTTTGGAAAATACCATAGAACGAACAATAATAATGATAACAACAACTGTCAACATTGACCGAGCTCTTGTTTTGTAAGTCTTTTCCATGAATTCCAGGTCTGACACATTACCCAAGGGGAGGACAGTGAGTCTTACACCACACAGGGAAGGCCCAGGGGCAGGATCCAGGGGTGTTAGGAACACAGCCACGCCCCGCAACCTCTGCCCCCAGCAAGCCCCAGGGAGGCCCCTGGTCCACCCTCCTGACCTGCTGCTGCTGCCCTCTGTGCCCCCTCTTCCCGCAGGCTTCTCAAACCTCTCCCTGGGGGACCAGATGAGCCTACTGCAGAGTGCCTGGATGGAGATCCTCATCCTGGGCATCGTGTACCGTTCGCTGCCCTACGACGACAAGCTGGTGTACGCTGAGGACTACATCATGGACGAGGAGCACTCCCGCCTCACGGGGCTGCTGGAGCTCTACCGGGCCATCCTGCAGCTGGTGCGCAGGTACAAGAAGCTCAAGGTGGAGAAGGAAGAGTTTGTGACGCTCAAGGCCCTGGCCCTCGCCAACTCCGGTAAGGGGGGCGGCGGCGGGGCCTGGAGGGGGAGCTTCTAGGGCTCTGCATGGGCCTAGTGAGCCCATCTCTGGGGCCTGTGGGCAGGGCTGGCTGCCATGGATAGAGATGAAAGGAAAACACTGAAACTTTTTATTACCGAAGATTGTCCAAGGGGTGGCCTGCAGATAAAAAGCTGGTGATGAAGGCTGGCACTGGCTGAGCATTTCCTAAGCCTCAGACATCCAGACTGGCACACTGGCTAAGGACATGGGTTCTGAGGCCACATTGCTAAGGAGCAAATCCCACGTCTACCAATTGGGCAAGTTGCTTCACTCTGTGCCTCAGTTTCTTCATCAGTAAAAGGAGGGCAGCAACCAGTCCCTACTCTACAAGGCTATTGACAGGATTTCTTTATACATAATTATATTGCTTGCAACATGCTTGCCACATAAAAAGCACTCAATTATTTATTTATGTGTTTATTATAGACGGGGTCTTGTTCTGTCACCCAGGTAGGAGTGCTGTGGCTTGATCCTAGCTCACTGCAGTCTCAAACTTTTAGGCTCAAGCCATCCTCCCACCTCAGCCTCCCGAGTAGCTGGAACTACAGGCATGTGCCATCATTCCGGCTAATTCTTATTTCTATTTTTTATTGAGATGGGGTCTCACTATGTTGCCCAGGTTGGTCCCAAACTCCTGGGCTCAAGCAATCCTCTCACCTCAGCCTCCCAAAGTGTTGGCACTACAGGTATGAGCCACCACACTTAGCGTCAACTTATTAAATTAGCTAGGAGTTTATTGAATTCTTACAAACAACCCGAGAGTAAAATTCTTATTATTGCAACCCCATTTCACAGATGTGGAAACCGAGACCTGGAAAAGTAAAGAAAATTGCCCAGGGTCACACAGTTAAAAAGTGTCAGAGTTAGAGTCAAACCAAGGTCCTCTGATTCCAAAATCAACCTGAACCTATACCCACTCCTTGAATCTTTCAGTCAAATTTCTTGAACACAGGAGGATAAAACCTTCCCAACAGAGTGGTTTAAGCTGGAGTTACAAAGGAGGACTCACTCCATTTCATTAGCATCCACCAACTTCTGGCTAGATTATCTGAGGAGAGAGGCAGGCATTGGGTAATGCCAGTAAGTGAACTTGAATGTAACCAACATCCACACTTAGAGAGCTTCCACACTATTCAGGGAATGGTGCTGGGTGCCAGGGGGCTGCAGGAGAAGGATACATACAGGGTACCCTCCCTAAAGAGAGCACATGCCAGGAATCACACACATAATTCTGCTGCAGAGCAGTGTGTGGCAGAGTTAACCACCCAGGTCTGGGTCAGATAGACCCAAGTTCAAATTCTATCTCTGACACTTCCTAGCAGTATGACCTTGGGTAACTCAGTGTCCTTGTGTGTTCAGTGGGGATATTCTGAGCACCTCTTCCAAGCACTTTTTTTTTTTTTTTTTTTTGAGACAGAGTCTCGCTCTGTGGCCCGGGCTAGAGTGCAGTGACGCAATCTCAGCTCACTGCAACCTCTGCCTCCCGGGTTCAAGCGATTCTCGTGTCTCAGCCTTCTGCGTAGCTGGGACTACATGCGTGCACCACCACACTCAGCTAATTTTTGTATTTTTAGTAGAGACAGGGTTTCGCTATGTTGCCCAGGCTGGTCTCAAACTCCTGGCCTCAAGTGATCCACCCACCTTGGCCTCCCAAAGTGAGGGGATTACAGGTGTGAGCCACCATGCCCAGCTCCAAGTGCTTTTGTGAGTATTAAAGATCGACTGACAATAAAGCACTCAGCCTGGTGCCTGGCCTAGAGGAAATGTTCAATAAATATTAATTATTATCATTATTATTAATGATAGAGGATACAAAGTGTTATTAGCATATGGAAAAGGGAGAACTGGCTCCCAGATGCAGACAGTACACACAGGGTAACCAACTGGTTTGCTCAATACTGTCCTGCTTTTACTGAAACTCCCATATCCCAGGAAACTCGTCAGTCCCTGGCAAACTGGGACAGTTGGTTGCCCTAGCACATGGCTTCATGGCGCATGCAGGGGGCGCTGTTGATGACCCACTTGGATCCCTTTTACTGGGTTAGTGCATCCATCCCCCAGCTGCTAACAGTTCAGAGGTACCCCTTTGCAGGGCCTACCCTCTTCTGCCTTGCCCAGAGGGTTATGTGGCCCTTTCCTTGGCACCACCAGGCAATGGTGGACCCACATGGGTACAAAAGTTTGGATCAGAGCCCTGCATGGGATCAGGCTGAAGCCGAGGTCCCATCTTTGCCTTGCTTTCTCCTTCCCTGTGCTTCCTGCCTCCCCACTTCCTTTCTCCTGAACACATGCCCCCTGTAAATGTCTGTACCTAAACCCCTGCCTCAGGCTCTGCTCCCAGGGAACCTGATCTAACATAGAAAAGGATGCCACTTTTTTAGTTCAAATCTTTTATTAATAATAAATGAATGCAAAATAATATTAAAAATTTTACATACGTCCACAGAGAATATTTACACACTGAATTCCAAAATTGTAGTGCATTCTTTGTTAGAGAATCCTAATGCTGTTTTTTTAAAGTATAGTTTTAGATTTACAGAATAACTTTTTTTTTTTGAAACAGAATTTTGCTCTTGTTGCCCAGGCTAGAGTACAGTGGTACAATCTCGGCCCACTGCAACCTCCACCTCCTGGGTTCAAGTGATTCTCTTGCCTCAGCCTCCTTAGTAGCTGGGATTACAGGCGCCTGCCACCACACTCGGCTAATTTTTGTATTTTTAGTAGAGACATGGTTTCACCATGTTGGCCAGGCTGGTCTCAAACTCCTGACCTTAGGTGATCCACCTGCCTTGGCCTCCCAAAGTGCTGGGACTACAGGCCTGAGCCACTGCGCCCAGCCAATTTTTCAGAATAATTGAGCAGATAGTACATAAAGTTCCAAACACCCACTCCATCCATTTCCTCCTTCCGCAGCAGTTTTCTCTATTGTTAATATCTTGCATTAATGCAGTAATGTGTTACAAATAGTGACCCAATATTGACATATTATTAAGTCCATAGTTTCCATCAAGGTTCACTCTTTGTGTTGTATTGTTCTTTTTTTTTTTTTTTTTTTTTTAGCTTTTGCTTTTGTTGCCCAGGCTGGAGTGCGATGTCATGTTCTTGGCTCACTGCAACCTCTGTCTCCTGGGTTCAAGCGATTCTCCTGCCTCAGCCTCACAAGTAGTATGCACCACCGTGCCCGGCTAATTTTTATATTTTTAGTAGAGACGTGGTTTCTCCGTGTTGGTCAGGCTGGTCTCAAACTCCCGACCTCAGGTGATCCACCCATCTCAGCCTCTCACAGTGCTGGGATTGCGGGCGTGAGTCACTGCACCCAGCCGACTGTGTTGTATTGTTCTATAGGTTTTGACAAATGCATAATGACATGTTTCTACAATGACGTATCATACAGAATAGCATCACGGCCCTGTGCTTCACCTACACAGAGGGGAGCATTTGAACCAGGCGTTGCACAGGGCTTGGAGGTTCCGACGGGTGGAGGAGGAGCAAAAGCAGTTAAAGCAGAGGAAGCCAGGTGCACAAAGCCAGGTGCAGGAAGGCTGGCCAGGCCTTGGAGCTCAAGCCCTCTATTCTGGGCTCTCCTAACTTACACCAGACACAGAGCTCAATCTTGCCTGTGTTGGGAGAGGTGAGTAAAGAGGTAGTGTCTCCTCCACTCTTACTTGGTCCTCAGTACCGGACCACACCACACCAGCTTTCAGCTGCCCTTCCCTTGATCTCACATGGACCTGCACACATACACACATGCACATGTATACATACAAACACACCCACATGTATACATACAAACACACCCACACACACACACACGTGAACACACATATGTACATGCACATACCCACATATGCCCCCACATACATGTGTATACACACATACTCACACACCCCCACCTGAGGACCCATGGTGGTTTGTCAATATGAATCCATCAGGAATTCTGTTGGCATCAGACTTTGCCTGAGTGCACTTTGTCACATGGTATGAGGTTTTAGGTCTCCAGACTTCTTGCCCCAGTGACACGTAGAGAGCCATCCTGCAGCTGGTGCACAGGATGAGAAGCTGGAGGTGGAGGAGGAGTTTGTGATGTTCAGGGCCTTGGCTGACCCCCAAGAGGGAACACACGTTGCTTATTCCAGAGAGCCGCAGGCCTTGATGAGGGGAATGCTTCCTTCCCGGCACGGAGGGGTTGAGCATGAAGCCCTGTTGCTATCAAGTAGATACTCAGAAAGCAGGCTGGCTAGTCTTTTTTTTTTTTTTTTTTTTTTTTTAAGTAATGGTTTTCCAGCCTAGGCAACAGAATGAGACCCTTTCTCAGAAATAAATAAATAAATAAAATAAAGTGATGATTTAAAGGAGTGCTTGTCAAAGTACCTGTGATGAAGGACCTAATTTTAAATGTTTCAAAATGTTCAATCCATTATGGACAGATCATTTTGTAAAATACAACAAAAATAAATTATTAAAAAAATGAAATTAAAAACCAGATGTACAAAACATGAGCCAAATTTTTAAATTTTTACATATAACAGACATATATATAAATCATCCTTCCAAAGTGCTATAAAGTTTCTAAATGCTTATTCTCAGTTTCTTATCACAGACCAGTAACATCCAGAGGGCAGGCAGGAGCCAGTCTGTGTACCATGCTTTCAGCAGGCTGGGTTTAAAGCGTGTACTTTAGGGTCCGTGAGACCTGGGTTCAAATCCTGCCTCTGCCACCTGCTGGCTGAGTGTCCGGCAACCTGATCTTTGTGAGCCTCAGTTTCCTCATCTGTGAAACAGGGAGAACAGCAGCTCATTGAAATGTGCAGTGACGCACATAAGGCCGTGGCCACCGTGCTTGGCACAGATCCCTCCTAGCTCGTTGTGTTTCTGTTGGGCTCTGCGGGCATAGTGGGTGGCCTGGGGAAGAGGAGCCAGTTGGATGTAGCTCCTGCTTCCAAGGGAGATAAGACATGAACTTGGATGTGGCAGAAAGAGCCAGTGATTCCTGGCATGAGAGAGGATCGTGTAAAGGGCTCAAGGAGGGAAGAGTAAATTGTTTTCAGCTGGGGAGGTAGAATCTGAGTGGGGTCTTAAAGCAAGAGATGGTTCGGTAGGATGGGAAGAGGGAGGGTAAACTTCTGTAGTGGGGCCATCAGCTCCAGGCAGGAAATGGGGAAAGAACAGGCCCGTTTTGGGGAGAGGCTAGAAAAGCAGGCTGGTGTCAGACCAGAAGCTCAAGGGCTGTGAAGGGATTGGATTGTGATGGGGTCAGTACAGGGAGGCAGGAAGGGTTGTGCGGGAGTGACCTGCCCCAGCCTTGAGGGAGAAAGATCACCCAGGCATGATAGAGAAAATGTGTTGGCTGGAAGAGGGATAGGTGCCAGGAGACCATTGAGGTGTCCTAGCAGCAGCCCCCAGGGCTGCCATGGGTGCCACTGCTGAGGATGAGTGCACAGGATGACTCAGGTGTGGGTCCAGTGGCTCAGGGGGCTGACGCTGGGCAGAAGTGCCCAAGCACATCAGAGGCAGACTGTGACCCCACACCACGGCCCCCTGGCAGCCTGCTAGCTGCTGTTTACTCCACATCCCAGCCATCCCCAAAGCTCCCTGACAGCAGGAAAAATTCATAGCCATTGATTTTGTAATTAACAGTTTATCAATGCCATCGATACAGACCTGCTGATGGATTGCAAAGAAATTAATCTTGCAATGTTATTTTATTTCATTTTTGGTCGAAGGCAGCTGCCAATTTTGGCCTCCTTGGGGAGAGTCGGGGGAGGATGGAGAGGGTGGGGAGAGGGAGCTGGCAGGAGTCAGGAGCCCACATGGCAGGGCCCAGCCATGTTAGGTACACACTCTGTAAGTGGCCGAGAGTGTAGGAATGGGGCTTTGCTTCACCTCCCACCTGATGATGAAGGAGTGCTCACTGCCTTGGTAGCAGGGAGCAGAAAAATGTGGAGGAGGCTTGGGTGTGGGGCCAGTGAAAACCCAGCCCTGCAAGGACACTCACTCCCAAGCCTGAGTCCCCACAGGAATAACACTACCTGACATTGACCAGGTGCTGACCAAGCTCTGGGTAATGTACTGCTTCAGTCACCCTCACCACCACCCTGTGAGTCCTCACTCCTGTGTTTTACAGCCGGCTCAGACCCAGCTGTAATGTGGCCGTCAGCAGGTGCCTCCCTGCTGTGCTGGGATATAGGTAAATTTTGTTTGAACCCCTAGGTCATGGCCTAAGTTCAAAACCTTTCCCAAGATTTTAGAGAACTCCCTGTAGCTCCCTCCATCACCGTGCCTCATGCTGCCACCCTGGCACAGAGCTCAGCCCCTATATCTGTGCCTGTATTCTGTGTCCTATAACCAGAATTTTGTCAGGTTAGCGATTGCACTGAAGACTTGGGGAGCTGGTGCCTGGCAGTGGCAGCTGCAGTGGTTGTCATGGTGATAGTAGTGATGGGGCTAGGGGCGGCGGTAGGGGTGATACCGCTACCAGGGCACTGACTTGTGACAAGTTCTGTTATAAATCCTTGACCTGTTTAACTCCTTTAAGCCCTTGAGGTAGGCATGGCTATTATCCCATTTTACAAGTGAGGAAAATGAGGCTCAGAGAAGTTAATAACTTGCCTAAAGTCACACAGCCTGCAAGTAAGGGACGCAGGAGTCCAAGAGTCTGGCTCCAGGGTCTCTGCTGCCACCCCCGGTGACCTCTTGAGAAATGTCCCCTGTAGACGCCAGTCTCTCCCTGGGTTTGAGTCCCAGCTCCGTCATTAGCTTCTGTGACCTCTCTGAGCCTCAGATTGGCTCTCTGTGAAGAGAGGGTCCTGAAGATACCCCTGCCTGCCTGCATGCTGCCTCCTGGACCCCAAGATGGCCCCCACGCCAGGCAGCACTCCCCGGCCAAGCCTGCTAATGCTCGTCCTTTTGCCTGCAGATTCCATGTACATCGAGGATCTGGAGGCTGTCCAGAAGCTGCAGGACCTGCTGCACGAGGCGCTGCAGGACTACGAGCTGAGCCAGCGCCATGAGGAGCCCCGGAGGACGGGCAAGCTGCTGCTGACACTGCCCCTGCTGCGGCAGACAGCCGCCAAGGCCGTGCAGCACTTCTATAGCGTCAAACTGCAGGGCAAAGTGCCCATGCACAAACTCTTCCTGGAGATGCTGGAGGCCAAGGTGTGATGGCCCCGCACACGGACCAATGCCCACCTACAGACGGACAAACGGACAGACCGAGGTGGAGACCTCCACAGCCACCAGCCTCCACCTTCAACCCCTGTATCATGGCTCTGAGCTGTCCCAGAGGCAGGGGTTTCTCACCTCCTGGCTGTGTGCAGACTCCCGGGTGCAGTGGGGCAGGGGACGGGGATGGGGGGGCAGGGGTGTGGGGCTCGTCTGTAACTGGCTTTTTCTTTGGTATGTCTTTCCTTCTCCATGGGCGGTGCGGAGGCCTGGGCCAGGGCTGACTCCCTTCGGGAGTGGAGACCACTGGAGCAAGTGCCCTCTCCCCTCCACTGAGCCACCAAGAGGCAGCACGTGCATTTCCTAACTCCCTTGCCCCCTCCCCCATCTGCGGCCTGGGTGGGCACTGCTCAGGCTGGATACCACCTGGAGGTTTTCCTTCCGCAGAGGACAGATACGCAAGGGACAACAGTATCTTTCTTCCAGAGGCCCTGCCTGCTCTGAGATCCTCTGGGGCCCGTCAAGAGGCCCCATACCTTCCACAGTTTCCACTCGGCTTTCAGCCAGGGCGGACCCACAGGAGAACAGCGGCTAGAGCTCAAGTGCTTCCTGGGCACCCCACCCCTCGGGGCCTACCCCCCTGCCTATCACCCACCGCACCGGTGTCCACCTGTCCTCCTCCTCTTCTCTCCCGGGGAGTCCTCCGCTACTTCCTGACCCTACCTCAGAGCTCACTCGCCCAGTGGGTTCAGCCAGCCACAGCAACTCCAGGGCCTGTAGACACGAACGCGCTGGCACAGAGAAAAGCGGGGACCACATCATCCTCCCCAGAACCGTCTCCCTCTTCCTGCCTTCCCCCTCTCCCTGAAGGGCAGGTCCAGGCCAGGTGAGCCTGTGAGAAGCTCAGGAGCCTGGCTCCATCCGAGAGCACCCCAGGGGGAGGATCAGGGCAGGATGGACAGAGGCCCAGACTCATCTTTGCCAAGCACAGAAAGGCCGAGCAGCTGAGATAAGTAGGCAGGGGAGCCCCAAAGGGAGGGAGCTCAGTGGGGTGGCCTGCCTCACCCTTCCTGGCTTCCCTTCCCCGCACTCAGCATCATGCCACAGGGCTAGTGTACCAGTGCCACAGGAGGGGTGCCCTCCTACCACACTTGGGCGACCAGAGGTTTGGTGTAGCTCCCCTGGTCACCGCGAGCACGCCAGCTCTCTGGCAGGACCCCTGCAGTCCCCCTGGCTGTGCCGGGTGACCAACCGTCTTGGTTTGTCCAGGACGTTTCTTTGTCCCAGGAAACTCCTCTACCCCAGGCACATGGGGACAGTGGGTCACCCTATTTCTGTGGATGGCTGTGAAAGTTTTCACTAACTCAAGGGGCAGCCCTGAACACCCATTTGTGCTCACAGGTTGGCCAAGAGCAGCTTAGAGGATCCCCCAAGGATGAAAGAGTGTCAAGCCATGATGGAAAATGCCCCTTCCAATCAGCTGCCTTCGCAAGCAGGGATCAGAGCAACCCCCCAGGGATCCCCAGTCCACGCCCTTCTAGTCCAACCCCCCTCAATGAGAGAGGCAGGCAGATCTCACCCAACACTAGGACACCAGGAAGCCAGGTAACTTTCTGCAGCTTTTCCATAGAAGCCCTGGTCCCGCCTCCCTGGCTCTGCCCCAGGAACCTCCCGGCCTGGGCTTCTGAGCTGGGATGTGCTGAGGTCATCCCAGACAGGAGGGAGGGCTGGCTGAAATCCACAAACTGCAGAGCAGCTCTCTGATGGCGTCCCACACAGAAAATGTTAAGGATTCCAAGAGCCCTCCCAGACCAGTGATGTGTCCCTCCAGCTCCCCTTGCCTGTGGGGAATCGAGTCTGAGTCACTTAATGAGTAGGCACTGGAGCAGTTACTCAGGATGCTGCGGCCCTAGCCCTCCATGCAGCCCATCTTCCCTCATCTGGGTGGAGACACACATTTGGGGCAAAGGCCCCTTCTTGGCATCAAGGAACACCAGCTACAAACCAAGTCTAGCACAGTGTTTAGAGGCTCTGCCCTGAGGCTCTGCTCTGGGGAAACTTTCACAGTAGAGACCTTGGGGTGTGCGCTTTGGGACTCCCTCAGTCTCTCACTGTGCTGTGTCCTTGCAGCAGGGCCCAGGTAGCACCCTTCTCTGTCACTTCCTGCTCAAGCTGGAGGACCCAGGCGGCAGGGCATCATGCCCAGCTGGCATCTGCTGTCCGTCTTTTCTAGGGAAAGCATTTCTGGCTCACCATGTAACATCTGGCTTGGAGCGAGTGGATGTTCTGCACACCTGGCAGCTGTGCCTCACTGGATCTAGTGTTGCTGCGAGTGCCCTCACTTCAGAGCCCCTCTAGCAGAGTGGGGCGGAAGTCCTGATGGTTGGTGTCCATGAGGTGGAAGCTGCTTTTATACTTAAAACTCAGATCACAACAGGAAATGTGTCAGTAACAATGGAACTCCATCCAATGGGAAAGTTCCTGGTACTGAAGGGGTCCATTGGACACTCAGAAAAGAAGTTCAGGGGCCAGCTTCTTAGCTGGAAGCCTGGCCAGATGAGGACCCTCTCCGGGGAAGGGAGAGGACTGACTTAGTGGAAGATGGTGAAGTAAGGAGAGTTTAGGGGACCCTCCCCCCAATGGAACAGATCTCAAGTTTACCCTAAACCTGCCATTTCTGGAAAATCTGTAAAGAGGAAACAGCCTGTCTCAGTTGTACTCTCATGATACAGGTCATTTGAAATGAACCAAGAAATAAAACATAAAAATCCAATCACGGAGAAGGTGATATGGCTGGGTTTTGTTTGGTCCCCTTGTCCTCATACGTTCTAAAGTTTCCAGACTGGCTTTGTCACTTTGTGAACTCGTCATGTGTGAAAACCAATCTTTGCATATAGGGAACTTCCTCGGGCCACACTTTAAGAATCAAGTAAGAGGCGCTCAAGACTCCAGCAGAGCCAGGAGGCCATGGCAGCGCCTCAGAGGAGCTGGAACCTGCACCCACCTGTGTCGGGGGGGGGCCTCCTTTCCCCATAGACTCCGCCCTCCCTCTGTGCAGATGGAAGTGGCAGGGGAGGGTGACCAGCTTGTGACAAGAAGACCGAAGGGTCCAGAGTCCATGCTCACGGAACAGCACCAAAGAAAAGCACTATGTGGAAAGATTGTTTTATTTTCTAATAATGATAATATGGCTGGAATGGCTTCTCAAGATGTATATATTTTTTAAAACGGCAATTTCCCATTGCAGCATCACCTACTTGTACATCTTTCTGCCTCTGTATATGTTCTCCACAGACCCCCATGTAAATCAAATGCCGTAGGATGCTTCCATCCTGGTCCCATGTATCTGGAATCTAATAAATAAGGAAAGGAACTATTGAGTTTCTTCACACATTGTCTTTCTGGGCTGACTGTCCCCCGGACAGCACTGCCCTTGGGTTTCAGGCTGAGGTTAGGAGAGGCCGTTGGGAGAGGCAACCCAGCCTTAGTGTTCCCTGGAAAGTCCCATGGTGTCATTTTAAAAGCGTGTTCATCAGCAAAGCTCAGGAATGCAACTGGAGAAGTATGCTGCAGGTTTGAGAAGCTCCCTGTTGCTTTTATGCTTTTAATATTAATGGTAAGGCAATCGATTATTTTCATTAATGCCAGAGAAACGAGATATCAGATATATGTGAATGAAAACCAATTCATTGCCTTAGGATTTTGAATTGCATCTGTGACACAACACTGATAGCACAGCCCACATGTCATTCCAGGACACACTCAGGACCAGTGAGAAGCAGAGGGGAGAGCCTGAAAGAGATCCAAGAAGACACTTCAAGATGCCTTTTGTTGCAAGTAAAAGACACCTTAGCTTATACCGGCTTACTGGATTTATATGTGAGTCCAGAAGTGGGGTAGGCATCAGGCAGGGTTTGATCCAGAGGTTCACAAAGTAAATAGGATTATGGTTCAACTTTTCTGATTCCCCCAGTTCTTCTGTGTGTTTGTTTCATCCTTATGCTGGCCTCTTTCCTGGTAGCAAGAAGGCTGCCAGTTTTTTGTTTCACACCCTGGGGGAGAGAGAAAATCTCTTTCTGCAACCATGGAAAATGTCTGAACTTCTTTCTGAACTCCACTAGGTTTTGAATCTACCCCTTAATGAATCCCCATGACCAGCTTGGGGTAGAATCAGTTTCACTCAATGGCCTAGCTGCCACACTGTGGGAAAGGGGTAGGTTGGAAGTCTAGAAGTCTAAAAGACAGCCAGCCATAATGCCCACAGAACCCACATACGTGGACAGCTCAGGGCCTGGTCAACTTTCAGTGAGAGGTTTGCGAGTCTCCTGCAGCTCTTGGAAGATAAGAACCACATGGTTATCTTTGCATTCAACACCTTCATGCATGATATGCATTATGTACTTGTGGGAATGAAAGTACTCAATTTGTCGATTCTTTTTAGGTAATTTACCTTAAGGAATGCACACATGGCTTGTATTTATGCTGCTATCTTAAGAAAAAAGTAATTAGGAAAGAAAGTCAACCATAATATCATGTAATGCAGTCAAAATGAAAATCTTTATTTGATTATCTGTATATTAGGATATTCTGTGCTACTTTTTCCATTTATACATGTAATTGTGATCAGACCAACTAATAGCTCATATTTTCAAAGACTAACCCTCATCCATACCTCCATCTCCATTCATTCTCTAGTCTCTCTCTTTTTTTTTTTTTTTTTGTTAGCAAAAAAGTGAAGCTTCAACGAAAGGGGAAAAATTCAACTAATATTCATTCATTCAACAAATATTTAATGAGGAGCTACCCGTTCCAGGCCCTATTCTGGGCATGGAGACTATCTCCATAAAGAGAACAAACAAGGCTGAGCACAGTGGCTCACAACTGTAATCCCAGCACTTTGGGAGGCCTAGGCAGGTGGATCATGAGGTAAAGAGTTTAAGACCAACCTGGCCAATATGGTGAAAACCCGTCTCTACTAAAAATACAAAAATTAGCCAGTCATGGTGGCATGCACCTGTAGGCTCAGCTACCTGGGAGGCTCAGGCAGGAGAATCGCTTTAACCCAGAAGGCAGAGGTTGCAGTGAGCCGAGATCGAACCACCGCACTCCAGCCTGGGCGACAGAGCGAGACTCCACCTCAAAAAAAAAGAGAAACAAGAACAAACAAAATCCATCTTCATTCTTCATGGAGCAGACAGTCTATTGGGAGGAAGAGAGAGAAAATAAGCACAGCAAATAACCAAATTATATAGTTTGTTAGAATGTATATAGTGTAAGTGAGCTGGGGGGAAGCAAGGTATGGGTGATCAGAAATGGGGTGGAGGCTACAATTTTTAAAGGAGTGGTCAGAGCAGTCTCAATGAGGATGTTACATTCAACAATAAAAGTTAAAGAAAGTGAAGATTCTGTGGGTGTATGGAGGGAAAGCTCTTCACGCAGAGAGAGCAGCCAGGGCAAAGGCCCTGGGGTAAGACTATGCTTGGCGTATTCAGTAAGCATCAAGGAAAGGAGTGTGGGCGAAATGGAATGGGTGAGGCCCTGGGGAACAAGGGACACAAGGCCATAGTAAGTGTGGCTCTCACGCTAAGAGATTACATGAGGAACCAGTGGAAGCGTTTGAATACAGGGGTGACGCGATCACACATTTTAATAGGACTTTCAGTGGTTTTGTGGTTTGCTGGGCTGTTGTTTCTTTGAAAGTGTCTGGCTGGGCATCGAACATGGCATTGAGGTTTTATCTGGGTCATGTATTTAAATACGGGTCTGAGAATGGGGCCAGGGTGGAAGCACATGGGACAGGTGTGTCATTCTCAAGTCTTCCCGGGCCACCAGAGGCACCTGGCTGGCCCCACATTTGTGCCCACCCCATCTTAGTTTTGCCCCAAACTTGTCATGGGGGCTTTGGTTGTCCCTCTCCTCTTTTGGCTGCTGTGTGTGTTAATAACACGCTCCAAGAGGACAGGGTGGAATCAGGAAGACCAGCCAGAAGACCACTGGTGAGGTGACTGTGGCTTGGAACAGGGACGTTTCAGAGCAGGTGTGAAGAAGCACTGGGGGCTGGCCACAGTGGCTCATGCCTGTAATCCCAGCACCTTGGGATGTCAAGGTGAGTGGGTCACTTTGAGCTCAGGAGTTGGAGACCTAGGCAACATGGTGAAACCCTGTCTCTATAAAAAATGCAAAAATGAGCTGGCATGATGGCTTGCACCTGTGGTCTCAGCAGCTCAAGAGTCTGAAGCTGGAGGATAGCTTGACTGGGAAGCGGAGGTTGCAGTGAGCCAAGATCGCATCACTGCACTCCAGCCTGGGTGATGCGGCAACACTCTGTCTCAAAAAAAAAAATAAAAATAAAAGAAATGCTTAGGTTCTAGATCTATTTTGAAGCCACCAGATTTGCTGATAAATTGAATGTGGAATGTGAGTGAAAGAAAGGAGATGTGGGTAATTCCAAAGATTTTGGCTGTAGAAACTGGAAGGAGTAAGGTTGTTATCCACTGAAATGGGAAAGACTGAGGGAGGGCAAGCTTGGGGACTGGGTGGGAGAATCAATCGTGTTAAGGGTGAGATGCTATCACAGGTCCAGGGGAGACGTATCGCCAAGAAGGCCTTAGACCATAGGGTCAGCTAAACAGGAAACAGGAAATGTGCTTCCCACAATAACAGATGTAGCACTGGTGGTCTTTCCCAGCTGAGAATTCCTTCTCACACCCAATCAACCCCTCCATTGCTCTCTACTTGTCCTCCTAGGCAATAAAGTAAATTAATCCAGCGAACATAGATTTGTGGAGTAGAAGGAGCTTAGTGATCACCTTTTATGTCATTATTTGCCAGCTGAGCGAAATAACCCAAAAGTGAGCTTCTGGAGAAAGGACCCTCGCCGGAAGAATCAGAACTATAACCTCGCCCTTGATTTTTCAAAAACAGTGTGGGGTGCTGAAAAGTTCGCTGGACTGGCAAGTACACAACTGCTTGACTAGATTTAGGCCAGCAGTCCACAAATGGGGGCAATTTTCCCCCCAGGGGACACTTGGCAATGTCTGGAGACATCTTTTGTTGTCACACTTAGCATAGCTACAGGGGTGGAGGCCAGGGATGCTGCCAGACATCCTACAGGGCACGGGACAGCCCCCCACTGAAAGAATTATCTCACCCCAGATATCAGTAGTGCTGAAGTTGAGAAACCCTGATTTAGATGTACTCTGGGCATTATCAAGGAAAAACTGGAAGCCATTCTTCTAGAAGGGCCCCTGTGTTCCACCCAGAGTTCCAGGAAACACAGTGTGGGGGCGTCAAATCCTGTTACCAAGCTCTTCCCCCCAGTGCCTTCTGCACCCCACCTGGTCTCACTCTACCCTGACACTTCCATCAGGGGCAAACATCCTACACTCTGCATGAGCAGTTTCTGTTCAGACTCAGCCTGCAGGTCCAACCAAGCTCTTCCCCCCAGTGCCATCTGCACCCCATCTGGCCTCACTCTACTCTGACACTTCCATCAGAGGCAAACATCCCATGCTCTGCATGGACAGTTTCTGTTCAGACTCAACCTTCAGGTTCAAGGAGAGACTGCTCTGGTCCTGCAGTCTGCCCGGCCTGGTTCCTTTCGATGTCAACTTTTGGTTTCGTGAAGCCAGGCAGCACCTGTGGCTTCAGGTCTCAAAGAAGTGGAGACCCTTCTTGGCAGACCTAAGAGGCCCCCATTGAAGTGTGCTAAGAACAAAGGTGACTCCACATCCTCTTCTTCCTCACCCCAAGTGGCCCCAGTCCCTGGCTGTCTGTCCCTACACTTCTGGTCTACCTCTGGGTTTTCTCTCATTACTTCCTCCCCTTGCCTGGGATTGGCCATTCGAAGTCCAACGTCTGATGGTAAGAAGTGAAGCCTTCTCTGCAGAATGGTGGGGGAGGAGAACTAAGAGACTTTTGAGACCTTTTCTTCTACTTACTTTTTCCAGGTGATTGATCTCACTTCTACAGACATCTCTCCCTTATCAGCCCAAATGTCCCACCCCCTATGCAAAGATCCCATTGTCAGCTGCCACAAACCAGGACAAAGCCATAAGGCACCAGGGCTTTCACTTGGGTACTAAAGAGTTTCTTTCATTTCCCTTGTGGAGGAGAAGGACAGGCAGAGCTTTCCATCCCCTCCTCCCACAGGCAGACAGGACCAGCTTGGAGCAAGACTAACACAGGGGTGGGCAAAAAGGAGGGGGCCAACCAGGTGCCTGGGCTGGCCCAGGAACACTTGAGAACAGCACACCTGTCATGTGGTCTGTACCTCCACCCCACCCCTTTTTTTCTTTTTCTTTTTCTTTGAGACAGAGCCTTTCTCTGTTGTCCAGGCTGGAGTGCAGTGGCACAATCTTGGCTCGCTGCAACCCCTGCTTCCTAGGTTCAAGCAACTCTCCTGCCTCAGCCTCCCAAGTAGCTGGGATTAGAGGCGCCTGCCACCACGTCCAGTTAATTTTTGTATTTTTAGTAGAGATGGGTTTCACCATGTTGGCCAGGCTGGTCTCGAACTCCTGACCTCAAGCAATCCACCTGCCTCAGCCTCCCAAAGTGCTGGGACTACAGGCATGAGCCACCACGCCCAGCTATCAACCCCATTCTTCAGATTATGACACTGATGGACTGCCCACTGCATCAAGAGGGCAACCTATCAACCTCATTCTTAAGATCCCTGTTTAATACATGTCCCAGGTGAAACCCCAATGCCATGTTTAATGCCCAGCCAGTCACTTGCAAAGAAACAACAACCCAGCAAACCCCAAAACAACTGAAAGTGCCACAAGTCTTCACTCCCCTTCTTCTCATCCCTTCCTCACTGATCCATCCCTGACCCAGACTTCGTAGCCCCTTAAACATTTTCCCATTTTCCTGCACAGGTTAAAGGGCTAGAGGCTGATCCAGTGAGCAAAATCTCTTCTTCAGCAGAGGATATGGGGCGGGGGCAGTGGAGGAAGACTGGAAACCTCACCACCTATGTCTTTTACCTTGCCTCAGTTGCAAATTCACTTCACACTCCAAGAACAGAAACTGTGAACCTGAGAGAGGTGCCCTTGCCTGCCCCGAGGCTTTGCTGTGTGCATTGTCCTTCTACAGAACCAGGGTGTGCCCCTCTGGGACCCACCTCCAGGCTCAAAGTTTGTAGCAGTTGTTTTATTTATTTATTTATTTTTATTTTTTATTTTTTTGAGACAGAGTCTCACTCTGTCACCCAGGCTGGAGTACAGCGGCGCGATCTCGGCTCACTGCAAGCTCTGCCTCCAGGGTTCATGCTTTTCTCCTGCCTCAGCCTCCCGAGTAGCCGGGACTACAGGCGCCTGCCACCGTGCCCAGCTAATTTTTTTGTATTTTTAGTAGAGATGGGGTTTTACCGTATTAGCCAGGATGGTCTCGATCTCCAGACCCCATGATCCACCCGCCTCGGCCTCCCAAAGTGCTGGGATTACAGGCGTGAGCCACCGCACCCGGCCAAGCAGTTGTTTTAAGTCTCGTTTCAGCAAGCACCCAGCAAGGCAAGGCCTTTCCAACCTGAGGTGTGCCCTCTGCCCTCCAAGGCTCCTAAATTTTCCCAGTTAATTCTACCAGAGCAGTCTCTCCTTGGATCTGAAGGCTGAACAGAAACTGAACAGAGTCTGAACAGAAACTGTCCATGCAGAGCATGGGATGTTTGCCCCTGATAGAAATGTCAGGGTAGAGTGAGACCAGGTGGCATCGGGGGGAAGAGCTTGGTAACAGGAGTTGATGCCGCCACACTGTGTTTCCTGGAACTCTAGGTGGAACACAGGGGCCCTTCTAGAAGAATGGCTTCCAGTTTTTCCCTGACATTTGACTCATTATCTATTTCTCATTCATTCATCATCTGGCACAGGGCTAGATTTGCGGAGTATGGTGGGAGCTCAGAGTCCAGCAGGGAAGGTAAACATTGAACTAGTGGTTCACGAGTGTATATTACAGGAGACTAGCAATATAAGAGAGACTTTAATGGAGGCAGGCACCAACCTGGCCTTTAGTGGTAGGGATGGTGAAGAACAGTTGTCCAAGGACATCAGCCCTGGGGCAGCAGGTTGAGGCCAAGTCCTGAAGGAGTGGAGTTAACCAGGTGAGGGAGGGAACAGTGTTTCAGGAAGAAAGAAGAGAAACACTGTCCAGGGGAGAAAGAGAGAGAGAGAGAGGCTGCTCTGCTCCATGCCTGCCCAATAAACTGGAAGAAGACCACCTGATTGGTTGAGCAGGGGCAGAGGATGAGGAAGAAAAGAGAAGGTTGGAAATTGCGAGGGCCAGATTGTTGAGGACACTGCTCAACATGGCAAGAGCAATGGGAAATCCTGCAGAGTTTCAAGCAGGGGAGTGACAGGGTCAGATCTGTCTCCCCTACCTGGAGACAGTGGGTCAAGCATTTTGTTGTCCATGGACTGGCTATGGGATGAAACATGGGTTTCAGATTCGGACCAGCTGAGGCCCAGAAGTTTGCCCTGCCACTCACTGGCTGCATGGCCATGGGCCAGCCACCTCCACTCCCAATCTGTGCAATGCAGCTGATCACACCAAGTGAGGATGCTAATGGGCAGCATTAGTGGATGCTCCCATATCCCAGACACTTCACACATATTAGGCCCTTCATTCCTCACAATGAGTGTCCACTGTAAATGCCACTGCCTTCATTTTATGGGATACTAATGCTCAGAAAGGTTATTCTACTTGCTTGAGGTTACAGAGGTCAGATTTGAATCCAGATCTGTATGAGTTCAATTAATGTCTCTTCTCCTAACCACCACGTCATATTTCAGACTATGAAATTGTTGTCTAAAAGACTGGGTGCCTAGTAGGCACTCAACAAGTGTTTGCTCCCCGCCAACCCTCCTTCTACTGTAAGATACCCATGGCCTCACAGGAGCCTCCCCCAGCTACAGATGTCTGCCTCTCACCCCTGCTAGGCACGGCTTGTCCCCAACCCAGGTCAGCTTACTAACATCTCCAACAGGGTAGGAAGGGAGAGAGGAGACACAAGCATGCATTTGGAGACTTCTGCGCCGAGCAGCTCCCGTGCTCTGTGACAGTGGAGCCACCAGAGGAGGCACTGCTGTGCCAGTTTGCTGGTTAACTGACTTTACCCAAAGACATGCCCTGCAGAAGTAACTGAGCTGAGATGATGCTGCTGCCTTCAGACTACATTACAGGGGACAAAAACCCTCCTACCTTATTCCTTTCCACGTGTCTTTGGAGAAAAAAATTCAGCCGAACCTTAGGCACTTATATTATGCTGACATTTTTATCATCATCCTAGATGTCCCTGGGGTGAAGGCTCAGACTTACTAAGAGGAAAAATTCTTAACTGTATGGTATGAGAAGTCAGAGCTTAGGCAGAAGGAATCCCATATTCCCAGACAGAACACAGAAAGATCTTAGGAGGCAATGCCTGGCTTGCACCGTGGGACATGGAGACGTTTGCAGGGCAGGGATGTTTGGAGCAGATATTCTGTGTCCCACAAACCATGCATTATAGGGGACTTGTCCTGGCTAAGATTGCTCTCCTGTCCTAGTCATGGGTGTCCTGCAGGATGGGGAATGGGAAGGAGACACCAGTGTCAGGTACAGAGGAAAGCCTGGGTGGTCCTTGCCTGGTCTTGGCCAGGGACCTGTGTCTTCCTTTATTCTATGTCCCAGGCTACCCTCTGCTTCACATTGAGGTCACTAGGTTGGGGGAAGCAGGGACAGGAGGCCAACAGAGGGGAGGGCCTCAGGGCAGATGTGGAAACTGCTGGCCAATAGGAAAGACAATGTGACTCAGAGGAACTGTTCCTGGAAGGAGACAAAACTCCCCTAGCTTCCTCTGGAAATTGCTTTGTTTAAAATGCAAAGTGCGGATGTGTTTAGATGACATCTCAGCATCCATCACCCTATGCAAATGCTGACCCTGGGGGAGAGAAGCCCCTGTAAGTCACTCCAATCCCCTAACCGAGTGTGTGTGGGTGATGACAGGCCAAGGGAGCCAGCGGCCTAGGGGCAGGCAACAGCTCACCACCCAAGAGAGGCTTGATAAGGGCTGAAGGGGGAGGGAGTCCAGCCCCGGGGGACTGCATCATCCCCAGGCTAGCTGCTCTTGGATGCAGGATGCCAGCTGCTGCTGTAGGTGACTGAGGACAGAGCTCTAAACAAGTTGCTGCTGGACCTAGTTGCCTCAGTTGCAAATTCATTTCACACTCAAATGGACAGTGAATTAACAGCCCTTCCCCTGAGCAGGAGGATGCCCCTTACCTGAACACTCTACAACTGGGAAAAGGGTAAAACTGATTGCCTGATTGGGAGTGGGGCTCTTCAACCCAAGCTGCCATTTGAGATCTCAGCTCATCCCCATGCGACAGCCTTCCACCTGTGTCCCAGACTCGGCTTGGACACCTTCAGTGACAAAAACTCATTGTCCTGGGAGGGTGTCCAGATAAAATACAAGATACCCAGTTAAATTTGAATTTCAGATAAACAATGAATAATGTTTTAGTATAAATATGTTCCAAATATTGTATGGGATGATTTATTGTTTATCTGAAATTCAAATTTAACTGAGTGTCCTGTTTTTTTGTTTTGTTTTGTTTTTCGCTAAATGTGGCCAACAATACACCCTGATCAATCCATTCCCATTTCTTTGTATATGTTTAATCATCAAATAATGGATTGGGTCCACTTCTCTGCCTTTCATATCTTCCCATCTTACTCTATCCTCCATCCCAGTCCTGCTTTCTGGGCAATATGAGGCAAGCTGTACCCTTCTTCTACCCACAACCCTTCAGGAATGGAAACAGACTCTAAGCTACTCACAGGTTCTCTGATTTTGAGCTCTCAAACTGTCCTCTGGTTGCCTCCTATGTACCAACTTTAGGTTGGATTCAGGAGCCTGAGACAAAACTGAATAACCTGGCAAGTCAGGTAGTAATCTCTTCCAGAGGCTACGTCTTTGTGGTAGGGGGTGCTTAGGGTGGGCCAATCCAACATGCTCACAACCACCCCACCCACACCCACCCACCACTGACAAACACACCTATAATTTTCTAGGACTTGACTGGAAAATGTCATGAAGGACTAGAAGCTGATCCTGTAAGTAAAATCTCCTCTTTAGCAGAGAATGTGGGTTGGAGGGCATAGAAGAAGATTGAAAACCTTACCACCTATATATTTTATTTTGCCTCAGTTGCAAATTCACTTCACACTCAAAGAACAGAAATCACCCGGACTTCAAGACAGTTGTCATTCTACAGAACCAAGACATGCCAGAAAGTTCCATGAATGCTACAAAATATCAATGCAGAGGAATTAATTAGGCAGAACAGTGCTTTTTGCACTTGAGTACCAATCCACAATTAGGTCTTCTGCCAACCTAGAATACAGGTGAGTGCAGTCCTAATTTTCAGGTAGCCAGCAGAACCTTCTCCTAAGCTCTGTGCAGCCATCTCCACAGAAGTAGCTGTGGGGACGTCTTCAGTGTGCTAAGCATCGACATGGAGTTGCCTTCAAAGGCACAGCTGCAGGCGAGGGTACGTCTCTGAAGACCATATTAAGCCACCAGTCGCAACTTACATGGAAATTGCTACCTCTCCCCAGTAATGAATTAATAACCCAACCAACAGGAAGAAGATAATTTTCAAGCAATTCTCAGTTGCAGACACAAATTTTAGGGGCTCCATCCATTTACAATACGGATAACTTCATGCATCAAAATATATAAGGAGCCAAATGCCAGTGGGGTAAGGAAGGGTTTTCTTATCAGCATTCTCTTGTGTTTCAGGTGTAGGTCTTGCCTTTCCAGGGATAGTGGCCACATAGTTTGCTGCGTTCCCAGCAGTTATTCCAGTACATGGAAGGTTCCCAATTTCCTGAGGACATACAAAGATGAGACTTTGTTTACCAGTTTCCTTTATTTTGATCTGTAATCCCATCTTTCCAAGTTTTATACTTTTGGTATGTTTGTTGATCATGGTGATGGTGATTGCTCTCAACACAATGTCTACTTCTCCTCGAAGGTCAAGGAGGGAAATAGACAGAGCCCAGATGTGGCCAGTCATGGTTCCTCAAGACCTGCCAAGAAGAGTGCAGGCCACCAGGTAAGTCCCGAGTGTCCTCTGGAGGGGTCCATGCTGCTGACCCACCTCAGCCCTTCTGCTCCCCCAATCCCTCAATGGCCCACTCCAGTTTATTGCATCAGCCCTCACACCCTCAGTGCCACCTAAGACTTTACCACCAAGACCACAACTCTGGAATCTTCCATATGGAATAAATACATGCTAATCAAATGAATAGATCAGTAAACCTGTCTCTTTCCATTTCTTGGCCATACCAGCAGCGGAAGAACCTGCTTTTATTCCTACAGTTCTCAGTCTGCCAAGGGGTCAGTGTGGGCCCTCCGGTAGGGAGATGCTGAGATGGAGTTAGGAAGACGTTTATTGGGGGAGGGTGTAGTGGGTTGAATAATGTCCCCCAAAATTCACATCCACCCAGAATTTCTAATGTAACTTTATTTGGAAATAGAGTCTTTGCAGGTATAATTGATTAAAGATCTCAAGATGAAATCATCCTAGATTTAAATCATCCACATGGAGCTGCCTTCAAAGGCACAGCTGCAGGCGAGGGTACGTTTCTAAATCCCAGGACTGGTGTCCTTGTAAGAAGAGAAGACACGGAGAGACACACAGAGAAGGGGATGTGAAGATGGAGGCAGAGACTGGAGTGATACAGCTCCAAGCCAAGGATGACCAGCCATTTCGAGAAACTAGGCAAGAAGCGTGGAATCAACTTTGCTTCCGAACCTCCAGAAGGAACCAACCTTGTCAACATTTTGATTTTGAACTTCTGGCCTCCTGAACTGTGAGGGAATAGGTTTCTATTCTATGATTCAAAACCACTCAGGGTGTGGTGATTTGCTACAAAGCCCTGGGAAGCGAACACAGGAAGTAATGCCTACAAAAGCATATTGGACAGGGAGAGTGTCAGGCTATGGCCCAGTCTTTCCCAGGCCAATTCTGCTTCTTCCCTTTTACCATTCACAGGTTAACCCCCTACCCCCGACTCCCAACTCCAATAAAATTCTTGCTCTCCCAACTCTATCTCAGCCTATGATTGTTATGAAACCTCTGTTGACACAGTCTTGGCTGCCTCAGTAGGGAGCTCTGGGCAAACCCTGTCCATCAGGGGCAGCCCTCCCTCTGTCTTGACCCTGCCTCACCCATCCCGGCCCTGGCTTTGCTCCATTGTGACTTCCTCTCTCTCCAGCCTTGCCATTCCACTGGCTCCTCCCCTCTCACCTTCAAACCAGCTCAAATACAGTAGCTCCTCTTCCAGCTGTGACTTCCTCTCTTTCTGTCCTCAGCCATGTTTTTTTTCCCCAAGATATTTGTTGTTTCTGTTGTCTTCTTCCCCACTCACTCCTCATCCAGGCCTCTGTCTTCCTCCATCCTCCACCCAGCTGCCCTGCTCTTTCAAAGGCCCTCTACACTCCCTTTCCCAGCCTTTCCTGACATGCAGTTCTCTCCGGGCGTGACTGTGTTTTGTGTTTTATGCCCTCTGCCTAGGACACTACAGTTATTTCTTTGCTGGAAGACAGGTTCTTTGAAGGCAAGAACTTGTCTTATTGATGCTTTTTTTGTTTTACCACCCAAAGCCTCAAGCACAGTACTTTGCCCAGATGAACTGCTCAGCAAATGTTTAAGAGTTGAGTTCAACAGGGGTATCCCTTGGGCTTCTGGGAACCAATAGGGGAGAGTTTCCTCTGGGATACATACAAGAGGGCTCCTCTCAGTGGCAGGGAGATCAGGCAAATAGGGAGGTTGGATTGAGTGTGGGGGTTGGGAGAGAGTGAGAAGGAAGAGGGAACAGGCGGAGGGTGCCAGCTCTTACAAGAGGAAGATAAATGATAACAGCACTGGGAACAAAACCAAACATCCTTCATGTTGTCAGAGCAATGAAGCCAGCACGTTGCAAGTCATGGGCCCCAGACAATGCCTTGCTTTTGGAAAACGCTCGGGTTCTTAGTCCCCTTCTGCTCTCAGTGAACAGCACAATTCATCTTCCTTGGGGTGTCTCCTGAAACTGTGGGTAGATGGTACCCTCGGGTTGGCTAGAGGGAGGGGAGTCAACATGAGCCAGCTGTCCTTCTCAACGTCCCCTCTCTGGGCCAACAGTGGTCTTATGTGACTCCCTGGGTCCCTTCTGTGTCCCAGGTCAACCAGACAGGGCTGGCTTCCATGTGCATTTAGTGGGTTTTGTCCCAACCTCTTTCATAGAGCACTAAAATATTAATGATGCTCTAAGAGGAAGCAAACTGAAACACACTGGCAGGAGGTGCTGAGAAGATCCCAGAGACTTAGCTGTTGCATAATTTCTTGCTTTGAATGCAGATAGAGCATGAAGAAGAAGCCTTGCTCTGAGAGTCAGGGAACCCGCCTGATTTTGGGGCTCTGCTTTGCCACTGAAGAGCCAAGGAGCCAAGTCAGTCACTTAACCTCTCTGGGTCCTAATCCCTAACTTAATGTTAGGAATGTCCTAATCCCTAACTTAATGGGTTGACCAAATGGACTTCAAGTTACCTTCTAATTTTTCACTCTTGTTATTTATTTATTTATTTTTTTTTTTTGAGAGGGAGTCTCACTCTGTCGTCTCACTGCAACCTCCATCTCCCAGGTTCAAACGATCCTCCTGCCTCAGCCTCCCGAGTAGCTGAGCTTACAGGCATGTGCCACCAGGCCCGGCTAATTTTTGTATTTTTAGTAGAGATGGGGTTTCGCCATGTTGGCCAGGCGGGTCTCGAATTCCTGACCTCAAGTGATCCGACTGCCTCGGCCTCCCAAAGTGCTGGGATTACAAGCCTGAGCCACGGTGCTCGGCCCACTCTGATTCTTTACGCAACTCAGGAGTGGACATCTGTGGTTTTCCTGAAGGCAGCATCCCTTTCCCTCCTTATGATAACAGCACTCACTTCTCTCTTCCCTTTCCACTTAGTGGCAAAGAGGCTGCCAATCATGCTGCTCCCCACACATGTGGGGTGGGGCTAGGACGCAAACTCTGCCAATCGGAGTCAGGGACAGGGACACATGATGGCAGCTCCTTAAAGGACCTGCTGTGGTTGTGGCTACCTAGCTACCCAGGTTCCTGCCCTTTCTAAGGTCAAATTGTTCATCTCTCTAATAAAATCCCCTTTCCTCCAGCATTAATGCCTGGTGCTTGTCATCAATGACCTTGATAGCTTTCTGTTAGCATTGTGAATCCAGAAAGTGTCTCTAGACAATGTGAGAGGCTTGTCATCCAAGCTACCTCCCAGCTGGGAGGCTTTTAGTAGAAGAACAGGGACTAGTATGGTTGAGCTTCACTGCCTGTTTTCTGTGAGAAAAAGGCACGTGTCCAGAGAGTGGGGATCCCTTGGAGAATTCTGACAGAACCCTGAGGTCCCCTGAGAACATACCATGCACTTCAGCGATTCCTAGCATTTCACACCAAGTGAATTCCTCTGTGCCCATGCCCAGACATGTGAAGCACCTGTAACCTGAATGATGCTCCCCATCCCAGCATGGGGAGCGGGAGGCATATAGGTCCGCAGTTCACATAACCTCAGTAACTGCCCGTGATCCAACGCTGTTTGTCCAACAGTATTTAACAAGTCAGTAAGGATATAGCCATTGGGTGCCCTCCATGGGCTTATATAGCAGCCCTTGTCCACAAGAGACCTTTAACAAGTGTGTTGTTGAATGTCTGTGCCCTTGGGGAGCTGGTAATAAAAGAACTTGAACAAGACAGGAGGTCAGGGCTTTACCTGTGCTAAAAGGATTTGGGTATAAAAATGATGAAGGGAGGGGCTGGGTGCGGTGGCTCATGCCTGTAATCCCAGCACTTTGGGAGGCCGAGGCGGGTGGATCACGAGGTCAGGAGAGCAACCTGGCCAATATGGTGAAACCCCGTCTCTACCAAAAATACAAAACTTAGCTGGGTGTGGTGGCACACACCTGTAGTCTCAGCTACTCGGGAGGCTGAGGCAGAAGAATTGCTTGAACTCAGGAGGCAGAGGTTGCAGTGATCGCGCCACTGCACTCTAGCCTGGGTGACAGAGCGAGACTCCATCTCAAAAAAAAAAAAAAAATCCCTAACATATTCAAATATATGATCTCAGTTATTTTGCTTAGGAAGAGATTAAAGTAGGCATATAAGGTTAAAAAGTGAGTTCATTTAGAGATCGCGCCATGCACTCCAGCCTGGGCGACAGAGCGAGACTCCATCTCAAAAAAAAAAAAAAAAAAAGAGTCAGTTCGTTTAAAGAAAGATATTACATAAATAACAATACAGGTGAGACATGGAATTGGTGAACTTCATGACTATGGGGCTGGAATAAGTGAAGTTGAGTAGCACTTGTGTAAGAGAAGCCTGGAGGTCCTCCCTACCCTTCCCCCAGTCACCCTGTCCTTCTTCAGCATACTGAGGTAAGGAACCTGTCTTGAGACTGTGAGCTCCTCCAGGCATGGGCTGGGTTTTGTTTATGTTGAATCCTCTGTGTCTAATGCAGAGCCAGCAAATAGGAAGTATTGACAGCTTGAATGATAGCTTTATGCCCTGCCTTGTTCTAGAAAATAATTAAAGCAGTCAACATGGAGCTGACTTGCACAGAAACAAAGCATGACACAAGTTCAGGCCTGTCTTTCACAACATGCTCATCCTGTCCAACGGATCAATCTGTCTACTTGATAGGTAGCTTAATACCACCCCCTCTGTCTACTGGCATTCCTCGCCATTGCCCTGCCTAGGTCAGACCACAGATATCTCTCACCTGAATTACTGTCTGTCACAATCTACTAACTGTTCTCCCCATCTCCAGTCTTGCCCCATCTAAGTGATTTTTTTTTCATGCAACAGCCAATGGGTGGCTTCCAAAATGTGGCTCAAGCCCCTGATGGCTTCCCACTGCAAATACAGTCTTTAGAATGACAGGCAAGGCCTTTTGTGACCTGCCCTCTTCCTACCTCTCCAGCATCCTCTCTTACCAATTGCATTCCCCATCCTGCATGCCAGCCATGTTTTATTCTTTTCTGAAAGTATCTTGCCTCCATGCCTTTGCACATGTCATTCTCTCTGCTTGGAGTGCCCGTCCCTTTCTTCTTCTGCCTCACTCCTCCTCAATCCCCAAGATCCATTCAAGCATCACCGCCTCCAAGAAGCTGGACCAGACTTCTCAGTTGGGATCTTATGTTCCCATGGCACGTGCTTTTGCTTAGTCATGGCACTTACAATGATGGATCCCAATTGTTTGTTTACTCGTCTACTTGCTACATGAATCCTTAAGCTCTTTAGGGCCAGGGGCCATAGCTTGTTGATCTTTCTTCTCCAGTACCCAACCCAGTGACAAACTAACTATAGGCTCCCAGCAAGTGTTTGACAATTGAGTAGCCGATGGCTACAGGCTTGGAAAGCCCATGACAAATGAGCTTGGGGGCCTCCTGTGGAAACTCTTAACCTCATCAGTGTTGTTCAAAATACTTCTAACTTCTCACTTGCTGGGCATGTGGTAGGACTGCATGTCCTAAACACCCTGTGGTTGGGTGGGACCATGTGGTCGTTCTGGTCACTGAGTTATGAGTGGATGTAGCAAGTGTCACTTCGAGGCTGAAGCATTTAATTACCAGAGCTCTCTGTCCCTCTCTGTCCCTCTGCTTTCACAATGTGCAAGAATCCAGATGGTGGAAGCTCAGTCAACTGGGGTCTTAGAGTGACAACAACACTTAGTAGAGCCTCCAGCTTGCCAGTGAAAAACATTTAGGATAAATGAGAAATAAACCCTGTTATAATAATAAAGCCTCTGATTCTTAACTAGTACAACCTAGGCTGTCTCAACTGACGCACCCACCCAGTCCATAGGGTTCCAAGTGCTTAGTCTAAATTATATTCTATTTCTCTTCCCTCATTCTGGTTCAATTCACTGCCCATGCTGACCCAAACTTGACAAGTTCTCCTCCCACCCAGAAGAAATAAGGCAGGGAGGGAGGGAGCGAGGGAGGGAGCAAGGGAGGAAGGAAGGGAGGAAGGGAGGAAGGGAGGAAGGGAGGAAGGGAGTGAGGGAGGAAAGGAGGGATGAAGGAAGGAAAGAATGAAGGAAGGAAGGAAGGAAGGAGGGAGGGGGGGAGGCGGAGGGAGGGAGGCCATCACACCAGTAACCAGGAACACTGTCCAGTCAATAGTCACTAGGGAGAGATGCTTTCAAGAACTACGAAGTTCATAGTAAGTTCACCACCATGAAGGCAAACCAGCCCTCCCTCAGACAGCAAAGTGTGGTGGGAGCCGGAGGGAGGGAGGGGGACTAGGTATTTTTTCTTCTCTGTCTTCTATAGAACCAGTTATTTGGGATTTTTAAAACTTACAAGGCCTTTACCCACTAAATCTGACCCCTCTTACACCTTGCTCTATTCCTAATTTGTGTGTTCCAAGATACCTTATATAGGTAGGTAGGTGGGGAGGGAGTCACACCTCACAGAATGCCACACCTGGGCTACCTGCCAGCCTCCCTTCCACAGCAAGCGTCCATACCACTCACAGTTCACAAAATGTACTCTCTTCTAATCCCCACCACAACCTTGCCAAGGGGTGTCTGCATGGTTTCCTAGATAACCAATTCCATCAAACACACGCCAGGAGTCACAGGTGGATGCCAGGAGTTATGGGTGAATGCCAGCCAGCCCAGGGTGCATCTCATTCCAGTCTCTGAGCCCCGGGGTCCTTGTGTTTCTCTGCCTGGTGGGGGATGCACACCACAGAAAACTATATGTTCCAGGTCTTTTCTCACTCCCATTACTCTTCATTAAGCCTAATTGGAATGCCACTGAATAATCATATTATTCTAATGCTCCATGTAATGATTAAGAATAATGGTGATTTCCATTTCTCTTTTCCTCTTGTATTTTTTCTTTCCTCCCACAGAAAAGCTACGTTTGCTTCTTCAAGGTGTTGTGCTTGACTTTATTCCCTTTCCTGGGGCTGGGAAGACCTTGGCTGGGTGATGACCATGACTGCCACACCACTCTGTCATTTTTGTCCCTGGATTCTCCATGCCAGTTCCAGAACATGGCATCAAATGTTGCCAGTGGGGATGGGGACAGATCGGAGAGGAGGAGAGTAATTTTTATGTGGTGTACACATTGTGCTCTCCTGGACATTTGCTCATTTAATCTTAGGAGCAACCCTGCAGGGTAAATGATATTATAACTATCATTCCTATTTTACAGATGAAGAAATTAAGTTTCTATTTCCTTCTTTCATGAGTTTTCTATTTCGAGAGTTTTTAAGTTGTAAATTCAATTTCCTCAAAAGTTATTGGGCTATTCATATTATTTTATATTGGGTTAATTGTGGTAGCTGGTGTTTTTGGAGGAATGGGTTCATTTCATCTAAGGGGTCAAATTTATGTATGTAGAGTTGTACGTAGTATTCTCATTCTCATGAGGTCAGCAGCATCTGTTATGGTATCATACCGTGTTTCACTTCTGATATTGGTAATTTGTATTTGTTTTTCTGATTTTTTTCTCTGTCAGTCTTGGTATAATAATTTTTTATTGTCAGTTGTTTTCTTTTTTTTTCTTATTTTTGTTTTCTTGTTCCTTCTTTTGAGGCAAAAGAGGCTTTTGTTTTTTTTAATAGAGACAGGGTCTCGTTATGCTGCCCAGGTTGATCTCAAACTCCTGGCCTCAAGGGATCCTCCTGCCTCTACCTCCTAAAGTGCTGGGAGGATTACAGCCATGAGCCACCATGCCCACCCAGTTTGTTGATGTTATTCATTATTTTCAAAGAGGCAGCTCCTTTTTTCACTGATTTAATTTTTTTTCTGTTTTTAATTTCACTGATTTCTGTTCTTATCTGTATTTTTTCCTTCTTTCTGCTTGCTTTGGGATTATTTTTATCTTATTTTTCTAGGATCTTAAGGTGAAAACTTAGATTATTACTGAAAACTTTTCCTCTTTTCTAATCTAAGCATTTAATGTTCTATGTTTCCTTCTCAGCATGACTTTAGCTACATACCACAAAATTTAATATGCTGTAGTTTCACTTTCATTCAGATCAATTTTCTGCCTGGAGTCTTTCCTCTTTGATCCATGGATTATTTGGAATTATATTTCTTTGTTTCCAAGTAGTTGGAAATTTTGCCATTATCTTTCTTTTATTGATTTCCAGTTTGATTACATTTTAGTCAGATAACATACTCTGAAACTCTTTTAAATTTGTTGAGATTTAATTTGTGTCTCAGGATATGATCTATCTTGACATATGTTCATTGGACATTTGAAAATAACGTGGCCAGGTGCGATGGCTCATGTCTGTAATCATAGTGCAAGGTGGGAGGATTGCTTGAGTCCAGGAGTTCAAGACCACATTGGGCAATGTAGTAAGACGCCATCTCTACAAAAACAGTTTTTAAAATTAGCCGGGAGTGGTGGTACACACCTGTGGTCCTAGCTACTCAGGAGGCTGAGGTGGAAGGATCACCTGAGCCCAAGAGTTAGAGGTTACAGCAAGCTATGGTCATGTCACTGCACCCCTAGCCTGGGCTACAGAGTGAGACTCTATCTCTAAAAATATAAAAATAAAAACAATACAAAAAATTTAAAAAAGAAAATAATATGTATTCTGCTTTGTGAAGTGATGTGTTCTATAAAAGTTGATATGAGTCTGTTGATTTATGGTGGGGTTCTTCCGTATCCTTGCTGGTTTTCTGCTTAGTTGTTCAATTGAGAGAGGGATATTGAAGGTTTTAGTTTGTTTGTTTTGTTTATTTTATTGTAGAGATTGGATCTTGTTATGTTGCCCAGGCTGGTCTCAAACTCCTGGTCTCAAGCAATCTTCCTACCTTGGCCTCCCAAAGTGCTGGGGTTATAAGTGTAAGCCACCATGCCCAGCCTGGGTATTAAAGTTTTTAACTATAATTATGAATTTCCCTATTTCTCTTTTCAGTTTTATCAGCTTTTGCTTTACATAGTTTGCAACTCTGTTATTTGATGCATACACTTTTAGAATTGCCATATCTTCTTGGAGGATTGACTCTTATCATTATGTAATATACCTCTCTGTCTCTGGTAATTTTCTTTGCTCTGAAATCTACTTTATCTGATATTGATACAGACACACTTCTACTTTCTTCAGATTAGTATTTGTAAGGCATATCTTTTTCATCCTTTTACTTTCAACCTATTTATATCACCATATTTAAGGTGAGTTTCTTGTAGCTAGCATATAGTTGGGTCATGTTTTCTTATCCACTTATCTAATCTCTGTCTTTTAAGTGGTGCTGTAGGCCACTTACATTTAATGTAATTATTGATATGATAGGGGTTCAGTTTTTGTTTTCTGTCTGTTCTGTCTGTGCTTTGTTTCTCTGATTTCTCTTTCCTGACTTTGTCTGAGTTACTTGAATACTTTTTAGCATTTAGAATTTTTTTTTTTTTTGAGATGGAGTTTTGCTCTTGTTGCCCAGGCTGGAGTGCAATGGCACGATCTCAGCTCACTGTGACCTCTGCCTCCTGGGTTCAAGTGATTCTGCTGCCTCAACCTCCTGAGTAGCTGGGATTACAGGCATGCGTCACCAAGCCCAGCTAATTTTGTATTTTTAGTAGAGATGGGGTTTTACTAGGTTGGTCAGGCTGGTCTCGAACTCCTGACTTCAGGTGATCCACCCACCTCAGCCTCCCAGAGTCCAGGGATTATAAGCATGAGCCACCATGCCTAGCTAGACATTTTTATTTATCTATTTTTTAGTGTATTACTTTGTATAGTTTTGTTAGTGGTTGCTGTAGGCATTACGTTATATATGCATAACCTATCACAGTCTTCTGCTGTCATGATTTTATCTGTTCAAATGAAGAGTAGAAATCTTACCTCTCTTTATGTTCCTTTACCTTCCTTTGTTTATTATGTAATAGTCTTCAATATTTCCATTTTATTTCCTTTTTTAATTATTAGAGACAAGGTCTCGCTATGTTGCCCAGGCTGGTCTTGACTTTCTGGGCTCAAGTGATCTTCCCACCTCAGACTCCCAAAGTGAGGAGATTACAAGTGTGAGCCATTGCACCCAACAAGTCTTAAATATTTCTCCTGCACACATTTAGACCTCCATTTAGACAGGGTTATAATTTTTGCTTTATAATTTACAAAAATCCAAGAGGAGAAGGAACGTCTATTGTATTACTTGTAATTTTGCTTACTTTGTTCTTTCTTCCTGATGTTTCAGAGTTCCTGCTTTTATTGTCTTCTTTCTGTTCACAGAATTTCCTTTAGCCATTCTTTTAGGATAGGTCTGACGACAACAGATTATCTTAGTTTCCTTCCATCTTAGAATGTCTTGATTTCATTTCCCCCCTTCATTCCTGAAGGGTTTTTGGTTGTTCTTGTTGTTGGGGTATCGGATTCTTGATTGACGGTTCTTTTCTCTGAGCACTTTAAAACTGTTGTGACACTGGTTTCTGATGAGAAATCTGCTGTGATGTAAATTGTTTTCCCCTATAGATATGGTGTCATTTATCTCTTATTGTTGTCAAGAATTTTTTATCTATCTTTAGTTTTCAGAAGTTTGACTATGTTGTATATTGATATAGATTTCTTTAGGTTCATTCTGTTTAAGCTTTGCTCAGTTTTTTGAATCTGCAAGTTTATGACTTTTGCCAAATTTGTGAAATTTCCAGCCATGATTTTTTCAAGTACTTTTTCAGCCTTGCCGTCCTTTTCTCCTTCTAGAATTCTGCCAGCATTTTGGTTAGGCGCCAGACACTGTCCTGGACTGCAGAGACAGGACAAAATAAGGCACATCTCAGGGTTCAAGGAGCTCAGCATGGAGAGATGAAGCAAGCATGTAGGTAAATAAGTGTAATACCTTTACACTTACCATGATTTTGCCTCATGTACCCTAAACTTGAAGTGTGAGAAGACAGCAACCTAGAAAAGGCCTGGTCAAGTCTCTTTGGGGCCTGGCTTCATGGAGGAGGAGATGCTTGAGCTGAGCCCACTGTAACTTCTGAAAGAACCTTTCTTGACCAGTAAAGATGGGGACATCAGGGTGGTGGGAATGGGGAGCAGATCTTTAACTTGAATGTATACACGTTCGCATGAATCACCTGGATATTTTGTTAAAATGCAGATTCTGATTCAGTAGGTCTGATGCTATGTCCATGTAGCCACACTTTGAGTAGCAAAAGTAGGGTATGGATTTTGGAGTCAGTGTGCAAACTGACTTAACTAGTCAAGTCACTAAACCACCAGCAGTTTCTGCATTTAAAAAATAAAGATAATAATAGTCCCTGCCCCATAGGGTTGTAGTGAGGACTAAAGAGGCAATTGATAAACAGTGCCAGGCCCATGATAAGAAAAGTCTGGAGAATTTATTCCCTGGATGCAATTCTCTGCCATTCTCCAGCTGCCCCCTAGCCCTGATCACTGGCTGCACGTGGCTGCAGGGACTATATGGGCCTGGCAATGGCACACACGGGGTTAATTAATGCTCCTGCTCTTGCCCAGAGACAAATGTTTTGTGTTGAAGAGTTGCTGCTGGGAAGGAAAAGGAGGGGGGAAAGAAAGCCCCTTTTTTATTATTCTGAGGTGCATTTTAATTTGCACAAGCAACGTTGTGTCTGTGATGGATGACACAGAGGGAAAAATTACAGCCCAGGAAGCCCAGCAAAGGAGAAAAAAAATAAAAAAGATCTAGCAAGGATTAAAAACAGCCCATTGTGATGCTGCATTCTGATCAGGGGCTGGGAAAGCTGGGGAGGGGTGTCTGAGTAGAACGGGGAGCAGAGGACTGGCCAGGAGAGATAGAGCAGTGGCAGGAGTAGTTGACTGATAGGAGACCAGCCTGGACCACATGGATCCTGGGGCCCAGGGATGTTTTCTCTATGAAACCTGGCAAGGCTGAGTCTGGGCACCTGAAAAGGAAGGTGCCAGGCAGAGCAAGGCCTTGACAAATTGTAATGTATGGGAACTTTGCTTTTCTTGCCTCTGGCTTCTTTCTCCACCTGGTTCTCCTCTCCATGGCATCACCACCATCTCTGGATCATCTGACTGCAAACTTTTGAGGGAACCTCTTTGATCTCTTCTCCCATTAACAAAACTCAGGAACCTGGGGCTCTTTGTTTACTGAGGACATTGAACATCATAGCAACCCACCCAAGGGCAGAATCAGAGCAGCCAGGAGCAAGAGATCTAACTTAGGCAGCTGATTGATTTCCTGACAGCTCATGAGCAGCCACTGAAGGCTGGCCACCAGCCTGGGCAACATAGCAAGACCTTGTCTCTACCAAAAAAAAAATTAGCTGGGCCTGGTAGTGCATGCCTGTAATCCCAGCTACTCAGGAGGCTGAGATGGGAAGATGGCTTGAGCCCCAGAGATCAAGGCTGCAGTGAGCCATGATTGTGCCACTGCACTCCAGCTCCAGCCTGGGTGACAGTGAGACCCTGTCTCAAAAAACAAAAACAAACAAAAACACCACACACACACACACACACATACACACACACACACACACCTCTGTGAGACATCGTTCTGCCTTCCTAGTGCCTGGGTTGTCATTATTACTATTTAGTGCTCTTTTGGGTCTTTTCTGTGCTTCCCAGAAGCCCTGTGTTCTCCTCCCACTTACCCTTACCACTTGCCCTTATCATTCTGACAGCAGCCCAGGTGTGGGGTCTGGACTTGGGGGAAGGTTTAGGACCACGGGGAAAGTATTAAAGGAATGAGTTGGGCCAGGTACAGTGGCTCACACCTGTAATCCCAACACTTTGGGAGACTGAGGGGGGCAGATCACTTGAGGCCAGGAGTTCGAGACCAGCCTGACCAACATGGTGAAACCCCATCTCTACTAAAAATACAAAAATTAGCCAGGCATGGTGGCACACACCTATAGTCCCAGCTACTTGAGACGCTGAGGCAGGAGAATCACTTGAACCCAGGAAGTGGAGGTTGCAGTGAACCCAGATTGTACCACTGCACTCCAGCCTGGGCAACAGAGAGAGACTCTGTCTCAAAACAAACAAACAAACAAAAAAAAAACTAAAAACAAAAATAAAGGAATGAGTTGGAGGGATTAAGTTCCGCAAGCCAGGACTTACTTTCCTTCCAGTGCCTTTGGTCACACTGAGACAGCAACAGGGAATCTGACTGGAGTTAGATAAAGCAGGTTAGCCTTCCTCTGTCACGCAGCCTTTTTGACCCTCTGTTTTCTCTTCTCTAAAGTGGGAATAATACTTATTCTTCCTGCCTCACAGATTATTACAAGGCCCAGGTGAGGTCGGTAACAATTATTATTAGCAGCGGACCTTCATTTGACATCTAATTGGCCATAGAGGATGACTCCCTGTGTGGTATCAGTGCCAGATGGGGCTCCTCTTCCCAAGAATCTCTCCCCAGCGAACAACTCTTGTGGAACCTGAAATTCTACCATTAGTGATGTACTTGTTGGGATCTATCATCATCCTTCATTAGTATAATCCTTTGGGATGATGATATCTTCAGTCTTATCAAGTTATTCCTTAAAGAAATGGCTCCTAATATTCCTGAAATCAGACCAGACCTTGCTGGAAAACTGTTGCAATTTATGGCTGTTCTGTCCAGAAACATGCACCAATTTGGGGGTGAGGTTCAGAGTTCAGCTTCCCCATCCTGCATGCTGTCAGGAGTGTGGCTTAAGTGGATGTCTGCTCTTTCTGCCTGCCTTACGGTCCTGTCCCATTCTTTTGACAACAGCCTCCTATCTTCCCTTGGGGACCACCGTGGCCTGCCCATTTTCCTCCAGCACTTGGTTTCCACACACACTGATGACCTCTTACTGCAAGGTCCTGCCTGAAGGCTCTCTCTGGCCAGGGAAGCATGCTCAGCCCACAGGCATGGGGCAGGTGAGAAGCGGGGAGAGCCAATGCCTGCAGGAGGAGTTTTCAACCAAAGGGAAATTGGACTGTTGATGAATGAATGCTCCAAGGCTGCTTCTTCACAAAGTCCCGGGGCCTTGGGGCCTCAGTGGAGTTGAGTGGCAGTTGCCCAAATTATAACCTGCTTATGAATTCACCCTCTGTTGTTCCCCTCCCTTCCCCATTCCACTTCCTTACTTCTGCTGATGCTTTCTGGCATCACCTCCCAAGGAAACTGCTTGCCCTCAAACCCTGTCTCAGTGTCTGTCCTTGGGTGGTACCCAAAATATACCACTTTTTCATCATGCCCTTTGGTGGGGCTGATCCTACTCCCAGTCCCTGAGATGGACACTGACCCAACCTGTGCCAATGAGGGTCATCACTGGGACTTCTGCTGAAACTGCTGGGAAAGTAGCACAGTCTTTTTCACTGGGATCACAGCTGCAAAATCCACGAAGGCCTGGAGTTACCAGGGTCAGCCTTGCCACCAAGTAGGGAAAGACCAAAACCAGGAAGGACTGAGAGAGGGTGGGAGGGATGGATTTCTGACATCAGAATCTTAGCTCAGCCTGAAGCCAGACCTGCCCAGGACCTCCCAGTGACAGAAGCCAATAAAGCCCCTCTTTTGCTCGCAATTATGCCTCCCACTGGAACCATACATTCCCATCTCCGGGAAATAATGGTCTTTTTTTTTCTTTTGAGACAGAGTCTTGCTCTGTCACCAGGCTGGGGTGCAGTGGCACGATCATAGCTCACTGCAGCCTTGATCTTGATCTGGGTTCGAGCAATCCTCCTGCCTCAGCCTCCTGAGTAGCTGGGACTATGGGCACGTGCCACCATACCTGGTTTTTTTTTTTAATTTTTAGTAAAAACAGGGTTTTTTGTTGTTGTTTTTGAGACGGAGTCTCGCTCTGTCATTCAGGCTGTAATGCAGTGGCGCAATCTCGGCTCACTACAACCTCTGCCTCCCAAGTTCAAGCAACTCTTCTGCCTCAGCAGCCTCCCAAGTAGCTGGGATTACAGGCGTGTGCCACCATGCCCAGCTAATTTTTGTATTTTTAGTAGAGACGGGGTTTTGCCATATTGGCCAGGCTGGTCTCGAACTCCTGACCTCAGGTGATCCATCTGCCTTGGCCTCCCAAAGTGCTGGGATTACAGGTGTGAGCCACTGCACCCGGCCGAAACAGGGTCTTGTTACTTTGCCTAGGCTGGTCTTGAACTCCTGAGCTCAAGTGATCCTCCTGCCTCTGCCTCCCAAAGTACTGGATTACAGAGATGAGCCACCATGCCCAGCTGGAATAATGTTCTTTGAAGGATGACCAGGAAGTTTTTGTGCCACCTCCCCGGGTCTAGAGCTTCCAAGGAGGTTTAGTATAACAGAGCCACAACCAGATCACCAGTCCCTTTGACAGAGATGCGTCACTTCCTCATCATCTCTGAGCTGTCCACCTCCTATCAGGACAGAGGAGGGTGACCAGCCTGGACTGTGATCCTGTGGGCCTGGGCGTGCCCCACAATGAACCCATCTCCTCCCCAGTGGATCACCAGCCTAGTGAACACTAGATCTGCCCTAAATCACTAGAGTTTAGGGCAGCTCTCCTCCTCTGCAGGCCAGGGCGTGCAGTGGGAAACCTACCGAGGCAAAGTAGAGGTGCTCCAGCCAAGCCCTGGGCCTCGGTGTTCGGTGCTCACCTAAGTTGTGCCTATGTTGGTTCACTGCGCCTTAGCCCTGATCTCTCCTTTCTACTAGGATATGAAGATAAAGCAGTCAGCACAGTCCTTGGCACATAATGAGGCTTTATTCAATGGTACCCATTACTATACTACTATGTTCACTACCACCAGTATCATTCTTTTCGCTGTCCCTCTTTGGGGTCAGGTCCTCATCATTCTTGCTAGTTTTGTTGTTGTTGTTGTTTGTTTTACTGTTGTTGTTGTTGTTTTAGCAGAGTCTCCCTCTATTGCCCAGGCTGGAGAGCAGTGGCACAATCTCGGCTCATTGCAATCTACACCTCCCGGATTTAAGCGATTCTCCTGCCTCAGACTCCAGAGTAGCTGGGATTACAGGCGCCCGCCACCACACCCAGCTAATTTTTGTATTTTTAGTAGAGACGGGGTTTCACCATGTTGGTCAGGCTGGTCTCGAACTTCTGACCTCAGGTGATCTGCCTGCCTCGGTCTCCCAAAGTGCTGGGATTACAGGTGTGAGTCACCACGCCCAGCCTGCCTTCTTCACTCTTAACTGGAGAACCACACAAAGCCAGCCGGCTCACCCATAGGAAGCACACTAGCAGGCATGTATCTGTTTCCTAAGACTTCTGTAACAAATTGCCACAGACTGGGTGGCTTAAAATAACAGAAATGTATTCTCTTACAGTCCTGGAGACCAGAAGTCCAACATCAAAGTCCTGGCGGGGCTGTGCTCCCTCTGAAGGCCCAAGGGGTGACTCCTTCCCTACGTTCCACCTTGTGCTGGCTCCAGGCAATCCTCGGTTGTGGAGGCATCACTTCCTCCTCTGCCTCTGTCTTCTCACAGCCTTCTCCTCTGTGCCTGTGTCTCCTGTCTGTTACAGTGACACTTACCATTGGATGTAGGGCCCACCCAGTCAATCTAGGATGATCTCATCTCAAAATCCTTAATACAGCTGCAAAGACACTTTTTTTCAAATAAGATCAAGTTCACAGGTTCCAGGGCATGGGCCTATCTTTTGGTGGCCACCATTCAACTCACTACAAGGTGGCAATCTTAAGGAAAGCCAGCCTTGGAATGGTACTAACATGACGGAGAGGACAGGGTCAAAAAAATGGCAAAGAGATTAAGCCAGGGCCTTGATCATTCTGTGCCTGAAGCTCACCCCACCTGTCTAATTGCTACATGTGAGATAAGTTGTTCAAAGCAGGTTTTCTGTTACACCTGCTTCTGGCTTTGGCCACCTGTGTATCTCCCCATCTCTTCAGTATTTTTCTGTACACTAACCTGGACTTAGCTTTCTTGTCTGGTAGACTGGTTCTTCAGGTCACAGGCATCTGCCGTACAGCACACACTAATTTCTGCCGATAATTATCTCTTGGGTTTCCCACCCTCTCCTTGCGTCACCCTGGCTAAATGACACACGCAGATTTGATTGACCAGCCATGAACCTCACCTTCATGGAGACCGATGATGTGATCAGGTTTCTGCTTCTGCTGATCTCACCTCGCCCAGCAGTGGGCCCGGGCCTGCCCCCTTGCCCCTCTGGTCTGCATCTCCCATTCATCATGCCTGTGTTTATAGCCTTTGAGCCAAGCCCCATCCCTGAAATGGTCCCTGTCTGTGCCAATTTAAATTAATTTTGCCAGTCAGATTTCATGCGACACTGAATCAAAGGCTTTTCTAAAATCAAAAAGCACTAAATCTTCAGTGGACCCTCTTCCCACTAATATTACAAATTAGTTAGAATAAAAAAGCGTTATGGTTTCCCGGCATGACTTCTGCGTAAACCTGCCAGTTCCGTTTATGGCTCAGGTCTCTGTTGCCCTCCAGCTGCTTACTGGATTTTCTACTCATAAAATTTATCGTAAATTTTTAATCATAAAATTTGTTCTATGGCTTGCCTACAAACGGAACTTATGGCTTCCCTGGAGGGAAATTGCTGGAATCGGTTTTCTTCTTGTTTTTTGAGTCCCATGTTTTTTCCTCTCTAGCCATCTCCCTGTTCACCGTCGCTTTTTGAAAGTAGGTGTCAAGAGTTTCTTAAGTTCATTAGCTAATTCTGCCAAGACCTTTCGGTTTGCATGCCATAGGGCCCCTTGATTTATGTATCTCTCTAGCATTTAATTTTTTTAAGTGACCCTTTACCTGTTTTTTATTATGACTTACTAATTGCACCCATTTCCTAACTTTATTTTTCTTATTAAAGACAGGTTTTAATAGGTAGTTCATTTCTCAGCCACTTAAAGACCCTGATTAATTTTACTAGCCTCCTAGTCACTCAGGAATAGATCACCTTTCTTGCTAATATTTCTTTGTCCATGACCTGACAGGTCTGGATTCCGTGCTTGAGGGGCAGGCTGATGCATGGCTAAATGCATGGGCTCCAGTTCAAATCCTGCCTTCACCACTTTTTGTTTTCTTACCTGAGACAGAGTCTTGTCTGTTGCCCAGGCTGGAGTGCAGTGGTGTGATCTCGGCTCACTGCAACCTCCGCCTCCCAGGTTCAATGGATTCTCCTGCCTCAGCCTCCGGAGTAGCTGGGATTACAGGCATGCGCCACCACGCCTGGCTAATTTTTGTATTTTTAGTACAGATGGGGTTTCACCATGTTGGCCAGGCTGGTCTCGAACTCCTGACCTCGTGATCCGCCCACCTTGGCCTCCCAAAGTGCTGGGATTACAGGCATGAACCATGCTCAGCAACCTTCACCACTTCTTAGACATATGATGTTACTTAAACTCCCTGTGCCTTAGTTTCCTCATCTATAGGAGGATAATAGAACCTCCTTTAAAACCTCATGGCAGTGAGATAGGGCATATAGACTAGGTTCTGGCACACAGGAAGTACTTAGTAAATGTTAACTATGCTTATTTTGGGGAGAAACTCTTTTCTATCTAGATGTTCTCATGTAATTCATTAATTTATGAGCAACTTGTATGTTTATAGCATTGGGCCAGGTTGAAGAGGGGAAGATTACAGAGCTGAATACTATTACCTGGTCTCTGCCCACATGGAGCTCTCATCCTGGTGAGAGACAGCCAAGCAAACAACTGCCTATAATTCCAAGCAGAATGAAAGAGATGCTAGAACAGATAAAAAGCAAAGCTCAGGGAGACCCAGCAGGAACAAAGTTTCATTCTCCGGAGGCACTGGAGAAAATGTCATGAAAAAGAAGGCTGAGTTTGAAAGGACAAATGGGGTTTGGGTTGCAGAAAAACAGGAAGAATGAGCATTGCAAGGTGAGGGACTGACCTGGGCAAAGGCTTGGAGGTGCGAGCACGTGTTGGGTATTTGGGGGATTCTTCAGCCTGGTGTGGCTGGAGAATAGTGTCTTGGGGAAATGAGTTAGGGGAATCAGGGAAAGGGCTGAAAATGCACTTTGGGTCAGTAGTTGTTTGAGCCCTGTGCTGTAGGGCAGTGTTTCTCAAAGTGTGGTCCCTGCACCAGCTGCATCAGCATCCCCTGGGAGCTTGTTAGAATATGAATGCAAATTCCTAGGTCCTGCCCCAGCCCTACTGAATCAAAAGCTCTGAAGGTGGGTCCTAGTCACTGTGTACAGGGCCCCCAAGCCCTGTCTGTGATTCCCATTTACACCCAAGTTTAAGGACACTGCTGTTGCTAGTGGTGGGCTATGAGACTGACCATTAACACAAACTTTGAAGAATGCGTGATCCCCTGTGTTTATTAGGTATGACATTTGGCTGCATTTAACGGAAATCCAAATGCAGTCACTGAACCAAATATAGGCTTAGTTTCCTTTTGTACCAAGAGTCCTGAGGACAGTTGTCCAGGGCTGGTACAACAACGCGAGGAAGTCATCGAAACCCAGGCTCTGTCTGACTCTCTCAGCAGGCGACCTTCATTCTCACATCTATACGATGGCTGCTGCACCTCCAGGTTTCGCTACCATGCTACAGGCAGAAAGAATGAGGGAACAGCAAAGAGAGAATGGCTCATGCTAGCTGACTCTGTTCCCATTTATACTTGCTGGAAATCCTCCTGGATAGAAGTAGTCTCCCTGGGCCAGGCGCGGTGCTCATGCCTGTAATCCCAGCACTTTGGGAGGCCAAGGCAGGCGGATCACTTGAGGTCAGGAGTTCAAGACCAGCCTGGCCAACATGGTGAAACCCCATCTCTACTAAAAGTACAAAAATTAGCTGGGGATGGTGGTGTGTGCCTGTAGGCTCAGCTACTCAAGGGGCTGAAGCACAGGAATTGCCTTAACTGGGGAGGCAGAGATTACAGTGAGCCGAGATTGCACCACTGCACTCCAACCTGGGTGACAGAGTGATACTCTGTCTCAAAAAAAAAAAAAAGAATCTCCCTGGAAGCTCCATCCTGTAGCTTATTTCTCCTTAATTAAAACTAGTTCACAGCCGGGCACTCGTAATCCCAGCATTTTGGGAGGCTGAGGTGGGTGGATCACCAGACGTCAGGAGTTCAAGACCAGCCTGGCCAACGTGGTGAAACCCCGTCTCTACTAAAAATACAAAAAATTAGCCAGGTGTAGTGGCACATGCCTGTAATCCCAGCTACTCGGGAGGCTGAGGCAGGAGAATCGCTTGAACCCAGAAGGCGGAGGTTACAATGAGCCGAGATCTCGCCATTGCACTCCAGCTTGGGCAACAAGAGCGAAACTAAAAAACTAGTTCATGTGGTCACTCTAGGTACAGAGAGGTATGAAGGATAAATTGGAGTCCTAAATAAAATCAGGGTTCTGTTAGTTGGGAGGAAATGGAGAATACACACCAGGTGAACAACGATCAGTGGCTGCCAAATCCCATTCCAAGGGTGCTGCAGGAAGGTACCTCTGGTAGACACGAACACTGATTGGAGGAGGTTTGTAGAGTGGTTAAAAATTAAGCTCCAAAGCCAGACAGCTTGAATTTGAATCTGCTGCATGCAGCTATGAAATCCTGAGCAAATTATTTACTCTCTCTGGGCCTCAGTTTCCTCATGTGTAAAATGCAAATGCCTCATAAGGATTTTGTAAGGATTAAACTAGTAGATACATATAAAGCTCATGGAACAGAGTCAGGGGTGTGAGCACTCAGTAAATATATAGCAGTGAGGTGATACTATGGGAGGCTGTTGAACAAATCATTCAAGAAATGATAAGAGCCAGCCAGGCTCACATCTCAGCTACTCGGGAGGCTGAGGCAGGAGAATTGCTTGAAACTGGAAGGCAGAGGTTGCAGTGAGCCGAGATCGTGCTACTGCACTCCAGCCTGGGCGAAAGAGTGAAACTCAATCTCAAAAAAAAAAAAAAAAAGTCTTTCCAATTCCATGTTTCTTCCTTGGTTGCACAGCACTTCCCAATGTCCAGTGCCTTAATTCTAAGCCTTCAAAATAAGAAGAATTTCGGGGGGCAAAGCAACAACTTTGAACTCTTGAGCCCATGGGAGCCCATTCTGGGGCACCTATCACTCAGGAGGACTGAGCTGGGGTAAAGTCTAGAGTTCTCTGAGCTTCTAAACCAAAGGGCTTCCCAACCTTGGCTGCAGTCTAGAATCAGCCAAGGCATTTAAAAAAACATCCCAATGCCTGAGTCATATCTCAAACCCATTAAAGTAGATTCTTCCAGCCTGGGAAACATAGGGAGACGCCATCTCTACAGACGATTTTTTTTTTAATTGGCCAGGAGTGATGGCACATGCCTGTGGTTCCAGCTATTTAGGAGGCTAAGGTGGGAGGATCTACAGAACAGGAGCCTGAGAGGTCGAGGCTACAATGAGGCGTGATCCTACCACTGCACTCCAGCCTGGGTGACAGAGCGAGACCCTGTCTAAATAATAATAGCAATAATAATGTCGATTTTTGGGGGTAATACCTGGGTATTGGTAGTTCTTAAAGCTTCCCAGGTGACGCCAATGTGCAGCCACAGTTGAAAACTTCTAACTTAAACCAGCGGTAATCAAGCTTTGGCATGTATGAGAGTCACTTGGAGGGCTGGTTAAACCTGAAATTGCTGGCCTACTCAAGTTTCCAATTCAGTAGGTCTGGGATAGTTTTACCCACTTCTACAGGGTCAGAGGATTGCATATCTAATGAGGTACCAGGTGCTGCTGCCGCTATGGGACCACACTTTGAGAGCCTCTGCTCCTGACAGTTTCACCTAGGTCTCACTCAATCTGGGTGCTCATGGCACCCAGATATGATGTCTCTTCCTAGTCCATATCCCCTCCCTTGCTGGAGGCCTCTCTAGAGCTCTATAGAGATTCTGTAGATACAGGAAGCAAGGACTTTAATAAAATAGGAGACACTAGGAAACTTGGCCCCAGATAACAGGGTTGATTATGAAATGAAAGGGCAGGGGGCAACATAGTTAATTAACTGGAATTTCTGTGTCACTTATTTAATATATCCTGTCAGTAGTAAGAGGTGATTTTCATCCTGTGACCCGCGGCATTGGTCTTGTAAATGGAGCAGCCAAGGGATACTGGCCACTTTGGGAAAATCTGCTTTCAATCAGACTGGGCATTTAATGACTGGGATTGTGGCCAAGTTGCTTGCCGTCTCTAAGTCTCAGTTTCCCACTCTGAAAAAAATGAAGGTTAGAATAAGACTTGCTTTGTGGTATACTTGAGAGCATTACATTAGCATTTGAAAGTGCCTATGAAATAAACAGCAGCTATTCTCATTACTACGTTATTCTCCTTGGCACTGCTGCTGTCGGTGCCCCTTATATAAAGATTCTCAGCACCAAAGTGTGCTTTCAGTTTAGTGCTAGGGAGATTGTCTCGCATCCGACAGGTCACAGGTAGGGGTGATTTTTATTGGTTGATGGCAGCTACTATATTTACCAGGGAAGCTCAGGGCTAAATTCTGTGAAGTTTTGACAATTACCTTCAGCTTAAGCTTTCTGGCATAATTCCCGCTCCCCTTGATCATGCAGCAGACGCTCCTTTCTTTACTTACTCCATCTCATTTGTGCCACCAGCTAATCTTTTCTCCCACTGGCTTCTATGATTCCAAAAAGGAATCCAACTCTTTGCTATGCCTGATTGGATGCCTACTCAGTCATGTCTGAAGGATAGATGTAGTCATCTAAGTGAATACGTGATCTAAAGTATTTTTTTGTCAAGGAGTGTTTTAAAAATAATAAATTATTAAATATACACGAAACATATGAAGGCTCTGGGTTCCACTGACCTCATTCGTGAAGTGGAATCAATGCTAACACTTGGTGAAAAAAAAGAACCTCCCTTCCCTAACCTTCCCTCCCCTCCCCTCCCTTCCCCTCCCCTCCTCTCCCTTCCCTTCCCTTCCTTTCCCTTCTCTCCCCTCCCCTCCCTTTTCCTTCCCTTCTCTTCCCTTCCCTTTCCTTTCTTTCCATTCCCTTGTCCTTCCCTCCCATCCCCTCCACTTTCTTCCCCTCCCCTCCCTCCCCCTTTCTTTCCCTCCCCTCCCCTTTGCCTTCCCTCCCTTCCCCTCCCCCTCCCTTCCCTTCCCTTTTCCCTCCCCTTCCCTTTTCCCTTCCTTTCCTTTCCCCTTCCTCTTCCCTTCCCTTTCCCTTTTCCTTTCCTTCTTTCCTTTCTTCCTTTCCCCTTTCCTTTCATTTCTTTTTTCCTTTCTTTTCTTTTTTCCTTTCCTCTTCTTCCCTAACCTCTATAAGCCTGGATGTCCTCAGGTATAAACTGAAATTAATGCTGTTTCCATTGCAGGTGCTTGTGAGACTGCCAGATATGGCATGTGTGTGCCCCACAGAGCACAGTGCCATTCCTTTTGGATGTTCAGTTGACTCTTGGTTCTTTCTTTTGCCTTCACCCTGCCCTACGAGGATTTAGATCCAATAACGCTATGGCTTCTGCAGAACCAGAACTGAGAGGATCAAGACACCCCATCCATGACATTTAAGGAGGTCCTCACCCTCAGGATTATGCAAGTGCATGGCCAGCCTCTGACAGTAAGTGCCTCCTTAAGTTTTGCACCCTAAATATTTTGCTTGCAGTGCCCTAGTTCCCACCCTGGGCTTCTGGGTGACTTTTTATGTATCTATATCCCCACACTATTTAAGTGGTGTCTCAGTCTGTTTTGTTTGTGCTGCCATAACAAAGTACCCGAGACCGGGTCATTTATAAAGAACAGAAATTTATTTCTCAGAGTTCTGGAGAATGGGAAGTCCAAGATCATGGCACCAACAGGTAGTCTGGTGAGAGTCTGGTCTCTGCTTCTAAGATGGTGCCCTGAATGCTGCATCCTCCAGAATGGAGGAACACTGTCCTCACACGGTGAAAGATGGAAGGGCAAGAAAAGGCTAACTCCCTCTGTCAAGCCCTTTCATAAGGTCACCCAATCTCATCCGTGAGGGCAGAGCCTTCATGACTCAATCACTCCCCAAAGGCCACACTTTCCAATACAGTTGCACTGGGGATCAAGTTTCAACATGAATTTTGGAGAGGGCAAAAACATTCAAACCATAGCAAATGGCAATCATGAAACTGGCTTAGAATCCACTTTGGGGTTCTCAAACCTGCAGGAATCTAATTTTCAAATCCAATCAAAACAAGGGGCTGGGCTGGGCATGATGGCTCATACCTATAATCCCAGCACTTTGGGAGGCCGAGGCAGGTGGATCACCTGAAGTCAGGAGTACAAGACCAGCCTGACAACATGGTACAAACCCATCTCTACTAAAAATACAAAAAAATTAGCCGGGTGTGGTGGCATGCTCCTGTAGTCCCAGCTACTCCAGAAGCTGAGGCATGAGAATTGCTTGAACCCAGGAGGCAAAGCCTGCAGTGAGCTGAGATCGTGACACTGCATCCCAGCCTGGGCAACAGTGCAAGACTCTGTCTAAAACAAACAAACAAAAATGGGCTGTGCTGATGCAAGGCTAGTACGCAAATACCCATGGGCGGGGCTGGATCTCTGTCCCGCAGATGCTGAAGGAAACAAACCACACCTCTGTGTCCCATCTCAACAGAATCGGGCACCTGTCAAAATCCATCCCCTACTTAGCTTTCAAGTTTTGACCTTCTCTGACCTCCATGAGGCAGGAAGAAGAGTTAAGGTTCTCCCAGTTTAAGCAATTACAAAATGGAAAAATAAGTGATTTTCCTAAGGTCACCAAGTAAATTAGGTTTCAAGCCCAGGATAGACCAGTATTTCTCAAAGCATGGTCAGAGACACCTGGGGGTATGTGTCCAACTCCAGGTTTCCGGGCATGGGCCATATCCTAGAACTCCCAAATCAGAGTTCCTGAAGGTAGGGCTGGAATTGGCAGCTTATCAGGCTCCTGGGGCTTCCAGGGCACAGTGAAGTCTGCAGAAGTCTGAGCTGCTGACACTTTCTGAATCTTGGTCCCATGTCCCCATCATGCCACATCTCTGAGTGTGCAGGAGGGACTGATGCTTCAGCCAAAGCATGACACACGTGCGATAGAAGATCTCAAGACAATTTCAGTTGGTATAAAGTTCACTGGTATAGTAACTCAGCATTTATTTCCATAGGTATGGGGGAAAATGTAACTATCCGTTTAAACACATGAGTTCATGAATTTCTGCATAGAACAAAGTTAAGTTTTTGAGAGCTGAGCCAATTTAAAGTTAGGTTTTAAGAAAATACAGTACCAAAATGTGGCAATAATTGTGCAAATGATACAATAACAACTGAAGTTTGGGTGATTCTATGTCAGCAGCAGAAGCTGGGCTGGAAGGCAGGGCCTCTTATAAAGGAGTTTTTAGAGCCCTGTAGAGACTGTCTACCTTTGTCCTTCAAACATTGTCAGCAGCGAATACTTCTCATGATAAATGTATTTATTACGACCATTGTTGTCATGCCAGGAGCCAGGGGGCGTGGAAATCTTTCCTCTGGGGAGAATCGGATGCCCTTTCTAACAGGTTAGGAGAACCCCAGACTCAAACTGTGTCCAAGCCTACAGACCAAGAAGCAGGCTGGGGACAAATGTCTCTCAAGTTTGAGAGGGGAGAGCTGTACACCCTTCTCACATCTTTCCCAGGTGCTCCAGGTGCCACCACTGCCCAAGGCGGTTCCTCACTCCTCTTCCCAAAGCACCACTGCCAATGGCCAGGTTGGCCAGGGGCTGAAGCAAAGAGGCGAGGGACATTGTGCAAAGGAGAGATGACAAAGACAGAAAAAGAGAAGACAGCCAGAGGATGGAAGGCTGGGGGAGGGGAGAGACTGAAGGAGAAAGAAGAAAGTAAAGTGGGGGAAAAAAAGCATTTGTAAAATTAAAAGGCAAGGCCCCATCAGATGGGGTTGGGCAAGGAATGCGTGTTACAGACAGGAGTAATTGGTAATCGGAGCTGATGTGAAGAAGGGATGATTTATGGGAGCGTGCAGACAGGGGTGGAATAATTTTTGGAGCAGAACGGGGAACTTACTGAACGCCTGAAACTCAGCTACTTATCCACTCGTTCTTGTGATGAATTAGCTCTTGTTTAAAGTAACCGCGGCTCCATTTTTCATTCTGATTACTACACTTGATATCTTTCTCTCTCTCTGTTTCCCTCTGACCACTGCCTCCTTACCAGGTTCTGGGTGCAGAGGCACTGGGTTTGTAGAAATTTGTCACCCCTCCTCCTTACTTCCCCCTCTCCCCCACCCCGCCCCACCCCCGTAGCAGCATTAACTCTAAATAGTCAAGTCTAAAACCCAGCCACTTGAAATATTGCCCAGATTAGGAATGTGCAGAATTATTGAAGACTTTAGATGCAACGCTGGCCTGCTTATGCATCCCAAATGATTACAATTCCTTTGCCGATCTGATGTAGGAAGTCTCTTTCCAGGACTGTCTACCACTGTGAAGTAGAGAACACACACCCCTTCCTAGCTGGGTGCAGTGTTCCTTCCAAAGGTGGAAAGACTTTTGAGGATGCTGGCGAGCCCTGATGAGAGAGAAATTCAAAGTAAACAATGTTCTTTCTATACCATGTAGCGCTCCTTACCAACATTTTTTAAATATTAGTTTTAAATTTATAATATAAATGGCCGGGCATGATGGCTCACACTTGTAATCCTAGCACCTTGAAAGGCCAAGGCAGGAAGAGCTCGTGAAGCCAGGAGTTCAAGACCAGCCAGGGCAACATAGAGAAACCCCATATGTAGAGACCCCATCGCTACAAAAAATAAAAATAAATAAATTTATAGGCCTGGCGCGGTGGCTCACACCTGTAATCCCAGGACTTTGGGAGGCCGAGGCCGGTGGATCACGAGGTCAGGAGATCGAGACCATCCTGGCTAACAGGGTGAAACCCTGTCTCTGCTAAAAATATACAAAAAAATTAGCTGCACGCAGTGGCGGGCACCTGTAGTCCCAGCTACTCGGGAGTCTGAGGCAGGAGAATGGCGTGAACCTGGGATGCAGAGCTTGCAGTGAGCCGAGATCATGCCACTGTACTCCAGCCCGGCTGACAGAGCAAGACTCTGTCTCAAAAAAAAAAAAATTTATAATGTGCAGAAAGGGAGTAATACTAAGCATAGGTGTAGGTATACAAATATTACATCCTTTTATTATTTCTACCTTTTATTATATATTTTGTTATTTTGTTATTTATATTTTTGTTATTGTTATTTTGTTATTATGTATTTTATTAAAAATACAACCTCAAACATTCCAGCTCCCACGGGGGTCTCAACACAAATTTCCATTAAGAAAAAGGCTGATGAAAAAGTGATTAAAACAGGCCGGGCACGGTGGCTTATGCCTATAATCCCAGCACTTTGGAAGGCCAAGGCAAGTTTGAGACCAACTTGATTAACATGACGAAACCCCGTCTCTACTAAAATGCAAAAATTAGGCAGGCATGGTGGCGCATGCCTGTAATCCCAGCTACTCGGAGGCTGAGACATGAGAATCACTTGAACCCAGGAGGCAGAGGTTGCAGTGAGCCGAGATTATGCCACTGCACTCCAGCCTGGGCGACAGAGCAAGACTTCGTCTCAAAAAAAAAAAAAAAAAAAAATTGGTGATTAAAACAATTTAAATATTCACAGAAGTTACTTGTGACTATCACAAAGGAAAAATATTTATTAAATGCTTGGAAAAAACTTCTAAGATACTCTTGACCTGTCTCCTTCGCCAACCATCAACTCTGAACCAAGAAACCACCCCAGGCCAGGCCGCTGGCTCTCAGTCAGGTTGCTGCAGACACTCGGGCAGGTTGTGCAAGGCAGTGGCCCCAGGTCCTCATGTCTTGTTAGTGCCCCCATCCCTCCAGCTTGGCTACCTCTATTTTTTTCTGCTGTCGGTAATAAGGACACTCATCTCACCCCTGGGCCTCACGATGCCCCCTCGATTTCTGTTTGCTTTATGCCGACACCTGCCTAGGTCTCTTGCGTTCCTTGGGTGGCTCTGTCTCAGGCCCTGGGGTCTTTCCTGCCTCAGCAGATGCCTGGTTCTTCCAGCTTCTTTTCAAAGTTTTCCAAACACCGAGGCCCCCTAGTTGTGGTCTTCGTTGCTTTTCTGGATCCTGACCCACCATGACCCTCAGGAACCTGCCTGTGCCTCCCTCCAGCTGCTCTGCTGGCTCCTGACCCCTGCTCCTATCTTTAAAAACAGCCCCGCTAAGCTCCCTGGGGCTCAAGCCTATGCCTATGTGTTTGGCATCGTTTTGCTCACATCCAGATCCCGGCTCTTCTGGCCCTGGGTTCCCTTTCTCCCTGCCTTTATGATCTCCCTCAGCCTTGGAGGGACAGGAGAGAGGAAAGGAGAGCTGTGTTTCTAGTTCACAGAAATAAGCTTTAGATTTGGAATTAGGACACTTAGAACCCAGTTGCAGCTTTGCCACTGCTTCTAGGTGACAGGTTTCCCTCTTTGGACCTCAGTTTCCTTCTACAGAAAATGAAGAGATAGAGTGGCTGGTCACTAAGATCCTTTCCAGTGGCCAGGTGTGGTGGTTCATGCCTGTAGTCCCAGCACTTTGGGAGGTGGAGACAGGCGGATCACTTGAGGTTAGGAGCTCAAGGCCAGCCTAGCCAACATGGTGAAACCCCCTCTCTGCTAAAATCTCAAAAATTAGCCGGGTGTGGTGGCAGGAACCTGTAATCCCAGCTACTCGGGAGGCTGAGGCACGAGAATTTCTTGAACCCAGGAGGCAGAGGTTGCAGTGAGCAGAGACGGCACCACTGCAGTCCAGCCAGGGCAACAGAGTGGACTCCGTCTCAAAAACAACAACAACAGGCCAGGCGTGGTTGCTCACGCCTGTAATCCTAGCACTTTGGGAGGCCGAGGTGGGCGGATTGCCTGAGCTCAAGAATTCAAAATCATCTGGGCAACACGGTGAAACCCCATCTCTACTAAAATACAAAAAATTAGCCAGGCGTGGCAGCATGCACCTGTAGCCCCAGGTACTCGGGAGGCCGAGACAGGAGAATCGCTTGAACCCGGGAGGCAGAGGTTAGCGTGAGCCGAGATCGCACCACTGCACTCCAGCCTGGGTGACATCTCAAAAACAGCAACAACAACAATAACAACAAATATCCTTTCCAGTGAATAGTTAAGAGCATTTGGTGTAGAGTTAGACCCAGGGTCAAATCCCATCTCTACCCTCACTGCGGATCTCTCTGAGCCTCTGTAATACCAACTTCCTGGGTTTTTATGAGGACTAAATGCAAGACTGAATACAAATTGCTTATTATAGTACCTGGCACATGGCGAACACTTAGTAAGTGTTAGCTGCTATCGTCATCATCATCATCATCATCATCATTATTGTGTACCACTCTGTCATTGAGCTAATCCTAGAAGGTCTTTCCTGGTTGACCTTTCATTTTGTTTTATATATTAAACTTTTTTTAAAAATGTATGTATGTACGTATGTATTTATTTATTGAGATGGAGTCTCGCTCTGTTGCCCAGGCAGGGGTGCAATGGTGCGATCTTGGCCCACTGCAACTTCTGCTTCCTGGGTATATATTGAACTTTTTAAAGTAGGGTCTCGGTCTTTATTCTGCCTCATCACACTTGCTGAGCAAGACTCACTCTCAGCAGTGGACAGCGATGGCTGGAGAAGGGAACAGCCCACACAGAGTCTGGGCATTTCTGTTTTAAACTCATGCTTCTTTTAACAAGAAAACACTCCATCAAGAAGGAGCTGAGTCAGCCTGACAGCTGAATCCACAACATAGCCAATCAGGGGCCGGCACTCTCAGAGATGCCCAAGTCCATCCATCATCACGGTCCAGACGTCCTTGCTGGGCGTTGGGGAGCAGGGTTGGGGACAGGGTGGGGCAGGGCTGGTCCTGGTTGGCAGAGATGCAGTCGGGAGACTAGAAAGACAGCAGCCAAGGCTGAAGCCAGAACTGAGAGGCAGTAGGCCCCACCCAAGTTCCGGAGGGCCCCTAGAGGGGTGCAGACTAGAGACATGGCCAGCCAGATTTATGTAGCATGACTGCATGACACCTGAGCCCAACCCTTCCCAGGATTCCTCCAGCACCCGCCTGCCCTCCACTCTGGGCCACCTCCCACATAGAGTAGGAAGCTGGGTCCAGGGTTGGGGTATGCTCTGGGGTGACCTTCCCCTCCACCTCCTGCTGGTTGGCAGGTTCTGCAGATGTCTGGTCATTAAGCAAAAATGCCAGAAAAGAGAACAGTCGCTCTGGCTCTGCCAGCAACAATGGGGAACTTCATTGCCTAGCTTACATCCAGTGACAGTGGACACTTCTTTCCTTTTTGCTGGGTTGTCTCTTTACCTGGCTGGGGCTTGGAGATGGACAGTTCCCCCAAGCTAAGCCAACAGCCTTTCTTTCCTAGAAAGCAGGCCCTAATCGTACCTCCAGCCTCCATGAGGCTCAGCAAGCATACACCTGTCCACCTGCGGCTCAACACTGCCTAATTCCAACATCCATCCATTCATTCCAAAAATATTAGTTGGCACCCACTATGTGCCAAGTACTCCATGGGAGTTGGAGATGACTCAGATCCAGGGCTGGACCTACCATGAGTGAACCTACCCCCGGGGACAAAAATCATGCAGAGCACTTGATTCTCTTTTGGGGACAGAAGGCCCATTCCATTAGACTGTGCCCAGGTGGGGAACAGGAACCAGATCTGTTACGTTCATTATTCTCTACTCAGCCCTTAGCACCATGCCTAGAAGATAGAAGGCAGTCTGTAATATTTCTGGAAGGAATGCTTCTTCCAAAAGGGATTGTGGATGGATGACCCCTGAGTAGCCCAAGCCAAGCAGCCAATCCTGACAGCTGCTACTACTCCATGGCATTCCATCTGTGCACACATGTGTCAATCCACAGTCTCCCACTCCACCCAGGAGCCTCCATAGGGATGCCCAGCCAATCCTGAGGAAACACTTTATAACAGCGACCCCTAGAGGCTGACATTATCATCACACCCCATCACATGAGGAAATGGAGACAGTTTCAGCGACTAGCCAATGAGCACACCCAGGTTCCAAAGGCTGCCTGTTTCCCTTACACCATCAGTACAGAGGACACTGTCACGGAGTTTGGGGTGATGGTGTGCAGGCTGGAGAAGGAAAAGGAAGGGCAGGAGGAGCAGACATTACCAGTGTTGGGCTCTGCAGCAGGAGGCTGTGCTTCTAGTGCAGACTAAGGATCCGGATGCACCTTTGCTGGGTGTGTTGCTGGGATGCGCGGTTAAGCCTCCAAGCCCCCAACCCCTACCCTTTTATGGAACAAACATTCAGCAATTCTTTTTTATCAACTCGAATGACATTTTTTATAAATACTTTTTTTCTTTTTTTTTTTTTTTGAGATGGAGTCTCACTATGGTGCCCCAGCTGGTCTCAAACTCCTGGGTTCAAGCGACCCTCTTACCTCAGCCTCCTGAGTACCTGAGATTACAGAATTACCGGCACACACCACGGAGTGGGGCCTGGCTTTCAGCAATTCTGATTGGCTGGACTCAGGGTTACCAGGTGGGACCAGGCCCAGGCCTGGAACCAAGGCTTCTGCACAACAGGCCTGGAAGGGATCTGACTGTTCAATAACCGAACTTCTGTCTTCCCCAGGTGCCCGACCCTTTTACGGTGATCTGCATATCTTTAGCTAATAATTAACTTGTCACAAACCCCATCAATACGCCATCAAGGGAGTGACAGAGGGAGAGGGAGGGGATGGGGGAAAGGGTCCCAGCCCAGGACCCCAGCCAGCCACAGCCCCACGCTCATCTGGCCCATAATAAATAGGATGAAAGGCACTCCTGATAAATGCCCGTGTCAGGGAGAGATTTTACCTTCACTCAGAAACAATGTAATATCTCGGCTATTACCCAAAATAATTTATCAATGTGTAATAGCTTTGTGCAGGCCTCAGATAGGAGGGGAGCTGCGCTATCAGAGATGGATGTAGCCTACCTTCGGCTTTTAATTTTTAATGTTCGCAGCCAGCTTTGCATTAAAGGCCAGGTGTCATATAAAGACTTAATGTAAGAAGGGAGTTCATGAATTCTAATCAAGGGACGAGTGCTCCCTGGCTGGCTGCTGTCACCTCCTGGCTGGTCTTATTGATCTTTTGTTTTCTCCCCTCCTGGTTCTTCTTGCTCTTCCTTCTCCTCTCTAGGTCCTCCACCTCACCCCTCCTCTCCCTGCCCAACCCTTCCTGCCCCATCCCACCCTGGGTTTTCCTCTTCCCAAGATGCATTTGTTTTTTCCCACTGTAAGAGGGAGGGTCTCTGGCTGGGCCAGGGCAGCGAATGCAAAGATTCTGGAGCAGCTGGATGAGACACCCAATTTCAAGATGGCAAGACTTTTTTTTTCTTCATTCATTCATTCCATTTTTATTTATTCATTCATTCCTTTTTCATTCATTCATCCAGAAAATGTTTTTAAATATTCACGAGGAGCCTAACTCTGTGCTAGACAATGGAAGAGGCAGGCAAGATGGTTTCTGCCTCTAGAGGAGTTTCTAATCTTGCTGAGAAAATACTCTTTCAGGCCAGGCATGGTGACTCACACCTGTAATCCCAGCACTTTGGGAGGCCGAGGCGGATGGATCACCTGAGGTCAGAAGTTTGAGACCAGCCTGGTCAACATGGTGAAACCCCGTCTCTACTAAAAATACAAAAATTAGCCGGGCATTGTGGCACATGCCTATAGTGCCAGCTGCTTGGGAGGCTTCAGCAGGAGAATCACTTGAACCCAGGAGGCAGAGGTTGTAGTAAGCTGAGATCGTGCCACTGCACTCCACCTGGGGTGACAAAGTGAGACTCTGTCTCAAAAACAAAAACAAAAAAACTCCTCATGCAAACATACACGTGTAAATATAACTGGAAACAGTTGCATGAGATTTAAAAGAAATCCTCAAGTGTCATCTTCTGAGTGAGGCTTTCCCTAATTTGTGCAGCTAAGTATACACACACATATACACACACACACACACACACACACACACACACACACACACACACCCCTAGCCAGCATCCCCTGTCCCACCTGGGCCTTCTTTTCCTCCTTCTACTACACTGTAGAAACTGCCTGTACTAAAAGACAAACAGGCACATTACAATTTTAAAGAGTTTATTGAAGCAAACAGCGATTCATGAGTCAGGCTGCATTAGACCCCAAGTGGTTCAGGGCTCCACTGAGGGGGTGCAAGGTGAAAACTTTTGTGTTTTTTTTTTTTGAAACGGAGTCTCACTCTGTCACCCAGGCTGGAGTACAGTGGCGTGATCTCGGCTCACTGCAACCTCCGCCTCCCGGATTCAAGCAATTCTCCTGTCCCAGCCTCCTGAGTAGCTGGGATTACAGGTGCCCGCCACCACACCCGGCTAGTTTTGTATTTTTAGTAGAGAAGGGGTTTCACCTTGTTGGTCAGGCTGGTCTCGAACTCCTGACCTCATAATCTGCCCGCCTCGGCCTCCCAAAGTGCTGGGATTACAGGTGTGAGCCATCACGCCCAGCCAGGTGAAAACTTTTATAAAGTATTTGCAGAAGCAAGACAGAAAAGATTTGAATGATTAAAGTGGAAAATCTCAGAGATTAGTTGGTTTCTGATTGGTAAAGTCTCTAGTTAGAGGTTTGTTGGCAGTTTCTGCTTGGTTAAGCTTGTGTTTTCTTTTCATTAATGTTTAAATTTTTTATTTTTATTTTTTGTAGAGACTGGGTCTCACTCTGTTGTCCAGGTTGGTCCCGAACTGGCCTTGGAAGATCCTCCTGCCTCAGCCTCCCAGAGTGCTGGGATTACTGGCATGAGCCACTGTACCTAGTCTATTCACTTGCGTTTTCTTGGGCTATGGCCCTTTACTTTGAGTTGGGTTTCAGTTGCTTACTTAGGAACCCAAGGCACTTTGGAGCTATCTCAGCCTAATGGCCTCCCAATTGATTCTTTTTTTCTTTTTCTTTTTCTTTTTTTTTTTTTTTTTTTGAGATGGAGTCTTGCTCTGTCACCCAGGCTGGAGTGCAGTGGCATGATCTCGGCTCACTGCAACCTCCACCTCCTGGGTTCAAGCGATTCTCCTGCCTAAGCCTCCCAAGTAGCTGGGATTACAGGCGCCCACCACCACATGCAGCAGCAGAGATGGAGTTTTATCATGTTGGCCAGGCTGGTCTCAAACTCCTGACCTCAGGTGATCTGCCCACCTCAGCCTCCCAAAGTGCTGGGATTACAGGCATGAGTCACCACGCCTGGCTCAATTAATTCTTTTATACCTATTTATTTTGTTTATGGTCTAACTCCTCCTACACAAATATAAGTTCTTGAGGGCAGGGATTTGGACCTCTTTTGTTCACTGATACGGCCCTTGTGCATAGAACAGGGCTCTATGTAGTAGCTGCTCAATAAGTTATCTATTGACTGAATTAAGCAACAAAAAGGTGGTGCTCAGAGGACAAGAGCAATGGTATTGCCAAGCATTGGACAGGAAATGAACAATTGTACCTTCCAGCAGCAGGCTACTGTAGCTCCTCTGCCCTAGGGAGCTCCACCCCTCTTTCAAATGCTACTGTAAGTCCCTGGGTAAACCACACTCTCCATCTAGCCCCAGTCCAGCCCATCCCATTCCTGCCTCTCTTTGGTAGACTCCTGGTGGTTTCCTCTTCCTGCCTTTTTAGCAGCCTGACTCAGATCAGAGGCAGGAGTGGGGAGGGAGGAGGACACGGGATGTATGTCCACCTGGCTGTGAGCTCACCAGGATGCGGCTGGGCCTTATGCCTCCTCGGATCCCAGAGCACAGGTCCTGGCATGTAGTAGGTGCTCAGTTCTGGGCAGGCCAGTTTTTATGTGAGTGCTGCATTCCTGCAAACTGCTTCTAATTTCAAACTCACAGAATTCAAGACAAGTTTTCCCCCAGGAATAGATATAAAGTAGGGTCTGCCTCCTTTCAAAACTTTTGCACAAGTGAGACTTCATACCATTTGCATTGTCCAGTTTCAGATTCTCTTGAAAATGCCAACTGTGCAAGAGGAGCCAAGTTCTCTCCCCTGCTTTTGTGGCCCTGTGGCCTCTTTCCACTGTTTCTGCCCTCAAGAATACAGGATGCCTCCTCAAATCTCCCTTTTGTTCCTTTAAGACCCACTGCAAAGGTCAGCCTCCTCCATGAAGCCCTCAGAAACAGTGGGCCCCTCCCTCCTCTGTGCTCTCAAAAAATTTTGTTCCTGCCTTTGTCACAGGCAGTTGAATTGTAAACGAGCTGCTAATGGGTCCATGTCTCCATTAGATCTTGAGTCCTTGACAGCAGACACTACGTCTAAGTCATCTCTTTAATCCTATCACCTTGTATATAAATGAAGGAATGAATGAGTGAATGGGGCGCCCAAGTAACTCCCACAGATCTCCTCCAAAGCTGATGTAAGCTTCCAAGCTGGATTCATCAGAATCACCTTTGGAGCTTAAAACAAACCAACAAACCAAAATAAAACAATGCAGATTCTTTTATGTCACTCCAAACCTTGCTTAGAAATACCCCCGCTCCCAAGAGATTTTGAAGATCAGGCAAGCGGGAGCCATAGCGCTAACCAGGGCCTGCCTTAGATGTGCCTGGGGCACTTGGTAAAGGCACACAATCCTGGGATACTATCCTGAATTTTTTTTTTAAATTTTGTATATATTTATTTATTTGAGACAGAATCTTACTCTGTTGCCCAGGCTGGAGTGCAGTGGCTCGATCTTGGCTCACCGCAACCTCCACCTCCCAGGTTCAAGCGATTCTCATGCCTCAGCCTCCCCAGTAGCTGGGATTACAGGCATGCGCCACCACTCCTGGCTAATTTTTGTATTTTTAATAGAGACAGGGTTTCACCATGTTGCCCAGGCTGGTCTTGAACTCCCGAGCTCAGGCAATCAACCCTCCTGGGCCTCCCAAAGTGCTAGGATTACAGGCATGTGAGCCACCACCACCCAGACACTCCAGGGAGAGTTTTTATTTAACAAAGGCCGGAGGTGACTGCAGGAGTCAGAGTGGTTTGGGAAATGCCCCAGGCCCGTACACCTCAATAGCTCCTAATCCTTGGTGAGCACACGTCCTCCATCCCCTTTCAGACAATGAGTACTTCCAGAAGTCCCCAGTAATTTCCAGGGCAGGAAGGAACTTTAGTGATGATTCTATTGCAGGGTTTGTCCACCTCAGTACTATTGCCATTCTGGGTCAGATAATTCTCTGTTCTGGGAGGTCCTGTGTATGGTAGGATGTTTAGCAGCATCCCTAGACTCTATCCACTGCATGCCAGTAGTAACACCTGCCCCTCCATCCTCCAGTGTGACAACCCAAAATGTCTTCAGACATTGCCAAGTGTCCTGGAGGAATATATATCACCCCTTGCTAAGAAACACCTTGGTCCTGCCTGGGGCTCAGGAAGGCTGAATTCTTTGCCCAGGGGGAGTAACAATAAGATTTCAGGAAATAGTAAAAAGTGAAGATGAAGACCATGTACAAAGACGTTTATCACAGTCTTGTTTATAACAACAAAACAACCAAACTAGAAGCAGCCAAAGCGACTAAAAATAAAAGAAAGATCTGTTAGCACTTACGGCACCTTGTAAAATGGGATTTAGGCAGCCATGAAAATAGCAATATCAAAGATTAACTAATGACATTGAAAAATAAATAAAGGTTATATGAAAAACCAGCTTACCTGGTGGGATGAAGAGTGTGGTCCCAACGTTATCTAAATGTGAAAGCAAAAGAACATAACTTTTTGCTATTTTCACAATGGACACTTAGTTAATTTTTTTTCCTGAATAAAATTTTTTGTACTAAAAAAACTAAAAAAATACAGAGAAACTGAAATTCTTCCTCTACATTCTACTTCCTAATCACAAGGCCAGAAGAAAATGTCGGGGCGCCCCAAGCAGAGTAAGAATTAACAGGTTACACTGGTATTCTTCAAGCACACATTCAATATTTCTCTATTGGGAGTGGGGAGAAACTGACACTTACTGAACAAAAACAAAAACAGTATATCCTCTGTTTCAAAATAAGCAATTTATAACCAAGCACTGAAGATTTTTTGTTTTCAATTACAAAATAATTGAAATATATGGAAGGTTATAGAAAACAATATAAACAAATTCCTATGTACCTACGTTAACTTACTTTAGGTGTTTAGTTTTTAAGAAATGTTGTGGGGCCGGGTGCAGTGGCTCACGCCTGTAATTCCAGCACTTTGGGAGGCCGAGACATGAGGATTGCTTGAGCCCAGAAGTTCGAGACCAGTCTGGGCAACACGGTGAAACCCCGTCTCTATGAAAAATTAAAAATTAGCTGGGCGTGGTGCCATATGCCTGTAGTCCCAGGTACTCAGAGGCTGAGCTGGGAGGATCGCTTGAGCCCGAGGAGGTTCAACTGCAGTGAGCCATGATGGCACCACTGCACTCCAGCCTGGGCAACAGAGCTAGACCCTGTCTCAAAAAAAGAAAAGAAATGTTGTAAATCTACTTATATAGTCTAAGCCATATTCTCTTACATTTTTCTTGCCTACTTGCCCTGAAAGAAATCACTATCTGCCAGGCGTGGTGGCTTACGCCTATAATCCCAGCAATTTGGGAGGCTGAGGCGGGCAGATCACTTGAGGTCAGGAGTTGTGACCAGCCTGGCCAACATGGTGAAACCCCGTGTCCACTAAAAATACAAAAATTTGCTGGGTATGGTGGTGGATGCCTGTAATCTCAGCTACTCGGGAGACTGAGGCAGGAGAATCGCTTGAACCCGGGAGGTGGAGGTTACAGTGAGCCAAGATCACACCACTGCACTCCAGCCTGCATGACAGAGTGAGACTCTGTCTCAAAAAAAAAACAAAAAAAACCCAGAAATCACTATCTTGAAGGTGTTAACAATCATTTCCAGGCATGTTTTAATATATTTATTATATGTGCATATATCCATAAATAATTTGAGTCATGCAATTAAATAACATTTATTAATATTAATATAAATAGCATCAAATTATAGTCTCTTGCAATTTACTTTTTAAATCTTATGATTTTAAAAAATTTATGTTTATGCATATAGATTTAATTTATTTATTTCAGTTGTGAATTATTATGACATTATATGACTAAATTACAGCTTATTGATCCTTTCTTCTACTGCAGGACAGTTCTACTCTTCTTCCACTGCAGGACAGTTCTACTCTATCTCATTTTTCCATTATTTCAAACAATGTCCTGGTGAGTTTCCTGCAGATCTCCCTGTGAATTTGTGGGAGAGTTTGAATTCTATGGCAGCACTCATCAAACCTTTTGATGTCAGGATTCCTTTACATTCTTTTTTTTTTTTTTTTTTGAGACTGAGTTCACTCTTGTTGCCCAGGCTGGAATGCTATCTCAGCTCACTGCAACCTCTGCCTCCTGGGTTCAATCCATTCTCCTGCCTCAACCTCTGGAGTAGCTGGGATTACAAGTGCCCTCCACCACATCTAGCTAATTTTTTGTATTTTTAGTAGAGATGGGGTTTCGCCATGTTGCCTAGGTTGGTCTTGAACTCCTGACCTCAGGTGATCCGCCTGCCTTGGGCTCCCAAAGTGCTGGGATTATAGGTGTGAGCCACCACACCTGGTCTTCCCTTACATTCTTAACAATTATTGAAAGCCACAAAGAACTTTTGTTGAAGGGAGTTATATCTATCAACAAATACCATAGTTAACAGTTTAGAAATTACAACTGAGAATTTTAAAAATTTTATTCATTTATTTGAAATAACACATCTATTTCATGTCAATATAAATAACATTGTTATGAAAAGTAACTTCTTTAAAATAAAAAAATTTAGTAAGATAAGTGGTAGCAGTGTTGTTCTTCATTTTCACAAAGCTCTCTGTTTACTGTGCTATGTTGTTTTGGTTGAAGCCTATGAAGAAAATTTGGCCTCACAGATCTTAAGAGTCTTTTCAGATCATTGTGGATATTCTTTGATAATACTCACTTAACAACTGGTAGTTTCTTAAAGATTGGTTGCAGTGTAACACGTGAAACCATATTAGTGCTCATTTTGTGCTCTATTACATTAAAAGGCATCGATCTATCTTGTACTTTGAAAGGACCTTTTACTTGTGATTTTTGTAACATCCTACATTGATCATGATTCACCCAGTCCTGCAAATCTGTCAGATGCTGGCACACTTTACTACACAATATCGCACAAAAAAAAGAATGCATTCACTAACATCACGTTTTAAAAAAAAATTTATTTTTTTTTAAGACAGGGTTTCACTCTGTCACCCAGGCTGGAGTTCAGTGGCAGGATCTCAGCTCACTGCAACCTCCACTTCCTGGCTTAAGCGATTCTCCTGCCTCAGCCTCTCAAGTAGCTGGGACCACAGGTGTGCACCACCACACCCAGCTAATTTTTTGTATTTTTAGTAGAGACGGGTTTCACCATTTTGCCCAGGCTGGTCTTGAACTCCTGAGCTCAAGTGATCTGTCTGCCTTGGCCTCCCAGAGTGCTGGGACTGCAGACGTGAGCCACTATGCCGGGCTTACCTGATAGCACCTTTGATTTTATCAGGAGAACTTTAGCTATTGAGAAGCTGTCAAGCTCACAGGGCAGCAGGTCCAAGTTTCCCACAATTTGAAAGCTCAAATTTTGTCACTGAATTGACAAGCTCTCTTCTTTTTTCAGAAAATATCTCCCAAATACCCCAATTTGAATAACCACGGTATGTCCATTGTTCTTTCAAGAAAAAATAACGTTCTATGAAAAAAGTGGCCAGTTCATCTTTCTTTTTTTTATTTTTATTTTTTATTTTTTGAGACAGAGTTTCGTTCTGTCACCAGGCTGGAGTGCAGTGGCACGATCTTGGCTCACTGCAACCTTCGCTTCCCAGGCTCAAGCAATTCTCCTGCCTCAGCCTCCCGAGTAGCTAGGACTACAAGTGGGCGCCATCATGCCCAGCTAAGTTTTGTATTTTTAGTAAAGACCAGGTTTCACCATATTGGCCAGGCTGGTCTTGAACTTTTGACCTCGTGATCCACCTGCCTCGGCCTCCCAAATTGCTGGGATTGCAGGTGTGAGCCAGCGCGCTGGGCTAGTTCATCTTTCAACACACACAGTCCCCTGTGTGCTTTCCTCTTGAGTATTCAGCAGAAGGGGTTTACGTGCAGTTCCCATTTCCTCATGCAGAACATTCAAAATAGGTACCCAGGGTCGAGATTTTTACATTTTAAAAATTCTACTGCTCCATCAAGAACATCCTTCAGTAAAACTGTTTTTTGTCTTTGTTTGTTTGTTTACTGAAGGGCATGACAGTGACAATTGGTGCAGGTTAAGGCCACTGCCTTGTTTCATGCTAAGGCACTATCACTTGAATGTCATCAGTGCAAATGTTGTCACAGCAGAAAAGACAAATAACATCTTAGTGTTTGTTCTTTTATTTATTTATATATAGAGAGACAGGGGTCTTGCTATGTTGGCTAGGCTGGTCTCGAACTCCTGACCTCAAGTAATCCTCTTCCTGCCATAGCTTCCCAAAGTACTGGGATTACAGGTGTGAGCCAGCACGCTTGGTTTCCTAGTTTTGTCTGAAAATAGTTTTGACCTTGCAGGTCTCCTTGGAAGCATCTCAGAAATCCTCCTGGGGTTGGGGGCCACATGTTCAGAATTGCTGTTCTAGGTTAGCTAAACAGAAGCTAAATTATTGGGTGGTGGAGTGGGTGCATTTTACCTTTACTAGTCTCTCTCAAATTGCTCTTCAAAGTGGTTTTTATCAACTTCCTTCCCACCAGCAATGTGTAAGCATTCTCAAGTCTCCATATCCTGGTCATCACTGGGTGTTGTCCAACTTATATTTTGCCAATCTAGTGGGTATGAAATGGTGCCTCATCGCTGTATTCATTACAGGAGAGCATGTCAAGTACATTTGGAGTGGTCTTTCCAATCAGTTCTTTAACCACTCATAGTTGGGTGGTGCTTATGGCACTCACTAATAATTGAGGTAGTTCCCAAGAATATAGATATATCAAATCTCTTTCAACATAGGTTTAAAAGTTGGGTGTGTTTTTCCCCCTAGCTTTCATGTTGGCAAAACATTTCCCACTTCAATTTTCTTCTGCAATTTTCCAAATGAGAGAGCTTCTGGAAAATGCTATTCCAGGGTTTTTAATAATTTACCCCCTGTAAACACTGCTAGCCCATATGTGATCTGGTTTCAAAACTGCAGTTGATTACACAGCAGATTAGAGCCTGCTGTTTTCAGGAGTGGTGATGCTGCCTATAGTAGCAGGTGTACATTGTCGAAACACTCAACACAGATTTGTAGATGCTGCTAAAACTGATTGTGCAGGAATCTCGGTGAGAAATGGTATATCAGTCTCTAACATGCTAACTTTTCAGGAGACTTTCTAGAATGCGTGTGTGTGTGTGTGTGATTTTTGCTTTACCTGTCGACTCTATAAACTCACCCTCATGTGAGGAGCAAGGCTATTCTAAATAGTATGTGGGAGCCGGAATTAGCAGACACCAGGTTTCTCATTTCTCATTTATTTCAGTAATGTTTAGCTCCCTTTATAAATTTGCATTCTCAGCATCTGTTCATCTAAACCAGAAATTGGCAAACTTTTACCATATAACTCCAGATAGTAAATATTTTAGGTTTTGTGTGCCACATGGTCTCTGTTACAACTACTCACCTCTGCTTTTGCAGGATGAAAGCAACCAGCCATAATAGGTAAACCAAAGGTGTGGTTGTATTTCAAGAAAGCTTTATTTGCAAAAACAAGAGAGGGGTAGGCTGGGTATGGTAGCTCACGCATATAATCCCAGCACTTTGGAAGGCCGAGGTGGGAGGATAGCTTGAGACCAGGAGTTCAAGACTACCCTGGTCAACATAGAAAGACCCCCATCTCTACTAAAAAAAAAAAAGGCCAGGTGTGGCAGTGCATGCTTGTAGTCCCAGCTACTCAGGAGGCTGAGGCTGGAGGATTGCTTGAGCATAGGAGTTGGAGGTTGCAGCAAGACCCTGACCCCTGGTCTGGACTGCTTCTTCATCTGGCTCTCTGGGGAAAGCCTTGGCTAAGCCTGTGGTGTTCATTCTTCCAGTATTATGGTCTGTTGTTTTTACTTTCTATAACTGTGGCTGGGCTTGGTGGCTCACGCCTGTAATTCCAGCACTTTGGGAGGCCGAGGCAGGCAGATCACCTGAGGTCAGGAGTTCGAGACCAGCCTGGCCAACATGGTGAAACCCTGTCTCTACCCAAAGTACAAAAACTAGCCTGGCGTGGTGGCCTGTACCTGTAATCCCAGCTACTCAGGAGGCTGAGGCAGGAGAATCGCTTGAACCTGGGAGGAGGAGGCTGCAGTGAGCTGAGATCACGCCACTGCATTCCAGCCTGCTGGGTGACAGCGAGGCTCTGTCTCAAAAAAAAAAAAATAAAATAAAATACATACACATATATACACATATATATATATAACTGTGCATGTGCCTATGTATTGTTGAATCTTTAATGAAAAAGAAGTAAATACAAGAAGGTAAACATGAAGATGATGTAGATAACAAATAAGATTATTATTACTGTAAATTATAAAACTATATAGGCCCTGAGAGAACTTGAAATGCATGCCAACTAGGCCAAATGATGAGGAGGATAGACATGGCAGCTGTCCTTTCGGGGCCCTCCACTGCTCTCCAGAAAACAGAACTCAAATAAGTTCCAGAAGGCTCCTTGGAGAAAAAGCTGATTCCAGGTCTGGGAAAAGAAAAGTCAAAGAGGAGGCCAAAACCTCTGGTTGTGCCAGACAGGAAGTTGTGCTCAAAGCATGAGGGGACACAGGGATCCACTTGAAGGAGTCCCTTTGGCCAAATCTGGGGAATTTGAGCATCAAAGTGAGTAATAATAGTAATGAATTATAACTCACTGAATAAAATAAGAATCCCCAAATCCATACTGATATAAATAAATAAGTAAATAAGTAGACAGGGGAAAATGGATAGTTCTTCCTTACAGTTGAATGCCAAGTAGTATAGATAGATGGAATGATGGAGTTCGAAAATCATCAATGGATGCTAAAACCAGTGGGTTAAAGTTTGACGAGGAACAGGCTATTTTCAGTTTTAGAGTACCTTAACACAAATTATGTATTCATCACAGAGGGAAGCACGGTAACTTTACAATGCAGAAATCTGGCAGATATTACTTTTACCAAATGATTAAGGTTAATATCACCAATATTGGGTCAAATTGGCATCTTGTGCCTCCTGACGTGACGCACTGAGAAGAATAGTGTCCCTATCCAAATGCGCAAACTGAATCTCATCATGGAAAAACATCAGACAAGCCCAAACTGAGGGATGTTCTACAAAATAACTGGTCTGCTCTCTTAAACAATCATGGGAACATCAAGAAATGCAAGGGAAAGCTGGAGAGCTGTCCTAGATCAAAGAAGACGAAAAGAAGCATGACAGCTGAATGCCCCAGGTGATCCTGGATTGGACCCTGGACTGAAGAGGAAAACTAGCTGTAAAGGACACTTGCTTTAGGGACCACTGATGAAATTTGAATATAGACTGCAGATTAAATAATAGTTTGTTTTTATTTTTGTTTTGAGACAGAGTCTTGCTCTGTCACCCAAGCTGGAGTGCAATGGCATGATCTTGGCTCACTGCAACTTCCACCTCCTGGGTTCAAGCAATTCACTTATCTCAGGTTCCCTGGTAGCTGGGTTTACAGGCGACCGCCACTGCGCCCAGCTAAGTTTTGTGTTTTTAGTAGAGATGGGGTTTCACCATGTTGTCCAGGCTGGTCTCAAACTCCTAACCTCAAGTGATCCACCTATCTTGGCCTCTTTTATCTTGGCCTCCCAAAGTGCTGGGATTACAGGCATGAGCCACTGCATCCAGCCAATAGTTAACATTAAATGTTCTGATTTTGATAACTATACTAAGGTTATATAAGAGAATGTCCTTGTCCTTTCGAAAAACAGTGATTTAGGGTTAAAAGAAAATTGGTTCTGGTAACATGAAGAAATGCCTTACAAGCCAAAGTTGGGCTTCCCCGTATGTATGAATTCTAACACAATGTTATCTAGGAAGGTGGAGGCATCTTCTGGCTAATAGCCTGCCCTGAATTAGTAGGCCCACAGATTTTCTCATCTATTTATTTTCTTCCCCCGGCCCCTGATACCTCTGCTCTGTCTATTTATTTTCATTTCAATATATTGTATAATCAGAAAAAATCATACCAAAAAAAAATTTTTTGGCCGGGCACAGTGACTCACGCCTGTAATCTCAGCACTTTGGGAGGCCAAGGCAGGCGGATCACTTGAGGCCAGAAGTGAGACCAGCCTGGACAATATGGCGCAACCCCACCTCTCCTAAAAAGACAAAAATTAGTTGAGCGTGGTGGCGCACGCCTGTAATCCCAGCTACTCGAGTGAGGCACAAGAATCGCTTGTATCAGGAGGTGGAGGAGGTTTCAGTGAGATCGTGCCACGGCACTCCAGCCTGGGCGACAGAGCGAGACTCTGTCTCAAAAAAAAAAAGATTTTGAGACAGAATCTCGCTCTGTCGCCCAGGGTGGAGTGCAATGGCACGATCTCGGCTCACTGCAACCTCCGCCTCCCTGGTTCAAGCGATTCTCCTGCCTCAGCCTCCCGTGTAGCTGGGACTACAGGCACCCGCCACCATGCCCGGCTAATTTTTTGTGTTTTTAGTAGAGATGTGGTTTCACCATGTTGGCCAGGATGGTCTCAATCTCTTGACCTTGTGATCCACCCGCCTTGGCCTCCCAAAGTGCTGGGATTACAGGCGTGAGCCACCGCACCCGGCCACAAAAGAAAAAAGAAGATTTTTTTTTTTAAGTTTAGGAGAAGGGCATTTCAGGTGGAATGAACAAAATTATAAACGTGGGATATGCAAGTGGTTTGGGGGTTTAAAATATATCCAAGTTGTTGCAAATGAGTAGTGGAAAAATAAGACTGAAAAGGTAGTTATGTTCAGATTATCAAGGACACTAAATATCATAGTAAAGTGTGTTAATTTTGCTGATGGGGCAAAGGGCAACCATTCATTGAGAGCTGTTGAGTAAGAAAGCGACATAGAGCTGAACATAGGGAGGAGGATCCTGGCTGCATGTTTAGGTTGGAAAAGCAAGAACAACACCTGGAACTGGAGGGATTTTCGCAAAAGTAGGGAAGAAGGCTGTAGTGGTTAATAGTTGAGGGTCATCTTGACTGGATTGAAGGATGCAAAGTATTGTTCTTGGGTGTGTCTGTGAGGGTGTTGCCAAAGGAGATTAACATTTGAGTCAGTGGACTGGGAGAGGCAGACCCACCCTCAATCTGGGTGGGCATCATCTAATCAGCTGCCAGCACAGCTAGAATAAAGCAGGCAGAAGAAGTTGGAAAAAGCAGACTTGTTACTAGTGGAGGGTGTCCAGTTTCTTGGCTTCTTGAACAAAGAATTGGACAAAACGCACAAACAAAGCAAGGAAACAATGAAGCAACAAGAGCAGAGATTTATTGAAAACGAAAGTACACTCCATAGGGTGGGAGTGGGCTGAGCAGCAGCTCCAGAGCCCCGAGACAGAATCTTCTGGGGTCCAAATGCCCCCTAGAGGTTTCCCACTGGCCACTTGGTGTACATCCCATGCAAATGAAGTAGTGACCCGTAATCAGTCTGATTGGTTGCAGAAAGCAACCAATCATAAGTACTTTCGATTTTCCACCTGCCATGCAGAAAGATGTGGGGAGGGTTTGCAAAGGGAATAGCTTCTGGTCCTTTCATTACTTAGGTTTGGAAAGTTGGGTTCTTTCCTTTGATTTAGTTCTGGGAAGTCAGCGTGAATCAGCCGTAGATTCCCTGCCTCCAGACCCTATTCTCCTGTCTCAGACCCGCTGAGTCTTCCGGCCCTCATTTTTCTGCAGTGTTAGATGCTTGCTGACCTTGAACATCAGACTTCAAGTTCTTCTGCTTTTGGACACTTGGACTTACAGCAGTGATTTGCCAAGGACTCTCGGGCCTTCGGCCACAGACTGAAGGCTGCACTGTTGGCTTCCCTACTTTTGAGGTTTTGGGACTCAGACTGGCTTCCTAGCTCCACAGCTTGCAGACGGCCTATTGTGGGACTTCACCTTGTGATCGTGTGAATCAATACTCCTTAATTAACTCCCCTTCATATATACATCTATCCTATTAGTTCTGTCCCTCTAGAGAACCCCGACCAATACAGGGGCAATGAGTGTCCCATTCACAGTTCAACACACATTTTTGCATAGCTGCAATTGGGGAAATAGAGATGGATACAGGAAGATTCATCTGCCTTGAGGAATTCTTTGAGGCTATGGGAGCCAGTGGACTCGTCAAAAGGAGGCAGTAGAAAGGGATGGAAACAAACAAAGAAGGAACTTGGGGAAGTGCCTGCACTGGGGCACAGGAGCAGAAAGAGGAGCCAGCGAAGGAGGCAAGAGGGATCAAGGAAGAAGGAGAGCCAGGAGGGCACAGTGCCATGGAGGCCCCACGAGAGAAGTATCACCAAGGAGGGACCAGACATGGCCGAGAGGTGTGAAGGCTGCTGAGAAACTGGGTGCAGCCCTTGGATGTGGCTGTTGGGTTCTAGTTAATGTCTTAGAATTTGACTCAGTAGAGCAGGAGAGGGGAAGTCAGACGGAAGGAGGAAATGGAGGTACCAGGTAAATGTTGCCCTTTGGAGAAGCTATGTGGTATTATAAAGGAAGAAGGCAAGAAAGCAAAATCTGAAGAAAATGGGATCGAGGGATGTTGTCATTCTCTTTTGATGCCACAGCAGATCCCCTCCTTGCTTCTCTGAGTCTGCCTGAGGACAGACACACCTTCACCCAGGGCAGCCAAGCAGAGCTGCCCATGCTGCCTGTACCTACACAGCTGTCATCGGCCCGTGGGCATGAGAGTGGGGTCCGTGTGGCCAATGTCTCCTCGTATTTTATTACTCACATGCAACACTTAATTACCAGCCTTCCAGATTATGGACAAAGAGGTGATGCTTCTATTGCCTAGAGAAGAAAACAGTGGTGTTATCTCCACTGAAAGCAGAAGAACAGGGGCAAACTCCTATCAGGCAGTGGCAAAAAACAATTCAGTCTCGCCCCTCTCCCACCCAGAACTCTGCTGGTCAAGCATAAATCTTTTCATTAGTATGGAATTCTGTGTTCCTTTAACATTTTCACTCTGTAATGGTGATAGCAATGATGACAATGATAGCTAAATATTTACTGGACTATGTGTCTGGATGGTATTTTTTTTTTTCTTTTTTTGAGATGGAGTCTCGCCCTGTCGCCCAGGCTAGAGTGCAGTGGCACGATCTCGGGCCACTGCAACCTCTGCCTCCTGGGCTCAAGCGATTCTTCCACCTCAGCCTCCCAAGTAGCTGGGACTACAGGCACCTGCCACCACACCTGGCTAATTTTTGAATTTTTAGCAGAGACAGGGTTTCACCATGTTGGCCAGGCTGGTCTCGAACTCTGGCCTCAAGTAATCCACCCAGCTTGGCCTCCCATAGTGCTGGGATTACGGGTGTGAGCCACCACGCCCAGCTGCCTGGATGGCATTATTACAAGGAAGGAAACAAACAAAGGAAGACTTTGGGGAGTACTTGCATTTGGGGGAAGGAGCAGAAAGAGGAGCCAGTTAGTTTGTAGAGCTCCAAGCAAGATAGGGGATGATATCTCCATCTCTTATCTCTCTCTCTATAGATAGATAGGTAGTTAGTTAGATAGATAGAGAATAGGTGGGCAGATAGCTAGATATGATAAATAGATAGATTGAAGGGCTTGGGGTATGTGATTGTGGAGCTGGCCGGGCAAATTCGAATCCACAGAGCAGGCATCAGGAAGGGTGGGCTGGAACTCTCAGGCGTGGGCTGACGCTGCTGTCCACAGGCAGAAATCTCTTTAGGGAAGCTTTGGCTCTGCTTTTAAGACCTTTCAACCGATTGAATCAGGCGCACCCAGATTTTCAAGAATTATCTCCCCTGAAGTCAACGGATTGTGGGCTTTAATCATGTTTACAAAATACCTTCATGATAACACTAAGCGTGTGCACATGTGCACACAAATGCTCAGGCGCACACACACACACACACACATACTCAAGCTGATTTGCCCAAGTTTGTTTGCATAGAGCCAACTGGGAGATTTGCTGCCTGGGCCACCACATTTTCAGTTAGTGCTTGACTGAGTAACTGGGGACTGAAGCCTAGCCACGCTGACACACCAACTTCAGGACAGGCACATCCATAGAGTCAGAAAGTAGATGAGTGGTTGTGTCAGAGGGGCTGGGGGAGGAGGATGAATGGGGAATGATCATTCAAAGGGTACAGTGTGTTCTGGGGTGAGGGAAAAGTTTTGAAACTAGAGAGAGGTGGTGGTTGCCCACATTGTGAATGCATCAAATGTCACTGAATGGTACACGGAATGGTTAGTTGTATGTTATGTGAATTGCAGTTCAATTCAAAATAAAGAAAGAGTCCTAACAAATACATGGAGAAATGGTTGACTTCTGTCTTTCCCTGGCGCCCTAGGGCTCCCCCTAGCTGACCCCTGAAGACTCCATTCTTGAAGAGATCTGGCCCCACTCCAAACAAAATGAACCAATCAAAGGTTCAGTTTGAAGACAGAGAGAGAGAGAACAAGGCCTCACCAACCTCCCAAGTTCCTGACACCCTGGGCCTTTGGCCTGGCCAAGTGCCAGCCAGAGCCTTCTGGCTGGAGTGGTTGATGGCTGCATGGTCCTGAGCTCAGCTAAGGTCCCTGATGTTCCTCTGATCCCCTTCCTAGGTCAGGAACTCGGGGAGAGGCCTCCCAGGTACCTGCTGGTGCCAAATGGTCCGAGCCCCTCTAATCAGGATCTCTGACTGTCGAGTCCCTGTGGCTGACGCAGTGACTCTAACTGCCGTGTACTACAAATTAATTCATTCCGTTAGGCCTTGCTGTTCGGTAACTGGCTGTCACAGAGATCGCCCCGGGAGCTAATTGAGAGTTGTGATCCGTGGCCGTATTTCCATTAGTGGCATAATGACAGGCAGCCACTGCGCACACACAAATACACACTGAAGCACAAAACACCGGTACACATATACACACCAGACACTAAGTGAGGGATACGAGCGTACAAACGCTTAGGGACACACACACACACAGAGTCAAGCTGATTTGCCCAAGTTTATTAGCACAGAGACAACCTGGGGATTGTGTACGAGGGCCACCACATTTTCAGATCCCCTGGATGAGGATGAAGCCCCTGTGAACACAGACACTGGGACTGACCCACTGGCCACTGCCAAGAACACAGAGCCCCACCCCCACATGCTGAGGCACCTGGGTCCATAGGTGCTCCTGTGGGCAGTGGGACCTGGGTGTCCCCACTTGGCTTCCTTTGACCAAGGGGAGAGACGAGGTTGTGGCCACTGCAGAGACTCTGTGTGGACGTGTGCACAGCAGTTGGTGTGAATAAATGGTCAACGGTTCTCATTTCAACCAAAGTTCACTAACCTCCCGCTCTTTGCCAGGGAGTGATGAATACATTCATTAATTGTTCAAGAAGTCCTTATTGGCTGGGCACAGTGGCTCACGCCTGTAATCCCAGCGCCTTTGGAGGCCGAGGTGGGAGGATCGCTTGAGCCCAGGAGTTCAAGACCAGCCTGCGCAACACAGGGAGACTCTGTCTCTACAAAAAATATAAAAATTAGCCAGGCATGGTGGTCGCACCTGTAGTCCTAGCTACTTGGGAGGCTGAAGCAGGAGGATCCTTTGAGTCCAGGAGTTCAAGCCTGCAGTGAGCCGTGATGGCGACACTGAACTCCAGCCTGGGCAACAGAGCAAGATCCTATCTCCAAAAATAAATAAATGAATTTTTAAAAATATTTAAAAAGAAATCCTTATTTGGCTAAGAACTAGGCACCTTTCTCCCCACTCAGTGATTTTCTTAGGCTGGGTTCCCCAGAAGCAAAGCCTGAGTGAGGATGTGAATGAGGCGGTTTCTGGGACAGGAAGCTCCTGGAGGGGCATGGGACAGTGAAAACAGGGAAGGGAAGGAAGGCGATGCAGGGAATGTCAGGGAGCAACTCACCCTGTGGGTACCCGGGGCGCACTCACGCTAGGGACCCTGAGAGAGTGTGGAGAACGAGTCCCAGTATTGTCCTACTCCTGCCTGAGGACAGGGGAGCTGAGGCATTATCTTAAGTTCCCATTGGACATTAGCTGAGGGTTGCTCCCAGAGGCATGAGCTCCCTGGCACTTCTAGCCTAACCATTGTGCAGACCAAGCCTGCTTCCTAGCCAGCAGCCCTCTGTCAGAGTCAGGGCTTCTTCAGTAAGTACCTAAAGAGTGATTGCAGGGAAAGTGAGTGCAGGGGAGGTGAGTGCAGGGGAGGTGAGTGCAGGGGAGGTGAGTGCAGGGGTGGTGAGCGCAGGGGAGGTGAGTGCATGGAAAGTGAGTGCAGGGGAGGTGAGCGCAGGGGTGGTGAGCGCAGGGGAGGTGAGTGCAGGGGAGGTGAGTGCAGGGGAGGTGAGTGCAGGGAAAGTTAGCACAGGGGAGGTGAGTGCAGGGGAGGTGAGTGCAGGGGAGGTGAGTGCAGGGAAAGTGAGTGCAGGGGAGGTGAGCGCAGGAGAGGTGAGTGCAGGGGAGGTGAGTGCAGGGAAAGTTAGCACAGGGGAGGTGAGTGCAGGGGAGGTGAGTGCAGGGGAGGTGAGTGCAGGGGAGGTGAGTGCAGGGAAAGTGAGTGCAGGGGAGGTGAGCGCAGGAGAGGTGAGTGCAGGGGAGGTGAGTGCAGGGAAAGTGAGTGCAGGGGAGGTGAGTGCAGGGGAGGTGAGTGCAGGGAAAGTGAGTGCAGGGGAGGTGAGTGCAGGGGAGGTGAGTGTAGAGGAGGTGAGTGCAGGGGAGGTGAGTGCAGGGAAAGTGAGTGCAGGGGAGGTGAGTGCAGGGGAGGTGAGTGTAGAGGAGGTGAGTGCAGGGAAAGTGAGTGCAGGGGAGGTGAGTGCAGGGGAGGTGAGTGTAGAGGAGGTGAGTGCAGGGGAGGTGAGTGCAGGGAAAGTTAGCACAGGGGAGGTGAATGCAGGGAAAGTGAGTGCAGGGGAGGTGAGTGCAGGGGAGGTGAGTGTAGAGGAGGTGAGTGCAGGGGAGGTGAGTGCAGGGGAGGTGAGTGCAGGGAAAGTTAGTGCAGGGGAGGTGAGTGCAGGGAAAGTGAGTGCAGGGGAGGTGAGTGCAGGGGAGGTGAGTGCAGGGAAAGTTAGTGCAGGGGAGGTGAGTGCAGGGAAAGTTAGTGCAGGGGAGGTGAGTGCAGGGGAGGTGAGCGTAGGAGGGGTGAGTGCAGGGAAAGTGAGCGCAGGGGAGGTGAGCGCAGGGGAGGTGAGTGCAGGGGTGGTGAGTACAGGGGAGGTGAGTGCAGGAGAGGTGAGCGCAGGGGAGGTGAGCGCAGGGGAGGTGAGCGCAGGGGAGGTGAGCGCAGGGGTGGTGAGTGCAGGGGAGGTGAGTGTAGGGGAGGTGAATGTAGGGAAAGTGAGTGCCTGTAATCCCAGCTACTGGAGAGGCTGAGGCAGGGGAATCACTTGAACCCGAGAGGAGGAGGTTGTGGTGAGCCATGATCATGCCTGCCATTGCACTCCAGCCTGGGCAACAAGAGCGAAACTCCTTCTAAAAAATATATTTAAAAAAAGATGCAGTTTCTTTCTCTAAAAATCCTATTGTACGTGTACAAGACAAACTCCTGCCCTCAGGGAGCTGAAGTTCAAGAGGCAGGACAGCGGATGGCTCAAGGCCAGCCTCTGGCATCCATTGAGCAGGGCTGCGGATAGCTCACCTGGGAGTCCTCCTCCTGATGTGCTCATGGAAAGTGCTGCTCTTAGGCTGCCTCCAGGGCCCTCTGTTTCTCACCCCACACAGTATCCTTCAGCCTCTCCTGCATCCACCACTTCAGCCACCACTCACAGACAGGTGACTCCCAACCTAGACAGCTCTCACCTGGCCTCTCCTCAAGGCCCAAGGCTGGATGTCCAGCTGCTGACCTGCATCCCCACATGGACGCTGTGAAGGAGCTGCTGACCTGCATCCCCACGTGGACGCTGTGAAGGAGCTGCTGACCTGCATCCCCACGTGGACGCTGTGAAGGAGCTGCTGACCTGCATCCCCACGTGGACGCTGTGAAGGAGCTGCTGACCTGCATCCCCACGTGGACGCTGTGAAGGGACATGACACTAAACATGGTCAAAACCAAACTCACTGTCTCCCCTCCTCCCCATGAACAAACCTGATCGTGGTCACCCTTATTATTTTTTTATTTTTCCTTTTTTCTTTTTAGCTACCCTTATCCCAGCACTGAAAACAAACCTTAGTGCTCCTCAGCTCAGAGCATGACAGACACTCCACCTCTCAAGCTAGAAGCCTAGGATTCTAGGATTCAGTCTGGACACCTCCTTTCTACATCACTGATGACCAATTAATATCAAATTCTGTTAGTGCCACTGGTTCTATCTCCACTGCCACCATACTAATCTAAGCCACTCCTCAGGCATACACACACAATGGACACTCAAAAAATATCTGCTGGATAAAGGCATGATCAGATGGACTAGCACTTCTATGAAGGCTCTTGAGACGGCCTCCTCCAGCAGGGTGTTGCACTGACACTAGGGGGCAGGCCATCTACTTCATAATTGTTTCAAAGATAAATGAAAAGAAACATACTCCAAGTAGATAAACTATAAAACCCAGACAATGAGTCTGAGTGAACTGCAATTAATGCCCTTTCTTTACTTTTGATAGAAAATGTGACTCAAATCAGCTCAAGCAAAGTAAGGGAGAGGTGGATTTAATGGTTCAGATAGCTAAAAAGACCAGTGGTAGAGCTTCAGGTACAGCTTGATCTAGGTGCTATTGATACCATCAGGACCCCATTTCACGCTATTTAACTCTTGATTCCACTTTTTTTCTACATTAGTTCCATTCTCAGAGAAGTTCTGACCTCACATGGGCAAAATGGTTGCCAGAGGTCCAGTCCATAGCCTTGCAGGTTCAAGACCAGTGGGGAAAAAAAAGAATTTGCTCTTCCTTGGACTTGTGCCCATCCTTAACCAATCTTTGGGACCAGGGAGATGGAATGTGCTGATTGACCAGGTCCTGAAGTCTTGGATAGGGCCCTACCTAACCTGAGAGTGAGGGAAGTGGGGTCCCCAAGAGGGAGTTTGAGTGTGATTTACTCAAAAAAGGGGAGATGGAAGCCAAAGGCAGAGGCCACAGACAATAACTTTCCTCAATTAAGACTTATCTGAAGGCCGGGCGCAGTGGCTCACGCCTGTAATCCCAGCACTTTGGGAGGCTGAGGCGGGCGGATCACGAGGTCAGGAGATCGAGACCATCCTGGCTAACATGGTGAAACCCTGTCTCTACTAAAAATACAAAAAAATTAGCCGGGCATGGTGGCAGGCACCTGTAGTCCCAGCTACTTGGGACACTGAGGCAGGAGAATGGCGTGAACCCGGGAGGCGGAGCTTGCAGTGAGCCGAGATCGCGCCACTGCACTCCAGACTGGGCGACAGAGCGAGACTCCGTCTCAAAAAAAAAAAAAAGGCTTATCTGAAACAGGAGGATGCTTTGCCCAGGGCTGGCAGGACCACTGGATGGAAGGTCATGAAGGTTAGTTACCACGAGCCACTAACCATGAGCAGCAGCCAGCTGAACAGAGCTCTGGGTCTGCCCTGCTTATTCCAGCACACACTGCACAGTTGCAAGGCCATACCCTGCATATGTGTGGTACAGGTCGTGGGTAGGAAGGGAGAGCTTTGGGTCCTTCTGCTTTCCCCAGGATTCTGGTTATGGATCACGGTGCCTCTCACTTGCTATCCTGGGTTGAATGGTGTCTTCCAAAAATGCATGTCCACTTGGAACCTCAGAATGTGACCTTATTTGGAAATAGGGTATTTCCAGGTGTAATTAGTTAAGATGAGGTCATATTAGACTAGATCCAATACGATTAGTGTCATTTAAGAAGTGGAAACAGGCCAGGTAGGGTGGCTCATGCTTGTAATCCCAGAGTTTTGGGAGGCCCAGGCAGGAGGATAGCTTGAAGCCAGGAGTTAGAGACTAGCTTGGGTAAGATAGCAAGACCTTGTCTCTAAAAAAACTTTAAATATTAGCTGGGCGTGGTGGTGTGCACCTATAGTCCTAGCTACTTAGGAGGTGGAGGTGGGAGGATCACTGGAACCCAGGAATTTGAAGCTGCAGTGATTTATGATGACGCCACTGAACTCCAGCCTGGGTAAGAGTAAGACCCTGTCTCTTTTTTCTTTCTTTCTTTTTCTTTTTCTTTTTTTCTTTTTTTTTTTTTTGAGACGGAGTTTCACTCTTGTTGCCCAGGCTGGAGTGCAATGGTGTAATCTCAGCTCACTGCAACTTCTGCCTCCCGGTTCAAGTGATTCTCCTGCTTCAGCCTCCTGAGTAGCTCGGATTATACGCATGCACCACCATGTCCCGCTAATTTTGTATTTTCAGTAGAGACAGGGTTTCTCCATGTTGGTCAGGCTGGTCTTAAACTCCTGGCCTCAGGTGATCCACTCACCTCGGCCTCCCAAGTTCTGGGATTACAGGTGTGATCCACCGCGCCCACCCAGACCCTGTCTCTTAAAAAATAAAGTAAAATAAAAATAAGTTTGAAAAAAAGCAGAAGAAAGGACAACAGAGACACTGACACACAGGGAAGAATGCCACATGACCAGAGACGCAGAGAGTGGGGCCCAAAGAGGAAAGGCCACCTGGGGCCACCCAAAGAGGAGAGGCCACTTGCTTAGTGGTGATGCTGGGACCAGAACCTGAGTCTCTGGTCTCTTCCAGCCCTGCCTGCGGAAGTTGGATCTGTGAGGAGTCAAGGCAGGCACCGGCTTACAGAACACGAAGTGGTGTCCAGCTATTCCAAAGCATTTTCCTTGCCTATTTGCTAAGTATTCCTCCTGATTAACCCTGAGCTCAGACTGTCTTTATAGGGTTCTGGTTAAAACGGACATAGTAATGTGCTCAAATGTAACTTCTTTTCAGCACCTGGCAATATAATGACAAAAATAATTCATTGTAAGAATTATATCTGCCACGCACGGTGTCTCTCGCCTGTAATCCCAGTACTTTGGAGGCTGAAGCAGGATGATCACTTGAGCTCAAGAGTTCGAAACCAGCCTGGGAAACAAAGCCAAACCCTGTCTCTACCCCCCAAAATACAAATATTCACCAGGTGTGGTGGTCCACACCTGTAATCCCAGCTACTCTGGAGGCTGAGGTAGGTAGATCGCTTAAGCCTGCGAGTCGGAGGTTGCAGTGAGCTGAGATTGTGCCACTACACTCCAGCCTGGGCAACAGATGGGGACTCTGTCTCAAATAAATTAATTAATTAAATAAACGTAAAAATCAAAAAGTTATATCTTAAATATTTAGGCTTACAGAATGCTTTCCCATAGGTCTCGACTAGGGGCAATCTTGTTCCCTAGGGGACATTTGGCAATGAGTGGAAACATATTTGGTTGTCACAAGGAGGGATTACTACTGGTACCTAGTGGGTAGAAGCCAGAAATGCTGCTAAACATGCTACAAAGTGCGGGACAAAACCCACAATAATTATCTAGCTTCAAATGTCAGTAGTGCCACAGTTGAGAAATATGGTTATAGATCATGCCGTTTAATCCTCCTAACAACCTTCAAAGGCAGAATTTTTCAACTCAGGTGCCGGGGTACACATGGGTTACACACAATGGCTCCTCCTCTCCACCCTAGAGGCCGCCAGATGGGGCCTGGAGAGCCCATGGATCAGTTGCCTCTGGTTGCTTGCAGTCTCCTCCTGGGCTCTTGCAAAAACGGGCAGAGCCGAGCATAAAAGTACTTGGCAAGCATTCTTTTGAAGTCTCCAAACGAGGCAGTATTATGCCTATTACAAAGGCAAGTACATTGAGACTCAGGAAGCTTGTCAGTTTCAGAGTCACACAATTCCGTCGTGGCTCCCAAACTAGGAAACATTAAAGCAGATTTTTTAATGCTCACTGTGTAAAGAATTGATGGCTATTTCTATTTTATGAATGAAGAAACTATCAGAGAGATTAATTTTCCCGGTTCATTTAGAAATAGAACTGGGTTCAAACTCAGACTTGTCCTATTCCAAAGCTGTGCTTCTTTTCCATCACATAAAATGCCCCTTCCACAAGTCTCTCCTCTAGGTGGATGGTGGGTCTTATTCCTCTTGCACAACCCTGGTTCACAGCAGGCATGCAATAAATACTTATACATTGAATAGAGCCGGTGCTCCTTCCTTCCTTGGCTTAGGTAAATTCCTGATTGAATTGACATTCAACAGAACCCTGCCTCCACCAAGCCTTGCCCTTCCTCTCCTACCAGGCCCCACTCACATCCCACCTCTTTCAGGACAGCTCCTTGGGTGGACTCAAGTTACTTGTTTCCTTGAGCACTTAAGCAAGTAGGGGTAGCAGGTAAGATGGAAGAAGCAAGAGATCACATGCCAGGAGCCCTCTTTGGACCTCTGTTTCTTTTTCTATAACGTTAAAAAAGTTGAAAAGATTTCAGACGGCCTCCAATTTATGATGGCTCAACTTACAGTGGTGCCAGAGTGATATGCATTCAGTAGAAACTGTACTTCAGCAGTACCCATACAACCATTCTGTTTTTCACTTTCAGTATTCAATAAATTACATGAGATATTCAACACTTTATTATAAAATGGGATTTGTGTTCGATTATTTCGCCCAACACATCTGTAGGCTAATATGAATGTTCTGAGCATGTTTAAGGCAGGGTAGGTTAGGCTATGATGTTTGGTAAGTTACGTGTATTAAATGCATTTTCAACTTACAGTATTTTCCATTTCTTTTTTTTTTTTTTTTTAGATGGAGTCTCACTCTGTCACCCAGGCTATAATGTGGTGGAGCCATCTCTGCTCACTGCAACCTCCACCTCCCAGGTTCAAGCAATTCTCCTGCCTCAGCCTCCCAAGTAGCTGGGATTACAGGTGTGTGCCACCACACCAGGCTAATTTTTGTATTTTTAGTAGAGACAGGGTTTCACCATTTTGGCCAGGCTGGTCTCAAACTCCTGACCTTGTGATCCCCCAGCCTTGGCCTCCCAGTGCTGGGATTACAGGCGTGAACCACTGCACCTGGCCAATATTTTCAATTTCTGATGCCACATTGTAAGTTGAAGAACATTTGTATTTGTTAGATCCTTTCTGTGATAGGCTGAATGACACCCTCCTAAAAATGTTCATGTCTTAATCCCCAGAAGCTGTAAATATCTCACTCTACATTGCAGAGGGGATTTCAGAGTTGTGATTAAATCAAGGGTCTTGAGATGGAGAGATTATCCTGGATTATCTGAGTGGATTCAGTGTGATCACAAGGATCCTTGTAAGAGGGAGGCAGGAGGGTCAGAGTTGGAGAAGAAGATAGAATAACAGAAGCAGCAGAAGTTGAAGCGAGGAAGGGACCATGGAACCATGACTGCAGGCAGCCACTAGCAGCTGGAAAAGGCAAGACAATGGGTTCTCCCTTAGAGCCTTCAGAAGGAATGCTGCCCTGCCAACCCCTTGCAGACTTCTTAAGCCACTACATTCTTGATAATTTGTTAGAGCAATAATAGGATGTGCCTTCCAATTCCCAAACCACTGGATTCTACACAGCTCTTAACTTTTAAACCAGACAGACCTAGGTTCAAATCCCAGCTTTGCCACCTATCAGCTGTGTGGTCTTTGAATCACTCAACCTCTTTTAGTCTTAGTTTCTTCATGTCTGTATGGCGATAATGATATCTACCTAGGGATCCACAATTCTAGCAATATTATAGACTTGATGACCTAAAATTCATCTTGTTACAAAATACCCAGAAATGCTTAATGTAACCTGGCAGTCTTCCAAATGTATAAACTGACAGGTGCAGTGGCTCATGCCTGTAATTCTAGCACTTTGAGAGGCCTAGGTGGGAGGAGTGCTTGAGGCCAGGAGTTCAAGACCAGCCTGGGCAACATGACAGGATTCCATATCTACAAAAAATAAAAATAAAAAAATTAGCCAGGTGTGGTGGCTTACACCTATAGTCCTAGACACTCAGGTGGCTGAGACAGGAGGATCACTTGAGCCCAGGAGTTCAAGGCTGCAGTGAGCTACAGTCATCCCACTGCATTCCAGCTTGGGTGACAGAGTGAGACCCTATCTCAACAACAACAAAAAATGTATAAACAAATTTCCAAGAAAGTAAGAGAAACCCATAGGAGCTAAAAACATAAAAGGAAAACCAGAAACAGGACCACAAAGCACAAGAGCTGTCCCTGTGTTCCCCATCCTACCCTAGCCCCTCCCTAAGGACCCTGGCCCCAGGTGAGGGGAGGGCAATTGGAACTGAGACTCCATAAATCCATAACCCCTAAAAGGCTACAACCTTAGCAAAACTGGGAAAATAAGGAAAACATCCTCTCGCTGCCACAGGTTGATGGCATGGAAACTTGCTGAGGTCTCTTTCTTTTTCCATAATGTTGAGGAAGCTTGTTTGTCTAGACCAGAGGTTCTCAACCAGGGGCAATTTTGCCCCACAGGGGACATTCGGCAATGTCCCTTAGGGGGCAGAGAGACACTTGATTGTCACAACTTGGGGGAAGGGTACTGCTGGCATCTAATGGGTAGAGGCCAAGGATGCTGCTAAACATCCTGCCACATAGGCGGCAGCTCCTCACAACAAAGAGATGCCCAGCCCAGGATGTCAATAATGCCATGAAATGCCACTGAGAAATCCTGATCCAGGCCTGGGCTCTGTGCAAGAAAATGTCTTTGGGAATTCATAACCATGACCCCTGTCTCCCTCCCATAGGTTTGGAATTCAAATTTACTCTACTCCCGTGGTTTTGGAGCTCTAATCCAATCAACTAACAACAACAGCAGCAAAAGGAAGTCTGGAGCCAGTTATACCTAAGGGCAAATACAGTACTCCCTGTAGAGGAACACATTTTCTATCCAATTGATGTAGGATTTCCACATGCAAAGCCCTACCGAAGATGAACTCACAATCTAAAATTACAAAACCCACAAGGAAATAATTCACCATGAGTGAAAGTTGGCAGATATAAGAGGCAGTAAGATCAGATCCACAAGAAATTCAGATTTAAAAAGGCTATAGATACAACTGTGAATATACTAAAATCCACTAAATTGTACTCTTTAAAAGAATGAATTTTATGACATAGGAATTATATCTCAATTAAGTGTTTATTAAATAAAAAGGCCATAGGATGAAGACTGTAATATGCAAATGTTTAAAATTATTAAAGTCACATTATCTTTTTTTTTTTTTTTTGAGATGGAGTGTCGCTCTGTCCTCTGTTGCCCAGGCTGGAGTGCAGCAACGCAATCTCGGCTCACTGCAATCTCTCCCTCCTGTGTTCAAGTGATTCTCCTGCCTCAGCCTCCTGAGGAGCTGGGATTAGAGGCATGCACCACCACGCCCAGCTAATTTTTGCATTTTTAGTAAAGACAGGGTCTCGCCATGTTGATCAGGATGGTCTCGATCTCCTGACCTCATGATCTGCCAATCTCAACCTCCCGAAGTGCTGGGATTACAGGCATGAGCCACCGCACCCGGCCTAAAGTCATGTTATCTTCCATGTGAGCTTATTCAAGAATTAGAGAAAACTTATAACTGGCATTAAAATAAGCACTCAATAAGTAGTGTTTATTATTATCCCAGTGATTATTAATTTATCCTCATTTCCACTTTTCCTAAGCCTCCTATCATCTATCAAAATGTACCTGTGGGCCAGGTGCAGTGGCTCACGCCTGTAATCTCAGTGCTTTGGGAGGCCAAGGCGGGTGGATCACTTGAGGTCAGGAGTTCAAGACCAGCCTGGCCAACATGGAGAAACCATTTCTCCACTAAAAATAAAAAAATTAGCCAGGCGTGGTGGTGGGCGCCTGTAATCCCAGCTACTAGGGAGGCTGAGACACAAGAATTGCATGAACCTGGGAGGTGGAGGTTGCAATGAGTTGAGATCACACCACTGCACTCCACCCTGGGCAACAGAGCAAGACTCAGTCTCCAAAAAACAAACAAACAAACAAAAATGTACTTGTGCCATGTCTCATTCTGTTAGAGCCTTAATGTCACATTCCCTCAATTCTAAGAGGCCATAAATTGTAACACACACCATCAATCTAATGAAAGTTTAAAAAAAATAAATGGGCCTGGCGTGGTGGCTCACACCTGTAATCCCAGCACTTTGGGAGGCCAAGGCCAGTGGATCACCCGAGGTCAGGAGTTCAAGACCAGCCTGGCCAACATGGTGAAACCCCGTTTCAACTAAAAATACAAAAATTAGCCAGGCATGGTGGCAGGCATCTATAATCCCAGCTCCTCAGGAGGCTGAGGCAGGAGAATCACTTGAACCTGGGAGGCGGATGTTGCAGTGAGCTGAGATCTCACCATTGCACTCCAGCCTGGGGGAGAAGAGCGAGATTTCATCTCCAAAACAAACAAACAAAAAAATGCAATTTATCAAATGTATTTATTGTATTGTAAGTTGCACTCTGAATTTGCAAATATTAAAATAAGAAAAATATACTTAAATTTATAGTTCATGATAAAATAATTGTGGTAATGTAATAATGAATGCTACTAAGTAGCTGACTGAATACTTTAACACTCAATCAAGCTTGTCCAACCTGTAGCCTGCGGGCCGCATGTGGCCCAGCATGGCTTTGAATGCAACCCAATACAAATTTAAACTTTCTTAAACCATTATGAGATTTTTTGTGTGTGTGATATTTTTCTTTTCTTTTCTTTTCTTTTTTAGTTCATCAGCTATCCTTAGTGTTAGTGTATTTTATATGTGGCCCAAGACAATTCTTCTTTTTCCAGTGTGGCCCAGGAAGGCCAAAAGATTGGACACCCCTGCTCTAATTCCTGGATCATGCAAGTTTGGAGCCTCTGCCCAGGCTGGCAGACAGAGACTGGCAATGTTACAGGCTAGAGAATGAGATCAGCATCACAGCCAAGTCTGTTTGTCCCCAAGGTAGTGGGGCTACACAAATCTGAAGTGGGAAGGAAGGAACAACATACAGGTTCAACACGGGGGAACTGTTCTCTTAGCATGTAAGCTTATAAGCATTACCTGGCCCAGTGGTTGCTTTTTTTTTTTTGAGACAGATGACATTCTTGCTCTGTCACCCAAGCTGAAATGCAATGGCACAATCATGGTTCACTGCAGCCTCGACCTCCCAGACTCAAGCAATTCTCCCACCTCAGCTTCCTAAGTAGCTATAGGAGTGTGCCACCACACCTGGCTAATTTTTTTATTTTTGTAGAAATGGGGTCTCACTATGTTGCCCAGGCTGGTCACAAACACCTGGCCTCCAGTGATTCTCCCACCTCAGCTTCCCAAAGTGCTGGGATTACAGACGTGAGCCACTGCTCCCAGCCTGCATCTTCTTATTAAGGACCGAATGCTACTCAGTGCTTGGTGTCATCAGCCTACGTGGGGATTCTTCTCCTTCCTGGGCTAGACAATGGAAGTTAAAATAAACACATGAGTCTGTTTTTCTATGGGCCACAGAAGTAAGGGTTTATTTGGCTCATTGTTTGGGAGGAAGAAGTTTTCTTTCTTTTTCACCCCCTTGGTCCCTGCCCATGAGTGTGAAGCAGATTCATTAATAACCAATCCCAAGCGAGGCCTCCCCCTGTGTGGGGCATAGCCAAGATCCTCATTATGCCAACTACCAGGAGTAGGAGTCAAACACTTCTGCCCACTGCATCCTGGGCTGCAGAGTTTCAATGCCTGAGTCCAGTGAGAAAGAACACACTCACAGCCAACAGGTTCTGTGAAGTGGGTTTATTGCTTACAGATAGGCAGCAGGAGACAGAAGAAACCCAGGATCCATTGTGAGCCAGTTCCCCAAGGCTCAAGAGAGCTGGCTGGGGTGGATGGAGTTTTTTTTTTTTTCCTTTTAGAGACCGGGTTTCGTTTTGTTGCCCAGGTGGGAGTGCAGTGGCATTATCATAGCTCACTGCAGCCTTGAACTCCTGGGCTCAAGCAATCCTCCCACCTCAGCCTCCCCATCCCCATCTCTTCCAGTATTTGGGACTGCAGGCATGCATCACCACACAAGGCTTGCAGGGGATGGAGTCTTTACTCCCTGGGTTATACACCTTGGGTCATGTCACCCACTGGACTAAAGCATTGAGAACATCCTGCTTCCACAGGAGAGAGAGGTTCAAAGCCTGCGTGGGGCAGTCCCTCTGTGTCTCAGGATGCTGCATTCCTAACACACTGTAGTTATTCTTTTTTTTTTTTTTTTTTTTTTGAGACAGAGTCTCACTCTGTCGCCCAGGCTGGAGTGCAGTGGCGCGATTTCGGCTCACTGCAACTTCCACCTCCTGGGTTCGAGCGATTCTCCTGCCTCAGCCTCTGAGTAGTTGGGATTACAGGAGCCCACGACCACACTCAGCTAATTTTTTTGTATTTTTAGTAGAGATGGGGTTTCACTATGTTGGCCAGGCTGGTCTCGAACTCCTGACCTCATGATTCACCCGCCTAGGCCTCCCAAAGGCGCTGGGATTACAGGCGTGAGCCACTGTGCCCGGCCATAGTTATTCTTGAGAACTACAAGCAAGAAACTGTGGGGGATGGGGGGAGAACTGGGTCAGTCCAAGGCCACCTGGAGAATGGTCCTGCAATGAGAAGAGATCAAAGTCTTTGAGAGAGAACATAGTAGCTAAGGACAGAGCCCCATCTGAAGAATTCAAAGATCTGCTATCAGCCAGGACCATAGTCCCAGACCTGTAGGGAGGGCAGAGGGAGAAAAAGGAAACGGGAAGAGAGACCAAAGGAGAAGGATTTGCCGGGGCCCACCCATGGCTGATTCAGTCTACACTGAAAAACCATCTAACGCTGGTATTTTAACAATAGGATTTAATGATGTGTGGCATAAAGCACTATCTCAGAGTAAGTGAAATTCAGCCTCCTTCACCCACGGAGCAGGAAAGCTTGGGCTGTCAGGACAAGGCGTCTTATATACATGCCAGTGTTTCTCAAACTTCAGCATCACATGAATCACCTGGGAATGTGATTCAGCAGATCTAGGGTGGCACCCGAGATTCTGCATTTCTAACAAGCTCTCAAGGGATGTCAATGCTGCTGGTCTAGAGACCACACTTGAGTAGCAATGGCATAGGAGGTCCTGACTAATATTTATTTATTCAATAAATCAATCAGCCATTCAGTAAATATTTATTGAGCACTTAATATGTACTAGACAATGCTCTGGGTGCTACAGATACTGAATAGAAAAAGCAAGCAGAACATAAACCATGTAGGCCAAATGAATGAATATAAGATGGAATTAATTCATTAGTGGAGGATGCTTGTCGTTTAGTATGACATAGCAACGAAAATGCAACAAAACACAATTTCTCCTGTGGCAATTTATCTTGCAAACCCAAACCCCAGTATCTGTTCAGTGAAGAAGAGAGCAGAAAGGAGGAGAGAGGGCTTCCTGGGCAGCTCATCAGCTGTGTGACCTTGGACATGTTCCTTAACCTCTCTGGCCTTCAGGTTCTTCATCTATTAAAGGAGGAGTTTATTCCAACTGTAAGTTACCATCCTGAGGATTACATCAGGAAATGTCCAAAAACCACCTGGTCCAAATGCCTGGCACATAGTAGGCATTTTATATATGGCAGATGCCATGATTTTATTATTGCTTACCAAAAAGTGAAAGCACAGCGGCTTAGGCTTGTGTCTCCCCGCATTTACCCCAACCTGGAGTTCTCCATCCCTCCATCTCCCCATCTCCCCACCCCCCGCCTCACGGAGCCACAAGGCTACCCTGATGAGCTGTGCAGCTTACTGTGAAATGCGCTGCATTTTCTCCCCAGCTGCCTCCTGATTGCAGTATTTACTTTTAATCTCCTGTGCCTCAATGCCCGATAAAAACTTTGTCACATTAGATGGTGACAGATGGGGGACAGAAGGGGAGCATCCCTGCAAGGGAGCATCCAGGCCACTCAACAATCCTTCACCACACCAATTACGTCCTTCAGTGCTCCCTGGCGTGGGCACCCATGTCAGCGCAGAGGGAAATGGAAAAGCATAAATAAAGACAAAACCAGGCTCAGCGAGGCTTTAATCTGCAGAATAACATTTCTCATTTGTGTGAAATATCACTGGATTCTCTCCCTATGCTCGGGGGACACACATGAGCGCACACGCACGCACGGGAGGGAGACTGGGGTTCCCGGCCCCGGCGGGGGAAATTAACTGTGTACAGCGTGCCTCGGAGCTGGGCTAACCTATCCCTTGTCCCTAACTGGGCTGTCAGGGACGGTTTCTTCTTCATGTTTGCAAGGTATTAAAGGGGAAGCAGGAGAAGGGAACTGACAAAAGGAGAAATGCAAATGGTTAAGAAATTATCAGGTGCGCGCAAGTCAGAGGGGAGGTGGGATGCTCAGAAGTTGGTTCTGTTTTCTCAATAATAGAATAATGATTTCATAATAATGTGTGACCGGTGCTTAACACTTCAAATCTTTTTCTTTCACAGGCTTTACCTTCCCTGATCCTCAACAACTCTACCCTCACATGTGTGCAGGGATTTTCTGTGTTCAAAACACGTCTATTACTGCTCTCTCTTTATGGAGGCGGAGTATGTTAGTTTCCTAGGGCTGTCCTTACGAAATGTCACAAACCGAGTGACTTAAAACAACAGAAATCTATTCTCTCATAGTTCTAGAGACCAAAAGTCTGAATCAAGGTGAGACAGGGCCACACTCCCTCCGGAAGCTCTAGGGGAGGATCCTTCCTTGCCTCTGCCGGCTTCCGGCAGCCCCAGGTAGACCTGGGTTTGTGGCAGCCTAACTCCAATTTCTGCTTCTCTCTTTGCATCTGTACCCAAATTTTCTTCTTCTTATAAGGACACAAGTCAGATTGGATTTAGGACCCACCCTAATGACCTCATCTTTTTTTTTTTTTTTTTTTTGAGATGGAGTCTGGCTCTGTCACCCAGGCTGAAGTACAGTGGCTGGATCATGGCTCCCCGCAAACTTCGCCTCCCAGATTCAAGCTATTCTCCTGCCTCAGCCTCCTGAGTAGTTGGAGTACAGGCATGTGCCACCACGCCCAGCTAATTTTTGTATTTTTAGTAGAGATGGGATTTCGCCATGTTGGCCAGGTCTCTAACTCCTGACCTCAAGTGATCTGCCTGCTTCGGCCTCCCAAAGTGCTGGGATTACAGGTGTGAGCCACCACCCCCGGCCCCAATGACCTCATCTTAACTTTATTACATCTGCAAGGTCCCTAATTTTCAAATCAGTTCTCATTCACAGGGACCAGGAATTGAGACTTAAACATATCTTTTTAGGGGATGCAATTCAACCCATAACATAGAGGAACAGTGATTTAAAGTGATTTAAAAAAAGACAAGCTTGTGTTTGAGCCCCAGCCCTAGGGACAGCTGCTTTGTCTTCTGGAGTAGAGGGGGAGAGTCCTCCAGACTACACTCAACACTCCCTGACGCCGTGGAGGTGGAGCTGCCATTGGGAGGTTTTGCAGAGGAGCTATTGTGCATGCGCAGGAGCCCACGCCAGCCTGCCCATCTCTGCACACATCTGTGTGATATCAGAGAGAAGAGGAGAGGAGAGGAGCTTGGGAAAAGGAGTTTACAAAGTCCAACGGCAGAAGCTTATAACCTGAGAGACCCAGTGATGGGAGCAGCAGAGGCAGGAGCTGAGAGCTCTTCTAGAATAGTTATGAGTCCTCTGAGTGGGAAATGGCCCACCCTACCAGCACCAGGTAAACTGTAGTAGCCGTGGCTGACACTTGAAGTGGAATTGGATGACAGAGAGCCAGAAGAGGAAATCAAAAACAAATAAAATTCTAGCCATTCCTGGCTACAGACGTCACCAAAACCCTAGCAGAATGGAATTGGCAGTTAGCCCCTGACCTTCCTGGGTTCATAGGAAACTGTGCTGGATGGAGACCTGCTCAGGGAAAAGGACAGGGGGCCACTGAGGCTTGGCCACTGAAAGGAGCAGGGAACAGGGAAGCAGAGATAGCGATAGCCTGGTGGAGGAAGCCCAAATGAGAAACCACCAGGAAGTGAAATTCTAGCAATGCCTTAGACCAGGGGAGAAGTGGAGGGGAAGCTCATGGGAGGGTGCAGTGCTGCAATGACCACCAAACTGCAAAATGAGTCCTTGAGAATGAAATAGCCCTCACAGCTGGAGGATAGGATGCCAAATAGCATTAAGGCTGCCAGATAGCCCTGTGACAAGATTAATATATCAGGCAATATAAAAAAAACTGAAGTGAAATTCACATATCATAAAACTAACCATTTGAAAGTGTACAAAATTCAATGGCACTTAGTATATTCATGATGTTGTGCCACCATCATCTCTATCTAGTTTCAAGGGACTTTTTCTAGTTTCAAAAGGATTTTTATCACCTTCAAGGGACACCCCGTGATCATTAAGCATTCACTGTCATTGCTCCCTCCCCACCTTCCCCTGGCAACCACTAATCTGCTGTCTCTACGGATTTACCTATTCTAGATATTTCATATAAATGGAATCATGCAACAGGTGACCTTTTGTCTCTGGCTTCTGCCACCGAGCATTTTGAGGTTCATCCACACTGTAGCTCATATCAGAACTTCATTCCTTTTTATGGCTGCATAATATTCCATTGTGTGGATATACCACATTTTGTTCATCCATTTATCCATGGGAATTTCATGGGCATTTAGATTGTTTCTGTTTTCTTGGTTATTATACAAGCAATGTCATTTTGATGAGAAGTTTATTAAAGTAGCTCCTTATTCTAGCCAAGTGGGAGTTGAAAGAACTGTTCTCTTCCCATTTTCCCTCTCCCTCTCTCTATCTGCTCTCATTCAATAGTACATCCAACACATATTTCTGAGAGCCAATTGTGTGCCAAGCCCTGGCTCTGTTAGAGAGATGGCTGCAGGGGCCTGGACAGCACTGCTAACTCCAACTACACATCCCAGGAGATCATAGGACAGTCCCAAACTATAGACTATAATCAAGCCTCTGGAGGCAGCTCCCCATTTGTCCTTCAGAGCAGAAGAGAGAATGGCTGGCATCTGGATTGGGCCTCAGAGGGCACAGAACCCTGGGGAACTTCCAAAGGCCTGGTTGCTTACACTCAGGCCTCTCCAGTGAGGATAGGGTGCCTGTGCCCCAAGAGACCCCCCAAAGCCCCTTGGCCTCGAGCATTCACGGGAACAAGGCTTTCACTTGTTCTGCCTCTGGAGGGGGTGGGGCAATGGAGGGAACCTCAGATTAGGCTTCTCTTTGTTCTCCATAATCTGGGTGTACACATGGGCTAAGAGAAGAGAGAGAAAGAGAGAACGAGAGAGAGAGAGCACATGAGTGAGCCTGACTGTTTAGCAAGTTCACCAGACCCCAAGTGAAAGGATGAACTGAAAAAAGTTGAGGTGATAAATTCACTATAGTTTCATGTTTAACAAACCTATCCATGGTTTATTCTCATATGGGTTTAGGTCTCCAATAATCCTTTTCTTGCCCTGATAAAGTCCTGAGTTAAAATCCACCTTCAGGGTTGGTATTTGAGTCTACATTTGTGGAGTTCAGATTAAGATTCCAGATAAACAACACCCATGCAATGTTTCTCAAAATGCGACCCGCAGGATGTGTAAAACAAGAAATTGGAGTACTTATTAAAAGTCCGATTCCTGGGCCTCCCATTAGAATAGGGCCCCTTTCTCGTCTTTTTTTTTTTTTCTTCCTTTTTGTGGAGAACGGGGTCTCACTATATTGCCCAGGCAGGTCTCGAACTCCTGGGCTCAAGCTGTCCTCCCGCCTCTGCCTCCCTGAGAGCTGGGATTACAGGTGCGAGCCACTGCACCCGGCAGGGCCCTTTTCTCAGTGGTCCTCTCCCCACCAAAGTCCAAGAACTGAGTCTCATCGGTTCCAGTTTCTGAGCTTGAGTCATGTGCCACCCCTGAATCCATCACTGTGGCCAGAGGCGGGACAGGGGTGCAATGCTTTGTCAGCCAAGCCAAATGAAGAGCTAAGGAGGGCATTTCCCAAGAAGAATCTGGGTGTTGCTAGTGGAGAAAGGGGAGAGTAGATGCTACAGCTGGGGACAAAAATAACAGAGGTCGGCTCCAGTTCATGACACAGTCACAGGGGAGCTGCAGGAGCTGCATTTTTTCATTTGTCCATCAGCAAATGTTTATGGCGCTTCCTTCATGCCAGGCTTTGGGGAGCTCTTCATATACATGAAGAGCCATCATGGGAAACTTCAATGCACTTGTGTATGTGCGTGAGTATATAAGTCTGTGCGTCCCCAAGGAAGAACTAGAACAAATGATTGAAAGTTATGGGAGATGAATTTTGAACCCACAAGGGGAGCCTTTTCCAACAATGATAGCCAACCAATATCGGACAGGCTGTGTCCTGAGCAGTGAGCTCCTCATACCAGAAGTCCTCAAGCAGAGGCTGGAAAATGGCCATAAATCAGGTTTACTGCAGAGGGGTTTCTGTATCAGGTAAAAGGAGCTGAAATAGACGAGGGGCCAACAATCGTACTCAGTGACTGCTGTAACAAATGCCCATGAACTTAGTGGCTTCCAATGGCACAGATTATTACCTTACAGTTCTGTAAATTAGAAATGCATCATCAGACCTGGCGCGGTGGCTGACACCTGTAATCCCAGCACTTTGGGAGGCCCAGGCAGATGTATCACCTGAGGCCAGAAGTTTGAGACCAGCCTGGCCAACATGGTGAAACCCCGTCTCTACTGAAAATACAAAAATTAGCCGGACATGGTGGCGCACGCCTGTAATCCCAGCTACTCAGAAGGCTGAGGCATGAGAATCACTTAAATCCAGGAGACAGAGGTTGCAGTGAGCCAAGATCACGCCACTGCACTCCAGCCTGGGCAACAAAGTGAGACTCCGTCTCAAAAAAAAAGGAAAAAGAAATGCAACATCAGGTTCACAGGACTAAAATCAAGGTGTGGCAGGGCTGTGGTCCTTTATGGAAGCTTGCAGGGAGAATCCATTTTCTTTCCTTTTCCGGCTTATAGGGGCCACCCCGTTTTGTGGCGTGCGGATCTTTTTCTCCACCTTCGAAGCCAGCAATGGTGGGTCTAGTTCTTCTCACGTCGTATCATTCTGACCTCCTCTTCTGCCTCCCTCTTCTGCATTCATGATTATATTGGGCCCACCCAGATAACCCAAGACAATCTTCGTATTTGAAGGTCAGCTGATTGACATTCTTAATTCCATCTGCAACCTTAATTTCCTTTTGTCATATAACATACATATTCCCAGGTTCAGGGGATTAGGACATGAACATCTTCGGGCACCCTTAGCCTGCCTACCACAGGACCTCAATATGCCTTGCCAGCCAGAGATTCAGTGGTCCTATGATTGATTGGATCATTGGGTCTTTTCAAGTAGGGCAGAGACTCGGTCGGGCACAATTGGGCACAAGAGTAACACTTGTCAGATGCCCCCAACAGCACATGTGTGACTGTTTGCGTCCAAACCAGAAGGCAGGTCACACAGTAATTACCTCTTTGTCTATTAGCAGCAATTACACTCAAGTCAATAGGAGGTCTAGAATTACTGTGGACTCAACCTCTATCTCAGGAAATTCTATTAAGTGTCTGCGTAACTAAGAAGTCATTACAGAGCACTTGAAATTATAGTGTCACCTGCCTTGGAAAAATCCCTGCATCTCCCAGAGAGGAGAGAATGGGTTGGAGCAGCAGGTAGATGGTTAATTCTCACAGCAGTTCCTTAAATTCTCACAGCAGGTCAAGGGCCCCATGAAAGTTGGAGCACTCTGAAACTTGGCAGGACCCAAAAGTGGGTGCTAAGCGATAATAAGAGTGACTATTTATTGCTGCTTCCTGGGTGACAGGCATGGAACTGGGGCTTTACACACTCCAGAGCCAAGTTCCTGAGTGATGCTCACTCCTTCAGGCCTTCCCAGGCTAAGAGGAGGCAGTGGACCCTCATGCTGTATTCCTGTTTCAAGGACAGAGGGGCTGAAGGCTCCTGGAATGGGGCTAAGAGATCCAAGCAGAGGCTAGAAAAGGAGCTTAGGTCTCAACCTGCCAGAACCATCCCAAGCCAGCTTCACGTCCTTGGCAAAGGCATGGGATGAGAAACAACACTAAGCAAGGAAACTGCGAGAAAGAAGCTTGGTTTTCTAAAGCATGAAGTCTGTAACAGGAAGATGAGGCTAGCTGGGTGGGCTGAAGCCCGGCCTATGTTCCTTGTTAAACAGGGTACTGTTGAAGAGGTGGATTGTAACATGGTTGGAACTTTTAGACAGATCCTTCTGTTGACTATGCAGACCAGGGGTCCCCAAACTTTTTCTGTAAAGGGCTAGATAACACATATTTTAGGCTTTGCCTGCCATATGCTCTCTGTTACACTACTGAACTCTCCTGTTGCAGCAGCGCTAGGCAATATGTAACCAAATGAGTATGGCTGTGTTCCAATAAAACTTTATTTACCAAAACAGACTGTGGGCCAGATTTTCCCACAGGCTGTGGTCTGCCAACCTCTGATCTAGATGATGGTTTTGAAGAGTGCATGCATTCTATGTTCCTGTAACTTGGGGTTCCCGCCCACTCCTCTTTTATCCATTGGCATATTTAAATGAATATTTGAACTGGCTCAAATAACAATAACAGTGATAGCAATTAATCATATTAATATAATCTTTACATTTTACAGAGCTCTTTCATATGAACTATTCTACATGACCCTCATACAGTCTGAGGACATTAAGGCTCAGAGAGATTACGTGATTTGTTCAAGTTCACACAGCTACTAAGCATTTTTGGTTATGTTTGATATCAGTTTGCCAAGGGTCATTATTTTTTCAGCTCCATGTTTTCCTTTTATTAGTAAGAAGATGTGAAGGCTGATTGGGCAGTTTATTCTTTGAGGATGTACTAGTGGGGGGTAGGATGGTGGGAACTCCTACCCAGGTTTCAAATTCTAGAGAGCTGGCTGGAGAACAGCAGTGTGGTGCAGGTGCAGGACTGGGCTTCACAGGGAAGGCCCTTGGAAATGTGGATAGGCCTCATCTCTCTCAGCACCTGGCAGAGAGAATGAGTCAGTCCTCTCTCAGGAAGATGACGGCTGCCTCCAGGAGTTCAGCTACAGGCACCCGGCTTCAAAAGGCTCATTTATAAGGGTGATGCTGACACGGTCGAGGCTAAAGGAATACAGAGTCGAGGAAGGCTCTGCAGAAAGAAGGGATGAGAGCTATTTCCTAGAGTGGTAGGGACAAGGGAAGCCTACCACTATGGGCCCAAATTCAAGACAGTGAGTGTTAAATGTGCCCACCATGTTAGGAATGAGAAGGATGACTAGAACCCTCTATGTATTAATGGCTCTCAGTGGAAGTTTCTTCCCTCTGAGAAGGGGGACAGGGAGGTTGGCAATTTCAGTGATTGTGTTTCCCCACCAGAATTTAGTGGGCGTGTCCAGGGAGGATGGCAAACACAGGATAATCTTACATGACAAATGTTGTTTCGTGTCTCATGTGAATCTTGGAAGGCAGCTATGCTCACCACTATACCACCAATGCTCATGTGAATTTTGAACGCCCATTGGATGTTAATATGTATGAAAAACTTGACCTGAGGGATCTGAGTCTGGCTTAACACTTTTTTTACATATAAATACAAAGCAATTTTTTGTAGAGTTTTAATATCACCAAATTTTCCAGCAATTCAACTCTTGTAAATCAAGGTAAAACCGAACTTTGTTTTGTTCATGACCTTGCCAAGAATTGTTCACTATTTCAGAAAATGAAATCACAATGGAAACACTATTCATCATATTTGGCTCATTTGGCAATATATATTAGTCTACATTTGTAGCTAAGAAATCCACTTACAAATTTTGAAATAATTATAGACTCACAAGAAGCTGCAAAAGTAGTACAGAGAGGTACCATGTACTCATAACCCAGCTTCCCCCAGTGGAAGTATCTTATATAGCTATAGCTCATTATCAAAATCAGGAAACTGATTGGTGCAGTGCAATTAACTAGACTATAGACCTCACTCAGATTTCACCAACAGACTCCTCCTTTATGCTTTCTAGTGCCATCATAGTTGATCATTTATAGGTTAAAATACAAATTGTTTTGTTAGAAATTACTTTTTTAGTGTTACACTTAAAGTCATATTGTTTATTAAGTAAATTGCTCTTATTTTATTTTTCTTCATATTGTACTTAGAATCTGTAGCATTATTTTTAAATTCTGCATTTACTCAGGTTATATTATTATGGAGTTTATTTTAGAATGGAAAAGGAAGCACTAAAATATCTGTTTGGAAGGTGATAATCATGATGAATCCCAAATATTTAGATGGGGTAATAGTTGTTAATAGATAATAATAACTGACTTGGTCTAAAGACTTATCATGTGCTAGACCCTTAACATGCATTATTCCACTCTATTTGCACAACATCCTATGAGGTGGTTATAATAATCTCTATTTTGCAGTTGAGGAAATGGAGGTTCAGGCAGGTTATGTGCTTTGCCCAAGATCCCACAGCAAGCAAATGGTAGAGCCAAGTGCCCTGAGTCTGTAACGTCAATCACAAGGCTGGATGTTTGCAAAGCACTGTCATTACATCACCTAATAATGCTACCATTAATACAGTAGTAATCACTTACACTAATTTAATTCCTACTCTGTGTCATATAGAGGGCTCTGTGTACTACATATTTAACTTCTCAATAGTCCTATGAAGAATCAATTTTTTTATCCTCCTCCTAAAATCAAGACCCTGAGAATAGAGAGGGTAGGTAATTTGCCCAAAGTTCCACAGCAAGAACATAGCAGAGTCAGGGTTCCAACCAGGTGGTCCTGCTCCAAAGCCCAGGTACTCCACCCACATGACATGCTGCCCCATTGGCTTTCAGCTGTTTCAAATTGTTTCCACCATAATCTCATAAGGTCTGCCCTTAACCCAGGCAAGGGAGCCTCTGCCCTGGATCTCCACTGTCCCTCTTCTATAGCAGAGCTCCTCCCTGTGGCACAAGGATTCCTGGAACCAAGCCTGTGTTCTTCTGTAGACCCTATTCCACATCCTCAGAATTCCCTGTACACTTGGCCCTAAGTGGCTTCCAGAATCTATGTGGGCCTCCTTCCTGGCCCTTCCCTTGGAAGGTGGGTCAAGCTCATCCCAGGCCTAATGGGTGGCCCAGAGGCAGCTGTTTGGGAGAGGGAGCCAAAGTGTAGGGTGAGAACTAGGTGTCCTGTTGGGAGGGATGTGGGAGAGCTGCAGGTTGAGGGCCCCTAGACACTCTTGTTCCAGGCCACACATGAGGGCAGGGCCTAGGCCTTGTCCTCCAGTTGTGTCCTGATTATCGGTGCTGTCTCCATCCTTGGGATCTTACGTCCCCGGTTGATGAGCACTTTGACTTAAACTCCTCCTGGCTGCTGCCACCCAGGCCTAGCAAAGTGCCGTGCCCTCTGTAAGTGCCAACATCAAGCCTCTGGCTCCTGTTGATTTAGCTTTCAGCTTCCATCCCAGTTATTAACAGGGTGGAAGGGAAGGGGATCCCTGATTAGCCAAAGGCCCCAGTCCCAGCGGATGGGCCACCAGGCAGACACCCACTGAGGTCAGCCCCTTATCCCTCCCCAGGGCCCTGGCCACTGGCCCAGCAGGCAGGAGGGGAGGCCAGGGAGCAGCTTGTCAGGATGTATGAACAATGCCGGGTGGCACTGGAGGGGCCCTCAGAAAGATGATCTCACAGTTCGAACTCGTTAATGAAAGAAAGAAATTAAGCAAGCTCATTTTTCAGGGAATTCTTGTGTAAACTGGAAATTTTCCAGTTTGTGAGCCCTGTGCCAGGCCCTCCCATAAATCACAGCAAGTAGGCTGTCGGCTCAGCAGAGGGGGAAGAGGTGGAGGGGAGTGTGGCAAAACAGAGGGGAAGCCAGTGGCTGGCCGGGGTGGCGGGCGGGAAGCACCCACGTTCTCCTGGTGCATTCTCTCTCCAGGTATCGCTGAGAAGAGGAAAGGGAAATCAAAGGGCAGCAGCACCAGAGGGCTTCTGCCTGCAAACAGGCCCCTGCATGCCTGCAAACACCCCAGCCCCCATGCTCCCAACCTGGGAGAAGCCCCCGAAACAGGTCATTTTTTAATTGAATACAATATTAATTACCGCGTGCACCATTAACGGTTTGTGGGATTTGACTAATTAATGTAATAGTTTTTGAGTCACGCTCATTAAATATGAAAATTACGCTGGTAAAAGGTATTGGTTTCATTATCAATCTCATATGGACAGGATGGGGGCAGGGACTAGAGGAGGGACAGAGCCCTGCCTGTCTCTTCGGGGCCGTAAACAGCTGTATTGGGGTTCCACCCTTAAGGGGAGCCCACGAAGGGGCTGGGAGAAGGGAAAGGAGGAGGGCCAGAGGGAGATTTGGGAGATACTCTGTGCAGGCCGGACCCAGTGGCCACATAGAGCTCTGAAGATCACATCCCCGGGTTCCTTCCTACCCCAGACTTGTCCAAGTGGAACCCTCTCTTAGGCTGATTGATGGATTCATTCATTAGTTGCTTCTTTCCTTCCTTCCTTCCTTCTTTCATTCATTCATTCATTCATTCAGGTGTGGTGTGGCAGACCCTGCTGGCTGGCCACCTGACATAATACCCATTCCCAGCCCCATCATTCCTAGCCTGCCTCCACCTCAGAGACTGGAAAAGGGAAGCACTTCTATTTCCAACTTTCTTGTTTTGTTCAGGCTGCTAAAACAAATACTATAAACTGGGTGGCTTATAAACAACAGGAATTTATTTCTCATAGTCCGGAGGCTGGAAGTCCAAGATCAAGGACTTCCAAGAGGGAAGAGAGTACAAGGTCCCCACTGTCCCCATTCTTGTCCTGTGGGTGTCCTGCACTCTTGCCAGTAATTTATAGGAATATCAAGCTCAATAGTTATAGCCTTGAGCTTAGGGTCTCTGTCTTTTATCTTTGTAGTCTTCCTGCTTAGTTCAGGATTTGACACATATGTAGTTGGCATGCAATAAGTGTCGACTGAATAAATAGAGATAAATTAGGGGAGTAGAAATAACGACAACAGTTATCATTACTGAGAGACTGGTATGTGCCAGGCACTGTTCTAGGCACTTTACATGTGTTATTACCTTTAATTTTACCAGGTAGATTTAGGTTCCAAGTCTAACTACATCCTCTTGAGCTCCGAAATCTCATGCAAATTAATTGACCTCTTTGAATATATGTTTTCTTAATACCAAAATGGTGAGAATGATGCCTTTTCAATATATTTATTGTGGTAAATAATATCACCATTAACACTAATATTTATTTAGTCTGTGTTGTCAGGTACTGTGCTAAATGTTTCATGTTCATTATCTCAATTATTCCTTATATAATAAGCCTATGAGGCAGGTACTTCTATTATCTGCTTATTAGAGACAAATAGCCTGCAGCCCAGAGAGGTTAAGTAATGTGTCCCAGGCCACAGAGCTAGTGATAGGAGAATGCTAGAAAAGTTGATTCATGCAGTCGGTGCTGTGAGAAGATATAAAGAGAAGACATATGGCTCCTTTCCTTAAAGTGCTTAGCATGTGTCTGGGGAGCCTCAAAGGCCATGGCTAGCAAACAGGGCCAACACCCTGGAGTGCCACTTATGCAGTTCAGCAGAGGAGGACCTTGGTAAGGGAGTAATAGACTACCCTTGAGTCAAGTAGATTTAGATCCGATATGGGCAGGGTAGAAACAGGCCTAGAGTATTTCAGTCTCTCCCCTCACCCCCTACCATTTATCAGAGATGAACTGAAAGTCCAGAGAGATAAAGTGACATTACCAAGTGAATGTTAGGTATGCTTTTGGCTGTAAATTCATGAAAAAAATCTGAACAAACAGTGGCTGTATTCATTTCCTTGTGCTGCTATAATAAAGTTTAGAGGCTTAAAACAACACATATTTATCATCTTTCTGTTCTGGAGGTCAGAAGTCCAAACAGGTCTTACAAGGCTAAAATCAAGGTGTCAGCAGGGCTGTGTTGCTTTCCAGAAGCTCTAGGGGAAAACCATTTTCTTCCCTTTTCCGGCTGCTAGTGGTGTCCTGCATTCCTTGGCTCATGGCCCCATCCCATCTTCAAAGCCCACAATGCCGGTCGAGTCTTTGCCACACAGAATCACTGTGACACTGACTCTTCTGCCTCCCTCTTGTACATTGAGGGACCCTTGTGATGGTTGCTTTTATGTGTCAACGTGGCAAGGCTATGGTGCCTAGCTGTTTGGTCAAACACTAGTCTAGCTATTGCTATAAAGTAGCTTTTTAAATTTTTATTTATTTATTTATTCTTGAGACAGAGTCCCGCTCTGTAGCCCAGGCTGGAGTGCAGTGGCATGATCACAGCTCACTGCAGCCTTGGCCACCTGAGCTCAGGTGATCCTCCTGTCTCAGCCTCCCAAGTAGCTAGAACCACAGGGACAGGCCACCATGCCTGGTTAATTTTTTAATCTTTTGTAGAGAAGGGGGTTTCACCATGTTGGCCAGGCTGGTCTCAAAATCCTGGGGTCCAATGATTCACCTCCCTCAGCCTTCCAAAGTGCTGGATTACAGGCATGAGCCACCTCACCTGGCCTGTTGCTGTAAAGTAGTTTTTAGATGCGATTAACACTTAAATTAGTAAGCTTTTTTTTTTTTTTTTGAGTCAGAGTCTTGTTCCGTTGCCCCAGCTGGAGTGTAGTGGTACAATAATGGCTCGCTGCAGCTTCGAACACCTGGCCTTAAGCAACCCTCCCGCCTCAGCCTCCCGAGTAGTTTCCATTACAGGCATGTGCCACTGCACTCGCCTCAAATCAGTAGACTTTAAGTAAAGCAGGTGACCCTCTATTACTTGAGAGTCTTGATCCAGTCAGTCGAAGGCTGAGAAAAGACTGAGGTTTCCTGAAGTAGGAGCAGTTCTGCCTCAAGACTGCAATATAGAATTTCTGCCTGAATTTTCAGCCTGCAGACTTTGCACTCAAGACTTCAACATTGACTCTTCCCTGAATTTCCAGCCTGACAGACTGCTCTACAAATTTCAGGCTCATGAGCCATTTCCTGAAAATAACTTTTTCTCGGCTGGGTGTGGTGGCTCATGCCTGTAATCCCAGCACTCTGGGAGGCCGAGGTGGGTGGATCACCTGAGGTCAGGAGTTCAAGACCAGCCTGGCCAACATGGCGAAACCCCATCTCTACTAAAAATACAAAAATTAGCCAGGTATGGTGGCAGGTGCTTGTAATCCCAGCTACTCAGGAGGCTGAGGCAGGAGAATTGCTCCAACCCAGGAGGTTGCAGTGAGCTGAGATCACGCCACTGCACTCCAGCCTGGGCAACAGAGTGAGACTCCATCTCAAAAATAAAAATAAAAATAAATAATAATATAAATTTTCTCTCTCTCTCTGAGAGATATATATGTCTTGAGGGATACATCTACATAGGTCCATTCAGATACTCCAGGATAATCTCCTCATTTTAAATCCAGCTGATTAACAACCTTAATTGTATCTGCTACCATTATTTCCTGTTGCCAAATAACCTAACATAGTCACAGATTCCAGGGATTAAGACATGAACATCTCTGGGAATGGGGACATCATTCTGCCCACTGTAAAAACTTCAACAAGTAAAGGTGTATTTTCCTCCCAAAATAAGAAGTCTGAAGGGGGAGCAGAGGGCTGGGGACAGGGTTCCATGACTCAGGCTCTTCACGTGCTCTCATATGTTGGCTTTGGTCCTCAAGCTCACCACCTCATGCTCACAGGATGGCTGCCTCCGCTCCCAGTGTCATATCTTCATACCACAACACAAAGCAGGAGAGAAGGGGATAGGCAGAAAAGCCCTCCTTTTTTATCCCGGACAACAAAACTTCCCTGGGGGTTTCTAAAAACTTCTTTTTGGCCGGGTGCAGTGGCTCACACCTTTAATCCCAGCATTTTGGGAGGCCGAGGTGCGTGGATCACTTGAGGCCAGGAGTTCAAGACCAGCCTGGCCAACATGGTGAAACCCCAACTCTACTAAAAATACAAATTTGTTCCTTTTTTTTGAGACCAAGTTTTGCTCTTGTTGCCTAGGCTGGAGTGCAATGGTGCAATCTCGGCTCACTAGAACCTCTGCCTTCCAGGTTCAAGTGATTCTCCTGCCTCAGCCTCCGGAGTAGCTGGGATTACGGGCACCTGCCACCATGCCCAGCTAATTTTTGTATTTTTAGTAGAGATGGAGTTTCATCCTGTTGGCCAGGCTGGTCTCGAACTCCTAACCTCAGTGATCCACCCACCTCAGCCTCCCAAAGTACTGGGATTACAGGCGTGAGCCACCATGCCCAGCCTAAAAATACAAAAATTAACGCGGCATGGCAGTGCACACCTGTAATCCCAGCTACTCAGGAGGCTGAGGCACAAGAATCACTTGAACCGAGAGATGGAGTTTGCAGAGAGCCAAGATCGCGCCACTGCACTCCAGCCTAGACCAACTAGCCAACCAACCAAACAAAAACCTTTTGCCTGCCACTGGGGACACCTGGGTTATGGGGCCATCTCTGACTGAGGAAGTGAATGTGCAGCATTCCATTCCTTTTTTTTTTTTTTTTTTTGAGACCGAGTCTTTCCCTGTCACCAGGCTGGAGTGCAGTGGTGCGATCTCAGCTCACTGCAACCTCCACCTCCCAGGTTCAAACAATTCCCCTGCCTCAGCCCAGTAGCTGGGACTACAGGTGCATGCCACCATGCCTGGCTAATTTTTTACGTCTTCGTAGAGACGGGGTTTCACCATGTTGGCCAGGAAGGTCTCGATCTCCTGACCTCGTAATTTGCCTGCCTCAGCCTCCCAAAGAGCTGGGATTACAGGCGTGAGCCACCGCACCTGGCCGCATTCCATACTTATAGAGGGAGTCAGGCAAGACAAAGGGAGCTTTGGGCAGCCATGCAAAGTCATACAGCTTCCCAAGGCAGAGCGGGAACAGAGCACGGTCCCTGCATGTGGCTGGTGGCGTCTACTCTCCTCCATGAAACAAGCAGGTTGTCTGTGCAAACCGGGGCGGCCTCATCATCCAGGAGTGTGGCTCCAAGGCTCACGGCTGTTTGAACTTGGGCACTGCCTCATCGGTAAAGTGGAGTTGTTCTGAAGATGAATAAGTTCAGCTACATAAATGTGTTTGGTAACAGAGCAAGTTCCTTTTACACCAAAGTCACAGCCTAAGGGTCAGAAGCAGAGGAGGGGGTTGGGAGGGATACAGGAAACCAAGCTCTGGGGCTTCAGCCCATCCATCGCAGAATGGGCTGCCCTGCATGGTTTTCTAAGATGCCGCCTCCACCCCACAGGTCAGTCCTGCAAGCTCTTTGTTGGTACAACTATTCTGGTTACTTAATTGATGTTTGCTGAGTGAAGGAGAGAGACCCATTTGGACCAAAACCCCTTTCAAGCTGCTGGCCGGCCTAGAGCAGAGCAGGAAAGATTGTAGCAGGAACAAAGCTCCCTCTGAGGATAGTAAAAGTCCCTTTCACTCTGGGCTCTCTCCTCCCAAGCATTGTGAAGGGAGTTGGGGACGTAGGCCTGTTAGTGACAGTGAGTGACTGCCAAGCCGAGCCCTGGGGAGGGGCCCGTGCCAGCTCCATTATGTTTATGTCCCTGGCTTGGCGGTTTCCTCTGGGCCTGCTCCACAGCGTGCGCTCACGGGGGTGGCTGTGTGTCAGTGGGGGTTGGGGGAGGTGCCTCCGTGTGGGGAATGGGAGGCCAGAGAAGGAGAAGGGTGGCGAAGGGGAGGGGCATTAGGAAAGTGAGAGTACAAGAACTAAGCCCTGGCTGGAAGACTGTGTTTCTTTTATGTTAAAGAAAGGATTAAGGGATGTTGTGAAAGAAAAGAGGAGAGGGAGGAAGAGAAAAACAGAATAATAGAAAGAGGGACAGGGACATATGGAAGAGAGATAGGAGGGGACAGGTTAGGGGACCAGGAATTCACAAGTGCCGGGCACCACTGGTGGTGGTGAGCTTCAGAGGCGGGGAATCACCCAGGTCTCAAAGGACGGCTCTGAATGGGGACCTCTGAGCTGAAAGACCAAGCTCTTTCACCACAGTGACAAGGTTGGGGGCTGGGGGCCATGGGGACAGTTCAGGGGACCTGAATTTAAGCAGTCAGCTGATGGCTGAGAGCATGGGGCTCAAGTGGAAGATAGCCTGAGTGTGGGAAAAACTCATGCTCAGAGCCAAATCCTGGCTCTGTCATTTAGAAAAATTATTGAAACCCTTATGGCTCAGCTTCCTGTTATGAAAAATAGGGTAATCACAGTTCCCACATCATGGCATTGTTGTGAAGGTTCCATGAGGTCATGCATATGGGGTGCTTAGAGTATCCAACATCAGCTAAGTGCTCAGTAAGGCTTAGGTGCCATGAGATAATTCTTTGCCAACAAAATCCCTATGTTGTTGAGGATGGCAATACTCCCAGTTCATTTCCTAGCCTTCTTTGCAGTTGGGGTGGCCCCTGAGATATAAGAAGTTGTTATTGTTGGGGGGGCTTTGGGAAATCTTTTTAAAAGGGTCTGACTCCTCTGGCAAGCTCTTCCTTTCTTTTCTTCTTCATGACAGAAAGGTGGGCTTGATAACTGGAGCAGCAGCAGCCATCTTGCAGCCCTGAGTTTCCCTTGAGGACAGACACGTGCACTAAAAATGGTAGAACAGAAAGGCAGAAGGAGCCTGAGGCACTAACCACATCATGGGGCTGTCGAAACAGCCCTGGACCTCCTGTCTCCACGAGCGCTTTGCCTGGGAGAAAAGCAAACCATTAACTTATTTAAACTGCTATAGCTCCAAGTTTCTATTAATTGCTGCCAAACTAAATATAGCTGACACAACTTTTAAAGTTAAATAGATTCTAGAAGAGTTAGAGAAATGTATACCGATAGATCCTAAATGAGTGACTTGGCCGGGCATGGTGGCTCATGCCTGTAATCCCAGCACTTTGGGAGGCCAAGGAGGGGGGATCAATTGCGGTCAGGAGATCACTGTGGTCAGGAGACCAGCCTGGGCAACATGGTGAAAGCCTGTCTCTACTAAAAAATACAAAAATTAGCCGGGCGTGGTGGCATGCGCCTGTAATCCCAGCTACGTGGGAGGCGGAAGCATGGGAATCGCTTGAACCCTGGAGATGGTGGTTGCAGTGAGCCAAGATCACACCACTTCACTCCAGCCTGGGTGACAGAGTGAAACTCTGTTTCAAAAAAAAAAAAGAAAAACACACAAAATGGGTGACTTATGGAAGGTGGGGTGTCATGGGGGCATGTGTGAAAGGCACCAAGTCACCTCCTAGGTCCCGTAACCTGTCCCCTGACCAGGTTGTCTGTGAGTCCAAGTCAGCCAGTGATTGTATTACTGTCCTCATCAAAGCAATGGGAACAAAGGCCTTCTAGAAACCAGTTCAGGACAAACGCTCCTGGACATCAAAGTCCCATTGTATCTAAGGGAGAGAAGCCCCCAGAAACCCATCAGAACCAGGGCTACTAGCAGCACGCAGTCACGTGGGTGGATATTGGTATCACCCACCCTGCAAGGCTTGATTCATGCTTCTGAAGGTGGCAAAATGCTCCTGTCCCTCAGGGAGTGTTGAATGGCCACTGTTGGGTCAGGATGAGGCTGAAGGAGGGCCCTGGAACAACTCTCATCCCCAAACTCCACAAGTCTCCTATGGGTCTGTGTCCAGCAGAATGTCTCATGACCCTTGGGATGCAGTGTGTACCACCATGCTGGTGAAGCTCAGAGCGAGGTTGGGGCTCTCACCTCTTGATGGTCTGCTCTTTGGGCTGTGTGATGGTTCATTTTAGGTATCAACTTGCCTGGATTAAGGGACATCCAGATAGCTGGCAAGACCTTATTTCTGGGTATGTCTGTGAGGGTGTTTTTGGAAGAGACTGGCATTTGAATCAGTGGCCCGAGTAAGGAAGATTCACTCTCACTCAATATGGACAAACACCATCCAATCAGCTGAGGGCTAAGATGGAACAAAAAGGCAGAGGACACGAGAATTCACTCTCTCTTGTATGGAGATGGGACACCTTTCTTTGCCTGCCGTTGAACATCCCACTTCCAGATTCTCTGGCCTTTGGATTTGGGGACTTCTACCAGTGGCCCCTGGGTTCTCAGCACTTTGGCCCTGGACTGAGAGTTACCCTATTGGCATCCCTGGTTCTCTGGCCTTTGTACTTGGACTGAGCCATGCAACTGGCTTCCCTGGTTCTCCAGCTCACAGATGGCCAGTTGTGGGGCTCATCAGCCTCCATAATTTCATAAGCTTATTCAGCTTATAAGTCTCCTCTCATCTCTCTCTCTTTCTGTGTATATGTCCTATCAGCTCTGACTCTCCGGAGGACCCTGAATATTACAGGCTGGATAGTACTCCTTTTGCAGGAGGTGGGGTGAGGCTATTTTCTTCTTGAGGGTAGAAGCAACTGATTCCTTCACTGCTTCCCCAATCCCAACTTTTTGAAATAGATGAGAGGAAAAGGGCATGGAGCTGGGAGAGGCACCAAGAGGCTTTTCCCTGCTAAGGCTTAGGTCTGGGGTGTGCTGCGCAGAAGCTGCCTGTGTCTGTGTTTGAAGGAAGGACACCAGATGGAAAGAAGGTAGCACGGAGATTTCCTACTGATGAGCCAGGGCCTAAGGCAGAGGGGCAAATAAAGGTAAGCAATGGGCCGGGGCAGCAGAGGGTCCTCCAGACTCCAGCTCAGAGAGGGTCCTGGCTCCCCGGGAGTGGAGGTGGAGACTTTGCTGCCTCCCGACTTCCCTGTACATTCTTTGGGTCTCTGGAACATAAGCATATTTTTTTGAAAGTGATTTTTTAGTTGACATTGAGTCAAGGATGTTTGAAAATGAAAAATAAGTATCTGACTCTCTGGCAGGACACTTTGACTCCAGAGCTGGGTGGAGCCCCAGAACCAAGGGAAGAGGGAAAACCCCACTTTCTTTTATATTTTCTTTCTTATATGAAGAGCCACAAGCTCTTCGTATAAAAGAAAGGTCTTTAATAGAAGGGCAAAACAAACAGAGCATTATCTCTGCAGAAGGCATCAAGGAGGGATCAAAACTGAGTAGGCTCAGGATGAAGGCATAGACAAAACTTCTTCAGAGGGATAAGATTTGGGGGGTCAATGCCCAGAAGAGCCCCTGAGTTTATTTCTATTCCAGAGAGTAATCTGAGAAGTGTCAGGGTGACTACAGCCATATCCAGCATGTTCAAGAGCTTGCCTTCTCATCAAGAGATGTTACCCAAGTCTTTGACTCATTCATTTTATCAATCACTTATTCAGTCTACAATTTCATCGTTGTGTCATGCACATAATAAATATTTCCCTTGAAATCATACCTTTCACTTTTTTCCAGGGCTCAGTTCTAAATTCATTGCCTCCTCCCCATTGCTGGGGGTCCGTTAATCAGCTTTATGAGGATTGTTGCTCTTCTGTACATTGACCTGCATAGAGGAGGCCCAATGGCAGCACAGAGCTAGCTGGAGTCCATCCCCTTGTCTTGCCACGTGGATCTGGCCATTGAATTATCATTGCACAAGAGAGATCTATTCTGCCAATTTTGCTCAGTGTGCCAGAGTGTCTGCTACAGTATTAGAATCTGCTCAGATGTCTAACGTTGACTGTGTGTGGTTAAGAACCTTCATTCATTTAACACATATTTTTGGTGCCTTCCACGTACTTAGCACTTCATAACATGTGACCTTTTGTGCCGAAACTTAAGCAGCAGAGAATCCACAAGAATGCCTGTACTTCTGAGATCTACACACCAGCAGGGTCTTCAAAATAAAAATAGGACAGTGGCACCAACGGCACCATAGACTTTGAATCTTCCTTCTAGGAAAATGGGCAGAGCAACTAGGGTAGAAAAACAAAATATCCTTATGTACAACAAAATCAGAAGGAGGAATCCCATGAACCCCAAAATAGGAATGGGTGAAGTAGCCCAGAGACCCTCAAAACCACCCAGAAGTGCTGGCTGCAACCAAGACAGGCTAAAATGTGAGAGGAGCAGAGAAGCTGGGAGGGGTCTCGGCAGACCCTGAGTTGAGGTTAGGACACCCTAGGCAGTCTAGACCTGATAGTTCCTGAAACTAACCAATGGGGGCTTCTTTCCAGGACAAACCCCACACAGAGGAGGAACTACAAACTAAGGCTTCAGACTGCAGATGGGGAGAGTAACAGCAAAGGAGAGAAAGACCTAGAACTCTCTACTGCCCAATATGGAACCCTGCCCCACACGGCCCCCCGCCCCCGCCACTGGCCAGATATGGCTACCTAACAATGGCCCTCACTAAAATGGAATCTTTTGTTTGTTTGTTTGTTTGTTTTGAGATGGAGTCTCGCTCTGTCAGCTAGGCTGCAGCGCAGTGGCAGGCTCTCGGCTCACTGCAAGCTCCGCCTCCCAGGTTCACGCCATTCTCCTGCCTCAGCCTCCCGAGTAGCTGGGACTACAGGCGCCTGTCACTACGCCTGGCTAATTTTTTTGTATTTTTAGTAGAGACGGGGTTTCACTGTGTCAGCCAGGATGGTCTCGATCTCCTGACCTCATGATCCGCCCGTCTTGGCCTCCCAAAATAAAATTGAATTTCAAGGGCAGGCAGGGTGGCTCACACCTGTAATCCCAGCACTTTGGGAGGCTGAGGCGGGTAGATCACCTGAGGTCAGGAGTTCGAGACCAGCCTAGCCAACATGGCAAAACCCTGTCTCTACTAAAAATAAAAAAATTAGCCAGGCATGGTGGCACACGCCTGTCATCCCAGCTACTCAAGAGGCTGAGGCAGGAGAATTACTTGAACCCGGGAGGCGGAGGTTGCAGTGAGTTGAGATGGTGCCAACTGCACTCCTGGGTGACAGAGCGAGACTCTGTCTCAAAAATAAATAAATAAATAAATAAATATAAAATAAAATTGCATTTTAAATTGGAGTCTCTTAGTTGCATTAGCCACATTTCAAATGCTTGGCTAGTAGCTTCTGCTGTATGGTGGCTGCATTGGACAGTGAAGATGTAGAACAATCCCATTATCACAGAGTTCTGTTGGACAGTGCTGAAGTTACACAGTGTATTAATCCATTCTTGCCTTGCTATAAATACATATCTGAGACTGAGTAATTTATGAAGAAAAGAAGTTTAATTGGCTCACGGTTCTGCAATCTGTACAGGAAGCATGATTCTGACATCTGCTCAGGTTCTGGGGAGGATGGCTGGTGCTGGTGCAGGAGAAGAGAGAGGAGAGGTGCTACTTTTTGTTTTGTTTTGTTTTTTTTTTTTGAGACAGAGTCTCGCTCTGTCACCCAGGCTGGAGTGCAGTGATGCCATCTCGGCTCACTGCAACCTCCGCCTCCCAGGTTCAAGCAATTCTCCTGCCTCAGCCCTCCGAGTAGCTGGGATTACAGACGTGTGCCACCACGCTCAGCTAATTTTTGTATTTTTAGTAGAGACAGGGTTTCACCACGTTAGCCAGGCTGGTCTTGAACTCCTGACCTCAAGTGATCTGCCCACCTCGGCCTCCCAAAGTGCTGGGATTACAGGCATGAGCCACTGCACCTGGCCGTGCTATAAATTTTTAAACAACCAGATCTCACGAGAACTCACTCGTGATCATGAAAACAGCACCAAGGAGAATAGCGCAAAGGGAATGGTGCTAAACCGTTCAGGAGAAACTGTCCCCATGACCCAGTCATCTTCCACCAGGCCCCACTTCCAACACGGGATTACAATATGACCTGGGATTCGGGCCAGGACACCGATCCAAACCATGTCATATGAGAAGGGAAACAGAGGCCTCTGAAAGTGAAAGCCCATGTTTTTTATCCCTCAAGAAAAACAACAAAAGAGCAAGGTCTTGGGCAGAAAGCTAGCAAGGACATCTTGCCCATATTCCCTTCCTGACAGTACAGGAACACACACCTCTCTGAAATAGGATCCCTTCCTGACGCACACCTCTCTGAAATAGGATCCCTTCCTGACAGTACAGGAACGCACACCTCTCTGAAACAGGAGGGACTGGAAAGGATTGCCACAAAATCCCCCACAGAAAGAAAATTAAATTGTCATCAGATTTTTCTACAGCAATGCTTTCTGCAAAAAAAAAAAAAAAAAAAAAATTAAATAATAAATTAAAGCTATTCCAGGAAAGGAGTGAAGGATTTTATATCCACACAAATTGAGTCAAGTACAAAGGCTGCAGACAAACTTTTGAACATGTAAGAAACCCTTACGAATCCCTCCTGAGGAATCCATTAGAAATTAACTAAGACAATTGAAATGAGTGGAGTGACGTCAATTAAGACTAGTGCTGAGGCCGGGTGCGGTGGCACACATCTGTAATCCCAGCACTTTGGGAGGCCGAGGCAGGCGGATCACCTGAGGTCAGGAGTTAAGAGACCAGCCTGGCCAACATAGTGAAATCCCATCTCTACTAAGGATACAAAAATTAGCCAGGCATGATGGCAGACACCTGTAATCTCAGCTACTCAGGAGGCTTAGGCAGGAGAATCGCTTGAACCTGTAAGGCAGAGGTTGCAGTGAACTGAGATCTCGCCACTGCATACTCCAGCCTGGGATACAGGGCAAGACTCTATCTTTAAAAAAAAAAAAAAAGACTAGTGCTGAGTATTGCATATATATAAATGTATTTAATACATAAAGATTTGCTTAATATACAAAGGTGTTTTGTGCTTAAATATTAAAAATACAGTCAAATGATCAACATGGAGGGAGAATGTGAAGAGTATTTGAAATAAGTGTGCTTATTGCCTTAGAGGCATTAATCAATAGTAAAGGATACCGCAAGGAATGAACAGCAGGTGACTCTGTCACTCCCTAATGTGCGACCATGGAAATGCGACTTTTCCTCTCAGATGCTCAGTTATTCCAGCTGTAAGACAGAATAAGATCTTCTGTGCCTAGCCTGTGGGGTACGAAAACCTGATCAGGACTCTATAAACACCAAGTTTTATTATTTTGAGACCTGGGAAAAAGTATCCTATTTTAGAGCAGGGGAGACTAGAGGTTTTAGCCAAGGCATGTGAGGAGAAGGAGAAGAGACAGCCGAGCTCCTCAAGCTTTTTGCTGCTTCTTAGGAAGAGGTCAGCCCTGAATGCTCTCTGGCCTGGGCTGTGAAGGAGGCAACCAGGCAGCACCAGAAATATAGAAATACGGGGGCACATTAGGGAAGCGAGCCCCCTGGGACTCTCAAAGCTAATGTGCTGCTCCAGAAGGGCAGGGAACAAGGCGAGCTAGGGGCCAAGAATGGGATGCAGGAAAGGCAAAGTCAGAAGATGGGAGGCCCAGCTGGTGGGCATCACACCAGAGACTGGAAAAGCATGGCTGGAAGGGAAAAAATCAAACAGAAGGTAGTCATTTGTTGGGGGGCCATACATAGGAGTTGCAGGGTCAAGTAGCCCCACTGAGACAAACTCAGCTTTGTGCTGATCTCCTAGAGCCACCCTCCCCAGGCAGGAGGGGACACATGACTCTCCTATGCACCAGCCAAGCCACATTTGCCAGGTGCACACCCAAGACCTTCGGAGAAGGTTGGAAGCTGGATCCCCACCCTCAGGGGCCCGGCGTACCATGTGAACCTCTGGGGTTGAGCTGGTCCTTGACACCTAGTCAAATAAAGATCCCCCCCGGTCCCATCACTGCCACTGTGTCCCTGATTCCCTCTCCAAGGAACCTTGCTCTCCATTTGTCAATTTTAAGTGATAATTTCTATTCAATCTGATACATATTATAAGAATATAAACAAATGCCTCTCCCCCTATCGGCCCCATAATCACTTTCTTTTATAGCTATCATTTATTACAGGATGACAGATGGCCAGTTTGCAGAATTCCAAAGAGGCTCCCCACCGGCCAGTCACCTGGGAACACGGGCGCATTTACATTTCTCCAAAACAGATGGGAAAGGGAGGGGGAAGGAGGCAGATTCCTGTCAAAACTTTGGCGCTTTCCAAAATGTGTTTCTTTTGCCTCTCCCTCTATCCCTCTGCCTTTCTCACAGATGGCACCTTTCCCTTCTCGCCCCTTTCCAAACCTCCCCATGCCCTCCCATTCGTCTATTTCCCATTAGTGGCAACTGAAACCGCCAATATGGCGGTCTCGATGGCTGGAGGCTCACAGGCTCTTGGCAGGTCACCTTCTGGGGACTTTTAGGGCCTGCTGTCCGCTACTCCAGCCTACCCTCCTGGCTTGTTATTTGGAATTGGGACTGAGGTAAGAGACCAGGGGAGCATGAGAAGTGAGTTGCTTCAGAGGACAGATGCTGGAGCCCGGCTTTTTCATAAAACTACAGAGCAGCGGCTCTCAACCCTGACAGCATGCAAGATCCCCTGAAGGCCTTTTTAAAAACATTGATGCCCCACCCAGAACGATTAAATCAGAAAGTCTTGGGGTGGGGCCTGGCAAGTTGTGCAGCTATGGTTGAGAATCCATTGCTGCAGGGCCAAAGCAAAAGGAGATTATAAGTAGGCAAAAAATGAAGAAGCCATAGAGAGGAGAGACTACTGTGTGCCGGGCATTGCAAGAGTTGCAAAGTTAGAACTCAATGATATATAGTCCCTGTTCCTGGCCCAGTGGGGCAAATGCAAATCAACCGATCACTGCAGTCGAGAATGGGAGGAGCTGAGAAGAAGCTACGCCGGCTGAGATGGGACCTCAGGGACATCTTCCTACAAGAAGATGGCACCCAGAGTGAAGAATATAGAGAAAATAGGAGAATGTTGATATGACCCCAATGTAAGGAATAATTTCTTAAGACACAGGAGTGGAACCCATAAAGAAAATGACTGATACATTTGCCTCCATTAAAATCAAGATCTTTTGTTCCCCAAAAGATACCACAGGGAGAAAGAGAAGACAAGCTACAAACTAGAAGATATTCCTAACATGGGCAACTAATAGAGGATTGATATCCAGAATACATAAAGAAGGTCTACGAATCTTTAGGAAAAAAACAACCCAGTAAAACAATTGGCCAAGGAAACACATTAAAGGAAACACGAAATGGTCAATAAGCATAAGAGAAAAAAAAAATCAACAAAACGCAAATTACAACCAGAAGGAGATGCCATTTCACATACATGAAATTAGCAAAAACTTAAGTCCAACAACATGAAGTATTATGAGGATATTGATGCTGGCAGATGTATAAATTGGTATAATGACTTTGGAAAAGCCATTCCGTGATACTACCAAGGCTGAACACATGCACACTTTACTATCCAGCGCTTTTACTCAGTACACATGGAAAAGAAACTTGCATACGTGCCCAGAGATGCACACAATAGGAATCTTCATAGCAACATTGATCGTAATAGCAAAAACTGGAAATCCAAATGTCTATCAGCAGCAACATGGATAAATAAATGTTGCTGTAATCATATAATGAAAACCATACAACTATACATCCAAACAAACAATAGCTACACACATCAGTATAGATAAAACTCAAAAACGTAATGTTGAGTAAAAACGGCAAATTATGAAAAAATACAATGAATAGGGTGCTACTTATATAAAGTTTGAAAACATGCATGACTAACAACATATTGTTCTGGGATGCATACATATGTGATAAAATTGTTAAAAAAATCAGGTAATAATTATATTAGTCTGTTCTGGCATTGCTATAAAGAAATACCTGAGACTGGGTAATTTATAAAGAAAAAAGGTTGAATTGGCTCACAGTTCCACAGGCTGTACAGGAAGCATGATGTTGGCATCTGCTTGGCTTCTGGGGAGGCCTCAGGAAGCTTTCAATCATGGCAGAAGGCGAAGGGGAAGCAGGCATATCTTACATGGCTGGAGGAGGAGGAGAGGAGGGAGAGAGAGAAGGGGGAGGTGTCACATACTTTTAAACAATCAAATCTCACGAGAACTCACTCACTATCATGAGAATGGTACCAAGGAGAAAATCTGTCCCCAGGATCCAGTTATCTTCCACCAGGCCCCACCTCCAACATTGGGAATTACAATTTCAATGAGATTTGGGCAGGGACACAGATCTGAACCATATCAACGATTAAGACAAACATCCACAAGGTGGAGATGCTCAGATGACATCAGGAATGTCACATACACAGGTAGGGGTGGGAGGTGTTTTTAATGATAATAGTGATTCTATTTCTTAAGCCAAGTAGTGGATACAGTGGTGTTCATTTTATTATTTTATTATTATTATTTAAACACTTTTATATGTACATTTTATAAGAAAAAATATATATATTTTTTGAGATGGAGTCTCACTCTGTCACCCAGGCTGCAGTGCAGTGGTGCCATCTCAGCTCACTGCAACCTCTGCCTCCTGGGTTCAAGCAATTCTCCTGCCTCAGTCTCCTGAGTAGCTGGGATTACAAGTGCATGCCAACACACCCAGCTAATTTTTGTACTTTTTGTAGAGAAGAGGTTTCATCATGTTGACCAGGCTGGTCCCGAACTCCTGGCCTCAAGTGATCCACCTGCCTTGGCCTCCCAAAGTTTGGGGATTACAGGCGTGAGCCACCGTGCCTGGCCAAATAAATGTTATTCTTTATCTCAAAGTTGATCCAAGAAAGTAGCTCAGTTTGGCCCATTTTTATTTTTTTCCATAGGAAACATCCATCCTTCCTTAGCCCATTGAAGTAACTTAACAGACCCATATCAAACACTGAGGATACACTGTGGTCAATTTCCAGCTGAGAGGCAGGGCTCTGGGGTGTGGAAGTGGCCCATGCCCTGCAAGCCCCTCTAGCCCATCTATGCCTCAGTCAGAGGGTAAGTAAGCACCTGTCCTTGGAAAATGCCTGGCCTAAGTGTCTTGGGAGAGTCAATGGCCAGACCCTGCCCTAAGCACATTACCCTCTAATGATGAGGCGGACAAATGACCCATCAAAATCACCAAGTAAACAGCACTGAGTGACAAACACAAGGTACTCTGCTCTGTGTGTGTTGGTCTGGAAGCTGGAAGAAGTCCTGGGATCATGATGGGCACTACAGACAATATCCTTATTTCTTTGGGTGGGCAGAATGGACCAGGACTACCTTTTTTTTTTTTTTTTTTCTTTTTTTGAGACGGAGTTTCACTCTTGTCGCCCAGACTGGAGAGCAATGGTGCAATCTTGGCTCACTGCAACCTCCGCCTCCGGGGTTCAAGTGATTCTCCTGCTTCAGCCTCCGGAGTAGCTGGGATTACAGGCATGCAACACCATGCCCAGCTAATTTTTGCATTTTTAGTAGAGACGGGGTTTCACCATGTTGGCCAGACTTGAACTCCTGACCTCAGCTGATCCACTTGCCTTGGCCTCCCGAAGTGCTGGGATTACAGGCCTAAGCCATTGCGCGGGGCCAGGACTATCCTTAAGGTCCCTTCCAACTCTGAAATTTTTGATCCTATGTATATTTGGGGCTAAGTACCCCACATATATATTTAGAAGATTGTTTACACCTAAGCTGATGGTTTTGTTCTTAACCTGATTGCATGCCTATGTGCGTGACTTTACACAGAAATTAAGGAAAGCCAATGTGCCCCCCTCTGTTCTCTTCTGAGATGATACTGGCCAGGACTAGAACTCTGGCCTTGATGTTAGCATCTGGGCAAAGGAGAAATTGATGGGGGTGGCAGCATTTGAGGGGATGTAGAGGGACTAAGGTTTCAAGAGATGACCTGTGAAGCACTGCAGATGTAGGGAAGTGTGTAGGAAAAATGGGATGTGGGTGTCCTTGCTGATGTTAAGGTATGAAGAAGGTTTACCAGGGAGAGTGCAGTGCTTGGTAAAGAGGAACCTCCCACTGAAGATTCCTCTCCTAAACAGGACTGTGATCCACTGGTCACCAAAGGAGTCTTTCAAGAGAGGAGACTGGGTCTTGAGGGAGGTGATTCCTGCTGAGGAGTCCAGGCCAGAGCTCACTGGGAAGTGACTAGCTTGAAAGCAACAGTGAGGATGCGTGGGCAGCTGGAGCAGAAGCAATGCAAAGGTGGTAGGTCTGAATGCTGCATAGCATGGGCCTCTCCTGGACATCGCCTTGGCTCTGTTCACAACCATGCACTTGGCTCACAGCTTGGCTGGTGTAAGTGTCTCCAAGCAGGAACTGAATGAATGAAACCGTGATAACAGCTACCATACACAGCATAGAGAGTGCCCTCGTAGGCACTGCACCAAGTTCTCTGCACACGTTGCATCACCCTTGCCATGGTGCTGAGAGTTAGGCACTGTTTTTATAGCCATGTCTCCCAGGAGGCTGCTGAGGCACACAGTGTGGACTGTGATGGAGGTGGCTGTGACCTTGAGGTCTGAGTCTAGATTTCTCACTTGCTCACCCCTTTCTGCTTTGGTTGGAACTTCCATAACAACTCCAGAGAGTCACTGTTAAATGAGAACGTATTTTAATGACCATTTGATAGATGAAAACCTGAGGTGGAAAGTGAGTGACCACCATGACCACATAGCTAATTAGGAACAGAGAGGAGAACTGCCCACAAGATTTTCCCACCCTTCTCTTCTTGTTCCGCTTGGTTACTGGGTGAGGAGACAAGCCAGGGGGCTAAGGCATCTGGCCGGCAAGCTTGGAGATGCCCAGCATAAGGTCCTTGCCCTGGTGGCATCTATAGTGAAAGAGGAAAGGGCATGGAACCAGCCCCACAGCTCCTGCTGTGTGCTTAGCAGTAAGTGAGTTCCTTTACTTCTCTCTCTCTCTCTTTTACTTACATTTACTAGTTTATTATAAAAGATACAACTCAGGAACAGCCACATGGAAGAGACGTGTAGAGCAAGGTATAGGGAGGAGGAGATGGTGCACGAAGCATCCATGCCCTCTCCAGGCACGCCACCCTTCCAGCATCTTGATGTGTTCATCACCCAGCTCCGCCTCAATCCTCTTATTTAAAACCTGCAGTAGCTCCAGAATTGTTTTCTCACCCTTGTTTTACAAAGGAAGAAGCCGAGGCAGGGAGAGGTCCACCCATGGTCCTGCAGCTGGTTTGGGCACTAGCAGCCCAGTCTGACTCTGGAGCCGTGTCTTTGGGGACATCAAGACTCCTTCTTCTCCCAGTTCAGATGGGGCTTGGGCGGGAGTTGGGGCTTGGGAGAAGCAGGGAGTACACAGACCTCTTGTGTGCACCAACAACAGTTTCAGATGGTGCATTTAATTTTGGGCAAGTATGATTTGGGGAGAGGTGAGCAGAGGTAGAACACCTGGGTGCACCTGTCCCAGCTCCAGCGGTGTAGACTGGAGAAGAACCTGGCAGTACTGGGCCCTGGCCACCTCCAGACAGTGCCTGGAGGTGGAAGGTAAGTGGTGAAACAATCGCTCCCTGTGCCACCTGGTTCAAGGACGACAGGCTGGAGAGTGGCACAGCTCTGGGCGAAGCAGAATTCTCTGAATTTTTTTCCTCCCATTTTTCTATCCCCTCTTCTAAGACCATTTTCTTGCTCGGGCCGCATCACTCTCATCCCTTCCTGCTGACCTTAGACTTCTTCTACCGTTAATGCTGCAGCCCTGTCCCCGAGAAATCACAAGCAGCCATCTTCACATTGGTAAATGGTAAAATGAGGAGAGTGCGGACCCTGCCTGGCTCTGACCTGCAAAGCCCAGGAACTGTGGGCAGGAGCCAGAGGCCGGCTTTGGCCCTGACTGCCTGGGTGGCCCGGGAGGAGTTACTCACGCTTTGGAACCCCAGCCTGCTTAGGTATAAAATGTACATAATCCCAGCAAGCCCCTCCAAGAATGAATGTGAGGATGAGTGACAGATTCTGCGTCCGTGGGGCTGGCCAAGCTTAAGCGCTCTCTAAACGCTGCTCTGTGCTCCTGAGAGTCCTCACGCCGAGGGATAAAGCCTAAGGAGTGACTTCTTCCAGAGCTGTGTAGACACAAGACTGAATCTCTAACTGTGAAATTTCAGGAATCAGTAAGCAGATGACACCTGTATTTTAAGAGGCAAGAAGAGCTTTTTGTTGCTGCTCAATTAATGCTACCTACCAGCCCTGGTCAGGAGAGTCCCAAGTATGTAGAATAATAATAATGATCAATACTTAAGAAGCACTTAATGATATGCCGGGTTCAAGCCAAGGCTCAGCAAATTTCAGCCTGGGGGCAAGTAAGGCCTGCTGCCTGTGTTTGTAATGTGAGTTTCGCTGGGACGCGACCACACTCACTGGTTTACATTTTGTCTCCAGCTACTGTCCCACTAACTTTGGCAGAGTTAAGTAGTTGCAACAGGGACCATGACCCCTGTTCTAAGGACATGGTGCATTTAATTTTATTTAATCCTCATCATATGCCTAGAAGTAGGTAATATTGTTATTATTGTTATCCCCATTTAAGAGATGAAGAAACTGAGGTCAGAGAGGTAATGATAACTAGTAGCTCAAGATCTAAGTGTAGGAAAAGCAATGCCAGAATCTGGAATCATAATAACTACACTGGGTGGGGACCCTCTCTCGAATAGAGTTGCCAAATTTAGCAAACAAAAATACAGGGCACTCCGTTAAACTTTAATATCAAATCAACTATGAAGAATTTTGTTTAGTGTAAGTTAGTTCCATGCAATATTTGGGACATATTTATACTAAATATGTATTCATTGCTGACCTGAAATTGAAATATAACTGGATATCCTGTATTTTAACTGGAAACCCTTTTTTAGGCAGATGGAGGACTCAGAGTGCAAACGGATACCATAGCCTTCGAGAGAAGCCAGTGTCCCTGGGAAGGTCTCTTCCCACAGCCAGATCTCTCCCTGGGAGGCAAGGGGATGGGTCCACCCATGCGTCTCTATCCCTTTCTTCCCCCATTAAGTTCTCAAGGGTTCTTGGGACCCACTTCTCTGTTACCTACAGGCCTAAGCAGACAAGAGCAGAGGGAAGGCCTCAGGGGAAGCACAAATCCCCTCTCTCCTGTCCAAGGTTTAGTGCCCATCTCCCTTCCCCTAACAACCTCTGGCATCCGCTTCTCCTTCTTTCCTCCCATCCTCCCCATGGATGGCCCCATCGAGAGATTCTCTCTCCCTGAGATTGCACAGGAGTTGTTTAAAGAAGAGGGAAAAAATAGGGCAAGCCAGAGTGATAGAAATCTAGGGTCAGGGGTTTGGGGGTGGGGGCTGGGGGGGGAGAGAGAGAGAGTCGGGGGAGAGATGGGAGATGGGAGAGGGCCGTCTAATTTTTTTTTTTTTGGAGACAGAGTCTCACTCTGTCCCCCAGGCTGGAGTGCAATGGCATGATCTCGGCTCACTGCAACCTCCGCCTCCCCGGTTCAAGAGAGTCTCCTGCCTCAGCCTCCTGAGTAGCTGGGATTACAGGCGCACACCACCACACCCGGCTAATTTTTGTATTTTTAGTAGAGATGGGATTTCACCATGCTGGCCAGGTTGGTCTCAAACTCCTGACCTTGTGATCCGCCTGCCTCAGCCTCTCAAAGTGCTGGGATTACAGGTGTGAGCCACCGCACCTGGCCCCTGGGGCCATCTAATTTTTAATAGACCGAGACATAAATGCAGCACGATTCACTTTGAACAGGCCACCAGGATTAGATGGAAGTTAATTAAAACAATTCCTCATTTCTCAGCCTTTAAAACTTCTTAAGTCTCACTTGGGGAAGGGTGCGGCAGGACTTTTTATTACTCTTAGATGGTGTTCAGAAGGCCCATAAATACATCTCCTCTTCCTGTGATCCCATTAATCTTGCCGCCTCTCCTGCTCCTCTCTGCCAACAATCAGATCCCAGTAAACAACCTCAAGTGAAATTTGCAACTGTCAGATAAACATTAAAAATGCTTCTCTTGTCCTTTCCCATTGATAGTCCCATTAATATTGTAATGGAACAAAAAGTTATGAAAATGAATGCATGCTGGTTTTGGAAATGAATGATGCCGACCGCTGCTGGGATATAGACACACATGCATATGGATGGGCTACGAAGATCGCGGATGCTGCCCACATCGACAGGAGGCTGCGTGCCGACAGGACTAGCCACGTGCATGCCAGGGACCAAGGACACCTGCACACAAAGCTGGGTACACATGTGCACACCCATGTCAGGATGGAGAGGCTTGTAAACGGAATAAAGGAATTTCACCCCAGAAAGGAATTCCACACTCACCACCTGGCTTTAAGCAGAGTAAAATATTGCAGGCTTTTCTATTTTATCATTACGTTTCTCTTCCCTTATCTATCTGCAGTCAGTGGCTGGGATTCTCTCTAAAGATACAAAGATACCCCAATTGATACGGCTCCCTTGACATTTCTTCCTCATTTATTTTCCATGCAGGGACCTTTTGAATACACATGCATGCTTTCATGTGTGTGTTTATCTATCTGACGAATGAGCCCTTAAAATCTGAGGGTATAATATGTAGGAACTTCATAAGAAAAAACTTCTTAAGGAGTATTTTGGGTCGAAGAGTCACATTTGATGCAGGAAATGAGTACAAGTATATGTGTATTAGGGTTCACTAGGAGAGTAGACAGTGAAACAAACAAAAATATCCTTTAACTGAAGTCTTTAGTAGAGGGATTTGAATAACCATCTCATCAAGGCCTTGCCTTAGTCTCCAGGTGGACGAGGAACACTTTGTATCTGCTTCTGATTGTAACCAGGCCTTGGCATAGCATCTGGCACTTAGTAGAGGCTCAAGAAGTGTGACGCTAGACACAGTGACTCACGCCTGTAATCCTAACACTTTGGGAGGTCAGGGCAGGAGGACTGTTTGAGGCCAGGAGTTTGAGACCAGCCAGGGCAACACAGGGAGACCCCCATCTCTACCAAAAAAAAAAAATTTTTTTTAATTAGCTGAGCATGGTGGTGTGTGTCTGTAGTCCCAACTATTCAGGAGCTGAGGGTGGGAGAATCTCTTGAGGCCAGGAGTTCAAGACTAACCTCGGCAACACAAGGAGACCCCATCTCAACAAAAAATAACTAAAGAAATTAGCCAGGTGTGGTGGCATGCCTGTAGTGCTAGCTACTCAAGAGGCTGAAGTGGGAGGATCAGTTGAGCCCAGGAAGTCGAGGCTAGAATAAGCTATGATCTTACCACTGCACTCCAGCCTGGGTGACAGAGTAAGACCCTGTCTGGAAAAAAAAAAAAACATGAAGACCTTGCCCATGCCTATGTCCTGAATGGTATTGCCTAGGTTTTCTTCTAGGGTTTTCATGGTTTTAGGTCTAACATTTAAGTCTCTAATCCATCTTGAATTAATTTTTGTATAAGGTGTAAGGAAGGGATCCAGTTTCAGCTTTCTACATATAGCTAGCTAGTTTTCCCAGCACCATTTGTTAAATAGGGAATCCTTTCCCAATTTCTTGGTTTTGTCAGGTCTGTCAAAGAACAGATAGTTGTAGATGTGTGGTATTATTTCTGAGGGCTCTGTTCTGTTCCATTGGTCTATATGGGATCTAGAATTAGAAATACCATTTGACCCAGCCATCCCATTACTGGGTATATACCCAAAGGAATATAAATCATGCTGCTAAAAAGACACATGCACACGTATGTTTATTGTGGCACTACTCACAATAGCAAAGACTTGGAACCAACCCAAATGTCCAACTATGATAGACTCGATTAAGAAAATGTGGCACATATACACCATGGAATACTATGCGGCCAGAAAAAATGATGAGTTCATGTCCTTTGTAGGGACATGGATGAAGCTGGAAACCATCATTCTCAGCAAACTATTGCAAGGACAAAAAACCAAACATCGCATGTTCTCACTCATAGGTGGGAATTGAACAATGAGAACACCTGGACACAGGAAAGGGAGCATCACACACCGGGGCCTGTTGTAGGGTGGGGGGACGGGGGAGGGATAGCATTAGGAGATATATCTAATGTAAATGATGAGTTAACGGGTGCAGCACACCAACATGGCACAAGTATACATATGTAACTAACCTGCACGTTGTGCACATGTACCCTAGAACTTAAATAAATAAATAAATAAATAAATATATATATATATATATATATATATACACATATAAAGAGAGCGAGAGAGGAAGGATATAAAATGAATACAGAATTACATTAAGTTCTTGCCTAGGAAAGAAGATATACACAAAACTTGAAAGAAAAGAAGGTGCAATCCTGTAACACGTAATTGGAAGCTGCAGGTTTCCCTGGAATCCATGTGATGTGGATATATGGGTAACAGACTTCATCACCAACCCTTTTGAATTGTGGAGGCATAAACATTATAGCAACCATCAAAAGATTTAGTGTATCCCAAAAAGGGCATGGACCTGGTGATAACTTCATTGTCAGTAACCTTAGCTAAATGGATGTCATTGCCTTCCAAGAGATACATCGTTCAACTACAGGAAAATTTACAATTAAATAGAGACACATTTAAGGGAATCAAAACTATATTTTTGCATTAATGAATCTGTAAAATTTTGTTTTGTTTTGTTTTGAGACGGAGTTTCACCCTTGTCCCAGAGGCTGGAGTGCAATGGCATGATCTCGGCTCACTGCAACCTCTGCCTCCTGGGTTCAAACGATTCTCCTGCCTCAGCCTCCTGAGTAGCTGGGATTACAGGCACATGCCAATGTGCCCAGCTAATCTTTGTATTTGTAGTAGAGATGGGGTTTCACCATGTTGGCCAGGCTGGTCTTGAACTCCTGACTTCAAGTGATCCGCCCACCTCAGCCTCTCAAATTGCTAAGATTACAGGCATGAGCCACTGCTCTCAGCCTGAATCTGTAAAATTTTGAAGTGCTACATACTTGCAAAGTTTAAGGGATTTTGGCCTTTAAGAGTAATAGCTTTCAACTCAATTTGCAATGTGAAATTAAAGAATTGATTTAAGATTTGGGATTTTACATTGTATGGTGTTGGAACATTTAAGAGAACTTTATGCTCACTTTATTAGTTTAATTTCATAAATTTTTTATAATTATTTCAGTACTTGAAAAGGTTTTATTTATTAAGTCAGGATATTGAAGTACTTAAGAAGGAAATAAAATATGTTACGTTTATAAATAGAGTTTAAAATACTTGAAAGTATTTAATGAGCTGAGTTTTTAAGTGGGACAAAATCGAATTCAAGGGCCCCTTAAAATGATTGCTAAAATGAGGATAACAAGATTTATCAACTGACTTATAAATAGAATAATGTAAGCTGATCTTAAAAGCCTACCAAAAGATTCCAACACACGTTATGACATGGATGAAGGATTAATGGACTGAGGACATTACATTAAGTGAAATAAGCCAGTCACAAAAAGATAAAGACTGGATGATTCCACTTTAATGACGTCTCTAAGGTAGTCAGATTCATAGAGGCAGAAAGTAGAATGGTGGTTAGCAGAAACTGGAGGGAAGGAGAACTGGGAGTTGAATGGGTCAGGGTTGCAGTTGAGTGGGTGCAGGGTTGCAGTTTTGCAAAATAAAAAAGTGCTGGTGTTTTGTTGCACAACAATGTGAATATGCTTAACACTACTGAACTGCACACTTGAAAATGGTTAGGATGGTAAATTGATTGTGTGGGCTTTTTTTAATGACAATTTTTTTAATGAAAAAAAAATCCTACAAAGAATTATAACTTTTAAAGTACAATTTTGGTTTAAGACACATTAATACTAAAAACCCTAAATAACTATTTCCTGCATTAAAAAACCACCCTTAAAAACATAAAAAGCCTCACACCAACCATCTATATGGTGGGGCTAAGCAGGCATGGCTGTGGGATCACTACGAGGATGAACAGGGACAGAAGTGAGAACACAGCTCCTGCAGTGTCTGGCTCAGACGAGGTGCCCAGCAAAGGTAGCCCCTATTCGTCCTCTTCCTAGGAGGAGCTCTTCCAGGAAGGGTTGGGAAACACACATGAATGCACCCTTGGGGAACACACATGAATGTCCCAGACGTCTACAGAGAAATCTTCCCATTGTCCCAGTGACTAGCCAAGCCTGGGTAGCCAGCGAGGTTTTGTGGAGCAACCTCCCTCAGTCCCCAGATCTGAACTGTGCATCCCTGCACAGCAGAAAATGAGAGGAAAGAAGCAAGGGGCACGGCCCACCGCTCAGACTCCAAACTGGACGCCAGAATGGAGAGGTAAAGTCAGGCTGCCTAGGGAGGCTGATTCTACTGTGTACGGTACTGTACATGGGGAGACATGGAAAATGCTGAGCTGCAGGGAGAGGAAAGAGAATTAGCACTAAGAAGGAAGCAGAGGGTGTGTGTGGGTGTGTGTGTGTGTGTGTGTGTGTGTGTGTGTGTGACAGAGAGAGAGAAAGAAGAATCTCTAGAGAACATGGCTGCTAAGAAGGAAGCAGAGGGTGTATGTGTGTGTGTGTGTGTGTGTGTGTGTGTGTGACAGAGAGAGAGAGAGAAGAATCTCTAGAGAACATGGCTGCTAAGAAGGAAGCAGAGGGTGTGTGTGTGTGTGTGTGTGTGTGAGACAGAGAGAGAGAGAGAAGAATCTCTAGAGAACATGTCTGCTTTGATTCCCATCAGCATTCTACTTGCCAGCTCCAGTATCTCAGAAGGTCCAGCTGCACTCCCTGCTGTTGGTTCATTAGTTCATTCCACAAATATTTATTGAGGACCCACTACGTGCCAGGCAGTGTACTGGATGAGGGAGACACGGTAGCAGACACAAAGAGACAAGGTTGCCATCACATGAGGTTATGTTCCAATGTGTAAGACAGACCACTGATAGGTACAAAATAAATAGACTAGGTCATTTTAGATGATGAGAAGTGATATAAAGAAAATAAACAGGGAAATGTGATGGTGAGTAATCGGAGGTGGGCATGAGGATGGCCTGCATTGGATAGGGGTTAGGGTACTCCCTGAAAAGAAGACAATTTTTCCTGGGACATTAGCGGTAAGAATGAGTCAGTTATGTCAAGAGCTGGCAGGAAAAGTCTTCTAGGCAAAGCAAACAGTAAATGCAAAGGCTCTGTGGCAGAAAAGGGCTTAGGTGTTGTGAAATTTCACTGTATTCTCTCAGGGCTCTCTCTCTCTCAAGAAAATCTGAGTGAGTTTCTGTTGCTTGTTGCCAAATGAGGGCCTAAAAACACAATTGCTAAATGAACAAACAAGGGTTGCATTTAAAGTTTTCTACCAGCTTCATCCCTTCCTGGTCTTCAGCCTTCTGGAGCCTATTTGTGTGCACTTTCCAATGACCCACCATAGCTCTTCCTTAGTGAGCTGCCTTAGTAATCACAACTCTTTCAGTTGCAAATGACAGAAATCCAACTCAAGCAGTTCAAGCCCAAAGGAAATTTATTGGCTTATTGACAAAGCATTCAGGCACAGCTGGATCCGGGACTGTAGACTCATCGTCAGCATTCTGCCCATCCATTTTCAAATCTTTCCTCTGGTTTCCCTGTGTTGACTGTATTTTTATAGCTGACTTTCCCCACATTGCAGCAAAAATGGCCACCAGGAGTTCAGGTTTACATTAAACCAGCTCAGCAACCACCAGGGCAAGAGAGGTTCTTACAAACCAAACTAAATCAAATGAAAATGAGTTTCCTTGGATGAACTTGAGTCATGTGCCCACCCTTGAGCCAGTCACTGTGATAGGCAAGATGAAATATTCTGATTACCAATTGTGGTTTATTCATGTCTCCTTCCTCTGGAGCTGGGGTGGGGGGGTGGGGGTGGTTTTCCAGAGGAAAATCAGGGTGTTGTTACCAAGAATAATGGAGGAAGTTACCAGAATAATGGAGGAAGTATTCAGGAAGGCAACTGTAACCAATCCCATGACAACACTCTTCTCTGTCTCTCTTGTACTCATCCTTTATAACACTGGATTCATCAGAGCTATCATCCTTGTAGTTTCTAGGTAGCTCCTACTATTCTTCCCCTGTAGCATCCTCTTCAGCTTCCCCATATGAAAGAGGAAATGAAGAAATGCATTTGTTAGGAAGTGTATTTGAAGGGAAACACCTACAAAATGCCTCCAGGGTTGGCAGCACCCATTCTCAGATCACAGGCTGTTTGTTCACCACCATCACTATTAAGGCAAAACGATCAATACTCTGAGAATATGTGGTGATCTTCCAAGGCCAACTGAGCAAGTATTTCCATAGCCATAACTTTTAATTTGTAAATATATATTTATTGCCTATTTGAAAAACTAGACAAATATATTACTAGAATCCAGAGAAAGGAAGTGCTCTCTACCCAAACATGTTGGGACATAGAGGGAGGGAGATGCATCCGCGTAGTTCTAGCAGGAATCAGGAAATTATAACTGACTGGCTAACATCTGATATGTGCCAGTTACTATTCTAAGTGCTTTACGTATAGTAATCTACTTACTCCTATGACAACACTTTGAGTTTTATTATCCTCATTTCACAGGTGAGAAAAACATAGTCTCAGAGTGGTTAAGGGATTTGCCCAGGTTACATGGCTTATAAGTGTCAGGACAACCTGGCTACAGAATCCACACCCTCTTGCCTCCTTGGCTGGACCATTCCTTTATTCTCTCTTTGATGCTGAAAGTAAAGCTCAGAGAGATTAAGTGACTTGACCAGGCTACACAGCTGACAAGTGAAAGAGCTAAGACTTCAACCCGGGTCCCCCTGTGCTAAGCTCTTGGCAGGAATGTAAACCCAGGAGTTTGGGGTACCTCAGCCATAAATATGCCTTCTTTCCACTCATTCTTGATTTGCAAGTCACCTTCCTCCACTCAAAAATCTACATTTTGCCACTAAGGTCCAGTCGTGACTGATTTTCGGAATCCATAGTGACAAAAGAAAACCATGTTACTATTTAGTGCAGTGATTCTCAACAATGGCTACCCTTAGAATCACCTGGGTGTTTTATAAAATATGGATGCCAAAGCTCCATCTCAGACCAACAAATCAGCATATTTGGTGGATATCAGTATTTTATAAAAGATAACCAGGTGAATTAAATGTATGGTCAAGGCTGAGAACCACTGATTTAACTAATTCCGAATACATACTTAGAGGATGCTGCCAAACGTTTATTCCTTTTCCCCATTAGCTTGTCTTTCATCCCACACAAACTCTACCTTAGATGGGCCCCTGGGTGTCTCTTATTCCTGGCTCCTGTCTTTGTTCTCTTCTCTTACCCACTCTGCCCCATCACTTCCCACCAGAGTTCCTTGCTCCATCTGGAAGGCAAAAGTGGAACCTCACAACAGGAGATGAATTTGCCTTTTAGAGTCTTCAGTGTGAATCAACTATAAGACAGAATGTTTGCCTTTTAGAGTCTTCAGTGTGAATCAACTATAAGACAGAGTGTTTGCCTTTTAGAGTCTTCAGTGTGAATCAACTATAAGACAGAGCTTTCTCTTGCTAATACTCACAGGTGAGGATGGGATTAATGCTAATACTCACAGGGATGAAGAGGTACAGGAGAAGAGAACATCATCCTGCTACAATTACAAACTGAAAAGTGCTATGAAGGGAAAGGGGAGAGCAACACATGCAATGACAAGTCCAGCCGGGGCTGAAGGGCCTTCAGTGCCTCCTCTGGGTTCATATTCCTAACTATTAAACCAGACTGCAATACCTAGTCACATGTCTTCACTCAATGGACGCAAACGAAACCACTGAAAATGTCACCAGCTCCTTTCTTCTGCCCCATCCCTTCACAAGCACTTTGCCATGTGATGGTGCTGGTTTTCTTCAATTTGGAGATGTTTTCATACTATCTGTAAAAGGCTATGATGTGGGCAGAAAGTTTTAGAACACAGTCATCTTTAAGATAAAGTAGGCAAGGGTGGGGACGCTTGAGAGAGCTGCAGAAGCATGATTCATAATTCCATGGGCATTTTCTGACCCTCTACTTGGAGTCAGATACTATGATGGAAGAAAGAGGCTAAATCTGTGCCCTAGAACATATCATATAGAGGAAGAATTCCCGAATACTGTCTTAGGGGATGCTGTGAGGGTATTCTAGACAGACTGGTCCTTTGAAGTGGCAAGGACTATAAAACAATAGTACCACACTCTGTTTCTGGAATGGATGATAAAGGAAAACACTGTTTTTCTATACTGTCAACACTTCTGACACCAAATGTATGAGTTATCTACACCAAGCAATTCTCCAGTTCTTTGCAGACACCAACTGGGTGTCCTACAATTTAGCTCTATTCTTACACTAACTACCTGGAGTTAGCACAGACCTCACAGGCAAGGGCTTAGTCCCACAAGACTGCCTCCACTTCAAAGGCTAATTGCAAGTAGCAAGTCTTCAGGGTTCCCACACTTCTGCCTAAGTTGAATATAAATCAGGGGTTCCCATGATTCTCTCCTCACATTTGATAATTTGCTGTAACAGCTCACAGGATTCAGGGAAACACTACTTAGTACCAGTTTATTATAAAGGATACAATTCAGGAACAGCCTAATGGAAGAGATGCATAGGGCAAGGCATGGGGAAGGAGCACAGAGCTTCCATGCCCTCTCCAGGCATGCCATCCTCCCAGTATCTCACTTCAGCAACATGGAAGTTCTCTGAACCCCATTATTCAGGGTTTTTGTGGAGGCATTATATAGGAATGATTGATTAAATCATTGATAATTGGTGATTAGGTCAATCTTCAGCCCCTCTCTTCTCCCTGGAGGTCAACGGAGTGGACCTGAAAGTTCCAGCCCTTTAATCACATGGTTGGTTCCCCTGGCAACCAATCCTCATCCTCCAACACAGTCACCTCATTAGCATAAACTCAGCATGATTGAAAGGGTCTGATTATGAAAACAAAAGACATTCCTCTTACCCTTATCACTTAGGAACTCTGCACCAGGAACCAGAGATAAAGACAAAAATATGTATTTCTTATTATAGCATAGTAGCACAGATGATAACAAGACATTTCATAGGAGGCAGTCTTTCTTCCCATCTTTCCTTTTACATTCCCTTAGCAGTAACTGGAAATTTGGATAGAGTAGAGAGGTGGATCATGTAATCTCTTGTCAACTGAAGCAATGTGGACCCTGAAGTTTAAGAGACATTTCTGCATTAGAGCCCAAGTTGGGGCCCTCAAAAGTCCTCATGGAAACTACAATGATTTCTGCCACATTGCAAGTTTTTCACTTCCAGTCCCTGAAGAAGTAGAGCTAGAGATGTGGGGCTAACTATGGACAGAGGTTAGATAAAGAGCATTCATGTAGCAATTGTTCATAGAGGGGGTTCCAAGCTTCACAACAACTCTCCAAAGTCAATGGTGATCATTATGCCCATTTTACAGATGACAAAAGTAGGTTCAGTGACTTAGATGACCACAATGAATTAACTTATATGCAACTTATCCTCTTGCCAAAAACCAGTTAAAAAATTAAAAATATATTAAATAGATAATTTCAGGCTTTAGATAACAGACTTCACAGGAATGAGAAAGAAAACAATCACTCCAGTTTTCTGCTTGGATTTATTTTCCAGATTGTAGTGCAGAGACAGAGTATCCAAGCAAAAAAGAACAATATTGCTGAATGCAGGAAACTGAGATTTGAGTTTAAGGAGGCTGAGGTGGCTGGAATTTGAAGGGCAGAGTATCAAAGATAAGGGAATATGCAGAAAAAGAACTCCAGAAATATGCTTTAGAGTCCTCCTTGAGACTGTTCATCACATAGTACAGGGAGTTGTCAATTCCCAACTAGCCAGAACAGGGAGACCTCACTGTCTCCCTAAAGACCCTATGGGGTAATCCCTTAATAATATGGGTAAACCAGTCTCAAGTAAAGGCTACTCTACACCCATCCTAACAAAGCTTAAAAAGAAGCCTAAAAAGGATCAAGTTGATTCATAAGAAACGTGACAATCAACCAAAACAAACTTTTTTTCTCTTTAAAGGAAGACAACAAAATCTAGACATTCAATAATGTAACATCAAAAATGCCTAGCACCCATCCAAAAATTACACGACATTCAATGAAGCAAGAATGAGACCAATAACTGGAAGGAGAGAAAAAGTCAAGAGGAGACGAATGAAGAAACAAACCATTAACAGACAAAACCTTTAACACTTAAACAGCTAAAAACATACATTATAAATATCCTCAAGTATTTAAAGGAAAACATGAATATAATGAGAAGAGAAATGAAAGACATGAAAAAGAATTAAATGGAACATTTAGAACTAAGAAACTACAAAAATTGAAGCAGATAAATAAAGGTTCTAGAGACTTCTGGTTCTAAAATGGCAGTGTAGACACAGGCTGACTTCACTCCCCACAACAGAAAAACCAAAACAAATATACAGTGCTGAGATTATTACCAGCAATATCCCAGAACTATGAGTCATTTCTGGGGGGGCTACAGAGAAGTGAAAAAAAAACTCAGAGCAGACTGTAAGAGAATGGAATTTTCCATATCTTGATGCTCCTCCCCACATTCTGTGTGGCACTAAGCATGTGAAAAATCTTCCCCAAATCATGGTTTCTACATTGGAAACGTGAGGGGAACATGGCAACCAGCTTCCTTACCATCCTGAGTTTCCCGGCAAAAGGCTTATTCATGCCTCAACCCACAAGAGGCATCATGAGTGCCTGAAGGGAGACAAATCTCTGAGGACACTCAGAGACAAAGCAGGGAGGCAGGATTAACATCCCCAGCCCTGGAAACTCTGCTCTGTAACTCAGTCAAAAAACATACTAAATCAGAGTAGCTGTTCTGCGGCATCATGTTGTAGGAGGTATGTTTCACATGTCTCCTGGGCATGAACTCAGGAGGTAGGCAGATCACCTAAGGTCAGGAGTTCAAGACCAGCCTGGCCAACATGGTGAAACCCCATCTCTACTAAAAAATACAAAAATTTGCCGGGTATGGTGATGTGTGCCTGTAATCCCAGCTATGCAGTAGCCTGAGGCAGAAGAATCACTTGAACTCAGGAGGCAGAGGTTGCAGTAAGCCAAGATCATGCTACTGCACTCCAGCCTGAGCGACAAGAGTGAGACTCCATTTCGAAAAATAAATAAGTAAATAAATTTAAGAATTAAAAAAGAATAAAAGTCCTAATATATATTATATATATAATATATATACACACATACACACACATACACATACAGAGTTTAACGATCTGTGGGAAAATACCAGCTATAGTCTAATATGTAAATACTTGAAATCCCAGAAATTGGGAGGGGAAATCATATTTGAAGAAAATTTCCAAATGTGATGGAAATTATATGCCCACAAATCCAAGAAGGTAAGTAAACTCCAAGCGGGGCAAACACAATGAATAGCACAATGAATAGCACTAAAGCACATTATAATCAAATATCTGAAAATCAGGAGTAAAGAGAAAAATGTTAAAAGCAGCCAGACAAAAAAGATCTATTACATACAGGAGAACAAAGATAAGAATGATGATAGACTTCCTGTTCAAAACACTGCAAGTCAGAAGACAATGGTGTGACATATTTAAGTGCTGAAAGAAAACAAAAATTGCCAGCCTAGAATTCAAATTCTACATCCAGTGAAAATAGCTTTCAAAAACAAAGGACAAATAAATATTTTTTTCAGCCAAATAAAGCTTACCTATACTGCAAGGACAGTCAAAGGAATTTTACAGGCTAAAGGAAAATGATACCGGAAGGAAACTCAGAACTATAGAGAGAAATTGAAGATTGCTGGAAATGGTAGATATTTAGGTAAATATAAAACTCTGTTTTATTTATTTAAAAGACAATTAACGGTTTACAGGAAGAATAATTCCTGCTTGGGAAATGAAGAGAGGAGGAACTATTGCAAGCACGGGCAATTTAACCATCTCTTTATTTCTGTCATATTACTTTCTGCTTATCATAGCCTACTAGGTGGTACCCTTCTTTGCTCCTACCTACCCACCACAGATGTGATCAATAAATAATCTTCCTAAAGCTCAGCCCTCACTATGACACTCCAACCCCAAGGAGTATTCAATCTTTACAACCTTCCCATTACATATGTGGTAAAGTCTATAGTCCCTAACCCAGCATTCTAAGCCTACTGTAATCTGGACTAAACCCACCCACTGGCCGGACACAGTGGCTCACGCCTATAATCCCAGCACTTTGGGAGATTGAGTCAGGTGGATCACTTGAGCCCAGGAGGTAGAGACCAACCTAGGCAACATGGCAAAACCCCGTCTCTAAAAAAAAATTAGCCAGGTATGGTGGTGCACACCTGTGGTCCCAGCTACTCAGGAGGCTGAGGTGGGAAGATCACTTGAGCCTGAGAGGTTGAGGTTTCAGTGAGCCAAGATCACACCACTGCACTTGAGCCTGGGTGACAGAGCAATACTCTGTCTCAAAAAACAAAACCAAAAACTTGCCCATCCTTATCCACTGCCTCTACCATGCACAGATAATATGAGTCTTCTTACCTCCTCCTAGATTCTTTTTTTTTTTTTTAATTTGAGATGGAGCCTTGCCCTGTCACCCAGGCTGGAGTGCAATGGCGTGATCTCCTCTCACTACAACCTCCACTACCCGGGTTCAAGTAATTCTCCTGCCTCAGCCTCCCGAGTAGCTGGGATTACAGGTGCGTGCCACCACACCCAGCTAATTTTTTGTATCTTTAGTAGAGACAGGATTTCTTCATGTTGGTCAGGCTGGTCTCAAACCCCTGACCTCATGATCCGCCCGCCTCAGCCTCCCAAAATGCTGGGATTACAGGTGTAAGCCACCGTGCCTGGCCCTAGATTCTTATCTCTAAGCCTCTACTCACTTTCCTTTCTCCCTGGTATGTCCTGCTCCTCCCCACTCCCCACCCTCCCCACACACACTTTTTTCTGTCTTCTCTCGCCTTTAAGACCAGGCTGAAGTCTGACATCCCTCCCACCTTGTTCACATTTCCAAGGCCATGATTGTCTACAGAAAGACCACAGGCTCTGGAGTCAGATGAACCTGAATTCCAGTCCCGCCTCCACCACCAAATGGGTAAGAGACTTTGAGAACTGGCTTAATTTCAATTTCCTCATCTTTTAAATGGGGAGGGTGAAGGGATAATTGTCTTAAGTTATTGCATTGTTGTTAGGATTAAAATGAAATAATGGCTGTTAAGTGCCAAACACTTGTATTAAGACACCTAATTGTTAATTCACAGCCCACCCTTTTCTTTTAAAACGTGAGATTCCGAAATGAAGATAATATTCTAGGAACTGCATAGGAGATCAAATGACTCTCATTTTCTTCATCTACGACACTGTTTCTGTTACTGCAGATTAAGATCTTAATGGCTTCATACTGCAGCAGCCCCAAAATGTTTTTCACATAAGCTTTTGCTAAATCATATCTTCTCTGGTTCTACCTGCTCAGTTTTGTTGAAGCTGAGAACTAATTTATCCCCAAGTTCACCTCATACACAGAGTTCCCTCTTGTGTGCCTATCCCTCACCTCTGAGGAAAGGAGCTGCCTGCCTGATTCAGGGAGCTCATCCCCAGGTGGAGAAGTCACTGCTTCGTCTGGATGAAATTGAAGGTTTTTGCCCAAGGCCTCTGGTGTTCCCAAATGACCACTATCTGCCTATAGCTCTAACCAGCAGAGATGTGGGTGTTGGTTGAGACACTAGGTCTTCAGTCTGCTTTTCAGACGTAGAGTTTTGAATTTAGAGATGGAAAGAAATGTGGGAAGTAATCTAGCTCAATCTCATTTTACAGAGGATGAAACTGACACCAGACAAGTGCATTGTACAGGCAGTGGAATTTCTGATTCCAGGTAAGTGGTCTTCTCACTAAGTCAGGAATGGCCCAAAAAGTTTACTCCAGACTACAGGGTGATCTGTGTTGTTCACCACTATATCTCCGGTGCCTGGCACCAAGGTTGTCACTAGTAATCACTCCCCAAACATTTACTGAGTGAATGAATGAATCTTGAAGTACTAACACTAATCAATTGGCGTCCAGAACTTTGAGGCCACTCACAGGCTTAACAGAAAGCTTGTGAGACCTCTTAGTGATGTCTGCCATGAGTGCGGCAGGGGAAAGGAGTGGAACCCCTAAAGTAAACTCTGCAGCTTCTCATATGTAATGGTAGACTCAGGGAGCCACTGACACCTTAGTAAGAATTAGTTTAGAAGCCATAGAGAATTTATGTACATCCCAAGGGTCTGAGAAAAAAGTAGACAGGACTCTGAAATTATTGGCCCAGGAAAAAGACTCACAGGTTTGGGATCTAGATGTTCAAGCAATAGGGTTGGGGGTGCAGGACATGCTGTCCAAGGCAAGCTTGGATTAAGGCTGGCACTCACCCAAGACGTGCCAGGCACCTCACACTCTCTTTCCAATTATCTGTAAAGAACAGACAACAACCTAAAGAACATTTTCTGCTTTTTTTAAAAAAAGAGACAGGGTCTGACTCTGTGGGCCAGGTTGTAGTGCAGGGACACAATCATAGCTCACTGTAGCCTTGACCTCCTGGGCTCAAGCAATCCTCCTGCCTCAGCCTCCTGAGTGGTTGGGACCACAGACACATGCCATCATACCTGGCTAGTTTTTCATTTTTTGTAGAGATGTGGTCTCGCTACGGTGCCCAGACTGGTCTCAAACTCCTGGCCTCAAGTGAACCTCCTGCCTCGGACTCCCAGAGTGCTGGGATAACAGGCGTGAGCCCCCATGTCCAGTTGTTTGCTGCATTTTAATAGGGATCAAAACCTAAGCTAAAGAAGCACCAGTCAGCAAGTAAAGGAGTTTCAGACCCAGTGAAGCCTTTGCAGGTGTATTCGTTTCCTAGGGCTGCTATAACAAAGTACCACAAACCACGTGGTTTAAAATGACAGGAATGTATTCTCTCACACTTCCAGAAGCTAGAAGTCCAAAATCAAGGTGTCAGTAGGGCTATGCCCTTTGAAGTCTCTAGTGAGGGAGCCTTCTCTTGTCTCTTCCAGCCTCTTGTAGCCCCAGGCATTCCTTGGCTTGTAGCATCATCACTCCAATCTCTGCCTCCCTCTTCACATGGTTGTCTTCCCTCTGTTGCCCAGGCTGGAGTACAGTGGCATGATCTTGGCTTACTGTAACCTCTGCCTCCCGGGTTCAAGCAATTCTTCTGCCTCAGTCTCCTGAGTAGCTGGGATTACAGGCACCCGCCACCACACCCAGCTAATTTCTTGTATTTTTAGTAGAGATGGGGTTTCACCATATTGGCCAGGCTGGTCTTGAACTCCCGACCTCAGGTGATCTGCTCATCTCAGCCTCCCAAAATGCTGGGATTACAGGCATGAGCCACCGAGCCCAGCCTTTTCTCCTCTTCTTATAAGGATACCAGTCACATTGGATTAAGGCCACTCTAATTCAGTACAACTTTAACTTGATTACACCTGCAAAGACCCTGTTTTCAGATAAAGTCACACAGGTACCAGGGGTTAGGACTTCAGCATATCTTTTTGGAAGAACACAATTCAACCCACAACAGCAGGACTTCTCATCCCCAAGACAACTTGGAAGATGAGGAGAGAAGCACTCGTCACTGGGGTGAGACCAGCTCTGGAAACCTCAACCTGGCAAGAGCTAGGCTGCCACGTCAGCTGCTCCCTCCTCCCTTCTTCTCCACATGAAGGTCCTTTCCAATGGGTCCCATGCCAGGATGTCACAGTTCTTCTCTAGAACCGATGGCATTGTGATCAGATAGGTGACTCCTGGTCTCAAAGTTTTCTCCCAACCGTAGAAGCCAATTGCGGGGACATTGGCTTCCACAGTTGGGAGAAAAGGCTCACGGTCATTACCAACCTCACTGATATGGGAGTCAGGGCCTGGTGGGAATCCTGGACCCACAGCTCTCAAGCTGTGAAGCCTGGGACAAGTGACCAAACATCTCTGAGCCTCAGCTTCCTCCTCTGGAAAGGGGACCTCACAGAGATAGGTGTGGTTTTTGTCCTTAATAGTGTCAAGTTGAGGCCCTGGAACCATCTATCTGCTTCTTCTGAGCCAATAAAGAGAGCCCAGAAATGGAAAAGACCTCAGAGGTGATGGGCCCAGGTTCATACCCCACCACCAAGAAAAAAAAAAAAAAAGGAAGACAAATAAAATGGCCATTTTAACTTATATCCTCTGCATTAATTTTCAGTTAACTGCTGAACTGACTAAATTCTTTTCTTTTCTTAAGGACCTTTATAAATTCCATCATTAATAAAATCAGACATTCAATTAGAAGAAACTCTGATTGGTAACTGATCATTTCCTCGATACCTTTCTCTCCCTCTCATTCTCTGCAGAATCCCTGGATTTTCCCGGACTTTTCCCTGCTGGTGCTCCATTTCCCATTTGTCCCTCTTCTTCCCCCAATGCCTGTCAGCACCCCCAACAAAAGCCAGAGAAGAACAGGGGCTGATTCCATTAACCTCTGTCAATGCTTAAATCTCTCTCTCTTAATTAACATGAGTTAATATGATTAATCAAAATAATGAGACAAACCTATTAAATTAGGGGGCTCAAATGACAGAACTCAGCAAGAGTGGTAAAGGCAGGAGGAGGTGATCAGAAAGGCCAGATGGAGGGTGGTGAGTGCAGAGGTGAGGAGGGCAGGGCTTTGGGCAGCCAGCCCAGTCCAGCCCAGCCCAGCTCTGGGCTAGTGGAAGATGTGGGCAGTAGCCTGGATAAATTGCCTCTGAGGAGGTGTTCAGTGTTTGTGCCACTCTTTAGTTATAACCAGTCCTTGCACTTTTCTGGGGCCTGCCCAGCTCCTTTCTAGGTACCGCCAGCTTCTGAATTATTTATTTTTTTGGCGACAAGGTCTCTCTAGATTGCACAGGCTGTTCTTGAACTCTTGGGCTCAAGCAATCCTCTCACACAGCTGGGATTGCTGGCACACACCACGGTATCCAGCCCTCTCCTATGTTGCCCAGGCAGATCTCAAACTCCTGGGCTCAAGCAATCCTCTCACCTTGGCCTCCTGAGTAGCTAGGATTATAGGAACACATCCCCACACCCAGCTTTGAATTCTCTTTTTTTTTTTTTTTTTTTTTTTAACCCTTCTAAGACAGGGTCTCACTCTGTAGCCCAGGTTAGAGTGCAGTGGTGTGATGATAGCTCACTGCAGTCTCAAACTCCCAGGCTAAGGTGACCCTCCCAACTCAGCCTCCCAAGTAGCTGGGACTACAGGCATGCCCCACCATGTCCAGCTAATTTTTGTATTTTTTTTTGTAGAAATGGGTTTCACCATGTTGCCCAGACTGGTCTGGAACTCCTGACCTCAAGTGATTCACCCACCTCGGTCTCCCAAAGTGCTGGGATTATAGGTGTAAGCTACCACACCCTGCCTCAGGCAGCCTTCGAATTCTTGATATCTCTGCCTGGGTGATCTCTATCTCTGATGGCTATATTGTTTCCCTCTTGAAGCCAGGCTCTTGGAAACAGCTGCATGTCCTAAAGCAGAATGACTCAAACCCCAGCTCTGACCCCTCACAGGATATGAAACTTGGAGAGAATTATTTTACCTCTGAGGCTCAGTGGACCCATCTGCAAAAATGGGAATAATCATCCTGAGTTTGAATAACTGCTGGAAGAATTCAGAGAGACACTATGTAGGAATACCTGCCCCAGTCCCACAGTGGATCCCCAGTAAATGTTCCTTCCTTCCTTCTTCCCCCGGTATGACTACGCTAACACCTTAAGATTCCACAGTGCTTTTTAATTCTAAGCATTTCCATATGTATCATTCCACCAAAACTCTTAGATAAGCAGACAGGCATTATTTACAGATCAGTGAGGTTTTGCAAACATAACTGAGCACCTATTGTGTGTTGGCCACTGAGCAAAATCACGGAGATCCCACAAAGGTAAAGTGGCATACCCGGGGTCTCTTCTAGAAGTGGCATACCCTGGGTCTCCTAACTCCTAGGACAATGGGATTTCCATTGCCTCAACCCCAGGTAACCAGGAACTCCCGTGGTGCCCCGGGGCTCCTTATTTTCACCCTGGATTATTCTCAAGCTGTGGTAGCCTCCACCACATGCAAGTGGTTCCGTGGCCTCCAGCGGCTGAGTTGCTCAATCGGAAGTCCATTCAAAGGAGTACAATGTCTCCCCAATGCAGGACATCTGACATCTCACAGACGACCTGGGCTCATCCTCAGAATTTTGAATTCTAGGAAATCTAGGTCCTTGGAGCCTCTTCTGTGCTACCTCAAGTGCTCCCCAGGCAGCAGGGTGGCCCACAGTTACACACCTCTGCAGGCACAGTGCTCAGGTGGAGAAGCTCTTAGGAAAATCCCTGGGGAGAATCCTATTCTGGGCCTGGGACCACCTGACACGCCTATGAAATGATTTTCTCTTTTCACTAGAAGCAGGTAAGAGTCATACTAAGATCTAAGGGTACCTTCCCAGAGATGGGCTGAATATTGGCAACAAAGGAGAAAGTGTATCTAAACATCTCCTGCTAAAAGCCCCACTTTCTTTAGATTCATGTTCACATCTTTATATGTTTCTGTAAAAGAATAAATAGAATCATGCCCCTCATGTCCCAAACGAGGTAAGAGGAGTGACTGGATGACACCACAAGCTCCCAACCCTGTCCTGCCCCTCCCTTACACACAGAGGGTCAGAGCAACCACTCCCCACCTTCCTCTCCAGCCCTAACACTGAGTGGTTTCCCGGTTGTTCTTGAAGAGCTTGGCTGTGCAAAAAACCTTTCCTCACATACCCATCACTGAATGAGCCAGTCCAGCTCCCAGCCCAGGACCCCCCTTCAGACAGCTCAACAACTCACCTTCAGACACAGGGCTGCAGACTGTCATTCCTGAGCAGCAGCCCTTGGCATTGCATCTCAAAGGCAACAAAGAGGGAGTGGGTGAGACCCTGGAACTCGTTTTGTCTCTTGGTGTCCTGTGATACCCACTTTACGATGAGGAAAATGATAACAACAATAATGTGTAACAAAAACAGCAATAGCAACCAGGCACAGTGGCTCACACCTGTCATCTCAGCACTTTGGGAGGCCGAGGTGGGAGGGTCACTTGAGGTCAGGATTTCGAGACCAGCCTGGCCAACATGGTGAAACCCCATCTCTACTCAAAATACAAAAAATTAGCCTGGTGTGGTGGTGGGCATTGGTAATCCCAGCTACTCGGGAGGCTGAGGTAGGACAATCACTTGACCCTGGGATGCAGAGATTGCAATGAGCAGAGATCACACCACTGCACTCCAGCCTGGGCAACAGAGCAAGACTCCATCTCAAAAACAAAAAAATAGCAATAGCTATTTGTATTGTATATTTATTGCTATTTAATATATAGCAATACCTATATATATCTATATATACATATATAGCTCTGTTGCCTAGGCTGGAGTGCAGTGGTGCGATCTCGGCTCACTGCAACCTCTGCCTCTCCTGCCTCAGCCTCCTGAGTAGCTGGAATTACAGGTGCCTGCCACCCCGCCCGGCTAATTGTTTTATTTTTAGTAGAGACACGGTTTTGCCATGCTGGCCCAGCTGATCTCGAGCTCCTGACCTCAAGTGATCCAGCCACCTTGGCCTCCCAAAGTGCTGGGATTACAGGCGTGAGCCACCGCACCCGGCCTCCCACTTTTCGGAATTGGATCCATCAACCCTCCCATTTCTCCTCTTTCTGCATTTTGTTTCTTTAATCTCTTTCTCTTCTCTGGAATATCCCCCTTAACCCTGAGTATCCATCATCCCTAAAATAAAATCCACAGCTGCATGTAACAAAAAACCCAACCAAAATGCTTTAAACAATTGTAAACTGTATTATCTCTCATTAGTGAGAAGCCTGGGTCTCAGGCAGTCTCCAGTAGCTGTCAGGAGCAGGGTCAGCACTCTGTCCTCACACGGCTTCCCTCGTGATGGTTATATGGTGGCCAGCAGCATCACGGCCACACATTTCTTTACTCAGAAAAACTGTTCCCTCAATCAGTCTGACTGGACCATGAAGTTAAGTGCCCATTCCTGGACAATAAATCAGTGGCCAGGGGAACACCCCGCACTGATGGACATAAGCCAGTGTTCCTAAGCCAATCAATAGCAAAGAGGCATAGAATTGCTGAGATTGGCTTAATCAGCATCCATCCCTGAGTCAAAAGGGTTTCATTGGGGTGGGGCAAAAACCTTAACAAAACTAGGGTTCCGTCAGGAAGTACGAAGTGAGAGAACAGGGGCTTGGAAAACAAGAAACAGCTGTACCACTCCACTTTCTTCTACTCCCTCTACTGCCCTCTCTCCTTCTCCTAACCCCCAACCTCCTTTAAAAGCCACTGCATTGGTTGTCATTGCTAACCAGTGCACTGCTTCAGATCCCCACCCTTCCACTCTACTAGAAGTGCACTTGCAAATATCAGTGGTGTCCTAATTTGGACTCTGTGGGCGTTGACACCTCCAATTCCCTTCTTTACCCTCTCCATCCATCACCCTACTCGTGACCTTCAGATGATCAAGTCATCCTCTTCCATAACATGCTCCCCATCACTCATCAATGTTTATTCCACAAGTATGTTTTGAGCATCCACCATTCTGCACATACTTCGCAAATTACTCTGGAATGCACAGTTTAGTTGTGTCATTGTTCACTGCAACAATTGCAATAACTTCCTAACCGGCCACTCTGCCTCCAGTCTCTCTCCTTCCACAATTTGTCTTCCTTGTTCACAACAGTAATCTTTCCAAATGCAAGTCTGATCATCATACTACCCCCCTTGCATCTCTCCTACAGAAGAAAGCCTAAAGTCCCCAGCATGGCATTTAAGCACGGCCATGGCACCCAGGCCCCACCAGCCTCTCCTAGGGTGTAGCCCATCCTTTCTACTCTTATAATGACAGCTCTGAGAATAATGAACTACTATCTTCCAAGCAGATCATGAGCGTTCTTAATTTGGAGTTTTGCTCATACTTTCTTCTTAAATAAAATGCCTTCCCTTGATTTTTCTGTTAGGAAAAACCCTACATTTTTCAAAACCCAGGCTTCATGAGACCTTCTCAGTAAAGTCTTCTCCAAGGCTGAATGAAGCATGTCCTCTGTGGTTCCATGTCAATCATAAGCACTTCTCATAGCATATTACTATTAGGTTTATACTCATGAATTCTTACAGGGGAAGGACAGGATCTAATTCACCATTCTGTATGAAGCACAAACACCTGGCAATGCACACTCAATATATGTTTGAAGAACTAAAGTGAGCCAAGCGCGGTGTCTCATGCCTGTAATCCCAGAACTTTGGGAGGCAGAGGCTGGTGGATCACAAGGTCAGGGGTTCGAGACCAGCCTGGCCAACATGGTGAAACCCCATCTCTACTAAAAATACAAAAATTAGCTGCGCGTTGTGGCCCATGCCTGTAGTCCTGGCTACTCAGGAGGCAGGAGAATCGCTTGAACCTGGGAGGCAGAGGTTGCAATGAGCCGAGATCGCGCCACTGCACTCCAGCCTGGGTGACAGAGTGACACTCTTGTCTCAAAAAAAAAAAAAAAGAACTAAAGTGAGCTACTTATTTCAACCTCCTCTCTTCTCAGATGGGGAACCTGAGGGTAAAAGAGAAAGTGACTGACAATGGTTACTCTGTGTGTTTAATCAGTGTTCTGTCAGTTCAAGTGGGAAAAAAAAAGTCTTAAACAAAAAAGGAATTTATTTGGTGCACTGAATTTAACTCTCTCTCCTCAGGCACAATTTCAATCTAAAGATTCGAGAAGTATCATCGAGACCTAATTCTCAGCTCCACTTTCCTCTTTATTGGCTTCATTCTCTGGTTCTGTATCAGAACAAAATGGCTGCCAATAGCGCCAGCCTAAATTCCCCACCTCCCTACCCCAGTTCCTATCAGCGGAAAGAGAATGTCTTTTTGCGGTCATGGAAGCAAAAGTCCCAACGTTTGTTCTGATTGTGACTTGAGTCACATGCAATGGCCTGATTGGCAAGTTGCAGGTCACATGTTCATCCATGCATCTTTGGGTAGTCAACTCCATCAAGCATGTGGACTGAGAATGGGAGAGGAGTGATTCCCTATAGATTAATGCTGTCCAATAGAACGTTCTGTGGTGAGTTCATGGAAAGTTCACAGAGGACAGCTTGGGTGGCATCTCTGTGGCCATATTATTATTCTGAGTCTCAGAGTTTCTAAAGCTACGGAATACAGGAGATGCCTACCTTTCTCTTTCCCTCCCTCTCTCCCTGCCTCCCTTTCTTTCTGTCTTCCTTCCTTCTTTCCTTCCATCCTTCCATTAGCCATACCATGAGCGCCTCCTAGGTATAATTTTCTACACTAGATACCTTACACCATTGATTCATGCATTCATTCACACATTCATTAAATATCTTTTATACGCCAAGCATTTAGCTCTAGGAATTAAAATCTGAACAAGAAAGACAGGATCCCTCCTGGAAAGTAAGACAACACTGAGTAACTATTTACCAATACTATAGGCATTAGAAAGGGAGAGAACAAGACAGGGGCCTTCAGCATGTCTAGAGGAAGCCTCAGTGACATTAACCTGAGACTGGAGGAGGAAGAGTGAGGGGCTGGGTGAGGGGCTGTGGTCCGGGCAGAGGAACAGCAAGGGACAATAAAGGGTTGGAAGTAGAGGTGTGACGTGCTCAGATTTGCATCTTAAAAAGATCCCTCTGGGAATTATGCTGAGTAAAAAAAGCCAGTCCCCAAAGATTCCATACTGTATGATTCCATTTATATAACATTCTCGAAGTGACAAAATTACAGAAATGGAGAACAGATTAGTGGTTGCCAGGGGTCAAAGATGGGGTGAGATAGAAGGAGAAGAGTTTGGCTATAAAAGGGCAGCATGAGTTGTTATGGACTGAATGCTTGTGTCCCCCAGCCCCGAAATTCATATGCAGAAGCCCTAACCCCCAATATGACTCTGTTGGAGACAGGATCTGTGAGTAGATGACAAAGGTTAAAAGGGGTCATAATAGTGGGGCCCTAATCCAATGGGGCTGGTGCCTTTATTAAAGAGGAAGACACACCAGCGTTCTCGCTCTCCATCATGTGAGAACACAGCGAGAAGGTGGCCATCTGCAAGCCAGAAAAGGGTCCTCACCAGAACTGAATTAGCCAGCACCTTGAACTTGAACTCCTAGCCTCCAGAACTGTGAGAAATAAATATCTATTGTTTAAGACACTCAGTCTGTGGTATTTTGTTATGGCAGCCCAGGCCAACAAATATACTAGTGTCATGGGTTGAATAGTATCTTCCCAAAATTCACATCCACCCAGAACCTCAGATAGGACCTTGCTTGCAGATGTAGTTAACACAACGATCTCAAGATGAAATCTTTCTAGATTAAGATGAGCCCTAAATCCAATGACTGATGTCCTTACAGAAAGAGAAGGGAACATGCACAGAGAGACAGGGAGAAGAAAGGAGGTGAAGATGCCGGCAGAGATTGGAGTTATGCTGGTATGAACAAACGAATGCCAGGAGCCACCCAAAGCTGGAAGGGGCAGGAAAGGTTCTCCCCGAGAGCCTTGAGAGATAGGAAGGCCCTGCCAACACTTTGATTTCAGACTTCTGGCCTCCAAAACGGTGAGAATAAATGTCTATTGTTTTAAGCCACCATGTTTACGGTCATTTCTTACAGGAGCCCTAGAAAACTCATACAACAAAGGACCGACGTGGCACCAGAACTGTTTTTTATTTTATCAATGTTGATATCCTGGTAGTGATATTATACTGTAGTTTTGCAAGACATCACTATTGAAGGAAACAGGGTGAAGGCTACATGGGAGCTCTGTGTATCATTTTTCACAACTGCATGTGAATCTACAATTATCTCAAAATAAAAAGTTTAATTAAAAAAATTTCCTCTGGGAGCCATGTGGTAAACAGAGAGGAAGCTGAGAGACCAGTTGGTGCCACTGAAGTCGCTCATGGGCAAGATAATAGCACGTAGGCCAGGTGGTTACCAAGGAGACAGAGAGAAGAGGATGGGTTGGGGAGAAAGTTAGAAGGTTGAAGTGACAGCACTTGGGGACCAACTTGGTGATGGGAGTGGAAGAGTAGGAGGTGTCCATGATGACTCTGGTTCGTACAGCAAAAGTATGGTGGTGGCTTTAACAAAGGCCTCTGGGAAAAGAGCAGATTTGGGGAGAAAGAAATGGGAACCACAGCATGTTTCAGACAGAACAGTTCAAATAACCAGGCTATCCAGCTTCCTCTCAGAAATGGCCATCTGACCTCATTCTGTCTTTATCTCACATTTTTACTCCACAAAAGCGATTCTAATTGAGTCAGTTTCCTACATTCCAACATGGAGCAGGGCAGCCATGTGCCAGGCTACCTCCTGGGCCCCTCTTGTGATCACTGTATACTTGTCTTCTTTTCCTTGGAAACTGATCCTTGGTCTCAAGGCACAAGACATGGCCACTTCATTCAGATAGACTGAGCCTGTGGTATGGCAAGAACTTAGGGTTTCAGGTGTCTCCAACACAGCCAGTGGAGCTTAGCGGAGATGGTCAAGGATGGAGGAAGATTGCTCCTAAAAAAATCTCTCAAGTCAATGCCCAAGCAAAGAAAGAAGACCAAGCCGGGCACAGTGGCTTAGCCTGTAATCCCAGCACTTTGGGAGGCTGAGGCAGGTGGATCACGCGGTCAGGAGTTCAAGACCATCCGGGCCAAGATGGTGAAACCCCGTCTCTACTAAAAATACAAAAAATTAGTCAGGCATGGTGGCAGGATCCTGTAATCCCAGCTACTCGGGAGACTGAGGCAGAGTATTGCTTGAACCCGGGAGGCGGAGCTTGCAGTGAGCCAAGATCGTGCCACTGCACTCCAGCCTGAGTGATAGAGTGAGACTCCATCTCAAAAAAAAAAAAAAGAAGGAAAACCAGAACTCTTCACATCAACTCTAGCTTTGTTTTCTGAGGAGAGGGAAGGTTGGAGGAGTCTTTCAGAACAAAGTTGGAGGACTAACACAGCCTGATCTCATAGCTCATCATAAAGCTACAATAATCAGAATAGTATGATATTGGCATCAATATAGACAAATAAATTTGCAAAATAGAATAGAGAATCCAGAAATAGACCCACACACATGATCAACTGATTTTGAAAAAGATGTAAAGGCAATTCAGCGGAAAGAGTATAGTCTTTTCAACAAATGCTGCTGGAACAACTGAATATTCATTTGGAAAAAGTTGAACTTCCACATATACCTTACACCATATACCAAAACAAACTCAAAATTGATCACAGAATGAAATGTTAAACCTAAATCTATAAAACTTTAAAAGAACGCATAAGTGAAAAGCTGTTGTGATCTTGGGTTAGGCAAAGATGTTTTAGGTAAGACATTAAAAGCACAATCCATAAAAGATTATGTTGGAATCTGTCAAAATTTAAAACTTCTGGGCTGGGCGCCGTGGCTCACGCCTATAATCCCAGCACTTTAGGAGGCCGAGGTGGGCGGATCACGAGGTCAGGAGATCAAGACCATCCTGGTGAACACTGTGAAACCCCGTCTCTACTAAAAAATACAAAAAATTAGCCGGGAGTGGTGGCGGGCGCCTGTGGTCCCAGCTACTCAGGAGGGTGAGGCAGGAGAATGGCATGAACCTGGGAGGTGGAGCTTGCAGTGAGCCCAGATCGCGTCACTGCATCCAGCCTGGGCGAAAGAGCGAGACTCTGTCTCAAAAACAAAAACAAAAACAAAACTTCTGGTCTTTGAAAGTCTTTTAGGAGAGTGAAAAGGCAAGCCACATGCTGGGAAAAAATACTTGTGATCATAATATCTGATAAAAGATATGTATCTAGAGAGTGGGACATCCAGCTTCAGAACGGGAACCCCTGTTGCCCCAGCGACAAAAAAGAGAATTAAATATGGGTGATGCTGAGAAAGGCAAGATTTTTGTTCAGAAGTGTGCCCAGTGCCACACCGTGGAAAAGAGAGGCCAGCACAAGACTGGGCCTAATCTGGTCTCTTCGGGCGGAAGACAGGTCAGGCTGTTGTATTCTCTTACACAGACGCCAGTAAGAACAAAGGCATCACATGGGGACAGGATACCCTGATGGAGTATTTGGAGACTCCCAAGAAGTACATCCCTGGAACAAAAGTGATCTTTGCCGACATTAAGAAGAAGACAGAAAAGGCAGACTTGATAGCTTATCTCAAAAAAGCTGTGGACTATACTTTAATAGATCTCATACACCAGAATTCAGATCATGAATGACTGACAGAATATTTTGTTGGGCAGTCCTGATTTAAAACTAAGACTGTCTTGTGGTTAAATGAATATGTTCAGTTTTTGAATTTTAGTAGTAATTCCAATTCAGTAAATGCTATCACTGTTTACCCCTTCTAAAGATACGATTAGACTTCGTTAGTAGTGTTCAGCTTTTCACAAAGATGATGAGTGCCATCTTAAAACTTACTGGAGACTGGTTTTATATTTAGATTTATATAACTGGTTATGTAAATATATTTAAATACTGGGGAAATTCCCTCACTGTCTCAGAACCAAGCAAGATTCACCTGTGTTTTGTGTTCATTTGCCTCTTAAAGGCAAGGGTTGAAGATACATAAGGGAGCAATGTCTACTTTATATTTTTGGCCTTAACTATGCCAATCTAATTAGAATTCTCTGTATTTAAAATGGTTCTTTTCACTTATTGAAAGGCATTTTGGTGTGATTTATGTGTAATACCATAGATTATTTAACACTTCTCACATTTTATAGATGCCCTATAAGGTCACATGCTTTTAAAATAGCAAGTTAAACTTCACTCTTTAATTTTTTACAATCTAAGTCAAACTAAGTTATAATTTAGGATTGTCGGGGGATTTTTGTTTGTTTTTGTTTTTGTTTTTGAGACAGAGTTTTGCTCGTTGCCCAGGCTGGAGTGCAATGGCACAACCTCGGCTCACCGCAACCTCCACCTCCCAGATTCAAACTATTCTCCTGCCTCAGACTCCTGAGTAGCTGGAATTACAGGCATATGCCACCACGCCAAGCTAATTTTGTATTTTTAGTAGAGATGGGGTTTCTCCAGGTTGGTCAGGCTGGTCTTGAATTCCCGACCTCAGGTGATCCACCCACCTCGGCCTCCCAAAGTGCTGGGATTACAGGCATGAGCCACCACACCCAGCCAGTATTGTCTTTAAACAGCCATTCAGAAACATAGAACTGTAGAACTGCTGTGTATTTGTGATTGAGAATGGTGCTTTTGCCAACTTAAAAGGATTAAAGTAGAGGAGATATACACAAATTTTAAAATTATGTGTGGTCATAAGCTTAAGATAATTAAAAAGAAAACCACAGATAAAAAAAAAAGGATACGTATCTAGAACAAAGACCTTTCAAAACTCAATATAAAGAAAAGAAAGAACACAATTTTTCAAATGGGCAAAAGATTTGAACAGATGTTTCAGTAAAGAAGATATACAAATGGCAAATAAACACATGCAAAGATGCTTAACATTATCAGTCATCAGAAAATGCAAGTTAAGGCCACATATGTATTAGAATATCTAAATGTGAAGGGCTGACCACATCAAATGTTCACAAAAATGTGGAACAAGTGGAACTCTCACACACTGATGGTGGACATGTATAATGGTAGAACCAGTTTGAAAAACAGTTTGGTACTTTCTAAAATAAAAAACAAAAAAAAATACACTTGATATATGATCCAGCCATTCTACTCCTAGATATTTGCACAAAAGAAATAAAAACATCTGTTAATACAAAAATGTATATGTGAATGCTCATAGACATTTTATTTATAATAACCAAAAATTGGAAAAACGCCAAATGTCATCAACAGGTGAATGGATAAACATTTGGTATATCCATATAGTGGAATACTACACAGCAATGAAAAGGAATTGGTTATTGATGCATACTAAGATGAATCACAAAATAATTATGCTGGATGAAAGAATAAGACAAAAAAGAGTATGTATGGTATGATTTTAATTATTAAAAAATTCTGGAAAATGCAAACTAGTATTTAGTGATGAGAAGCAGATGAACAGTTGCCAGGAGATGGAGTGAGGAGGGGAAGGGGTGAGGAGTGATTACAAAGGGGCACTAGGGGGTGACAATGCATATGTTTATTATCTGGATTGTGGTGTTTAAATATGTCAAAACTTGTCAAATTGTACATCTTAGATGTGTTATTTTTGTATGTCAATTATACCTCAATAAAATCATCTTTTTAAAAAGGAACGCAGGCCAGGTGCTGTGGCTCACGCCTGTAATCCCAGCACTTCGGGAGGCCGAGGCAAGCGGATCACGAGGTCAGGAGCTCAAGACCAGCCTGGCCAAGATGGTGAAACCCCATCTCTACTAAAAATACAAAAATTAGCCAGGTGTGGTGGCAGGTGCCTGTAATCCCAGCTACTCAGGAGGCTGAGGCAGAGACTTGCTTGAACCTGGGAGGCAGAGGTTGCAGTGAGCCGAGACTGCACCACTGCACTCCTGCCTGGGCAACACAGCGAGGCTCCGTCTCAAAAAAAAAAAAAAAAAGGAATCCAGGGGAAAAGCAGGGCCTTTCTTCCCTTGTGTGTTCCCTGCCCTCTCCTCATCTTTCACAGAGCCCATCTGCTTCTGAAAAGTAGGGGCTATGCTTTCTTCCCCCACAAGCCATTCACTTATAAAGAGCAGTCTTGTGGGGGATGAGATTGGCTGGGTGAAAGGAAGAAGACTGGCAAAAGAGTCATCATCAAAGTCAAGGCAATTCTTTTTTTTTTTTTTTTTTTTGAGACAGGGTCTTGTTCTGTCACCCAGACTGGAGTGTAGTGGTTCACTCCGGGCTCCAGCAATCCTCCCACCTCAGTCTCCTGAATAGTTGGGACCACAGGCACATGCCACCACACTCAGCTAATTTTATGTGTGCGTGTGTGGAGAGAGACAGGGGTCTCGCTATGTTGCCTAGGCTGGTCTTAAACTCCTGGGCTCAAGCAATCTTCCTGCCTCAGCCTCTCAAAGTGCTGAGATTACAGGCATGAGCCACCACACCTGGCCAAGGCAATTCCTTAACAGTCATTGTTCCAATGTGACCAAGTGCCCAAAGAAACAGGAAGGGACTACATGATTATAATGCAGACAGTAAGTCTCTGTAATCAGACAGACCTGGGTATAAATTCTGGCTCCATGACTTAGCAATTTTTTGATTCCTAACCTCTTTAAACCTCTGTTTCATCTGCAAAATGGGATCATATGCCACACAAAGGATGCCAGGAGATTAAGTGAGGTTCTATTTACATAGAGATTAAGTGAGGTTCTATCTACATCAGCCAGGCACAGAGTAAAGGCTTCCTCTACCTGGGAGACAGCATCTAGATGGGGAAGAGCACAGAATCCAAAAAAGAAAATTCTGAGTTCTAGTCCTAACTCTGCTGCCAATCGCTTATATGGCCTTGCCACCAGTCTGTATAAGCCCTTCAGCACTGGGGATGGAGAGAGGAGAACAGTGTTAAGAACACATTCATTCTCCATTCCACTAGCTTCTCCGAGCCCCGACTGAGGATTCAGTAAAGTCTGGCCCAGGGGCCAAAGGCAGCCCACTACCTGTTTGTGCACAGTCCACAAGTTAAAGCTGGTTTTAACATTATTAAATGGTTGAAAATATCAAAAGAGAATAATATTTTGTGCTGTGAAAATTATATGAAATTCAAATGTCATCATCCATAAATTAAGTTTTATTGAAACACAAGCCAGGCGTGGTGGCTCATGCCTGTAATCTCAGCACTTTGGGAGGCAGAGATGGGCAGATCATCTGAGGTCAGGAGTTCGAGACCAACCTGGCCAACATGGTGAAACCCCGTCTCTACTAAAAATACAAAAATTAGCCAGGTGTGGTGGTGGGCACCTGTAATCCTAGCTACTCGGGAGGCTGAGGCAGGAGAATCATTTGAACCCAGGAGACGGAGGTTGCAGTGAGCCGAGATCACACCACTGCACTCCAGCCTGGATGACAAGAGCGAGACTCCATCTCAGAAAAAAAGAAAGCCCTACCCATTTGTTTATGTATTGCCTATGGCTGCTTTCCCGATATAAAGTCAGAATAGAGTTGTTGCAACTAAGACCATATGACCTGCAAAGGATGAATTACTTAATATCTGGCCCTTTAACAGAAAAAGTCTGCAGACTCCTGGGTTAGATCATCAGAAGAAACATACTTGTCTCTTCTCTTAGCTGCCCACAGAAAAGTATTCAGTGTGTTAAGATTAAATGTTATGTCCTTAACTTTTATAGGGGTTCATAAGAAACATCCATTTGATTGGAATTTCTGTGTCTTTTGCAAAGTTTCCTTGAATTTTATGCCAGGAAATAAGATGGTCTTCAATTGACCTTATCTGCATTTTACTATCCCACTATATAACTGGCATATTGTAAGTAGCATACAGACTAATTTTAGATTATTTTAGTGTATTAACAGACAAGAATTCTTAATTTTAATGATAAGTACTTATCTGTGTCATTATCCTCTATTTGTGGTTAGTGATGGTGGTTTTCCATTTACAAAAATATCAAGTTTTTAAGATTTTTTAATTAAATGAAATAATTGTATTGATTTTTAAAAATGTCAAGTAAATAACAATTTTGCTAGAACCACAGGAAAGGCAGAAATGTTAGAGTTGTTCAAGAATGGCAGAAGTTTAGGAATAACATATTGGACAATAGGAACATGTTTTCTTTTACCATGGTTGCTGGGAAGCTCAGGATTAAAGGCAGTGGCATTTTACAATAGTACCCAGAGTTCTGTAATTTCTCTCACTGGACTTCTTTGCAGCTGCCTTTAATAGAGCACTGACCACATCTTGTGGTTTCTGTTGGCTCATGTGACTATCCGCCAAAGCAAACAGGAGCCAGACTCACCAGGCCAGAACTTGGGAGACCCATTGGGTTGACCTGTTCCATTTCTTCTCTGCCTGTTCCTCTTGAACCCACCAACATCTGGCTCTCACTTCTTTCCAAAAACTATTCCCACAAAGGTCATTAATTACCTCATAGGGCCAAATACAATGGCTTCCTTCCAGTTCTCAATCCATGGGGCCTCTGCTCAGCACTTGACTATGTTTATATATGGGTTATTACACAGCTCATTTATAAATTATTACATAGGCTACTATAGTAAGCTAGTGATATCCCCATCCACTCAAGTGCTCAAGCCAAAAGTTGCTACCTCCTTCCTCTGCCCCCACCCTTCCTGCCAAGCTCTTGACCAGCTCCGTCCTTCCTTCCACTGATATATTTCTCAGCCTTCTCTGCCCCTCTTAGGGCTTTATGGCCCTCGAGACCTTTCCGTTGCTTCCCTGGGTGTGACATTCATGTCCCTGTCAACGTGGGGACATGCACCCACACCAGTCAACATGGTTAACTTTCTAAACCATGAGCGGACAGGTGAAGGTCAAACTAAAATGGGCCAAGTCCAGCCCCACCCCCACCACCTGTTTTTATAAGTGGTTATGTTTAGCATGGTTATGTAAGTACCTACATGTATCCTCAATTTTCCTCTTTGTACACAAAGCCTAAAATCTTTACTGTCTGGTCCTGTCCAGCAAAAGCTTGCCGACTCTGTTATGAACCCAGAACTGGCTGCTGTCCTCCTTCTCCTTGCATACCCCAGACTTCCCTACACATTAGCATCCCTTGAAGGGACTGAGGAAATGCAGATTTCTGGGCCCCAACAGCTAGAGATTCTGATTCAGTGGATCTGGGGTGAAGCCTGCAATGTTCCCACACCCCAGATGGTTCTAATGTAGGTGGCCCAAGGTCCACACTTTGTGAAATTCTGCTGTAATCGCAGAGCCAGCCTGAAGTCCCTGAAACATTATGGGTACTGGCCAGTGAGGGTCAGTGCTCTGTGCTCCCAGTTCTATCTGCCTGGAAAGCCTTGGAAAACGCCTTTCTCCTCTGAAAAGTCATGTCCTCTTCCCAGACCTCCCACTCCCATACCAGACAAGCATTGTCACCTTCTCCTCTCCTGCTCCATAAAGCACCTGTCCCACTACAACCCTGATGATGTGCTTGTGTGTCTGTCTCAGTAGCCAGACTGGGAGCTCTTCCAAGATGACATCATTTCACTGCCCCCAGCCCTTGCATAGAAGGCCTTAGATCAATATTTGGTGAATCAATGAATGAACAAATGGACTTGCTCCAAATTGCTGCATAAAGCAATGCAAACTCAGGACTGAGTCCAAACACTGGGATCCCCTGTTGGGTAACCTCCAGGCTGAGCCATCAGTTGCTGAAGCACAGTGGTTCAGAGCAGAGCTGGCCTGGGTGTGAATCCAGCTCTGTACTTTGCTAGCTCTGTGACCTTGGGCAGCTTATACAAGCCTGATTACATCACCTCTAAAGTGAGAAAGACGACGCTAATAGCACTTACCTCACAGAGTTGCTCTGAGGTTTAAATGAAGTAATCCATGGAAAGCTCTTCAGCACATAGGAAGCATTTAATACATGTTAATTATGGTTTTATTCTGTCATATCTCTTTGTCCACGCCAGGCATTTGCCAAGGTGGAGGCTGACAGGAAGCCTCAGCCTTTCTATAGTGAGGGAACAGCAGGGACTACTCAGACTCAGGTCCCAGGGTCAGCCAACCCCATCTCTCTTGTCACTGGGATTCTACTGGAAATCGCCAGCCGTGGGAAGTCTTGCCAAGTGGCCTAGGACTCTGGAAATAGGCAGATCTTGGAGTTCAGCTACTAAAGCTCCTGCTCCCTCCTCCCAGCCCAACTCAAGAAACCTACCCCACAGCATCTTATTCTCTGGTCACCAGCCAGGAGGGTCAAGGTAGAGTTGTTTCAGGAGACAGATGACACCAAGGAGGCTGGAGGATGTGGCAAGGGCTGGGCTACACGGAGGATGCTGGCAGCAGTGAGTAGCACCAATACTGAATGTTAATTGAGCCCTAATCAATAAGTACTCTCCTGGGGCAAATGTGACGAACCCCAGGAAGAGAGTTTGATGGAGATATAGCAGGAACCCCAGTGGACCACAGAGTGGACCTGCCACACGCAAAGAGCAACAGCGCCCGCATCCTTATGTGGCAAATCCAGGACAGGGGCTTCCAAAGCAGGAAGTCCTCTGGGGTTGTGGAGATAAGATTACAGGCCCATCTGCAACAGCTGAGGTGATGGGGTCACTGTCTCAGAGCCCATGGGACTACAGAATCACAAAGAAGAGTAATGTTTGGTCTAATATGCTTTTTCTCTTTTCTTCTCTTTTTCTTTAAGACAGAGTTTCATTCTTGCCCAGGCTGGATGGAGTGCAGTGGCTGATCTCGGCTCACTGCAACCTCTCCCTCCCAGGTTCAAGTGATTCTCATGCCTCAGCCTCCTGAGTAGCTAGGATTACAGATGCCCGCCACCATGCCTGGCTAAATTTTTTTGTATTTTTAGTAGAGACGGGGTTTCACCATGTTGGCCAGGCTGGTCTCAAACTCCTGACCTCAGGCGATCTGCCCGCCTCGACCTCCCAAAGTGCTAGGATTATAGGCACGAGCCACCACGCCTGGCCAACTCTTTTTAAACCATTCCTCAATTGCACAAACCAAAAACCTAGGAATTGGCCTGACAACTGTCTCTCACTTAATCCCCCCAACCTGATCCTTCATCATAAAGCACCGCCATTTTTATCTCCTAAGGATCTCTGCCATCAAGCCATCCCCATTCCCGATCTTGCTTACCCTCTTCAATTTCTTTTTCTTTTTCCATTGCACATAATACTTTGCAATATATTTACTTATTTATTATACTTACTGTCTATCTCCCTTCTCACTAAAATGTAAGCTTATCCTGTTCACAAAAAACGTACCTGGCACGTAGTAGATGCTCAATAAAGATTCGAGGACTGATTCTCCATGACCACCTTCTCCCGTCTGAATGATGGCACTAGCCTCCTGTCTGGCCTACTGCTGCCTACTCTGGTTCATCTTCAATCCATTGCCCAGCACGGTGCTTTCTCAAAATGCAAATCTGGTCATGTGTCAGCTTTGTGCCACCCATCCCTGCACTCACAGACATCAGACACATCAATGGCTTTCCACAGATTCAGGGTAAAGCCTAATCCCCCTAATGTGGCCCACAAGGTCCTCCTTGACCTTCTCCTGCCCTCCTCTCTGGCTTCTGGTGCTCCCCACCTCCTCACTCTCTCTGCCCCAGACCCACTGGCATCCTTTTGTCACGGTCACTCCCACCAAACTGCCTGAGCCCATGAAGTTCCTGTGCAGTTTCCTGTGCATGGGTGGCTCTTCCCTGCCTTCGGATTCCAGCTCCAGCAGCCTTCCCTGACATGGCTCTCCAACCTCATTAGGTCAACTCTTCCCATCCCAGGATCTCAGATGTCATTTGTGACTTCTCCATAGAGCTCGTCACGGTTGCATCTTTAGACTGGTACATGGGCTGTTTGGAAGCGTCTTGATTCCTGACCACACTGAGAGCTCCATGAAGGCAGGACTGTCTTCGTTGCTCACTATTTTAGCCCCAGTTCCTAGCGGTGTGCCAGGTACGTAACAGGCACTCAATAAACGTGTTGATTAAATGAAATAAGTGAGGAAACCCAGGCCCGAAGAGCCCAGCTGACTTGCTCACCGTGACACAGCTTGGAGGTGGCCACTGCAACACAGAGTTAAGGGTGCTGCCAGAATTCATGCCACTTCTCTTTGGCAAGGCAGAGACAAGGGTCCCCCAGCCAGTGGGGAGCCCTCGCTGGCCAGTACAACCAGACAGGGGGATGGAACCTGGGCCTGCCTTGGGCCTTCTCTGGGAAAACAGCTCCAAGCCGGGAAGACAGAAGGTTGATATTCCACGCTAAATTCCCCTCGTGGCCATTATAATTCACATCCTGCATATTGAAGGCTCTGAAAAGTCCCCAGGTCAAAAACAAACTTTCACAGTAATAAACAGAAGATTTCCTTTTCCCAGAGGGAAACGTTTCTGCACAAACAGAAGCAGGTCTCCCTGAAGGTCAGCTCCAGGCACAACCAAGCGGACACTCATTTTTCCTAAGAACATTTATCAAAGACCTACTCAGTGCTAGACATTGCAAAGCACAAGGGAAGCTGCAGAGACGAGGATGGGCAAGGCCTCACCCTCAGAGGGTTGCATATAAAAGGCACTGTTCCCCCGGGAACATCCCAGGAGGGAAAATGCCAAACGTGAAACCAAGGAAACAAGGAAACAACCATCTAGCCACGGAGGGACCTCACAGTGAGTGCAATGACAAGGAGATGCAGACTGTGGCTGTTTGGGCTGGGCTCTCTGAGGACGTGACTACACGGCTGACAGCTTGTGGCAATGGGGCCGGTGTGACCAGAAGGCCAGGGTCTGATGGTCCAAGCTCCTAGCAAGCCCACCATTCTGTTGTGAATCTGCTCAAGAAAAACTCGAGTCCCCTCCGACACACTTCCACGTGCCTCTCGGCAACCATCCCTGTAGAGAAACCGCAGGTGTGCCAGGTGATGACCTAGGGACGGTGACATGGGGACTCCTTGTTGTAAAATGTCAAGCACTTTGGTCCTGAATGGCAAAGCACACACAGAAAACACTGTCCCCCTTCCTCGGCCTAATCTCAAAAGCCAAGCAAGATCCATGTCTAAACTCTCATTGAACGCGCTAAAATGTTTCTGAAGAGCACAGGAATTACTTAAATGAAAAATAATTGTTGAGGAGCCATTATTATTATTCAAGATGTGTCAAATGACATTGAAGTGTTCTATTTAATGTGTGGTCATTACTATCATCTTTTAAAGAATATGAAAATAAGCGTTCGTCTGATTACCTGAATGCCCACACCTATTTTCCTCCTAATGTCTTACGACCATCCACCTGGAATTCTCCAACCTTGGGAGCTTTCAAGAACACAGCCCTCACAGCTGAGGCAGGGGAGGCCATCAGCACGCAGGTCCTGGATGGGTCTGAGGCTGCTGAAATATCTAAGTTCCTGCAGTGATTTCAGAGCATGCTGTTCAAATGGAGGTGCTTTCTTAGCAAGCAATCTCTCTATTTCTTGTGGGAAGATGAGGAGAAAATCGGCTGTTGGGTCCGGGAGCCCAGCTGGCAGCTCACCCAGATTGACCCCCGCCACTGGAGCATGGAGCATTTCCCAACAGGGAAAGGACTGCGGGGCGCCGAGGGCCCCGAGCCGCAGAAACGTGAGGCTTGCCTGACCCCTTGTGGTGTGAGGCTCTCAAAGCCCGCTCCTTGCTGTCCAGAGAGAAGGGCCAAAGACTGGGTTCATTGTGACTGTGAGTGCTTGTCGTGGATTGAATGACACCCCTCAAAAGGTATGTTCCCCCAATGTGACCTTATCTGGAAAAAGGGCCTTTGCAGATGTAATTAAGGATCGTAAAATGAGAGCATCCTGGATTACCCAGGTGGGCCCTAAATCCAATGACAATTGCCCCTTATAATCCACAGAAAAAGAAAAGCCACAGACATACAGAGCAGAAGTCCACATGAAGACAGGCAGAAAAGGGAGTTATACAGCTACAAGCCAAGGAGTGCCAAGGCCCCGGCAGCCAAAAGAGGCTGGGAGACAAGACGTGTCTGCTGTTTGAAGGCACTAGGTTTGGGGTCATTTGTTATGGCGTGCTAGGAAACTTCAATATGGGATCAAGGGATATGAGGACTCAAAGCCAGGGGCTTCCAAAGCCTGGTCTGTGGAGACAGTGCATCAGAACCACCTGGTGCACTTGATTCCTTGATTCTGATTCAGAGTCCCTACATTGGGGCTCTGGAATCGTACATTTTACGAGCTAGCCCTAGTCAATTTTTCTGCACACCCAGTTCTGGGAGCTGCTGCTCCATCCAACTCAGGGATAACCTTTGTAGCAGTTATTAGTGCTGTTCACCAAATAGCTCTATCTCTTTACCTTCTAAGCACAGGATACGATTGTGCTTCCTGCCCTGCTGTGGGCAGATGGGGTCAAGGGACTAGTTTTGACCAATGGGTTGTGGGAGAAGTGCTGTGTGTTAAACACGAGCTGAACTGTAATTGTCAGTGCAAGACCCCCCACCCCAGAGCTCTCTTCGCTGCAGTATTTGGGATGGTGGCTGCTCTACTAGCCTGGACCCCTGAGGGACTGAGTAGAATCCGCCTACCCACCTGTGATGCACACGCACCCGGGGCTTTTAAAAGCCTCTGAAATGCCAGGTCGGTTGTTACTGCAGCATAACCTAGTCTATCCTGACTGATTGAAATATGGGAATGTTTTGTTTCAACTTCAAGTCACCCGCTAGAACCTAACTTGGATACAGACACATTTTTTAAGCTTTGCAAACAATTTGGTTAACGAGATTCAGGCTCATCAGAGCAGCCACTTTTCATATTATGGGGGACACTGAATTGAACAAAATCAGTATTAACACCCAAGCAACTCCAGAGCTTGTTTTTCTTGCTATTTTATTAATTCGCTAAAACTAATCATTTTCTAACTAATAGCAGACTTTACTGTGCATACAAATTACCTCGAGATCTTGTTAAAATGCACAGTGTTACAATTCAGAAGGTCTAGGATGAGGTTCTGCCTTAGTCAGTTTGGGCTACTAAAACAGATACCACAGACTGTGTGGCTGAAACAACACTTATTTCTAATGGTTCTGGAAGCTGGGAAGCCCAAGATCAAGGTGCTAGCAGATTCCGTATCTGGGGAGGGCCTGCTTCCTGGCTTGTAGGCAGCCACCCTCTTGCTGTATCCTCATGTGGCAGAGAACAGAGATCCTCTCTCTCATGTCTCCTCTTATAAGGGAACTAATCCCATTCTGAGGATCCCACCCTCATGACCTAATCACCTCCCAAAGACCCCAACTTCAAACACCATCACATTGGGGATTCAGGCTTCAACACAGAAATCCTGGCTGGAGGCGGGGGGCGGGGCACAAACTTTCAGTCCACAGCAGACTCATTCTATAGCTCTAACCAATTCTGGGGTGATGCCAGTTCTGCTGGTCTGTGGACCACACTTTGAATAGCAAGATTTTAGATAATGCTTTTCTACAAAATAAATTATTGAACTAATGGGTAAGTTAATTTCATAACATCCATAATTATAATAAACTACATCTGTAAAGCCATCGCTAGTTTCACATGTATTCAACTTAAGCCTCATAATGGCCCTGTCTGTGAGTGAAAGCAAGCAGATTTTTTTTTTTAATTTTATTTTTTGAGATGGAGTCTCATTCTGTCACCCAGGCTGGAATGCAGTGGTGTGATCTCGGTTCACAACTGCCTCCACCTCCCGGGTTCAAGCGATTCTCCTGCTTCTGAGTAGCTGGGACTACAGGTGCCTGCCACCACACCTGGCTAATTTTTGTGTTTTAGGGGTTTTTTGGGGTTTTTGTTTGTTTGAGACACAGTCTCACTCTGTCACTGGGCTGGAGAGCAGTGGTGTGATCTCGGCTCATTGCAACCTCTGCCTCCCAGATTCAAGCGATTCTCCTGTCTCAGCCTCTTGAGTAGTTGGGACTACTGGTGTGTGCCACCATGCCCAGCTAATTTTTTTGTGTTTTTAGTAGAGACGGGGTTTCGCCATGTTGGCCAGGCTGGTCTCGAACTCCTGACCTCAAGTGATCCACCTGCCTTGGCCTCTCAAATTGCTGGGATTACAGGCGTGAGACACCGTGCCTAGCTGAAAGCAAGCATATATTCTTATCCCTACTATGCAGATGATAAAAATAAAAGCTGAGAGAGCTTGAGACACCCTGAGGGTCACCTTGTTAGGAAATGTCAAGGATTAGACTAGAACACAAATCTTGTCTATGCTCTACCACTGCCTAATAACAGTCCCCAAAATTTCATCAGTGTTTGAATGCCCAGCAAGATTCTAAACATGGCGTGTGTGTGTGTCTCATTGGAAACCACCTCAAATCCAAATGCTGTGGTCACTTTCAACCTAGCCTCTCAGTAGCACCCTGCACTTTGGCTTTGGCATGGCCTCCTACGTGGAGGAAACATTGCCACCTAGTGGACTTCCAGAGCATCAACTCTTAGGACGCTCAGTCTGGGTTACATCTTGGGTTACATCTTTCCAACTTTGGCCTTCATAGCTCTGGTTCTTCCAGTCAACAAAAATGCTAGACTTTACATAAGAGATGCAGATGTAGCATTGTCATGGCCTTTGCCTCTAGGCGCTCTTGAGGCAGGTGCAGAGACAAGATTTTTTACACGAAATAATTAGTTCCTTGTTCAAATTTCATGATCAGAGGACATGGTTAAGTTTTAACCCTTAGTAGTTGTGTGATCTTGGGCAAGGCGCGTGACCTCTTTCATCCTCCATTTCTTCATCTACGAAGAGAAGATACAATAGTCTTGCCTCACTGGGTCACTGGGATGAAGACGAGAGATTCGTATTAAAAACCAGCAGGGCCTGGGAATGGAGATGTTACGGGGAATGGAGGTCATGATTTCTAGATGGCACCAAGATTTTGAGCCTGGTTGACAGGAACAATGATGATTCCATAGGGAGAGACAAGGTGGACAGCTATTTGAGGGAAAAGATGGCAAGTTTAGATTTACCTATGAGTCTGAAATGTCACTGGGACAGATGTGGGACAAATATCCAAAGCAGTTGGAAGCGGCTGTGGAATGAAGACCCAGGTTTGGAAAGGCAGGAGTGTACAGTGGTCAGGTGCATGGGTGTGGGGCCCAACAGCATGGGTTTCACTCTCAACTTCACTGCTTCCCAGCTGTGTGACCTCCAGCAAGTTGTTTAACCTCTCGGTGTCTCAGACTGGTCACCTATAAAATGCAAATAACAGGGCCGGGTGCGGTGGCTCATTCCTGTAACCCCAGCACTTCGGGAGGCTGAGGTGGGTAGATCACTTGAGGTCAGGAGTTCGAGACCAGCCTGGCCAACATGATGAAACCCTGTCTCTACTAAAAATACAAAAATTAGCCAGGTATAGAGGCACACACCTATAGTCCCAGCTACTCAGGAGGCTGAGGCTGGAGAATCACTTGAACCCAGGAGACGGAGGTTGCAGGGAGCGGAGATCATGCCATTGCACTCCAGGCTGAGTAACAGCAAGACTCTGTCTCAGAAAAAAAAAAAAAAGCAAATAACAATGGTTGCTGTCAGAATGACATGAGTTAGCATAGCTACATGAACTCTAATATCTATTAGGTACTTTCTAACTTTTGCCTGAGTCAGGCTTGAGTGCACAGGTTGGAGGGGAGGGGGTCAAGTTTATGAGTTGATTATGAACTGTTTATATATTCACTGGAATATAGGCTCCAGGAAGGCAGGAGCTTCTATGGTTTATTTCTATCTCCTGGTGCAGCACAGATGCTTAATAAGTAGTCATTGAATAAATGAGTGAATGAATGAATGACGTAATTGACACAGGCCTGGTGAACAGTGGAGTCAGGAGAGGCTGAAAGGGAAACCAGTAGACTGGGCCTTGGATGTGACCCAGAGGTAGGGGCTGAAGGCCACTCTCAAACCGTGCTCTTTTTATAAGTGTGAGATGGAAAGGACTAGGTTACTGGTTCTCAACCCAGGCAATGTCTGGAGAGAGACATCTCTGGTTTTCACAATTGGTGGGTATAGGGAAAGTAATCCTGGCGTCTAGCAGATGGGGGACATGGTTGTTGTTAAATATCCTACAATGCCCAGGACACCCCCCAAAACAGAAAATGATCTATCCACAAATATCAACAGTGCTGAGCCTTAGGTGTCCAAAAGATCATTCTTTTGTAACTTTTTAAACTGTTACATAATAGTTGTGCAAATTTTGGAAGTACATGTGATATTCTGATACATGTACACAAGGTAATGGTCAAATCAAAGCAATTGGGCTATTACCTAAACATTCATCTTTTTTGTGTTAGGGACATTGCAGTTCTTCTAGCCATTTTGAAAACACAATAAATTATTGTTAACTATAATTTCCCTACTGTACTATGGAATACTAGGTCTTATTTTTATGATCTAACTGTATTTCCAAAGGATGATTCTAATCCCTGCTGTGTTTCTTAATAGTTATGTGGCCTTATCAGCCAAGTCCTTGATTTCTCTGAGTTTGTTTCCTTATCTGTAAAATGGGAACATGAGTACCAGCACTATTCATATTGTGGATACGTGGTGAAGAACAGAATACTGTGTTCATGGCACCTGCCACATGGTGAGTCCATGTTCAATCCTACTATTACTCTAGTTATTGCTCTCATGCTAAGATGCATAACAAAATAAAGCCTCATCTTCTGGGACTATGGATTCTACTATGGAGCTTGACAGTGTCACTCTGAAGAGATCAAATGCACTCACTTTTAGCTCCCACCGTCTTACACACAAAAGCAATTCTGCTAATAGTGGTCTTGCACCTCCTTTCATCTATCCTGAGGACATGGACATTGGTGTAGTGTTGAGAATGACCCTGGACTTGCCACTAGCACTAAAACAGGCTGAGGCTGCTCTACTTATAATCAGTTCATAATCAACTCATAAACTTGACCCCTCCCCTCCACCCATGCACTCAGGCCTGACCCAGGCAAAAGTTACAGGGCTGAGTCTTCCATCAACTACACACCATGCAGTTCCCAAGAAAGTGCACACTTATGGGGATTACGGTGAGGAAGAAAGCAGTCACCATCCTTGCTGGACCTCCATCACTCCACTAGCAGAATTTAAGTAGCCGTTATGCCCCAGGCCTCCCCTGGTCACGTCTTCCCCTTCCCCACACACCATAGGAGTGCTACCAATTTTAACCTAAACCCATCTGGGTGAAGATGCTTGGGGAGAGGGAAATTGGAGTGAGAGGCAGCACACGTTGTGATGGGCTTGAACAGGTTCTAGAAGAGGCATGACTTGAGTACTGCCAAACTTGGCCGAAGGCTTACAAAAGACCTGGCTTTGCAGCAAAGAAAACAAAAGTCTGGGTAAAAGTTTGTGAAGGCTGCATCTACTTAGACATTGCTGTTCGTGAGTGTGCAGATGGATGGCCTGGCATGCACATGTTGTGCACACTGAGCTTCCAGCTTCCCTGAACGCACCCACACAACACTCGCTAACACTCAGGGCTGAATCCCAGCTGTCAGCATGGCATCTCTACCCAACATGTGGCCTTTTTTCCTCTCTGGCCTGCTCCAGCCTCAGCTGAGAGATGATTCTGGCCTGATAACTGCAGCTTTGTTTTATGAAAACAGAGATGCAAGCATCAGTTCCTTCCTGTGCCCAGAGGTCTCAAGGAGTTTGGACAGGGGTATCATGGGGGCAGGGAACACAGGCAAAAAGAAAGAGCAGGGAGGAAATGAGGAACAGGTAAGAAATGCATTGCTGTTGAAAAAAAGAGCTCTCTTCAGTCAATAATAACAGCTGAGGTAGTCTGAGCACTTACTTTCTCTCAGGCACTGTGCTAAACACGTTTGTTACTCAGTCCTCAGACACTCCCGTGAGTTCAGTTTAAGAATTCCCATTCCACAAGAACATGGAAAGGGTGCTCCAACAATTATGTTGCTGCAGATCAGCTCATTCTCGATCTACCCAATAAACATGACCCTAGGGTAGAATGTAAAGTGATTTAAACGGAACACCTGCCTTACAGAAGATCCTTTCCACTCAGCGTTTGGGAGGGGAGAAGATTTTTTTATTCGATTTGGATGGCTAGTTATCACAATGACTGAGTAATGGGAAGGTGCCACTGGCATTTAGTGGAAGAAGTCCAGGATGCTAAAACATCCTATGCTGTAGAGAACGATGCTCTAGTCAAGAAACATGAGAACTGTATGCCCCTTGGCTCCCCTATCTCTATAGTGTGGACATCACCTGCCTTATCAGCTTATAATGAGGATTGAATGACTCACCATCTGGAAGGTACCAGTTCCCACAATTTAGTAGAAGCTGTCAGTGCCCCAACCATACCCTTTGGCTATGTACTGTTTCTGAGCAGGCTGGCCTGACCTCCACCAGCCAGCATCTGTATCTCCGTTTCCACAAGTTTTTCTGACCATGAAAGCACACCAGAACCTCCCATCACAAGACAAACTCAAGGCGGCCTCCCTCCACCAATGGCTGGTGGGAGTTGTGTATAAACACGCAGCTACCTCACTCTTTGGAGGGACAAAGCTGCGACTCATGTTCTGCACTGTTTACAGAGTTCCCCAGTAGGATTAAACTCCAGTTTCCTACAGTGGTAACCAGCTTCCTTTCTTTCTCTCTCAAGCTCACCACTCTCTATGGTGCTCTCTGGGACCATTTCCCAGTTAAACCATTTGCTTACAAATCCCCATCTCTGAGTTGCTCCTCGGGAAGCTGAATCTAAGACACACAGTGAACAGTGCACTGTGACCCCTTACTTCTGTGCCCTGGTTAGTTTGTATGTTTTTTTTCAACCTAGAGCGCCCATTATGTGTGTGTCTTCTTGTGCAGGTCTGCTCATTTTAATAACTGTGTACTGTGAGTTATGTTGATTCCTCTCTCTGGCTCGTTAGCAACATTATTGAAAATTGGGTAGGGAGGGCAGCCCAGGAAACCTCATAAACAGGAGGTGATTCTTGCCCAGACAATGCAGGCACTGCCATTTCTGCTTTGGGACTGAGAAACTCCCCCACCCCCAGCCCCCACCAGCCAAAAAGAAGAGTGGATCCTTGTGGTACAACAGCGAAAGGGACGTGCAGGTCCCAGGAAGCTCAGACAGCTATGTTTGGGGAGGCCTCTGTCTGACCTCACATAAGCAACAGAGCTGTACTGCCCAAATGGTCCCTCCTGAACACAGCAGGGCTAGAAGCTGGCTTGGGAGAACATCAGAAGAGGATGAGAGCCCTGCCCTTGAGAAAGGAACGAAAGCACTAACTAAACGGACAATCGAGCAACTGTGCAACCCAAAACCCACGATTCCCCATAGTTCACAATGAACAGCACAGCTGCATTTAGGGAGTGCTGGTTTCAATGCTGGTCCTTTGCCTTTTCTTCTTTTTTTTTTTTTTTTTTTTTTTTTTTGAGAAAGGGTATTGCTCTGTCACCCAGGCTGGAGTACAGTGGTGCAATCTCATCTCCCTGCAACCTCTGCCTGCCGGACTCAAGCGATCCTCCCACCTCAGACTCCTGGGTGGCTGGGACTACAGGCGCACACCACTGTGACCGACTAATTTTTTGTAGAGATGGGGTTTTGCTATGTTGCTCAGGCTGGTCTCAAACTCCTAGGCTCAAGCGATCCTCCTGCCTCGGCCTGCCAAACTGCTGCAATGGTCCTTTGCCTCTTGAATTTGTGCCTAATTTACTTTCATTCCCACCCCAGAGCTGTTTTATGTCTTCCAAGTTTATGCCCTTCATGGGGAAGTGAAGCCACATCCAAATGGTTGGGGAAACGTCCTGAAGAGCTGAATATCTGCCACCTCACCTGCGTGGCTCTCGTGCTCGCAACCAGGCTGCGGGACTCCAAAGCCACCCCTGGGAACCTCTGAGCCCTTGTTGCCTATGATGTGCGGTGGACACTTAAGGAAATTGCCAAGGGACAAATCTGGTCATCTCACATCGACCTGCTTTGCCATATAATCCATCGGCTCCAGGCCTGCCCTGCACTTACCCTCAACGAGTTCGTGACCAAGACACTTCAACTGCTAAAGTCTCACATTCTGCAAGTGCAAAGTAGGATTTTTTTTTTTTTTTTTTTTTTGAGATGGAGTTTTGCTCTTGTTGCCCAGGCTGGAGTGCAGTGGCATGATCACTGCTTACTGCAACCTCTGCCTCGCAGGCTCATGTGATTCTCCTACCTCAGCCTCCCAAGTAGTAGCTGGGATTAGAGGCGTGTGCCACCACACCCGGCTAATTTTGTATTTTTTTTTTTTTTTTTTTTTTTTTTTTTTTAGTAGAGACGGGGTTTCACCATGTTGGCCAGGCTGGTCTTGAACTCCTGACCTCACATGATCCGCCCACCTCAGCCTCCCAAAATAAGATTCTAATCATAACCACTCCTTAGCGTCATTTTGAGGATTAAATGAGATAATACACAGAAGGAGCAGACATGAGTTCCTGATGTGTAGAATCCAACTAATAAACATTAGCCAGGAATAAGTAATAGTTTCAGCAGCAATGGTCACAGCAGCAACAGAACGGGTAGGGGTAGTTAAGAGCTTGGGATCGGCTGCTTTCCTGTATCCTCTCTAGTAGCTGGCACAAACTCTGCACAAAGTGCACACTCAATAAATATTTGCATGAAAGCATTGAGTAAACCAAGCCAGGCTGAAGATGTTTAAAGCTACTATTTACTGTGTCCTTATCAGATACCAGGCCCCTGGGGTGAGCACATCATTTAGATTTCCTCATATGATCTCTTTAAACTACTCCCCTGCTTCTGCTTCTGTGGTTTCCTTCCATGGGGAGCGAGCTCAGCCTGCTGAGACACTCCCAGCTCTTCACCTCCGTACATCTTTAGTGGGAGAAGTATCTGAGTGGGGAATTGGGAGGAGAAACTGGGCATCATGGCCCTGCCTCTTCCCACCACCTCCTCCCCCCTTTGGGGGCTTTACTGTCTCACTCTATGAGCTTTACAGGGGCTGTGAAGATCCAGGGATGCTGGCGGCCAGGTAGGTCCATGAACTCTGGGGCTACGTGTCAGGGAATCCCCTGGCCTGTAGATGTAAGCTACGTGTTACTCAACCTGGCCTTTGTTGTAAGGAAGGTGATTTGGGGCCTCTATATGCTGGCTCTTTAATCTTATTCAACAATTGATTCAGACCCAGGTGGGGAAGGGTGGTACTATCTTTCGACTCCCTATAACATAATTCCAATACCAACTCCAGAGGTGAGTAACAGCATCCCTTATTTCCCCATGTAGTGGGTTAAATGACTTGCCCAAGGTCACACAAGTGAGCTACAGTTCAGACCTGGGTGTGTTTAACTCCAAAGAATGGCTCAGACCTGTGCTGTCCCCGTCCCTGGAATGTTGCTGTGCCCACAAATCACCAGCTGAAGCATGCATTGCCAGTCTCATGAAAAGAGGGCTATTTACCTAGGAGACCTAGACCTGAGCCTGCCGGATGTGCTTCCCGTTAGCCCTCGATGACAGTCATTCCAGCTGGCTCCCTTCATGGGCGGGGCCTTGCTGGAAGCTTTCCTCCCGCTCTCAGGGCTTTTGCCCATCTTTCTGTTTTCTTCTCTCCACTTGTTATTTGGCAAAAAATATCCCAAGCCCTGAATGACATGTAATTCCCAGAGCTTCTTCCCTGAGCATGCTCAAGTCTCTCCTGGTTGGCTCTTTTATTATTTCTTTCATTTATTTCTGGAAGCCCTCATGATGACATGGGTTTCAGACTCTACTTATTTCCCAAATGACTTGTTGGCATTGCTGTGTGGCACCGGGATCAGTAAGGGAATGCACCCTCACCTCTTCTCTATAAAATGCCTCCTTTGGTATCTTGGCAGATATTCTCACAAGCCCCCATCCACCGGGTGTCTGTAGAGGCAAGGAAGTTAGAGTCTGGAAGGGTCTCTATCTCCTCCTCCTTTTCCTCTCCCTCCTCCTGGTTATTCTTCTACTTCTCTCTCAAGTAACCACCTAGTTGTCTGCATTTGAAATACAGTACCTGGTTGTAAACTCCAGAGATGTGGAACTCAAGGGGACCCTGCTTTTCTAATATTATAGATGAGAAACTAAGGCACAGAGAGGTTAAGGGACTTGCCTGAGGTCACACAGCAAAATAGTCGGTGAACTAGACTGTCAGTTTCTTGACTCTCAGTCCAGTGCTCATCTCAGAATGCCATTTGGTTAAATTGGTCCACTGGGTTTATAGTGCTAAGAACCACATAGTTAAGTGAAGCAAGCACATCCATTCCCTACCTTACTGAAAGCCAGTTCTATCAGATCTGTTCTGTTAGAGTCTGACCGTGTGAACTCCCTCTCTGCCCTTCATTCACTTTTCTTACCATTGTGCAAAGCTAGTTCCCACCCTGGGAACTTGGCACTTGCTGTCCCCTTGAGGTGAACGCTCCTCTCAGATCTTCCAAAGTTCTCTCCAGATTGTTCAGGTCTCCACTCATGTGTCCCCATCTGACCTAAAACTGTCCCCTCCTCTATCATTCTCTGCCTCCTACCCTGATTTGAAATTTAGAGCACTTACCACTCTCTGAAATACTGTTTGTGCTTGTCCTCTTGTCTTGCCTGCCTCCCACACAGAAATGTAAATTCCATACAGGCAGGGACTTTGCTTTGCTCACCACTGTGTCCTCAGCACCTGGCACTTGGTAGATGATTGATAAGAATGAATTTGTTAGCTATTAAGATATTATGGATTAATAGTGGTTAGGACCAAAACATACCACAGAGGATAGGGTGACAGGCAACCCAGATGGCTGCCATGGGACCCAGGAGATTACACAACCTGAATCTAGACGTGGCAATGCTGTTCTGAGTGTACTGGATTTTCAACTTCACAAAACCAAACACTCTGCAGAGCACAGCACGTCTGGCTCCTGAGAGAGAAGAGTAGGGCAACATCTCCTCCAATTCAAGGTCAACAGGCTAAAATGCAGGAACCTGGCAGACCTCAGAGGAGCCCAGGCCTGATCAAGGTGCTCCTTCCTGCCTCCTGTTCTTACCAGATAACTGGTTCTCTCCGTGATGAGATGCACACTTCCTGGGATCCCATCCCCTCACAAGGATTCCACAACTTATCAGACCAAGTGGTTGCCCTTTTCTCCCACTCACCATCCGAGAATCACACGTTGTTGGCAATCCATCTTCCACCTACAAAAATAAGAAAGTAACTGACACCCTCAGGTATGGAACCCTGTTAACCCAGAAGTCAGCAAAGAAAATTGATTTGCCTTCTGATCATGGGATGTATGGGATATCAGTAAGCAAGGGGTATAGTTTCAGGTCTAGTGGTCTCCTTTTCTTAACCTCTAGCCTCACAAGCCACTAAAAGTCACAGAAATCCTTCCCCTGCCTCATTAACCCCTCAGTGAACTGAGGAGGCAGTCACCCCCCCACACTAAGGTAGCCATATGCTTTCCTGTCCTGCACTAGCACTGAGATACTCAGATGGTACCCAGACCTCATCCTGCCATTAGCCCAAGCCAGGAACAGCTCTGTCTGTGGCGAGAGTAGAAGGCAGTCAAGTGCTTGGGATACACTGTCTCTATTCTACAGTGTAACCTGAGAACCCCAAAATGCCATGAGGCAGCCCAATCCTGCCCATCCCTCAAAGATGGCTTCAGTATTCATGTTTTATCATGTTATATATTATTATAATTTTTTTAATTAATACGAAAGGAATTTCAACACAGGTCATCTGGATCCAGAGCTCCATGCTCTAAGTTTTTCAGACTATGAATTTTCCTCTTAATATAGCTTTCACTATATCCCTTAGTTTGCAGTTTGTACTACTTTCATTGCAATGATTTTCTAAACATTCTGTAACTTCAGCTTTGACTTAATTCTTGACCTAAGGGTTGTTTAAAAGAGAATTTTAAAATCTTCAAATGGTTTTGACGTTTGTTTATTCCTATGAGTCAGAATTCTCTGATTGCAAGGAAAATAATCCCAACTGACTTAAGTGAAAGATAGGAATTGTTATAAGGATATAAGGACCTTGTGTACTCCAAGAGCAAAAATGCATTGCGACTCTTAAAAGGGCATAAATCAGCGACTGGTAAGTCATCGGGAGCTTCTCTCTGATCTCTGCTCGCTCCTATGTATCTATTTCATTGTTTCTGGGTTTTTGTGTGTTTGTTTGTTTGAGACAGAGTCTAGCTCTGTCACCCAAGCCGCAGTGCAGTGGTGCAGTCTTGGCTCACTGCAACCTCCATCTCCCGGGTTCAAGCGATTATCCTGCCTCAGCCTCCCGAGTAGCTGGAACTACAGGTGCATGCCAACATGCCCGGCTAATTTTTGTATTTTCAGTAGAGACAGGGTTTCGCCATGTTGGCCAGGCTGGTCTTGAACTCCTGACCTTAGGTGATCCATGCACCTCAGCCTCCCAAAGTGCTGGGATTACAGATGTGAGCCACCATGCCTGGCCTATTTCATTGTTTCTATAGTGGTTTGGGGTTTTCTTTTGTTTTGTTTTTTGCCAACCAATTTCTTCTTTCTTGAATTCACATGGCAGATCACAATCGCTGATAGTTCTCAAATTTGTATATTGTAGGTCCAGCCACCTGAGAGATGATATTACTATCTCTGGGCCTCAATTCCAGATTTTCAGGGAAGGAGGTCTGGCCCATCTGGATCAGGTGTCCAATCTTAAGTCAATCAGTCAAGGCCAGGGAAGTGGGATAATATTGTACTAAGTTGTTGCTGAAAACCAAAATGTGGGAGAAGGAGTTATGGAAGAGAAGGGACAGGGATTCGTTATTGTGAACAGATTGGACACATGAAAATGTATCCATTACTGTTTAGTTTTTCTTATTTATGTCTGGGTTTATTACATTGTGGACAGAAGATGTAGTCTCTTGTATTTCAACCTTTAAGAATGTATAGAAATTTTCTCAATTATAGTTATGTTCTCATTTGCTTTTATAGAAAAAGAAATGTGGTAAAGTTTCCCACTACTGTTGTTCCTGTCAGTTTCTTAACATGTTAATACTATATTGTTTGGCACATGAAGTTTCAAGTTCAACAATATTGAACAATATTGTTCAATATTCAACAATATACTCAAGTTGAATGAATATACTCATTCAACTTGAGTATATTACAATTTTCTGGAATGCTTAGTGAAATCATAGCCTTCTCAGGGTTGCTAGAGACCATAAAGGTCACTTAGTTAATTCCTCCTTCAGAAGCTTCACTGCTGTCTAACAATCCCTCAAGTGGCCATCAGCCATGTTTGAGCTCTGCATTCCATTATTAGACTGCTCTGACAGCCAGGGAGTTCTTTCTCAAATTGAACTGGACTCTGCCTTTCTGTCACTCTGTCACTTCTAACCATTGGTATCCCAGCCCTAACACTGAGTATCCTCTCCCATATATCACCCCTTCACATTTCTCAGATCAATTTCCAGAAACACAAAACCAGAGCCCCTCTTTCTGAATGCCTTTTCTGATAGCTTTGAATATACTAAACATTTCACAAACTTCAAAATGCCAGTTGGGAAAGAAATACCTTAATCCCAAAAGTCTTCTTGTTTCTGCCCCTCGTTTTTTAAGGGATCCTTGAAAAAGTTAGTGATGGGGGATTTTGCCTCAGTTTCTCTCAACTTCATCAGAGGGTCTAGAAACAAGTTTGCAAACAACAATTCTGATGAGGCAGGAGGAAAGAGAGGGAGGGAAGAATGATGTTTATGTGTAGGAGGATGCCTTCAGAGCCCTGGTGGGGTGGACTCTATGCTGGGAAACAGCCATTTGGTAAGAGCATTGATCATCGGTTGAAAATTGCTTGTGTCTTGTCCATGGGTGAAGCTTTTGGAGGCAAAAGGAGATGTCATAGGGAGAACTGCTGCTGCCCAAGCTGCCACTGTCAGGGGTGAACATTCGTTTTGCTTGTGTGTGCCTGTCTCCCCCAACTAGGATGTAAGCTCCTATGTCAGGAGCTTTTCTTCCCCTGTCTTGCTCACTTCTGCATCCTCGAGGCCTAGAACAGTGCCTGACACATAGTAGGTACTCCATAAATATCAGTTGAATGAATAAATCAATTCATGCAGCTCAGCTTTCTTAATTTAAGTATCACCCTCCCCTTTAGTTAACAAGTCATCTGGTTGTTTCTCTTCTCTTTAATGCATGAGAGAGAGTCCACTTCAACTATCCATGCCCTCTGGATTCTTATTTGAGCCATACTGTCGGACTTTGTCAGCAGCTTCCCAGAGGGAGGGCACTATCTATAGGAGAAAAAAATGGAAACAGAATTAAAGACTTTTTGAGCGTCCTTGGTTCTACCCTCGAAAATGTAAGGCTCCCTAGTCCCTGGAATTCCCATGTTACTAACTTCTTCGGGTAAAGACACTTGCATTAGTTTTTTTAGGGCTGCCGTAACAAATTACCACAACTTGGTGGCTTAAAATAACAGAAGATATCTTCCTACTGCCCTGGAAACCAAAAGTATGAAGTCAAGGTGTCAGTAGGGCCATGATCCCTCCAGAGACTCTAGGGGAGAATCCAACTTCTGGTGGCTGTCAGCACTCCTTGGCTTGTAGTCACATCACTGTATTGCTTGAAGGCCAGCATCTTCAAATTTCTCTCAGCTCTGTCTTCAGATCACCTTTTTCCTCTCACATGTATTCCAGTCTCCCTCTGCTTCCCTCTTATAAGGATACACATGATTACATTGAAGGTTCATCCAGATAATCCAGGATAACCTCCCCGTCTCAAGATCCTTAATGCTCATCACATCTGCAAAGACCCCTTTTCTTTATGAGATAACATTTACAGGTTTTAGAAATCAGGACCTGATGTCTTTGGGACCCCTTATTCAGCCCACTACAACACTGAAGGCCACCAGTTAAATATCTGTCCATTCAACAGAGCTCCACTGGGTATCTATTCTATGCCAGGCACTGAGCTGGTCTCTGGAGACACATAGTGGAAACAAGAGTGATGTGTGTCCTCCCCGAGCCCACACTCTAGTGAAAGATACACACAGCAGGCAAGCCATAGATCCCCAGTGCTCATCAGCCAGTCACCTAGCAAGGTCTTCCCTGAATAAAACCCAGGGCAGATAAATGTGGACATTTTCAGAGGACCAATGCCTTAGGGATTTTGCTGGGGGGGGGGGTGGGGGAGGAGAGGCCTAAATAATAACTACAATCTACTCAGCACTTATTACACACTAGGCCGTGTGCCAAATGCTCTAATACGTTATCTAATCTAGTCCTTAGAATAAGCTCAGGACATAGGTCTGATTATCCCCATTTTACAGACTGAGAAAACTGAGGCTCAGAGTAAAAATAATTTGTCTAGGATCTCACAAGTAGTGAATGGCTGAGCTGAGATTTGGGCCGAGGTCTATTACACTCTAGTGTTCTTAATCAGGCATGACCCTGCCTGAGCCATCTGAGGACACTGGGGACCAGGTAGACTGTGGGCTGAAAGAGCAGGAGAGACAGTATTGGGCCGTGGGAAGAGCTGAATTCTGCTTAAGGTCTGTATGTCCTTGGGTAAGTCCCTTCACCACTCCAGCCTCAGTTTTCCCATCTGTAACATGAGAGAATGGGAACAACTGAGCTCAAAGTCCCCATTTTCTATAACTGCATCTGAAACGGCTGACAAAAAATTTCATTATCCTCATGCTTTTGCTTGGAACAAGGGCTCATATCAGACACCCAGAAACCCCCAAGGCTAAAAACAAGTAGGCACAGTGGAGATAGTGGGCCATAGAGCCCCAGATTGGAGCTGCATCAAGATTATCAATCGCAAGCTGGGCACAGTGGCTCACGCCTGTAATCCTAGCACTTAGGAAGGCTGAGGTGGGTGGATCACTTGAGGTTAGGAGTTCAAAACCAGCCTGGTCAACATGGTGAAACCCCATCTCTACTAAAAATACAAAAGTTAGTCGGGTGTGGTGGCACTCGCCTGTAATCCCAGCTACTTGGGAGGCTGAGGCAGGAGAATCTCTTGAACCTGGGAGGCAGAGGTTGCGGTGAGCCGAGATTGCCCACTGTACTCCAGCCTGGGCGACAGAGTGAGACTCTCTCTAAAAAAAAAAAAAAAAAAAAAAAATTTATCGATTACACAAGGCCAGTGGCCCAGGAGACCGGGATAAGGAGTTTGGAGATGACTCTGCAGGCCATTCTCTTGCTCCAGCCTGGGTTCTGAGCTCACAGGCTCTTATGATTTCACTGAGCACACAGGTGACAGGCAGATGGCTTCTCTTCCTGGCTCTCCATGGGGAAAAGGTCTCCTGGGGAAGTTGCATGAGACCCTCCAGGAACAGAGGGGAAATGGAGACCCGGACACACTGCGCTAACCTTCTCTGCTTGTAGGATGTGGACAGGTGGTTGGACCCTATGAAGGGTCACAGACCTCTTTGGCAATGTATTAAATTTCAGAATTCTGTCCCCAGAAAACTTCTTGCAGACGCGTACACCGCCAGCAACACTGCCAACATGTATGAAGCCCATTCATGGACAGCAGTTTCAGAACCCTGGTGTAGAGGGTGTACCCTCTCTCTGAGAGAACTTCTTCTGGGAATAACTCACCCTCGAGGGATGAGGAGAGTCAAGGCCACTCAGAAGTCGCTTTGTTTTCAAGTCATCTCATGTGATTCAAATGCTAAGGTTTATGTTTGGAGGGGGGGGTCTAAGAGAGAGAACGGGTGAGATTTGAAACCCACCTGCATACCATTCTCAAGCAGCTATACTCTTCCCTTTACATCTATCTTTCATAATGTTGAATTTAACATTATTTCTATGTCCTTGGTGATCTGGAAAATCATCTTAAATCACAGATCTGGCTAGGCACGGTGGCTCACACCTGTAATCCCAGCACTTTGGGAGGCTGAGGCGGTTGGATTGCTTGAGCTCAGGAGTTCAAGACCAGCCTGGGCAACATGAGTGAAACCCCATCTCTACTAAAAATACACAACTTAGCCGGGCACGGTGGTGTGAGCCTGTCGTCCCAGCTACTTGGGAGGCCCGGGCGGCAAGATCACTTAAGCCCAGGAGGCAGAGGTTGCAGTGAGCCAAGATCGCGCCACTGCACTCCAGCCTGGGTGACAGAGTGAGACCCTGTCCCAAAAAAAAAAAAAACAGATCCTAGGAATGATATTGGTCTGCCAATGGCAAGAAATGTCCCCTCTCGCCTGCGATGGCTTTCCTGGCATTCCAGTAACTCCTGGGTTGTCCCTCCCATTCTTCTGGAAACCGTGTTTTCTGACCCACATACACAGGGGTTAGAAAACCCCTGTATTCGTACACAAAGTACATACTCCATACTCAGAGCCAGCCAGGAGTATTGGAAATTGGTGAACAGGGTACCCCACCCAGCACCGCAAGGCCAAGTTTGGGATATCACAGGATTTGGCACTGAGAAATTTGAAATTTTTCCATTCAATCAGTAGATCTTAATCCTTGGGGGGTCACTGATGCCTTTGAAAATCTAATAAAGCTACACACACACACACACACACACACACACACACAAACACAATGCACATAGAAACAAAAACTTGCCACCAATTTCAAGGTGTTCACAACCTCCCTGAAGCTTCCCCAAGAATTCTTTAGAGCTGCCCTGTCCAAGATGATGGCTACAAGCTACTTGTGGTTACTGGGCCCCTGAAATGTGGCTACTCAGGATGGAGATTTACCATAGACATAGAATACAAGCTACATTTCAAAGACTTCATTTGAAAAAGTAAAGAATGTAAAAATATTTCAATAATTTTATATGATTACAAGTTGAAATGATAATATTTGGATATATTGAGTTACAAAAAATACATTATTAAAGTTAATTTCACCTATTTCCGGATGGGTGTGTTGGCTCACGCCTGTAACCCTGGCACTTTGGGAGGCCTAGGCCGGTGGATCACATGAAATCAGGAGTTGAAGACCAGCCTGGCCAACATGGTAAAATCTTTTCTCTACTAAAAATACAAAAATTAGCCAAGCATGGTGGTGTGAGGCGCAGTCCCAGGTACTCCAGAGGCTGAGGCACAAGAAAGAATCACTTGAACCCAGGAGGCAGAAGTTGCTATGACTGAAGATTGCACCACTGTACCCTATGTACCCTACCCTGGGCAACAAAGCAAGACTCTGTCTCAAAAAAAAAAAAAAAAAAAAAAAAAAAAAAAAAGGTTAATTTCACATGTTTCATAAGCCTCAGGAAAGGCTTCCCAGAATTCTCAAATTATAAATGTTCGCTTTAGGTCCTGCCACAGCAGGCTGTATTTCCTGATACAGTCAGGATGGCTGTGCTAAGCAGGGCTCCCAGTGCCACACTTCTTCTTCCTTAGCATCAGCCCTCATCCCCCTGCGACCAAGGAGGTGCCTTCCCAAGGGAAAAGGGCCCCTGGTCAGGCAAGATGTGGCAGTCTCTTGGCAGAGGCAAAGCAATGAGCCCTCATCAGCCTACTACCCTCAAAGGGAAATCCTTAGGCCCAATCCCTGGGTCTGCAGCTCTTAAGGACCTGGGCCCAGCTGTCCATACAAAGAGTGATCTACTTTCCTGAAAATATAAGAATGTGCAGTGGTTTCCACTATAGCCCCCTACATGAATTCTAGTTCTGGGCAACGTCAGCTAAGAAGAATCAGAAATACCACCTAGTCCCTCATCTTACAGGTGGAGAAACTGACGTCTAAATAGGTCAAATAACCTGTCTGGCCACACAGTTGGGTTAGTGATACCACCAGGGTCTAGCTCAGAGCATGGCTCAGAAAACATGTGCAGCATAAATGATCCAGAGAAGGAATCGATTGATCCAGGGAAGGAAGCCAGATCTCTCACTGCAGTCCAGTGTCCCTCTTACAACCCCTACTGACATACCCTCATCCGTATTCAGAAAATGGGGAATTTACTTACCTGCTGATAACAGCAAGGGGATCAATGCAGAAGAAAAACAGAAGAAGCAGAACAGAATTCCAAAGGAGAGCTTTGACTTGAGAGTGACTGTTTAATCATTCCACCCTCCTCCGTGGCAGATTGTGGGTCTTTGCAAGCCCAAGGCATTCTCACCCCACTCCACTGCCTAGCAACCATATTCAAAGACTCACTTATCCTACATTAAGTCAAATTTATACCTAACTACTTAAGAGTTTAGTTGCAATTAGCTAGTTGACATGTTGTGATTTAGAGACATTTAATTAAAACATTATTAACATTCATATTTCCTTTTGTTTTGTTGAGTCTTAAGCATTTTCATAGGACCTTGTAAAACTTTGAACCCAAAGACAGAGCAAATGGTCAGCTGGTGCACCCCTAGTATAATTGTAGTTTTTGTTTACCTCTGGTATCCATTTTAATTGGTCAGGGTCTGTGCTTACCAGATAAGTCTCTTGATCATTATCCCTGCCCAAAGGGTAAAACGGCCCTGCCTCCCAAGGGCTTACTTTGTCATCTTAGTTAAGCAACAGCCTTAATTAACAGCCTCCATTTGATCTTTTGCAGAAAAAAAGAACAAGTCATAGAGGGTCCTAAATAGTAACAGCAATGAATTCCAGAAATCCAAGGGCCAGTTGGGTCCCACCCTCACTGTATTGGGATCCCACAGTCATTGACTACACAGTTGTTGACACTGCTCGCTAAAAATGATCATCAATAGATACACATAGAACACATAGAGTTCACGGCCGGGTGCGGTGGCTCACGCCTGTAATCCCAGCACTTTGGGAGGCTGAGGTGGGCGGATCACGAGGTCAGGAGATCGAGACCATCCTGGCTAACATGGTGAAACCCTGTCCCTACTAAAAAAATACAAAAAGAATAGCCGAGCGTGGTGGCGGGCACCTGTAGTCCCAGCTACTTGGGAGGCTGAGGCAGGAGAATGGCATGAACCTGGGAGGTGGAGCTTGCACTGAGCCAAGATCGCACCACTGCACTCCAGCCTGGGTGACAGAGCAAGACTCTGTCTCGGAGAAAAAAAAAAAAAAAAAAACACATAGAGTTCACAAGTTCACAAACAAACTTTTGTTAATAGGGGATGGAGAATATGATTGTGCAACTGCTGTCACCCACCTCTTCTAAGACCCAGAAACTAAAGTTCTGGTGCAAACATCTGGGTCCCTCATCAGGGGCTGGGAAGGTCACACAGCCCCTCCCTCAGGCAGGTGAAACATCTGGTTCACCTGGCACTTGGGAATGTGAGCAGGAGTGTGTCCTGAGAGGACCAATTCTTGAAGACTCCATCCCTGTAAGAATGTCACACTGCTGTTGCATATGGCTGTGGTGTAGTTTGGATGTTCGTCTCCTCCAAATATCGTGCTGAAATCTGATCCACAGTGTTGGAGATGGTGCCTAATGGAAGCCATTTTGGTCACAGGGGTTAATCCTTCATGAATAGATTAATGCCCTCCCTGGGTGGGGGATAAGTGAGTTCTCACTCTGTTCGTTCTCGTGGGAGCTGGTTGCTGAAAAGAGCCTAGCACCTCCCCTCTCTCTCTTGCTTCCTCTCTCACCATGTGATCTCTGCACATGCCAGCTCCCCTTCACCTTCTGTCATGAGTGGAAGCAGCCTGAGGCTTTCACGAGATACCCAATCTTTTAGACACCAGAACTGTGAGCCAAATAAATTCTTTTTTTAAATAAATTACCCAACTTCAGGTATTCCTACTATAGCAACACAAATAGACTTAGGCAAGCTGGTAATAAAGCCCTCAAGGGCTAATGAGAGAAGTATGGGTTTTGGAGTCAGAAACTCCTTAGTTTCAGGCTTGGCTATGTCACTTGCTAACCATGAGACTTGGGGAAGGTTATTAGATCACTCTCCCATTTCCTCATCTCTAAAATGGGAGACTCCTCCTACCTCAAAGGGTTGTTGTAAGAATTGAGTGGGATATTGTTTGTAAAGCACCAGCCCTATAGTGGCCAAATTACTTGCATTCCTGTTCAATGTTGCATGTTTCTCTGAATACTCCCAGTTCATCCCAGAAGTGGAGGTACACAGTCAGAGAGTTAAGCAGCTGGAGTCAGTAGGTGAGAGGACTGGATTTGAATTCATGCTCTGCCATCTATCATCTGTGCGACTTTGGGCCAGTTACATACATTAAGGGTGGATAGCAAGATTAAATGAACATAAAAGTGTTTGAAACTGAGCCAGGCACATAAGAAGCCCTCATTAACTACTGGCTATTGTTATTTTTATAGTAGATGTTCAATAAATGTTAATTGAATCTAAATTGATCCACAGGTGACTTGGGGATGAGATGGAGGCTCATTCATTAGAGATAGGTGCCCTTTCCTCCAATAAAGTTGCCAGCATATTTTCATTACTTCAAAACGTACACCTTTCTGATAGAAAACTCAAAGGAGTATCGAGGCCAGAATGCTGCTGGTTTGTCCTCAGCTGGGCACTTTTTATGTGATTTACTGACTTGTATTTCTTATCTTCATGACCCTAAAAGGAACTTAAAGGTGGTATATTATTTCATTTCCATTTTTCAGAAAAAGAAATGTCATCAAACAAGACATTAAATCTCTTTTCCTTTCGTAATTCTTTTTCATGAAGCTCCCAACTCTACCCTACTCAAAAAGAAGCCCCCACACAAGAGGACAAAGGAAAAAGCAAGGAGGAGCCTTGAAGAAGTGTGACCTGGTGAGGATTATCAGCCTGATGGGGATGATCAGTGCCCAGACCAAGGCACCATAGTCTAGAACTTCACTGCTTAAAGTGTGGTCTGTGGGCGAGCAGCATTGGCATCATCTGAGAGCTTCTTAGAAATGCAAAATCTGCCCAGGTGCAGTGGCTCACACCTGTAATCCCAGCACTTTGGGAGGCCAAGGCAGGTAGATCACCTGAGGTCAGGAGTTCGAGACCAGCCTGTCCAACATGGTGAAACCCCATCTCTACTAAAAATATAAATGTTAGCCGGCTGTGGTGGTGTGTGCCTGTAGTCCCAGCTACTAGGAAGGCTGAGGCACGAGAATTGCTTAAACCTGGGAGGCAGAGGTTGAGGTGAACCGAAATTGCACCACTGAACTCCAGCCTGGGTGACAGAACGAGACTCTGTCTCCAAAAAAAAAAAAAAGAAAGAAAGAAAAATGCAAAATCTCAGGCCCCATCCTAGGCCTCCTAAATCGAAATCTGCATTTAAACAAGATCTCCAAGTGATATGTTTACACATTAAAGTTTTGAGAAGCACTGTTGGTAGGTTTGAGATCTGGAGAACTGTATTTTCATCCTGGTTCAGCCACTCACTAGTTACATTACCTTGAAAATTTACTTATCATTTCTGAGTCTCCATGTCCTCATCTAAACAATTACAGAAAATTATAATGCCCTCCCCTCCAACCTACCTGCTATTGGAGCATGTGTGTTGAGACATAAATTTGGAGCATGTATGTGGAAGTGTTTTGTAATGTATTGAGCGCTAAATAAATATAAGATTTCATTCTTTCCACCATATGCATTTTCTTCAAGTAGATCCAGTGGTCTATGGGCTAAGAGGTCTCCATCCTATTCCTCTTTTGACTTAGAGCAGGAGAGTCTGCCCAAATATAAGCCTCTCATTGAAATTATGACAACTGCACCCAAAGCTGCTCCTGTTTTGGTGAGGATTGTCACTATTTCCCAAGGCTTCCATGTAGGCTAAGACCAGGCAGTTTCAATGATTCAAGCTGTCCACAAAATTCCTGGGAGACCTGCCAGAGTGATAGTTAGGCTATAAAGAACTCCTTAGGATAGTCCCCCAAAAAAAACCATGGGCTTTGGACACACATATCTGGCTCTGCCACTCCCTAGTTGTGACCTTGAACAAATCAGCCTGGTTTTCTAAGCCTCAGTTTCTTCATCCATACACTGAAGATAAAAACACGTACTTTGCCAGACTTTCGTAAGGATGTTGTAAGATGATGTGTGTAGGCTGGGCATGGTGGCTCACGCCTGTAATCCCAGCACTTTGGGAAGCCAAGGCAGGCAGATCACCTGAGGTTGGGAGTTCGAGACCAGCCTGGCCAACATGGCGAAACCCTGTCTCTACTAAAAATACAAAAATTAGCCAGGCATGGTGGCGCACACCTGTAGTTCCAGCTACTCAGGAGGCTGAGGCAGGAGAATCACTTGAACCCGGGAGGCAGAGGTTGCAGTGAGCTGAGATTGCGCCACTGCACTCCAGCCTGGGTGACAGAGTGAGACTCCATCTCAAAAAAAAAAAAAAAAAAAGATGATGTCTGTAAAGCATCTAATATAGCACCTGGCACATAGATGCTCAATAAATGATGCTAGTATCCATAGTTACCGTTATAGTAAATGAGAATGATTAAAATTTCTATTATAGATGTCTAGTTTCCCAGTGATCATGAAGAGCTTGTCCTAGGCAAATATTTTGAGCCTGGAATAGCCTGGGAGAAATATTCAGTCACTGACTCATATATTCAAGCATTTAAATTCTATCTATATGCAAGGAAGCTTTATATAATAGAAAGAACACAGATAGTTTTAATCTCCAGGGTTTTAATCTGAAGAGCTAACTTTTAATCTCCGGGGTTCCTCAGTACTCTAGGATTCTAGAATGTGCCATGTTTCAGTGTAGAAGGGGAGAGAAGAACACCCCAGAGCAGGATCAACCTTGAGTGTCACCAAATCAGGGAAGATTGTTCCCTTGCTTAGGGAAAAAGCCAGAATTGGAGGCAAAAAGAATGGAAGAAAAGGGAGCACCAGAGAGCCCCACTTCACAGAGAGTCAAGGATAACTCAGTCTCTAGGACAGAGCCCATAACATAGTCCCTCACCCCAAACCAGGGTAATGTTTGATTTTATATTCTTCGAGCAGCCTGAAACCTGCCAAAAGTTGGGATGAGGCCTTCAGCAGTAATTCTCAAACAGAATTACCTAGAGAGATTGTAAAAGAAACAGATTACTAGGTTCTAGCTCTGGAGAATCTGATTCAGTAGGTTTGGGAATTTGCATACTTAACAAATGTTTCTGATACAGGTGGAAGAAAGTCTGCAATGGAGACTGAAATCCAGTTCTTCTTCCGACTCCACATCCTTTTTTTACATTTATTTATTTATTTTTTTTTTTTGAGACAGGGTCTTACTCTGTCACCCAGGCTGGAGTTTTGCATTGGTACAATCACAGTTCCCTGCAGCCTTGCATTTCAGGCTCAAGCAATCATGCCCAACTAATTTTTGTTTTTTGTTTTTTTTATAGAGACAGGGTTTCACCGTGTTGCTCCGGCTGGTCTCGAATTCCCAAAGTGCTGGATACTAGCATGAGCCACCATGCCCAGCCCCAAATCCTATTATTTTTCTATCATATTAAAGAACCCTAGATGATGATGGATGGATGGATGAATTAACAACAAATATATGACAGTTTCCCTCACATAAGTCCACAGGGCTATAAATAGGCAATAGACGCTGGGGCCCTCAATTTGTTTGTCTCTACTGTCTCATTACCACAGTTCCTGAGAAGGGGCTGAGCTTTAGAGTGCTGACTGGATAATTCTGGAATACTGATTAAAGCCAGCTTAGCACGGTAGAAAGGGCAAGAGCTATGGAGTCAGAAAACATGAGCTCGGGTCCAAGGATTGGTACTCTCTCGTTGTGTGACCATGTGCAATTCTTGACTTTATTAAACTTTTATTTTCTCATTTGTATAAAGAAGATAAAAGCGTCCAATGTACAAGGTTGTTAACTACTGAAGTATAATAAATGCTATCTTATTTCCCCAGCTAAGGACACATCCCCAGTCTCACTCCATTTTCCCTCCTGATCAGAAATCCTTAAGGGGGATCTACTAACTCCTCACATTTATGTACACATTGCTTTTGGGTACATAGTCCCATTTGAGTCTTTTTTGTGGTAAGTGGGGGGTGTGATTCCTAACTGACCACAGAAAGCTGAAGCAATCGGAACACAGAGAAGTGGGGCTACTTATCCAAAGTCACCCTGCCAGCAGCTGAGGAACGACAGAACGCCAGGGCATCTTGTGGTTCTAAGTCCAGTGATCTTTCAACTGCCCGCCTTACCCCTTCCTGATGGGGGTCATCTCACATTAAACCCTAAAATCACATTTGACAAGTCGGTAGTGGGGAGGGGTCACAGTTAAAATTAAATTAGTCCCTAATATGAAAACTAAAAGATTATAATGGGAAACATTTTAATTTTTAACTCGCGTGTCTGTATCTTGCTGTTTAAGATTGGCCGGACTGAAGGCATTCCTTGGAACACTCTTTCCTTTTGAATTCATCTCTTCAGTCCACTTCAGGGACTCTTTACCCCTCTGGCCTTCAGAAGGCATTTGCATCCTGGTTTCTGATAGAGGAGGCTCTGCGAGGGAACAGAGTCTATTTATTCTAACTTGCTCTGTCGTCCCTAATATACTGTCACACAAGTGACTTGCTGTGCAATGCTAGAAAGGAAACAATAAAATGCATGATTAAGAGTGTGGCTAATGCCTCCCAGAGAGTCAGGTTCTCTGGAGGTCACATTTCCAGTGAATTCATTGCCCATGGATGGTTTCCCCACGGCCTTCAGAGGAGCTTAGCTGTGGGACTGCCTACCTTGCCCGTTTCCACATTTCCATGAAGACTTGAAAATTAGGTGGGAAATGGGGAAGGGGTAATAGAGAAAGTAGCTGGAGTCTGCTCTACCTGGAGCCCCTCCAAGGTGAGAATGAACCTACCCTGCCCTTTCTGTGAGAGCTGTCTCTCCTTGTCCTGTGGTCCAACTCTTGCTTTCAGGAGCCTTTCCGGCTCTGGTTTCTATGACTCAGAATGACCTGGAACAAATATATTCCACTGCGCTATGATTTTTCTGATTTTTAAAGTAAGTCCAAGTCTTCATGGTTCTCTCCTTTTTGGAGACACTGAAAAATTAGGGTCTGAGTTTTTTTTTTGAGACGGAGTTTCACTCTTGTCACCTAGACTGGAGTACAGTGGTGTGATCTCAGCTCACTGCAACCTCCGCCTCCTGGGTTCAAGTGATTCTCCTGCCTCAGTCTCCTGAGTAGCTGGGATTACAGGTGCGCACCACCATGCCCGGCCAGTTTTTTGTATTTTTAGTAGAGATGGGGTTTCACCATGTTGGCCAGGCTGGTCTCGAACTCCTGACCTCAAGTGATCTACCCACCTTGACCTCCCAAAGTGCTGGGATTACAGGCGTAAGCCGCCACACCCAGCTTTTCTGAGATTATTTTAACAATGCCATTTGACTTGACAAGAATGTCACTTCCCTCCAACCACACAGTCTGAGAATCAGGGCAATATTAACCCCATATTGTCAACAGATGAAGGTGACAGAAATGCAGACATAATAAGAGTACTTCAGAGAAACAGAAACAGTAGGCAATAGATAGATAGATAGAAAGAAAGAAAGATGACAGATAGACAGACAGACAGATAGTTTTACTCTAAGGCATTAGCTCACATGATTATGGAGGCTGACAAGTCCGAAATGCTGTTGAACAGGAGAATTCCTTCTCACTGTGGGAGGGCCACCTTTTTGTTTTTCTCAGGACTTCAACTGGTTGAATGAAGCCCCCACACTGAGGAGGACAATCTGCTTTACTCAATCTACAGATTCCAACATTAATCTCATCCAAAAACACCCTCACAGATAAACCAGAGTAACGTTTGGCCATCATCTGCGTACCTTGGGGCCCAGTCAAGTTAACACATAAAAGTCACCCTCTCCGTGGAAAAAACCTAGGAAAAGAACCAATATGCACTTAATGTAATCATGTGCTCAGCATTATACATGGCTGTCTCCAATGGCACACAGCCAGATGTGGTAGGTGCCTAGTCTGGTTGACTCTACAGGCAGTGGTTTTTCCACGGTGCCTGCCTTGGATGATCCCAAATGCGGCCTTCTCCCAGGAAGCCTATGAGGTAAGATGATGTCCAATGGCAGCAGATACCCAGGGCACCATTTAAAACAGGAGCGTGTGACAAAGACCTGCTGGAGACTGCAGTGCCAGCATCAGACTTCACTCAAGAAGTTGCATCCAAGTGCCTGCCTGGTCGTCCTGATTGCTTCCTCTTTTCAGGGAGCTTATATGCAGAATCCCGTATCAAAGGCACACAAGGAAAAGGCAGATACTGGGTAATTTGCGAAGTGGAAAAGTCAGGTTTTAGCTCCTTTGCCCTCTCAAGCTGAGAAGGCTCACACTTCCTCTTGACCCACTTGTACCCTGTTGGCATGCCTGTCCTGTTCCTCAGGCCTTTAAGGTACCAGGTGTCACATGGTTTATCTAACAAACTCACCTGAGTTCCTGGAGCTCAGCAAGAGAACCAGGGAAGCAGCATTAAATGAGGTTTTCTAGAGCCAAGATCAGCACCTGGCATGCAACCTTCAAGTGATTCCTACCCTGAGAACTTCAAGCCAAGGGGCACGGGACCAGCCCATAGGGAGAAGGGACCATTTGGTATCCTTCAGATCCATTCTGGGAGCGCTGGGAACCACACTTCAGGCTCCTGTGACTCCAACCTGTTGGCTTTTGCCTTAAAGGAATTCCCTTACTATCACTTACCCTCAAACACAGGCTCTTCCCAGGCTTGAAGAGAGAGGTAGAATCTTTACTCCCTCATGCAGCCAGTGACAGCTGTACGAGTGGCCCCTGGACAAGTGCCTCTAAGATTTCACTTCTTTGGAGCCTCCCACTTTATCTCATCCCCAACCCTTGCTACAACCACCATATCCAGATGTGAGGAGGTAAGAACTTAACCCTGTTTACAGGAAAGACAAAGGAGGTATTTTTCAGGAGCTCACCTGGCCCCACTCCTTGAATGCTGGTTATAAAGAACTCACCCTTGAGGCTGATGCTGAGTAGAGCCAAGGCGGGCCTAACTGTGGGATAGAAGCAGCTTGGATCTAGGGGTAAGAAGAGTTCTAGCAGAGCAGCTGCTCAGCCCTGAGCTGGAGAAGTGTTCAGAAAGACGGGGGTGGGGGTGCTTTAGAACACTGGTCCAGTCTGCGTGGACATCACAGGTATCCCTTGCATTAAGACAGAGATCAATTAGGAACGGTCTAATGCATCATAAAAGAAATCTGCAGTTGATAAAAAGGAGAATGACCAGAACGTTCCCTGAGTAATGGCCACCACCACTCTCTCCAAACCCTCACCCACTTAAAGCACATTCCAGCTTTGGGACAACTCTCAGGACAGCGTTTTCAGGACCACGCACCCATCCTGTTGGATCTCTCAGGAATCTGAGGACACCAAGAAGGTTTCAGGATAAGCCAGGCTGGGTGGATCTCAAGAAATGGGCTCCGCTAAACAAACCCAGAAGGCACTTTCCATAAGTAACAACAGAAATGCCATAATGCAAATTGTGACAAATCGGACCAGCTACTGTGAGACTGGGAGGAGTGTTTTATTCTTTCCTTTATGTATTTAATTGTTGAGCATCTCAGTCAGCCTAGGACGGAGCTGAGCTGACAGTGGGGTGGAAGAGATGTTGGGCAAACAACTCAGAGCCAAGGATAGAAAGTCGAGAGGAGGGAGCTGAAGGAGAAACAGCCAGGGGGAAACAAAAAAGCCAGGGACTCTGTGGGGCTTGCTGCTCAGGAGCTGAACTTGCAACTTTGACAAAGCTGACTTTAAGCCGACCTTCAGCGGGTCTTCTTAGCAACGTACACCGGGCAATCGCTGGTAAATCTTTATTAATTTTAATTGGCGGCACCCATTTATAAGAACCATTAAAAAGGATAAATTGAGCCCATCCGGCGTAATGTCTTTTGTTAATTAGTTTGTCAGCACTGTTTTAATATCCCCTAATGACTTCATATTTCAGACCTGACATTAAAGGAGACGCTGTGAGAAAGGAAATGGTCTTATCACAGTGTACTGTACCGTTTTTCTTTTTTGAACAAAAAGTGTCCTTCCAAATGCTGACCAAGGTTAGACGTCATTTAATTCTCAAAGGTAGGTGCTTGAGGACTTCTGAAGCCCCCCGTTCTATCTCCAAATCCTGCCATCCCATCATTTCTCCATTTTCCTCTTTCTCTTAACCATCTCAGGCATCCCCAACACACTCCTTCATTTTTTCTTTCCTCCTTCCTTCATTTACTCCACAAACATCTATTGATCTATTGAGCCCCTCAGAATCAGGGAGATCTCAGAAGTCAAGCAATACGCAGATATTTTCTAGAAAAAAAGACCTAAAAGCTTTACATTTTCTATTCCACTGAAGGGCTTTTATTTATTTATTTATTTATTTATTTATTTATTTACTTTTTCAAATTCAAAGCCAGCATATTTCTTTTGGCAGGGAACAAAATATGAGAAGGAAGAGAAAGAAAGACAAAGAGATAAGGTGGGCCTTGACTCCTGGTTCCAAACATTTTTGCTCTAATGAAAACCAAAACTGACACCAAGGCAGTCTACCATGGTAGGAGCACAGGTCTTAGGGTGGTGGAGAGAGGAGGGATGGGGAGAGAAAGAGAGAGAGAGAGAGAAAGAGAGAAAGAGAGAAAATGCCCTGTATTTGGATCTTAGGACCACCGCCATAGGCCTCAAAAAAGGGGGCATAAGATGATGCACTGGAACGCTGGAAGCCTTTTTTTTCCCCCGAGATGGAGTCTTGCTCTGTCACCCAAGCTAGAGTGCAGTGGTGCAATCTCAGCTCACTACAACCTCTGCCTCCCCAGTTCAAGCAATTCTCCTGCCTCAGCCTGGCTGGGATTACAGGCATGTACCACCACGCCTGGCTAATTTTTTTATATTTTTAGTAGAGATGGGGTTTCCCCATGCTGGTCAGGATGGTCTCGGACTCCTGACCTCATGAACTGCCCGCTTCAGCCTCCCAAAGTGCTGGGATTACAGGTGTGAGCCACTGCGCCCAGCCCCCCGGAAGCTTTTAGCACCACTTGTCAAATCTAAACAAAAAGAAGGAAATTAAGTTTGTCTCTCATTGTTCCAGGGCCACCGAGACTTGGGGTAAGGAGCAAGGGAGGGGCCTCAAAGAGCGAGCTGCAGTGCCTGCGCTGGCATGTTGGCCAATTGCAGTTATCTTTGGCTGGTTAAGTGAATTTACAGGCAGTATTATCTAGTTTTAACTGAATTGCCCTCACAAAGAGGACAATTAGGAATCGTAGCTCAAACTGCAAGTTGACATGAAAAATGACGGAGCTGAAACTTCTCCCACTCCCACAACAAGCTCTTTGTCAACCATCTGATGAGGTAAAAATAATGTTGATCTAATCACATCTGACAAGCAATTGCCACCCACCCCTCAAAAAAAAAGAGTAAAAAATTATTAAGAAGACTTTGAAATATGGATTTACATCCACTATTATTCACAGTAAACTTTGCCCTGGGCATATTCTGTGTCTTGAGATATTAACTAACAATCACAGTACTAATTTATGCTTTATGGATAAATAGATGGAAAAGGAGGCACATGCATGCTCAAAAAAATTCTTATTGATAGAGGAATTATGTGACTGTAAAAGCATGTCTGGAGACCTCCCAAGTGTGGGGCTCTTGACATACGTAACTCCCTGGATCCTCAGTTTTCTCTACTGTAAAATGGTTAATAATTCCACCTACTTTGTAAGGTTGTTCTAATGACTAGAGACAAAGCATCTAAAGTGCCCATCACAGAGCCTGGTACTGGATTGTAGCTGTCATCATCATCACAGCCATCGTCATCATCATTATCATCATTACACTATCCTCATCACCATCATCATCATCGTCGTCACCACCACTGATATAGTTTGGAATATATATCTGAGTCTCTTCCCAAATCTCATGTTGAATTGTAACCCCCAATATTGGAGGTGGGACCTGGTGGGAGGTGACTGGACTATGGGGGTGAATTTCTCATCAACGGTTAGTGCCATTCCTCTGGTGCTGTCTGCCAGGTAGTGAGTGAGTTCTCCTGAGATCTGGCTGTTTAAAAGTGTGTGGCGTCTCATTCTCTCACTCTCTTGCTCTGTCTCTCACTCCTGCTTTCACCATGTGACTTCCACCATATTTGAAAGCTTCCTGAGGCCTCCCCAGAAGTGGATGCCAGCACTATGCTTCCTGTATAGCCTGCAGAACCTTGAGCCAATTAAACCTCTTTTCTTATAAATTATCCAGTCTCGGGGATTTCTTTATAGCAATGCAAGGACAGCCTTCACCATCATCACATCATCATCATCACCATCATCACCATTAACATCTTTATTACCACACCCACAAGCAATCTTCTGTGATCCCTTTCAACAGTGTACAGCAATCAGTGAATCACTGAAGTTTTTTTTTAATTACTAGTCCCCTTAAGAAAATCTGTAAGAGCTTCTTGCATGGCACAGAGCTCTCTTGGATGCCCTTTCTCCTTTTCTCATCCCTCCTACACCTTCATGCATGCTGCAGAGTAAGGACTCACCAACTCCAACAGACAGATGATGCATTTGAATGAAGCGAGTCATAGGGACTGGGAAGAGCTTCAGGATGACAGCCTGTTTAAAGGGCCAGCCTGAGAAACAGAGAGAGACCATGTCTCAAAAAACTAAAATAAAAATAAAAAATGAAAAACAAACCAAAAAAATTAAGAGTGGCTGCTTCCCAGCACCATGCAATAGTTGCCATATAGGAGATGGGCACAGTGAGGCCATAGTGTCCAATCTCCAAGAAAATCCAGAAATGGGCCAGGCGCGGTGGCTCACGCCTGCAATCGCAGCACTTTGGGAGGCCGAGGTGGGGGGAGGATCACCTGAGGTCAGGAGTTCAAGACCAGCCTGGCCAACATGGTGAAACCCCATCACCACTAAAAATACAAAAAAAAAAAAAAAAAAGAAAGAAAAAGAAAATAACCGGGCATGGTGGCGGGTGCCCGTAATCCCAATTACTTAGGAGACTGAGGCAGGAGAATGGCTTAAACCCAGGAGGCGGAGGTTGCAGTGAGCCAAGATTGCACCATTGCACTCCAGCCTGGGCGACAAAAGTGACACTATGTCTCAAAAAAAAAAAAGAAAGAAAAAGAAAAATCAGAAATGGAGATACTTTTCAGTGAAATCTTTCTTTTTTTTTCTTCTGCATCAATCTGTTACAGTGCCTAAAATAGCACTTTGGAGTTGTGTTTCTAGAGTTTTACAAGCTTTTCTGCCTTAAGGGGTCCCCTGTTGAAAAGAAAATGTCCATGAGGGAGGAGTACATTAGGTCTCAACTGACATCTAAAAAGAAATTTACATGTCAGTCTTTTGAGAGTGAAATACAAGACAAGAGAGGTGGGGGTGGGGAGCAGGGCTAAAGTAGCGGGCAGGAAGGGACCAAAAGACAAACTGAGGGGAATTCCAAGGGTCTGTTTAACATTACCTACACCCCGGCTTTGCTAAGACTGGCTTTTACTCTGGGAAACGGGATTATTTGCTTTTGAGTATCTACACTTTCTCCTTTTCCTCTGTACACTCTCCCCACCCATCCCCTCCAATCTCCTTTCCTCAGCCTTTGTGTGCATGCATGCAGGTGTATACACACAAACACGTGCACGCACACACACACACAAAGAAAACTCTGAATTTAACAAAATATTAGGATAAAAACAAGAGTTGAGGCCGGGCATGGTGGCTCATGCCTGTAATCCCAGCACTTTGGGAGGCCAAGGTGGGCAGATCACTCGAGGTCAGGAGTTAAGAGACAAGCCTGACCAACATGGTGAAACCCCGTCTCTACTAAAAATACAAAATTAGCTGGGTGTGGTGGTGGTGACCTGTAATCCTAATGTTAGAGCGACTCCATCTTGAGTGAGGGCTAGGAAAATGAGGCTGGGACTTGCTGGGCTGCATTCCCAGAAAGTTAGGTATTCCTAGATTCTAGATGCTTACAGTCAAAGGAACAAATTTATCATGTTTACTGAACAGACCCAGACTTGAGAGTATCCTAATATCCTGATATCTTGGGAACAAAGACATTCCTAATTTTGCTTTAAAGATAATATGATAATATCGATTCTTGCAAAATACTGTCATTAAGAAAATTAATCCTCTATCACAAACCCTTGTAGCAGAGCACATCTCCCCAGGATCTTTTTTATCCTATATATACCAGCATTGTACCTAGGGTGGACGTGTTCCTCCTCTTACTTTCAGGAATGCCCTACTCTGTCTATGGAGTAGCTGTTCTTTTGTCAGAGGTGTGTGAACCAGAGCAACTCCATCTTGAATAGGAGCTGGGTAAAACAAGGCTGAAACCTACTGGGCTGCATTCCCAGATGGTTAAGGCATTCTAAGTCACAGGATGAGATAGGAGGTCAGCACAAAATAGAGGTCATACAGACCTTGCTGATAATACAGTTTGCAGTAAAGGAGCCGGCCAAAACCCACCAAACCAAAATGGCCATGAGAGTGACCTCTGCATGTCCTCACTGCTACACTCCCATCAGTACCATGACAGTGTACAAATGCCATGGCAACATCAGGAAGTTACCTTGTATTGTCTAAAAAGGGGAGGCATGAACAATCCACCCCTTGTTTAGCATATCATCAAGAAATAATCATAAAAATGGGCAACCAGCAGCCCTCGGGGCTGCTCTGTCTATGGAGTAGCCATTCTTTTATTCCTTTACTTTCTTAATAAACTTGCTTTCACTTTGCACTGCAGAATCACCCTGAATTCTTTCTTGTGCGAGATCCGAGAACCCTTTCTTGGGATGTAGATGGGGACTCCTTTCCTGTAACATTTTAACCATTTTACTTTCTTAATAAACTCACTTTTGTTTTGCACCGTGGACTCCCCCTGAATTGCTTCTTGTGCGTGATTGAAGAACCCTCTCTTGTGGTCTGGAATGAGACCACTTTCCTGTAACATCAGCTATTCTGGAGGCTGAGGCACGAGAATCTCCTGAACCTGGGGGCAGAGGCTGCAGTAAGCTGAAACCGCACCACTGCACTACAGCTTGAACAGAGGGAAACTCCATCTCAAAACAAAAACAAAAACAAAAAAACAAGAATTGGAAAATTACTAGACTGCAATGTAAGACAAATCTGAAAGGAAAATAAGCTGTGTATATGTGTGTGCATTAGGATATGTATGGTTTACCACCTTTCAGCAACAATTAATCCCCTCCTTACCCTAAAAGAAATCTTTATTAGCATATACTATTAACCAGACCATGTGCTAAGTGCCAAGGCTACTAAGATAAATAAGAAGATTGTTATAGACATGAGTTCTAAATTTCTCTTCAAAGAATCAATATGTCAGTATGTTGAATTCTTTGCCTTGTACTTTTAAACTTAACTTCCTTGTAAAGCAACCTTTTCAATCACCTGCTCCACCCTGACTCATTCCAATTACCTGCTTATTCTCCACCCTGACTCATTCCGATTTCCTGCTCTGCCATAATCATTTTTCCTGCCAAACCACTCACCCCGTCACTCTCTTTAAATTAGCCAATCGGAATTAGTTTAGCCTGTGCGGACTAACCCTAACCAATAGGAGAATGACAAAGCAGCAGGGGCCACATGTGTCAGGAATAAGACCCCCTTCCCCTCCCTTGTTCGGGTGTGCACTCACCACTGCTCCATCTGTGAGGGCACACCCTTCTATAGAAGTAAATTGCCTTGCTGAGAAGTAAAAAAGAAAATTTTATATTCAAGTGCTATTTCTTTTGCAGCACCAAAACTTTATTTATAACAAAAGTAATTCTTGTCTTCAAAGATCTCGCCATTTAGGTGGGAACACCAACAAGTATACAGTGATGGATAATTTGCTACAAGTTTTAAAAGAGGTGAATCTGTGGGAACATAAATAAAAGGCGTACCCACCTGTTCCTTTGGAAAGTCGGTTTTGTGAAAGCTTCATAGGGGAAATGTCCCATAGACTAAATATTTCTTAAAACTTTCAAATTATATGATGTATCATACAGAAAATAATATAAATGATGTATACGTACTATTTAAAAATAGTAAACACCTGTGAACCCACCACCCAGCCTAAGAAATAGAACAGCTTCCACATCTTTGAAGTTCCTCTCTGACCTCAAATGTTTTGTTTTTCATTCCTTTGTTTTTACTTTTAATTTTCTTCCTGTATATATGTCACTAAACTATTAATACATACTTTTTTGGTTTGTCTGGTTTTGAATTTTATGTAAATGGGATAATACAGTATTATTATTCTGAGACATGATTTTTTTACTTGACATGTTTTTGAGAATGATCTCTGTTCATATACATAGTTACAGTTTTATCAGTTTTTAGTGATATATAGTTTTCTGTTGTATGAACATATCCTAATGTACAGAGCTATTTTACCATTGATAACTATTCCATTCTTTTCCATTTTTGTTATTATAAACAAAAACATAATGAAAATTCTTCTATAAGACTCCTGGTAAATATGTCTCGTGCAAGAGGAACTCTTGGATTGTTGCTGAATGCAATTGGCTTGAATATTGATTTTGTGTCCATTAACTGTGCTAAATACTCTTATTAATTCCAAATTTGTATCTGAGACATCTATATCATTTCAAAATGGTGGTAGCTTTTTTTCAAATTGTATATACATGTTTTTCTTATCTTACCACAATTATTATGACTTCTAATATGATATTGTATGTAAGTGATGGTAACTAACATTTAAGTCTAATTCCTGACCTTAAAGAGAATGCTTTCAACATTTTACCATTAAGTATGCTTTGTACTTTTCGAAAATATATAATTAATTTTCCTCTGTTAGGTTAAAGATGATTCCTTCTATCTGTCGTTTGCTAAAACTTTTTTATCATGATCTAATTTTTAATATTGCCAACAGTTCTTCACTTAAAAAAATTGTATGTTTATTCCACCTTTAATCTGTTAATATAATGCATTATCTTATTCAGTGGTCTAACATTAAACCAACTTTGCATTCTTACGATAAGCCTAACTGGTCATCATCTGTGTTAATGCATATAGCTAGAATTAGTTTGTATTAAAGTATAGTATTTCAAATTATCTCAGAGCCTTTTAGTCCTAGCCAGCAGTGCTTTTGCCAATGCAGTTCTCATAAAGACTTTGTGGGTTTCCAGTTTATCTGATTCTGGTCAGCTTCATGCCATAGAGCCACATTTGAAATTCTTTCCTAGATGGCCTCTTGCTAATTTTGGCAAACTAAATCCCTTTTATCTAGTTGAGAGGATCTACTAGGAGCCACCATAAATCTTTTCAAGGTTTTATCTAAGGATCCCATAGTTACACTCTTTACTAATTCTTTACCCTGAGGCCATTACTTACTTTGAAAATAATTTACTGGCTTGAAGGACCAGAATTAAGTAGTAGTTCTGGTTTTCAACCCATTACTTTCTGACTTCTCTATAGTTATTCAACTGTTGTTGCAAACTGAACAATTCTTTCTTTAGCTGATCTCTCTCTTCCCATACCTTATCACAGGCAGCTAAAACATTCTAAACCACTTTCAACATTCTTCCCGGAAATCACCTTGCCAATGTCCACGAGTTTATTAGATCTATTTTTTATTATACAGTTACCATGGGCAACAACAGCTTTGTCAAATGTTACTACTATTCAACACAGATCCTCAATTTCCCAGCCTTCTAGAGCAGTTTTTCTTCATTACATTCCAGCCTCCACAACTGTTTACTTGCAAATTTTCCAAGCTTTGGAAATAGTTCCCTCGCTGCTTTTCTATCCTCTGTTTGTCACCCAGTCCTAAAGACAATGGCTTATGTTTTAGGTTGTTAGTTCAGCAGCACCCCACTTATAGGTGTCAATTTCTCCATCAATCAGCTCCTGTTGTATAACAAACCACCTCAAAATTTAGTGGCTTAAAACAACAATCATTTGTTCAGCTCAGAATTTTGTGGATCCACAATTTGGGCTGGATTTAGCCAGTAGGTTCATCTGCTGGTGTGGGCTGGGCTCACTCATGCTTCTATGGCCAGCTGCTGGTCAGCTGGATGACTTGTTTCCAATGCTTACCTGGCTGGCCCTTGGGGCATAGAGACAATTGAGCCCTACATCTATCATTGAAAGACAAGCCAACAGGGCTTCGTCACACCGCAGCCATGGCAAGGGTCTCTACAGCAATAAGAAAGACTGAATGCACAGGTGCTGTTCACATTTCTGCTTATGTCTTATTTGCTAATGTCCTACTGACAATAAGGATTACAACATGCTTTCTTGATTCATCCTTTTTTTCTCAGTCTATTTATTTTCCTTTTTTCAGCTTTAGAGGGTATGATTGACAAAAATTGTATATATTTAAGTAAAATGTTAGTATTAATTATAGTCACTATGCTATATGTTAGGTATCTAGAACTAATTCATCTTAAACTGCAAATTTGCACCTTTTGACCAGCATTTCCCATTTCCCCCACCTCTCTCTCCTGGAAACCATCATTGTACTGTGTCTCTGAGTTCTACAAGTGAAATCATGCAATGTTTGTCTTCCTGTGCCTAGCTTATTTCATCTAAATGTGATATATTTCATTTAAAATGTGATATATATGTGTATATATGTACACATATATATATATCACATTTTAAAAATCCATTCATCCATTGATGGATACTTGGTTTGTTTCCATATCTTGGCTATTATAAATAATGCTGCAGTGAACATAGGAGTGCAAATATTTCTTTGATATAGTGATTTTATTTTCTGTGAATACATATCCAGTGGTAGAAATGCTGGATCATATGATAATTATATCGTTAACTTTTTGAGGAACCTCTGTACTGTTTTCCGTATGACTGTACCAATTTACATTCTCACAAGAATGGAGAAGGGTTCCCTTTCCTCCACATCCTCACCAACACTTGTTATCCTTTGACTTTTTAATAGTAGCCATCCTAACAAGTTTGAGGCAATATCTCCTTGTGGTTTTGATTTGTATTTCCCTGATAATTAGAGATATTGACCACCTTTTTTATGTATCTGTTAGCCATTTGTATGTCATTTTCAGAAAAATATCAATTGCCCATTTTTTTTTTAATTTTTCCTTTTTTTTCTTTTTTGAGACAGGGTCTCACTCTGTCACCCAGGCTGAAGTGTAGTGATCTTTCCACCTAAGCCTCCCAAGTAGCTGGGACCACAGGTGTGCACCACTATGCCCAGCTAATCTTTGTGTTTTTGTAGAAACGGGCTTTCACCATGTTTCCCAGGCTAGTCTTTGCCCATTTTAAAATGCGGTTATTTGAGGGTTTTTTCTACTGAGTTGAGTAAGTTCTTTATATGTTTTGGATATTAACCCCTTATCAGATATATCGTTTGCAAATATTTTCTCCCATTATGTGAGCTGTCATGTCATTTCGTTGACTGGTTCTTTTGCTGTGTAGAAACTTTTAGTTCGATGTAGTCCCATTTGTTTATTTTTGTTTTTATTGCCTGCTTTTGGTATCATATCCAAAAATCATTGCCAAGACCACCGGAGATTTTCCCCTATGTTTTCTTTTAAGGATCTTATATTTTTAGGTCTTAAGTCTATACCTTTAATCCATTTATAGTTGATTGTTGGTGTATGGTGTGAGATAAGAATCTGATTCCATTGTGTTTGGTTTGTTTGATTTTTCAAGTGGATATCCAGTTTCCCCAAAACCATTTATTGAAGAGACTATCCTCTCTCCATTATATATTCTTGCTACCTTTGTCAAATATTAGTTGATCACATATGCATGTGTTTATTCCTGAACTTTCTATCCTGTTCCATTGATCTATGAGTCTGTTTTTATGCCAGTGCCAAACTACTTGATTACTATAGATTTGCAATATGATTTGAAATCAGAAAGTGTGAAGCCTCCAGCTTTGTTTCTGTTCAAGATTACTTTGGCTATTTGGTGTCTTTTGTGGTTTCATACCAATTTTAAGATTATTTTTTCTATTTCTGTAAAAAAAAAAAAGCCATTGGAATTTTGATGAGATTGCATTGAATCTGTACATCACTTGAGTAGTATGAACATTTTGACAATATTGATTCTCCTATGAATTTGTCTGTTATTATTAACTGTTAAATTTGTCTCTTCTTGGATAAATGCAAGAACTTCAGAACCTTTTAAATCCATTCCCCCTCCTGATTTATAGGCCATTGTTGTAATGTATTTTAATTCCATATATACTTCAAAATGAATAAGTTCTATTATTATGATGTCAATATTTATTTAGATTTATCCACTAGTTATCATTTTCATTGTTCTTTATTCCTTCTGACATCTCTGAGCTTCTTCTGGAAAAATACCTTTTGCTTTGTTTCAGGTTTTGTGGTGACACATTCTCTGAAGTTTACTTGTTTGTTTGTTCTTTAAGTTTTACTGAGCTATAGTTGAGTTATAATAAACTGCTAATACATAAAGAGTTTGATATGTTTAGACACATGTACACATCTGTGAACCTATCACTGCAATCAAGATAATCAACATAGTCATCACCTCCAAAGCTTCCTCATACCCCTTTGTGATCTTTTTCTCCTTTTATTGCTGAGTAGTAGTCTATCATAAATATGCCACAGGTTTTTTTATCCACTCACACTTGTTTGTGGCCATCTGAATTTTTTCCAATTTTAAGCTATTATAAACAAACCAGCAGCAAACATTTATATGCAAATGTTTGTATGCACATAGGCTTTCATTTCCCTTGAATAAACAGGAGGGAAATGGGGCTGGATTATATTCTAAGTGTATGTGTAAAGTTTTACAAACTGTATAGCTGCTTTCCAAAGTGGTTGTACCATTTTACATTCCTCACCAGGTCTGAGATTTCCAGTTGCTCCACATTCTTATCAATACTTTCTAATTTTAGCCACTCTAAGAGGTGTGGTGGTATCTCATTGACATTTTAATTTACATTTCCTTAATAACTAATGACGTTGACAATCTCTTCATGTGTTTGTCATCCGTATATCTTTGGTGAAATATATGTCCAATTTTCTACCCATATTTTTATTGTTTGTTTTGTTACCACTGAGTTGATTTTTTGTTTTGTTTTGCTTTTTTCAGAGATAGGGTCTTGTTATGTTGCTCAGCCTGGACTGGAACTCCCAGGCTCAAGTGATCCTCTCACCTCAGCCTCCCACATAGCTGGGGATTGCCCGTGCACACCACCATGCCTGACTTGTTATTATTGAGCTTTGAGGGTTCATTAAGTAATCTAGCTACAGGCTTTTATCAGATACATGATTTGCAAATGTTTTCTCCCAGTCTGGCTTTATTTTTCATTTCCTTAACAGTATATTTTGAAAAGCAGAAATTTTTTTGATAAAGTTTAGTTTATCAATATGTTGTTTTGGGTCATATTTTCTTGCTTCTTTGCATGCTTAGTAAATTTTGCTTGGATGCCAGACATCTTCAGTAAATAATGCCACTTTATATACTAAGCTTTAAGTCAAGTCATATAAGTCCTCCAACATTATTCTTCTTTTTCAAAATTATCTGAGCTGTTCTAGTTATGTTACACTTCCATATGGAGTTTAGAATCAGCGATCGTCTCCAGGTTTGGCTATAAAAATAAAGGAACCATGAACAATCATATACAGGTTTTTGTGTGGACATGTTACAGTAGGTAGCTAGTCAGACATAAGCAAGGCAGGAGAGAGTTCCCCCCATCACACACACACCAGGAATGTCAGGCATCCATCAGGCGATCATTAGGCAGTTGCCAGCTGTCTCTCTAAAATAATATTTCGTCACAGCTTGCCCCAGGGAAAGGCAGTGTCCCAACAGATAGAAAAAACCTGAAACTGGTGATCAGCAGCTTCCTGGTAAGATCTCCAGAATTGGGCGAGTGGGCTCAAGCATGTGCACTAAGAGGCAAAATGGCAGAGTTTAACTCTAGGAATGCTAGACTGATAAGGGAAGAACGCCTCAAGTGAGCATGCGTACAACTCCAGCAAACACACTGCATGTGCGCCCCCTCCCAAGTGCTACCAGGCCACTACACATGCTTACAGCTCACCACAGGGGAAGAATCAGGAAAAAAGCCAGCGAAGACCCTGAACGCATGCCAAGGTATACAACTCCAAGTCAAAGGTCCAACAGTGCACTGGATCTCTCTAGTCGCCTGCTTGGCCCTCTTCCAAGTGTACTTTACTTCGCTTCATTCCTGCTCTAAAGCTGTTCAGTAATTTTCACTCCTGCTCTAAAACTCGCCTCAGTCTCTCCCTCCTTATGCCTCTCCATTGAATTCTTCCTTCTGAGGAGGCAAGAATTGAGGTTGCTGCAGACCTGTATGGATTTGTGGTTGGTAACATACTTTGGTGCCACATGACTCAGATACATTCTGCTGCTAACAGACATAAGTTTGTATTTCTCTGGGATAAATGCCCAGAAGTGCTATTTCTGGGTCATATGGTAAGTATATGTTTGGTTTTTTAAAAAACTGATCAAGTATTTTCGAGCGTGGCTATACAATTTCACATTCCCACCAGCCATATATAGAAGATCCAGTTTCTCTGCATCCTCACCAGGATTTGATATTGTCACTTATTTGCATTTGAGCTGTTCCGATAGATGTGTAGTAATTTCTCATTGTGGCCTTAATTTGCATTTCCCTGAGGCCAGTGCTATTGAACATCTTTTCATGTTCTTATTTTCCATCTGCATATCTTTTTCAGTGAAATGTCTCTTCATGTCTTTTGCTCATTTTCTGATTAAATTGTTGACTTTTTTACTGTTACAGTTTGAGGGTTTTAAAATACATACTATAGATACTAGTCCTATATGTAGTTTGCAAATATTTTCTCCCAATCTGTGGCCTGTTTATTATTATTATTATTATTTTAACAGGGTCTTTTGCAGAGCAAATTTATTTTGATGGAGTCCAATTTATTAACCATTTCTTACATGAATCATGCTCTTAGCGTCATATCTAAGAATTCCTGACCAAGCAAGTAGAATATCAAACTAGAATATATTCCTTTCTTAAATCAGACCAACAAAACTGTTGTGTCGATTCAAGTTTGAGTGAGTGAAGTCACAAGAACGAAAAATCCCAGAATTAACTGTCACCATTGTAAATTAATGTTTGTTTTCCATGAACCATGCATTGCTGTAAGCAATGTAATACTTCAGAAATGATCTCTCCCTTTTTTATAATGTAAGCTTTTTTGCCAGAAAAAAAAAATGATAACACTGCTGAAACCTTAGGGAGAAAAAAACAGAAAACCAACGCAAAAACTGAAACAATGTATGAACTGAGTACATATTAGGCTCAGAAAAACAGTCATCAAAGATATTGCAAAAAAAAGAGGAGAATAAAGTAAAGTGTTGTTTCTTTATTGGATGGGGACACAGAGGAAGGAGTAGCAGACAGAAAAAAGCTGCAAAATAGCATTTTGATCTGGTTTGATCTTGATCAACATCAAAAAAAATGATTAGGTGCAGAAAAGTTCAGTTAACACATGGACTTGGAGAAAGGAAGGACAAAGTTACAGATGGCCTGAAACTAGGTAAGTAGCAAAGAAAATTCATTTCAATGGGCTGAGGCCCTGCAAACAGACAATCTTAGGGAATCTAAGTCAAGTCATTGCCTGTAATTGCAAACTTGACAACTGTGTATGGAATATTATTATAGTCACAGGGACGGCAATTTCAGATACATCCGCATTGTCCTCAGAATGATGCTTTCCAGTAAAAATTCTTGTCCCTAATTGATAGGTAATGAAACTGGGGCTAAAAATCACATCATAAGAGTGGCACAACTGGAGCTGAAATGCTGGATCTTAGTGCATTTTTCTGGAACACATCTGTGTCTTCCCAGATGGGGAGGTGGAGTGAGGAAGAGAGACAAAAACACCTTTCAGGATAGCAGGGACCAGAGGTCTGCTGACAGACACAGAGACACCTGACCCAAGAAGACAGAGAAGAAGAAAGTGCACTGGGCCATGAATCAGAATTAGATCCTGCCCCAACTGCAGCTGTGTGACCTTGGGGAAAGCTACTCTCCTGCCCTGGGCTTCTTTCTGGGGGCAAGGGGTGGGAAAAAAAATAAAAGTCTTTATTGATAAATAGCTTACAATTAAATAAATAGAGCAGTGGGTTTGTTGGGGAATAAAAACTAGGGCACAGGCTCAATCTCTCTCCATTTCCACCCCGGCGCTAGGCCTCAGCCCTCTGACTGAACACTTTGGATGATGAGGACTTGATGGACAACCCAGGCTTTCTCAGGCCCTTGGAGGCCTCTGTCTTCCTGGTCAGGTGTGCAGGCACCACCTTGGACCCACTGCCCCTAGCAGGAGAAGCTGCCTTGGTGTTTGGCCCCTGCCCAGCACCCTGGGCAGCTGCCCTTTTAGGGGCCTCAGCCTTGGCCACCACCTTCTTTTTGTTGGGAGAAGCAGCACCATTCTTGACCTTCCTGGTTGTGGGTTGTGAACTCTTACTCCCAGCTTTGATATTCCTGTGAGCCTCAGCGTCTCCTTAGCTGCTCCTGCTGCCTTTGGCCTTTGACTTCTTGCTGAGCCCATTGGCACAGGAAGAGGCCTACATGGCTTTGGCTTTGTGGGGGGCCTTGCCCAGCTTTGCCTTAGTGTCCTCAGCCTCACTGCCTTGCTGGGCAGGGAGGCTTCTCCTTGGCTGTATCTAATTTGGGAGGAGACATCGGCAGCTCTGCTGGCTTCTTGGCTGCCTTTTTCACCTTGCCCGAGTTGGCAGGGTCCTTCTTTGCCTCACCTGGTTTCTTGGGGCCCTTTCCCCTGGCCTCATTAGCTGTTCTGGGGGCTGTCCGGGGGAGGGGCATCTCCCTAGACTGAATTTTCATCTTGTACTTGGGAATGAATTTGAAGCTGCCAGCAGCCCCCCAGCCTTGGGGTTGAGGGGCCTGGCGAGGAGGCTGAGGTACACGCTGGTGGCCAGGGCCTGCTTCAGTAGGTACTTGAAGTGGAGGATGTCCCCAGGAGAGCCAGTTCTTCCAGCCCTTCCAGACAGAGTGTCTTGTGTCCCAGCCTGCTAGGCTGGAGTAGAGGAGGGCAGAAGAGAAGGAGGCTTGGCCTGTTCTGGGGATTCAGAAAGCCAGCCACCCTCCCCATTCCAGACCCTGGGCCCGATTCAGGGTAGCAGGTGCTGGAGGGTAGGTAGCGTGCTAACCGCTGATGGGGACAGAGAAGCTAAAAGAGCACTTGGCCATGAATTGGAACTAGATCCTGCCCCAGCTCTGCAGCTTACTAGCTGTGTGACCTTAGGGAAAGTTACTCTCCTGCCTTGGGCCTCGGTTTCCTAGTAAAATGAGGGTATTGGACCAGATGACCTTTGCTATTACCTCACATTCTAACAATCTATGATCCTGCCTATGATTTGAAAACTCAGAGGGATTCTAGGAAAGCTTATGAAAGACCACAATGTTCTTTTTTCTTTTTTTTTTTTTTTTTTTGAGACAGTCTTTCTCTGTCGCCCAGGCTAGAGTGCAGTGGCAGTGATCTCGGCTCACTGCAACCTTTGCCTCCCAGGTTCAAGCGATCTTCTTGCCTCAGCCTCCCGAGTAGCTGGGATTACAGGCATGCACCATCACACCTGGCTAATTTTTGTATTTTTAGTAGAGACGTCATGTTGGTCAGGCTGGTCTTCAACTCCTGACCTCAGGTGATCCACCCGCCTCGGCCTCCCAAAGTGCTGGGATTACAGGTGTGAGCCACCATGCCCAGCCCAGTGTTCTGTTTATAGAGCAAATACAGATTTTTCACTATTTCTGCTGCTTTGCCCAACATCCCTTTCATCTGCTGTTTTGGGGGTGATGTCCTTTCTCAGAGTCCATGGGATTCTGTTGAGGCTGCCAATCAGAGTGCTGGGCCCTAGCCCTGGCCACACTGATTGGTTTAAGAGTTGATTACTAGACCCAAGAAGACCAATCAGAATCTTTCCCTGAATGTGTATGTGTGGATACAAGGAAAAAAAAGAGAACTCACTTCTCGGGTTGCACGAACCAATACAAACCTGGAGACGTGTGCTCCCTACCCTCCTCGCTACCATCCCGTCCCTCCCGGTGTAGACATGTCTTCATCTTTCCCCCTCATCACAGAGGCTCATCTAGGGCACAAAAGAGAAGCGGAGGCAGGAGCTGGCAGGAAGGAGGGAGATCGGTCACTGGCCTTACCACGGGAACATGTCAGGGAACACGTCAGATGTCAGATTCCCTGTATCTGGAGGACGTGTTTATTTCCTGTGGCTGTCTTCAAAAATTACCACAGCTTGGTGGCTTAAAACAGCAGTCATCTGACCAGGTGCGGTGGCTCACGCCTGTAATCCCAGCACCTTGGGAGGCCGAGGCGGGTGATCACCTGAGGTCAGGAGTTTGAGACCAGCCTGGCCAACATGGTGAAACCCCATCTCTACTAAAAATACAAAACTTAGCCGGGCATGGTGGTGCATGCCTGTAATCCCAGCTACTCGGGGGGCCAAGGCAGGAGAATCACTTGAACCCGGGAGGTGGAGATTGCAGCGAGCTGAGATTGTGCCATTGCACTCCAGCCTGTGGGACAAGAGCGAGACTTCGTCTCAAAAAAAAAAAAAAAAAAAAGCAGTCATCTCTTCTCTCACAGTCCTGGAGGCCAGGAGTCTGAAATCCTTATCACTGGGCCAAATTCAAGGTGTGAGCAGGGCGGAGCATTCTCCAGAGGCTGGAAGGGAGAATCCGTCCTGTGCCTCTTCTAGCTTCTGGGGGTGGCTGCATCCTCAGCTTATGGCCACATCGCTCCAATCTCTTCCTCTGTGCTCACATTGCTGCCGCCTCCTCTGTGTCAAATCTCCCTCTGCCTCCATCTTTGAAGAACACTTTGATGGCATTTAGGGCCCACCCAAATAATCCAGGATAATCTTCCCATCACAAGAATCTTAATCACATCTGTAAGACCCTGTTTCTTTTCGTGTGTGTGTGATGGAGTTTCATTCTTGTTGCCCAGCTGGCAACGCCACCTCAGCTCACTGCAACCTCCGCCTTCCAGGTTCAAGAGATTCCCCTGCCTCAGCCTCCTGAGTAGCTGGGATTACAGGCACCCGCCACCATGCCTGGCTAAATTTTTGTATTTTTAGTAGAGATGGGGTTTTACCATGTTGGCCAGGCTGATCTCGAACTCCTGACCTCAGGTGATCCACCTGCCTCGGCCTCCCAAAGTGCTGGGATTATAGGTGTGAGCCACCATGCCCAGCCCTACTTTTGATTTTTTTTGCTATCAGACAATCCCATGATGAACATCCTCACTTGAGTGGCTAATTGTTTCCTTAGGAAAGATTCTGAGACATGGAGTTACTAGGCTGATGTGGAGACCCTTTAAAAAGCTCTAGATAAGGCTGGCTGTGGTGGCAAAATGCTATAATCCCAGCTCCTCAGGAGACCCAAGCGAAAGAATCACTTGAGGCCGGGAGTTTGAGATCAGCCTGGGCCTTGTCCGTACCAAAATTAGCCAGGCATGGTGGTACCTACCTGTAGTCCTGGCTACCTGGGAGGCTGAGGCAAGAGGATCTCTTGAGCCCAGGTGTTTGAGTTTACATGATTGCGCCACTGCACTCCAGCTTGGGTGACAGAGACCCTGTCTCTAAAATAAATAAAATTAAGAGCTCTAGATAGATTAATATTGCCAGGTGTCTTTCCAGAAAGATAATACCAGTTCACATTCTGACAAAATTGTCTGAGTACTTTTGTCACTGTACACACTACATTTTATTTATAAACATTTGTCAATTTGATTGATAAAAATTATGTCTTATTTTAATATGTATTTCTCTGATTACTAGAGAGGGTGAATCTTTTTTGTAGCTGAATGGCATTTTTATTTCTTCTATAAATTATAGTCCACTGCTGTTTTTCCCCATTCAATTTTAGTGCTGCCCTCATGGATTGATAACCATTTTGTCATATTTGTGCAGACAGCTTTTTCTTGTTTGCCGTTTGTCTTTTAGTTCTGTTTATGAGAATTTAGAGTTTTTCAAAAGAAAAATATCCCCGCAAACTGATGAGTCCCGAATGTTATTTTTTTTACCTGGATGAGTTTCTGCTTTGCTTCCAGGAATTGCTTCTGTGCCTGAGGCAGGGGGCTGGCAGGGGTTGGAGGGGCAGGGTCAGGACTCAGCCCTCCTGGTGCAGGGGCAGGCCCATACTCCTGGGATCCCAATTCAGCCTCACAAACCTGAAGCTAAAGAACTGCGAATGGTTTTTTAGACTGGCCGCCACCTCCATTTTATAACTCTCTATCTTTTTCTCTCTGTCTCTCTCTTTTTCTGTTTCTTTCTTTCCTTCTTTCTTCTGGGGGCTGTGAAGGTGGTTTATTCCCAGGATTTACAAGGTCTAAAAACCAGTTTTGAAAAACCTGCTCCAGGTGCGGTGACTCACGTTTGTAATTCCAGTACTTTGGGAGGCTAAGAGGCAGGTGCATCACTTGAGGTCAGGAGTTTGAAACGAGCCTGGCCAACATGGTGAAACCCCATCTCTAGTAAAAATACAAACATTAGCCAGGCATGGTGGCACGTGCCTGTAGTCCCAGCTACCTGGAGGCTGAGGCATGAGAATCACTTGAACCCAGGAAGCAGAGGTTGCAGTGAGCCAAGATTGCACCACTGCACTCCAGCCTGGGCAACAGAGCGAGACTCCATATAAAACAAAACAAAACAAAAAACAGTTCCGGCCAGGCACAGTGGCTCATGCCTGTAATCCTTGTAATCCTAGCACATTGGGAAGCTGAGGTAGAAGGATCCCTTGACCCCAGGAGCTCAAGACCAGCCTGAGCCACATAGGGAGACCCTGTCTCTATTTTAAAAAATAAAAGCCAATTCCCAGAAACACACACAAGTTTCCCCTTCCCCTTAAATTGATGCATTTCTGGAAAAGGCATCCCATGTGGGAAGGAAGGTCCTGCACGTTGGCATGCGGAACCCCACTGGGAGCACACACAGATGTACCACAGTCAGGCCCTACTCCGCAGCCCTGCACCGGGGGAAGAGCCTGTGGGGTTTGCTGTCACTATTGTTGTTCATTTGCTTTTTGGTGCTTTGGTGAATTGTGTCCTATATACGTGTCTGAGTATACAAAGATAGTCCCTAACCTGCATTCTAAAGTGATGGGGCCGACGAACAATTGGGCTTTTGATCTAACAAGTTGGGTCCCCCAGCTGAGAGCCAGAGTTTAATCACTTAGGGCATGAAGAAAGATTTTAAAAGCCATAAAGGCAGAAAGAGGGAAATAGAGGAAACGGGTACCTGGCACCTGAAGAGAAACTGAGGAAAGAATGACAAGGTTTGAAGGAGATTCTAGGAATTTTACCATGAGGCGTGCAACACAGACCTTCTCCCTCATCTGGATGAAAATTAGGGAAGTCCCCATTCCCCACAGGTGCGCTTGGAGCTGGGCCATCAGATCAGATGAAGAGGTAAGAAGAACAGCCTCGCAGTGGACACAGGGTGAGCACCAAGGGAGGGGGTGGAAGGCCAGCCAAGTCCAGGCTGCAGAGCCATAGGGCACGGGCAGCAGTGAGACAGCCGCTCTGTGTGACCAGGCTGGGGAGGCAGTGCTCTGGGTCACCTGCCTGCGCTGGGCTGGATGGCGAAATGACACCTTCATCCCTCTTTCAGCCACACTCTCCAGAGTGAGCTCACACCCTCATTATATCTCACCTGGAACATTCCACCAGCCTTCACTTCTCCTCCCCCACACACCAACATCATCTGTCTGAATCACAAATCTGATCCCACTTCTCCTTTATGATAACCTTTGATGTCTCCCCACGTGCCAGCCTTTCCTGTGTATTCAAGGCCCAGAGACAAGGCCCCGTCCCAGTTCCCCTCCTCAGGGTTTCTTCCCTGTTCACCTCTGCTCAGCCACACAGGGTTAACCCTTGACAACCTTCATACCCTTATACACGCCCTTCCCCTTTTGCTGCCTCAGGAACTCTTATTCATGTCCCATCTTAAATGCCTAATGCCTGGATCTCCCTGGCAAGTTTATGCACTCCCTTCTCTGGGCTCCCAAAGCACATCAAACCTACGTGGATTCTTGTAAAGGAAACAGGTAAAGCCTCTGAGTACTTCCCACACACCAGGAACTCAGCTAAGCCCTTTCATATATTAGCTCATTGAATCCACAGCCCTAAGAGATCAGTCCCACTGTTAATCCATTATGAATGAGGAGATTGAGGCCCAGAGAAGTTATACGCCTGGCCCAAGGGCACACAGCTAAAGCAGCCAACCTGGGATTTAAGGCGTCTCACATTGTAACTGGGCAGTTTCACTTCAAAATGCATTTTAAAATCTTTCTCCCCATTTGTCTTTCTTCCCTAGTCTGGAGACGTAACCTTGAAGCAAACGGTAGAAGCCTTTTCCCTTAACCTTAAATTAGACTCCACGCCCCTCCCTTTCCCACCATATACTCTTTTCACATTTGTCTAACTGTATACTAGTATCTAATTACATGCTTACTTAGAAGTTCCAGGGGTTAATCTTGAGACAGACAGACCAAGCCTGGAGACCCAGATGCAAAATTCCAGCAATTACCTCCAGGCAGCTACTCAACAACCCAGCTATTGTTGAGATGATGCCAGCCCGCGTTCCAGGTGGACCAAGACCCAAGACAGCCACCGAAACAAGACACACAGACCTTGTACTCAATACACGTCCTGCCTGCCTCCCAGATCAAGTTTCCCTTTTTAAGCTCTTGCCTTCTCCCCAAAAACTCAAAATGGTTAATTTGGATATGAATCTGGTCATTTCCCCATTGCTAGTTTTGATAGTCACTTTCTTTCCTCGCCCTTGTTATTGGGCTTTGCGAGCAGACCTGTATTCCATTACAAAACCATCCCCTTATGTCTCTCGAAGTACTTCCCATGTGTGTCTTAAATGTGTCCACATCAGTAGCTCCCAAACCTGTTTAGCCTCAGGGTGACCTGTGGGCCCTGTTCAGATGTAGGGAAACAGAAGCTCTTGGGGTAAGGCCCAGAGTCTGTCACTTTTAAAAGCTGTTCAGGTGAGACAGAGGATCAGCCAGGCTTAGGGTGACTAACTATCCTGGTTTGTTTGGGACTTTGGGGTTTCTTGGGAGGTAACAAAGCCCTGGGCAAACTGGAACGAGCTGGTCTCCCAGGTAGGAAGTTCAGACGTGACTCGAGCATCAGTCTCCTCTCAGGACGTTCAGCTCCCTGTGCCTGGGAACCTTTCAGCACCCAACAGTGTCTGACACGAGGTGCTCAGTAAGTAGAGAGAACTGTGCCTTGCACCTGGAGCCCAACAAATTCGAACAATTTTCTTCAGCTTTAGGCTCAACTGGAAAATAGTCTTCAGAGGCCTTGAACATGGGGTGCAAGTGAGAGAGTCAGTGGGCACAGCCCTGATCTTGCTCTGCACTACCCCACACTCTTCATCCTCAGAAACCAGTCTGGATTAGGGACAACCCAGTGGCTGGGGTCAGCTGGCAGGCAGCCAGGCAGGGTGCTGCTCCCCAGAGACCAGTAAGTGATCCCTGCTCTTCCCACCCATGCCTAAGCCATATGCACTCCCAAGAAGCCTCAAAGAGTGAGCAATGTCCATGAAGTCTGGGCTCTTGGTGAACGCTGGTCACCAAGCATTCACCAAGATGTTCATACAGATGGGGAAATGAGTCCCATCGAAGACAATTTGTATATGTTGTTTGTAAAAGAAGGAAATGACATCTTTGTCCAATGAATATGCTGCAGATATATTTTCCCAGGCAGTCCTTGGTCTTTGGACCATGTATGGTATTTTTTTCCCACAGTGATGTTTAAAATTTTTTATGAGTCATGTACTATCAATCTCCTTTCTTTGAGGTTTTATGCCCTGCTGAGAAAGCTTCCCCACTTCTTGATTTCTTCTAGAACTTTCACAAATTTTGGGGGGTACAAAAGGTAGGTTAGGGATCTAGTATTTCTTTCCCCCCAGTTAGGCCCAGATAGGAGAGATGACTTCTCCAAAGTCAGAGTGGGTCTGGTGTCTGCTGGGATGAAGGTGCCCCATCCAGAGCTCACCTCTCTGTCACTACCCCAAGTCTGTATAAAGATCTCTTCTTTAACCAGTCTCTTCAGAAGGCCTCAAAAGAATAACTGTTTTCACAACTTGCTTTCATGTATCCTTTTTCTTGAGTTACAGTCACTCATGTGTGGGGCTTTCCTCGTACTTACTCTGAGACTGTGTTCATCTTTGAGGCTCCCACCTACCCACAATACCCTGCACAGTGCTCTGTATATCATTCATATTTGGGAATTAGACTGAGATGTATGCCCCCAGCTGGCAGTGTGAAGGCCCTTGGATTTCCTAAATGCAGAGGCAAGGGATTTGGTGGGCTAAGTGAGTGCAGGCCCCTCTGCTCCCTAACATCCCATGTCATGGCAGGGACTGGGAGACCCACTCAAGTATGTCTTCGGTGTTCCCTTCCCTTCTCACACTGGGTGGTATGAAGCAGCTCCTGGGTTCACAGGATATGGGGCGTGATCTGTGGAGGAACACAGAGAAGGGAGTAGATAGGAAGGGAAATTCAGCTCCTGTGCCTGATCTTGGGCCTTCTCCCATCAGCCCACCTCTTGGGTGTATTTCTTGGACCACAGGACCAGAATGGCAGAAACTGAAGAAAAGCTATTGATATGGTTTGGCTCCATGTCCCCATCCAAATCTCATGTCAAACTGTAATCCCCAAAGTTGGGGGAGGGACATAGTGGGAGGTGATTGGATCATGGGGGTGAATCTCTCCCTTGCTATTCTCATGATAGTGAGTTCTCACAAGGTCTGGTTGTATAAAAGTGTGTAGCACTTCCCCCTTCGCTTGCTCTCTCCTGCCAGCCATGTGCCTGCTTCCCCCTTTGCCTTCTACCATGATTGTAAGTTTCCTAAGGCCTCCCCAGCCATGCTTCCTGTACAGCCTATGGAACTGTGAGTCACTTAAACCTCTTCTCTTTATACATTACCCAGTCACAGGTAGTTCTTGATAGCAATGTGAGAAAGGACTAACACAGCAGTAGAACTGAATAAGGAAGGGCTCTTTCCATTTTGTGAGCCTTTAGAAACTAGAATCTGCCTTGTCCTTTGGGGTGTAAACTTGAAATCCTAAGCCCCCCATTGACTGAATGGATCCCCCTGTGTCCAAGGAGACCCCATTAAAACCTTAAAACTGACTTCCTGGCCATGACGGAACAGAAGATCAGACACCTCGTTACACCCCCCCCTCCCTCTTCTGGTTTAGACACAACAACTGACAAGCCTTAATGTTAAAATAGAGATTCTAAAACTGACAGAACAGATTCTTTGTGGCAATAAGATATCAAATTATAAACAAAACCTAAGCCATGCCAGGCAAGGGTTAAGTCACCCACTCCTACACTTAGAGAATAAACTATGTCCCAACTGCCACAAGGTTTTTTTTTCTCTAGCAGCTAAACTAGAGTGCTGGCCTTGAGATAAGCAATATTAAAATAATTACAGTTCATCCAGCTCACAATGGCTAACTACCTGACCCTTGTTCCACAAACCATAACTACAGCTTTGACTGGACAAGAGACTGATTTCAGTAACTTTCTCCAGATAAGACCACCAACCATGAACTGGTTCTGGCCAGTTTACAGAGACTGCACACTTGCATGTTTCTGGATCCTGAAAAGACCTTCTGATGTATATGGCCTAATCATAATACGTTTAAAAGTTATGTCTCCACCCCAAAGTGGGTCATATGTTACATGCGTGTTTGTTCAATGCATGTGCATCAGGATTGCCTCATGAATATTCACAGCTCCTCTTGTAACCTTTTGAATATGTATGTTTAGCCAACCTGTTCAGCATAAAGCTCCTACCCCAACCCTTCCTCCTTCGAAGGGCCTGTCTCTGGTCTTGTCCAGAGGCACCCTTCCCAGCCTGCTGTACCCCCATTGTAAGAAATAAACTCTTCTTTCCGCATTTATAGATCCTGTGTGTGGTTTTCTTCTTAAAGTTAACAAGGGTAATTATATCCCAGCCCTCAAGGCCAACACAAGCAGCTGCCAACATTTCAGAATGCTTGGGGAATGCAATGTCCTGGCAAATTGAAGACCCTTATGAATGGAGTGGCTCAGCTTACTCAGGGTGACTTGCTCACTTATCCACTCAACAAAGCATTGGAGAATGTCTGCCGGGTGCCTGACTCCATGTGCTGTTCTAGGTGCTGAAATGCAGCAGTAAAAGAGGGAGATTGTTGGCTGCTCTGGTGGAACCTGCTTTCTAGTAGAGGGACAGAGAAGACAAGTCAATCAAGAATGCACATGAAAATATCAGACACTAACAAATGCCAGTGAGGAAGTAAGCGGAAGGCCACACCTGGGGAGCCACACTGCTGGGTGGTCAGGAAAGAAGGGACATTTTAACAGATGGAGTGATGAGGACTCACCTTGTGAAGACCTGGAGGAAGAGCAGGTGGAGCAGCCGGCACAGTTGGGGCAAAAACCCTGCAGCAGGGACGAGCTCAGTGTGTCTCAAACAGAGGCACTCCCTCCGACAGAAGAGAATAACAGCATATCCCCTGAGTTTCTAGAGGTTTTGACCAAATTTTGTTCTTTTGAAGACTCAGGTTTTATCTTTAAAATGAAAGCAAATTTCGGGTTCCAGTCTTTGAGACAACCATATTTATTTTTGTGTTAAACCTAACTGTCTTTAAAAAAAAGAGAGAGAGAATATACTTGGATTGAGGTAAGCCAAGATTAAACTTCTAAAAGGTAACATCCCACAGTCCAGAGAAATCTGATGCAAGGTAGCTAGATGCCATTTCATCCTCGTGTTTATCGTTCACCTGGCAGTGATAGAATCTGGGCCTCCAGTAAGTCCAAGTCCAATTCTGAAGAACACATGGCAAGATCTGACTTGGGTGGGGCAGGAAACCTCCTTGGTGGGTTATTTCCTCCATTTCCCCAACCTTAGATCCTGCACAACACACATTATCAGCAGGTTTGTTCCTGAACCCCAGGACCATGACTCAAGACCATGAACAACTTAACCCAAGCAATCTAGGAATCCTGGCCTGTGCGTTGTGCCATATCACCTGGTCAGATCATCTCCTCATCAGATGACTGGTATGGCCTGAATTGTGTCACCCTCGCATTTATACACTAAAGTCCTAATCCCCAGTACCTTAGAATATGACTGAATTTGGAAGCAGGGCCTTTAAAGAGGTGATTAAGATTAAATGAGATCATGTGGTGGGCCCTACTCCGGTATTACTGGTGTCTTTATAAGAAAGGAAGAGGCACCAGGGATGTTCACTCACAGAGGAAAGGCCGTCTACAAGCCAAGGACAGAGACCTTGGAAGAAACCAAACCTGCTGACACCTCGATCTTGGACTTCTAGCCTCCAGAACTGTGAGTAAATAAATTTCTGTTGTTTAAGTCATCCAGTCTGTGGTATCGGGTTACAGCAGCTCTGCCAGATTAATACAATAACCCAACAAGAGCCCAAGGTGAGGGGACTCCAGGGAATGGGCACCCCAAAAGTAAAGTTTTAGAGTTTCCTTTCTCAAAGTTTTCTCCACTCCAGATAGAGTGGTCACTCACTGGTTGGCTTCCTTCCTTCCCTCATTCCCTCCTCATACCTTTAGAACTCACCACGGGCCAGCTCTGTGTCCCCAGCTGGGCACTGTGTCTATGACTCAATCCATTCCTTTCCCAGCCCTCAGGGTACTGTGCCAATGAAGGCATCATCAGCCTCAGCCAGGCTTTTGTTCTCTACACCATCCCTTCAAAGATGGAGGTTGGGGCAACGACCCCTCCCTGGAACCAGGCCAAAGGTTCTGTATTGGAAAAGCATCCATTCTTCCCCCATAGTCCTTAAATATTCTTTTTACAAAGACTACACCAGATTAAAACAGTTCCGTGGCACAATCTCTACAGGTCTGTTAATTCAGGACAGAGCTCTGGAATTAATGGTCAAGAACAAGAACTAGCTTTATTACAACTGCATCAATTCCAACAACATGTGCTGGGTAAATATTACCTCCAACAAGGTCCAAACTAGCCTATAGCCAAATGCAGCTTATAACCATGATTTTCCCTATACTTCTTCCTCCTAGCAAGATTTGGACTTCTCTGTTGATGAGTCAGGCCTCTAGGTCATACATCCAACTGGAGAAGCCAGAAGTAACATCACCTTGGCCAAAACCAACAAGTCCACCTCCCAGTTGTCCCTCCTCTGAGAAACCAGCCCGTTTGGCTCTGCAGCCAGCACTGCCTTCGTGGCATGTGGTGTAATGGAAGCAACCAGGACAGTGTGTACCAAAGCTGAGAAAATAGTCTCCATGTATGACACCAAGGCCAAAAAGGAAAAGTATGCCAGCATCTGGTTCAAAAGTGGAGAAATGAAACAAACCTGTCTGATGACCCAACTGTACATCCAATCTATGAGTCCAGCTATGGTGACTGGAGCCACTATGATGTTTATTCTTACAGCGACATGTGAGGAAGCTAACAGGAATATCAGGCGAGGGAAAGGGTGAGGCTCCTTGGGACTAAGTGCACTCATATTTGTTGGTTTGTTTGCTGAGTGTGTGTTTGCTTGTGTCTTTATTTTACGCAGAGGGCATTCCTCAAATGCTGGGTGAACTTGGCTGTCTGTTCATATTTAAGAGTGAGACATCAAAAGTTGATTGCCACCTGCAACCCAGCAACTCCACTCCTAGGTTAATGCCCAGGAGACATGCATACAAATATGCACCAAAGGATACACACAAGAATTCCCATAGCAGCTCTGTAATAGCCCACCACTCAAAACTACCCACAAGTCCATCAACAGTAGACAGGATAAATAAATTGTAGTATATAAACACAGTGGGATTCAATACAGCACTGAGAATGAACAATCTATAACTACATGCAACAATATGGATGAGTCTTACAAAAATTACGCTGAATAAAATAAGTCAGAACCAAAAAGCATACATGCTATGTGATTCCATTTATTTAAAGACAAAACATGCAAATCATTAATCTGCAAGATGAGAAGTCAAGATAGTGGTTATCCTTCGGTGGAGATAGTACACATTATACTTATATAAAGCAGATGCTAGAGGGAAAGCAAAGAAAAATAGAGAAAATACCTATAGAGAGAATTAAACACACCATTCTCAGTAGGACACAGGTCAAATTGACAAAAATTAAGCACATATGTCAAAATCTAAACAACCTAATAAACAAAATGAGTACTTAAAATCTTTTTTTAATTTATTTTTTGAGACACAGTCTCACTCTGTCGCCCAAGCTGGAGTACAGTGTTGCGATCTTGGCTCACTGCAACCTCCGCCTCCCGGGTTCAAGTGATTCTCCTGCCTCAGCCTCCTGAGTAGCTGTGGTTACAGGCACCCACCACCACACCTGGCTAATTTTTGTGTTATTAGTAGAGACAGGGTTTCACCATGTTAGTCAGGCTGGCCTCTAACTCCTGACCTCAAGTGATCTGCCCACCTCGGCCTTCCAAATTAAAATTATTGCATCCTGATTTAAGCACACAAAAACACATACACATTGGGATTCTGATTCGAAGGGTATTACATTCACACATTAACTTTAGAAGGGTTTATATTTTTATGTCATTTCATCCATGAGTATGGAATGTCTCTCCATTTGTTAGTATAGAAAAAAGCTATTGATTTTTGTACATTTATCTTATACATAGCCACTTTACAAAATTCTATTATTAATTTTAATCGTTATTAATTCTACTAATTTGCTATTAGACTGGGTTTTCAATTCTACCAGACCAGAAAAAGAAAATATGATTTTTCCTTCTTTGGTAATATTCATACAGATTATTTCATTTCTTTTCTTATTTCATTCGTAAGGACTTCCAAAAAATGTTCAATATTAGCAGTGATAACAGGCAAACTTGTCTTACTCTTGGATTGATATTAAAAGAATGATTCTCTCAGGCACTGCTCAGAACCAAAGGAGCCTGTCTCCCTTAGCCACCGTGCACAGGCAGTTACCAAGGTCCTGACAATCACAGCCCCTCATTCCAGGAGCCTGCAGATACCCTGGAGCTGGGGTCACTAGGCGGGCTTGAAAACCCCAGGCTCTCTCCACTCTTTTTTCTCTTTTCTTTCCTTTTCTTTTCCTTTCTTTTCTTTTCCCTCCCTTCCTCCTTTCTTTTCTTTCTTTTTTTTTTTTTTTTTTTTTAAGAGACAAGGTCTTGCTCTGTCACCCAGGCTGCAGTGCAGAGGCACCATCACAGCTCACTGCAGCTTTGAACATCTCCCGGGCTCAAGCAATCCTCCTGCCTCGGCCTCCCAAGTAGCTGGGACTGGCCGGGCACCATGGCTCGTACCTGTAATCCCAGCACTTTGGGAGGCCGAGGAGGGCGGGTCACTTGAGGTCATGAATTCAGATCAGCGTGACCAACATGGTGAAACCCTGTCTCTACTAAAGATACAAAAAATTAGCCAGGCATGGTGGCACAGGTCTGTAATCTCAGCTACTCGGGAGGCTGAGGCACGAGACTTGCTTCAGCTTGAGAGGCAGAGGTTGCAGTCAGCTGAGATTGCACCACTACCCTCCAGCCTGGGGCGACAAAGCAAGACTCTGTCTCAGAAAAACAAACAAAAAACAAGTAGCTGGGACTACAGGCACCACCATGCCCAGCTAATTTTTTATTTACTTTTTGTAGAGACAGCGATACCTCTATGTTGCCCAGACCAGTCTCAAACTCCTGGCATCAAGTGATCCTCCCCCCTCAGCCTCCCAAAGTGCTGGGATTACAGGCGGGAGCCACCATGCCCAGCCTCTCTACTCCTTGTCACTTCTCTCTGGCTGCCACCACCTTGCCCTGGAGTTATTTCAGCACTCTCCTAACTGGCTTCCCCTTGTCTCCTCTGGCCCCTCCTTGTCCCTTGTGCAGTCTGTCCAGCACACTGCCACCAGGGTGAGATTTCAAAATGCAAACTTTTTTTTTTCTTTTTTTTGGAGACAGAGTCTCACTCTGTCGCCCAGACTGGAATGAAGCGGCAAGATCTTGGCTCACTGCAACCTCCGTCTCCTGGGTTCAAGCGATTCTCCTGCCTCAGCCTCCCGAGTAGCTGCGACTATAGGCACCCGCCACCATGCCTGGCTAATTTTTACATTTTTAGTAGAGATGAGGTTTCGCCATGTTGGCCAGGCTGGTCTCGAACTCCTGACCTCAAGTGATCTGCCTGGTTCAGCCTCCCAAAGTGCTGGGATTACAGGCATGAACACTGCGCCCGGCCTCAAAACGCCAATCTGATCGTGTACCCCTTTTCTTGCCTCCCACCCTTCTAGGATATAGGTTATACAAGGCTGTGAAGTGGCCCCTTCCTGACCCTCCAGCTTCATCTCATCCGCTCTCCCTCCCTCTCGGGAAGAACTGGTCCGCTTTCGTTCCCTGGATACACCCTGCTCCTGCTGTCTCAGCACTTATGCACCTGCTTTTATTTCTGCCTGGAACACCCAACCATATGTGGATGGGTACACACACACACACACTTTCCCTGCTAACTCACATGGATCACCAGTGTCACTGACTCCCTAGGTGTATATGACATAGTCATGTATCACTTGATGTGTATATGACAGTCACGTATCACTTCACGTTCTGAGAAATACGTTGTTACGCAATTTTGTCATCGTGTGAGCATCATAGAGTGCACTTACACAAACCTATAGCCTACAACACACCTCGGCTACATGGTCCTACTGCTCATAGGCTGCAAACCTGTACAGCATGTTACTGTACTGAATACTGTAGGCATTTGCGTATCTAAACATATCTAAACATAGGAAAAGTACAATAAAAACAGTATAAAAGAGAAAAAATGGTTCATCTGTATAGGGCACTTACCATGAAGGTGTGTCCGGAATTGGGGGGTTCTTCGTCTCACTGACTTCAAGAATGAAGCCACGGACCCTCGAGGTGAGTGTTACAGTTCTTAAAGGCAGCGTGTCCGGAGTTTGTTCCTTCTGATGGTCGGATGTGTTCAGAGTATCTTCCTCCTTCTGGTGGGTTCATGGTCTCCCCGGCTCAGGAGTGAAGCTGCAGACCTTCGCGGTGAGTGTTACAGCTCTTAAGGCGGCACGGCGGCACGTCTGGAGTTGTTCGTTTCTCCCGGTGGGTTCATGGTCTTGCTGACTTCAGGAGTGGAAGCTGCAGACCTTCGCGGTGAGTGTTACAGCTCCTAAAGGCACTGTGGACCCAAAGAGTGAACAGTAGCAAGATTTATCGCAAATAGCAAAAAAACAAAGCTCCCACACCTTGAAAACCGGTCGTTGCCACTGCTGGCTCGGGTAGCCTGCTGTTATTCTTATCTGGCCCCACCCACATCCTGCTGATTGGTCCATTTTACAGAGAGCTGATTGGTCCGTTTTGACAGGGTGCTGATTGGTGCGTTTATAATTCCTGAGCTAGACACAAAAGTTCTCCACATCTCCACTAGATTAGCTAAATCCAGAGTGTCCATTGGTGTATTTACAAACCCTGAGCTAGATACAGAGTGCCGATTGGTGCATTCACAATCCCTTAGCTAGACATAAAGATTCTCCAAGTCCCCACCAGATTAGCTAGACACAGAGTGCTGACTGGTGCGTTCACAAACCCTGAGCTAGACACAGGGTGCTGATTGGTGTGTTTACAAACCTTGAGCTAGATACAGAGTGCTGATTGGTGCATTTACAATCCCTTAGCTAGACATGAAGGTTCTCCAAGTCCCCACCAGATTAACTAGATACAGAGTGCCGATTGGTGCATTCACAAACCCAGAGCTAGAGACAAGGTGCTGATTGGTGTGTTTACAAACCTTGAGCTAGATACAGAGTGCTGATTGGTGTCTTTACAATCTCTTAGCTAGACATAAAGATTGTTCAAGTCCCCACTAGACTCAGGAGCCCAGCTGGTTTCATCTAGTGGATCTGCTGAGGGCCGGTAAGAATTCGAGCGCGGTGCCGGCAGGCTGGCACTGCTGGGGGACCTGGCGCACCCTTGGCAGCTGCTGGCCCGGGTGCTAAGCCCCTCACTGCCAGGGGCTGGTGGCACCAGCTGGCCGCTCCCAGTGCAGGGCCAGACCAGCCCACGCCTACCCGGAACTCGCGCTGGTCCGCGAGCGCGGCATGCAGCCCCGGTTCCCGCCGGCGCCTCTCCCTCCACACCTCCCCACAAGTAGAGGGAGCCACCTCCGGCCGGCCAGCCCAAAGAGGGGCTCCCACAGTGCAACGGTGGGCTGACGGGCTCCTCAAGCGCCCGGAGGCTGAGGAGGCACCGAGAGCGAGCGAGGGCTGCTAGTACGTTGTCGCCTCTCAAAGGGAGCTTGCGGTCCTGGAATTTGCTCTGGGTGAGTCTGTGAGTGGTGGGTGAATGTGAAGGCCTAAAACATGACTTCTGAAGACTTTATAAGCACCCTACACTTAGGCTACACTAAATCTGTTTTTAGAAACATTTTTCTTTCTTCAATAATAAATTAACCTCAGCTGGGTGCGGTGGCTCACGCCTGTAATCCTAGCACTTTGGGAGGCTGAAGCGGGGGGATCACCTGAGGTCAGGAGCTCGAGACCAGCCTGGCCAACATGGTGAAACCCCATCTCTACTAAAAATACAAAAATTAGCCAGGCATGGTGGCAGGTGCCTATAATCCCAGCTACTTGGGAGGCTGAGGCAGGAGAATCGCTTGAACCCAGGGGACGGAGGTTGCAGTGAGCCGAGATCACACCACTTCACTCCAGCCTGGGCAAAAGAGCGAAACTCTATCTCAAAATAATAATAATAATAATAAATCCAGCTTACTGTAACTTTTTTTACCATATAAACTTTTTTTAATTTTTTTAACTTTTTGACTCTTGAAATAACACTTAGCTTAAAACTCAAACACACTGTACATCTGTACAAAACGTTTTCTTAGAATGAAGACACGAACACACACATTACACACGTTAGGGTCAGGATCACCAGTATCACTGTCTTCTAACTCCACATCTTGTCCCACTGTCTTCAGGGGCAATAACATACATGGAGCTATCATCTCCTATGATAACAGTGACTTCTGGAATACCTCCTGAAGGGCCTGCCTAAGGCTATTTTACAGTTAACTTTTTTATTTTGTAAGTAGAACAAATACATTCTAAAATGACAATGAAAAGTACAGTATAGTAAATACACAAAGGAGTCATAGTCATTTGTTATTATTAAGTATATTATGCACTGTATGTAATTGTATGTGCTAGACGTTTATAAGCCTGACAGCACAGTAGGTTAGTTTACATCAGCATCACCGCAAACCTGTGAGTAATGCATTGAGCTATGATGTTGCCACAGCTATGACCTCACTAGGCTATGTAATTCAGCTCCATTACAATCTTATGAGACCACTGTTGTATCTGCAGGCTGTGGTTGACCAAAACATTGCTATGCAGTGCACGGCTATATAATTATTTGTTCAATGTCTTCATCGCTAGACTGTAAATTCCACCAGGGTAGGGACTGTGTTCCTTCCACCTTTAGCCCCAGCACCCAGCACAGGGCCTGGCCTCTGGGAAATGTTCGATAATTACTTTTTATTTTATTTTATTTGAGACCAAGTCTCGCTCTGTTGCCCAGGCTGGAGTGCAGTGGGACGATCTTGGCTCATAAGATCTCTGCCTCCTGGGTTCAAGTGATTCTCCTGCCTCAGCCTCCCGAGTAGCTGGGATTACAGGTGCGTGCCACCACGCCTGGCTAATTTTTTTGTATTTTTAGTAGAGACGGGGTTTCACCAAGTTGGCCAAGCTGGTCTTGAACTCCTGGCCTCAGGTGATCTGCTCACTTTGGCCTCCCAAAGTGCTGGGATTACAGGCATGAACCACAGTGCCCAGCCAATTATTTTAAATTAATAATCAGTTAACAAACCAGTAATTATCAGCCTTTTATATTTTATAATCCACCAATTTCTATTTTATTCTCCTAAGAGGTAGGTGCCTTTTATTCTTGTTTTTCAAGAAGGAGTTTTGGCTGGGCACATAGCATTGTACACTGGTTCCTGGGCTCAAGGTTGAGTGCTACCACTCGGCTCAAGGCTGGGTGCTACCACTCTTACGTGTCCCCTGCCAAAGCCTCTGTCATGTTGTGCAGTTTCCTGTACGCTTTGCCAGCCAGGACTGGACTGTCTATTGACATTTTTCCTCTCTCCCTGATTCACCACCACGAGGCTCTGGGTGGGGAACCATGAAAGGGATGCGACTTTGAAGAGCCCTCAGAATGCCACATTGGTTCCCCTGTCGCCGCACACACTCACCTCCAGCAGTGGCTCCAGACCACCTTGCCACTTCTTTTTTCCTTTTTTTTTTTTTGAGATGGAGTCTTACTTTGTCACCCAGACTGGAGTGCAGTGGCGCGATCTCAGCTCACTGCAACCTCTGTCTCCTGGGTTCAAGCGATTTTCCTGCCACAGCCTCCCAAGTAGCCGGGACTACAGGTGCATGCCACCATGTCTGGCTAGTTTTTGTATTTTTGGTAGAGATGAGGTTTCACCATGTTGGCCAGGCTGGTCTCAAACTCCTGACCTCAGGTGATCTGCCCACCTTGGCCTCCCAAAGTGCTGGGATTACAGGCATGAGCCACTGTGCCCGGCCACCCTGCCACTTCTTCCATCGAAGCCCAGCCCACAGTGCCGCTTCCCCTCCCTGCCCCACTCCATGTTCAGAGCCTCTGCCTAGGGTTCTATAATTTATTACATCCCATCTCACCAGTAAACACCCAAGAATCAATGGGCTGCAGGGAGAGCTCCACCAATCCCCCTTGGTGCAGTGGCTCACGCCTGTAATCCCTGCACTTTGGGAGGCCGAGGTGGGCAGATCACCTGAGGTCAGGAGCTCAAGACCAGCCTGGCCAACATCGCGAAACCCCATCTCTAGTAAAAATACAAAAATTAGCTGGGCGTGGTGGCGCATGCCTGTAGTCCCAGCTACTCGGGAGGCTGAGGCAGGAGAATCGCTAGAACCCGGGAGGTGGAGGTTACAGTGAGCAGAGATGGCGCCACTGCCCTCCAGCCTGGGCGACAGAGCGAGACTCTGTCTGAAAAATAAATAAATAAATAAGCTGTCAGAAAAAAACTCCAGCTGGCGTCCCCCTCCCTGCAGCCTGAAGTCTGGAGGCAGCGACAGTATAATTTTAGCCCAAAGTGCGAATGAGGGCATGGCAAAGCCGCAGGCAGAGTTTTGAAGCAATTAACTATGAATGCAAGGGGCCTCCCCTCTCCTGCGTTCAGCCAAATCGCAAGTGTATTCCCTTCACTCATTATAATGTAGCTAAGACAATTAAGTATTGTCTAACTGTGGCGCAATTAAAACCCCTGTAATTAAGGAAGGTGGGGGCCAGAAAAAAAGGACTCTGGTTCTGAAAACTCAGCCCAAGAGGCTGAGCAAAAGCGCAATATACACATTTGCCACTAGAAGGCAGGCTTCCTGCTTTATTCGCTAGCTCTCCCAATTTTATTAAATACAGAAATGATCCTGACCAGTACTCTAGCAATCCAATCTTCCAAAGCTTCCAAATACATTAAAACTCATAGAATGTTAAAGGTGGACAAAAGTTTAGTGAATTTTTTTTGCCGAACCTCACATTTACAGAAGAAAGAGTCCTAAAAGTAAACCCCAGGTTGTTTCTCTATTATTCTACTCTGCCTCTAAACAAAAGCCACCCAAAAACCTCCTTAAAAAGAGATATAATATAGGTGTGTTCCGTTTCTGAAAAATCCAAACAGCGCTGTTATGATTTTTACACCTTTCTGCATGTACGTAATGCTGACAGAGAGATGAACTCTTCCATAAACATGGTTGGATGTTTACCTCATTTCTGTCTTATTTGTGAGCTTGGCGAGTGCTGGGGCTAGTCAGTAACTTGAAGTCCAAGATCCCTCATTCAGCTCTGTGCTCTCACAGCCTTACCAAAGCCTGGTAAAAGGACAAATGAGGCATCCGAGTTGGTTGTAAGGAAGTAAAGTGGAGTCCCTACAACCAGCTGGGTGACTTTAGCCAAGGGACTTGCTCCTTGGGACCTTGATTTCAAAAAAAGGGGACGTTGGATTCACTCTATCATCTAAATCTGTAAGTGCAAAATGTAATACAAGAGAAGTATCACATAGAGCACGAGGAATGTTGCAGAACATAGGTTCTCAGAGTGTGGTCGGACCCCTAAGCGTACCCTCTCCCTTCTCCAATTACGTGTCTATTCAAGGACAGGTTTTTTTCATAGACTTCAGTTAAAACAACATGTCAGCGAGGCGTGGTGGCTCACACCTGTAATCCCAGTGCTTTGGGAGGCTGAGGTGGGAGGATCACCTGAGATCAGGAGTTCGAGACTAGCCTGACCAACATAGTGAAACCTTGTCTCTACTAAAAATACGAAAAGTAGCTGGGCATGGTGGCAGGCGCCTGTAATCCCAGCTACTCAGGAGGCTGAGGCAGGAGAATCGCTTGAACCCGGGAGGCAGAGGTTGCAGTGAGCCGAGATCGCACCATCGCACTCCAGCCTGGGTGACAAAGCAAGACTCCATCTCAAAAAAAAAAAAAAAAAATCACAAGAGATGGAATGAAGGAGATATGAGAATCTATAGACCAAACATTTAAAAGATTTGCAAAAATATAAAACAATACCACTCTGCAAATGTCTTTGTTTTAGGAAATATAGCTACTGTTGGTAAAAATGTGTAATTTATGTTAACATGCAATGGATTTTTACAGTTATTGTTACATGTATTAATAAATATTTGAATTTTCTCAGCTATAATTTCTAATATAGCAAGGCAAATATAAAAATATCTCACATGAACAAAAGCTCTTGGAGGCTGTCAGTCATTTTTAAGAGCATAAAGGGGTCCTGAGACCAAAAATTTGAGACCTGCTGTTGTAAGTTTCATCAGTCCCTTTCTTAGCTCTGTTATTTATCTTTTCATTCTTCAGAAGCAGAGAATTGTATATCCAAAGATGTTGATTTCAGCATTATCTACAATAGCAAAGAAAAAAGAGACTAAAAGACAATGTCTAACACCAGAGGAAAGGCTCAACCATAATAAATATGCTCCATTGACCCAATAGAATTAGATAGTACAGTATTATAAGAAAATGATTATGGGCCGGGCACGGTGGCTCATGCTTGTAATCTCAGCACTTTGGGAGGCCAAGGTGGGTGGATTACTTGAGGTCGGGAGTTCGAGACCAGCCTGACCAACGTGGAGAACCCCATCTCTACTAAAAACACAAAAAAATTAGCCGGGCGTGGTGGCCCACGCTTGTAATCCCAGCTACTCGGGAGGCTGAGGCAAGAGAATCACTTGAACCCAGGAGGCTAAACGGAAAAGGACAATGGCCTCTTTGTCCCTAGTGTAAGAGAGCTGGGGGGAGCCCTAGGAACCCACCAATGGTAACTTTAAAATGCTGCCTTAAAGATATTTAACAAGTCTGGGTGTGATGGCTCATGCCTGTAATCCCAGCACTTTGGGAGCCCGAGGCGGGAGGATCACTTTAGCCCAGGAGTTCAAGATCAGCCTGGGCAACATGGTGAGACCCCCATCTCTACAAAAAATATAAAAAGTAGCCAGGCGTGGTGGTGCAGGTTGCAGTGAGCCAAGATCGAGCCATTGCACTCCAGCCTGGGCAACAAAAGCGAAACTCTGCCTCAAAAAAAAAGAAAAGAAAAGAAAATGATTATATGGCATAATGTTAAGTGAAAAGACATAAATTGGCACTAACCCTGATTGTAAAATGTGAGATTGGAACCTAATATATAAAAATGAAAACATTAATCAGTTACTATACTGTATTTCAATGTTACAATTATGGGTAGTGTTTTTTTTTTTTAACTAGTGGCTATTATTATTTTGTTACCTTTTTTTTAAATTTTATTTTCTCTCTTTTTTTTTTTTTTTTTTTTGAGACAGGGTCTCTCTCTGTCACCCAGGCTGGAGTACAGTGGTGCAATCACCAGCTCACTGTAGCTTCAACCTCCTAGGCTCAAGCGATCCTCCCACCTCAGCCTCCCAAGTAGCTGGGATTACAGGTGTGCACCACCATGCCTATCTACTTTTTATATTTTTTGTAGAGATAGGGGTCTCACCATGTTGCCCAGGCTGATCTTGAACTCCTGGGCTAAAGTGATCCTTCCGCCTCGGGCTTCCAAAGTGCTGGGATTACAGGCATGAGCCATCACACCCAGACTTGTTAAATATCTTTAAGGCAGCATTTTAAAGTTACCATTGGTGGGTTCCTAGGACTCCCCCCAGCTCTCTTAACTAGGGACAAAGAGGCCATTGTCCTTTTCCGTTTAGCAAGCCGAAAAGGTTCCCAATTTTGAAAAGCTACCTTCCTCCAGCATACCCCCACAAAAGTCATTGTCCTGAAGACCTCTGGGAACACGACAAATGGCAGACCTCTGGGAACACGACAACCGCCCTAACCGAGGCCACAGCCACCCAGCCCACTTAGGACAGCTGGCGTTGAATGGGAAGTGGCTGGTGCTTTCAGCCTGGCCAGCGGGCTGACAAGGGGTCTTTGTAATGGGAACAAAACTGCATCCCCCTTCACCTGGAGATTCTCCAGCACCCCATCCTCTCCTGCACTGCCCCCCAGCACACATCCCTGCACACACACACACACACGGGGGGGTTTATGTTTGCTTCGTAGGTGTGTTAATAAAAATCTCCTTAGGGTCACCGCTTCTGAGGTTTTGAAGTGAAACACATTGCCCAAAAGGAGGGTTCATCTTCAAGGCAGCCTCACCTTCACCCCATTAAGTAGCTCCTGCTCACATCTTTCCTGAAACCACTTAAGGTAATTCCCTGTCTTAACGCTGAAGGTGCTTATGGTTCTATTTCAGACTCCTGGGGTGGGCAGCACAGGGTGAAAGAAATGCCCCGGATAATTAAGGAGATTATTTTATTCAGGCTATTAGGGAGAACTTTCATGAATACAGAGAAAGTTCTCAGCAAAAAGGAAGTGGGGGGAGCTGGGGTGGTACAGAGGCAAGGCTCTGGGGGAAGAATGGACATGGCTTATTTGAAGCATGCGATGGGAATCTACAGAATATGCAAGGGCAGGGGGGTCCTTTGCAATTTCTACCTCCCTTTGGAGCACCAAATAAAGTTCATTATGGGCAACAGATGACGAGAAAGCTGGCCTCCCTTGTAGCTGAGGAAGGAGGAAATGAGTAGTGAGAACGATGTCCCAGATGCCTCCAGGGGAGGCAGTTCTGGGGACTGGGGTAAGTAGGGGCTGTGGGGAGAGAAGGAGGGTGTGGGAGGAGGAAACACATCTCCAGGTGCTCTTTGGCAGCTGAAATTTCACTCCTCAAATTCAGAAATCATCAGGCTAGGTGGGGTGGCTCACGCCTGTAATCCCAGCACTTTGGGAGGCTGAGGTGGGTGGATCACCTGAGGTCAGAAGTTCAAGACCAGCCTGGCCAACATGGTGAAACTCCGTCTCTACTAATAATACAAAAATTAGCCAGGCATGGTGGTGCACACCTGTAATTCCAGCTACTTGGGAGGCTGAGGCAGGAGAATCGCTTGAACCCGGGAGGCAGAGGTTCCAGTGAGCCAAGATCACGCCATTGCACTCCGGCCTGGGTGACAAGAGTGAAACTCAAAAAAAAAAATTTTTTTTCAGAAATTATCTCCTTCTCCCATCCTGTCCTTCTCCCCCTGTCTTCCTCAAATGGCAGGAGGGTGAGGCTATGGTTGAAAGAAAACCACTCAATTCCTTGTATCCCCCCAAACACATGTACACACATGCAGCTCTGTTCCAACCTCCTGGAAGGAAACTAGCTGTCACCAGAGGATTCCAGCCAAATACTTGGGGTTCCTCAAGGATATCTTTTGAAAACAACAACAACAACAAAAATGTAGATTTTTTTTTTTTTTTTTTTTTGAGACAGTCTCGCTCTTGTTGCCCAGGCTGGAGTGCAATGGCACGATCTTGGCTACTGCAACCTCCACCTCCCGGATTCAAGTGATTCTCCTGCCTCAGCCTCCTGAGTAGCTGGGATTACAGGCGCCTGCCACCATGACCGGCTAATTTTTGGACTTTTAGTAGAGACGGGGGTTGCACCATGTTGGCCAGGTTGGTCTCAAACTCCTGACCTCAGGTGATCCGTCCGCCTCGACCTCCCAAAGTGCTGGGATTACAGGCGTGAGCCATCGTGCCCAGCCAAATGTAGACGGTTGAACAGCTCCAGTCACAATGTAAAGTTTTAATTTTCCTCTGCAATAAGAACAGCCTTTTTCTGAATGTTTTCTTTGATAGAGGGAAGCCCCCACCGCCACCCCCGGCTTCTTTTCCCCAGCCCTCCTCTTTATCCAGCCCAGCCAGATGTGTGCATTTTTTTTCCATTCACATGGCACAGGGTTTGAAGATGAGCTGTTTCCCCCATTAGCCACTCTTTCCACCCCCAGAGAGACTCTGATTGTGGAGGATTCGTGCTGCTGATTATAGATAAAACAATCGAGATGGGGGGCTGCTTTGGAAACGAGGAGGGGGTGGGGATTTTTCCATCTGGAATCACAAGGCTTTTGGTGGTAGGCCCAGATGGAACCACGATCTGTCTGTGGAGACAAAGCTTCTTTTGGAACTGGTCATGGCCACAGGAATATGAGGTTTTTGACAATACGGTGGCCAAGAGATAGGAAACTGAAGTGGGTTATGAAATGCCAAGGACAGATCACTCTGACTCTGGTGAACTAAGCCCATTAGTAAGCTGAACTCATGTAATTCATCAAGGAGCTTCCTTGAGCCGGTGAAAACAAGGATTGTAGAACTTTGAGTTCAGACCTGGACGTTAGAAAAACAACTCCAAGTCAGCCAGTCTCCACCCTCTTAGCTTAAGTCATCTTTCTGCTGGGAGCGAACATGCTTCCTTACCACACCAGAACAATGCTGGGTCTTCAATTATTGTAAAGAATTTTACAAATGCTGAGTGTCCCTGTCGACACTATTAATGAACATCCTCTAAGCTGCACTTAAGCCAAATCCCAAGGTATAATTAGGGATACGGAACAATGATACAATGTAGATTGCCAGTTTGCTTGAAGCTCCCAACATCCAATTAGAGGGTGGTAGCGATTTCCCAGAGCACAGGAGATGAAAACCATCCGTCACAGCCTGCTTCCTAAGTCCTCCCTTCCAGGAGCTCTTTCTGTCACCTAATAATGCCAAAAAGGAGCACCTTCTCAGCCCTGAAAGCCCATCTTCCGACCAGACATGAGTTAACAAGCTGCACGCCCCAGGGTAGACCACATTTCCTCTCTGAGCCTTCATTTTCTCTTCTATAAAATGAACCTGCTGGACATGGGTTGGTGGCTTTCAAACTTTTGAAAGCAGTGGAAACTTTTGTTTTTCTCAAGAGGAAAGCTTGATGATGGAACTCAATTTGGAGTATCTTTATGTCACTGGGAGGAAGTATAATAAACACTCCACTAATCAGACTGCTGGAGGGAGACAGCTCAGCTCTTTTGTGTCTTAAATCTCCAAGCAGACTATCAGTTCCCATGGATTGGATCACTGCCTGCAAGTATTAACTGCTTAATAAATGTCACGTAGGAAAAAATGTGTGCTTCATTGGAAAACTGTGTATCCTTTAGAGCATACCCTTCCAGGTTATCTGAGTGCGATGCTTTAGGGCCTCGGCCATTCATTGCCTTTGAGCTATTTTTCAGATCTGTAAATTGTAGATAACTGATAGCAATGTAAATAATTTCTGTTTGCAGGCATGCAAATACATTCTGTCCTGAGGTGGTTCAATTTACTTCCTATTTTCCAAAGGAAAGCCAGTTTCCTTCTATTTGAAATATGTTTCCTTCTATTCGTAAATATATTTCCTTCTATTCGTAAATGCATTTAAACATTGCTTTTCTCCGTATAAATTTGTGCCTCTTTTGACTTCTCATTTGAACCGGTTGTCACATCTTACCAGCCTTCATTAATGATGCACTAAATACAATTTTAACATGTCCATTTTATGTTTGTAGGAGTGTCATGATTTTAGCTTTCTTTGAAAATTACCTTAGTTAAAAAGTTTGTCAATAAAAATGAACATCTGGTTTTTTTTTTCGAGTTCGCCCCTGATGTCCAATAGCATTTATACTCACACACAGTTGACTTTAAAAGTATAATGTTATGGAAATGCCTTTAGGAAAGCAACACATGCTCATTGGGAATAAGAAATGAGAGAAAGAGCCACATGGGATACTAGGAGCTAGGCTCCCTTAGACATAAAAGGGCAAGTCGGGGAGCAGTTACCCCAACTCAAGAGAGAAGGTATTGAGAAGGCTGGTGACAGGAGCTGAGGGCTGAAACAGGCGGAAGCAACCAACCCAGGGCAACCCAGTGTAATCACACCAGACCAATCTTGTTCAACTTTTTTTTTTTGAGACAGAGTCTAGCTCTATTGCCCAGGCTAGAGTGCAGTGGCACAATCTTGGCTCACTGCAAGTACCGCCTCCCGGGTTCACACTGTTCTCCTGCCTCAGCCTCCTGAGTAGCTGGGACTACAGGCGCCTGCCACCACGCCTGGCTAATTTTTTTGTACTTTTAGTAGAGACGGGGTTTCACTGTGTTAGCCAGGATGGTCTCGATCTCCTGACTTCGTGATCTGCCCGCCTCAGCCTCCCAAAGTGCTGGGATTACAGGCGTGAGCCACCGTGCCCGGCCCTGGTTCAACTTTTATGTAACAAAGTCGTGAGTTGTTTTTCAGTTGCCTTGGATCCCCAAGTTGAAAGTCAAGTAACCTGAACATGTCCAGATGAACCAAGTGTGCAACCACAAGTGGAACCTAAGTGCTGGAAGTCAGGAGCAAGGACTGCTTTAACAGGTGGACTGCAAATGGCAGGATCCAGGATCCAATCAGATTGAGCTGTAGTGTCACCCCGTGGCAGGATCCAGTCAGATCATGCCTTCCTAGCATCACCTCACTGCAAGATCCAATCAGATCATGGCTCGTTACCCTTCGCCTGTAAAACCTGCCCCAGCCCACCAGCTAGGGGACATAGATTTCAGCCTTGCCTCCTGTCTTCCAGTCAATTCCCAATAAAGGTTTTCGGTGCCATTGTATTAGCTTGTGTGTGCATCAGGCAGTGAGCCCATTGCTTGCTGGGTAACACCAGCAGAAAGAACAGAAATGAATATTCCAGCCTCACTCTGCTCCCTGCCCTCATGGGCCAAATCCAGCTGGACCAAGAGGGGAAGGGAGTACACACGTTCATAGGCGTCAGCCTTCTTGGTGGAGGGGACATCACAGTCATTCAAACAGCCAATCAAGATGGCTTGGGATGAGAATCAAACCACCCATATAGCTCACTGTCTATATTAACATGACTTTACTATTCCACTGTCCTCATCAAAGTAACTTCGCTATTATTCCAGAAAATGCTTGCCCAGGAAGATAAAAGTTGCAAATAACTCTACTGTTCATCCCAGGAACTTCCTGAAGGACACACCATGTCTTCAACAGGAAGCATCAGTTTATAGGTTCAATAGGAAGACAGTTTATACCCCAAGATTCTTTGAATGCCTCAGCTGGAAATCCTCACTTTGCTGTGTCTAGCAATCATGATCTTACCAGCCCCAATCAAGCATGCCACCTCTGCACTGAAAGAGCCACCTTAAACCAGGCCTCAAAGTCTCAATAAAAATCACTTTGCCCTCCCACTTTGGGAAGCTACTGAGGCTTTGTGGAGGGGGTACTCTACCTTACCACAGTGAACAATCAACTCAGCCTTGCCTTCTCCGCAGGTTGCTCTGGTGATATTTAGGAGATGGCATTTGACAGAAGGGAAGCATATTTGGAGATGATTGTGTATGTGAGCCTGAATCATCCAGGCAGGTTTCTTCCCTGCTCCAGTTCAGTGGGACGACAGCATAAATATTCTTTCTTTTTCCTATGTGGATACAAAATCTTGAGTTTGGGGGCTGGAAGGAATCCCAGCAATGAATTCATCCCTCCCTCCTTTATGGATTAGGTCAGCGGAACTTTCACAGGGAGGTCAGCCAGGGGGCTGGGATCTGAATTCAAGTCCGGCGGCTCTAAGCCAGGTGGCCTGCATTTATTCATTCTCTTGCTGCCATGTTTCTCTTTTCTTTTCTATTTTATTTATTTATTTATTTATTTATTTGAGATGGAGTTTCGCTCTTGTTGCCCAGGCTGGAGTGCAATGGCATGATCTCCGCTCACTGCAACCTCCGCCTCCTGGGTTCAAGTGATTCTCCTGCCTCAGCCTCCTGAGTAGCTGAGATTACAAGCATGCGCCACCATGCCCAGCTAATTTTGTATTTTTGGTAGAGACAGGGTTTCTCTATGTTGGTCAAGCTGGTCTCAAACTCCCGACCTCAGGTGATCCACCCGTCTCGGCCTCCCAAAGTGCTAGGATTACAGGCGTGAGCCACCGTGCCCAGCTTTTTTTTTTTTTTTTTTTGGTTTAACAATTGTTTGCTATGTACCAGGTATTGTGCCAGGTGACAAGCACTCAGAAGTGGGGTCACGTTTTTGAGATTCTTGCCCCCTTTTTGCCTTCCGCCCCTTTAAAGCAGATCCTGGGCTCTGTGCTCCTTTACTGAAGAAAGTGGTGGAAGGAAAAAAAGTCAATAACAGTCTAAGAACTCCCAGCTTCCAATCCCTAAAGTCTAAACATTTGGGAAGAACAGAGGAGATTATAGGTAAAGACCCAAAATGTAGGAAAGGTTTCCCCTGGGCTGGTGTTGGAGGGGAGAGGATGAGAACAGAGAAGGGATGGGTCTCAGGAGGAGCAACGCAAGAGAGAAGACCTGCGTGGACAGGACTCCACAGGACGTGGAGGGCTCTGTGACATGAAGCAGCAGAGTGACCCCCATACCTCCCCAGGGCCATGTGGACAAGACTGAGGGCCAGCCCAGGAGTGACCTGTGGAACCAATAACCAGCACCAATGCCCTGGCACCATTACGGTCTCGACATCATTAAGACCCTGAAACTCTAAAACAACCAGTGGAGAGCTGGTGCTGCAGACACTCAAAGAGGCAGACGCACAGAGCTAAGGAGGCTCTGGGATTTTGCCCCAAAACTGGGTCAAGGGGACAGAGTCTTCTCCCTCCCATTCCCGACCAGTGCACTGGGAGTGGCCACACTAGGCAGGGAGCAGCCTGTTCACCAACACACTCTGGTCACAGGAGAAAGAAGAAAATGCCTCCTGAGTTTGGCTTTAAGGAGCTCCTTAACAAAAGGCAGCCCTGAGCAAAGTGATGCTGGGTGAGGGATGCTGCTTTTGCTTTTAAAATAAGCCACAATCTTCCCAGCAAACAAAGTGTTTTCTGAGTAACTCAAAGAATGTTTCTTTTCTCCTGGTACAGGGAGGGCATCTTTCAAATGAAAGTCCGTATCTCCTGTTTTCAGGAAGAAACTAGATTAGAATGCCCTTCTTGCATCTGCTGTTTTTCAAGTGCCTTTAGCTCAAAATAATCCTTATGCCAAAGTGGTATGTTTTGGGGTGGCATATCCTGGCACCTTTCAGCAGGAACAGGGGTGCAGAGAGGGGCCATGTGGAGTAAGCCTGTCCCTGAGGGCCAGGAAGCCCAGGCAGCCTCACTTCCTCTCTCTCTCAGCAGCTGATGTGACCCTGGTCTGACCTTGCAGCTGCTCCTCCTGGCTCCCTGCTGGCTGCAGGCCAGGTCTCAGATTCCAGTCTTTTCCACAGCCCTAGAGGACCAGACTTTCAAAGGAGGGAAGGAAGGGAGGAAGGGGAGGGCAGGAAGAGGTCAGAAAAGAGGATGGAGAATTTAGGAGGGGAGAAAGGGAAGTGAGAGGAGCGCAGGAGGCTGGTGGGGAAGGGAAAATCAGACCGGAGGAGAGGAAGGAAATGAGTAACTAATTGTGAAATTGTGGCACCTGAGGCCTCAGTCCTTTTGGGCCTTAACTCTTGCCCTGGGGCCTATCACAGGGGACCCAGGAGGGCTGTTTGCTGTGACCAGCCTGGGCAACATGGCAAAACCCTGTCTCTACTAAAAATACAAAATATATTTGCATTCATGAAGCACCTCAAATTTAGATTTGCAAAGACCTCCAAACAAAATACCTGTATTTTAAGAAGACTGCTTGCTAGGCACAGTGGCTCATGCCTGTAATCCTAACACTTTGGGAGGCCGAGGTGGGTGGATAATTTGAGGTCAGGAGTTCAAGACCCACCTGGCCAACATGGTGAAACCCTGTCTTTACTAAAAATACAAAAATTAGCCAGGCAGGGTGGTGAGTGCCTGTAGTCCTAGCTACTTGGGAGGCTGAGACAGGAGAATCACTTGAACCCAGGAGGCAGAGGCTGCAGTGAGTGGAGATTGCACCACTGCACTCTAGCCTGAGCAGTAGAGCGAGACTCCGTTGCAAAAAAAAAAAAAAAGATTGCTCAACCTTCAGCTTTGAACTTGTCCCCATCCTGGGTCACATCAGTTACACTACACTGAGTCAGTATTTTTCATAAATTTAATGGCCATGATGCCCAATTTTATTGAGTGTTTTGTTTGTATTAAGGAATGAATCTGTTAGAGGCAAACATTTAAAATATATTGCAAACTTTATTTTAATTATTTATTTATTTTTGAGATGGAGTTTTTGCTCTGTTGCCCAGGCTGGAGTGCAGTGGCAAGATCTCGGCTCACTGCAACCTCTGACTCCAGGGTTCAAGCGATTCTTCTGCCTCAGCCTCCCGAGTAGCTGGGATTACAGGCGCCTGCCACCACACCCAGCTAATTATTGTATTTTTAGTAGAGACGAGGTCTCACCATGTTGGCCAGGCTAGTCTCAAACTCTTGACCTCAGGTGATCCGTCCGCCTCAGCCTCCCAAAGTGCTGGATTACAGGTATGAGGCACCGGGCTGGGCCAAACTGCAAACTTTATAACACTGTTAGGGTTCTTCTCCTGTATTTTTAATTTATAAGGAGCTTGAAAAACAAGTGTGGCCCAAGTCTCTCTCAGTTGCTGAGAGGCCCTGACGGCACCTCCCACAGCCCTGGGCCCCCTGTAGGACCAGTCTCCCCTGGAGGACACCCACAAGAACAGGAAAGCCCCACCAAAACGCTAAGGAGGGAGGCAGAATTGGTGACACTGGGTCCCGAGAGATCCCATGGCTGGTGACACCACAAAAACTCGTTTTCGTCTCAGAGATGAAGAGGAGTCGGGGAAGGAGATGATCTACACGCCAACTCTGGGAATATGTTCAGTCCTATCACTGGGCCCCATTTTTGTTGGTGGCCAACGCAACAGCCTTTCCCTGACTCCTTCCCATGAGCTTGCCTTTCATCACAGGGGATGAAAGGCCAAAGATACCCTCCCAGCCTCTTCTGCAGCTAGAAGTAGCCTAGTCAGTAAGATACAAAGAAAAATTCTCCTGGGTTGTTTTTAAAAAATCTTTTCCTCTCTGATAAAAATAGAGGGGCAAGTCCAGGCACAGTGGCTCACGCCTGTAATCCTAGTACTTTGGGAGGCCAAGGCGGGCAGATTGCCTGAGCTGAAGAGTTCAAGACCAGCCTGGGCAACATGGCAAAATCCCGTCTCTACTAAAAATACAAAAAATTACCCAGGCGTGGTGGCGCGTGCCTGTAATCCCAGCTACTCAGGAGGCTGAGGCAGGAGAATCACTTGAATCTAGGAGGCGGAGGTTGCAGTGAGCCAAGATCACACCACTGCACTTCAGCCTGGGCGACGGGGCAAAACTCTGTCTCAAAAAAAAAAAAAAAAAAAAAAGAGGGGCAAGAGGAGAGCTCCTTTGCCCACCTCCTTGTTTCTAGATTGGGTTGGGGGGGCCAGGTGAAGACAAAGTGCTGGTGCAACAGGCAGGGCAGGAAGTGTGCTAAAGCCAAAAGGGTGGAAGGACCTCGCTGAGCTGCTGCACCAACCCCTGAACTGTCTACACCCAGGCTTCTTAATTACGGGCGATAATTAAGTGGCTTTTGATTTAAGCTACTCTTACACAGGTGTTCTATGATTTGCAGTCAAAAGCATTTCCAACACCCAGGGCTGTGCTAGGACTCGTAGAGGATACAGAGACTTCCAAGATTTGGTTTCTTCCTTCTATTCTAGAAGCTTATATTCAAAGTAGGGAAACTAGACATATGTACAGGTGTTCCACATCCTTAAAAATCAAACAACTTGGAGGATAATCAAATTTTAAACTGAAAATAACAGCAATTTCACTCTTGAGAACTTTTCCCAAGAATGTATGTTCACAGATATTTGTTGAATTGCAGCATATAGTAGAGAAAATGTGGACATACCCTAAATATTTAGCAATAGGGATTGAAATTACAGCCCATACATAAATGGAATACTATGAAGTCAGTAAAGATGGTGATGTTGATATATACTTAATGATGGGAATTCTATAGACAATACTCAGGAAAAAAACAGGTTATCAACTGTGTACTATATAAATCCACTCATGCACAAAAACATCTCTGAGTCTGGTATATGTGAAACTGTCAGCAGTGATTATTGCTATACAGTGGAATCATGATGGATTTTTATTTTTCTTACACTTTCCTGTACTTTTTCCACTTGTTGCAATGAACACATATTGCATTTGTAATAGTTGCACTAACAGCGTTTAGAAATGCAACTGAATAGTAAGACTATCTGTGCTAATAGAGTACAGTGAAGAGCGTTTAAAAACCTACCAAAATTCACTGTGCATCAACTATTTGCAAAACAACATGGTATATAGTAAGGGGATGGAGAACATGAAAAATAGATCCACAGTCATACACACAGTCCATGGCTTTGAAGGGTGGCAGAATATGCCATCCCCAAAACATGCCACTTGCCATGATTATTTTGAACTAAAGGCACTTGCAAAAGGGGTGCTCTGACCTCCCCTTTTCTTCCTAAAAACAGGAGATAAATATCCCATGTGAAAGGTCCCCTCCCTATACCAGGAGAAAAGAAACATTCTTATCATCAGAGATAGGAAGTTGAGGCCAACAGAAATCTGTACATACAGACCTTGTTAAAATAATTCTTACGTTCTTTTAGTCCTCACATATATTTTAGTTACTCTTCCACAACTGCCTCTCTTTGTTCAACCTAGTATATAAGCACTTAGGTTTTGCCAGTTCTTTAGATCTCCATTTTCCTTTGGGGGCTCCCATGTACATGTCAAAATCTGTGTGCTTTTCTCCTGTTCATCTGCCTGTGTCATCTTAATTATCAGTCCCAACCAGTAACCCTAAGATGGTTGAGGTAAAGTTTTTCTTCCCCTACATCTTTAAAGAACCAAGTTTCTACCTGGGCAGCTAAGACACAGACAAGTGACATAGTTCCATCCATTCTTAGGAGCTTAGAATATTTGTTACATATCCTAACCTGCCCAATGATATGATAGATATTGAAACAAAACATCGAGTTTTAAGTATTTGGCTTTTATGAAAAAAAATTGAAACAACAGTTTTACATTATAATTTTATATACAGAGTATGTAAGTCAGGCATTGTGAATAGCTTCTGGGAAATGCTTTCAGACCTTGTAAGTTTTGCCTAGGATTGTTTGCAAAGTTTGATTTAACACCCTGTATATAATAGAGAAATCTAATTCACACCCAAACCTTTTGTATTTCTTACAAATGCAGCAAAGCATCTCTTAATTTCTAGAACCTTTCCAAATCATAAATAGTGTATCAGTTTAAACCCTGTGATGTTCTGATAGGCTTATCACTTATGTGGTGTGACCCTGATATTACCAGCAGCATAGCTTCATTCTTGAATTTGACCCTGTGTTAGTCTGTTCTCTCACTACTAATAAAGACATACCCGAGACTGGGTAATTTATATAGGAAAGAGGTTTAATTGACTCACAGTTCAGATGGCTGGGGAGGCCTCAGGAAACTTACAATGATAGTGGAAGGGGAAGCAAACACATCTTTCTTCACACGGTGGCAGGAAGAAGTGCCAAGCAAAAGGGGGGAAAGCCCCTTATAAATCAGCTCTTGTAAGAACTCACTATCACGAGAACAGCATGAGGATAAGTCCCCCCATGATTCAATTATCTCCCACCAAGTCCCTCTCATGACCTGTGGGGATTATGGGAACTACAATTTAAGATGAGATTTGAGCGGGGACACAGCCAAACCATATCAACCCTCTTCCCCTGTTTCTGGGTATATTCTAGCAAACTAGGTAGCATTCTAGCTTTCTTTAGACTAGAACGACATTTAAACAATTGTCCTTACATTTAACATTTGAGTACAGAAAAAGATGGTCTAGGTTTATTTACTAAAACCGTCAGCTGGGTTCACCAAGCCACCCAAAATCCAGATAACATGGATTCATCCCAAATTCTTGTGCTCACCACTGGCTCTGAGCTGCATCTACAGAATCACATCACTTTAGGAATCACCTTGCCATCCTGCTGTTGTTGCTATTGGCATACATACCATTGACGCACACATGGCACTCAAACCACTCCCTAATTTGCACAGGGGCAGGTGCACGTGTGTGTGTACGTGTGTGTGTGGGCATGCATGTGTGTGTGCATGTGTTTTGAAGGTCTTACCAAATATTCGTGCATGGCCCTCTGACCTCTTTCTTCCCACCTTAATGCAGGAACTGGTTTGTCTCTCTTTTGTTGCTTAAAATTCTGCTGGCCAGTACCCTTAATATCTCCTTTATTCATTTTCAGTCAGCAAATAGTTATTGAAGACCTACTATGTGCCATGCACTGTACTAGGCGCTGGGGGAAAACAGTAATAGTCCTTAACTTCAGAGAGTTTACAGTCCACAGTCTCCTGTCAAAGACAAACCTTATTCAAAGAATCATACTACCAAATATAGTTTCCCTAAGGGCTTTTTAACTTTGTATTTTTAAAATAATTTTAGACTCATGTAGAAGTGCACATAGATATACTATATAGTTCTCGTGTACCCTTAATCCAGCTTCCTCCAGTGGTAACATCCTGCATAATCATAGTACAATCATCACAACTGAAATGGGAAAAGTTCCCTTGTCCCCCTTGCAGGGCGTGGGATGGGGATGTGGCTTGCTTTTTCAGTGCCCCGCTGCTCAAACCTCTAGGAGAGCATACAGACAGGCACGCTATGGGCCTCCGACCCCGTGGCAGTGTCTAGGGGTGAATATTTACAGCTGAAGGCCTTGTGTGTGTGTGTGTGTGTTGAGACCGAGTCTCGCTTTGTTTCCCAGGCTGGAGTGCAGGCGCCCGCCACCACGCCAGGCTAATTTTTGTATTTTCAGTAGAGACGGGGTTTCACCATCTTGGCCAGGCTGGTCTGAAACTCCTGACCTCATAAGGCCTCCCAAAGTGCTGGGATTACAGGCGTGAGCCACCGCACCTAGCCCAGTGTGCTCTTTTAGTTTTGCTTTTAGTTTGGCCGGCTATAGGTGGCTTGTTTTAGTCAGCTCAATTAGACCCCTGCCTTATTGCAAGGACAGAGGGCTTTCTATATCCCCAGGTTCTTGCCTTGGTGCACTAAAGAATCGGATCATATGTGGGCTTGGAAAATGAACGGAAGGTTTTACTGAGTGGAAGTAGCTCTTAGCAGATGGGGGAGCCAGAAGGGAGATGGTTTTCCCCTGGAGTCGGCCTGCTTGGCTGCCCGAGCGCTCCTCCGACTGCCCCAGCCAAACACTGAGTTGTTCTGCCAGTCAGTGGCCTGCCGGCATGCTGGTGCCTGTGGGTGCGTTCCTCCACAGAGCACTCCTCATGACTCCCAGCTGCTTCTGTTTCTGCCTTGCTAGGGTCTCGGGTTTTTATAGGCACAGGATGGGGGCATGGCCGGCCAGGGTGGTCTTGGAAAATGCAACATTTGGGCAGTAAATTCCTGTCCTCACCTAGGTCGGTGGGGGTGGAGCCCCAGCCAGAGACCACGCCCTCCTCTACCCAGCACTTCCCTTCTCCCTTCCCTATCATTTAAAAGGACCACACCCTTCCCTTCCCAGCACTCCTGTATCTAACCAGGAAATGTACATGCATGCAATACTATTAACTAAACTACAGCCCTTATTGGATTAGCATTTCACCATCTCTAAGTGCTTTTTTTTGTTTTTTGTTGTTGTTGTTGTTTTGTGACAGGGTCTTAACTCTGTTATCCAGGCTGGCGTGCAGCGGCACAATTACGACTCACTGCAGCCTTATCCTCCCGGGTTCAAACGATCCTCCCACCTTAGCCTCCTGAGTAGCTGGGATTACAGGTGTGCAGCACCATATCTGGCTAATTTTTGTATTTTTTGTAGGACGAGGTCTCACCGTGTTGCCCAGGCTGGTCTCAAATTCCTGACCTCAAGCAATTCTCCTGCCTTCACCTCCCAAAGTTTTGGGATTACAGGCATGACCACCATTCCTAGCCTCTGTGCTATCCTCTAAGTGCTTTTTAATACACTAATTAATAATTATAACAATCATAGGCAGTAAATACTACCATCACCCCCATTTTATAGATGCAGGAACTGAGACCAGAACAGTTACATAACTTGCTGAAGAGTCAGCTTGCAGTGGCATGACGAGGATTGCAAATCCAGGCAGCCCGGCTGTAAGGGATTTGCTCCCCACCACTATACTATCCCTCCTCTTAACATTGCCCAACCTAGCCAGAACATGTTTTCTTGTTCAAACGCAAACAACCTATCATAGCTCTACAATACATGGCCAGGGAGCTATTAGAAAAAGTTGTAACACTTGGATGACATCTTTAAAGCCAAAATTTTGCTTCCAAAATCAAAGTTTGTTTCAATGGCAGAGGTTTCCCAAAGGAAATGACTATTTTGATCACTGTTCATGAAACAATATTCTTTGGGCTAACAAAGGCTGACATTTCAAACATTTCCCTCTGGTTGAAAATAACTTCAGTTGAAATATTTTGATTCTCAAAAGGAAGTTTCTTTGTAAGAAACTGCAAGAAATGCAGGTGCCGTTAAGGCACACCCAAAACAAAGGCCTCTGAAAATGCAAGGCTTCCTCTCCAAATCATACAATGTTTCCAACTGTCTCATTCCCACTAAAGGAGATAAGAACATGCCTTCCCGAAAATATGCTACCCTGGCATATTGACTATTTTGAGTTAAAGGCATTTGAAAAACAGCAGGTGCAACAAGATCATTCTGACATTCCTTCTGTTTCTTAAAAGCAGGAGATGAAATTGCCATGTGAAAGATGCCTTCCCTATACTACAAGGAAAGTAACAGTCTTATTATCAAGAATGGAAGCTTTAGAGGAGAGAATTCTGTACAGACCTTGTTAAAATAACATTTTTAGCCTCCCCACTGAATTTAGTTACTTTTTCACAACTCTACTATTCTGTCTAATTCAGTATGTAAGTGTTCGACTCTAGCTGTGTCTTTGGGTCTTCAATTCTTTATGAAGGCTCCCGTGCCATGGAAAACTTGTACTAAATATACTAGTATTCTTTTATCCTGTGGATCTGTCTTATGTCACTTTCTCAGGCCCAGCTGAAAAACCTTAAAAGGGTAGGGGTAAAATTCTGCCTCCCCTATACCACGCAACTCTAAGCCACATGAAACCTGCAACACATGCACATTAATCTGCTTAATGTTGGAAAATACCAATCCCAGAGGAGAGAGAAATAGAAAGAAAAATTAAACAAGGAAAAACACCTTTTTGCCTAACCATGCATTTGTGGCATGTAAACATGTTACCACAGTGCAGAAGTGACCTAAATGACCAAAGAGCCCCACTTCTCCCTTCTCCACGGCTGAGCTGTATCACTACCATGTGCATCCTAAAGCCAGCTCAATCACCACAATGAGGATTCTCTTTTCTGAGGCATTACCGCCCTCTTTAACATTTTATGAATCCATTTGTGGCACAATCATTTGAGATTATAATTTGGCCTTGCTCTCCCATAGATTCATCCCTGCTCTGATTTTAAGTGGGTAACCAGGCCCTTTGGAATTGCTTGCCTTTGAGATTTCGCAGCACAGAAAGCTAAAGAGCTTCAAGTCTATGTCTGCTTCGTTGCTGGTGGCAGTAGGGTAAGGGGAAATGGGACAAATGTAGTAAAGAACTGTGTCCTACATGAAGAGGGGAACAAGAGTAGCAAGGGGTGTTGCTGAACCAAACTGAGTCTGTTTGCTCATGCACAATGGAAAGCCACACACTGGAGCATTTTTGCAGAGATTTCTGTAGAGAAAGGTGTATTGCAAGACCAGCCTTGAAGCAGTATATTTAAGGGAGAGATTCTGAGGAGGAGCTTTGGCGTTGGTTAGTGATTGGCAGCAAAGGAGAGGAATTTTGGAAAGGCCCTTGAACGTGTATAGTTGTGTCTTCAAGCTTCTTCATGAGTCACACATGCAAATTCAGGGTGAGTTGGTATGAAATATGCAGTGGAAATTTTGGCTGTGATGTCAAAAGTCACCCATTGGGCAAGTAAGTCTATTCTGGGAAGACTCTAGTCAGCCATATTGGTTCCAGTTTCAGCCAGTGAGCCAGTTATTGTTGCAACTGGAGGGGATTGTATCAAGCTGTTTCCTTATCTACCATCCTGTAAGTCAAGCTCAAGGTTTCTGGTCAGTGACCAATTTCTTTTCTTTTCTTTTCTTTTTTGAGATGGAGTCTTGCTCTGTCACCCAGACTGGAAAGCAGTGGCATGATCTTGGCTCTCTGCAACCTCCGCCTCCTGGGTTCTAGCAATTCTCCTGCCTCAGCCTCCCGAGTAGCTGGGATTACAGGATGCACCACCACACTTGGCTAATTTTTGTATTTTTAGTAGAGATGGGGTTTCACCACATTGGCCAGGCTGGTCTTGAACTCCTGACCTCAAGTGATCCATCCGCCTCAGCCTCCCAAAGTGTTGGGATTACCACCATGCTCAGCCAGTGACCAATTTCCTTAACCCTGTGGGGCACAGCTCCAGGGGCAGAAGATGTTACTGAAATGCCAGGCATCCCATTGCTCGCTGCACAGAATACCAGGTGTCCCATTGCTTGCTGCACACAAAGCTGATCACTGAGACTACAAGTATTACCAGAGAAGAATGCTTGATTGTGGCCAAGAAGAATGGGAGGTCAGTCTCAAATCTGTCTCTTCAATCAACTAAAATTAGGAGTTTATATAGCAAGGAAGGAATGTAACTATGTGTGGGAAAACAGGAATTAGGGTGGGTAAAAAAGAGTTGGTCAACAGACAGCAGGTGGTCTGTGAGGCAATCATGACTGGTGAGGGATCTCACTGTCCAGATGTGGTGATCTGGTAAGTTTCAGTTCTTTGATACTGTCTGGGAGGCTTGATGGTTGGTTTTTTTCCTGAGAAAGGAACTTGAATAAGACAAATGTAAATTCCCCATGTTTTAAGACTGGGAGGGTCCATTCCTATGTTTATTCCAAAGAAACCATAAACATCAGTTACATGGAACAATTGGTCTGCCTTCAAAGACAGAATCCCCTAGCCTGCAGTGGGGAGCCATGCAGCTCTTTCTGGAAAGATCTAAAGAGAAGGATGGCTATTGGCACACCTAAGGGTGCTGAACTCCAGGCACTAAGGGCCTCAAGTTTTCCCAAGAGTCCCTTGCCCCAAGTGTGGCATGGATGCAGCAGGGGCAGGAGCTGAAAGGGACTGTTCAAGCTGAGACACAGAGGTCTCAGAGTGACCAGTGGGGCAGGGGACTGGCAGCAAATCCCAGATGAGTCTTTAGTGCTTAAGGCTTTAAGAACATTGAATGACCTGGGGCAGGTGGAACACTGTCAAGAGAGACTCAGTAATTACTGAAATTTAACTTCCCACCAATTTCACAGGTGGGATTAATCCACGTTGACTTGAGGAATACAAAGAAATGTATTCTTGAATATCTGCATTTGTGGACCAATAGTCATACTGAGTCTATATTCATTTATTTGTTCATTTGGCAAATAATTACTGAGCTTCCACTATGTGTTGTACACAGTGGTCCCCCAAGCTTCCAGTGGTCACACTGGAAGGTGTCCTTCCTAAACCAAGGAGAGGACACTGCAGTACTGCTGATATAGGAGAAGGCCCCAGAACATCTTATGGGTAGCATCACAAATGACCCATGTTGCACTGATGCTCTTACACTGTTAAATTAAGTGCAGCGTAATGTGATGTAGGAGAGTAAAATTTTACCTCTACCTTCCTTAGGGCTTCTCAGCTGAGCTTGCGAATTAAATGACATAATAAGAGAAAATCAACAGGACCAAAGCATACAACTTCAATCAATACAAGTTTACATGGCCCAGGGGCACTCATAAGGAAATGAAGACTCAAAGACACATAGTTGAACATTTGTATACTAAATTGGGCAAACAGCAGTAAAATGTAACAAAACAAAGGGGCTTGGGCTAGGGTAGTTAATTGGGTAGAGGAGTGACTAGGAAGGTAAGAATTAGTCTACCAAGTATAGATTTCTCCTGCCTCGACTTCCTATTCTTGATGACAAGAATGATTCTTTCTTTCTGGTATAAGGAAGATATCTTTCACATGACAATTTCATCTCCTGCTTTTAAGAAACAGAAGGAAGGTCAGAGAGATCTTCTAGTACCTCCTGTTTTTTAAGTGCTTTTAACTCAAAATAGTCACTATGCCAGGACAGTATACTTTGGGGTTGGCATGTTTGTACTCCTTTAGTGTCAAATTTCAAAACTGTACATCTAGAAATTTATTCCAAGGAAATAATCATGGATGCAATGATTTTGCTGGAAGAATGTTCATCTTGGTCTCATTCATCTTAGCAAAATCCTGGAAACACCCAAAATAGGTTAAATATCTTACAATACATCTATTCACTGGAGCACTATGCAGGCATCAAGAATGATGTCATACAGCTGGGCACAGTGGCTCATGCCTGTAATCCCAGCACTTTGGGAGGCCAAGGCAGGAGGATCACTTGAGGCCAGGAGTTCAAGACCAGCCTGGGCAATAAAGATAGATCCTATCTCTACGAAAACTAAAATAAAATAAATTACCCAGGTGTGGTGGTGCATCCTGTAGTCCCAGCTACTTGAGAGACTGAGGCAAGAGGATCACTTGAGACCAGGAGTTAGAGGTTACAGTGAGCTATGATCACATCACTGCACTCCAGCCAGGGTGACAAAGCAAGATTCTATCTCTTTTAAAAAAGTAAGTATGTCCGGGTGCGGTGGCTCACGCCTGTAATCCCAGCACTTTGGGAAGCTGAGGTGGGTGGATCATTTGAGGTCAAGAGTTCTAGACCAGCCTGGCCAACATGGTGAAACCCTACTTCTAATAAACACACACACACACACACACACACACACACACACACACACAAATTAGCCAGCAGGCACCTGTAATCCCAGCTACTCGGAAGGCTGAGGCAGGACAATCGCTTGAACCTGGGAGGCCAGAAGTTGCAGTGAGCCAAGATCATGCCACTGCACTCCAGTCTGGGTGACAAGAGCAAGACTCCATTTCAAAAAATTGTATGTGTATGTGTTACTTTTACAATTAAAAATAAAACATTAAAGAAAAATACTTTAGAAGAACATTTGATAACATAGAAAGGCATGAACAGTATACTGTTAAGTTTTTAAAATCATAAAACTCTGAGCAAATATCACATTTTTATAAAAATGATATAGATATGTGTATGTGTACATAGGTGTATTGTATACATGAGATGCTGGGGGATTAGCATAATATACAAAAAAGAAAACAAAATGGTAATTTCTGCCAGGGTTACATCTGTAGGCCTTAACCACTTTTGCCTTCCTGGATCCCTTCCTCCATAAAAAAATGTAGAAAATTATATTTGATGACTGCTTTGGTATAAAGATGAACATAACACTGGCCAGGTTTACTATTATATATTCATTATTATTACATGCACTTTTTTCTTCTCAAGAGAAATTAAAATTAAAACATTTGTGGGCCCTGGGTGCTTCCTGTGCCTATTGGGTAGGTCAGCCCTGATTTCTGAGTGCTAAGATTGCCTGCTTTTTATGTTCTTCTGTTTGCCTATCTGCATTTTCTAAATTTTCAATACCTAAGATTTATTCTTTTGCTACAAATGAAAAACTATTTGAACAAAGAAATTTGTAAGCATAAATAAATGCTCCATTTTATGCAAACCCCAACACACAAAATTGAGAGCAAATGCAGCATCTAGGGTCAATGGCCTCTGGCGACTTTAAACATCCCATTGGACACAGTGCTGCATCCATGGCACTGCTGGCTAGACTATCAGATGGCTTCCTGCTCTAAACAACCACCAAGACAAAACCACTGGTTTACAGAACAAAGTAGCTCTCTGGCTTTACTAGAAAGAATGGGTCCATGCCCTGCCCTTCACATACAAAAATGATACCACCAACCCCCACTGGTGGATGTACAGTGGAAACTCAAATGTTTTCCACTCTCTCTGCCCAGTAGGGCTCAGCCTTCAGAGCCATGCAAATGAGTAAAATGTAAAAGAATTTCACACTGTCCTAGTACTTTAGATTTATAATAAGTCTATTCGTCTGGTATACATTTTCCAACTTTCTTTTTCTTCTTCAAGGTTGTCTTTACTCTTCTCGGCTCTTTGTATTTCCATATGAGTTTCAGAAATTAGCTTGTCAATTTCAAAAATTTTAATAAAATCTGCTAGTACTTCGAAAAAGGTTGTATTGAATCTAAAGATTAATTTGGAGAGAACTGACATCTTTGTAGTTGTTTTTTTTTTTTTTTTTTTGAAATGGAGTCTTGCTCTGTTGCCCAGGCTAGAGTGCAGTGGCGCAATCTCGGCTCATCACAACCTCTGCCTCCCAGGTTCAAGTGATTCTCTCGCCTCAGCCTCCCAAGCAGCTGGGATTACAGGCACGCGTCACCACACCTGGCTAATTTTTGTATTTTTAGTAGAGACAGGGTTTCGCCATGTTGGCCAGGCTGGTCTTGAACTCCTGACCTCAGGTGATCCACCCACCTCGGCCTCCCAAAGTGCTAGGATTACAGGCATGAGCCACTGCACACGGACTTCTTTGCAGTCTTAAGTCTTCCAATCCGTGAACATGGTCTAGCCCTCAATTTATTTAGATTTTAATTTATTTCAATAATTATATGCCATTTTCAATGAAGAGGACTTGTACATGTTTTACTAGATTTATTCCTAGATATATGGTGTTTTTAGGCTATTGTAATTAGCAAACATTAAAGATATTAATTGAATGAGATAATGTCTAAGGAAAATACTTTGCAAAATGCAAAACTTTTTACAAATTTGAGGTATTCTTTCACACCAACGGCACTGAACACATCATTTTGGAAATCTATACACTCTTTTTTAAAAATGTTTTATTGATACATAATTTTTATACATATTTATGGGGTACATGTGATATTCAGTTACATGCATAGACTGTGTAATGATCAAGTTAGAGTATCTGAGGTGTCCATCACCTCAAGTATTTACCATTTCTATGTGTTGAAAACATTTCAAGTCTTCTCTTCCAGCTATTTTGAAATACACAATACAGTGTTGTTAACTAGCCACCCTATTCTACTATTGAATATTAGAACTTATTTCTTCTACTTAACTGTGTGTTTGTACCCATTAACCAACTTCTCTTTATCTCCCTGCACCACCTCCCACCACATACACCCCTCCTAGACTCTGGGATCTATCATTTTTCTCTCTACCTCTACGAGATTAACTTTTTTTTTTAGTCCCACACATGAGTGACAACATGCAATATTTGTCATTCTATGCCTGGCTTATTTCACTTAATATAATGATCTCCAGCTCCATCCATGTTGCTGCAATGACATGATTTCATTCTTCTTATGGCTAAATAGTATACACACACACACACACACACACACACACACACACACGGCTAAATAGTATACACACACACACACACACACACACACACACCATTTTCTTTATCCAATTGTCCAGTGATAGACACAGGTTGATTCCATATCTTTTCTATTGTGAACAGTGCTGAAATAAACATGGGAATGTGGGTATCCCTCTGATATACTGATTTCTTTTCCTTTGGATAGATACCCAGTGGTGAGACTGCTGGATTGTGTGGTAGTTCTATTTTTAGTTTTTTGAGTCATGTCCATACTCTTTTCCATAGTGGCTGTACTAATTTACATTCCCACCAACAGTGTATGACAGTTCCCTTTTCTCTGCATTCTCATCAGCATGTTATTTTTTGTCTTTTTTATAACTTAAGGCATTCTAACTGGGGTAAAATGATATCTCACTGTGTGCATATCTCACTGATGTGCATTTCTCTGATGGCTGGTGATGCTGAGCATTTTTTCTTATACTTGTTGGCCATTTGTGTGTTTTCTTTTGAAAAATGTCTATTTATGCCCTTTGCCCACTTTTTTTAGTAGTGAGATTTTTTTTTTTTTACTGTTGAGTTTTTTTAGTTCCTTGTATATTCTAGATATTATTTCCTTGTTAAATGAATACTTTCCAAATATTTTCTCCCATTCAGCAGGTTGTCTCTTCACTCTGTTGATTATTTCCTTCGCTGCGCAGAAGACTGTTAGTTTAAAACAGTCCCATTTGTCTGTTTTTTGATTTGTTGTCTGTGCTTTGGAGGCCTTAGCCATAAAATCTTTGCCTAGACTAATGTCCTGAAGTGTTTCCCCTATATTTTCTTTTAGTGGTTTTAGAGTTTTGGGTCTACAATTTAAATCTTTACTCTATCTTGAGTTAGTTTTTGTGTATGGTAATAGTTAGGGATCCAGTTTTTTTTTTTTTTGCATATGAATATACAATTTTCCCAGGACCATTTATTGAAAAGGATGTCCTTTACCCAATGTATGTTCTTGGCACTTTTGCTGAAAATCAGTTGGCTGTAAATATGTGAATTTATTTCTGGGTTCTCTATTCTGTTTCCTCAGTCTATGTGTCTGTTTTTATACCAGTACCATGCTGTTTTGGTTACTATAGACTTGTAATATATTTTCAGGTCAGATAATGTAATACCTCCAGCTTTGTACTTTTTGCTCAGAATCACTTTGGCTATTTTAGCTCTTTTTCGATTCCGTACAAATTTTAGTTGCTTTTTCTATTTCTGTGAACAATAACGTTGGTATTTTGATAGGGATTGCTTTGAATCTGTAGATTGCTTTGGGCAGTATGATCATTTTAACAATATTTATTCTTCTGATCCATGAGCATGGGATGTCTTTCCATTTGTTTGTGTCCTCATCTATTTCTTTCATCAATGTTTAATGGATTTTCTTAGAGAGGTCTTTCCCTTCCTTGGTTAAATTTATTCCTAGATATTTTACTTTTTTGTAGCTATTATAAATGGTATTGCCTTCTTGATTTCTTTCTCAGCTGGTTCATTATTGGTATGTAAGAATGCTACTGATTTTCGTATGTCAATATTGTATCTTGTGACTTTCCTGAATTTATTTATCAGCTCTAAGAGTTTTTTAGTGGAGTCTTTAGGTTTTTCTAGAATAAGATTATATCTGCAAAGAGGGACAATTTGACTTCCTATTTTCCAATTTGGAAACCTTTTATTTCTTTCTCTTGCCTGATTGATCTGACTAGGACTTCCAGTACTATGTTGAATAAGAGTGGTGAAAATGGGCATCCTTATCTTGTTCCAGTTCTTAGAGGAAAGGCTTTCAGCTTTTCTAGATTCAGTATGATGTTAGCTATGGGTTTGTCATATATGGCCTCTATTATATTGAGGTATGTTTCTTCTATGCCTAATTTGTTGAGAGTTTTTATCACAAAGGAATACTGAATTTTATAAAATGCTTTTTCTGCATCTATTGAGATGCTTATATGGTTTTTGTCCTTCATTTTGTTGATATGATGTATCACGTTTATTGATTTGGGTATGCTGAACCATCCTTGCCTCCTTAGGATAAATCCCATTTGGTCATAGTGTATTATCTTTTTGATACGCTGTTAGATTCGATTTGCTGGTATTTTGTTGAGTATTTTTACATCTACATTCATTAGGGACATTTGTCTATAGCTTTCTTTTTTGTTGTGCCTTTATCTGGTATTGGTATCAGGTTAACGCTGGCCTCATAGAATGAGTTAAGGAGAATTTCCACTTCTTCAATTTTTTGGAATATTTGAAGAGAGTTACCATTAGTTCTTCTTTGAAAGTTTGGTAGAATTTGACAGTGAAGCCATCCAGTTCTGGATAGGAGATTTTTATTACTGATTCAATCTCATTACTCGTTATTGGTCTGTTCAGGTTTTCTGTATCTTCCTTATTCAATCTTAGTATGTTGTATGTATATAGGAATTTATCCATTTCTTCTAGGTTTTTCAGTTTTTAGTTTACATTTGTTCATAATAGTCTCTGATAAGTATTTGTGTCCCTGTTGTATCAGTTGTAATGTTTCCTTTTTCATTTCTGACTTTATTTGGGCCTTCTCTCTTCTTTTCTTGGTTAGCCTAGCTAGCAGTTTATCAATTTTGTCTTTTTGAAGAACCAAATTTCATTTCATTGATCTTTTGTATTGTTTTTTGGTCTCTATTTCATTTAGTTCTGCTGTGATCTTCATTATTTATTTTCTTATACTAATTTGGGGTCTGTGTTGTTCTTGATTTTCTAGTTCTTTGAGGTGCATTGTTACATTGTTAATTTTCAGTCTCTCTACTTTTTTGATTTAGGCATTTATTGCTACAAACTTCCCTCTTTGCCTGCTTTTACTATATTTCATAGGTTTTTGTGTGTTATGTTTTGATTGTCATTTGTTTCAAGATTTTAAAAAATTTCCTCCTTAATTTCTTCCTTGACTCAGTGGCCATTCAGGAGCATGTTGTTTAATTTCCATGTGCTTATACAGTTTCCAAAGTTCCTCTTGTTATTGATTTGTAGTTGTATTCCACTGTGGTCTGAGAAGATACTTTGTATAACTTTGATTTCTAAAAATTTGTTGAGGCTTGTTTTCTGTCCTAACATACATCTATCCTAGAGAATGTTCCATATGCTGATGAGAAGAATGTATTCTATAGCTGTTGGATTAAATGTTCTGTGTTGGTTAGGCTTATTTGGTCTAAAGTGCAATTTAAATTCAACAATTTCTTTGTCAATTTTCTGTCCTAGATGATCCATCTAATGCTGACAGTGAGGTATTGAAGTCTCCAACTATCATTATAGTAGAGTCTATCACTCCATTTAGATTTAATAATATTTGCTTTATATACCTGGGTGCTCCGGTGTTGGGTGCATATATTTTAAGAATTGTTATAATCTCCTGCTGAATAGATACCTTTATCATCCTACAATGGTCTTGTCTCTTTTTACTGTTTTTCACTTAAATATATTTTATCTCATAGAATTATAACTACTCCTGCTCACTTTTAGTTTCCATTTCCATGGATTATCTTTCTTCATTCCTTTACTTTCAATCTATATGTGTATTTACAGGTGAGATGTGTTTCTTGTAAGCAGCATATAGTTGGGTCATGTTTTTTATCCAAAATTTAAGTAGAAAGTTTGATCCATTTACTTTCAAGATTATTATTGATATGCGAGGGCTCATTCTTGTCACTTATTTTTTTAATTTTTTTTTTTGAGATGGAGTCTCGCTCTGTCACCCAGGCTGCAGTGCAGTGGTGCCATCTTGGCTCACTGCAACCTCTGCCTCCCAGGTTCAAGCGATTCTCCTGCCTCAGCCTCCCGAGTAGCTGGGACTACAGGCATGCACCACCCACCACATCCAGCTGATTTTTGTATTTTTAGTAAAGACAGAGTTTCATCATGTTGGTCAGGCTGGTCTTGAACTCCTGACGTCGTGATCTGCCTGCCTTGGCCTCCCAAAGTGCTGGGATTAGAGGCGTGAGCCACCATGCTCAGCCCTTGTCACTTACTAATTGATTTCTGGTAGTGTTGTATATCCTTTGGGCCCTTTTTTCTCTCTCGTTTATTATTGTGATTTGGTGGTTTTCTGTAGTAGTAATATTTTAGTCATTTTTCTCCTTTATTGGTATGTTTGCTCTACCAGTAGGTTTTATACTTTCACGTGTCTTAATCTTGATGATACCTATCATTTCACTTCCAGGTGTAGGACTCCCTCAAGCATTTCATTTCTTGTAGGGTCAATCTAGTGATGATTAATTCCCTCAGCTTTTGCTTGTCTGGGAAAGACTATTTCTCCTTGGTTTATGAAGGATAACTTTGCTGGGTATAGTATCATTCATTCAAATTATTTTTCTCTTATGAACTTTGGATGTATTATCCTATTCTCTCTTGGCCTATAAGGTTTCTGCTAAGAAATTTGTTGTTAGTCTGATGAGGGTTCTCTTATAAGTGACTAGAAGCTTTCCTCTTGCTGGTTTTAGAACTCTCTCCTTGTCTTTGAGTTTTGACAGTTTGATTGTAATGTGCCACAGAGAAGAACTTGTTGCATTTTATCTCCTTGGGGACCTCTGAGCTTCCTGTATCTGGATATCTAAATCTCTTGCTATACTTGAGAAGTTTTCAGGTATTATTTTGTTAAATAGGTTTTCTATCCCTTTCATTTTCTCTTTACCTTCTGGGACACTGAAAATTTAAATATTTGATCACTTTATGGTGTCCCATATGTCATGCATGCTTTGTTCATTCTTTTTTATTCTTTTTTTTTGTTCTTGTCTGGGTTATTACAAAAGACCTATCTTCAGGTTCTGAAATTCTTTCTTCTGCTTAATCTAATGGATTGTTGAAGGTTTCTAATGCATTTTGTATTTTATTTAATGAATTCCTTAGTTCCAGAATTTCTGTTTGGTTATTTTTTTGATGTCTACTTGGTAAATTTCTCATTCATATCCTGAATTGTTTTTCTGATTTCTTTGTATTGTTTTTCAGAATTATCTTGTATTTCACTCAGCTTCTTTAATATCATTAGTTTGAATTCTTTTTCCAGGATTCCATAAGTTTCTTTTTTTTTTCTTCTTTGAGACAGAGGCTTGCTCTATTACCCAGACTGAAGTGCAGTGGCATGATCTTGGCTAACAGAAACCTCTGCCTCCCAATCTCAAGCAATACTCCTGTCTCAGCCTTTCAAGTAACTGGAACCACAGGTGTGCACCACCACACCCTGCTAATTTTTTGTAGAGACAAGGTTTCACCATGTTGCCCAGGCTAGTCTTGAACTCTTGAGCTCAAGCAATCTGCCTGCCTCAGCCTCCCAAAGTGCTGGAATTTTAGGCATGAGCCACGGCCTCTGGCCTAGAATTTCATAAATTTCTTTTTGATTGGAATTTGTTACTGGAGAACTATCATATTCCTTTAAAGGTGTCATATTTCCTTACTTTTTTTTATGTATCTCAGGTCCTTAAGTTGGTATCTGCCTATCTGGTATAACAGTCACTTTTTCAAATTTTTTGAATTTGTTTTTGTAGGGAAGGTCTTTTTCCTGAAGATGTGCTCCTTGGGTAGGACATTCTGGCTTTGATTCTGGATACATGCAGTAGTATATTCTCCATGATTTATTTTTCTTTTGGCTATTAACAGCATCAGTGGTGTCTATGATTTCCACTTATGGTTCAGTTGTTAGTGAAGGCTATCGTGAGGTTTCCTGGAAATGGAGTCCCCAGGTGGGCCTCTCCTTGGGCCCCAGGTGGGCCAAGCATGCCTATCCTTAGACGTATGCTGCCACTACTGTAAATGGGTCCAGGTAGGCCAATTCTTGGGCCTCCAGGTGATTTGCTCAGATGCCAGTAGCAGCAGCAGTGGGCCAGGTGGGTCAGTGGGTTCTTTCACCTGGTCATTGGGCATGATGTGGATGATGGCGGTAGCAGTGACAGGACAAACCTCTGGCCCCCAAGCAGTCTGTGCTAGTGTTGGCAGTGGCTGTGATGGACTGGCCAGTCCTCAGGCCTGCAGCAGTCTACACACTCTTGTGGGGCATCCAGAGGTTGCAATAAGCCAAGATCACACCACTGCACTCCAGCCTGGGCAACAAAACTAGACTCCATCTCAAAAAAAAAAAGAGTTCTCCATCTGAGTTTTACCCAACAGCCACTAGATGGCCTCAAGGAAAAAAAAAAAAAATACATGATTCAATCGAAACCCATGGACTTGACACAAAGACTTATTCAATCTATGAACTTCTGTTTTTGTTTTTGTTTTTGTTTTGAGGCAGAGTTTCACTCTTGTCACCCAGGCTGGAGTGCAATGGCACCATCTTGGCTCACTGCAACCTCCACCTCCCGGGTTCAAGTGATTCTCCTGCCTCAGCCTCCCAAGTAGCTGGGATTACAAGCATGCGCCACCATACCTGGCTAATTTTTGTATTTTTAGTAGGAGACAGGGTTTCACCATGTTGGCCAGGCTGGTCTCAAACTCCTGACCTCAGGTAATCTGCCTGCCTTGGCCTCCCATAGTGCTGGGATTACAGGCGTGAGCCACCACGCCCAGCCTGAAACTACCACTTGAAAATTCTCCCACATCTTGACCAGCCCTCAGTGTGGGCTAAGACCCTACTGAGCTTCTCTACCTCCCTCCTATCTTCACAGGAATCGCCAACTGCAGAACAGATGAAGGTGACACCTGGCTTCTTCCTGGGAATGGTTGCTGGCAATGGGACGCTCTCACTTTCAGCTGCCTCTGAGTTTGAATGGTGACTCACACCCCCTGTCTTGAGCCCAGCCTCACTTTCACCCTCCTCCACCTGCCAAGCCCGGCCTGTCCCAGACACCACAGGGTTCCCATTTCCTTCCTCTTTCCACCAGTCTGAAGAAGAAAACAGCCAAGAATGAAGTCCTCAGGACATTAAGATGACATATAAAACACAAAAAGGAGAAAGACTTTGCTGTTGTTTACCCCACATCATTCCATTAAAGTTTCTTGGATCTCTTCTTCATCCATGTAGCAATAACCCTGGGGGTGGGAACCAGCAATCCAAGCCCTCCAAATGATTTAGCGATTCTTCAAGGATTATCTGACTCCATAAGGATGGACATTTATGGTTGTCTTTCTATTGACTAGGCTATTTTATAACCCTATAAAGACAGAAGTTTAGTTATAGAAAAACTGACAATAATACAAATTATTCTTATCCATAGATATACAAATGAATTTTGTCTAGTAGAGATACATAGAGTTTTAGAAAAGATAACCCCACTCCAATTCATAGTATATGAACCAGTTTTTTGTCCATTGGCAAATTCAGCATTACTGGTTATATATATCTCTTTAAATTTACTCTTAACTGGGTTTAACCATTTTCTGGCTCCCTCATTAATTAAGGAGTTAAATGAATAAAATCTACAACACAAGTTCATTTTATACTTGTATGACAGCCATAATTGTACTTCTTTGAAAATTATACTTTCGCATAGCGATTCTCAGAGTGAAGTTCCAGACGGCCGTAGCATCACCTGGGAGCTTCTTAGAAATGCAAGTTCTCGGCCGGATGCAGTGGCTCATGCCTGTAATCCCAGCACTTTGGGAGCTGAGGTGGACGAATCATGAGGTCAGGAGTTTGAGACCAGCCTGACCAACATGGTGAAACCCCATCTCTACTAAAAATACAAAAATTAGCTGGGTGTCGTGGCGCAAGCCTGTAATCCCAGCTACTCGGGAGGCTGAGGCAAGAGAATCACTTGAATCCAGGAGTTGGAAGCTGCAGTGAGCTGAGATTGTGCCACTGTACTCCAGCCTGGGCAACACAGCAAGACTTCGTCTCAAAAAAAAAAAAAAAAAAAAGAAGAAGGTTGAGACTCGCCAAGATGGCCGAATAGGAACAGCTCCAGTCTACAGCTCTCAGCGTGAGCGACGCAGAAGACGGATGATTTCTGCATTTCCAACTGAGGTACCGGGTTCATCTCACTGGGGATTGTTGGACAGGGGGTGCAGGACAGTGGGTGCAGCGCACCGAGCGTGAGCCAAAGCAGGGAGAGGCATCGTCTCACCCAGGAAGCACAAGGGGTCAGGGAATTCCCTTTCCTAGCCAAGGAAAGGGGTGACAGATGGCACCTGGAAAATCGGGTCACTCCCACCCTAATACTGCGCTTTTCCGACGGTCTTAGCAAACGGCACACCAGGAGATTATATCCCGCGCCTGGCTTGGAGGGTCCACACCCACGGAGCCTCGCTCACTGCTAGCACAGCAGTCTGAGATCAAACTACAAGGCAGCAACAAGGCTGGGGGAGGGGCGCCCGCCATTGCTGAGGCTTGAGCAGGTAAACAAAGTGGCCGGGAAGCTCGAACTGGGTGGAGCCCACCGCAGCTCAAGGAGGCCTGCCTGCCTCTGTAGACTCCACCTCTGGGGACAGGGCATAGCCAAACAAAAGGCAGCAGAAACCTCTGCAGATTTAAATGTCCCTGTCTGACAGCTTAGAAGACAGTAGTGGTTCTCCCAGCACGCAGCTTGAGATCTGAGAACGGACAGACTGCCTCCTCAAGTGGGTCCCTGACCACCGAGTAGCCTAACTGGGAGGCATCCCCCAGTAGGGGCAGACTGACTCCTCACATGGCCGGGTACCCCTCTGAGACAAAACTTACAGAGGAACGATCAGGCAGCAACATTTGCTGTTCACCGGTATTCGCTGTTCTGCAGCCTCCGCTGCTGATACCCAGGCAAACAGAGTCTGGAGTGGACCTCCGGAAAACTCCAACAGACCTGCAGCTGAGGGTCCTGACTGTTAGAAGGAAAACTAACAAACAGAAAGGACATCCACACCAAAACCCCATCTGTACATCATCATCATCAAAGACCAAAGGTAGATAAAACCACAAAGATGGGGAAAAAACAGAACAGAAAAACTGAAAATTCTAAAAATCAGAGTGCCCCTCCTCCTCCAAAGGAACGCAGCTCCTCACCAGCAACAGAACAAAGCTGGGTGGAGAATGACTTTGACGAGTTGAGAGAAGAAGGCTTCAGATGATCAAACTTCTCTAAGCTAAAGGAGGAAGTTCAAACCCATGGCAAAGAAGTTAAAAACCTTGAAAAAAGATTATAGACAAATGGCTAACTAGAATGACCAATGCAGAGAAGTCTTTAAAGGACCTGATGGAGCTGAAAACCATGGCACGAGAACTACGTGACGAATGCACAAGCTTCAGTAGCCGATTCGATCAACTGGAAGAAAGAGTATCAGTGATGGAAGATCAAATGAATGAAATGAAGCGAGAAGAGAAGTTTAGAGAAAAAAGAATAAAAAGAAACAAACAAAGCCTCCAAGAAATATGGTACTATGTGAAAAGACCAAATCTACGTCTGATTGGTGTACCTGAAAGTGATGGGGAAAATGGAACCAAGCTGGAAAACACTCTGCAGGATATTATCCAGGAGAACTTCCCCAATCTAGCAAGGCAGGCCAACATTCAAATTCAGGAAATACAGAGAACACCACAAAGATACTCCTCAAGAAGAGCAACTCCAAGACACATAATTGTCAGATTCACCAAAGTTGAAATGAAGGAAAAAATGTTAAGGGCACCCAGAGAGAAAGGTCGGGTTACCCACAGAGGGAAGCCCATCAGACTAACAGCTGATCTCTCGGCAGAAACTCTACAAGCCAGAAGAGAGTGGGGGCCAATATTCAACAGTCTTAAAGAAAAGAATTTTCAACCCAGAATTTTATATCCAGACAAACTAAGCTTCATAAGTGAAGGAGAAATAAAATACTTTACAGATAAGCAAATGCTGAGAGATTTTGTCACCACCAGGCCTGCCCTACAAGAGCTCCTGGAGGAAGCACTAAACATGGAAAGGAAGAACCGGTACCAGCCACTGCAAAAACATGCCAAATTGTAAAAACTCTCGAGGCTAGGAAGAAACTGCATCAACTAACGAGCAAAATAACCAGCTAACATCATAATGACAGGATCAAATTCACACATAACAATATTAACCTTAAATGTAAATGGGCTAAATGCTCCAATTAAAAGACGCAGACTGGCAAATCGGATAAAGAGTCAAGACCCATCAGTGTGCTGTATTCAGGAAACCCATCTCACGTGCAGAGACAGACATAGGCTCAAAATAAAAGGATGGAGGATGATCTACCAAGCAACTGGAAAACAAAAAAAGGCAGGGGTGGCCGGGTGCGGTGGCTCACGCCTGTAATCCCAGCACTTTGGGAGGCCGAGGCGGGTGGATCACGAGGTCAGGAGATCGAGACCATCCTGGCTAACACAGTGAAACCCCGGCTCTACTAAAAATATAAAAAATTAGCCGGGCGAGGTGGTGGGCACCTGTAGTCCCAGCTACTCGGGAGGCTGAGGCAGGAGAATGGCGTGAACCCCGGGAGGCAGAGCCTGCAGTGAGCCGAGATCGCGCCACCGCACTCCAGCTTGGGCAACAGCGAGACTCCGTCCCAAAAAAAAAAAAAAAAAAAAAAAAGGCAGGGGTTGTAATCTTAGTCTCTGATAAAACAGACTTTAAACCAACAAAGATCAAAAGAGACAAAGAAGGCCATTACATAATGGTAAAGGGATCAATTCAACAAGAAGAGCTAACTATCCTAAATATATATGCACCCAATACAGGAGCACCCAGATTCATAAAGCAAGTCCTTAGAGACCTACAAAGAGACTTAGACTCCCACACAATAATTATGGGAGACTTTAACACCCCACTGTCAACATTAGACAGATCAACGAGACAGAAAGTTAACAAGGATATCCAGGAATTGAACTCAGCTCTGCACCAAGCAGACCTAATATACATCTACAGAACTCTCCACCCCAAATCAACAGAATATACATTCTTCTCAGCACCACACCACACTTATTCCAAAATTGACCACATAGTTGGAAGTAAAGCACTCCTCAGTAAACGTAAAAGAACAGAAATTATAACAAACTATCTCTCAGATCACAGTGCAATCAAACTAGAACTCAGGATTAAGAAACTCACTCAAAACTGCTCAACTACATGGAAACTGAACAACCTGCTCCTGAATGACTACTGGGTACATAACGAAATGAAGGCAGAAATAAAGGTGTTCTTTGAAACCAACGAGAACAAAGACACAACATACCAGAATCTCTGGGACACATTTAAAGCAGTGTGTAGAGGGAAATTTATAGCACTAAATGTCCATAAGAGAAAGCAGGAAAGATCTAAAATTGACGCCCTAACATCACAATTAAAAGAACTAGAGAAGCAAGAGCAAACACATTCAAAAGCTAGCAGAAGGCAAGAAATAACTAAGATCAGAGCAGAACTGAAGGCGATAGAGACACAAAAAACCCTTCAAAAAATCAATGAATCCAGGAGCTGGTTTTTTGAAAAGATCAACAAAATTGATAGACCACTAGCAAGACTAATAAAGAAGAAGAGAGAAGAATGAAATAGATGCAATAAAAAATGATAAAGGGGATATCACCACCGATCCCACAGAAATACAAACTACCATCAGAGAATACTATAAACACCTCTATGCAAATAAACTAGAAAATCTAGAAGAAATGGATAAATTCCTCGACACATACACCCTCCCAAGACTAAACCAGGAAGAAGTTGAATCTCTGAATAGACCAATAACAGGCTCTGAAATTGAGGCAATAATTAATAGCTTACCAACCAAAAAAAGTCCAGGACCAGACGGATTCACAGCCGAATTCTACCAGAGGTACAAGGAGGAGCTGGTACCATTCCTTCTGAAACTATTCCAATCAATAGAAAAAGAGGGAATCCTCCCTAACTCATTTTATGAGGCCAGCATCATCCTGATACCAAAGCCTGGCAGAGACACAACAAAAAAAGAGAATTTTAGACCAATATCCCTGATGAACATTGATGCAAAAATCCTCAATAAAATACTGCCAAACCGAATCCAGCAACACATCAAAAAGCTTGTCCACCATGATCAAGTGGGCTTCATCCCTGGGATGCAAGGCTGGTTCAACGTACGAAAATCAATAAACATAATCCAGCATATAAACAGAACCAACAAAAACCACATGATTATCTCAATAGATGCAGAAAAGGCCTTTGACAAAATTCAACAACGCTTCATGCTAAAAACTCTCAATAAATTAGGTATTGATGGGACGTATCTCAAAATAATAAGAGCTATTTATGACAAACCCACAGCCAATATCATACTGAATGGGCAAAAGCTGGAAGCATTCCCTTTGAAAACTGGCACAAGACAGGGATGCCCTCTCTCACCACTCCTATTCAACACAGTGTTGGAAGTTCTGGCCAGGGCAATCAGGCAGGAGAAGGAAATAAAGGGTATTCAATTAGGAAAAGAAGAAGTCAAATTGTCCCTGTTCGCAGATGACATCATTGTATATCTAGAAAACCCCATCGTCTCAGCCCAAAATCTCCTTAAGCTGATAAGCAACTTCAGCAAAGTCTCAGGATACAAAATCAATGTGCAAAAATCACAAGCATTCTTATACGCCAATAACAGACAGAGAGCCAAATCATGAGTGAACTCCCATTCACAATTGCTTCAAAGAGAATAAAATATCTAGGAATCTAACTTACAAGGATGTGAAGGACCTCTTCAAGGAGACCTACAAACCACTGCTCAACGAAATAAAAGAGGATACAAACAAATGGAAGAACATTCCATGCTCATGGGTAGGAAGAATCAATATAGTGAAAATGGCCATACTGCCCAAGGTAATTTATAGATTCAATGCCATCCCCATCAAGCTACCAATGACTTTCTTCACAGAATTGGAAAAAACTACTTGAAAGTTCATATGGAACCAAAAAAGAGCCTGCATTGCCAAGTCCATCCTAAGCCAAAAGAACAAAGCTGGAGGCATCACGCTACCTGACTTCAAACTATACTACAAGGCTACAGTAACCAAAACAGCATGGTACTGGTACCAAAACAGAGATATAGACCAATGGAACAGAACAGAGCCCTCAGAAATAATGCTGAATATCTACAACTATCTGATCTTTGACAAACCTGACAAAAACAAGAAATGGGGAAAGGATACCCTATTTCATAAATGGTACTGGGAAAACTGGCTAGCCATATGTAGAAAGCTGAAACTGGATCCCTTCCTTATACCTTATACAAAAATTAATTCAAGATGGATTAAAGACTTAAACATTAAACCTAAAACCATAAAAAGCCTAGAAGAAAACCTTGGCAATACCATTTAGGACATAGGCATGGGCCAGGACTTCATGTCTAAAACACCAAAAGCAATGGCAACAAAAGCCAAAATTGACAAATGGGATCTAATTAAACTAAAGAGCTTTGCACAACAAAAGAAACTACCATCAGAGTGAACAGGCAACCTACAGAATGGGAGAAAATTTTTGCAATCTACTCATCTGACAAAGGGCTAATATCCAGAATCTACAAAGAACTCAAACAAATTTACAAGAAAAAAACAAACAACCCCATCAACAAGTGGGCAAAGGATATGAACAGACACTTCTCAAAAGAAGACATTTATGCAGCCAAAAGACACATGAAAAAATGCTCATCATCACTGGCCATCAGAGAAATGCAAATCAAAACCACAATGAGATACCATCTCACACCAGTTAGAATGGCAATCATTAAAAAGTCAGGAAACAACAGGTGCTGGACAGGATGTGGAGAAATAGGAACACTTTTACACTGCTGGTGGGACTGTAAACTAGTTCAACCATTGTGGAAGTCAGTGTGGTGATTCCTCAGGGATCTAGAACTAGAAATACCATTTGACCCAGCCATCCCATTACTGGGTATATACCCAAAGAATTATAAATCATGCTGCTATAAAGACACAAGCACACATATGTGTATTGCGGCACTATTCACAATAGCAAAGACTTGGAACCAACCCAAATGTCCAACTATGATAGACTGGATTAAGAAAATGTGGCACATATACTCCATGGAATACTATGCAGCCATAAAAAATGATGAGTTCATGTCCTTTGTAGGGACATGGATGAAGCTGGAAACCATCATTCTCAGCAAACTATCGCAAGGACAAAAAACCAAACACCGCGTGTTCTCACTCATAGGCAGGAATTGAACAATGAGAAAACTTGGACACAGGAAGGGGAACATCACACACCGGGGCCTGTTGTGGGGACGGGGGAGGGATGGCATTAGGAGATATACCTAATGTAAATGACAAGTTAATGGGTGCAGCACACCAACATGGTACATGTATACATATGTAACAAACCTGCACGTTGTGCACATGTACCCTAAAACTTAACGTATAATTAAAAAAAAAAAAAAAGAAAGAAATGCAAGTTCTCAGACCTCACCCAAATCTGCTGAGTAGGAAACTCTGGAGGCAGGGTCCAGCCATCTGTGCTGTAAGGAGCCCCTTAGGTTCTTCTGAGGCACACTCGGGTTTGAGAAGCCCTGCTTTATCCAATCCAGCAAACACTAACAAGACGCTACTTTAGTCCCGACTCAAGAAAATATGGAACCTGACCATCTTTGTTGTCCCTAACCCAGCCTGCCTGTGATGGATGTAAACAGGCCACCCTTCTCTCTCATATCCAGGGACTACCTCAGTGGTCCCGTCACTTGTTCCCCGTCTTTCCCCACAGCAATAAGGAAGTGAACAAGAGTGTTCTGTGAGCTGGACAGAACAGGAATGTCAAGGTTTCCTCCGGGGGTTCGCCTAGGGCCTGTTTGCACCTGCAGGTCTGACCCTGTGGAGCTAAACCCCCTACAAGCTTCATAACTAATGTTCCCAAAGCAGGGAGCATCTGGCCATGACCCCAGAGAGAAGGGATGAGGACAGAGGTAAAAACAATCTCAGGACCCAGCCTCGGATGTTATGTTTCTTCGCTCCTCCTGCAGTAATAGAGCATTATTTCACTGCTGGCAGATGCAGAATCACAAGCTGATTGTGCACTGGGCTGGAGCACATATGCCACCCATTTGTCTTGCAGCCTGGCTGGGCGCTCTGCCCTGTTCATGGGAAGCCTTCCCTCATTGCTGAATGCCAAGCAGGCTGGATAATCACCCCTCAATGGGGAGAGGATCCACCAGAAACACTGTCTTCCCTTTCCCAGCACAACTGATGGGTAGGAAGGGCACTCTCGTCCCCCTTCACCCCACCCCACCAAGCCAGCTGGAGCTGGCTGCTGCCTATGTTCTCCTGTGAGCGTATCACAGGGGTACATAGAGCCCCATGGGCAGCATGATGGGGAAAGGGCATTCTTGGGAGGCAACAGAGCACAGTGGTGAAGAGAGGAGGCTCAGCAAGGTCTGGGTTCAAGTCCTACCTCCTCCCCTACTTAGCAGGGTTGTGAATTGGGCACGTTTTTCCCTCTCCTAACCTTCATTTCCTCCAGAATGGGGAAGATAAGGACACCTTCCTCTAGGGGTGCTATGCAAAGCCCTTAACACAGAGTAACCCCCAAATGAGTGTCTGTATTTGGTGGCAGCTGTTGATGATAAAACAGATACCCTAAAAAGCCCCCTGGAAGGACAGTAGATGAAGGACAGAAAATAGGCATTAAACACAGGCTAAACACAAAGGCCACAAAGGAGCTGGGTACTGAGGAAACTTGCAATGGATGAGAAGCCCCCAGCCTGCACTGCAGCCCGCTGGCAACTGTATGTCGCTGTAACTTGCTTTGTAAGTTGATGCACTCAACCACAGGACAAATGCTGCAAAGACCAAATTGGAAAATCTAAGTGGACACCCGTTGTCAAACGGAAAAACACTAGACAAATGAGTGTTTTCTTCCCTTTTTTGTTTGCAAAAATCCTTGTCTACAAAATCTTTATAAGCCTAGGTTGAAGACCCTTTCTTACCTAAAACCAGTGGTTCCCAAGTGGGAGTGAGTGTCACAATGGGAAAGGTTGCCACTGGCATCTAGCGGGTACAGGGCCTGGATGCCATGAGCCATCCTACAGTGCACAGGACAGGCCCCACAACAAAGAAGTGTGCCGCTTTAAATATCAACAGTGCTTAAAGCCAAACACAGTTGCCTAGATTAGAACAAATCACTCACTCTGTGCTCTTCAAACACCTTGTCGAAGCCTGGTTTGGAGCATTGGCCTGAGTCTGCCAGGTCTTGTGGTTAGCTGGTGGCCTCCTGGTACCGCAGAAAGGGCACAGCTTCTGAATGCGCTCAGCCACTCACTGGCCATGACAGAGGAACAGTTGTTCAGCTTCTCTCAGGCCATTTCCTCATCTAAAAAATGGAAAATAGAATCCTCATTTGCAGGATTATGGTAAGGATTACATAAATGTAGAGCCCCTGGCACATGGTAAGGGTTCAAAAAGTTATTGGGATGTGTCATCTTCGACACAACCTCAGGGGGCCACAGCAATGTCTTACATATCTGCATCTCCTGCAGCAACTTAGGTTACACCATGCATATAGTCTAGGCACTCAGAAACTGTTGTCGAATTAAAGTGAAGTCTCCCCTGAGAACCAAGCCTCAAGAAATAAACCCAGCCCACCTCGTGGACCTATAGACTTGCATCTTGTAAATGGTTTTGATCTAGTCTTCAGGATGTACCAGCATCTCAGAACTCCCTCTGTTTCTCCCTGTCTCCAAGTCTGGGTCCTATCCATTGAACAGGGAGGCTGAGATCAGACTTTGATTATTTCGGGGACACCCAGAGCCTTGACCACAGTTTGAGAGCAACCACCACAGCCTGGCCATTCCTGCCTGACTGAATCGCCGATCGCTCCCCAACTATCCAAACACCTGCTGCAGTGCATGGAGAAAAACGTTGGGGGAAATACCATGTTTTCTAACAATGGGAGGGATACAAGTCTGGATGAGTGTGAGTTGCCTGGAAAAGAGAGTGGCCATCACCCAGTCCTTCACGTTGAAGACAGCTTTTCTAAAAACACACCCCATCCACAGCCACCCACTGACACACACAGCTTGGCCACACCCTGAAACAAACGTGGGAAGACCTTCTCTCTCCCTTAATGTGGAAGACCTTCTCTCTCCCTTTTGCCACTGCAGTGCTTTCAAGGGCTCACCTACTACCAGCTTCTTCCCTGCTAGTAGACATATCAGGGAAGGCAGACTGGGCCAGGAATCAGGAGAGCCCTGAGTTCAAGTGTAATCCCACCACCAGCTGGCTGTGTAATCCTAAATCCTGTCACTTCTCTGAGCCTCAGTATTTTATCTGTGAAATGAGAGTCAGACAAGAAAATCTTGAAGGGTCTTTCGAGCTGTGCTACTCTGCACTCTTTTTTTTTTTTTTTTTTTTTGAGACAGAGTCTCACTCAGTCGCCCAGGCTGGAGGGCAGTGGCGCGATCTCGGCTCACTGCAAGCTCCGCCTCCCAGGTTCACGCCATTCTCCTACCTCAGCCTCCCGAGTAGCTGGGACTACAGGCGCCCGCCACCACACCCGGCTAATTTTTTGTATTTTTAGTAGAGCCGGGGTTTCACTGTGTTAGCCAGGATGGTCTCAATCTCCTGATCTCATGATCCACCCACCTCGGCCTCCCAAAGTGCTGGGATTGCAGGCGTGAGCCACCGTGCCCGGCCTACTCTGCACTCTACCAGCAGTCGTGGCTTTGCTCCCACATGGACCTGCTGAATGAGACACAGACAAGCCCTGATCCATTCTAAGACCAGCCCTTGCTGCTCGTCAAGGCCTGGATCTCCTACTACTGTATAAGGTGGCCCCCAGAGAATGGCAGGGGTGAGATCTCTCTGTTAGAGTTCTTTGGAATGGACACAATGAGTCCTGGCCCTTCCGAGCCCCTGGAGGCCAGGCCAGGCTGCCCAGGAAGTATCAGGCAGAGATCAGATTGCAAAGATACATGGCAACACAGACACTCTGCCAGCCCACGGGAATCCAGGCCAAGAATAGACAATGCTTATACCAAGCATGCATCATCATTGCTAGGTGTCTTAGAACTAACTGCTTCAGGCGCCACATTGCTCTTAGCTGCTTCTTCCAAATCCCTCAGTAAAAGGAATCCAGGCATAACCATCAACAAAAAGAACTCAACTCCAAATCTGCTCATCTGTCTTATCCCCAAGTCCCCCTTTCCTCCAGGCCCCTAGTACTGTCACTGAGCTCAGGTAACAATTGTCCGGATCATATCTGGAGCTTCACCAGCACAAAGCTTTCTTTCCTATGTGAAGCCAGAGCAGAATGCTGCCATCTGCCAGCTGCCCCACGCTTTCGGCTGTGGGGTAGTTGCAGAGTGGTGTAGGGGAAAGAACATGAACTCTGAAGTTATAATCTCAGCTGTGCCACCTTGAACAAATTACAATCCTTAATGGCTTTGAATCTCAGTTTGCCCACTTGTAAACTGATGTCAGCAATACCTACCCTGCAAGATTGACCTGGGAATTAAATGAAACTCTGCAGGTAAAGCACCTGACACACTCGGGGTTCAGTGAAGAGGAGCTATTTTTATAGACTTTCACTCACTTGGCTGAGTAATTCAGTTCCAGAAACAAAATGGACAAACAGTTTGAGAAAGAAGTGATTTAAAATGAATCCCAAGCCAGAGAGGTCCTTTTGGCACTTTATCTGAAGTGAATTGGATTCTGTTTGGATTACGGAAAAACAGACTTGTTCTCTAAGAATTTAGCAGTCAATTCAGACATATGCCAAATCCATGAAAAACTCTCTGATTTTGTCACACGAACCCCAGAGCAGAAGTCAGACCCATGCGGATTCAGGTTTTCAGGTGACCTGAAGCAAATCGTTTCACTGGCCAGTCTGGATTTCAGTGGTTCCAAGCCCAACTACCATTTGCATTACCTGGAGAGCTTTTCTATACTATGGTACCAAGCCCCACTCCAAACCAGTTTCATCAGGATTTCTGCAGGGTGCAGACTGAGTATCAAGAATTTTAAGAGCCCCTGGGGTGATCCTAAATGTAAGCTCCACTGGACCAGAAGTGCTCCAAGATCCCCTCCAGGTATCCCTGGTGCCTACAACCATGTATGATTCAGAGTAGACATTTAGTATATGTTTATTGAGTAAATGAATGAAGATTCTGACTCAACTTTTTGCTGTTTTCATGTTCATAATTTATGAGGTAAAAGAAAAAAAGAAAAGGAGTTTAATCCCAAGAAAGAATCACAGAGCAGAACTGTCCAATAGAAATTTCTGCAATGGGCCAGGCGCAGTGGCTCAGGCCTGTAATCCCAGCACTTTGGGAGGCTGAGGCGGGTGAATCACGAGGTCAGGAGTTCAAGACCAGCCTGTCCAATATGGTAAAATCCTGTCTGTACTAAAAACTACAAAAAATTAGCTGGGCGCAGTGGCAAGCGCCTGTAATCCCAGCTACTGGGGAGGCTGAGGCAGGAGAATTGCTTGAACTTAAGCGGCAGGGGTTGCAGTGAGCCGAGATTGCACTACTGCACTCCAGCCTAGGCGACAGGGTGAGACTCCATCTCAAAAAAAAAAAAAAGAAAAGAAAAGAAATTTCTGCAATGATGGACATGTTCTATAATCTGTACTATTCATTACAGTATCTATGAGCCATAATGGCTACTGAGTACTTGAAATATGGCTAGCGTGATTGGAGGAACTGAACTTTTAATTCTATTTAATGTTAATTAAATTCAAATTTAAATAGACACATATGACTTCTGGCTACCATACTGAACTTTTGGCTACCATTGCAGAAATTTCTTTTTTTTTTTTTTTTTTTTTGAGATAGAGTCTCACCCTGTCACCTAGGCTGGAGTGCAGTGGTGCAATCTCGGCTCACTGCAACCCCTGCCGCTTGAGTTCAAGCAATTCTCCCGCCTCAGCCTCCCCAGTAGCTGGGATTACAGGCCTGAGCCACTGCGCCTGGCCCACTGTAGAAATTTCTATTGGACAGTTCTGCTCTGTGATTCTTTCTTGGGATTAAACTTCTTTTCTTTTCTTCTTTTACCTCATAAATTATGAACATGAAAACAGCAAAAAGTTGAGTCAGAACATCTACCTTTTATAAACACATCTATACCTGTGTGCCTCCATGCCCCTCTTTTACTAACAGCACCCCATTTACCTTTAGGGCAGTCCTTCTCCCCCAACCACCTGTAGTCTTGGCTAATGAAATTGCCCCATCCTCCTCTAGCCAAGGAGTAGGCCAAGGATCCAAGCTAAGTCAGCAGACTCTTCTCTCTGGGATTTCACTCTAGCTTCTGTGTCACAATAATAGAAAATGTGTCAGAGCAGATTAATATGAGTGTTGACGCCCTAAGACAACATGCGTTCGTTTGCAGACCATTAGTCCAGAGTGTGACGATAACAAAAGTGACACATGATGTGAGTTAGGCATCATTATCATCATCCTTGACATCATCAAAGTGACTTGTACCCAGCAGCTCAGATGTGCCTGCTCCTGTACTAGGTATGTAATTTGCCTAGCTTCTCTTATGCATCCTTTCTTCATCTGTAAAATGGAAATCATACTCATCCTAACTCTTCCACGGTTTTTGTGAAGACAGCAAAAGGAATAATTGTCATGAGGGCCGGGCGCGGTGGCTCACGCCTATAAGCCCAGCAATTTGGGAGGCCGAGGCAGGCGGATCACTTGAGGTCAGGAGTTGCAGACCAGCCTGGCCAACATGGTGAAACCCCATCTGTACTAAAAATACAAAAATTAGACAGCCATGGTGGCGGGCACCTATAATTCCAGCTACTCAGGAGACTGAGGCAGAGAATCACTTGAACCTGAGAGGCAGAGGCTGCAGTGAGCAGAGATCGAGCCACTGCACTCCAGCCTGGGTGACAGAGCGAGACTCTGTCTCAGGAAAAAAAAAAAAAAGAAAAGACAAAGAAATAATGGTCATGAAAGCTTTGAGCCAAATAAGGAGTTACCCAAGTGTCTGTTGGAGGAGTTATCCCCAAGGCATAGGTGTGGGGAGTCATGGGAGGGTTTGATGAAGGACCCAGGATCTGAGACCAATTCACAAGCTGTGCCACACCAGGTAAGTCACTTGTTCTCTCTGGGCTTTTGGCTTAGATAAGACTGGGTTATACACATCTCTTTCCAGTTTCACCATTTTCTAATCTATTTGCAAGCCCCCTTGCCTGATGCATATCCTCTTCCACTTCTATGCACACATGCCAGAAAATTCTCTAGCCTAGTCCATGCTGACCTTGTACCCAACTCATTTCTTCTTTTCCCAGCTCCCCACCTGACTGGGAAGTTGCTCTGCGTATGCACTCCCACAGCTTCCTGAATAAGCCTCTGGCAGAGCACCTTATGGAAATCATGCTTAACTATCTCCTCCACTAGCAGGCCATAAGTCCAACTAGGGAAAAGGCCACGTCCCTCTTGTTCACTACTGCTTCTCCAGTGCTCAGTACAGAGCCAAACACATAGATGTTCTATGAGTACTTACTCTTTGAATGAATACCCTACATCTATTTTATTTGTCATTTCAGAAAACACATGGTATTATCTAATGCTGCGTAACAAGTTAGTCCAAAACTTAGCAGCTTAAAACAAGAATAGTCACTTATCCTCTCTCAATTTCTGTGGGACAGAAAGTCAGACAGGGCACAGCAGGGCTGGTTGTTCTCTGCTCCACGTCTGGGACCTCAACTCTAAGACTCAAAGGCCGAGGGCTGGCAAGATCTGAAGTCTCAGTTTGCCATGATCTGGTGATTGGCTCTGCCTGTTGGCTGAGAGCCCAGCAGCAGCTGTCAGCCAGAACACCCTCATGTGGCCTCACCATGCGGCTTGGGCTTCTTCGCAACATGGTGGCTGGTTTCTTCTGAGGAACCAAGAAGAAGCTGTCTCCTTTTTATGACCTGGTCTTAAGAGTCATACAGCTTCACTTCCATCACATTCTATTCATTAGAAACCAGTCACCAAGTACATCCCACATTCAGGGGGAAAGGAATTAGATCCCATCTTTTCAAAAGAATGGTTAAGAGCTTGCAAGCCAATTTTAAAACCAGCACCACTTGGCTAACACAAGAAGCAATGTATAGAGTGAAAAACAAGTGTCTGAAGAAGTAAGACTTCTGTTCACATTCTAGCTCTGCCACTTACTAGTTGTGTGAGTTTGGGGAAATTGCCCTGAGACTTGGTTTATACAATACAGGGTGACAGTTGTTGATCCCTAGTGACTTTTCTATGCTTGGAGTCTTCTTGCCTTAGTGAGTTTAAGAAGATCCAGGCTAAACTAACTTTCTTGGTAGTCTTGCGATCCTTCCCATGACTGATAACCCTTGGTTTCTGACCCTGGAGGTAGTAAGAGGTTGCTACGGGAGCACAGGGCACCCAGAAAGTTCAGATACCAGGGACAGCTCTAGGGAACAGATATGAAACCACTGAGGCCCTGGGGACTCTCTAAGGCCTTTAACCCAGCCCTTGTGTAGTAACCTCAGCTTGTCAAGAAATGCAACAACCCCACAACTAAGGAATCTGAATCTGCCGGCTAAGGCCAAGGAATCTGCATTCTCCCAAAAGACTGTGATTCATGCTAACTACAGGTAGGGGAAACGGGGAGCGTCTTAAAGTACACACTCGGCCGTCTTTTCCTAAAGTTCTTGGCTTCAGCCTAGAGACAGTGCCTTTCCCACCATTTACAACTCTATGGCATGAGGGAGGCGGAGGATGCGTTCAGTGCCCAACGCTCTGGCCACGCACCACAGCCGGTTGTACTTTCACCTTCCTCTAGGCCAGCCGACCCTCCCCAAGCATTGCCTCCCACGCCCACGTCGCGGTCCCACCCTGGTCCGCGGGGTCCGGAGCGTCCAAAACCCGGTCTAGGCAGATGGTCTAGGGGTGAGCTCTGCGCACCCCATTCCCACCAGTGCAGGCAATCGAATAAAACAGGGTGACTTTTACCCTTTTCGTTTCCAGAGATAGTGACCCCCCCGTCTCAATCCCCAGATGTCCTCCTATAAGAACTGTGCGCGCTGGGAGGGACTCTGCGCTCACTCACTGTGACCACCTCGGCTGAGATATGGGGAAACTGAGGCCTACAGAGGGAAGGGAACTGCTGAACGTCCCAAAGCAACACAGGCACTGAATCCGGTCTAGAATCCCAGTCTTCCAAGCCAGTGCTCTCGGTCCTACCGGCTGAGGGCCCCTGCGAGGAATCCTTTTCAAGAAATTCCCGACCGCAGGAATTCCTTCTGCGCTAGGAATCTCCATGGAGTTTGCGTTCCCTTTGGCACGTTGAAAACGCCCTCCGCAGCTTCGCACCGGCTTCGCGGTGCCCTGACAGCTGGGTGAGGAGGGAGCGAAAGCCCACCGGCGTCCTTGGGGTAACTTGGGGCAGAGAGACCGCCGCGGGGGGCGGAGAACTAGGCGCGAAGGCGCTGGCCCTTTAAGGGGGGGACGGAGCGCATGCGCGGCGCGGGCCGGAGTCGAGCCCGGTGGGCGGCTGGCGGGCAGGGGACGCGGTCGGCGCCAGCGGGGCCCAGGGGCGGCGGGGCTGCAGCAGCCGCGGCCCCTGCTTCGCCGAGGAGCGATCGGCTGGTGGGCTCCTCGTTGGCGGGCTCCGCGTTGGCGGGCTGCTCCCCAGGCACCAGCGCAGCGCGCGCTCGCCCGGCTTCGTCACTCGCCTCCAGCTACATCCGCCGGCCGAGGCTGCGCGAGCCTCCGAGCTTGCGGTCCCCGCCCCGCGGTCCTTCCTCCACCCTCAGCCAGGGCAGCTGCAGCCCGAGCGAACAGCCAGGGAGCATCCTCCGCCCGCCCCGGCCGCGCCACCGCCCATGCTGCAGCCAGTCCCAGGCAGCGACCCCGCGGCCGGAGCCCGCCACTCGGTGACCTCAGCCTGGCCCCTGCGCGCCGCCCGAGCCGGTCCCGCTGAGCCGCGGGCCCCGTGCCCTGCGATGGCTCGGCTGGTGCAGCGCGGCGCCAGGTGCCAGCCGTCCTCCCGCTGAGACGCGCCCGAGTGGGGACCCGCTGGGCCTCGGCGCTCGCAGCCTTCGCCTCCCCGCCGCGCCCGCTCCCTTTCTGGGGACTCCGCCGCTGTCGAGGGGACAGGGGACCCAGACAAAGCCCACTTTGTGCGGGGAGTTGGCTGCAGGCGTGGAATGTGCGCGTCGGCGCGCGCCCCCTCCCCGCTCCCCGCCCGCTGCGAGTCTTGGCTCCCGTACTGGTCGCGTCGGAGAAATCGCCCCCCAGCGCCGCTCTTCCGCCCGAGGGTCTTGGTTCGGAGCTCGCGCGGCCGGGAGTCGCCTCGGTCTTCCCTGGGGCGCGCGCAGATGTGAGCGTGTGAGAGTTGTGTAGGGGATTTTGTTCCCTCCGAAACTGAGACCCAGGGCGCCCAGTGGGCACCCGTGCCTTGACTCTGTCCTTTCTGCAGCCGCTGGTCCGAGCTGTCTGGCCTCAGTTTCCCTCCGACTTTTCTCCGCTCTGCCAGCCCTCGCTGCTGCCCGTCATTGTTCTCGCAGTTAGATGGGGGTGCTTTGTGACGGCTGCCAAGTTGGGGTGTGTTCTCTTTATTCCGTTTTTCAAACAGAACAAGGCCTCCAAGGCTGACCCCAGACAACCCACCCCCTCGGACCCTAATTCACCTTATTGCACTGATTTTTTTTATCAAGTAGTATTTTATTGTACAGGAGCCACGCCCTGATTTCTTAAAGGCGCCTTGCACTCTGGCCATGTGTTATCTCTGCAGCTGGTGTGTGGGAGGCCGCTTGTGAGCCACTTGTTTTCCCGCCTCCACCACCCCCCTCGAGGATTTAGGGATGCCAGGGGGGAAGAAGGTGGTTGGGGGTGGCAGCAGCGGTGCCACTCCAACTTCCGCTGCGGCCACCGCCCCCTCTGGGGTCAGCCGTTTGGAGACCAGCGAAGGAACTTCAGCCCAGAGAGATGAGGAGCCAGAAGAGGAAGGGGAAGAGGACCTGCGAGACGGAGGGATCCCCTTCTTTGTCAACCGGGGTGGGCTACCTGTGGATGAGGCCACCTGGGAAAGGATGTGGAAACACGTGGCCAAGATCCATCCCGATGGAGAGAAGGTGGCGCAACGGATCCGTGGGGCCACAGACCTGCCCAAGGTGAGACACACGGGTCAGGGGGGTGATAGCACAGTCCGGGTTTTAGTGATCTTGGGGCTAAGAGTAAAGCCACACTCTCCTCTCACGGGGCAGGGGACCACTGGCTCGGTAAGATCTTTAAAATGCAGAGATATCATACCTGTCCAGGAGAACTTTCTCTCACTGCCATTCTAGGAGGGAGGTTCACATACCTTGTCTCCAGGAGGCCCTCCCCGCTGTCTTTTAAAATGCCCACGTTTTACAGGAGGGGATAGCAGCAGATGGAACTAACAAACACACTAGGATGGCTTGACGTCTCATTTGCTTGACGACACTTGCCAAGCCAGAGAACTGTGAGCAGACAAATGTAATGAATGACTAAGGAGATGCAGGGCTTCATATGTTGAGAAAATATTTTCGTGCATTATGTCATTGAATTCTCCCAACAGCCTTGTGACGTAAGTACAGTTTGGGTTCCCATTTTACAGATGAGAAAGCTGAAAACTCAAGTAGGAACTCAAGATCCCACAGCCAGTAAGTGGCAGAACTGAGATTCAATTTCAGGTCTTCAGGAGAAGGGCGGGGTTTGGTGGTGGAGGGAAGTGTCCAGGTCCTCTTCTCTGTTGGACACTAGATTCAAGGACATTAGAAGAGGTCTTATGGAGAAGCATAAAATGAAATAATTTTTCTGTGTTGGCTGTAACTCCTCCTCCATGACAGCTAGCCTTCAGTTGTGTCACCAACGAAAACAGAGGCTGTATCTCATTCATCTTTGTCTTCCCAAGGCCTCCTGTGTGCCTGGCACAGAACAGGAACTTGTGTGTGTGTTTGCTGAATGAAAGGGTATTTGAGAGTTTCTGTGCTGTATGCTGCTATATGGAAATACATGCCTGATATTTAAAAAAAAAAAAAAAACATGATCAAGACTGGGAGGCACTTTGCCAAATGCAGAGGCCTGAAATCTCCAAAAAAGAGCCCTTTGGACTGAGTTCAGAGGCCAGTGCTTAGCCCTGCCTGCCCAGGTCGGAAGGAAGGGGGCTAGGAAGAATGGAAGTTAGTATGAATTAGACATGAGGACAAGTGGCCCGTTTTGTTTTTACCAAGTTATTGGTACAGCCATCAGAAAGTGTCTTCTGGGAAAAAGAGAATCAAAGGTTGAAGGTTAAAATACTGCCTAATGTTTCCAGGGGAAACAAAATGTAGATTGATTTGGAATGGCCGCATAAATGTGCTCTGCACTGACTTAATATTTATTTAGCTAATCCCCTAGAGTTGGATGTTGTTTCCAGTTTTATTCCTAAAATGAATACTATGGTGAACATTCTAAAATACAAATTTTGGGGTTCATCTCTGATTATTCCCTTGGGAAAAATTCTGAAAGCGAAAATATTACATCAAAGGATATTGACATTGGTAGGGGTCACCTGCTCATCTATATGGCCCCTTCCACCTATTTGAGATGCAGTTTTCTTATCAATAAAATGAGGTTGATTGTGCGGAAGAAATGAGAGACTGTGTGTTGAAGTATTTGACAAACTGTAAAGCCCCAAACCAGTACCTGGTTATTGGATATCAGTTACCTTTTTTTTGTTTGTTTATTTTTTTGTTTTTTTTTTTGTTGTTGTTGTTGTTGTTTTGAGACGGAGTCTCACTCTTTCCACTAGGCTGGAGTGCAGTGGCACGATCTTGGGTCACTGCAACCTCCACCTCCCTGGTTCAAGTGACTGTCCTGCCTCAGCCTCCTGAGTATCTGGGATTACAGGCACCCACCACCACACCTGGCTAGTTTTTGTATTTTTGGTAGAGATGGGGTTTCAACATTTTGGCCAGGCTGGTCTCAAACTCCAGACCTCAGGTAATCCACCCACCTCAGCCTCCCGAAGTGCTGGGATTACAGGCGTGAGCCACCATGCCCAGGCAGACATCCATCACCTTTACTCATGTGCTTTATCAAGCGGCAAGACTAGGTTTTGCTCAGATCATTTGTCCCGATGAGGCCAGAGTCTCACCCTGCTCCCACATGAACAAGTTGGGCAGCTCTCCAGCCATCTTGCTTATGTCTAAATCAGGCCATAAAGGAGTGTGAATGGTTCCCTGCAGAACTGTCACCACTCCTGGGAACTAAAAAAAAAAAATAGTGAGCTCACTAGTAACTGGTCTTTAATGTCATTTTGTCATCTTCAGTCCTCATGTACAGGAAAGACACAGATGAAGGAAGTCTAGGGCTGGGGGCTGTGTTGTGACGGACCCCTAGACTTCCACCGCTAGGGTAGAAGGAATTTTGTGAGAGGTTTGGAAAAATTTGAACTTCCCCCTCTTCAAACCACAGATCTTAGATATAAATCCCATGAGTCTGCATGAGGTCCCTCCTCTACCTGGCCCTGAATAGAAAGGTACCCTTAGAGTCTGGGAGTGCAGTGGAGTCCAGGAGGCCTTGGAGAGAAGCAGCGTGGGTTGGGTGCCGGGGTGCCAGGGTGCCAGTGGCAGGGTGGGCTGACCCCGCCCTTACCATCCCTAGGGGCCATGCCACTGGAGCTGGCACAGGGGCATTCCCTACAGCGGCCACACAGTGTGGGGCTCAAGAAGTGTTTTGTTGGGACTGTACAATGCTTTAAAAGGCCACTTGAGCCAAAATTTAAAATTGGGAGATTTCTCACATAAAAATTCAGATTTTTGGCATCTTTTCAGAAAATAAGAAGCCTTGGGAACACATGGGAATCTGCAGTCCCACGTGGCAGCTGTCAGCTGGGGCTGGGGAGTGAGTCCTACTCCCCCATCTTGCCACTGTCTCCACCACTCACCTACCAGGCCTGCCTGCCCCGTGTATGTCACTTGCCCGGCCCCTGCATGTGGTTGAGTCTGGGACCCCTGCAGGCTGGTGTCATAAAAGGAGAGCACTCTGGAGTCAAAGCTACCATGTTCAAATCCTTAATCTCCCATAACTACTTATATGAGGAAGACAGGCAACCTTCTTGTGCCTCAGTTTCCTCAGCCGTGAAATGGAGCTAATAGCAATTCCCATCAAGAGGATATTAGAGGAATTAATGATGCAAAGCATGTGATGCTTCATTAAGTGCCTCCAATAGATACCCAGTAATGAAGCAGGGAGTGAGTGTTCATCGATACCCCACTAGCGCTTTGGAGAAGCAGCCTTTACAGGGATGATGCCAGTATGTTATAGGGCAACAATTTCTAGAAAGATCCCAAATCCAGCAACAGCTTAGGCTCCTTGATAAGAGTCTGTCCTTGATGTTTCAGGCTTCCACCCCCTTTAAAAGCTTAGTGGCCACTGACCCCAGACCCAGCTGCTGAAGGTTTTTTATGGTCTCTTATGGCTCAGGCAGCAGAGCTCCTGCAGAATGGGAATTTGGACATCTCCTCTAGTTACTTACTATGACTCCAGAGTGCTTTCCTTTGATTTATTTATGAGACAGAGTCTCGCTTGGTCACCTAGGATGGAATGCAGTGGCACAGTCATGGCTCACAGCAGCCTCTACCTTCTGGGCTCAAGTGATCCTCCCACCTCAGCCTCCAGAGTAGCTGGGGCTACCCGTGTGCCCTACCATGCCTGGCTAATTTTTTTATTTTTTGGTTGAGATGGGGTCTGTCTATATTGCCCAGGCTGGTCTCAAACTCCTGGACTCAAGCCATCCTCCCGCCTCAGCCTCCCAAAGCGCTGGGATTACAGGCAGGAGCTACTACACCCAGCCTGGACGTCTTCTTTAAAAGGGTAACGTTGCCGGGATCAGCATGTGCGGGGCACACTGATAATGATGACAGTGAACATGAATTAAGTCTGTGCTGTGTGCCAGACCCTGCTCTAAGGCCTCAACCTGCAGCATCTCATCCGCACTATAAGGCTGATTTTGTGTTGGTGCCCTCTTTACAAATGAAGTGTCTGAGGCACAGGGGAGGTCAGGAGCTTCACTAAAGTCACGACTAGGCCGGGTGCGGTGTAATCCCAGCACTTTGGGAGGTCGAGGCAGGTGGATCACTTGAGGTCAGGAGTTCGAGACCAGTCTGGCCAATGTGGTGAAACCCCATCTCTACTAAAAATACAAAAATTAGCTGGATGTGGTGGTGCATGCCTGTGATCCTAGCTACTCTGGAGGCTAAGGCAGGAGAATCACTTGAACCTGGGAGATGAGGGTTTCAGTGAGCCGAAGTTGCGCCACTGCACTCCAGCCTGGGCGACGGTGAAACTCTGTCTCAATAAATAAATAAATAAATAAATAAAGTCACGACTGTAAATGGCAGAGCTGAATATCCCTAGTGATGATCTAGTTGGAGACTCAGCCGTATTGCCCTCTAGGCCACACTTTTTGGGCACACACATCCAGTCGCAAGCTCTTCCCACCTCCCCCAGGCCTCATTGTGCTAGACTGAAATAGACCCCTCCAGTGAGAATGTGTCAGTAGAACTCAGAACTAGGGGTTCCTGGAGCCGGGGGAATCCTTGGCCTTGGCTGTGGAGGAGGAGTGCTCCCTGGGGAGATCTGGTGGCTATACCACTCCCCCTTATCGTGCCCCACTTAAACCCACCACTCAACAGTGAGGAAGTATTTCCCGACTCCTGTTTCGGAGGTGGTGGTGAGGGGCAAGACCTAAAATGGGCCTGGTCATTTGCATATACAGAATCTTTCTTATTTGTGTTTGAGTGAACGAGTCTATGTGGGTAATGAACATTCAGACAAAAAGGTGCAGGTGCTGTCTGCAGGGGGGTGACATGAGTCAAGGAGCTAGCCTCGGTGATGGTGGCCTTAAGGTCCTGCCTCTGAATCCCCAAGTATTTTCTTGACTCTTCCTTCTCTCAGAGCAGCCAGCTCCTGGGTCCTTTGTCTGAACAGCAGGTGCCAGTGCTTTCATGGGTACTGCCTGGTCCCGGCCCAGGCCTGGCTCTGGGTGAATGATCCAGTCCTGGGACTGCAGCTCCCTGTTTGCAGCTTCTTGTGGGAGGGTGTACTACAATCTTTATCCCAAGCTCCTCAAGGTCACTGGATCCCCACTTGTGCGTGGGGATGATCTGCCTGCTTCCCTGCCTGGCAGGGGTTGCCACCTGCAGAGATCAGGTGACTGGGTGGATGTGCCATGCTATTTAGAGTAAATTGCTAAGTAATTCCTCTAATTCCTCTTCCACCTCCCCACCCCTGTATCCTTGACATGAGGAGGCCAGGCCAGGCCCTGGGGCCCATTTGGCACAGAGTGGCCAGACAGGAAGAGGGGGGAGCCCCCCACCCCGGGTTTTACCTTGCTGGTGACTGTAATTGGTGGGCCAATTTGGGGAGGGGGAGCAATGTGAAAGGGAAGTGGCTCCCTCCAGACAGGTGTCAGCGGCTCAGGAGCCAGGGCAGCCAGTGCGGTTGCTAGGGACTCCCCAGACAGGAAGGAGAAGACCCACGGGAGGGAGGGCGAGGAAGTGCAGGCGATGCTGTGGCCCTGGACCAGGGCCCCTTCCCTCCTGCGACTCCACCCCTTAGAGTGAGGAGGTGTCTGTCAGACACTGTCCCGTGTGCCTGTGCCATCAGCAACACCCCAGACATGAGTGTGCAGTGACAACTGGAGTGTCACTTCCCTCCTTGTCAGAGCCCCAGCCACTGCGGTCACATTATTTAAAAAGCTGGGCTGACATCTCCACCACTCGAGAGCCTCCCGAAGAAAGGAGGAAAAGAGCTTCGTCCTTCCCTCCCTACCCAGCCCTACCCCCTTCCCTTCACACGTGCCCCTGAGCACAGACTGTGACTCTCAGCAGCCTTGTCGGGTGGGTGGGTGGACTCAGTGTGGCCTTGGAGGGCGAGGTGGAGGCTTAGGGGCAGGGGGTGGGACCTTTCTATGTGGGGAGCCTTATAGCTACTGTGCTGGTGGCCAAGGGGGTGGCCTGAGGGGTGGGCCTTGTCCCTGGAAATCTGGTTCTTCTACCCAAGGAAGTCTGTTCTGAAACCTCGGAGGACCCTAGCTGATGTATCTCTTGGCCTCCTCGGCCTCACTGACTTGTTGCAGCCAAACTGCCGGATCCAGGCTCCCCTGGCTGGAGAGGGGCCCATACTGGCATAATGGTCTCTTTTCTGGAGGCTGGAGGCTGAGGGACGCCTGGGGGGTCAGCTGTTCCTGATCTTACCCCCAGCAGCCTCCAGGCTCCCAGGCATCGGGAAGCACTGCCTGTTCTCTCCTCCGCCATTTCTGGGCTGGGTGCTGGAAAGTGCGTTCTGGGGAGGAAGACTGTCTGGGTACCTGGAAACCTGTACTGATTAGGTGTGGAGCTGGCAGGAAAGAGAAGACTTGGAGGAGGACCCAGGCCCTCTTTGCATGCCCCAGCCACAGAGCTACAGCAAGAACTGTTCCAAAATATGTCCTTCTGGCCTGCTATCACTGACTGACTCCCTGACAGTTCAAGCTGGTGCTCTGGAAGGCATGGCGAATATGCCCATGATACTGGGTGGGTCCCCTACCAATGATGTTCACCCCCCTCAGGACCACTCCCGAAGCCTAGGGCACCACCTGAGAAGATGGGACCCCGGATATACCAGCTTTGATCCGGCACTTGAACCAGAGCAAACTTCAAACCTAAAGTAACCCCAATATTATATTCTTAAGTCTTGAAACTAATATTTAAAATTTAAAATAGTTGGTGAATTAACCCATGTTTTTCTGAAGTTATTAAAGAAGCATAAAATTGGAACATCAACATACACTCTGAATGAGGAATGCTGTTAAGTCCCAGGAGGGAAGGAATGTCTGGGCTGGGGCCCTGGCAAGAGTCTTCGAATGAGGGGGTGCCAAGAAAGGAAGCTCAAGTGGGAGGGAGGGGAGGCTGTGCCTCCCCAGGGTGGGGCGCCTCTGGGGCCAGTCCTAGGTGTTTGGTGGACTGGAAGCTCCAGGGTGCCTCTTCTCGTGACCAGAGCTCTTTCTCTGTCCCCAGATCCCCATACCGAGTGTGCCTACGTTCCAGCCGTCTACACCTGTCCCTGAGCGCCTGGAAGCTGTGCAGCGCTACATCAGGGAGCTGCAGTATCCTCTCTGGTCAAGGGTCATGGCCACCTTCTGGCCGGTGTGGTGGGCCTTGTTTCCGGGCAGAGCTGGAGAGGTATCAGCAGAGCCGCCTCATTCCACAACGCCAGGGCCGCCATTCACGTGACATCTCTGTGCGCCCTGGTGCTGTGGGACGCGGCGCGTGTTCCTCCTGGGTGTCGGAGGAATTTTGTCTGATGAGTGCAGGGCCCACTCCGCACTCTCTGCCACCCCCGTCCCACTCCTGCCGTGTGATGGGGTAAAGAGAGGAAAATGGGTCCTGAGTGACTTGCTGGTCGGGTGGCCAAGTCTAGATAGATCTCCTGCTCTGTTGTCCACCCAGCCCTAGCAGAGGAGGAGAGAGGGAGCTGCCTTGGGGCTTTTAAAAGTCCGGTTTTGAATAAAGGGAAAAATGGCAGAGAAAAAGGATTTTCTGCTCCAGGAGGTAACTTCGGGATCCTAGAATTTTCTCCTGGTTCTTCTCCTTTTTCTTCCCTGGCAGTAGGATGGTTGGCCAGCAGAGGAAGAGCTGGGCTCCCCTGGGTCCAGATTCCTCTGTGTCCCTGCTCTGGGCCCTCTAGCCCCTGCACCCTGCCCCAGAGCTCTGTGTCCTGGGTCCTCTCTCCCAGGCTTCTGGCTGCAGAGGTCAGAGATGGGAGAGCTAGGCATGGGTCCTGGATCGGGGGAAGCCAGGCTGATGACTGCAAATCAGGTCCAGCTCCTCATTCTGCCAGTGGGGAAACCAGTCCAGTGAGGCAGGTGGCTGGCTCAGGAGCAACTAAAGGCTGAGTTGGACCCCCTACCCTAGCCTCCTCTCAGTTCCTGTGGCTTCTCAGCTGGTTGGAAGATGAAGTGCTGTAGGGCGCTGTTCCCAGCCACAGCCTCTTTCTGGCCCTCGCCAAACTGGCCGCCTGCTCCATGTCTCTTGTCCTAAGAAGAGAAGCCAGGGGAGAACAAGGGAGAATGCCAAGGAGGGGGAGGGAGAGGGAAAGAGAAGGGGGCGTGAGGCGGGGAGAAGCATTCATGCTGTGCCCCCATCTCCCCTCCAGGAGACTTGGCTCTTGAGCTTGGGGATAGGCAGGGCGAGAGGGTCAACCTCCTTCAGGCCAAGCTAGGAAGCCCTTAACCCGTGCCCACAGGTACAATCACACAGGGACACAGTTCTTTGAAATTAAGAAGAGCAGACCTCTGACAGGGTAAGTATGGGGAGGCCAGTCCTCTGCCCCAGGGCTGGCTTGGAGCCTCTTGAAAGCCCTGTAGTGCACCTTGGAGTGGAAGTTTATGGGGCAGTCAGGGACTCTTCCGAAGGAAGCCAGCCTTTGGGGGCAGGTGCCACCCTGGGGCCTTATGGATGTCATAAAGAGGAAAATCCAGCTGAGATGAACAGCCAGGGCTGCCTCGATGAAAAGGAAATCCCGGGTCCATGCTGAGCTAGAGGGTGGGAGAGAGCCCGCCCCCAGCTCTTGCCTTGGCCAGGAGAGAGGGTGGTCCTAGGTGGATTGTAGGTGAGCCTCAGATCTCTTGTTTTTTAGTGAGAGGTGGACCTTGCAGGAGAGAGCCCTCCCCCTTCTCTGTTCTGTGGCTGCTGCACTCCCCATTGCTGGTCCCCATTGCTGGTCGCCATTGCAGGGTACTTGCATGGTCACCCCATTTGCCTTACTCCATGGACTCTTTTCTGAGCATTGAGTAGAAGGCCCAGAGTCTGAGAACAGGGAGCTCCCTGGACAGAATGTTGCACCTCTCACTTCCCATCCCGCCACCCCGTGTGTAGCCCCCCTGCCTGGACTCACTTCCCCTGGAAAGTTTCTGCCCATGAAGCCCCGAGGGCAGAGGAGAGTGAAGAGTGAATGCCACAGCTGGGTCTAGGGTCTCAGCCCAAAGATGCCCACAGGCTTGAGACCCCTGGGCTTTAAAAATTCATGTGAATTGGCCAGGCATGGTGGCTCACACCTGTAATCCCAGCACTGTGGGAGGCCGAGGTGGGCAGATCATGAGGTCAGGAGTTTGAGACCAACCTGGCCAACATGGTGAAACCCCATCTCTACTAAAAATACAAAAAATTAGCTGGGCGTGGTGGTGGGCGCCTGTAATCCCAGCTACTGGGGAGGCTGAGGCAGGAGAATCGTTTGAACCTCAGAGGTGGAGGTTGCAGTGAGCCGAGATCACGCCACTGTACTCCAGCCTGGGTGACAGGGCGAGACTGTCTCAAAAAAAAAAAAGAAAGGAAAAAAAAATTTAATATGAATTTTACATCTTGCCCCACACATAATCTATGTTTGCTTCTTTGTGAAAATGCATTTAAATGGCTTATTAGCAAAATTACTTAATTACACCCTCTCCAAGGCCCTGGGTGGAGTCCACCCTCCCTATCCCCAAAGCTTTGCTCTTGTTGGCCTGTGGCTGCTGTGTGCTGGGGAACCACTCCAGCCTTACTTGGCATGGAGGAGTCTGGGTGCCCTCTTGGGCAAAGCCAGTGACCAGGCTGAATCCCCAGGCTGGGGACAGAGGGAGGAACCAGGCCTCAGGGAAAGGCTGTCTTAAAATGGCCTGAATTCCAAGTTCAGGAGCAGATCTGTAGTCAGCAGGCAACTATCTGCCTAAGATCCCACATCCAGGCTCAGGCGGCTGCGGGGAGGCAGTTGCAGTCAATTAACAAGCTCCTGGGAGAAGCCATGGTTGGGTCAGGGGTGTCCACCGTGCTTCAGAAGGGAAGAGATCGATGCTGACATCCCTCCTCCCGCCCACTGCCTTGCAGAAGGCCCCAGCCTGGTGGCTGGAGAGAAGTTGCCCCCAGCTTCTGCTGCCCTCCCCCAGAGCTCTTTGGAGCAAGAGCCAGGCGTGGGAGGTGGAAGTGAAAGGAGGGAAGAGCAGGGAGAGTGGGCCTCCTTCCTATCAGCAGTGGCCGCCTCTTTCCCATCCCCTCAGGCTCCAGACGTCCGTCAGGAGTGTGGAGGGAGGTGCCGGGCCTGAGCTGAGAGCAGCTTAGGGGGCAGCCTCTGTCCTTCTAGCATTTCTAGTCCACCCTGCCCCCTCCTTCTCACATTCCCCTGGAAGGGGCTGGAGGCGCTGTCCTTACTGACCTGCCTCCCTTTCCCACAGGCTGATGGACCTGGCCAAGGAAATGACCAAAGAGGCCCTGCCAATCAAATGCCTGGAAGCCGTGATCCTGGGAATGTATCCTTCCTCGCCTGGAGGGGAGGGGTCCGGGCTTCTCTGGGCCTCAGCTTCCTGCTCTGAAAGTGAGGGTGGGGGAGGCTGAATGGGCTCCAGGGTTCTCCCATATGCGGTCATCTGCTTGGCCCCAAGATGGAGAAGCCCCCCACTAAAGTGGAAGAGCCCCCCACAAAATTGAGGCCCGAGGTCCCAGTACCCCACCTCTCAGTTGCTACCTTCCCAGGCTTACTGGGCAGCTCTTTTTTGAGTCACATGGACACAGGGACCCTGTTTTCTGAACCCCAAATCAGGGCACAGTGTCTCACAAAGGCAGTTGGACCATTTCCAAGAACTAGACAGTCTGGGATGCACAGTTGGAATGCCCAGATGTTGGCATTTCCAGAACATGTTGATTTCTGGATGAGATATTAAAGCAAAACTGCCTTAAAAAAAAAACCACAAACAAGGTTTTCCAGTCACACCCCTGCCTCCAACCCAAAGGGCAGAAGTGGGGCCTGTAGCTGAGTCACCAGGGTAGCCCTGGAGACAGACCAGCCACCAGCAGAGGCTGCCCTCCCCAGCCCCACAGTCAACAGCAGGAGAGGAGGAAGTGTTTATGGCTGGTTCTCCATCCTAACTGGTCAGTGCCTGAGCCCTACCTTTTCTTCTCAGTCATTTTATTATTAAAAATGTCATAAATACACGTGAAATCTAGAACAACATCATGAACTCCCGTGCACCCATTACTCAGCTTCACCAACTCAAAGCCAATTCTGTTTCATCTCTTCCACCCTGCCCATATTCTTTACCAGCTTTTAAACATTTTGCCTGCGCCCCTGGGGGAGGCAACCCACTGGGCTCAGTGCTGCAGAGGAGCACAGGTTAGGTGGGAGCCAAGAGGGTGATGGGGAGGGGGCCTGATGGAACAGGAGTCCCTTCTGAGTCCTGGGAGGACTGTGATCCAGGGGTCCATCCCCACCCCCCACACAGACATGCCTGCCTGAAGTTCACACAAAGAGGCTGCGGGTGCCCTTCTCTTCCCGCAGAGGTCTCGGAGGGAACTCTACTATGGCAGGCATTTACTAACAGCGCAGGCCCATTTCTGGAGCCCGACATACCTGCCCTGTTTATAGGGTTCTTTGCTGGGATAAGCCTGAGGCCACCCGAGAAATTCAGGCTGCAGGTAGTGCCTCCTTCATGTCTCCACGTTCACTTCTCCCTCAGGGGCCACACACCAAAATGGAGGCTCCCACCCTCATAGGAGAGAGACTGGTCCCCTTCCCCAGGAGGACACACAGAAGTCACTCCAGGCAGGGTCCTATGGTCTCGAAGCTTTTCAGGGGTCACCTGGTGGCTTGTGGGCAGGAAGAAGATGGGAACAGCCCCCATCTGGGTGAGGGGCTCCTTCTCAGTGTCCCCACAGCTCCCTCAGGCACAGCGCACGCCGTGGTTCTCACGTCTTGTCCTCGCCGCACTCTGAGCCTCTGCAGGGCCGGGCTGTGCATTTCTCATCGCTGTATCCTTGGTCACTTACAAGGAGTCAGGCTCAGTAAGCATTGGTGGAATGAGGGTAGCACTGGAGGGACCGTGGCATAATGTCTCAACACAGACTTTGGGGTCAGGTTGACCTGGACTTGAATCGCGGCTGGGCTGCTGACTCACTGTGTGACCCCCAAGGAAGTTCCTTAACATCTCTGAGCCTGAGAGTCCTTCTCTGCAAAGGGGGATAGTGGCAGTGTGTAGAGTTGTTAGGACAATGGGCCGAGCCGGTGCCGTGAGACACAGCACAGTGCTGGACATGGTGTCTGCTGCACACTTCTATCCATTCATCTCCTTCTACCCATTTGTTCAAGAACTTTCACTGGGTAACTGTTGTGTGCCCGGCTTGATGCTGGGCCCTGAAGAACATGACAGACAAGGGCCCTGTGCTCGGGAGGTTTGCATTCTAGTGGAGGAGACAAAATAAGCAAGTAAGGAAAAAGAAGCAGTAAACACTGGTCATGGTGAGAGTGCCGTGGAGGAGGTGGACGGTGGCGCAGGCTCAGCTTCAGTCCTGAGCAGGAGCCAGCTTTGGCAGGCAGGGGAAAGGCCAGTGTGAGAAACTCAGGAGGGAGGCCCCGGGGGCTGGAGAGGCGAGCAGGTGGGGCAGAGGCGCAGGAAGCGGGAGTGGGCCTGGGGCTGGCGGGGGGCACGTCCCAGGCCTCAGGAGTGCACGTGATTGTATTTGAAGGGCCACAGGCAGGGGTGCATGTAGATACGGGGAGAGGACAGGGTAAGAGAAGAGTGAACAGAACTGCCTGCATCTGCGAGGAAATCCATGTGTGAAGGAGAAACAAAACCCAGAGGCCGTGTCTGCGGCTTGTGTGTGTGCCGAGGTGCGGGATGGAGGATGAAGGAGTGAAGCAGGGGAGGCAAGGCCTCTCTCCCGTCCTTGGGCCACTGGGCTCTGGAAAGCCCTGCAGTGTGGCACCAGCCCTGCTTGACTTTAGAGCGGTGGCCACAAATCTCTGGAAGCCCCGTGCCTATTCGAGGTTCCCTTTATTGAGCTCCTGCTGGATACCAGGCTCAATGCTAGATGGCAGGAATACCAGGAGACGCCAGGCGTATGGAGATGAGCAGGACTGGTGTCTGCACCTCAAGGCTGGCGGTGCGTGGACCCCGTGGCTCCCAGTCCCAGTCCCTCCCGGCGTGCTGGCCCCGTGCTTCTCCCGGCTCTTTCCTTAGCGGGGCACTGTCCAGTTACCTCACCAACAGCATGCCCACCCTGGAGCGCTTCCCCATCAGCTTCAAGACCTACTTCTCAGGGAACTACTTCCGCCACATCGTACTGGGGGTGAACTTCTCGGGCCGCTACGGTGCGCTGGGCATGAGCCGGCGCGAGGACCTGATGTACAAGCCGCCCGCCTTCCGCACGCTCAGCGAGCTCGTGCTGGACTTCGAGGCCGCCTACGGCCGCTGCTGGCACGTGCTGAAGAAGGTGAAGCTGGGCCAGAGCGTGTCACACGACCCGCACAGCGTGGAGCAGATCGAGTGGAAGCACTCGGTGCTGGACGTGGAGCGCCTGGGCCGCGATGACTTCCGCAAGGAGCTGGAGCGCCACGCCCGCGACATGCGGCTCAAGGTCTGCCCGCCTTCCACGCCCTCGCCCCCTCCCCCGCCCCAGCAGAGGCGATGTGAGGATTGAGAGGACTGGGGAGCTTCTCAGAGGACTGGGGTGCTGGGGCCTTGCTTAGTGGTCGATATTGTTCAGGTGGTCCCCTGGGGTGGGCAGACCAGGACGGCTGCGGAGGGAGGAGGTGGGTGGGCTGGGTTTGGATGGTGGTAGGTGTTGGGCACATGGAGAAGGGGGCTTTGCAGTCAAGGTCATTGGTGGGGAATCACGGCCTGTCTGGAGGGTGTGGTCGGGTGCTGTGATGGGCAGCCTCCCCACTCCTCGTGTAATGCATCCTGACTATGCCCCCCAACCCTAGCAACCATTAAAGGACTAGGGGGTGGTCAGAAGAAAGGGAAGTCAGACCATGTGGAAGACAATAAGGGCAGTGTTCCTTCTTCCTCTTCCCACCCACACTTGAGCAGGAGGTGATAGGGAGTTGGGCTGGGGGCTGTTGTACCCAAAACAGCTGGGCTGAGCTGTTGAGCCCTAGAGCCTTTCAGCAGACAGAATTCTGACCTCTGCCTGGGTTCTCCTGGGGCTGCCAGGGCCCCCTGCTGGGTATCCCCATAGCTCAGTCACTGCTGCACTGTGACTGCCCCTCCAGGCAGCCTGGAGGCTCCACCTCAACCACCGAGCTCTGCACTCCCAAGTGCACTGCTTCTCTTGACAGCCCTGGGAGGCCAGCGGGCAGTAGGTGGTAGCTCCATTTTCAAGGTTGGAAGCCCAGAGTCTTGCTCACAGGCAGTGAGAGGCAGATCGGACTGGAGCTCAGCCTCCTGATGGGGTGATGGGGAACCCAGGTGTGTTGCAGGTGCCTGCAGGTGTCCTGGCAGGTAGCTAAGAGCTACCGCTGCCCTAGCCATTGCCAGCTCTAGGCCAAGATCTCCTGGGGTGACAGTGCCTTCCCCTAGGGCAGAGGCAGGCCGCAGCCAACACTGTGTTAGAGGGGCTGCTCTCTTCTGCCTGAGCTGCTGCTGCCCACCTAGCTCTGGGTCCCCCAGCACCCTGGCTCTTGCTGCTCAGTTTGCTATTGTGTCTTCAGTCATCAGATTGGATCTAGGGTGAGAGCCAATAGTTCCCTAGTGTTTAGAGCTGCGATGGATTCCCAGCCTATTCAGTGCTAAACACTCCCCTGTTACTTGCCCCTCTCCAGCGCTCCCGTGTTTTGAAAACTCAAGTCAAGCCAACGGTGCCACATAAAGGATGACTCTTTTGTTTTTCTCATTTTTTTCTTAAGCAGAGCTAAAGCTACCAGTCTGACTTCTCAATGGCTGGAGATAACCAGCATCACCCTTGGGGTGAGTGGGATCTCAGCCCCAAGTTCAGCATGGGCTGCTCCCACAACTGGCACGTTTACCTGGCCTTTGTTGGGGACTTTCTGCAATATTATGGTATCTCAGTGACTTCCCCCACTTCCACTCTGCCTTCAAAAGCCCACAGGGATTGGACAGCCCCATGGAGGAACTCCTGCCCTGGCAGCTTTAGTGCCTGGGAAATAGGTTGGGAAAGATCCAGACAGGGAAGAGCCATGCTTGAGGTTCCCCGGGCCTTCCCCAGGGCAGCCTTCAGGGACCTGTGGCTCCTGGAAGGGGAGGCTGGGCTCCAGGGCAGCCCTGGAGTGATGCTGTTGCTTCCTCCTCTGCACCTAGATTGGCAAAGGGACGGGCCCTCCTTCTCCCACCAAGGACCGGAAAAAGGATGTTTCTTCCCCGCAGCGGGCCCAGTCCAGCCCCCACCGCAGGAACAGCCGCAGTGAAAGACGGTGAGAGAGGGATCACGCCTGGCTGGGTCCAAAGAGGGTTTTTTCCTTTCCTCTCATCGTATGGGTCCCTCTTTTTTTTATCTCTCTCCCACCCTTCTCTCTTTTTTGCTCCCACCCAAGGGAGGTGACTTGGGATGGTGGGTTTAGAGGTTTGTGTATTGACATTTCCCACAGCAAGGCAGTTCTACTTCCCCAGAGAAACCAAACTCTGCTAGCCCACTAGTCTGAGCATGGGTTATGTGAGAGAAAAGGTGGAAAGGATGGGGCCCCTGCAAGGCAGTGAGCCTCCCAGGAATGTCATGGGGGAGAGCCTGAATATTAGATGGCTTTGAACATAACTTTGCCCCCCACCCAAGAGTCTGGTTTTTGTCTGTATCTAGGTAGCAAGAACAAGCCATTGAAATACCAGCTCTTCTCTGATTTCAGCTCCTACACATCACTCTGACTCTTGCTTTAAATATAATTGTCATTCAGGAGCCACCTCTCTGGTATGAATTCAGGGGTGGGGTACTAAGCAGGCCTCTGGCACCAAAATATCCATCATCTGTGACTTTTATCTAAGAGGCTTTTGTAGATGACAGATTCTCCTCAGAGATTTATACTTTAAGCTGTTACCTACCAACTGCAGCCAGATTAGCCAGCCTCCAGCAGAGAGAAAGCCTGTGAGAGCGAGCCGGGGCCACATTCAGACAGCACAGGCGGGCCAGGGTGTCCAAAACCACACTTCCATACGCACTGTGCTGTGCGTTGGAGGGCCACTTGGAGAATGTGGTGGGGAAGCCACCAGGCAGCCGCTGCTGGCTCCCCAACTCCATCTCCCTAACAGACCAGACCACTCACTCTCCTCCCGCTCTGCTCTCTCCCTCCCACAGGCCCTCGGGTGACAAGAAGCCTTCCGAGCCCAAAGCCATGCCAGACCTCAATGGGTACCAGATCCGGGTCTGAGGCGGATGCCAGCACCCCAGGGCCCACCCACTCCTGGGGGCCAGGATCCACCTGCTGGAACCAGCCTCATGCATGGGGAAGGCAGGGCTGGTGACAAGGCAGGGCAAGAGTCTGCAGGAAGAGTGTGTTCCAGTTCAGCCCCTCAAGCTGCTCTTGCTCTCACTGAGCCAAGCCCCCTAACTTTGGGCCTAGAGGCCATTAGTATTTTATTTGGAGTTTTTAAACTCTACAACTGAAGTTTAAGGTATTTGGGGAAAACTTAGTCCAAATGGATCTGCTGATGGTGGGAAGGCCAGTGCTTAACAGATCCATGTGCCATGGGGCCAGGTGAGGGAAACTGCTGGTTCTGCTGGTGCCTCTGCCGCTGGCTTCTCTCTGGGAGTTGGGTGCATCCTATCAGTGGGAAATTTCCCAGCCTTACCAGGCCTGTGGTGGGGGGTGGGGGTGGGGTGGAGATGTTTCTCCAGTTCTGCCTGCCCTGGCAGAATCTTGACCCAGGGAAAGGGAAGCAGGGTAGGAGTCCTTCTGAGAAAGGTCTGTGTAGCCCATTAACCAGGAGCTTGGCACAGGCCACATCTGCCCCAAGAGCATGAGCTCGTGGCCCAGGAGAGCCTTCAGGCCCTTGAGGTCCCCATGGGCAGGGTGTGTGGGCAGAGGAGGGGTGATAGGAGAGCCCAGGGAAGGACCTCTGGGCAAAAAGTTCCCAGGCCCTAACTGCATCTACTTGCTCAGTCCCAGCTCTGCCTGTTGCTCTAGCCCACAGGCTCCCTGCGGAGGAGGGGAGGTGGAGGACCCAGAATGGCACTGAGGCCAGCATGGCTGTAGGAGTTGAGCAAACCCTGGGGGCCAGTCCAGGAGCCGTGGCTGGACATGGGGTGATGGGGCGGGATGCTTGGGCCTGGGTCTCTCCTCCAGCAGTGCCAGGAGCCCTTGCTGGGGAAATCAAGACCAGACTAGGATGCTTGTGCCCCAGGCCTGCCTTCCATTCTTTAACAGCCCATCTTGGCTTGGGGTTGCAATGATGGCTGGGCCAGTCACTTGTGGCAGGGCATCAGGGCCCTAGCAGGGAGGAACCTAGGCACCTGGGGTTGTCCCCAGCCTGCCCGTCAGCATGAGATACCCGGCGGGAAAGTGAGAGGATGCGGAGAGGTTGGCAGAGCCGGGGGTAGGTTCTGGAGGCTCAAGCAACAAGGAGGTGCAGGGAAAGGGTGCAGTGCAGCCACTGAGGAGGGACAGCTAGGACCGGGGGGATGCAAGTGAGAAAGGGATGTGGGGGAGAGTTTAGGATCAGGCTGCTTGAGGAGTAATGGGTTGCCTACAGCAAAGACTAGATGGCTGTTTGTCAGGAAGCGGTAGAAAGGTAGAAAGGATTCGGATTATGGAAAGGTAAATGGATGAGATGACCATTAAGGTTTTGTTTTACTGAGAGGCTGTAAGTCTGCCGGGGCAGCTGTCAGTAAGGCTGCAGAAGGGCTGGGGGCTACATAAGGAAGATCAGAACTAGGGTTGTAAACTCAAATGATGAGCAAACAGTGAGAAGGAGGCCTGAAGGGCTGTGTGGGGACTGTGGCTACCTGAAGAGGGCACACCCTGTTAAAGGGGCCGCAGCTGCTCAGCTGTTCTTACAGTGCCAGCCCTGTGTTGCCAGATTGTCTGCTTTGTCAGAGGCCAGAATTCTGACTTTTTATGTGAAATAGGATTTTTAAATGCTGGTGATCACTTCAAAAAACTTAAAAACCCAATACTGGCAAAAGAGGATGCCAGTTTGCAATCTCTGAAGTAGAGAGAGCTCATGCTGGGGAGAAGTCCACCAAGATGCTTTGAGGTGGGCTGTAGGAAAGTCCTGTTTCTCAGAGCTGGGCTGGGCTAGGGTAGGATCCTTGCAGCTGAGGAGGAGGAAAAGCCACTGAGTCCCCTCCCAGAGCAGGACAAACCAGAGGCCCTTTGCAGTTGCTGGGTCACCAGCATGGGTGGCGTGGAGTACAGACTGTAGCTCTTGGCCTGCCAGGGAGACGGATGGTGCCTTCGAAGCAAAGAAAGAGGAAGGGAAAGCAGAGCTAGGGATGCCTTTGCTGATGAGAGTGCCTGTCAGGGAAGGCGCCACAGGCTGGCAGCTCTTCAAACCAGCAGCGCTTGACCCAGAGCCAGATCCAGCATGGCCCGGCCAGAGGCACCCTGGGAGGCCAGCTGGTCAGTCCCTTGCCTCCCCAAGTTCCTCCTGGGGTCAGTGAGCCCTGGGAGGATGCCTAACCTAACTCCAGCCAGACTAATAGGGGCATGGTGACCCCTGACTCACCATCCCATCCCAGCTTTCAGGGAGTGGGGGTAGTGTGGTCCCCATGTTCCTACTATGCCTAAGAGATGGCTCACCTTGGGAGGTGCCAGGCTGAAACTAGATCCTTTCTGGGTCTGGATGCTGCCGCTCATGAGCAGGGGCGTGGCCTCAGCCGCCTCTGGGAGCTTCCTGGGAATGACAGGATTTGAGGGGAGTAGATATGAGAGGGAGCCGCTCCTGGTTCTGGAGACAGGAGGTTCTAACTTGCAGGATCCTTTCCCAGAGCCCTCCATGGAGAAAACAGCAAAATGAAGCCCTTACCTGCTTACTGTCTGCAAGGGAGGGAGCCGAGCCCCAGCTGATAATCCCCCAGCACTCACCCTTCCTGAGCTGAGACTTCAGGGCTGTGGAGACCAGCACAGGACATAGTGGTGCTTTTTAAATTTATTTTTAACTGTTTCTCATATGTAGCAACCCCTCCTCCCCTCCTGGGCGTGTTTACACAGGCTCTGCTCTGGGGGCTGGCCTGGCTGTGAGGTTTCTGGGGAGGCAGAGAGGCAGGGACTTTGGGGCCTTAGTCACCATCCATGGTATCACCTCATCTCACTTCCTGTGAGGGGCAGGGCCTGGCTGATGTGACCCCAGCTCCCCCCAGTTCAGGACTGTCTTCCAGCTCCTTTGCCCCTGGAGGTGGGGGCTGCTGGCTGAGGAGGGGTCAAGGTGAGTTCCAAGAAAGCTACCTGTGGAAAATAGACCAGGGTTGGGGGGGTGATTGCAAAGTCTCCCCAAAGCCTGGCTCCTCATGCTCAGTGCCAGGGGCAGAACACTGGGGAGCCAGGTATAGACAGCCTTCCTGTCATAACTGCCAGTCCTTTTCCTCCAAGGCCTCTGCACATTCTCATGTTCCCCTCACCCATCATGCCAGCCACCCCATCCCTCTTCTGGCAGGGCCAAGTTGGGGACAGCGGCAGCCCTCTGGCCTTGGGATGCAATGATAAAGCAAGCCTAGGGCCAGGGTTTGGGGAGCGGAGAGAGCCGAGAAGTTGACCACGTGTGATTTCCAGCCCTTTCCGCTGAGACTTGACTTCTCAGGTCAAGGAGTCAGTCTCGTTCTGGCTGGTGGAGTGCCCAGAGGCCTGTGAATGTGTGCGCCTGCTTTTCCGGCCTGGAATGTTTTCTGGCTCAGCTGCAGCAACATCTGCAGGCCCAGTGTCTGCCCTGTGTCCGCCCTGTGTCCCTGGGCTCGCTCCAAGTGCAGGGACATACATGCAGGGCCCAACATGATGATGGTGCGAAGGGCAGGAAACAGTCCTCTGAAGGAGTGGTAGGTGGGCAGTCTGCCCCCGCCAGGTACCATCGCCTCCTGCCAGCTTCCCTAGACCAGGCAGGGCTGCCATGGTGCTAGCTGCAAGTCCATCAGTATTGACCGTCTCGCTCCACCTTGGTCCTCCGGAGTCCCAAGTTTCCCTTTTTCATGAAATCTGACAAGAGAGAAGAAACATGGGTGTGCTTGGCCCACAGGGCCTGGTGGTGATGGACCTCCCTGCTCCCTCAAGCTCTGGATGGCTGCAGTGTTGTACTAGACTTTGTTCAGGCTGTTCTTATCTCAGTATTGCCCCTACCTTTCACTTTCACACTTCATCTCATTCCTGTTGTCACTTTCCCCTGAAACGAATAAAGTCTCCCCAGCTCCTGCTGTGTGGGCTGGGCAGAAACCACAACACGTAAGCCTTGTCTCCTTTCCTTTGACGCTGGGGCCCGAGCCCTCCCCCAGCCCAGCGGCATTAGCCCCATTGGCTCTGGGAAGAGCCTGACCTGAGGTGAGCCTGAAGCCAGGGAACAGGAAACCTCCCAGCCCCTGCAGTCATGATGAAACTTCTGGGGTCCCAGACTTTCTCAGCCTGCTGAAGCCACTCAGGCCTTGTTAACCCTAATCTGTGAGCAGCGCTTTCCCCCTCTCTTCACACAGTGGGCCTGGCCTCCAGAGGCTCCAGTTAGCTCCCAGGATGTATTCCAGGACCCTGCTCTTCCGATCTCAGTCCACAGCAGTCCATCAGGAGCAAAGGAGAAATGGGGCATGTTCTCCTGGGAGATGAGTGTAGCTCAGGAAACCATAGCAACCTTCTCATCACTATTGACATCCAGAATCCATAGTGTGGAAAACACTTCCGGGTCCCATCCATCACCCTCCCCGCATTCTTCCTCTCTGTTGTCCTTCCAGCTCTGGACCTCTTCCCACACTTTCAGACAAGCCCAAACAGTTGAAACCAGACTTACACAGAAAATATCTTTTAGATTTCACAGCATATTTCACCCATAACCTTTCCTGCCCTTGTCTCTGCTCTCCTTTCATTCAGCTTAAGGGTAAGACCCAGACCTGTGAGAAAGGAAACAGTATATTTCTTACTTTTCATCCCAGCCAGTCCCCACAAAATCGTGGCTAGAAGTGTAGCTTTGCACCGCCAAGACCCCCTCATTTTCAGTGGTGTGGTAGTGACCAAGGGGAGGAGGAGGCATGGCAGCAGGAAAAGGAGAGGTGACCTGCAGGAATCCATAGACGTCTGGGACTGTACACCAGTAAATAGAGGCAGTTTTGTTACAGGCTCCTTTAAATCCAGCTAAAGCATTACCCAAAAAAAGCACTTCAAAGTAACCAGAATTTGTGAATACCTTGCATTGCACACCCTTTCATAGACGCAGTGTTGTAATTTTCATATTTAAGTCCAGCTAATATGATACCAAGTAAAGGGCCTCAGGCTTCAACAACACAGGTTCATATACAGTGGGGCCCCTGGCCTGCTCTTGTACAAATGAGGGGCTGGGTAAGTAAGTGCTGGGGTGAGAATCTACGTAATGAGTGAGGTAGGCTCTTTGTGGACACGGGCCATTTTCTTAGAAAGCAGAAGGAAATGTCATTGCAGACTCCTGGAGGATCAGAACCCAACCTGCTTGGGGGTGGAAGGGGTTACCTCATTTCCTGCTGTCCCGTTCCTCAGGCTCACAGCACACACCTGCCTAATTTAGGCACGTGACTAACTGGGTTAGACCTTTGGGTGCAGGTGGCCCTTCTCAGACGCCTGATGATGAAGGGGTTGAAGCTCTGCTGCCCCATTTACCAGGAGCTGGCATTTGGACCACTACTGTGGAGGTAGTGACAGGAAGTGGTCATACCAAGAACCAAGCAGAATGGCCCAGAAGCAGGCTGCCTGTAACCCTTAGTGTCTACCAGCAGGGTGAGGGGACCAGCTGTTGAGGCCTGGCAGAAGATGAGGAGAGGCCACGTCAGGTCAGCTGGCAGGTCACCTCTCTGAGCCCAGTCCAAATGACAATGTGCACACAGATATACAAAGTTTTTCCAACCCTGAGCCTGAAAGGACTTGGTTGTTGGAAGCACAAAACCTCCAAGAATTTTAAGTGTCGGCTCTGCTCTCCTCTCCACAGCAAGCTGAGGCTTCAGGACTTAGGGTCATAGGAACTGACTGGGGATGGGACAGAAGTGCAGAGTTCCCTCCACAACCCATGAAGTCCACATTATCTTGCTTCCAGCAGATCTGCACCCTCACCACCATGCTGCCATCTGGCTGGCCCGTACCTGGAACAGTCTTGTCTAGCACATTTGCTCAGGAGGAGGAGGAGAGGGGATGGACCAGAGTGATGGGAGCCCAGGGTTGCAGGGCAGCTCCCCCTGGTGGAACCTAGAGGGGGCCCCTCCCACTCCTGGGAGAAGAGAAGCCACACTGTGCATTACGCAGCCAATCAAAACACAACCCTCCAATAGAGGGCGGAATGGGGTTACCAGAGGCTGGGAAAGGCAGGGGAGGAGAATGAAGAGCAGGTGGGTGGTACACAAATACGGTGAGAAGGACTAAGTTCCAGTATTTGATAGTACAGTAGGGAGACTATAGTTAACAATTTATTGTATATTTCAAAATAGCTAGAAGAATTGGAATGTTCCCAGCACAAGGAAAAGATAAATGCTTGAGGTGATAAATGTCCTTAAATATCCTGACTGGTCATTACACTTTGTACGCATGTATCAAAATATCACATGCAGCCCCAAAATATGTATAACTATCACATGTCAATTTTAAAAAGGAAAAACAAAACAACCAGAACATTCCTCTAGTTAGTAGCTACAGCAGGGCAGGAACTGGAGAGAAAAACAAAAAAAGCAGCAGCCTCCTCACTGGTCATTTCCCTTCTTGGTCTCCAGCTAAAAGCTGCCTCTGAGCTACCCCAGCCCCAGGCCCCCACCACCAGCCTCTGCCTTCCAAGATAACCTGTCTTGCCTGATCCTGGAAAGGCTTGTGAGAAACTTGGGGTGGTAAGAAATAAACCAAAGGAGATTCTCAAATTCTATCTCTGGGATTTCTGTTTCCTCAGATGTAAAGGTAGAATCTGAACACCACCTAAACTGCCACCACACAGTGCTACTGTCTTTGCTAGCTGACGTGGAAGTACTGTGTAAACTTAACAGAAGTGCTGTGCAGATGCTAACTGACTGAGGCAACTAGGAGGAACCCTCCCTGCCAGGAAGAGGTTCTTGGGGATATACCTCAAAGCTTAGGGCTTTCAAATACTTCCCAGCCAATGGGCCCAACTGTCCAGCCTGGCTGGGGTAACTATCTACTCCCAACTCCTACCAATAATTCTCTGGAATTCTTAGCACCCTTTTCTTGCCAAAGCCCAAAGCAATTTCAGATCTGAAAATTCTTCGCAAGTAGAAGTGATTATTAACTTTAATTTCTATTTCACCAAGGAATGTGAACTGAAATACAGACAGGTTAAGTAACTTACCTACAGTCACCAACCGAACAGCCCAAGAGGACAAATGATGTTTCTAATTCCTAGCTGAGGCTGAGTTTTCTTTTTTTCCTTTTTTTTTTTTTTTTTTTTTTTTGAGATGGAGTTTCGCTCTTGCTGTCCAGGCTGGAGTGCAATGGCACGATCTCGGCTCACCACAACCTCTGCTTCCCAGGTTCAAGCGATTCTCCTGCCTCAGCCTCCAAGTAGCTGGGATTACAGGCATGCGCCATCACGCCCGGCTAATTTTGTATTTTTAGTAGAGACGGGATTTCTTCATGTTGGTCAGGCTGGTCTGGAACTCCCGACCTCAGGTGATCCACCTGCCTCAGCCTCCCAAAGTGCTGGGATTATGGGCATGAGCCACCGCACCCAGCCGCTAAGTTTTCTTTTTACTAAATCAAGTGAGTGGATCGCAACCCAGGTAGTGCAATGGAAGCAACCAAGTGGCTTTAAATCAATCAGATTCTCAGAGACTGATTCAGAGGGCTGGTGTGGGTTCTGGGAACCTGTTCAGGTAAGACAGAAAACCAGACCTGGTTTCAGGGCTCCCAGTGGGCATGTGGGCTTGGCTGGTCTTACTGCACAGGGAGGCTGGAGGACAAAAGCACCAGCAAGAGTTAGGCCTAGGAAGGAAGAGACATTTTTCCAGCGACAGATGGCCCACTGCTCAGCCCTGGCTCCAGAATGCAAAAGAGATCAGAAATAGATGCTCAGCAAGAGGCATGTGCCACCCACATCATGTCTCATGCAGCTGCCACAGCTTTAACCAGGAAAAGACACATCTTATCCCACTTTGCACAGACCCTCCTGAAGTGCAGAAGATACTAGGAGGCGGCATGGGGGGAGCAGATGGAGGAAGAATGAAAAGCAGTCCAAAGAATCATTCTCTCACTTGGGAAGGACAGAAGAAAGCTGTACCCCAACAGTGTCAAGGCAGGAGGCTTCACTCAAGCCCTGTTCCTCCCAGGCCTCACAGCAGTGGGAATTTACCTCAGCTAATAGAGGGAGATCTTACAACACATTTCTCAATCTAGATTCATGTCTTGAGACCCCACCCCAAGATCAAAAGCTCCTTAGTCTCTTCCTCTGCCCACCTCATTCTTCAGGCCCTCTCTCAAGGACCTAATCCCTTCAGGATCCTAATAAAATGACCAACAATGGGGGAAAAAAGGTAAACCTTTATTTGGAAAAAGAGTTTAAATAACAATTTAAAACCCCATTTCATTTTCAAAACAGAAACAAGAAAGCAAGGAAAAGATAATCTATCAAGCACCTGCCCTCTGCTGTCGTTAGCCATTTTAAAGCTGCATTTCCCAGCAGAAGAGAACAGTGATGGGCCCTAGTCCTAGGAACCCACAGGGCACTGTCTTGAGACCCTTTTAGGCAGTGTCCAGGGGACAGACAGACAGAATGAATGGTGGGGTGTAGACAGACCTGGGGCTCAGACAGGCACATGCCCAGTACCCAGGAAACAAAGTTTAAAAATATATACACATAGAAAAATAAATTCCCTAGAACCTAGGCATGGAAAGCTTCTAACCATGAATGCAGCAGCACAATTCAAACTGGGTCTTTGGCTTTCAAAAAAAGGAAAGAACCTTAACCCCTGGCTCACTGTCCCGAACTCAAGTCTCTTGACCACTGTCTTCAGTCCCACTTTGGAGGTCGACTGAGGCAAGACCAAGTCAAATCTACCAGGGCCAGCAGCCACTCTGACTTAGGGAGATGTGTGGAGGGGCTGGCCCAGGATCTCCCAAGGCCACACCCCAGCAATGAAAGATTAAGGCATGCAGGCGACACAGTGTGGACTAAGGAGTCCCCTGAATAAGCCAGGGTACCCTTCTGTTAGGGGAGGGAAAGCAGAGGCAACAAGCAGCTGAGGCCTTGCTGGACACAGCCAATCCGCAAGCACTGCCACTTCAAATTCTTGGACCAGTTTTGTCCAAGGCCACCTTTCTGCTGAGGCAGTTTGGCCTGAGCTAAATACCAGGGTTTTCTAGAAAGGAAATGGAAGGGAAATGGGAGACAGGAGATAGCAGAAAGTAAAAAGTGGTGGAAGGAGAGGAACAGAAAATTGCTTCTTAGGAGTGGAGAGGAAAGACAATCAGCTTAGGTCTTCAGTCCCAGCTGAGGCAGCTGCAGAGTCTACCTGCTCCTTCCCCTACTGGAACTCCTACCCTTGCCCCAGTTCTGCAGGCGGCAGAGTCCAGTGAAACAAGAGTTTCCTGAAGACTCTTTCTTCTCCTAATCCTTAAATAGTTTCAAACCTCATACCACTACCCTAGCCCAATGAACCCCACATAAGGGTTCAAACTTCCGCCTCCCTCAGGGAAGCCTGGGGAAAGGGATGGCCCTTGAGAAATTACACCAGGTCTGTGGGGAGCTCTAGGTTGGAGGCACAGGGCCCGCTGGGACAGGTAGTGCATCCCCCAAAATTTGCCACTCCAGGATGTGGGCCCCATTTGTTCCCAGAGCCCAGATGCCGGGCCTGCCCTGGTTGGTAGGATGAATGCCTAATGAAACAGGCTAAAAGGAGAGATGGGGCCATTCCCTGCTGCTGCCTGCTCATACACAGGTACTTGGGTAGACTCTGAACCTGCCCCTAGGCCTACAGCCCCAACATGAAAAGTGGACTGGTCAGAGGCAGGCATGGCTGTGCAGAACAGTCTCACCCCAAGAGGACACATACATGATATGCATATCTCACATGTGCATGTCTGGCAAGAGAGCTGGGCCCAAAAGTCCTGAAGGCAGGGAAAAGGTCAGGTCAGAAGGTACACCAAGAAACGGCCTGAAAGCAAATAACCAATGAAATCAAGAACTCCCACAACCCTGGTAATTAAAAATCAAGGGGGAGCGCTGGATACATGGAAGGAAGGGGGAACCCCCCTTCTGCCTCTCCCAGGGCCACTGAGTGTGTGGCACAGGATTAGGAAGAGGTTGGGGTGGGGCAAGGACCACAGGCAGAGAACGCGGCCAAGCCTGGAGAAAATCTAACCATGGGAAAAAGGGAACAAGGAGGGGGAAGGGAAGGGATGTAAGTTTCTTGGATCTAAGTTTCTAGATGCATGGGATTTTTCCACAGTCTCTGATCCAGTGAGCTCTTCTGGAAGAGAAGCTCTCTTCCCCTGGGAGCCCTGTCATGGGGCGGTGACTTCCATCCCGAAGCTGGCTAGCAGGCAGAGGTGGTCTGAAGAGCAGAAGGGGTTGGGTAAGCCATTGGCAGCCCAGAGAATCTCTTCAGAGAGAAGGGAGAGACGACCCAGGAGCTTGAGAGTTCCATCTCGATACAGCCTGTGATCTGGGGCACAAAGCAGAAGCCAATGGGTAAAAGCAGCCGCAGCCACACTGCATGGGCAGGCAGTGGCAGAGCCCTTTGGGAACGCCTTCTGCAGGCTGCATCCCCTTGGCTGCCCACTGCCCCTCACCTCCTCTTGCAGCATCTGGCTGAGGAGGCCTCATTTTCTCAGATACTCCATATCATCATCAAAGAATAAAGACAGGTGAGTTCCGGGGGACTGGGACAAGCTGGAGAGCCCACCATTACAAGATCTTTTGATTTTCCAAGAGAAGCTAGAGATCCAGCTTTTCTATATAAAATCTGTTTTTTTTTTTTTTTTTTTTTTAGATGGAGTCTTACTCCATTGCCCAGGCTGGAGTACAGTGGCGCAATCTCAGCTCACTGCAACCTCCGACCCCCGGGTTCAAGCGATTCTCCTGCCTCAGCCTCCTGAGTAGCTGGGATTATAGGTACCCGCCACCATGCCTGGCTAATTTTTTTTTTTTTTTTTTTTTTTTTGAGACGGAGTTTTACGCTTGTTGCCCAGGCTGGAGTGCAGTGGCGCCATCTCGGCTCACTGTAACCTCTGCCTCCCGAGTTCAAGCGATTCTCCTGCCTCAGCCTCCCAAGTAGCTGGGATTACAGGCACCGTCACCACACCCAGCTAATTTTTTGTATTTTTAGTAGAGACGGGGTTTCATCATGTGGCCAGGCTGGTCTCACTTCTGACCTCAAGTGATCCACCCATCTCGGCCTCCTGGAGTGCTGGGATTACCGGTGTGAACCAGTAATACACGTGCCTGGCCATAACAGTAATACACATGCCTGGCCAAAAAGAAACATTCTTTACACAATACAGGCATGGGGCTGGGAGACTGCTATACTGTGTCCACTGGTATGGGGAGAGGAGACAGAAAATAAGGTCTCTAACCTAACCAAGTCCCCCATTCAGTGGCTGTCATTAAACAAACTCAACCACTTCCTAGATCTCTATTTTTACCTCTAAAATGGGGATTGGGAGTGACTATCCTACCCTCCTCTCTTTAATGCTGCAAGGGTAAAAAGAGACAAGGCAGGCAAGTGGCCTATGGGGAGAATGATAAGGATGACCAGTGCAAGGGAGGTATGAAATCTGCTCCTTTGCTGGTTAAATCCCAGCAGCCCAAGACATGCTACCAAATGCCTGACCTACCATTAGCTGTTCCCAGGGACCTGGGGGTGGAGGAACCCAGGATCCATCAGGCTTACCAGTTCTGTTCCCATTCTCATAGGACTCAGCTGAGAAGAAGATGTAATCTACTGTCATTCCAAGACCCAATGGCATTGTAGTGACCTCTGGGCGGCCACGCTGGGGCAGGAAGTGGGTATATACTGACGTCAGGTGGAGGCAGTGCTGGATGGTACCTACAGTCCTACAGGGATGAAGGGGGAAATATTAGTCAACAAAAATTACTAAATTTTCCCTAGATCACTTTTTCTGTGGGTTTTATGAAGATTTTTTAAAAGGATGACCTCAAATGACTCAATCTCAGCCAATTCCTTCCCATGCTAAGAAGGGGCTGGCAGTCTTAGCTAAAATTAGCCTAGAAACACACATTTGTATTGAGACTCCCTGACACTCCTTATCTGCCACTATCTGCTTGTTACCTGGTAAAGTATCCCCAATGTACCCCTGTCTGGGGCCCAGGCCTCTTCTGTGAGGCTTTACCCTCTGAGGAAAGAGTACATAGCCTTTTCATCTGCAGGAACATGGGTGGGTCACCTCTGGCTTCTGCATACCTACATAACCCTCTATAAGCTTAGCAGATATTAGGGGAAAAAGAGCTTATCAAAAAGTGCTCCCCCAAGTCAACCTCAGGACAACCAATGGGAATCTCTCTCTTACACCTAGGCAAAGGCTGGACTGAAAACAGAAGAGAACTGGAGAAGGTTACCTGGAGAAGGCAGGCTCAAGCTCCGATGTGTCTTCCTCAAGGACAGACTCAGCCCAACCCGCAGGTCGCTCTGCAGAGGACCAGAGAGAAAAACGTTTTCTCATCCATAGACAGTGAAGCAGGGTCAGAACCTTTCACCCTAAAATCCCTCTCAGATCCTTGACTGGATTGCTTCAGAAGGATCCAGAAGGAGAAAGGAAGAGAGAAACAGTGAGGAGGAGATGACGACTATAAACCGAAGTCAAGAACCTCAGAAAGCAAATGTAGGGCATCTAACATAGACATTGTCTTCTGTGGCTCCTCACCTTTTTCTTTGATTTAAAAAAAAAAATAAGTCATATAGTCACATGGTACAAAATCAAAATGTAGCAAAAATCAGTGAAGTTCCCCTGTCACTTGCCCTCCTCTGCCACTCAGTTCCCCTCTCCAGAAGCCACCAATGTTACCAAATTCCTGGTATATTCCTTCAAAGACTTTCTATTACATACCATCCATGGTGTGTGTCTGTGTATGTATGCATACATGTATATATACATACATATTACATATATGTATACATCTACAAGCACACACTCACACACATACATATCATACACACGAATGTTAAAAAAGGGAGATACAAATTACCACTATCAGGAAAGAAAGAAGGGACATTAGTACAGATCCTACTAACATTAACAGGATAATAAGGATCAGCAACAACACTGACAAGCCGTTAGCTAGACCAAGAAAACAGAATACTCAAATTACTAAAATCAGAAATGAAAGAGGGGCCATCACCACCAACCATTTAGAAATAAAAAATAACTATAAGTGAATGCTATAACTGGATACCAACAAATTGGATAACTTATATAAAATTGAAAAATTCCTAGAAAGACACAAACTATGCAAAATAACTCAAGAAAAAAGTGAAAATCTGAATAGGCCTATAATAAATAAAGAGATTGAGTCTGTAATTTTAAAACATCCCACAAAGAAAACACCAGGCTCTATGGCTTCACTGGTGAATTCCAGCAAACATTTCAAGAGGAATTCATACAAATCCTTCACAAACACTTCCAAAAAAAGAGACACTTCTCAACTCATTCTATGAGGCATTACTCTGACATCAAAACTAGATAAAATGTCACAACAAAAACTATAGACCAATATCCCTTATGAATACAGATGCAAAATTCCTCAATAAAACATCAGCAAACCAAATCCAGCAAAATATAAAATGATTATCTACTATGACCAAATAAGATTTATCCTAGGAATGTAAGCGTGGTTTAACATCTGAAAATCATATGTGATACGTCACAATAGAATACTTAAGTTTAAAAAAAAGCCACATGATTATCTAAACAGACAGAGGAAAAACATTTGACAAACTCCAACACACTTTCATGAGTTAAAAACACTCAAAAAACTAGGAATAGAAGAAAACTTTCTCAATCTGATAAAGAGAATCTATGAAAAACTCACAGCTATTATCATACTTAATGGTGAAAGACTGAAAGCTTTACCCCTAAGATCAGGAACAAGGAAAGGGTGTCTGTTCTCACTACTTCTATTTGACACTGTACCAAAAGTTTTAGTCAGAGTAATTATGAAAGAAAAAGAAATAAAAGGTATCCAGATTGGAGTAGAAATAATACTATTTCTATTTGCAAGATGACATGATCTTATATAGAGAAAATCCTAAGAAATCCACTTAGAAACTATTAGAACTAATAAATGAGTTCAGCAAGATTGCAGGTACACGATCAATATACAAAAATACTTCTATACACTAGCAATGAACAATCCAAATATGAAATAAAGAAAATTCCATCTACAATAGCATTAAAAATGAAATAATTAGGAAAATTTTAATACAAATAGTGTAGGCACACTAAAAATTACAAAACTTGGAAAGAAATTAAAGATCTAAATAAGGAAAACTAGCCCATGTTCATTGGCCATAAGACAATATTGTTAAAATGGCAATATTTCCCTAGGCAACAGATTGAGTCCCTGTCACAGAAAGGAAAGAAGGAAAGGAAAGGGGAGACGGGAAAGAAGAGAGGAGAAAGAGAAGAGGGGAAAGAGGAGAGGGGAGAGGAGGAGAGAGGAAGGGAGAGGGGAGGGGAGAGGAGAGGGGAAAAAAGGAAAGAGGAGAGGGGAGAGGAGGGAAGAGGAGGTGAGAGGAGGGGAGAGGAGGGGAGAGGGGAGGGGAGAGGGGAGGGGAGAGGGGAGGGGAGAGGGGAGGGGAGAGGGGAGGGGAGAGGGGAGGGAAGGGGGAGGGGAGAGGGGAAAAAAGGAAAGAGGAGGGGGAGGAGGAGGAGGAGGGGAGGGGAAGGAAGAAGAGGGAAGAAAGGGGAGAGGAGAAGAAAAAGAAGGAGGAAAAAGGAAAGGAAAGGAAAGATTTGTAGATGTCTATCAAAATCCCAACTGGTTGGTTTTTTGGGTTGTTTTTGTTTTTTGTTTTTTGTTTTTTGCAGACATGGATATGATGATCCTAAATTTCATACGGGAATGCAAGAGACCCAGAAGAGACAAAAATCATCTTAAAAACAACAAAGTCAGAGGACTTACTCGTCCTTATTTCAAAAGTACAGTAATCTATCTTATCCATGGGGGATACATACCGAGACCCCCAGCAGATGCCTGAAACAATGGATACTACCAAACCCTAAATATACTGTTTTTTCCTAAACATACCTATGATAAAGCTGACTTTATAAATTATGTGCAGTAAAAGATTAACAATAATAATAAAATAGAACAATTACAACAATATACTGTAATAAGGTATGTGAATGTGGTCTCTCTCTCCCTCAAAGTATCTTAATGTTTTTGAACCTCAGTTGACCAGGGGTAACTGAAACCAAGGAAGGCAAAATCACTGAGAAGGCGGACTACTATATACAAAACTATAGTAACCAAGTCAGTGTGGTTCTGGCATAAGGACAGATACAGACAGGAAGGGAACAGAACTGAGAGTCCAGAAATCCATACATCTGTGGTCAATTGATTTTTGACAAGGGGAGAAGTAAATGGAAAGTGACTCATGGGTGTAAGGTTCCTTTTGTGGATGATGAAAATGTTCTAAAATTAGATCATGGTGATGGTCACACAACCCTGAATATACTAAAAGCCAATAATTACACACTTAAAATGGGTGGATTTTATGACATGTGAATTTCATCTCAATAAAGCTGTTCAAAAAAAGGATATGGGAATGTTACGAACAACTTCACGCCAATATATCTGATAATTTAGATGAAATGAAATACCCCTTTAGGCCAGGCGCAGTGGCTCATGCCTGTAATCCCAGCACTTTGGGAGGCTGGGGCGGGCGCATCACGAGGTCAGGAGATCGAGACCATCCTGGCTAATACGGTGAAACCCTGTCTCTACTAAAAATACAAAAAAATCAACCAGGCATGGTGGCAGGTGCCTGTAATCCCAGCTACTTGGGAGGCTGAGGCAGGAGAATCGCTTGAACATGGGAGGCAGAGGTTGCAGTGAGCCGAGATCGTGCCACTGCACTCCAGTGTGGGCAACAGAGCGAGACTCCATCTCAAAAAAAAAAAAAAAGAAATGCCCTTTTATTTGCCTTATATTCTTCCTGTTAGATTTATATTTTTTCTTTTTGTTGCTCTTACACAGTGTTTTTTTTCATTATATCTTTTAATAAACATGTATTTTTATATAGGAACACTACTAAGTTCTCCACGTTAATTTTGTACCTATCTACCTTCCAGAATTATCTTAATGCTTAATGCTACTTAGTTTATTCTCTTGGATAATTCTGTTGGCTGGTATCTCCAAACACAGTTAAATTATGATAGTCTTGTCCTTGTCTTGTTCCTAACTTTAACAGGAATGCTATTAGTTTTTTTCTTTAATCAAGATGCTGTTTGGAGTTGAAATAAATATATTTCAATGGTGTACGAAATTATCCATTTTTTTCTTAATTTAAGAGGGTTCGTTTTAAAAGAATCTAGAATAGATGTTGAATGTTAACAGATGTCTCTTCAACATCTATACAGAGGATGGCATAGGTTTCATATATTTTAGATTTCACATATATATAAAATTATATTAATAGATATCTCAATATTGAACTATCCCTATATTTCTAATAAACTTCAGTTGGTCTATAGTATATTACTCTTTCAATGTGCTGCTAGGTTTTGTTTCCTGATCTTCTATTTAAAATTTTTTGCATCAATATTCATAGGTGGAGAACATTAGAGTCTGTAGTTTTCTCTGTGTATTTATTGTCAGGTGTCAGTGTCAATATTATACTTGTTTCATAAAAATAACCTGGCCCCTTTCTCTCTCTGTGCTTTGTAACAATTTAAACAATAATGGAAATATACATTTTTTAAAGGTTTGAGGACATTCCCTATCAATCTGAGCCTGGTGTTTCTGAGGGACTGTATCTTTGAGAACTTTTCCTATTATTTTTCACCCCGTGGTCATCAGTCTATTTAGACAATCTCCATGGGAATCAGTTTTAGTAAATTACATTTATATGCCATCCAAATTTTCCATTTCTTTTGCACTTAGTTGAGCAAAAACAACAACAAAAAAAACCCCTTGTGATTCTTGATTCCACTGCATCTGGATGCTTGTTCCTGCTCCTCTTTTCCCACTTACATAGGTTAGCTAATGAGCTTCTTTAATCGACAGCTATTTTTCACCCAAGCAACCAACTCTTAAGAGTTTATGAGTTCTTCCATTTTTCTGTTTTTAAAATTATTTCCATTTGAATCTTCTTTCCTTTTGCTTTCTTTCAGTTTCTTTCTTTTTTCTAATTTCTTGAATTGGGTGCTTAACTCACTTTCATCCCTTCATATCTATTAATATAATTCTATGATTCTAAATATTCTATGTAATTCTATGAATTTTTCCTTGAATACCATTTTAGCTATAACCAACAATGGTATTTTCATTATTGTTATTTTCTAGATATTCCGCAATTTCAGTTTAAATTTTCCTCTTTGATCAAAAAGTTTTTTAAATGTCCAGTTCACAGTATTTTTTTTCTTTTTTCTTTTTTGAGATAGGGTCTCACTCTGTCACTCAGGCAGGGGTGTGATCACAGCTCACTGTAGCCTTGACCTTCCAGGCTCAAGCATCCTTTCACCTTAACCTCTCGGTAGCTGGGAGTATAGGCACATGCCACTACGCCAGGCTAATTTTTCTATTTTTCCATTTTGTGTAGAGACAGGGTTTTGCCACATTGCACAGGCTTATTTCGAACTCCAGGACCCAAGAGAATCACTTGCCTCAGTCTCCCAAAGTTCTGGATTACAGGCATAAGCCACTGTGCCCAGTTTTTCACTTTTAACTTATATGTTTATTGCATGTGCTTTATGATCTAACAGATGATCAATTCCTAAGAATTTCCTATGAATACTTAAAAAGAAAATGTCCTCTCTGCTGTCAATGTTCAGTGTTTGATATATATGAATCAGATTTATCATCCGACATGTTACTTAGTTATTCTATATTCTTAGTCATCTTTTATCTACTTGATCTGTTGCAGACTCAGAAAGATCAATTAAAGCCTTCTAACCTTTAGTTATTGTCTATTACTCCATGTTACAGCCTATGCTTTCACTTTGTGATTGTGGATGCAATGTTATTTGCAGCATAAACATTTTTAACACTAGTATCTTTGAATTACATCCTTTATCATTAAAATATGCCACACACACACACAAAAAAAAAATTACAGTGACCTGCAGGATCTTAAACATGATTTCCCTAGACACCATTCTTACCATGCAGCACTGTGAACAAACAGCACTGCTCTGGCAGTTATACAGGACTCAAGGCTTACCACCTACCCTGCTCCAGGTCACATGAGCTGCTACCTCTACATGAGCTACAGCCTCTTCCTGGGCCCATTCAGCAATAGTGGCAGCCACACATGCAAGTTCCTCTGCAAGTACTTGGGAAGAGGATCCTCAGTTGTATCACACAACAGCCAGTAGAAAAGCTGGATTTAGGACTTTCCTGCTCTTTTATGATGTTAGCTGTAGGCTTGTTAAAAAACAAACAAGCAAAAAAGAACTTTTCTGCTTAGAAAACTGACCAGATAGGCCAGACACAGTGACTCACACCTGTAATCCTAGTACTTTGGGAGGCCAAAGCCGGAGGATCACTTGAGGCCAGGATTCAAGACCAGCCTGGCCAACATGGTGAAACCCTATCTCTACTAAGACTACAAAAAATTAGCTGGGTGTGGTGGCATGCACCTGTAATCCCAGCTACTCAGGAGGCTGAGGCAGGAGAATCACTTGAACCCAGGAGACAGAGACTGCAGTGAGCTGAGATCGCGCCAATGCACTCCAGCCTGGGTGACAGAGTGAGACTCCGTCTCGAAAAAAAAAAAGAAAACTGACCAGATAGCCTTAGCCTTTGCTGTGTGACTGTGTGACCTTCCGGTCAGTTTGTTAACTAGGAGTTTACAAAAATCGCCCATTAGCAATTGCCTTTTCTGTAATGTGCTAAATTGTGCACATGGTTTGCTCTTACTTGTTAAAAGACCTAAAGCCCCAAGATTCAGTGTAATGTGCCAGTGTCTATGAGAAAGAAAACACAGTAATTCCTTTTAATGTCTGCTATGGTCTAAATGTTTGTGTCCCCACAACCAAATTCATATGTTGAAATCCTGACCCCCATGGTGATGAGGTGGCACCTTGGGAGGTGATTAGGTCATGAGTGTGGAGTCCTCATGGATAGGATTAGTGCTCTTATAAAACATCCCCAAAGAGTCCCCTTTCCTCTTCCTCTTCTACCATTGAGAAGATGATGCTCATGAACCAGGAAGCAGGCCCACAACGGACACTAAATTTGCCAGTGCCTTTTTTTTTTTTTTAAAGACAGGGTCTCTGTTGCCCAGGCGGGAGTACAGTACGGCAATCATAGCTCACTGTAACTTCAAACTTCTGGGCTCAAGTGATCCTCCCACCTTAGCCTCCTGAGTAGCTAAGGCTACAGTCGCATGCCACCATGCCCAGCTAATCTTTTTGAATTTTCTGTAGAGATGGGGTTTTGCTATGTTGCTCAGGCTGGTCTCAAACTCCTGGCCTCAAGTAATCCTTCCACCTCAGCCTTCCAAAGTGCTGGGATTACAGGTATGAACCACTGTACCCAGCCTCTGCCAGTGCCTTGATCTTCAACTTCCTGGCCTCTAGAACCATAAGAAATAAATTTCTATTGTTTAAAAGCTATCCAGTTTATGGTATCTTGTTACAGCAGCCCAAATGGACTAAGACAATATCTTTAAGAACCATACTGGAAAAAAGAAATCATTCATAATAGAAATGTTGACAATGAGGGAGACTTAAAAATTAAATACCCTTTTTACAAATTATTCCATTACAAAGGGGGTTGGGGGCCGGGCCTGGTGGTTCACACCTGTAATCCCAGCACTTTGGGAGGCCAAGGTGGGCAGATCATTTGAGGCCAGGAGTTCAAGACCAGCCTGGCCAACATGGTGAAACCCCGTTTCTACTAAAAATACAAAAACTAGCTGGGCGTGGTGTCACATGCCTGTAATCCCAGCTACTTGGGAGACTGAGGCACGAGAATTGCCTGAACCCGGGGGCAAAGGTTGCAGTGAGCCAAGGCTGTGTCACAGCACTCTAGCCTGAGCGACACAGGGAGACTCTGTCTCAAAAAAAAAAAACCAAAACAAACAACAAAAAAAAGGGAGTTGGAAATAGTAAGAATCACCATGTATTTTATTATACACATTGGATGGCACAGAATGCTCCAGTACAATGCAATGTCAGCTTATGGGAAAATCAAACCATCACTACCTAGCACTTAATCTTCCTTTGTACTCAGAGGCTCCCCATTCAAGCTACTGTCACAGTTAAGTTGTCATGTTTTGAAATGCACAGTTGGGTTGGATGATTCTGGTATTGAACTGGAAATATTGTTAGCATATCTAAACAGAGCCTCTAGAAAAATGAACTCACACACTAAGATCTCCTTGTACTCCATTCATGGCCTCCTTTTTTTTTTTTTTTTTTTTTTGAGACACAGTCTTGCTCTGTCGCCCAGGCTGGAGTACAGTGCAGTGGCGCAATCTCGGCTCACTGCAAGCTCTGCCTCCTGGGTTCACGCCATTCTCCTGCCTCAGCCTCCCGAGTAGCTGGGACTACAGGCGCCTGCCACCACACCTGGCTAATCTTCTGTATTTTTAGTAGAGACGGGGTTTCACCGTGTTAGTCAAGATGGTCTCGATCTCCTGACCTCATGATCCGCCGCCTCAGCCTCCCAAAGTGCTGGGATTACAGGCGTGAGCCACCGCGCCCGGCCTATTCATGGCCCTTTTAAAATAAAGATAGTTGGCTGAGCATGGTGGCTCACTCCTGTAATCCTAGCACTTTGAGAGGTCAAGCCGAGAGGATGGCTTGAGCTCAAGAGTTCGGGACCAGCCTGGGCAAGATGGTGAAACCCAGTCTCTACAAAATACAAAAATTAGCTGGGCATGGTATCATGTGCCTATAGTCCCAGCTACTCGGAAGGTTGAGGTGGGAGGATCACCCAAGCCTAGGAGATCAAGGCTACACAGTGAGCCGTGACTGTACCACTGCACTCCAGCTTGGGTGAAACAGTGAGACTCTGTCATGAAAAAAGAAAAAAAATTTAGATTTGAGATTCATTAAGAGCCTGTTCAGCCCTGGGTAGGAGCATTGAACAAATAGAAGGGTACATTCAAAGTATGTGGAGAATAAGTATGTTTACCCAAATCTAACCTCAATTTTGAAAATACGGTTATTTTGCACCGTTGGTGAACTGGCTATTTTGCCCCTATAGAATGAGTCTTTTCTACCTACAAAGTGATTGTCAGTATATATTTTAAAGGTTCTTGGTTTAATTTTGTGACTATTTATTTTATGTTTCATTCAAGTACATCACTGATTTAAATAACCTATTCTTACTATGAAATTATCTAAGTGAGATCCTGTTACTGTTTTTATAATCCTAAACCACTGAGCTACGGCTCCCCTGGCTGAACCTGACTGATACAGAATTTACTTAGCCCAGTTTCTGCTACCTGCTGGTTCACTCAATACAGGGTGGTCATCATTGTTATCACTATTGCTATTGCCATAGCTGTAATACTTTCACTTTGCAATTAAAATAAACTGGGCCTGACACGTTTGTTGCTCTGTGCAAAATGCCAATTCAAGTTAAATTCTTACAAGAAGAAAATAAATTCAGTGTTCATCAGCAGTCCTTTTACTATAGTTTTCCCAGCCATTGCTTGGTTGCCTTCAGTTACTCCTCTAGTAGTTTCTTGAAGAAAGGTTGTTAGTTGAGTATAATATTCTTGAACTATATCTCCTTTCCTAGAAACCTTAATCCACTGTCTTCTAGAGTTGGATGTCAATATTAAGAAGTCTGAAGTCTTCCAGGTACACTGGCTCACATCTGTAATCCCAGCACTTTGGGAGGATGAAGTGGGCAGATCTCCTGAGGTCAGGAGTTTGAGACCAGCCCGGCCAACATGGTAAAACCCCCCATCTCTACTAAAAATACAAAAAAATTAGCCATGCCTGGTGGCGCATGCCCAGAGCCCCAGCTATTGGGGAGGCTGAGGCAGGAGAATTACTCAAACCCAGGAGACAGACGTTGCAGTGAGGCATGATCACACCACTGCACTCCAGTCTGGATGACAAAGCAAGACTCTGTCTCAAAAAAAAAAAAAAAAAAAGTCTGAGGTCAACCTCATTACCGTTAGGCTTCAAAGTACCTCAATCTTTCAACTGCCCAAAAGATTCTTTCATCTTTGACTTCTAGGAACCTCACTAGAATGTCTTAGTATTAATTCTCCTACATCTTTTCTTTTTTTTTTTTTTTTTTGAGACACAGTCTCACTCTGTCACCCAAGCTGGAGTGCAGTGGTACGAACATGGCTCACTGCAGCCTTGACCTTCTGGGCTCAAGCAATCCTCTTGCCTCAGCCTCCTGTGTAGCTAGGACCACAGGCACGCATCACCATGCCTGGCTAATTTTTTGATTTTTTTGTACAGACAGTGTCCCACTTTGTTGCCCAGGCTGGTCTCAAACAATCCTTCTGCCTTGGTCTCCCAAAATGCTGGGACTATAGGTGTGAGCCAGGGTGCTTGGCTCCTGTATCATTTTTTACTGAGACACATGTCTTCTCGATCTGAAAATTCACATCTTTTCATTTTGGGAAAATCTTTCTTGGATAATTATCTTTAAATATTTCTTCTGTGTTGTTATATTATAGGCTTTCTTCTTTGGGAACTCCAATTACGTATATGTTAAATCTCCTTTATCTTTCACTACTGTCATTTTCTCTCTAATCCTTTCTAACCTTTAACTTCTCATTGTTTTTTTTATTTGTTTTGTTTGGATTTCCTGGCCTGTCTCTTACCTTGTTTTCGACAGTTATATTCCTACTTGTGCTGCATACAATTTTGTCTTTTTGTAATGTTTTTATTTTTTATTCCACTTCTTTTCTGAGCTCTGCAGCTTACATTTCATCTTCTGATGTCTTGCCACATGCCTGAACTTATTTTATAAAGGCAGCTATTTTATTTTTGTGCTCTTTCTTTCATAAAGACAATTTCTTGGCCCAGCGCAGTGGCTCACGCCTGTAATCCTAGCACTTTGGGAGGCCAAGACAGGCAGACTGCCTGAGGTCAGGAGTTCGAGACCAGCCTGGGCAACATAGTGAAACCCCTGTCTCTACTAAAATACAAAAAAAGAAAAAAAAAAATTAGCCAGGCGTGGCGGCATGCGCCTGCAGTCCCAGCTACTCGGGAGGCTGAGGCAAGAGAATTGCTTGAACCCAGGAGGCGGAGGTTGTAGTGAGCTGAGATGGCGCCACTGCACTCCAGCCTGGTGACAGAGTGAGACTCTGTCTCAAAAAAATAAAAATAAAAATAAAAAATAAAGATAATTTCTTTATTCATGAGAAAGTAATCGTAATTTCTATGAGCTCCATGGCAATTATTTTTATCTTTGAAGTTAAACATTCTTTATCTGCCTTTTATTTTTCTGTTCCTTTTTTCTTGCAATATTTCAGCACAGATTCCATGCTTTTCCTTTTTTGACAACCAGCTTTGAATTAGTTGAGGTTTTTCTGCACCAGCTATTTGTACAAAGTTTATATAAGGGAAGGACTGGGTATTTCAAGTAATGGGAATTTTCTTTTTGACACAGGGTTATGTAGGCATCCTTTTAAATCTTTCTCTCTCCCAAGCCAAAAGAGATAGGCAGCTCTACAAGTATCTCATCTACCCTCTCTATCACTTGAACAGATTGCTTAATGGAAATATGGCTTGATCCTTGATCAGTCCCTCCTTCACTGCCTCTTAGGATCAAGACGGGTCCAGAGACTCTCCTATCATGACCTGTGCTTTCTATTCTTGTTGGGGAAAAAAAAAAAAAAAAAAAAAAGGGATTTGGGTTTTATGTTCCATGTGGAAAAAAGTACTCAGCTAGTTCTTTCTGAGATCCACATATCCCCACAGATAAGTCTCTCTATACTTCCTCTAGCACCCCTGCACGATCTCCAGTGCTTCTTGCAGGCATTCCTTCTGTGTTGTGGTTCTTGGTGTCAGATATCTTCAAATCTCCCAGTTTTGTCTACAATGGAGTTTACATTTCTTTTTTCCATTCTCCTTGTTGCTTTGAAGTGGTTTCAGAGACAAGGGGAGAATGTCAAGTATACTCTGCTACATTCAATCTGAAATTTCTCAGTAGGAACAACTTTTATTAAAACCAGAACCACCGTCACCTTATGATTTTCAAAGCCCCATCATGTGTAACTTCTCCCCTATATATGCTGTACACATGCTAGTCATTAGCAATTTAAGCCTAAAAAGGTTAAATGGCTTACCCAAGCTCTCAAAGCTAGTTACAACCCAGGTGTCTTGATTCCTGGTCCGGCGCTCTTATCACAGTGCACATCCATGCAATGGCCACTGAACTCAACTGACCTTCCTTCTAAATATACGTATTACCAGAAGCTAATCTCTAAGAATTATACTTAGAAAACAGCAGGAAACCACATAACTGACAAACATCAGGAATGAGGAAGAAAGAAGACCAAGAAACTGGGATTAGTTCCCGTTACCTGGCTTAGTATCTGTCACTCCTTCCATGAGGACCAGTCCTACTGGTCGCTGACAAGCGATGCTGCAGAAGCGGAAACGTAGCAGGAAGTCTCGGCCATACTTGCGTCTCTCTGTAAACCAGGAAAATACATATAGTGAAAGAAAGACAATGAAGCCACATGCTGAGACCTCCTTAGTACCAAGCAACTTCCAGCATAGGTACACAGAGGAAGGATTCAGAAGATAAGGAGATTTTCCAATGGCTATGATTTAAAGTTGTCCATTTTATTGGACGGCCATTGGGAAGATAGTGAGAAAACAGAGGAATCTGCTAAGAGAAATGAGGGATTACACTTTTTCTTGTCATTGAGACACCAGCTTTCTCCCAAAATGGGCATGAAGACACAGCCAACCAAGAATGCGACATGTGCTCACCTGATCTCTTGGGGTGACAGGAGGTGACATACTGACAGCAATCAGTGATGCCCAGGGAGCTGGGCCACAGTGGGGCCTGCAGCTTCCTCTGGTAAAGCTGATGGGAGAAGTCTTCCTGTCCAGATACCTGGGAGGAAAAAGAAGGGTGGGAATAAGGAAACCAAGATAGAAAAAGGAAATAACAGCCCATGTTTTGGGATATGTGGACAAATACAAACACATACAATCACACACTACGTACATGGTATAAGCAAGCATAACAGTCTCAGGGGCAGGTTAAAAATAAGGACCAAATTAAAACCATTACTTCTTCACTGGCAACACTGAAATGTCCATGAAACAGGAGGAGGGGTAAGAGACTGAATCAAGGGGAATCGAATAGTATGAACATGTGGTTCCCTAAATTTTACCTCCGAAAAATCAATACGATTCTCCTCTACAGGGAATATCAACTCTCAGGGGCTTTAAGTTGCAATGGTTAAAGGTTTATCCTCATCTTTGGATCTTCTGGATCAAGGTCTAATATCCTGAACCTATTACTGGGTAACCACAGGGTCAAACCAAATGGGAAAGCACCAAAGCACTTTACCGTATCTATGTCACCATCCTCGGTCAAAGCCAATGAGCAGCCTGGGAACGGACAAAACGTAGTAGGGGAAACATTCGGCAACATCAGTCATCTGCACATCTCCAACATGTGTAGCAAAAGTCCCTTTATGCCATTTAACAACAACAAATATTTGAAAGCCAAAAGACACTAGCTAGGTACTGGGGATAGAGCAGCGATAGACAGAATCCCCTTGCCCTATAAGGGCATAAATTTTCAATATGTCATCGGAAGTAAAACAGATCTGCAATTCAATGGCCACTTAATAGCTGTGTGACTTTCGGCAAGTTAGTTAACTCTCTTGGGTTCAATATCTCCTACTATAAAATGGGATAAGCCAGGCGCAGTGGCTCACGCCTGTAATCCTAGCACTTTGGGAGGCTGAGGTAGGTGGATCGCCTGAGTTCAGAAGTTCGAGACCAGCCTGGCCAACGTGGCGAAACCCCGTCTCTACTAAAAATACAAAAATTAGCCAAGCATGGTGGCACACACCTGTAATCCCAGCTACTCAGGAGACTGAGGCAGGAGAATCGCATGAACCCAGGAGGCAGAGGTTGCAGTGAGCCGAGATCGTGCCATTGCACTCCAGCCTGGGTAACAGAGCGAGACTCGGTCTCAAAAAATAAATAAATAAATAAAATGGGATAATAATACCACGTACAATCAAGAATCTTAATAATCACTACCAGTTACTGACTTTGAGCCAGATACTGGAAAACACTTTACACGCATTATTTTATTTAATCTACCCAAAAAAACACCTCTGAGGCAGGTCCCATTATATCCCCCACTGTATAGATGAGGCAAATGGGGTTCAAGAAAGTTAAGTAATTTGCTCAAGGTGGCAGAGCATGGATCTGAACTCAGGACTGTCTGGCTTCAAAGCAAGTGCTCTCATTCACTATGCCTAACAGTGCCTGTCATGTGGCAGGCAGTCAGTAAATTCTTTTCCTCGTTCCCTGAGTTCCTTGATTACAGCTCCTTTAGGGCAAGATCATGCCTTTCTCTGCACACATCTGGCTCATTTACATAAAATCCCATGTGCACAACAGTAATTCAATCGTTTTGTGTCCTTCCACCATTGTGCCTTGCCAAAAGTTAGTCAATAAATTGAAACAGTAGGGGCAAAATAGAGGAACAAGGAGATTAAGTGACATAAAGAAATCAGCACAAGCTGATAAAACTATGAGGTGTTTGTCATCAACACTCAACAGTTAGAAGGAATAAGATCCATATGCAAATTGCTGAGTGAAAAAAAACAAGCTATAAATGAAACATACAGTAGTGTATCATGTTTATAAAACAGACATGGTAGATTACATATTGGCTGTTATAAGCAATGACAGCACAGCATTTGAGGGTAAGAGCTCTGCAGCCAGACCACCTGGTTACAAATCCTGGCTCCACCATTAACTACCCACATAACCTAGGGCAAATTACTTCACTTTTCTGAGCTTTAGTTTCCTCATTTATAAAATGGAAGCCATGATGGAAATTGTGAAAACTAATTAGTTAATGAGTATAAAGTGCTTAAAATAGCACATGGCACACAGTTAAGTGCTTAACAAATGTAAACACTGATTACAATATCATAGGAACATAGATATCACTGTAAATGCAAAGAAAACAAGCTAAAAGACTACCACCAAACTTGGAACGGTCATTATGTGACTCTAAGAGAATAGAATAGGGAATGTGGGTAATAAAACAGGCCTGTGCCTTACTGTATAATGTTTAAGTTCCTCCAAGTATGTACTTACGTATTACTTGTCAATTAAAAATATTAATGATAAAAACTGAAAAAAATTCCAATATGCCAAAGTACTCAAGAATTCTTAACTTCCAGGCTTGGGTACAAGCTATTCAACATAACAAGAAAAAGGAGGAACAGGCCAGAGCAGGTGTACTGAGGTCCCTGCCACAGAAGAAGCACTGATGCTAATGCCTGAATCTCTCTTAGACCATGTTCCCACCCACACCGTGGCCTCTCCCATTTCACCTTCCAGGCTGGCATCCCATGGTACTGGAGCTCTCCATCCCTGATGAAGTTGTAGAGAGGTGAATCAGGGACAGAATTTAGGTCCCCGCACAAGATGATGGGGCAGTGGCTGCCATCTGACAGTCTGGCCACCTTGTCCACTTCCGCCAGGAGAATGGCCATCTGGGCCAGCTTGACATCACCCCGGCGTGGGTTGTAAAGGATATGGGTATTTGCCACACACAGCGGGGCCACCGAGACTTGCCCCAGGCCTTCTGGGATGAGTGGCTGCAGTAGCAACACTAAGCCCACATTATCCCGATTAAGTAGCTCCAAGCCAGGCCGGAAGTACTCCACAGGGCTGGCACAGAGCAGACGGAATCTGGTAGGCTTGTAGCAGACAGCACAGCCATCGGTTTTACACCCAGTCCTCCTCTTGTAGAAACAGGTAAAGCCTGCAAGGAAAATCCCACCAAAGAGATGGGTCAGAGTCCTTAAAGCCTGAATCCCTTCCAACCAGCACAAGCAGTCCCAGTGTATGCCCCTGAGGCATTGTTCCTGCTACTCAATAAAGGAGCCTTTGCCACTTCCTTGGTTCAGCAGGTTCCCCCTTACATTGTAACCAGGTGACTGAGGGGCTGGAAGGGCAAGGAGGGAAGGGTATGAAGCAATGTAACATAATAGAAAAGAGCACAGAATCTAGAGTCAGACAAGCTGGATTCCTAGCTCCACATCTACTAGCTTTGTAGCTTTGTGATTCTGAGGAAGTCACATGCATTTTCAGAACTTCAGTTCCCTCATCTGTAAAATGGGAATAATAACAGTCTCACCACATTGGTTACTTCAAGGATCAAACAGCAATGTATGTCAGAATTGCTTTAAAAGTGCAGAATTCTACCTTCTCAGGCACACATGGAAGGAGCTAGCTCACAGGTGAAACTGAGGGTTTACTAAGACAAAAGGAAAGGACGGGGTCTTCAGGAGAGAGTAGACAAGGCTGTGGAAAGAAAAGCTGGCAAGCATCCCAGGGAGCTGCATTACCCATCATTCGCAGAGAGGGTTCCAGCTGCTCCCAGTAATGATCTTCCTGGACTTCCTGGAGACACAGGATCTGGGAAATTGACAAGAAACCCAATCACTCCAGAGTGCTGGAATGTGACTCCCACCCTCTAGGAGCAGGTCCTGAGGCCAAGTGGGAAGCTGCTGGGTCACATTGAAACTTCCCAGAGTCACCAACAGCAAGAACAGGCCCAGACTTAAGCTGAAGAGATTGGACATGTGCACTGGGTTTTCCTGCTCCTTGAATCCCTCAAGCCTCCCTTCCTGCATAAAGGTGCTGGAAAGTGCACACCTAGGGAGATTCTTCTCAGCATCTGCCAACAACTCACTGACACCAGGCAGGCAAGCTCCAGCCCTAGACAGGACTCCAATCATTTGAACAACTATGGGTTGAACTCATCTTCTAAGAGCACTGGGAAACAGCCCAGGTCCAGCAACAATGCAAGATGGCAAATCCCCCTCTTCACTCACATCGGGGTCCCAGTGCTGGAATTCCTGCATGAGGTTCACGAAGCGATAGCTCCAATTGAGGATGTCCGGATGGCAATGCAGATAGAGCTCTGAGCTCTGCTGCATCAGGTCCTGAGCCAGGATGTTATAAGACATCAGAGTGAACTGGAACTGAGGGCCATCTCCTGCCTTCAGGCCCTGAGCATCTGGCTGGGTGGAGAAATCCTCCCATTCTCGCCACAGAATTTCTGCAAAGGGATTGGGAAAAGCATTCCATGGCAAGTACGAGTAATGCAGAGGTGCCGCCATCTCCACTCCTGACTCAGTAATATTATGCCTGAAGTTCCTTTTTCCATCTTCCCTGACACCCATCCCTCTCTGTGGGGAATTGAGCAGCATTCTATGGACATTCTTCAGATGACATGGTTAGCTCCACAAGGCCAGAGACAATCTTGGCCTGCTCACCACTACATCCCCAGTACCTAGCAGCTAATAGATGCTCCATATATGCAAGCTGACACTCTCTCATTTTTGATAAATCCATGAATCTCTGGAGAATCACTCAGATGAGTGTGCTTAACAGTCACCTGAGGTTAAAGACATTTCTAGAGTAATTGCAGCCCAGGTGTTTTCTGACCCCTAAACCTGGAAGAGTCTGTGGGACTAGAAACTATGGTGTGTCCCCATCTCCCCTATGGCATGTGGCAGCATAGTGGATTTCAAATCTATTGACGCCATTCTTCAAATTTTAATGGACTCTCAATATACAATACAAATAAAACTCAGGTGATTGTGACTGAGACAGAGAGTAGAGGCCCTGAGACCTCTCCATCCCTAACCCCAGAAAGCCCTAGGGTTACCACCAGAGAAATGACATTGTGGAGAATCAGAACTAGAGTATGCTTTCAGTTCTTCCCCTACCTGGCTTTATGACTTTAGTCATGTTCTGTTACCTCTCTGCCTTGTGATTATTTCACCTTTAAAACCATGGGGCTGGATGAGATGATCCGTAAGGACCCTCTAGATCTGACACGCCAAGATTCTTAGAAAAAATAGAAGCAGTGGCAGAGCTCCCTACCATAGAATCTTCTCTTTAGCAATGGCTCTGCCCACACCTGAGACACCCTGCTCCCTTGGCTCACTCAACCAGTTGTCAGACTCACCATGATATGGTATTTCCATTGGGGGAGGCTGCAACTGCCCCAGGCCCTCAAAGGGCCAGATGGGAGCCTCTTCCTGGGGCACAGGCTCAGGTGCTATGCTCCAGGCCAACACCGCCGGGTCCTCTTCCCACTGCTCTGGGGCCACGGCACCCACTGGGAGGACAGCACAGTCTGCATACTGGGGGTCCGACTGCATGGGGATAGCTGCCCACATGGGGCCCTCCACCCCCTCCACCTCCAGCAGTGGCTCCTCTCCTAGCATCTCAGGGAAAGGCTCGTCCAAGTTCTCTGCTGCCCGAAGGTCACTCAGCTGCCTGCTGGACCACTTGTCCTCTGAAGCAGCATTCTCTTCTCCAGGATTATCCATCAGAAGTGCCAGGCTGCTCTGGGCTAGTCCTTTATCTATAAGGGGCCCCTCACTTGCAGTTGAGAGCACCTGGCTCGACCCTTCTTCTCGCCACTGCTGCAGCAGGCCCTCACATTCCTCCTGGTCAGGGCCCCGAGGGGCCATGGCAAAGTCGCCCTCTACCTGGGGGGATGAGCTCTTCGCCAGAAGGACATTTTTTCGACATGTGAAGAAAGCATCTAGGAGGAAAGCCAAAATACCAGGTTATAAGACTGTCATCCAACCCACACTCTTCTCCCAACTAAAACATAAGCCCAATAAAAGCAAGACCCATATCCACCTTGCTCACCATTTTACCATCACTGGGCCTGCCCACCTTAATGCCTGGACATCATCATCATCATCACGGCAAAGTATTCACTATGTGCCAGGCACTGTTCTTTACAAGTGTTGACTAATTTATATGGCAGGGATCTGATAAATATTCAGTGCATGAAAGAACAGCTGTCTCACATAATCTAGAACACAGATGGGCACATATAACCACACTCCTTTTACGTGACTTAGTTAAGACTACTATTAACAAACTCTTTGGTTCTAAGAACCACATTACATTGGAACCAGCAAGTGACTGTTAATCAGAACTGTGGGTTATGATCTAGCACCAAAATTAATAAAACTGACCTTGAGCAATGCCCCTAGTCAGATGGAGTTACTCTTGACTGTAAAATGGGGACAAGAGGCCAGGCGTGGTGGCTCCCAGCACTTTGGGAGGCAGAGGCAGAGGCAGCAGGATCGCTTGAGGCCAGGAGTTAGAGACCAGCCTGGGCAACATAACGAAACTTCATCTCTACAAAAAATTAAAAATTAGCCAAGTACGGTGGCACATGCCCATGGTCCTAACTACTTGGGAGGCTCAAATGAGAGGATTGCTTGAGCCCAGGTCGAGGCTGCAGTGAGCTATGACTGCCCTTCTGCACTCCAGCCTGGGAGACAAAGTGAGACCTCATCTCAAAAAAATAAATAAATAAATTGAAAAAAAATAAATTTTAAATTTAAAAAAATAGAGACAAGAGAAGTTTGAACTAGATAATCTCTAAGAGCTTTTCCAGCTGTATAAATTCCCTAATCTATGAATGTATTCCAAAAGAAAAAGTCCTAAAGTAGATAGTCTCAAAAATCTATACAATTTACATCTTAGCAAGGGCCCTTAAGCCTTTCTCAAAGCTACTTATTGTAATAAAATCTTCACAAACTTCATTATCTGCTTTCCCATTCCACAACACATCAGAGGCTATAAATTACAAGGTGCCAACAATTGACAGTAAGAGACAGCTGACCTCTGCTACTGCAGCTACAAATGACCACCAACAGGCAAGAAAGAACGTGGGAAAAAACTCTAAAATTAGAGCCCCCAAACTCTGAGCACAGTATTTTGGTTAGAGCAAACAACTCCCACACTCACACACTCAACCATTTATTTACAGCACAGGACGAGTGACATGCACGATGCTGGCCCTCAATCACTAGACTCATTTTATTGGCAATTTTTTTTTAAAGGGAAGAAAACTTAAAAGTGGCTCAAATATTGAAAGACGGTTCAAATATCTTGTTTGGGGTCTATGTATATTTATTCCTTCTAAACAATAGTTTTAACCACGGTGATTTTGCCCTCGGAAGACATTTAGCAACGTTCAGAGACACTGTGGTTGTCACAACTGCAGCACTGCTACTGGCATCTAGTGGTTAGAGGACAGAGACGCTGCTAAACTTCCAACAATTCACAGGACAGACCCACAACAAATGATCCGGTCCAAAACGTCAACAGTGCTGAGATTGAGAAACCCTGCTCTAAACCTATGTATGGGCTGGGTCGTTGGGCTTTCATCTCAAGGACTTCCTAATTATCTGCCACTTGAAACATCCTCTGTGTATACCAGATGGCAGAGGTTCTTTGGTTCGCATGCACGAAGTTACTGGCTTTCAATTTTGGCAGATGTCTTTTGGTGGTGGTGGTGGTGGTGGATTTTCAGCAGCAGAATGCTTTTGTTTTTTAAAAATCTTATCTGGAAACCAAATATGCCAAGTAAATATAAGTGGGACTACTGTAATGTGTAGGTGGGGGGCCCTCCTCTGAGATCCCTAGAACTCTACTGGTCTGGAAACCTCTGGACTAGTATACTATATCACTAAGGCATTAGAAGAGCTCCAGGAATAACAGCAACATAGTTAAAAGAATATGTTTAGTTCTCTGAAAACAATTACTTCTGTGGAGTTTCCCACATTCCTCAGAAATATGGACACACAAGACATTCCTGAATTCACTGAGTGCCTACTATATACCAAGCAATGTGTTAACACCAGAGATACAGCGAACAAAATGGACGTGGCCCTGCCCTCCTGAAGTTTGCATTCTAACGGCAGATACACAGTAAAATTTAAAATATTTCTATATGAAATATATATTATCAATGACACACACATTGCGTATCAATTGTGTAAAGTTCCGCAAAGGAAAACCACAGAATATACAATTGGAGCCCTCATTCCTAAGTACTTCTTGGTCCTGTCCCACAAATTAAAGGCAAAAAGTCTGCGAGTTCCATGGGGTCTCAGAAACTGATGGTCGCATAAAACCCTCTGTAATTTCAAAGCCCAGGAATAGAGAATGCAGACAAATTATGAAACAGTAACGAAATAACCACCCCCTCTTTGAGGTATCGACTGGGCATTGCCCCCACCCCAGCACATCTCCCTCTAAACCGCCGGGAGTGGGGGCAGGAATGCTCCAAAGATGAGATCTAAATGTGTCTCTGATTGAACGTCCGTTTTTCAACCAAAGACACCGGTGAGAGAAGAGCGAGAGCTGCCAGGTGGCAGTGAAAGGTGAGTGTGAAGTTAACCTGGGGAAGATCGGTGCGTCCAGTACTTCGGCCATAAACCTCCCAGAGCCGATCCGCCTCGCCCGCTGAGAATTTGGGCACTCGCCTAGGTCCGAGCTACTACCCCTTCTCGACCCCCCGGGGTGCTGACTTGGCCGACCCCACAATCTCTCTGCACCCCCAGGGCCAGGAAAGGGCCCTGCCCGTCCACAGCTCCTCTCCACCTTAACCGCGGCCGGACGCCATCTGACAACAGGCGCAGGAGGGGCCGCCCACGAGGGACGTCGGCCAGGTCCAGGCCTCGTGGGGTCAGGAGGGGCCCGCGGGGCAGGGGCTCAGAACCGCCCCCCTACACCTCGGCACTGCCCGGGACACGGTAGTCGTGAGGCCCGGCCAACCGCACGCCGCCCCAGGCCCGCGGAGCCCCGCAGAGGTGGGCCCCGGCCGGGCTCCTGTCTGTCGGTACGCCTGGCCGGTACCTGAGAGGGCGCGGAAGAGGCGCGTGGCCGGCAGCAGCAGGTAACACAAGCACGACGCGATCATGGCCGGCCGCCCGCGCCCGCCTCCGCTCCTCACTGCAGCCAGCAGAGCCTTTCTCAGCTCGGCCCCGCCCCCGGCCCGGTCCGGCCCACGTGGTGCCGCCGCCGCGCTTCAACAACAACTTTATTGGGAGCGTAGGTCTACGGGTGCGCACGCAGGAAGTGGGAGGAGCCGGTTCCCATGGCAACTAGCCTCCCCTAGCTCCCGGCTGCCACCCAGGCTTCCCGAATTAAAATTGAGCGCCTCACTGGAGGCCCCATAGTGTTATTCAAAGGCCACAGTTTATTCCCACTTCTGCAGCTGACTAGGTGTCCACCTTGTGACCACACTATAGCCTCTCCGCCCCTCAGTTTCCTCACCTGTAAAATGAAGAGCTGGACTTTCTCTAAGGCTCCACTTAACCTTGACTTCTAGCCCTTCTCAACCCAGAAAGCAAGGGAGTTATTCCCCCATTTTCCCCGTTTTCCTGCCTCTACTTCCCTGTCTCAGATTCTAGGTCACAAATTGAGTCCTACCTTGCTTCAGGAAGTAAGATTTTGTCTCCTTCCCTACTTTCTAAATGGGCCTTCTTTTCCCTAATCTAGAAAAACAGGGTTTCCCATTGGTAAGGGAGTCGAGAAAGAGGGAGGACAAAGAGAGGAGAGAGGGAAGGGAGAGAGGAGAGAGAGAGAAGAGGGAAACTTCCACAAGGCCAGGGACCAGTTCTGGCTGGTTGTTTGCTCACCTTGAGGTATCTCTAATACAATCCAAGCACCTACTGTAACCAAGTACCCAGCTTGAAAGTTATATTCTTGTTATATTATTTTATTTCTTTATTTTTGTTCAGTTAACCACTAGGCACCCCCCGACACCCCAGCACCCCTCATACACACTGTTAGCATATCTAATTGTATGTTTGCTTTAAAGTTCCAGAGACTAAATCTTGAAACAATATAGGCATCTGTGGAAATCTCCTCCACCAGGAGATTGCTTCAAGGCTACAGTTAATTTATAACTCAGCCCAGCCCAAGATGATGCCAGCCCATTCACCAGATGGGCAGTAACTCAAGACAAGTCATCAGAACTCGTCATGAAGACCTGCACTGCCTCACCCCTTGCATACCCTCCATGCCAAAACTTCTTAAAGCCTCGCATTTTGCTTGGAAATGTGAAGCAGTTCCATTAAAGCAAAAGCCTGGATCGTTTTTCCGCACTGCTAGCTTTGGTTTATAATAAAGTCAGTCTCCTTCTACCATACCATTGCTCATTGGTTTTGCAAGCGGCCGAATCTGCATTCGCTAGCACTACTAGCCACCACATAAGCCTTTATTGACTGGTTGAACAAAGCATATGTCACTAAATGAAGGCCAGTTCTGCCATCACTTCTGTGCCACCCTGCGACCTCTTTGAGTCTCTCTTCCCCAGTCCCCCTCCCCCAATCTTCTACCCCAAACAGGCTCTGAAGGAGGGACTGGACAATGCACCCAGTTTCAGTACCCAGTGTCTGAGTTGTGCGATTTCCAATTTGTGGCTGGAGCCTTGGTTGTTCAGGGAAGCCTTCTGGGGAGTCACCAGATCCTGGACCAGCTGGGTACATCATAACACTGAAAGGCTAAAAGGAGGAAGAAGGAGAGGGTTAGTATTGTGGCCTTCCCACTACTTACCCTTAGTTCTAGAGGTGGCAATGTCTGCCTGCCTTCAGGCAACAGCACTCATCCCTTTGTTTGAGATGAAACAGAGGCCCAGCAATCTGAAGGTTGGGAAGCTGCTTAGAAATTAGTGCACAAATGGTGGATCTACCAAAGGCGCTCCCGAGGTCAGGCCCCCTCCTTTGATGTGGCTTAAGTAAAACCCTCCTTGTACCCTCCTTCCATTTTGTACCATGAGTTATCCAGAAGTCCAAGTTCCAAATCAGATCCTAATCAAGGGTAATGGTTCCCTTATCTCCACTGGGAAAATGCTTTCAAAATACAAATTTCTAGGCCCTACTCCCAGGGTTCTGATTTAGCAGCCCTGGAATGAGGCCCTTAAACACTTACTTATTCCAATGCACGGTTTGGGAACCTCTGCTAAAGGATCCAGTCTCAACTGGGCTGTTCAATGCACATGTGTGGGCACAATGTGTCAGCCCAACTGATCCATGTTCTTTCAGAGGCTTTTTCTGCGGCCAGTTAAGTGAGGCTTCCCTCTTTTTGTTTCCTGGTCCATAATCAGCCGTGTTGGAAGGTGTAGGGTGATATGAGGATCACAAGCTTTGGAGTTAGACCACCTGACTTGAAATCCTGGCTCTGCTACTTTTTAACCTGTGGAACCTCTCAGGTTGCCTAAGCTCTTGGGGCCTCAGTTTCCTCACTGTGCCTGACCCAGCATAAACTCTCAATGTTTATTATTACATTTTTGGATTTGGGCAGAAAAGCAGCTCCGGACGTGGCTGAGGTAGGATCTTCTTCCACAATTTCTGGCTAAAATAGGGCTCCTGCCCTCCAAATTGTAATGGGTATTACTAAGCAAGCCAATAACTACAGGTTCCAAGGAGACTTGGCCTGAAGGAGTTGAGCCTTAGGCTTCCCCAGTCAGAGGAAAATTACAAGTGCAATCTGCACAGTCTCCAGCCTCATTGTGTCAGAAATATCCCAAGAAGAGACACGATTCCCTCAATTCATTCCAGCTGTGCTAACAATGAAGACAAGTATGAGCACCTGCATCCATCACTACCATGGTTTCCAGGGTGCAGAACCTATCTAATGGAGCAAGTGGGAGGTTTTGCAATACTTTGAGAGACTTAAGATGCTCTCTTAAAGGGAAATTTCCAGTCCATAAGAAATTTAAGCCCTTGAGGGCTAAAATTTTACTTATGACAACAAATATATGTGGAATTCCAACAGAGTGGCTGCATTTATTAACTTATTGGTTGAACATGTGCAAATATTGTGGCAGCATAGTGCTTTCTTCAGGATTACAGAGGCTACTGACCAATGCCTGGAACAGTGCTGCTCAAAATAAATATATTGTGAACCACATATGTAATTTAAAATTTTCTAGTAGCCTCATGTAAAAAGTAAAAATAAATCAATTTATAAAGCAAGTGAAATTAATTTAATAATATTTTATTTTACCCCATAGATCCAAAAATTTTGTATTTTAACTTGTAATCAATAGTTCAAGATGAGATATTTTATGTTCTTTTTTTGTACTAAGTCTTCAAAATCCAGTGTGTATTTTACTTGGACATCACATCTGAATTTGGACTAGCCGTATTTCAAGTCCTGAATACTGCAAGGAGCTAATAGCTACCGTACTGAACATGGGCTGTTCTAGAGAGTGCAAACAGCTTCTCAGATAGGATAGGCTGAAAAGATTTGCTCATCTTCAACTCTTATGATAACCTGAGGCCCCTACACTCTTAGTAATCTGCCTTCTCTGAGCCTAGTGTTTTCTTTGGGAATCTCAAGATTTATGGCTAGGTATTCCCAGAATGTGCCAGATTAGTCTGAATTAATGCATTCATTTGCTCACTTATTCACTGATTCATGCATCCATGTGTTCATTAGAGATTTATCAGGCACTCATCAATGTTTACCCCAACCTCACCCTTAACTTTCCTTGACCTCCTGCCCACTCCCCGATTCCTTGAAACTTCAGCCCTGGACTCACAGTCTTCTTCCCTACCTCTAGTCCTCCTGTCACCAGTGTGGATGAGCCATTCTAAGCCCTGGACACTCATTGCCATGACCTCCTCAATGACCTCCATTTCCATGTACTTCAGACACTCCCTTCCCTGGCTTCACCTTGGATATGTCATTACTGGGCACTTTTCCCCTCTGAAATCATAAATTCACACACCCACTCTAATGGCTTTCTCATGGCTTTCTGCCTCTCCCACTTCTACTTCATCTTTTCTTTTAACTCCATCAAACCCTTGATTTCTCTATTCTGTCCTTCTCAAGCTTTCCCTCAGTCATCATTTCTTTCTCTTTCCAACATGGAATTCCCATGACCCCTCTTTTAAATCACTCTTCCCAATATCATCAACTCTCCTGCCCACTGTTCTTGGATTATATCTGCGTAGGTCAGTAAAACTATTCTTGGCTCTTACATCTGGGCTGCTGAGCAACAATGAATAAAATTACCAACCCCAAAGATTGAGGCCATTAGTGTGCTAGTCTCCAACCTCTCTTCTGCCCGCAACCTTCCCCAGCAATTCTATGCTCTTTAATTAGCTTTCTCTCCCATTCTCACAACGATCATTCTTCTCAAACTTTCTGCCCTATTGCCTCCCTTCTTGCTCTCAGGAGATTATCTCCCCATCAACTTTAGAGAAAAAAATAGAGCCACCAAGTGTAAATTCTCTACTCCCTGTTGCCACAACAATGCATTGACCAGCATCTCTAACCAACTTTTCCTCTTCTCCCAACACAGCAGTTGGCACTTCCACCATGCTCCGGACCCCCTCCCGCCCGCCTCATCTGAGATGATGCTCCTTCTACTACCCCTTTCCTTTCCTTCACTGACCCCTTCTCATCAACATTTAAGCATGCTCAAATCACTCCTGTCAAGAAGCCCTCCTTCAGTGACAGGTCCCCTCCAGCTAGCCCCTGCGTTCCCACCTCTCACAGCCAATCTTCTTGCAAGAGTTGTCTGCAGCTGCTGTCTACAATTCCTCACTCTTATTCATGCTCATTCCACTGAGATATAGCTTCCATCACCATTATGACACCAAAACTCCCTCCTCACTGTTCCTGATGCTTTCCTTGTTGAGGATAGTAGGGTCCTGCAGAAAGAACATGCCCTAGGCATTATTATTTGTTGAATATTCTGTAATTTTGCATAACTTCCCCCTTCTTGTAAGATTCTCTTCCCTTGGTTTCTGTGACATTCTTGTTTTCCGCTTGTCTTGGTGGATGTCCTATCCTTGTGTCCTTCACTTCTGTTCCTCTCACCACCATCCTTTCCCTGATGATGTTCCTAGGATTTCTCCTTTGGCCTCTCCCCTCGTCTTACTCCACTGTCCCTTCTTGGGAAAGTCTCACCACTCCAATGGCTTCAAATACCGTCCATATGCTGACAACTCACACATCTACATTTTTAACCCAAATCCTTTTCCTGGGCCACAGACCCATAAATCTTTTTGCCTGTGGATCTCTCCCAGTGGGCACCCCAGCGGCAACTCAAAGACTCAACCCAGCCAAAGCTGTACTCATCACCTCCCCGCCACCATCCTCCAAAAGACCCCTGCCCCAGCTCCTTTGTTCTCTCCTTTAGGAGTGGCACAACCATGTACTGAGCTATCCTGGCCCCTGCTTTTTTCTTCTCCGCTTTCTCTTATATATCTGATTGATTCCCAAATCCATGTGGTTTGGCCTTCTTTGTATTTATTCAATGGCTCCACTTCCTCCAGCCACTCCTGACTAGTGTTGATTCTCCCCTACCTCGATCCATTTTCCACACTGCAGCCAGAGCAATCTTTCCACTCTGTGAATCATATCAGGTCACTGCTGCCTAAGACCTTTTACTGCAAACTCCCACTGTCCTCAAAATGTAAGCCAAGCTCCTTGGATTAACTGTACAATCAATGCACCTCCCACCCCTAACTGCTTTCAGACCCACCTCTCAGTACCATGATGGCTTACCTCACAAACCAGTAGTTCAAAAGCACAACAGTTTAATCAGAGGGTACAGCACATGCTGGTTATGTGGTTTCTGAAATACTAGCCCCACAACAAAATTGAAAAGATACAAATTCAGCTGATTTTCAACAACGGTCAAAAGACAATTAAATGGCAAAAGAATAGTCTTTTCAATAAATGGCGATGGAACAATTGAACGTCCACATGTGAAACAAATGAATCTCAACCTATAACTTCACACCTTATACAAAAACTAGCTCAAAATGGGTCGCAGGAAAAGTTCTGGAAATAGATGGTGATGACGGTTGCACAACATTGTGCATATACTTAAACTCACTGAATTGTACACTTTAAAATGTTAAATTTAATGGTTAAAATGGCAAATTTTATCATATATATTTCATGACAATAAAAAAAATTAAATGGATCATAAACCTAAATGCAAAAGCCAAAACTATAAAACTTCTAGAACAAAACAGGAGAAAATCCGCATGACCTTGGGGTAGGCAAATAAATTTTAGATATGACACCAAAAATGTGATCCATAATAGGAAAAAAAAGATAATATTTGTAAAATTTTGACAAAATTTGGCTTTATTAAAATTAAAACTTTTACTCTGTGAAAGACATGTTAAGCGAATGAGAAGACAAGCCACAGACTGAGAGAAAATATTTGCAAATCACATTTCTGACAAAAGACTTATTTCCAGAATATATCAAGAATTTGCCAAACTCAGCAATAAAAAAATAAACAACCCAACTTAAAATGAGCAAAAGGGCCAGGCATGGTAGCTCACACCTGTAATCCGAGCACTTTAGGAGGCTGAGGCAGGCAGATCACCTGAGGTTGGGAGTTCGAGACCAGCCTGACCAACATGGAGAAACCCCATCTCTACTAAAAATACAAAATTAGCCAGGCATGGTGGTGCATGCCTGTAATCCCAGTTACTTGGGAGGCTGAGGCAGGAGAATCGCTTGAACCCAGGAGGTGGAGGTTGCGGTGAGCCAAGATCGCACTATTGCACTCTAGCCTGGGCAACAAGAGCGAAATTCCATCTCAAAAAAAATAGTAAATAAAATGAAATGAGCAAAAGATCTGAACAAAGAACAAAGGAAATATATAAATGGCAAATAAGCATACGAAAGGATGCTCAACATCATTAACCATTCGGGAAATGCAAATTAAAACCACCATGAAATACCACTACACACTTACTAGAATGGAAGAACAAAACCAAAAACTGGAAATGGTAAATATTGGCAAGGATGTGGAGCAACTAGTGCTGTCATACATTCCTGGTGGGAATTCAAAATGGGCATACACGTTTGGGCGTGGTGGTTCACTCCTGTAATCCCAGCACTTTGAGAGGCTGAGGTGGGCGGATCACCTGAGGTCAGGAGTTCAAGACCAGCCTGGCCAACATGGTGAAACCCTGTCTCTACTAAAAATACAAAAATTAGCCAGGCGTGGTGGCACACGCCTGTAATCCCAGCTACTCAGGAGGCTGAGACAGGACAATCGCCTGAATCCGGGAGGCAGAGGTTGCAGTGAACCAAGATCGCACTACTGCACTCCAGCCTGGGTGACAGAGCGAGACTCTGTCTCAAAAAAAAAAATTCTTTTTTAATTATTGTCCTTAAACATTTTTATTTTTTCCAGAATTGATTATTATGCAAAAAATATTGCTGTCCACCATTCTAAAGAAAATATCTGATGATGTCACTCTCCTGTTCAAAAATCTTCATTGTCTCCCTATTGCCTTTTAATTGCATTCGGATCTCTCCCTGAAGCTGCCCTGGCCCTGGTGGCCTCCCCTTCTGCTACTTGTCTTCATAGCCTGCACTCCTACGTGGGGATCTGCTGCCTTCCTTCATCCTGACCTCCTGGAAATGCCTTTTCCCCAGACTCTACTTGTCCAGAGCCCACGCAATTTCCCCAATGTGAAGAAACCTCACCCTCCCCTGAACTCCCAGCGCATTTCCCCAAAGACCCTTCTCAGTTTCCCTGCTGCTGTGGGATCCAGGCTGGTGGTGCCTCTATCCAGTGGCTTAGTTGGAGCACCTACCTCTAGATTTTCTCACTCACCCTTCAGTACCTGAGACCAGATGGTGCCGTCTGAGTAGAGCACCCAGAGCCCTAGACCAGGACACACATGCTCTCCGATCCCTCTTTCTCCCTCTTAATGCTTCCCTATCCTCTGCAATAGTGTTGGCCAGCCAGATGCCCTGAGGATCACCAGGACTCATGTCTACCTGATCATCCTAGGAGCTGATCACTCTCTCTGGCCTGTTTGGTATTTCTTTAGAAGGACCACATGAGATTGGGCCACCAGAATGGTGCTGCCATGCCGATTTAGGGTGACTCAAATTGTTTATACGAGCAAGAACTCTGCCAAAAATATTTGCCCAGGACCCTCACCCTAGGGTGGCCCTGTCAATTTCTATCATGCATTGCACATGCCTTAAAAGAGTCCTGTCTTAATCATGTCTGCATCCCTTCCCCACAGTGGTGCCTATTTTAGCGCCCGTACGTAATAGAGACTCAATAAGTATTTCTCAGCATGAATGCTTGAAGGAATAAGTAACACCTCAGGTATACATATTTCTTTTGATCCATGGTTCTAATCATGTTTTCCTCGCACACATTTCTAGATCTTCCTCATTCTGAGTAGCAAAAAAAAAAAAAAAAAAAGGAATTTTGACATCCTCAAACCCTCCAGTCACTGACCTGACCGTTGATGTCCTGAAAACTTATCAAGAAAGAACAAATGTGCCTCCAGATTCTCCCAAAACCAAACTGCAACTGGACTTCAACTCCAACACATGTGAGAATGGCCGAGTGTGGGAACGCTGGTTGAATGGTCTCAAGGTAGGCAGCCCCGTAGTTTGGATTAAACAATGCTTTGGCTGCAACAAACTGTAGTGATAGGACATATGTTCATTGTGCTTTGCTTTTGATCTTCAGCTCCAAGGTTAAGATGCTCTCCCATGGGGAAAAGAAAAAAGGAAGAAGAGCTGGGCAGAAGAAAACTGACTTCACCCATCACTGAAATACTTCATACCTGAAGCACAGCTCTCTTGCGAGAAGAACATGATGGCAGCTCTTCACAGTCACCTAATTAAGGGGCTTGGGTTGGATCCTGACTCAGAGGGAAATACAACACCATTGAGAGGCCCCCCCCTCCCCCCCACAGCACCTGAGCACTCACAGCCAAGCCTGGGCTTGGCCCCAGTAGACATATGAGTACAGGTACCTGCCAGAACCACCCAGAGGGCGGGAAGCCTGCTGTTGCCAGGTCCACCATGTGAATCACAATGACTGCATGAGGTCACGGAATGTTGAAGATGAAATGAAAGTGGCTCCTGAGTCACAAAGTCACAGGCAGATGGGGATCCTTTGGACAGGGCTCCCATCAATAGAGCAGTCCCACTCTCCCGGATGAGCTGGAGAAGTAGCTATCTCTCCCAGACAGAGTTGGGGTCAAATTCATGCACATCCAATTCCCATCAAAGCCCACTCTTCCCAGGGCTTGCTGGGAGGGAAGGATAACTGCAGGCTCCCCTGGGATGTCCCCACGTGAAGGAAGTTCACAGAGTTTGAGACAGAGGTGAATGGACAGGTGTGCTTCTTAGGGAAGCAGTCGAGAGGTGGCAAGAAGTTGGCAGCTGCCCTCAAGAGGGTCCTGGCACCATGGACAATGACAAGCCTCTTCAGCCTGAGACAGAAGGTGAAAGGGCATCCCATCTCTCACCACTCAGGCCCGTCCCTGCTGCCTCAGTACGACACCTAGTGATCACAGGACCCTGAAGCCCACTTCTTCCCTCACCTGGGACCCTCTAGAAGTAGGATGATTTGTTATACTGACTTGGGTTCAGGGCTTGGCAAACAGGAAGAATTGGCTGCAGTGCTATGCCACAACTACCTCATACTGGCTCTAGCCAGCTTTAATTTTTATTGTGTGGCCTGGTTGATACCATATTTGTAGTTTGAAATCAGCCACATTGGGAATATTTACACCACGTGAATTGGCTAACGCTATAAATCAGGATGTTTTTGGTGTTGTTTGTTTTTTTTTTTCCTGGAGAATCAATTGTTAAATATTTACCAGCATTCTACTGGTTGAATGGAATTCTAAATTGTTTGACAAGGAAATTAACACTCAGAAATTCATCACTTTTCTAAGGGCACTCAGCAGTCTGACAGCCAAGCTGCTGTCTGTCTTCCAACTACCAAGTCACTGCTACCTGTACTGTGTATCCCAGACAGTCTGGGAGATAAATGTTGGAACCTGGGTCTATGGACAAGGATTAAGAAAGACCTGCATGGACTCATTAGGAACCCCACCATCCTAGAATCTGGGTGGTCAAAACTTGGGACCCCTGCCACAAATGCTAAGCCCACCCAATGAGTAGGTTGGCTAAATTCTGACAGGTCATTCAGAGGCATGGCATGGCTTCTTGAAACTACTGAGTCCTGCCAATGCCTTAGGATTGAGCTCTGGATTTTATGTGTGGCTTCCAGAAGCCCAGGGCTTTCAGGAGCCTATGGCTGATCCCAGGTCAATGGCCCAGAGGTGGTAAAACCACATCTAGCAAGTGCAGAGGACTGGTGTGAGGGGAGCTCTGTTCCCAGCAATGAATATGATTAATTCATTACTATGAATTAATCATAGTAATTCATTTCGACCCAAGAGAGATTTTCAAGCCCCTCCTTCTTCCTAATCACAAATCAATGTTAGATTGGAAGGAAGAGAAGCTAAGTCAAATTCTTAGGAATCAAATTCTCTCTCTTGCTCTCTGGAACTGCTCCTGGTCCATTTTATTTTCTATTTGACCTAAGTTGCCACCTCCCCTGCCCTGCCCTGCCCCTTATACTCCCTGGCACCATTTGCGCCTGACAATAAGGAAGCCTGTGTATCGGGACCCACCCTTTCACCTGAAAGAGTAACAGCACACCCCAAAACCCACCCAAACACATAAGAAGTGGAAAGTGTGAGCAAGGAGCCGATCTCCAAGGCAGGCCTCAGACAGGGAAGGGGGCAGGAGCAGCCGGTCTCCAGGGAGCAGAAGGGAGTTGGTTTCACAAGCTCCCGTGGACCCTGCAGCTGGAGCCAGGGCTATTGGGGAAGGGAGGTTTGTAGAGTGGACTTGCCCTGGCAGGGCTTGGCACCTTGAGGACCTGGGACTCAGAGGAAGGGAGCAGAGATGGAGGGGCGGCAGCGGCAGGCTTTATTGGAGAGGCCGGCAGGTTTTATTCCTGGCATCAAGGAGATGAGTTTTTTTCTTCCAGATGAGATTGAAATTGAGCCAGTACAACAGAGCAGCGATAAAATGCTCTACTGTGAGGCCGAACCCCCGCCGACTGTCGAAAAAGTGAAACCAGCCCGGGAGAATTCGGAAACAGACCTGGAGATTGAAGGTGAGCATGGGCATTTGGGGGCAGTCAGGGCAGCTTCTCCTCAGAAGGTGGAGAAATCTGGTTTCCAGGAGCTGTCATCTCACTCCTTTCCAGAGTGTGCCCTGCGGACGGCCTGTGGAGGAAATGTGGCAGAAAGGGCTGCTCGATTTTGCCTGGAGTCCTTCTCCGGGCTGGCAGGGAAGAGCAGCTGCAGCTTCCCACGCTTGTCACCTGCCTCAGGAGCAGTGCCCTCACGTTGGCTTGTTAAAAGCGGAATCAATACACAAACAAAGTTTTCTGATCTTCTAAATGTTTCCACGTGGGGCATCCTATGCAACCTTTGCAATAGTCCTAGGAGGTAGGCATCTTTGCCCGTTTTCAACAGAAGAGGAACTGGGCCTTAAAGAGATTATAGGCATTGCCCAGGGACAGCGGGAGTTTGCCCAGCACATTGGCTGATCCCGTGTTTGACTCACTCTGATGGTCCTGCCTTCTGTATTCCATATTCCAGGCCCCTGGAGTGTTTCTGTGGCCTATCTTGCATCCCAGTGACTTTCCCACGCTTACCTTAGAGCTCTGGTTTCCCCTACTTTTCTTCATAAATCTAAGCATGCCTGGGTATCGGGACCGGCTGAGCTGAAACAAAGACTCTGTTAATGCAAATAACACCTCCACCCTCTCTCTCCTCCCAGTTTCCCCAAGAAGGGAAGCATCGAAAGAGAACACTTGTGAAGCAAGGGGAGAATTACACTGGTTCCATCTGACAGGGCCAGCCTCAAACTTCCCAGGCCAAGGCTGGCCCAGTTTCCCTTCCTCCCCTGTGGCCTTGCAGCTGGCTAGTGTCAGTGATTCACAGGCAGCAGAGATGGAGGAAGGCCAGTTCTGCCAAATTGAACTGTGAAGTTCATCTGCATAGAGTCAGTTTATAAACCTCCCCACCACGGTCAACATACAACATACATCTTCACATTTCTACGCAGACCTCCTCCCCACTGACCCCCAGGCAGCCTGTTGCTCTTTCTGTGGCTTCTTGTCCACTTCAAGTCTGTTGCTAACGTTGCTTCCAACACCCAACTTCATTCACGTGGTTGGAGAAGGTAGCAAAGGACAACACTGGATGTTTGGCCAAAGGGTCCTGTTTCTATCTCATTTCCCCATCTCTTCCCCTGACCGCAGCAAGTGCTAACACTGTCGCAAGCTGCCCATAAAATATAACAATAGGGAACACAGCTAGAAAGGGTCAGCATCAAAACCAGCAGAATTCGTCCCAGGGACAAAACCTGGGGGTTACCTTCCCTGCTTTTGCCAACAGGAACCTCTAATGGCTGAATGTGGCACCAAAAACTCTGTCCTGAATGGTAACTCGGGGCTCAGCAGCCCTGGCTCCTGGTGCCCCTGCTGTGGGTGCTGAGACACTGGGAATGGGCAGGGACGGCATGGGAAATGGGCCAGCTGGGAGCAGTGCTGGCTGTAAGTCTAGAGAAGAGGGGGAGACGAGCCTGGTTTGCTCACTTGCCATGAGCTGTTTTTCTCCACAACAGTGGTTCTCACCTGGAAGCAATTTTGCACCAAGGGGACATTGGGCAAACTAGGGGTGGGGGGTTGCTACTGGCAGCTTGTGGGTCCACGCCAGGGATCCTACTAAACACCCTACTATGTATAGGACAGCCCTCAGAACAGAATTATCCAGCCCAAAATACCTGCAGTGCTGAGGCTGAGAAGCGCTGCTGTACAAGCCTCCCAAAGAGAAGTCTAATTTGTAGTTGTGCTTGCAAAATCAGCTTCCCTGTGAAGCACTTGTCCTTTCACCAACAAAGCTCCCATTGTCAGCCTTAGATTGTTTGGAGGGGGACGGAGTTGGCCAAAGGCCCTGGGATCTGAAGGAAAAACAGATGCAGACATAGACGCCAGCTGGCCTCAGGAAGCCCTGCCATAGGCTGGACTTGCCTAATGAGGACACAGCTGTGGGGCACCCAGAATCCAGGGAGGCCCGATGCCCAGTGACCATGGGCCAGGCTGGCCTAAAGCCTAAGAAATAAAGGCCCCCAGGGGTTAGAATGGAAAGGTGCAGTCCCTACTTCTGTTAGCTGGTTTTAGCACTGACCAACTGTGTGTTATTTGAGGTTAGGTTTGTCGTCAATAAAGCAAGGATGACAGTCCTTTTTATAAGGAAAATGACATGCAAGCTTTTGAAAGAAAAAAGACCATTCACATGCAAGCATGCTTGTTTCTCGCTGATGTGGAGGTCTTTCCATATTCACTGGTTTGCCATTTTGAGAAGTCCACTGTGTCCTAGTTGGGCTTTTTAAACATTGGTGCCTCTCTAAGTCTTTGGTAAAGTTTTTTCGTGACTCACAACCTTGTGATAGTGGCGATGAAACTAAAAGTGAAATGGAGACTCCATCAACCATCAAAAGTCATCCGCATTTGGCCTTTCAGAATTGTCCAAAGGTGGGCAAGAGGGCTTGGGCCTTCTATGTCCTTGATGACCAATCACTGGATGTGGCCAACCTGGGTAGGTGGGGTGAAGCACACTGCTCACTTCTAGGGAAGCTTCTGGCCTAAAACCATGGGCCTCATCTCCTACCCAAAGGGAAACATTCATCTGGGACTTTCTGGAGTTAGAGTCTCCCTCTCCCACCGTGGACTGACTTCCCAGACAGGAGCAGGCTTCTTAGCACATATCCACCGGGAGAGATCCTCTGGCAGAGGACAGTCTAGACGTGAGTGAATGTCACTGGGGCCAGAGGGGAGAGAAGGCAAAGGTGGAAGAGAAATCCTACTTCAGCCCATCCTTCTCTGCAGATGATGAGAAATTTTTCACCACTGGACAAAAGGAGCTGTACCTGGAGGCCTGCAAGCTGGTGGGTGTAGTGCCTGTTTCCTACTTCATTCGGAACATGGAGGAGTCCTACGTGAACCTCAACCACCACGGCCTGGGCCCCAGAGGTACCAAGGCTATTGCTATAGCCCTGGTGGTGAGCATGCTAGTGGGAGCTCATGAAACCTGGAGGAGGTGGAGGGTTGGCAGAGTGGTAGGCCCAAGATTCAGAGGGCCCCTCCTATAGAGCCTAAACCCACACTTTATGCCCTTATGCCACACTGCCCTGGGCTCTGCTTGGCTGCCAGATGATTTATTTAGCTCCTGGTAGGAGGCTGCTAGCAACCTGGGCCTTAGAAGTCTATGCTCCTTGCAGAGACTTTGGGGAGAAAAAAATAGAAGTCTATATACTCTTTACTGTTCAGGAAGCAAAGGCACCAGCCCCTGGGCCCAGGAAAAGTGACCACGCCCAATTATCAATGCAAGAGCACCAACAAAATGCCAGCCTGGGTCTCCATTCCAAAGCTCACCTTTGCTATAAATGGGTTTACTACTGACCCACTCCATTCAATGTCTGCCTTGTGCAACATTATAATTCATAAAGACCAAGGTGTAGAGTAGATCAAGTTTTCCCACAGAAGTAGTGTTCTCTCTCAGCTTGGTATGACCAGACAAGGACTTGACCTTGACTTCATCATGACTTTATATAATTATAACTGATTTACACACAAAACTGACTCCCATCACAGAAAAACAGAAAACCTAACAACTGCCTGTCAGCACAACACTGTTTGTCCACTTAGAAAAGTAAACAGAAAATTCCATTATAAAAAAGCTCAGTAAGGTAGAGAGGTAGATGTGTCTTTAGAGGTGACATTTAAAATTGGTAATAGTTAAATTATCCATGGAAAGAATGAACAGAGAAAAATAAAGAGGACTTACAGGACCACCAGGTTTGTATGCTCACTGTGCAGTAAGGACCAATACACTGAAACAGCAGAGTTTGCAGCAAAGAAAGAGTTTAATGATCACAGGGTGGCCAAGCAAGGAAATGAAAGGAACCCTTCCATCCATTTCCCTAAGGAGTTCTGGTCTAGAGTTGTTTGTTTGAGACAGGTTTTCTCTGTTGCCCAGTCTGGAATACAGTAGCATGATCATGGCTCACTGCAGCTTTGACCTCCTGAGCTTAAGTGATCCTCCTGCCTCAGCCTCTTGATTATTTAGGACCACAGGTGTTCACTACTGCATCCAGCTAATTTTTGCATTTTTAGTAGAGAAGGAGTCTTGCTATGTTGCCCAGGCTGGTCTCAAACTCCTGGGCTCAGGTGATCCACCCACCTCAGCATCCTAAACTGCTGGGATTACAGGCATGAGCCACTGGACCTGGCCTGGCCAACAGTTTTTAAGGGGATCTTGGAGGACAAGGGGCTGAAAAATTAGGGTCATTGATTGGTCGGGACAAGGGGGATGAAATCATCAGGAGGTAGCAGCTGCATGCTTTGGTGAGTCAGCTCCTCTTGGGGTCCTTCAGATCAGCTGATGTCAGTAGTAGTTTCACCAGCATCTCAGATGGAAAACTTAACATTTCACAATGCTTGCAATGTTATCTGCAGAGCAGTGAAAAGGAGCTATGATCCTGTGACAGAGTCTATGTGATTCTGGGGCAACAGGCAGCAAACAACTCTGAGGAAGGGGTCAGAGAGCAGCTGACCCCATGACCAGTGCTGTGTGTGCTGCAAGCTGGGCTGATTCCCATTTCTCCCCTCCCTTCTTCCCTGATCAATTTTATAAAGTTGATAGGGACAGTTTCAGGACTGAGAAAGAATTCTTTAAAAATATTATTTATAAAGGATCTGAAAGAAGAAAAGGAGTCAGTGAATTCAATAGAGAATGAGTGACTGAAAGACAGGAGAAGCTACAGAACGGTAGAGACAGCCAAAGACAAGCTGCAGGAAGACTGAGTTGGCCAAGTTCAATGATGCAGACATCTGAGAGAGTGATGAATGAGGAAGGCAATTCCGTGCATCCATATCTATTCAGTTATGAAATACATGGCAAGCTCCAAAAAGTCTTGAAATACACTGTCATTGTTGGTTGCTGGAAGGTATAGTAGTCCACCCTTACCCACAGTTTCACTGTCTACTATTTCAGTTGTTCTTACAGTACAATAAGGTATTTTGAGAGAGAATGAGAGAGAGAGATGCCACATTCACATCATTTTTTTTTTTGAGACAGAGTCTCGCTCTGTCTCCCAGGCTGGAGTGCACGGTCATGATCTAAGCTCACTGCAACTTCTACCTCCCAGGTTCAAGTGATTCTCCTGCCTCAGCCTCCCGAGTAGCTGGGATTACAGGTGCGTGCCACCACGCCTGGCTAATTTTTCGTATTTTTAGTAGAGACAGGGTTTCACTATGTTGGCCAGGCTGGTCTTGAACTTCTGGCTTCAAGTGATCCTCCCGCCTTGGCCTCTCAAAGTGCTGGGATTACAGGCATAAGCCACCGTGCCCTGGCAACATTACTTTTATGATAGTATATTATAATAATTGTTCTATTTTATTATTAGTTATTGTTAACCTCTTATTGTGCCTAATTTGTGAATTAAACTTTATCATGGGTAAGTATGTATAGGAAAAAAACATAGTATATTTAGGGTTTGGTACTATCTTTGGTATCAGGCATTTACCAGCGGTCTTGATGTTTTTCCCCAAGGATAGGGGTGAACTACTGTAATCACTGTTAGAATGTAAGTTGCTTTTATGATAAGAGGGTTAGGCTTGTGTGCTATTCATTTTAAGTGCCTAGCCCCCAGTTGGCATTGAACGGTGTATTCATAGAATACATGGTCTTGTTTTTCCTCACTTTCCCCAACACACTCATTCTTTCTTAAACATATAACAGCATTTGCGTTTAGCATATGCACTTTAAGAAGTGACACAAAATGTGAGATTGCACTGTTTTCCGGGGATGGGAAGAAAGGAGCTGAGAAAGAACAAAGCTGTCTTGAGATTTATCGAGGGTGGAAAGGCTGATTAATGAAGGGTTAGGAACGCACCATTACCTCATGTGCTTCGTGGGAAAAACATGGATGATAATGACATCCTCTCAGGACTTGGACCACTTGTTTCTTAGTAACAGCAGTTTCTGTTTGGGGGTAGTTTCTTCTTCCCCCATTCTCTGTATCATTCATTTGACAATTAATCATCGTGACATTCTGGTGGACTGAACTTCTATTTGCTCTTTGTACTGATTAACTTTTCACATGTTTGTGTTTCCCTGGCCTAGATTAGGAGCACCCTAATAGCAGGCATCGTATTTCATCCTTGTGTGTATCCCTCGACGGCCTAGCACCGTGCCCTTACATGTGGGGGCAGCAGGTGGGGTGAGAATGGGAATGTTCTCTGTTAATCTTTGTTTCCCCAGCAGTGAACACAGATAGTGACAAATAGACACTGGCCCATGTGGAATAAATGTGGATGGATTTGGGGACTGGGCCTCCTGCTTCCCCCTAGAATGTGCTGCTCCCCAGTATGAATCTGGCAGTGGTGATTCAACTCATGTTTCTAGACACTGCTAAATAGCACCTAGATGGGAGGCGCCCTGAGCCATCTCCCTCACCTTTGAGCACAACTCAAGGCAATTGAATTTTGCCCAGCCCAGAGAGCTGAGACCAGTAGACATTTCAGGAAGCCCCAGGGTGAACCATCCTGCATTGCAATAGCTTGGTCTATCACATTTTCCTTTTTCAGGGAAGAGGGTGGGGGAGGACCAGCATTAACACTCCTTCCACCTGCTACTTCTCTTGCTCCTTAGTGGGACTTGAAAATGCTCAAATCCAAACCTGTGTCTGTTCTCTGTACCTGTGTGTACTGGGAACAAGGTGGGGAAGGGAAGATCAAAGTTCTGATTGGAACTAACCCAAGTCCTTCATGCTGCAATGCAAATCCTTTCCTCTCTCTCCTCTTGCCCCTCATAGAAATGCAGACTAGTGGCTCACGCCTGTAATCCCAGCACTTTGGGAGGCCAAGGCGGGTGGATCACCTGAGGTCAGGAGTTCAAGACGAGCCTGGTGAACATGGTGAAACCTCATCTCTACTCAAAAAAATACAAAAATTAGCCGGGTGTGGTGGTGGGCACCTGTAATCCCAGCTACTCAGGAGGCTGAGGCAGGGAGGATTGCTTGAATCCAGGAAGCAGACGTTGCAGTGAGCCGAGATCATGCCACTGCACTCCATCCTGGGCGACAGAGCAAGACTCCGTCTCAAAAAAAAAAAAAGAAATGCATACTATCTTGGATCTAGATATTCACCAAAGATTTATATGTCCAATTCCTTCCAAACAGACTTGAGGTCACCTCCTAGTAAAGAGAGTACCAGAGCGAGGTGTGGTGGCTCACGCCTGTAATTCCAGCAACTTGGGAGGCTAAGGCAGGAGGATCACTTGAGCCCAGGAGTTTGAGATCAGCCTGGGCAACACAGACCCCATCTCAAAAAATAATAATTAATAAATAAATAAATACAAATTAAAAAGAGTGTCCCAGATAAAACTGAAGCGTAAATTAGAAGAAAGGCCTCTGAAGAAAGCAAAATCAATGCTTTAAAGGACCTCCTTGGAAGAATCTTTATGTTTAAATATCCTTATTCAATGTATCAAGTTTTCCTTAATCTTGGAGTAGGTCACAGTTCTCTCTCCTTAGGGCTAAATAGTTAAAATCTGTTTAGCTCATCCTCGTGCCTCCAACTTGTCAGGGTTTTAATTGCTTTCAGGATCCTTTTGTAAATTCTCCCAGAATCAGCGTTATTGTCCTAGCAAAACTCCACGGGTTGGTTCGGCCCCTGTTCTGGTCTCCTCGCCCTTGCCAGGCCTTCAGAATTCCTAGCCTGCATCTCCACGCCCACTCATATGGCTGGCCCAGGGCGAGCAGGGAACTGACTGGGTCACCAACCACTTCTGTGTCTCTCTCCCTCCCTTTGTGCTGGCTGAAGTCCAACACGGCTGTTACCAAACTGGAGCTGGAAGACAATTGCATCATGGAGGAGGGCGTCTTGAGCCTGGTGGAGATGCTACAAGAGAACTACTACCTCCAGGAGATGGTACTGTGCCCCCCTGTGCTGGCTCTTACCATCATCCCTGGGGATTCACAACCCACTGGAGACAAGCCAGAGGCCCTGCCAGGACCCAGGCTGCCTCCAGGCCCCTGCCAGCCCCTGCCCTTCCCACATGACTTCTTGGAGGAGGGCCACATGTGAGAGGTTGTGTTTCCTATGGCTGTAGGAAATCCTAAGAAACAATTTATGGCCGGGCGCGGTGGCTCACACTTGCAATCCCAGCACTTTGGGAGGCCGAGGCGGGCGGATCGCCTGAGGTCAGGAGTTCGAACCCAGCCAGGCCAACATGGTGAAAACCCGTCTCTACTAAAAGTACAAAAATTAGCCAGGCATGGTGGTGTAATCCCAGCTACTTAGGAGGCTGAGGCAGGAGAATGGCTTGAACCCAGCAGGTGGAGATTGCAGTGAGCTGAGATCGCACCACAGCACTCCAGCCTGGGCAACAAGAATGAGACTCCATCTCAAAAAAAAAAAAAAAAAAAAAAAGAAACCATTTCTGTCTGGAGATTAGAAGCCCTTAAAAATGATAAATGTGGCCAGGCATGATGGCTCACGCCTGTAATCCTGACACTTTGGGAAGGCAAAGTGTGCAGATCACCTGAGGTCAGAAGTTCGAGACCAGCCTGGCCAACATGGTGGAACCCCGCCTCTACTAAAAATATAAAAACTTAGCTGTGCATGGTGGTGTGTGCCTGTAATCCCAGCTACTCGGGAGGCTGAGGCAGGAGAATCACTTGAACCCCGGAGGCAGACGTTGCAGTTAGCCGAGATGACGCCACTGCACTCCAGCCTGGGTGACAGAGTGAGACTCTGTTTCAAAAAAAAATTGATAAATGTAGCTCTGCATAGTTGCCTTAAAGTGAACTTTCTTAAAGAAAGTAAAGACATGAAATAATGTCATAAAAGACAATGTGCCTAGAGATGGCTGGCGGTGGTGGTTACACAATGTGAATATGCTTAATACCATGCCACTGGACACTGAAAAACGGCAAAGATGGTAAATAATATGTTATGCTTATTTTACCATCATAAAAAGAAATTCAAAGAAAAGGGGGAAACAACCAATTAAGACAGTAATGGCCACTTTATATAAAGTCTCTCCCACTAGCTTAAAAGGACAATTCATACTTCCCGAATCAATGAGTGGAATTTACAATGATTATGCACTCTAAACTCATTTTTCACTGTTTCACTGCCAAGCTCTCCAAATGAAGCTGTTTTGGGTTTTAATACAAAGAAACAAAATAGTACGCTTATCTGAAGCACCAAGGCTAAATTGGGAAAATAGGGAGTCCTTGAAGCCAACTTCAAAAAACTGAGACCAGCCAGCCCACGGGTCCCACCGGGAGGCCCTGGAAAAGCCGGTTCTAGAGCCCGGTTTCCTATTGCCCTTCTCTTCATCCTTGGCACCTCCCTAATCTTCCTAATCCTTTCCCACCCCAACCCTACTCCCTCAGCACAGGACTCAAGTAAACCACAAAAGACATCATTTGTTCATGAGGGCCCTTTGGTGAGCTTTTTTACATACCGAAGTGTTTTCTTGCCTTTTAGAATATTTCCAACAATCACCTTGGTTTGGAGGGAGCCAGAATCATCTCAGATTTCTTCGAGAGAAATAGTTCTTCTGTCTGGAGCCTTGAGCTTTCAGGTGAGCACATGGAAAGGGAGGGAGAAGACACTGGGAATCAGAGTGAGGGAAGAGGGGAAAAACAGAGAATTCAACGTCTCGTTGAACCAGACCATGTCCTTCTAGTCTTGGAAACCAGAATACTGCATCTATGCCTGCTAAACCCTCCCAGTCACACTCCCCTAGCCCCCGCCATTTATCATCCACATCTGACATTACAGATGATATATAAACAATAATTTATCATGTACTTTACCACCCAAACTGAATAGGGCACTATTAATTAACTGGAACCACAAGCAAACTGAGATATCTTGCACCCAATCATAAACTATGTTTAATATGATTAAGAACATAAAATAAAATCATAAAAGAACAAATCACTTAAAAAAAGACCTCTCCTCCTCTCCACACCAAGAGTTTCTTACAATGAAAAATTTATAGTCACTGATATTAAAGGCTCAACAAATAAATTCAATGGCACATTAGTTACAGGTGAATAGAATTAGTGGAAAACATTTTATCTATCTTTGCAGCATAGAAAGACAAAGACATAGAGAATATAAAAGATAAAAGAATTAAAAGAATGAGTAGTTTCCAGGAGAAGAAATCAATAAGCAGCAATATTTGAACAAATAACAGCTAACATGTTCCCTGAATTGATAAATTTGCAGATACAGGAATCCCAGTAACTCCTAAGAAAGGTATATAAAAAGAAATCTACACTTGATTATATCTCTGAAAAACCCTTAACATACAGAGAAGATCTGAAGAGTGTCTAGGGAAAAAATACAGAAATAAAGTTTGTGTATTTTTCTTTATAAAGACGGGTTGTCCCCGTCTCACCATGTTGTCCAGGCTAGTCTCAAACTCCTGGGCTCAAGCAATCCTCCCGCCTCAGCCTCCCAAAGTGGTGGGATTACAGGCATAAGCCACCATGCCCAGCCTTAGTTTGTGTATTTTTAACATAAATGTTTTTACATGTCAGTTATTATTCTCCAATTTTTCTTGTTTTCCACTAAATATATCTTGGATTTCTTTCTATGGCAGAACAAATAGATTTATCTAATTCTCTTGAACTGCTGGCTAGTGTTCCGAGTTATGGACATAGTATAGTTTATTTAACATCCCGCTATTTGGGAGAAAGGGGATTAAAGTCATTTCTAATTTTGCCTTCAAGTAATGTTTTAAAGGACTTTCTTGTACATGTATCTTTTAGGCACATGTTCTTGTATTTCTAGATAGACACCCAGGAGCACACTTACTGAATATGAAGATGTATCCATTTTTGTGAACTTAACAATTGATTTCCAAATTTCCCTTTAAAAAGACTGCCAGGTTATAATTCTACCAATGGACTGATGCCTATACCATCCCCAGAAGGGAAATAACAAGCAATTTGTGAATCAAAATGGTTAAGCATGTGGGTGTAGAAGTCACAGTGCTTGGGTTCAAATCCCAGCTTTGACACTGGGCAAGTTTTTTAACCAGTTTGTGCCTCATTTTCTCATTCATAAAATAAAGATAATTATATTACCTCAGATGGTTATTGTGAATATTAAGTGAATTAAAATCTAAAACTCCTAGAACTATACCTAGTACATAAGTATTCAATGTGTTCCTCGCTATTATTGTTTTTGTTACTGTTACACATTCTATTGCTATTGAAATAGAACACTTTTTCAGATGCTCACTTCCACTTCTATTTTCTTTTCTATGAAATGTCAATTGTTGTATGGGGTTGTTAGTATGACTGAGTTTTACTTCATACTTCATAAATTATAGGTATTCTTCATAAACTATAGGTATTCATACTTGAATGTTAGAACGTTAGGTATGGCTTTATTTATGGTACTTTCTCGACCTTAACTCACTGCAACCCCCGCCCCCCAGGTTCAAGCAATTCTCCTGCCTCAGCCTCCTGAGTAGCTGGGACCATAGGTGCGTGCCACCATGCCCAGCTAATTTTTGTATTTTTAGTGGACACGGGGTTTCACCATGTTGGCCAGGATGGTCTCGATCTCTTGACCTTGTGATCTGCCCGCCTCAGCCTCCCAAAGTGCTGGAATTACAGGCATGAGACACTGTGCCCAGCCTGTTTATGGTACTTTCTTGTAGCAAAGTTTATGTCTTTTATTGATGTCAAGTTTTGTAGTCTTTTTCCTTTATGGATTTAATTTTTGTAGCCTTCTTTAAAACTCTTTCCTAAAGTTTATAAAAATATTTTCCTGAACCAGGAGAGGTGGCATGCACCAATAGTCCCATCTACTCAGGAGGCTGAGGTGGGAAACTTGCTTGAGCCCAGGACTGGCCCCCCTGGGCAACATAGCAAGACCCTATCTATAAAAAAGAAAAAGAAAAAAAATTAGGTAAAAATATTTTCCTTTATTTTCTCCAATTTTTGTTGTTGTTGTGGTTTCTACTCTTAGCTCTCTAATATATCTAGTACTTGTTTGTGCATGGAATGAAGTAGAAATCAGATGTTTTATTTCCAAAACTGATAACCAGGTACTCCAGCATCATCAATGTAATAATTGATCCTTTTCTCATTAATTTGAAATGTCATCTTTATCATGTATTAAACTCCCATTATAAATATAGGTTTCCTTCTAGATTCTCTATTTCATTTCATTAATCTATTTATGTATTTCTTTTTTTTTTTTTTTTTTTTTTGAGACAGAGTCTCACTGTTGCCCAGGCTGGAGTGCAGTGGCGCAATCTCGGCTCACTGCAGGCGCCGCCCCCCGGGGTTCACGCCATTCTCCTGCCTCAGCCTCCCGAGTAGCGGGGACTACAGGCACCCGCCACCTCGCCCGGCTTATTTTTTGTATTTTTGGTAGAGACGGGGTTTCACTGTGTTAGCCAGGATGGTCTCGAGCTCCTGACCTCGTGATCCGCCCGCCTCGGCCTCCCAAAGTGCTGGGATTACAGGCGTGAGCCACCGAGCCTGGCCTATTTATGTATTTCTATGTCAACACTGCATTGTCTTAATATTTGTTTAGAATATTAAAATTATAATTACTACATATTATAAGATGTTGTGACTAATACAAAAAATGATGATGTACTATTTAATATATAAGTTATAAAATCTTATAATAAATATTTTGCGTTTGTTTTTGAGACGGAGTCTCCCTTTGTCGCCCAGGCTGGAGTGCAGTGGTGCCATCTCAGCTCGTTATAACCTCTACCTCCTGGGCTCAAGTGATTCTCCTGCCTCAGCCTCCCGAGTAGCTGGGATTACAGGCACCTGCTGCCATGCCCAGCTAATTTTTGTATTTTTAGTAGAGACAGAGTTTCGCCCTGTTGGCCAGGCTTGTCTCTAACTCCTGACCTCAAGTGATCCAACTGCCTCGGCCTCCAGAGTGCTAGGATTACAGGCATGAGCCACTGTGCCCAGCCAATAAATATGTTTTGTGTGTGAGTGAGCAAAGACTACCCCTTTTTTTCAAAGTAATCTTGAATCTTTTTTTCAAAATAATTCTGCAATCTTGGCTATTAGTATTGTTAAGTAATAGTAATCTTGGCTATTCTTGTACAGTTTCTCCTCCAGGTGAATTTTAGAATCATTTTGTCAAGTTCTATTTAAGAAAAAGAAAAAAAACACCTGTTGGGGTTTTGGTTGGGGTTCCATTTAATATTCTAGATTAATTTATAAAAGAACTGACATATTTGCAATATTGAGTCTCCTCATTTATGAACATGGTTTATCTCTACTCCTTCAGGTCTTTTTATATTCTTTTTTTTCTTTTTCTTTTTTTTTTTTTTTTTAGAAGGAGTTTCACTCTTGTTGCCCAGGCTGGAGTGCAATGGCGCGATCTTGGCTCACTGCAATCTCTGCCTCCTGGGTTCAAGCGATTCTCCTGCCTCAGCCTCCCGAGAAGCTGGGATTACAGGCATGCGCCACCACACCCAGCTAATTTTGTATTTTTAGTAGAGATGGGGTTTCTCCATTTTGGTCAGGCTGGTCTCAAACTCCCAACCTCAGGTGATCCACCCGCCTCAACCTCCCAAAGTGCTGGGATTACAGGTGTGAGCCACCGTGCCCAGCCCCAGGTCTTTTTATATTTTTGAGTAAAGTTTTAGTTTCTGCTATTATAAGACTTGCATTATTTATATTAGGTTTATTTCTAGGTCTTCTATTATTTTATCTTATGTGAACAGAATGTTTTTTTCTATCACATTTTCTGATTGGTCATTACTGGTGTGTCTGAAAGCTATTAATTTTTGTACATTGATTCTATATCCAGTCACTTTATTAAATTATCTTATGAGTTCTAACATTTTGTTAGTTAATTTTATAGAATTATTTAGATAGGTGATTATACCTGCAAATAATGAAAGTTTTTTCTTTTCCAATATTTATATCTCCTAATTATTTTTCTGGTTGCATTGGCTAAGACCCCTAACATAATGTTTTAACATAGTACAGAAAGCTCTTTGTAAAAATACAAATCACCCAGTCCTATCCCAGACTGGTGAAATCAGAATCTTTAGCAGGAGAAATCTTGGAATCTGTGTGTTATCAAATTTCACAAATAATTCTCTTACAACCAGCTCTGTAGTATCTGTAACCACTGATTTGAACACAAGAATTTGAATAACTAATCACCTAGTTTTATGCGTTGACTAGCTTATTATCTCACTTTATTGCACTGCTAACAGACACAGCCAAACAAGTATTTGTGTTCCAGTGAATGCATTAATTAATTCATTCATTCATTCATTCACTCACTTTACTAAGGACCTGTTATGTGCCAAGCACTATTTAGGTGGTAGAGATACAAAGCTTATTGAGGGTTCAAAGGAGGAAATTTGGGAATAAGGCTCTATGTCATGTACTTCCCAGAAATCACCAGTGTCTTACATTGCTTAGCAGGGCCACAACTCAGGTAAGGTGAGTGAGCCACTTGCATTGGTCACAAAATGTAAGGAGTGCCAAAATATCATGATGAGCAAAATATCAAGACATTAAATAAAAACAGCATCCAACAGGGATAGAATGGACTGAGGTGAATAAGTTCTAGTCACGTGTGTGCAGGGTCAGATCCTGTCTTTACTTAAAATTATAAAGACACCAGGTGCGAATCCCAGCACTTTAGGAGGCTGAGGTGGGCAGATCACAAGGTCAGGAGTTTGAGACCAGCCTGACCAACATGATGAAACCATGTCTATACTAAAAATACAAAAATTAGCTGGGTGTGGTGGTGCACACCTGTAATCCCAGTTACTCAGGAGGCTGAGGCAGGAGAATTGCTTGAACCCAGGAGATGGAGGTTGCAGTAAGCCAAGATCACGCCACTGCACTGCACTCCAGTCTGGGTGACAGAGCGAGACTCTGTCAAAAAAAAAAAAAAAAAAAAAAAACTTGTTCGATATAGATGATTTTGCACTAATTTTGATTTTTTAAAATGTTGTATTAGGATATTATTCTTCTTGATTACTGAGTTTTTAGGCACCTCTCAAATTTTGCCCACATGGCAGGTGTCTCACTCACAAGTGTCCCAGTCCTGCTGCTTGAACTTGGATGAGCATTTTTAGGATGTTATAGACTCTAGGCACTAGGCTGGGGGTTGATGCTGCTAATGAATGCACAGGGTATGCTACCAACTCCTGGAATTTCATGGCAGAGAGAAAAGGCAATGTTAAAAGAGAAGGTAAACAGTTGCCTTGTTCTCTTTTGTCCACATAATACTTGCTTTAAGTCCCTTCCTGTCCTGTCCTGTCCTTTCCTTTCCTTTTTTATTTGATTTTATTATTTTATTTTTGAGGTGAAGTCTTTCTCTGTCACCCAGGTTGGAGTGCAGTGGCGTTGTGATCTCAGCTCACTGCAATCTCCACCTCCCTGGTCCAAGCATTTCTCGTGCCTCAGCCTCCTGAGTAGCTGGGACCACAGGTGTGCGCCATCATGCCTAATTTTTGTATTCTTAGTAGAGACAGGGTTTTGCCATGTTGGCCAGACTGGTCTCGAACTCCTGACCTCAGGTGATCCACTCGCCTTGGCCTGTAAAAGTTCTGGGATTATAGGCATGAGCCACAGTACCCAGGCTCCTTTTCTTTTTTTTAAAACAGGATCTTGGTCTGTCACCAGGCTGGAGTGCAGTGGCACCAACATGGCACACTGCAGCCTCGACCTCCTGGGTTCAAGTGATCCTCCCACCTCAGCCTCCAAAGTAGCTGGGACCACAGGTTCATGCCACCATGCCTGGCTAATTTTTTTAAAAATTCTTTGTAGAGACAAGGGCTCACTATGTTGCCCAGGCTGGTCTCAAACTCCTGGGCTCAAGTGATCCTCCCACCTCCGCCTCCCAAAGTGCTGGGATTACAGGTGTAAGCCAATGCATCTGGCCCCTGCCACCTTTTTTCTGTTTGATTGTTCTAAAGGGAAGTGGACTGGGAGGGGCAGGAGGTGGGAGAGGAAGGGAGCCATGGTCTAGTAGTGCATCGCTGACACACCACCCTCACTACAGGAAATGACTTCAAGGAAGAATCCGCAGCACTGCTCGGCCAAGCCCTGTCGGTAAGAGGCAGGGACTGTAGCCAAGCCACGTGGGCGATGTCCCTGGGAGATCTGGGCAACCTGGGGCTGCTATGGGCACAGTAACGTGAGGCTACTTTCACATGTTAGGGACTGGGGACTGTTTAGACCCTGCCAACCCCAACAAAAGCCACAGCAAATGGTACAGCTGTTTATATGGCACTAAGTTCTCCCAGCAGCCATCAACAATCGAACAAAAAATGCCTAAGACATTGTCTTCACCTAATTTTTGGTACATCAGAGCCCCGCCATCATACTGCCCTGAGATAAGTAAGATATTTGCAATCAAAAGACAAAAAATCCTTCTCTTTCCTCTGTTTCTGTAGACCAATTACCGAATTAAGAAGCTGGATCTCAGTCACAACCAATTCTCTGATGTAGGAGGGGAGCACCTGGGCCAGATGCTGGGTGAGTCTCCCTGGAGGAAGGGACAGCAAAGGGGAGGGATAGGGGAGGATCGCTTGGCAGAGCTGAATCTCCCTTTTTAACATGATTTTTAAATGTTGTGACTATAAAAGTGATGTAAACCATGCCCAAAATACATTCAGAATTTGGGTGCAGTGGCTTATGCCTGTAATCCCAGAACTTTAGGAGCCTGAGGCAGAAGGATTGCTTGAGCCCAGGAGTTCAAGACCAGCCTGGGCAACATAGGGAGACCCTGTCTCTATAAAATATCAAAAAATTAGCCAGGCGTGGTGGTGCACACCTGTAGTCCCAGCTACTCAGGAGGCTGAGGTGGGAGGATCCCTTGAGCCCAGGAAGTCGAGGCTGCAGTGAGCCATGATCGTGCCACTCCACTGCAGCCTGGGCAACAGAGAGAGACCCTGTCTCAAAAGAAGAAGAAGAAGAAGAAGGAGAAGAAGAAGGGGAAGGGAAAGGGAAGGGGGAGGGGGAGGGGCCACAGCAAACCCTGGACATGGGAAGTAAAACTTTATGATGATTAGAAGAACATAGAGAGAATAACTAACAACTCAGGAAGGCTAAGGACTGTTAAGTATGGCCCAGTAAGCAATTGAAAAAGTACCTTTTCCAAAAGGTCCAAAAGCAATTGAAAAAGTACCTTTTGGGTACTATGCTTATTACCTGGGTGATGAAATAATCAGTACACCAAACCCCTGAGACATGCAATTTACCTATATAACAAACCAGCACATGTACACCTGAACCTAAAAGTTTTAAAAATTCCCATATTTGACAACAATACATCTGAAACATGCATATGATAAAAAGACACACAACCATGAACAACCTTAAAAGACAAGCAACAGGCTGGGCGTGGTGGCTCACGCCTGTAATCCCACCACTTTGGGAGGCCGAGGTGGGCAGATCACAAGGTCAAGAGATCAAGACCATCCTGGCCAACATGGTGAAACCCCATCTCTACTAAAAATACAAAATTAGCTGGACGTGGTGGTGCATGCCTGTAATCCTAGCTACTCGGGAGGCTGAGGCAGGAGAATCGCCTGAACCCACGGGGCGGTGGTTGCAGTGAGCCAAGATGGCACCACTGCACTCCAGCCTGGGCAACAGAAGGTGACTCCAGCTCAAAAACAAAAACAAAGACGAGCAACAGACAGGGAGTAGATATTTGCAGCATTTGTAGAGTACAAAAATTAGTATTCAGAATGTTGATAAAAGATCCTTAGCTCAATTAGACAATGATAAATAGCCTCAATAGCACAATGGTCAAGGCATATGCATAGCAAAAGAAGAAAGTCGAGTGCCCACATCTCTTTACTAGTTAGAGAAATGAAAGGTTCTCCTTGTCATCTATTAAAGCTGTGAAAGTTTAAAGCCAGTGAATGTCAAAGGCTGCGGACAACCGAGCGAAATAAGAATACTTCAAGCTGCCGGGCACTTTTGAGAACAACTTGACAGTCCTTGGTAAACTTGAAAATGTGTCTATTCTATGATGCAGAAATTCCTTCCCATCAAGGGGAATTGTCTCAGAGAAGCTCTCACACATACACAGAGAAATGTGTGAGGAGGTTATTACAGCATCGTCATAAAAGAGAAAAAAAAAGAGTAACAACCTAAAAGTCATACCCAGGAAAATGAGTACAAAAGAGGAAGTTGTCACAGGAGTCTAGGCAACACAGGAAAATAGCTTGAGCTCAGGGAGGAGGTGAAGATAGAGAAGAGTGAATGAATTCAGAATATACTTTGGGGGTAAAGCCAAAAGGACTTGCTGATGTGAAGAATGGGGGAAAGAGAGAGAGAGATAGACTCATGGTCATTTTGCTTCAGCTATTGGTTGGATGATGGTGTTGTTTATGTGGATGGAGACAACTCAGGAAGCAACAGGGACAGGAGGGACAGGAGATAGGAGCCCCGTTTTCCATTTTGGCCACGTGATGTTTGCAATGGCCATTTGACACCTACATAGAGAAGTCAGGTAGATGGTTTGCTGTATGAGTTTAGAGCTTGGTGAAGAGATCAGGGCTGAAGATACACATTTGGGGTCATAGGTATATAGATGTATTTAAAACCATGAGGCAAGATAAGGTCATCTAGGCAGGGAGTGTAGACAGAGTTGAGTAGGTGGCCATCGAACTGACCTTTGGGTCACTCCAACATTTTTAGGTTTCACGGAGGAGGAAGAGGAGCCTGAGGAGTGGTTGTCAAATAGGAGGGAAACCAGAAAAGCGACGTGGCAGGAGCTGAGGAAGGGAGCAGTTCAGGAAGAAGGTCGACAGTTGCATCAAATGCTGTTGAGAGATCACATAAGACAAGGATAAAATAGTAACCATGGCACTTGGTAGCATGGAGAGTTAGTGGCTTTGAAAGTGCTGTTTTAACTATTCACAGTAACAAAGACATGGAATCAACCTAAATGCCCATCAGTGGTAGACTGGATTAAAAAAATGTGGTGCATATACACCACGGAATACTATGCAGTCATAAAAAAACAGTGAAATCATGTTCTTTGCAGGAACAGGGATGGAGCTGGAGGCCATTATCCTTAGCAAACTAATGTAGGAAGAGAAAACCAAATACCACCTGTTCTCACTTATAAGTGGGAGCTAAATTATGAGAACACACAAACACAGAGAGGGGAACAGACACTGGGGACTAACTGAGGGTAGAGGGAGGGAGGAGGGAGAGGAACGGGAAAAATAACTGAGTACTAGGCTTAATACTTGGGTGATGAAATAATCTGTACAACAAACTCTGTGACACAAGTTTACCTATATAACAAACCTGCACATGTACCCCTGAACTTAAAATTAAAAAAAAAAAAAAGAAAGAAAGTGAAAGTGCTGTTTTAGTGGAGTGGGTGAGTATGGAAACCCAACTGGGGGAGGTTGAGTTGAAAATGGAGGCCTGGCACAGTGGCTCATGCCTGTAATCCCAGTGCTTTGGGAGGCCAAGATGGGAAGCCAGGAGCTCAAGACCAGGTTGGGCAACATAGTGAGACCCACTCTCTACTAAAAAATTCAAAAATTGGGCTGGGTACAGTGTCTCACACCTGTAATCCCAGCACTTTGGGAGGCTGAGGCAGGTGGATCACCTGAGGTCAAGAGTTCAAGACCAGGTTGGGCAACATAGTGAGACCCACTCTCTACTAAAAAATTCAAAAATTGGGCTGGGTACAGTGTCTCACACCTGTAATCCCAGCACTTTGGGAGGCTGAGGCAGGTGGATCACCTGAGGTCAAGAGTTCAAGAACAGCCTGGCCAACATGGTGAATCCCTGTCTCTACTGAAAATACAAACATTAGCCGGTGTAGTGGTGTGCGCCTGTAATCCCAGCTACTAGAGAGACTGAGGCACAAGAACCGCTTGAACCTGGGAGGCAGAGGTTGCAGTAAGACGAGATCCTGGGTTGGGGGGAGGGGGGAGGGATAGCATTAGGAGATATACCTAATGTTAAATGACGAGTTAATGAGTGCAGCACACCAGCATGGCACATGTATACATATGTAACAAACCTGGACGTTGTGCACATGTACCCTAAAACTTAAAGTATAATAAAAAAATAAATAAATAAATAAAATAAAATATTACTTTCAAAAAATAAATAAATAAATAAATAAATAAATAAATAAATAAATAAAAGACGAGATACTGCTATTGCACTCCAGCCTGGGTGACAGAGTGAGACTCCATCTCAAAAAAAAAAAAAATTTCAAAAATTAGCTGGGCATGGTGGCACATGCCTATAGTCCCAGGTACTTGGGAGGCTGAGGTGGGAGAACTGCTTGAGCCCAGGAGTTAGGGGTTATAGTAAGCTGTGATCATGCCACTGCACTCCAGCCTGAGATACAGAGTGAGACCCTGTCCTCTAAAAATAAAAAGAAAATAGGATGCAAAGCAAAGAGAACACTATACGCAACTACAGAAGTTCTGCTGGGAAGGTTGGAACAGAAAGAGGGGGCAGGAGCCAAGGGAGACATAGAGTCCAGGGAGAGTTCTTAAGGATGGAGAATGCTGAGAGGAAGAAAGAAGAATAAACTGATGCTACAGAAGAAGGAGGAGGTAATTACAGGAGCAAAGTCCATGAGAAGGCTGCAGGCAAGAGTCCAGAACAAAAGTGCGGAGCTCACTGGCCTGAGAGAGCAGGAGGGACAGTTCATTCATTGAAAAACGGACGAGGAAAGGGTGTGCAGGTGCAGGTAAGTGGGTAGATTTCATGGTGGCATTTGAAGCCTGTCATTGCCGCTATTTTCTCAGTGAAGTAGGAGGCAAGATCTTCAGCTGAAAGTTCAGTTCAAACCACTAGGGTTGATGGGAGGGCAGGAGGTATAAAATACCATGTAGGAGGAAGGAGCAACATGTAATGGAAGCACCTTTCCATGTGGGGCAGTTTGAGTCTCTGTCTGAAAACTGAGGTCATAAATTTAACATGAGACAGACTGTGCTCTCTCTTTTGTTTTGTTTTTGAGGCGGAGTCTCGCTCTGTTGCCCAGGCTGGGTGGAGTGCAGTGGCACAATCTTGGCTCACTGCAGCCTCTGCTTCCCGGGTGCAAGCAATTCTCGTGCCTCAACCTCCTGAGTAGCTGGGATTATACGCCCAAGCCATCACACCCAGCTAATTTTTTGTATTTTCGGTAGAGATGGGTTTTCACCATGTTGGCCAGGCTGGTCTCCAACACCTGACCTCAAGTGATCCACCCTCCTTGGCCTCCCAAAGAGCTGGGATTACAGATGTGAGCCCACTGTGCCGGGCCTGTGCTTTCTTTTAAAATTGTTATTATCGTACTGCAAATGCAGCTTTTAAAAACACTTACTATTGCTGGGCGGGGTAGCTCATGCCTGTAATCCCAACACTTTCGGAGGCCGGGGCGGGTGGATCACCTGAGGTCAGGAATTCAAGACCAGCCTGGCCAATATGGTGAAACCCTGTCTCTACTAAAAATACAAAAAATTAGCTGGATGTGGTGACTTGGGTGTATAATCCCAGCTACTCGGGAGTGAGGCAGGAGAATCACTTGAACCTGGGAGGCGGAGGTTGCAGTGAGCAGAGATCGTGCCATTGCACTCCAGCCTGGGCAACAAGAACGAAATTCTGTCTCAAAAAAAAAAAAAAAAAAACCAAAAAACAAAAAACAAACACTTATTATTTGAAGTGATTGCTATGTGACAGGCATCATGTTGGGCATTTTACATCAATCCTCATTAAAAAAACTATATATAGGGCCAGGCACGGTGGCTCACGCCTGTAATCCCAGCACTTTGGGAGGCCGAGTTGGGCGGATCACGAGGTCAGGAGATTGAGACCATCCTGGTTAACACGGTGAAACCCTGCCTCTACTAAAAATACAAAAAATTAGCCAGGCGTGGTGGCGGGTGCCTGTAGTCCCAGCTACTCGGGAGGCTGAGGCAGGAGAATGGCGTGAACCCGGAAGGCAGAGCTTGCAGTGAGCGGAGATTGCGCCACTGCACTCCAGCCTGGGCGACAGATGGAAACTCCATCTCAAAAAAAAAAAAAAAAAAACAACTCTATACAGGTTGATATCTCCACGTACAGATAAGGAAACAGATGTAAAGCAAGGTTAAGTAACCTGCCTGGGATCACACAGGTAGTAAGTGATGAGATCAGAATTACAATCTAACTTGTGTGACCATTTGAGTGATGCAGGTGTGCAAGGTGTAGCTTAAATGAGGGAACTGGCAGAGAAGAGGAAATAAGGGTAAGAAGAGAGTGAGCGAGAGAGGGGAGGGGGTAATGTAGGCAGGAGAAAGTTTGTTCCCAAAATTATATAAGGTGTTGTGCACTGTACTAAAAACTCACACCCAGGGTTGACACAAAGAGAAGCGTGATCAGAACATAGTGCCCTGTCCATAAAAAAAATGAAATAGGCCAGGTGCGGTGGCTCACGCCTATAATCCCAGCACTTTGGGAGGCCGAGGCAGGTGGATCACCTGAGGTCAGGAGTTCAAGACCAGCCTGGCCAACATGATGAAACCCCGTCTCTACTAAAAATACAAAAAATTAGCTGGGTGTGGTGGCGGGTGCCTATAAGCCCAGCTGCCCCAGAGGCTGAAGCAGGAGAATCGCTTGAACCCAGGAGGCGGAGGTTGCAGTGAGCCGAGATTGTGCCATTGTACTCCAGCCTGGGCTACAAGAGCAAAACTCTGCCTCAAAAAAAAAAAAAAAAAAAAACAGAAAAGAAATAAGACCTTATTCCTGGGCCAGAGCCCTAAAGGCAATTCCTCCTATTCAGTAATGGTTCAAGAGGACTTTAGCCTTTCCATCAGTGGCCTCCTTGGCATAACTGCCCTCCCCAAATAAAAACAACAATAATAATGTGTTTAAATAGGATGTTCCAACCCTGTGGAACATGTAAGCAAAATCATCTTCAGGTCAAAACAAAAGTATGATTTCTGTGCAAACCCAGCTTCTCACCAAGCCTGGTGCCTCCCCACTTCCAACTGATTGTGCCCCTGAGCCTCTCCTGGAGAGAAATTCTGGAGTCACCACTGCAGCCGTGAACTGCCATGTGACGTAATACACCATGTGATGTAATATGCCAGGTCCATCACAGCCTTCCTGTGTAAATACAGCCCCTGAAGATGTTTTCCAGCTACTTCTATTTTAATTCATAATATTCCGCCAGATAAATACTTCTTGTTTTTATTTATTTATTTATTTTTGAGATGCCGTCTTGCTCTGTCACCCAGGCTGGAGTGCAATGGCGCCATCTTGGCTCACTGCAACCTCCGCCTCCCGGGTTCAATCAGTTCTCCTGCCTCAGCTTCCTGAGTAGCTGGGACTACAGGTGTGTGCCACCATGCCCAGTGAATTTTTGTATTTTTAGTAGAGACGGGATTTCATCATGTTGGCCAGGCTGGTCTCAAACTCTTGACCTCTGGTGATCCACCTGCCTCGGCCTCCCAAAGTGCTGGGATTACAGGTGTGAGCCACCATGCCCAGCCAAATAATTCTTACTTTTTTTTTTTTTTTTTTTTTTTTTGAGACAGTCTCGCTCTGTTGCCAGGCTGGAGTGCAGTGGCGTGATCTCAGCTCACTGCAACTTCTGCCTCCCAGGTTCAAGCGATTCTCCTGCCTCAGCCTCCCGAGTAGCTGGGTCTACAGGCACGTGCCACCACACCCAGCTAATTTTTGTATTTTTAGTACAGACACAGTTTCACCATGTTGGCCAGGATGGTCTCGATCTCTTGACCTCGTGATCTGCCCACGTCGGCCTCCCAAAGTGCTGGGATTACAGGTGTGAGCCACTGTGCCTGGCTAATTCTTACTTTTATAAGTGATGCCATGGTAAACATCTACAAGCATCTTGCTCTTCCCATATTCTGTGCTGTCGTCTTAGGTAGAGTCTCAGAGGTGAGTGATAGGGTATGCACATTTTAATGGGAAAATATCTGTGATCAGATAATATCTGCCAAATAGACTATACCTATTTCCTTCCCACCTAAACTATGTAAGGAGGATTATTTCACCACATCTTTGCCAGCTTTGGGGATCATCTTACAATTTTGTGTTTAAATGAATAACTAAAAAAATTATTATCTGAGAATTTTACTTTGCATAACCACTGAGTGGTCTTTATCCCCAGTGTCATGGACATCTGTTAACTCTGAGAATGGGTTTTCTGGGCTGTGGGAGATGCTAAGCCGATTCCCTCCCTGTTTCAGCCATCAACGTGGGGCTCACGTCACTGGATCTGAGCTGGAATAACTTCCACACAAGGGGAGCTGTGGCCTTGTGCAACGGTCTCCGGGTAAGGCACTCTCCAGGAGTGGTGTGTGGAGCCCAGTTGAGGACAGCCAGGGCCTCCCATCCTGCCATCCTAAGCCTCTTCTTCATGGTCACCATCAATGAGGGCATACTGAGCTCTCATCAAATACTTTTCAAGTTATTGTTCTCCCTCCCATAATTCCTGGATGCACGTTATTTATTTATTTATTTATTTATTTATTTATTTATTTATTTATTTATTTTTTGAGATGGAGTATTGCTCTGTGGCCCAGGCTAGAGTGCAGTGGTGCAATCTCGGCTCACTGCAACCACCACCTCCCTGGTTCAAGCGATTCTCCTGCCTCAGCCTCCTGAGTAGCTGAGACTACAGGTGCCTGCCACCATGCCTGGCTAATTTTTGTATTTTTATTAGAAACGGGGTTTTACCATGTTGGCCAGGCTGGTCTCAAACTCCTGACCTTGTGATCCACCCACCTCAGCCTCCTAAAGTGCTGGGATTACAGGCGTGAGCCACCGCGCCTGGCCTGCACATTATTCTTTAGTATAAATCGTATCTGCTGAGGCCAGGGTGGCATCTTTGGATACACTTCAAGAGGACAGTTTAATTAGTGGGTAGGGAACGACCAGAAGCCAAAGGGAGGGAGTCTCATGAGTACTTGAGACTGAGCCCAGCTGGGAGCTCTGAATGATCTGGCAGACCCATAGGTCCTGGGGACCACTGAGCACCCGGTCTGGATGCCAACAGGGGTAGAAATCGGGGCCCTTTTGGTTGGATGAGTCACGCGTAACCTTGATGCTGGTGCTGTTCTCCCCTCTTCCTGGAGGGTAATGTGACCCTGGCAAAGCTGGATCTCTCCATGAATGGCCTTGGGAATGAAGTGGCTCTGGCCCTAGGGGAGGTCCTCCGACTCAACAGCTGCCTGGTCTACCTGGATATCAGCGGCAATGACATCGGCAATGAAGGGGCCTCCAAAATCAGCAAAGGACTGGAATCCAATGAAAGCCTCAGAGTTCTGAAGGTAGTCTTCAGTTGGAAAGGGGCTATTTTGTGTGTGTGTGTGTGTGTGTGTGTGTGTCTCCGTGTGTGTCCGTGTGTGTGTGTCTGTGTATGTGTTGGGGTGAGTTGGGGGCTACATCGTACTGGAGAGAATAATTGGGAATATCTGTACTTCATATATGCATGCATTTTTTACCATCTCTTGGCTGTAAATGCAGTGACCATTCTCTACTATAAAGCCAGTGTCACCCTCAGTGCTCCCTGGTGCACTGCAGATCTTCCTAACAGGTCTTCCTCCCTCCCATCTGGGTCTCCTTCAGGATCTTCTCCACATTGCCATTGGAGTGTGCTTTTTGTTTTGTTTTGTTTTGAGACAGGGTCTGGCTCTGTCCCCCAGGCTGGAGTGCAGTGGTGCAATCTCGGCTCACTGCAACCTCCGCCTCCCAGGTTCAAACCATCCTCCCACCTCGGCCTCCTAAAGTGCTGGGATTACAGGCATGAGCCACTGTGCCTAGCCCTCAGAATGTGCTTTTTGAACACAAATCTGACATCCATTCCCCTTCCCCCAGCCCCTCAGTCTCCCGTCTTTCGGCTTAGACCCCTGCATGGCTTCCTGTTGCTCAGATCCCGTTCGCTGAGCCCCAAGTGCCCCTCCAGCCTCAGTCCACCCCGTGCTCTCCCTTGCTCTGCACCCAAGACCCCCTGGTCTTCTCTCCACTCCTTTCCTCCTACCACAGAGGCTTGGCCGCTCCGCCTCCACTTCCTTGCTGCTGGGATCCTCCGTCTAGGGGACCTGCTCCCAGAGCCCTGCTCCCTACTTCCCATGGAACTTGCCGCCCTTTCTAATTCCATGTATGTGAGGGCTCTTTGCTCGCCTGTCATCCCCTGGAATGTGAAAGCTTCATCAGAATGAAGACTGTGTTTGGGCCAGGTGTGGTGGCTTATGTCTGTAATCCCAGCCCTTTGGGAGGCCAAGGTGGGTGGATCGCTTGAGGTCACCAGTTTAAGACCAGCCTGGCCAACAAGGTAAAACCTTGTCTCTACTAAAAATACAAAATTAGCCAGGTGTGACTGTGCATGCCTGTAATCCCAGCTACTTGGGAGGCTGAGGCAAGAGAATCACTGAACCCAGGAGGCAGAGGATGCAGTGAGCCGAGACCATGCCACTGCACTCCAGCCTGGGTGACAGAGCAAGACTCCATCTCAAAAAAAGAACGAAGACTGTTTGATTTTGCCCATCATTAAACTCCTCATACCTAGTCCCTCATACCTAGCATAGTGTTGGGCACACTGTAGAAGCCCAGTGAATATTCATTAAATGAATGAATTAATGAATACATATTTCATTTTAAATTAATTTACTTGTAGATGCTAATTTATAATATAGATGCTATTGAGCAGTTGGAAAATAAATTAAAGGTGAGGACTTCTATTAATCATCCCCCTTTCTGGGGCTCCTGCCAAGAGCCAGCTGTCATTACTCATAGCCTCACCTGGTAATGTGGGCTCTGTTAGCCCCACTTGTCAGATGAGAAAACTGAGGCTGTGTGACTTACTTATGCCACACAAGTAGCAGGAGGCAGAGGGAAGCCTGCTCTACGTGGTTTTCCATGGCAACTCCAACTCCCTCAAGATGTGAGGGTCCTGAAGAAGGAAAGCAGTGAGGAGACAGGGAGGAAGGGGCTGCCATCTGAGAGGACAACCATGAGGAGCTGCTAAGAGGACAGGAGGAAGCCAGATTCTGACAGGCAGAAGGAGCACAGTGACTACAGACCAAACAGACTGGCCGTCTAGTGACCAGGACATCTGGAAGTCCCAGCTGGGGTGGAGCGGGCCAGGCACAACTCAGACAGAGACTGACCCAGGCTGTGGGTGGCTCAGCCCCAGTGGCTGAGGAAGCCAGGGACAGTCTGAGAAACTGAATTTTAAAAGATTAAGCGGTTGCCTCAGCAAAATGGCAATAGGGGTCTTTGCTGTTTTGTGGGTCTACATGATTTCAACCATTTTTTACCGCTTTTCTCATTTTTCCACAATTACCATATGTAATGAATATATTTCAATTTTCTAAAATGTTTAAAAGAGAAAAGTTTAAGACAAAACTCTTAGTTTGGCCACCATGGGGACCACATCAACTTTGCCACAGTAATTATCTATGGGTCTCCACATCCAGCCCTGGTGCCCCTTGCCCTGAGCTTGGAAAAATAAGGAATTCCCATTAGGAAGTGAGTCCAGCAAAGGATTCTAGATGCTGAGCTCCACGAGGTCCAGGCCCTAGTCTGCATTTTCTCACTGGAGTACATCAGAGCCTGGGACACAGCTGACACATACTAGGGGCTCAGTAAGAGTTTTGGCTGCCTCATCATGAAGCCACTTAGCTGAAAGCCTTCAATAATAAGAACTATTGTTCATTTGCAGTGTACTGCATACCAGGCACTCGTTTTAATGCTTTGCCTGAATTGATATGGTAAGTCCTCAGAGCAGCCATAGGTGATAAGTACAAAGTGATCAGGGAATTAATGCAAGGCCAGGCAGCTGGTAAACAGAGCCACCAGGCTCCAGAGTCCCTTCCATTAACTTCCATCCATGCTTCAGCAGCTCCTAGGACCACTGGGATAATGTCCTTGTTCCTTCTCCAAGCCTATAAGGTTCTCCATGATGTGGCCCATCCCAGCTCTGTGGCCTCATTCTCCCTGCTTCTGCTCACAAACATCTCTTGCTGTTTCACACTCCTATGCCTTTGCACTTGCCTACTCTTTTCTTCTTTGGTGAATCTTGTTTCCTCCTCTGGTTTTGCCCCCCTTCCTCAGACCTCACTAATCCTCATTAGTCCTGCAAGGCTTAGCTCCATGGTCCCCTCCCCTATGCTGCATGCTCCTTTCCTTGCTCATGCAGTACACAGGTGTACCTCTGTCACTGCTGTCATAACACTTCTGATACTATTGCCTTGTTTGCCTGTCTCCCCCAATTACAGTGTTAAGCTACCCGAGGGCAGAAACCGTGCCATGTCTGCCTGTGTGTCCCTCAGTGCTTAGTCCAGTAGCTGGCATATGGCAAGCCTCTAATTAATATGTGCTGGGTGGATGGATGGATGGATGGATGGATGAGTAGTGAGATGAACAGATTGCTGGCTGGCTGGCTGGATGGAAGGACGACAGGGGATGGATGAGTAGATGAGATGGTTGGATAAATGAGCAGCTGAATGGACATGCATGGGTGGATGGATGGATGAGCAGTGAGATGGATAAGTGAGCGGATGGATGGATGGATGGATGGATGGATGCATGAGAGGTGGATGGATGAGGAGATGGACAGGTGAATGAATAGATAGATAGATGGTTGGGTGGATGAGCAGTGAGATGGATAGTTGGGTGGGTGGGTGGATGGATGCATGGAGGGGAGAGCAGTGAGATGGATAAGTTGGTGGTTGGATGGATGGATGGATGGATAGGCGGATGGATGAGCAGTGAGATGGATGAGTATATAGGTGGATGAATGGATGGATAGATGGTTGGATGGATGAGCAGTGAGACGGACAGATGGTGGGTGCGTGGATAGATGGATGGATGGATGGGAGAGCAGTGAGATGGATAAATGGGTGGGTAGATGGATGGATGAATGGATGGATGGATAGATGAGCAGTGAGATACGCAGACAGATGGATAAACAGACGGACAAGGAGATAATTACTTACAGTGAAGTCTGGGTGTGAGACAGAGGTTGTGATTTGATGAGATGTAGAAACTGTGCTCTGGGCCAGCCTCTCCTCCCATCTCAGCCTCCTCTTGTCTTGATTCTCCCTCTATAGCTTTTCCTGAATCCCATAAATATGGATGGGGCTATTTTACTTATCCTGGCTATCAAGAGGAACCCCAAATCCAGGATGGAAGAGCTTGATATTTCCGTAAGTGATCAAATGGTAGTTGCTTGCATCTGGGCGCAAGCCAGTGACCCTGTCCACTCTATACTCTGTGTTGGCCGGAGCCAACAGCTCTATCCCTCACAGGCCCTCACACAAGTGCTCCATGAAAGGGTCACTTCTTTTGTTACAACTCTGCCTTCTCCAGGGATCCTTTTAGGAAGAGTAGCTATTTAGTCAGTAACATCATAGTGAGAAATAATTTACCAGATACTAGAAACTAGGGCTATGAAAACCGAGAGTAGAGACAAGAAAATGCCAAAAAGAAATGCAGGAGGACTCCAAAACAGAATTCTTTAACATCAGCTTTGCTGATGAGTGGCCCTGGGTCCCAGGATGGTTCCAGAATCACAAAATTTGTAGAATCTGGGTATTAAAACACATACTTTATTTTCATTTCATGAGTTGGCCTGTTAGACTCAGAGCAGTATTTCTGGGTGAAAATCTCTTGATAAAGGAGGAAAGCCCCAGGAGGTGACTTCAGATCCTGCTGGGAACTCTTGCCTGAATCAGCATACAGGTGGCATCTGATGATAGCCTATACTTGTCTACCATTTTATACTCTTTTTTCCCAAAGTGATTTTATATATGCCAGCTCATTTTTATCCTACTCTAAAAGGTAGGTAGAATACTGTATTAATTTCCTAAGGCTGCTGTGAAGTACCACACACTGGGTGGCTTAAACAACAGACATGTATTGTCTCACAGTTCTGGAGGCTGGAAGTCCAAGAGTAAGGTGTCAGCAGGCCTGATTCCTTCTTAGGGCTGTGAGGGAGAATCTGTTCTCGACCTCTCCCCTGGCTTCTGGTGGTTCCTGTCATGCTTTGGTGTCCCTTAGCTTGTAGAAGCATCACTCCCATCTCTACCTTCTGCTTCACATGGCATTCTCCCTGTCTCTGTATCCAACTGTCCCCTTTATATAAGAACACAGTCTTATTAGATTAGTACCCACCCTAATTACCTCATTTTAACTTGACCATCTGCAAAGACCCTGTTTCCAAACAAATTTACATTCATGGGTCCTAGGGGTTAGAACTCCAACATCTTTTTTTTGGGAGGGGGCAAAATTCAACCCATAACAAGTACTTTTCCTCATTTTCCCATTTTACATATAAGTAAACTGAAACAGAGAGTCTCACTCTGTTGCCCAGGCTGGAGTGCAGTGATGTGATCTTGGCTCACCTCCGCCTCCTGGGTTCAAGCAGTTCTGTGCCTCAGCCTCCAGAGTATCTGGGACTACAGGTGTGTGCCAACATGCCAGGCTAATTTTTTGTATTTTTACTAGAGACGGGGTTTCACCATTTTGGCCAGACTGGTCTTGAACTCCCGACCTCAAGTGATCCACCCACTTCAGCCTCCCAAAGTGCTGGGATTAGAGGTGTGAGCCACTGCACTCGGCCTCCAGTGATGGCATTTTGAATATTTAAACCCAAGCTCCTTAGAACTGAATAATTCATACAATGTGGGTTTTTACTTGCCACAGGTTTTGAGACATTGTCAAACATAGCCGCTTTTCTTTCCCTTTGTTCTCTCATCCCTCCTCCCTGCCCCAGGCCCTTCTTATGCTTCCTGGGTCTTCCTGCCTTTCCCCATCCTCATGCTCCGGTTCTGAATCTGCAGGCCAGGATGCTGCCTTCGCCCCTGAGTCTCCACTGCAGATTCAGATTTTGTTGGCATCTGTATTTTCCTCTCCCAGGCAGTACAAGTTGGAAGGCATGGACCCAGGCACTGCCTTGGTGTGTTTGAGAGAACATTAGAAATGGTGCTATTAGGCCAGGCAAGGTGGCTCATGCCTGTAATCCCAGCAGTTTGGGAGGCTGAGGCAGGCGGATCACCTGAGGTCAGGAGTTCGAGACCAGCCTGACCAACATGGAGAAACCCTGTCTCTACTAAAAATACAAAATTATCCAGCCATGGTGGCGCATGCCTGTAATCACAGCTACTTGGGAGGCTGAAGCAGGAGAATCACTTGAACCCGGGAGGCAGAGGTTGTGATGAGCCAAGATTGCACCATTGCACACCAGCCTGGGCAACAAGAGTGAAACTCCGTCTCAAAAAAAAAAAAAAGAAATGGTGCTGTTTAGGCCCTAGATGGCCCATAAACCCGTAAGTTGTGACCACATTGGCACTTAACAAGCCTACCAGAACAAATAGGTCTGAATTAGCCTTTTTTTGCGGGGGGGGATGGAGTCTCGCTCTGTCACCCAGGCTGGAGTGCAGTGGCACAATCTTGGCTCACTGCAACCTCTACCTCCCGGGTTCAAGCGATTCCCCTGCCTCAGTGTCCCGAGTAGCTGGGATTACAGGCGCCCACCACCACACCTGGCTAATTTTTTTGTATTTTTAGTAGAGACAGAGTTTCACCATGTTGGCCAGGCTGGTCTTGAATTCCTGACCTCAAGTGATCCACCCACCTCAGCCTCCCAAAGTGCTGGGATTACAGGCTTGAGACATCACGCCCGGCCTGAATTAGCCTTCTCCTTCCCTTTTGTCAACAATGCCGCCATAACTCTGAACAGTATAGAAATTCCTCTTTTGTAGATGCTCCTAGAACTTTTCTCTAGAATCTCTACAAAGCCTTGCCCTTAAGCAGGGGTTTAATTCTTTGAAAGGGCAAAATGTACTCCGAGCCACATCTGAGGAATGAAGCAGGCTGACCAAACTGGTGGAGCCCGGGTTTGATTAAACACTATTTCACAGGACACATTTTCTCCCATGTCCTACAAACCAGCTCTGAGGGCACTTCCAGAAGGGGAAGTTTCCAGTTCGTCCCTGGTCACTTATTGGAATCAGGGATCCTCTTCCAGGGCACTTTCTCTAAAGAATAACACTCAGGCAGACATGGACATTTCAGGGCTTTGTTAAAGGACCATCTTGCCACTCCAAAGCTGTATCTCATCTGTCAGATGCAGACGCCATCTGAGAGCAGAACTGAGCTGGCAGCAGATGACAAGCCACCAGCACTCAACAAAAACATCCCATCAAAATTACACAGGAAACTTACAAGTCAATTTACAAGTTTTAAAATACCCGAACTATCGCAGTCCAGGAGCAGCACTGAGAACAAACTGGAATAGACAAAACTTCCTGACTTTGGCTTGGGTGGAAGGGGTAGGGTGCCCTGGTTGGGCAGGCACGATGGCAGTGCCCTCATCATCATGGGTCCCCTCTCTCCCTGCCATAGAATGTGCTGGTGTCCGAGCAGTTCATGAAAACGTTGGACGGAGTGTATGCCGTTCACCCGCAGCTGGACGTGGTGTTCAAGGCAGTACAAGGCCTCTCTGCCAAGAAAACCATCTTCTTGTTGACAAACCCCATGAAACTGATCCAGGTGAGCTCCTGCCTTCCTCTCAGGGCCTCCAGGGAGCCCTGGGGAAAGCTGGCCAATGGCTCCAAATCAGTTTCCAGACTTTTCCTTCCCCACAGTGTCTGTACAGCCCTCTCTGATAAGGAATGTCTCAGTCCCTTGGACTGCAGACATGGAATGAATATTCTCTGTGGCTACTGGATCCCTCAGCAGTGCTTCCTGATCCCCAGAGGAATGGAAGAGTTGAGATCTAGCTGAAAGGGGCGGGTGGACAGAATGGATTCTCCCACCCGGGCTCCTCCACCTGCTAGCGTATGACCAAGGGCAAGTTACTAAAGCTCTCTGGGTCACAGTCTCTTCACCTGCAGAATGGACACAACAGTAGCCACCCAGTAGGATTGCTTGGAAAATCAAATTATATAAAATGCATGAAGTGCTTAAAAGGATGCCTGGTATAGAACAAGCACCTGCTTATTATAGACATAGTTTCTTTCCAACTGCTGGTAAGGATATCAAGACATCCCTGTGGTCAGGATGGCTATTTGGCAGCTTCAGCCAAAGAGAGACACTTCAGTCCTTTGTTTCTAATGGTAACTTGCCCCCAACTCATGTTTTCTTAGATTATCTCTGGCAATCACAGGAGGCAGAGGTAAAGCTGTTCTTTCCAACAGCTGGTAAGGATGTCAAGACATCCCTGTGGTCAGGACAGCTATTTGGCAGCTTCAGCCAAAGAGAGACACTCGAGTCCTTTGTTTCTATGATAACTTGCCCCCAATTCATCTTTTCTTAGATTAGCTCTGGCAATCACAGGAGGCAGATGTAACAGTGGAAATACAAAATCAGAGAATATTAGCGCCGAAAGGGATGTTATTGCTCCTCTAGTCCCATTGTCTTGCAGAACAGTGCTCAGACCCTGCTTTGGTGTTTCCATGGTGGGCCTCTCACCCTGCAGTGGGGGCGAGGAGCCTGCTGCTTGCTGCAGAGCGGTTACTATCTGGGGAGCAGGCGTGGGGATGCTGCTCTGCCAATGCACGTTCTGCAGGGTGTGTCCCTGGGCTGCTTCCTGCCCCCAATGGGTCTGCTCTGTGCCTCAGTTTCCAGAATTAAATAAAAGAGCTCCCACATGAAAATTGTTATGTGAAAAATTCTAGAAGGCAAAGTGGTGTCAAGTATTTGTACAAGTAAGGTGACTTCAGATGGAACCAAGGCAAACCTGTTTTGCAAGGGGAGCAGGATGCTCCAGTGAACAGGAATGGAGCTGTCTGATGCAAAATGGGGACCCCACCTCCTGTTTTAAAGACGCACAGAAAAAGAATCTTGGAGACCAAACAAGACATGCAGAGTCAAACATAGCCCTTCCCCTCAGGGGACCAACAATCTCGTTGGAAAGATGGGATGGCTACAGTGATGACCCACAGACCATAGAAAGTTTCATATGGCCGGGCGCGGTGGCTCATGCCTGTAATCCCAGTGCTTTGGGAGGCCAAAGCCGGCGGATTACTTGAGGTCGGGAGTTTGACACCAGCCTGGCCAACATGGCGAAACCCCATCTCTACTAAAAATACAAAAATTAGCCGGGCGTGGTGGCAGGTGCCTATAATCCCAGCTACTTGGGAAGCTGAGGCACAAGAATCGCTTCAACCCAGGAGGCGGAGGCTGCAGCGAGCTGAGATTATGCCACTGCACTCCAGCCTGGGCAACAGAGCGAGACTCTGTTTCAAAAAAAAAAAAAGTGTCATGTGATAAATAATAAATAAGTGACAGAGGCAGAAAATGTAGTCGGAATCCAAATAAGAGATCAACGTAGGATTCGGCAACCAGAAAAGTATGACTTCTTGGAAGAGATGGGAGTGGGTAAAGGGCCTTGAAGAATGTCAAAGACTGAGGTGAGCTACAGAGGGTGGGAGGATGTTCCGGCGAGAGGCTCCCACCAGCAAAGGTGCCGAGGTGGAACCGCACGCAGCATGTTCAGGGGACACTAACACATGACTCCAGGTTCATAGAGGAGCCCAAGAGGCAAAGCTGGCGAGGGAGGCTGGGCTGCAAGTGGCAGCCCTCGGATTTTAGGCTCTGAGTTCGAGTTTGATTCCATCGGGAACAGGGGGCCAGTGAGAGCTGTTGGGCAGTGGATGTGATGCGAATCCAGCAGGATTGAGGAGTTCTGGCAGTGGGGAGTGAATTGAAGAGAGTAAGAAGAAAGAGTAGGAAACCAAATAAACACACTGTTGTAGCACTCTAGATGTGGAATGATGGCTTGGCTGAGAATAACAATGGAATTGAAGGGCAGATGGAAGAGCTATCATTATGGAAGCATCTCCAGGACTTGGCGAATGGTTGGGTATGTGGGGGTGTGTAATGCATGCATGTGAGTGTGTGTGTGTGTGTGTGTGTGTGTGTGTGTGTTGGGATAGGAAGGCCTGTGATGATAAGAGAAACCCAGAGATAACCCAAAATTTCAAGGCCAAGGGACTGAAGGAAAGATTGCCAGAGGCAGAGAAGTGCAGATGGGGAAAGTGCCTGCCACCTGGCCCTTCCTGTCTCTCCACGTTCTAGCCCCACTGGATTGCTCCCAGCTCCTCTTTGCATCAGCTCTCCCTTCACTGCAGGCCTTTGTACGGTCAGGGCAGGTCCTTCCACCTGGAACACTTTTCTTCTTGACCTCTGTGTGTCACTCATTCCTACCTGTTCTCAGGTCTCTACACATTGTCACTTCCTGGGGAAACACTTCTTGGATTCCCTGGTCAAGAGCAAACGCCCTTCATGTTCCCGAAGCCCTCGGCTTCACCCTTGCATTGCAACCCTGTGAACTCCTCAAGGCAGGGCTGTGTGGGGTCTTAGTAGTAGCACCTACCAAAGTAGCTGGGCAAGGTTCTTAGTTGCTGGCCACAAAATTTACTCCAACTAGGTTAAGCACACGGGGGTTTACTACAGGAGAGAGATCAAAGAAATGTCAGGAGGGCTGAACAAACAGACTCTTGTTAGATTCCAGAAATGGCTCTCAAAGCACCCCAACTGAGTTGCCAAGAGGGTTGCTCCTTCTGCTACAATCAAGAAGCTGCATGATTGCGGAATGCCCCGCTCAGTCAGGAAGCAACCACAGCCGCTGCCCACCACCTGCCTCTCTCAAATCAGACACAAGCTTCACATTTACATCTCAGGCAGGTGCTTGGCAAAGGCCATCCATTCTGACCCCCAGCTGCAAGGGGACTTGTGGAATGTTGCTTTCAGCTTTCCAGCCTCTGCAGGGATGAGAAGCCTGCTGTGAAGAAACAGCAGTGGGTGTTGAGGGCTCACCCATGGCATCTGCCATAGCGCTCAGCCGCAGTGTGCTGCTTCAGGGCACGAGGTGCACTTTGGATGTGTTGATTGAAGTGCTGGTGGGGTGTCCAGCAGCTGTGGAGGTTGGAGAACTGGAAATGTAGCTTTGGGAGGCACTCCGGAAGGGTGGGAGGCCGTGTACTCCAGAAAGGGAAGTGTGGGGAACAAAGAGCAAGGGCCCCAGGGCTGAACCCTGAGGAAATGCTTCGTGAGCAGGACGTTGCCAGAAATAGCTATCGATACAGCAGGATGCTGTCTGGGAGTTTCTGAGAGTGAGAGGAAAGGGGGGTGGCGGGGGAAGAGGGGTAGCGGGAGGGAAGAGAAAAAAAATACTTAAAAAGGACCCAAAAGAATATTGTAATATCATAAGGCCAGATGCAGTAGCTCATGCCTGTCATCCCAGCACTTTGGGAGGCCGGGGTGGGAGGATCACTTGAGGTCAGAAGTTCAAGACCAGCCTGACCAACATGGTGAAACCCCATCTCTACTAAAAATATAAAAATAGGCTGTGCATGGTGGCGCATGCCTGTAATCCCAGCTACCCGGGAGGCTGAGGCAGGACAATTGCTTGAACCTGGGAGGCAGATGTTGCAGTGAGCCGAGATTGTGCCACTGCACTCCAGCCTGGGCAACAGAGCGAGACTCTGTTTCAAAAAAAAAAAAAAAAAGAGAGGAAAAGAATATTATAATGACATTGAAAAGGTGTTCATATGTGAACAGTGGGTTCTGTAAAACAGTAGGTTTAGCAGAAAGATGAGAGATTAGATAGATAGATAATGTTATACAGATAGATAGAAGTTAGACAGATTGATGTCAGATAGATAGTTAAAAAGATAAAAGGGTCCACACCAAGATGTTACCTCTGTGTGGTCGTATTGGATTTACGGGTGATTTTTAAAATTTTCTTCTGCTAATCTAACATTGCCTTGCAATGTGAGTAATAATACAGTTGATCCTTGAACAACACGGGTTTGAACTGTGCCATTTCATCCACTTTTATGCATTTGGATTTTTTTCAATAAATACAGTCAGCCCTTCATACCTGTGGGTTCTGCATATGCAAATCTGGATCCAAAATAAAGTATTTGAGGAATGAGGAACCCACGGATATGGAGGGCCTGCCTTTTCATATTGGTGGATTTTGGTATCTGAGGGGGTCCTGGAACCAATCCCTTGCAGATATCAAGGGATGGCTATATTTTTTAAATGAAAAAAATGAAATATCCTTTTAAAAATATTCTAACAAAGTATGTTTCCATATGAGCATTGACGTGAAACTGTGAGAATCCTAGGAATTCACAGAGCCAGACCATCACACTATACAGCTGTGATTTAATCTTTTGATTTCTGAACATCCGCCCACCATCCACAGCACACCATCTATACCAGTGTTAACAGATTGCGTATGTAGATAATGATCACTGTCCCATCCCCTTGGCACTGCAGCGCCTGAACAGCCTTGACTTCGTCCTTCCACCTTTGGAATGGAGGGAGTGTCTGTGCGGAGCCAAGGGGCTCCTAGAAGCATGGCGAGCACACAGGAACCATCCTGGCATGCACCTTTGCCAGGCCTGGTGGGTCTGCACTCGGCTCTTGGTCTTAGGGGACGCCCAACACCCAGGAGACACAGGCTCCTCACCTTGGCCTTCTGCCCTTCTCAAACTTGCTAGGCCTGGAAGCATGGGCCGCCCTTTTGTGGGAGGGAAGGGGGACCTGGGATCATTGTTAGAAGACCAAGTGTTTGCTCCTGGTCTCTCCTGCTTCTCTCAGAGCTATGCAGACCAGCACAAAATCACAGTCGTGGACTTCTTCAAGAGCCTGAACCCTACTGGGACAATGAAGATGTCTGTGGATGAGTTCCAGAAAGTGATGATAGAGGTGTGCTGGGTCCTAGTGGCAACAGGCTGCGTGTGAGTGTGAGTTTGTGTGTCAGAGAGAGGGGAAAGGAGGAGAAGGAGCAAAAGAGCTTGTGAGCACTTCCTAGAGCTTCCTGGGACAGGCTATGGGACACTCCCCTCATTTATCTAGACCCAGAGGGGAACCTAAGACCTCCCTCTACCCCTGCTGAAGTCATTCCTGTGCTGTGGCTTGATGCCACCGGTGACCCGAGATGCCACCCAGAGACACATGTTCTATCTTGAGGTTCTTCTCCCCATTGCATTTCACTACTGGGCAGATAACAAAGGGCGTGAGAGAGGACACCACATCCCAAAGTCCCAACATTTCCACCTTGGGCCATATCATTTTCCTGAAATCTCACATTCCTCTCACTCCCCATGTAATAAAGGTACTGAAAGCCCCCTGTAACGCATACTTGAAGGGGTCTATCATCGGAGCATCCCAGGAGAGACCTGGGCCCTGCAGGAATAGGACTCCAGAGGAGAAGTTCCTGGGGCCCAGGCAGGGACGGATAAGGCAGTTGGTGCCCGGTGCCCGGTGCCCAGGCCGGGGGTGAACAGGCTGGCCAGGACTCAGCAGCGGGAAGTGAGAATGAACTTCACAGGATGCAAAGGAGAGTCCTGTTCCCTCCCCCGGTCACTCGCTCCACCTGACTCTGATCTCCTCCTCCCTTATTGCCCCCAGAAAGGGGAGGCCCTTTGGAGTCTGGACAATGACCCACGGGCAGGGAGCTTTTTCCAGCCCCTCCATGCTGTGGAATCAGTTTCCCCTGAGCTCTCAATCAGTTGCCCTCCAAGATCCCAGGAGGAGTGAGGCATTGTGTGGGGTGCGTGTGGTAGTGTGTGTGGGAGTGTGTGTGTGTGTTGGGGGATGGGGTGTGTGTGTGTGGTAGTGTGTGTGGGGTGTGTGTGTGTGTAGGGGGTAGGGTGTGTGGGGTGTGTGTGTGGGTGTGTGTGTGTGTGTGTGTGTTGGGGGGTGTGTGGGGGCTGTGTGTGTGTGGTAGTGTGTGTGTTGGGGTGTGTGGGGTGTGTGTGTGTGGGGTGTGTGTGTGTGTTGGGGGGTGGGGTGTGTGTGTATGTGTGGTAGTGTGTGTGGTGGGGGTGTGTGTGTTGGGGTGTGTGTGGGGTGTGTGTGTGTGGTGTGTGTGTGTGTGTTGGGGGGTGGGCTGTGTGTGTGTGTGGTAGTGTGTGTGGCGGGGGTGTGTGGCGTGTGTGTGTGGTAGTGTGTGTGGTGGGGGGGTGTGTTGGGTGTGGGGGGGGGTAGTGTGTGTGGGGGGCGTGCCTGGGGAGGGGTGAACAGAGTTCTATGAACTGCACGTGTTCCATCCACCTCCTCAGCAAAACAAGGTCCCTCTGAACCAGTACCAGGTCAGGGAGGTGATAAAGAAGCTCGATGAGAAGACAGGCATGGTGAACTTCAGGTCAGCCCAGGCCCCACGACGCTCCCCGTTCTCTGCAAGAGGCCCTGGCTGGGCTGATGTGAGCTCCTCCGGCTTTCCTGTCTACACTTTATTACTTGGGGCTTCACCCACCTGCCTGTTCCCTGCATGCCAAGGCTGGGCCCCGCTGTCTCCCCCCATTCTCATCCCCAGTTCACTTGTTTAGCGAAACTTGAGCCCAATCAGGGCTGCTGGCTGCTGGGCTGGATGCTGGGGATGCCAGCGGGAGGAGCCGGAGCCCACATTCACAGCCCAGGAGGAGGGCAGGCAAGGGAGCAGATCTTTAGGCCCTGGTGAGGTGAGAGGAGCCATAGGCGTGTGTACTAGGCGCCCCTGCATCCCAAAGAGGAAGTGTCGCTCAGGCGGTAGGCGGCAATGTTTCAGCCAAGTCTGGCAAGACAGAGACCTAGACAGAGGGCGGAGGCACACAAGCACCAAATGCTAACGGTGTGTTAGGGACTACAGGTCCCGCCACTCTGCCATGGCTTGGCGAGTGAGGGATGCTGTATCTTAGACTGAACTCCTTGAAGGGAGAGGACCGGTCCATGATGATGGTGATGCCAGTAAGCAACCCATAATGAGTCCCCACCACATGCCTGTCCTCTCCACTTGCCCAACAGGCATGCTCTGCAGCCCCCTGGTGCCCCATGGCAATGCTGCCATCACCCCACTTAGCAAGTGATGAAACAGAGCTCTAGAGAAGTGCAGCAAAGAAGCCAAGTTCACCAGGCGCAGTAGCCCATGCCTATAATCCCAGCACGTTGGGAGGCTGAAACAGGAGGATCACTTGAGCCCAGGAGGTCGAGACAAGCCTGGGCAAGATAGCGAGACCCCCATCTCTACTAAAAAACAAAAAACACATTAGCTGAACATGGCAGTGCATGCCTGAAGTCCCAGCTACTTGGGAGGCTGAAGTGGGGGCATTACTTGAGCTCAGGAGGCAGAGGCTACAGCGAGCTAAGATTGCATCACTGCACTTCAGCCTGGACGACAAAGTGAGACCCTGTCTCAAAAAGAAAAGAAAAGAAAAGCAGCCAAGTTCTCGCAGCTGGGAAGGGCAACTCTGGCCGAGACTCCAGGCCTGAGGGGTCCACACCTGTTCTGTCTCTCACTGCGCTAGACCTCCCAGCCCAGGCGCAGGACACAGTTGCCCCTGCCAAGCCTGGGTCTGCAGCTGGGCTCCCATCTGTCTCAGCGGCCCTGTGGCTGGCCTGTGTTCTTAAGAGCTTCTGTGGAACAAGGCCTCCCATCCGGCCCTGCCCCACGAGCCTTCTCCCAGTACCTCTTTCCTTTGCTCCATGAAAAGCGTCGTCCATGTGGAGAAACCGCGACGCAGACAAGAAAGGCAGCCAGACCCAGCTGCAAGCCCTGCTCTGTGGAACAAGGCTGCAGCTGTGCGTGGATCTCCTCTCCCTTTAAAATGGGGAGATAACTGTGGCACCTGGGAGGGGGCTGTAAGGAGTGAGTGGGGGAAATGCACACAGCGGCTGGCACAGGGGGCATCACCCGGTAGTGACACTGGCATCCAGCAAGAGGGCCCCAAAGGTGGCTCAGGCCCGCCCTGCTACCACCGGGCCTCCCACTCGTGTGCTGCTCAGCGGCCTGTCCCGTGCCTCCTCGCCTGCCCCCTACCTAAAGTGGCACCTCTTGTTCCTGGGGAAGCTGCTGGCAAGTGCCCATCTCAGAGGCTCCAGACCAGGTTCCATGTCCAGCAAAGTCCCCAGGTTTGCAGGCAAGGTCACATGGCCATCGAGAGACAGAACTGGGGTCTGGGTCCCTGAGTCTCAGCACCTGAGCAGGGAGCCCTTGGGGCCACTTCAAATTGCCTTTCAGATCACACACTGCCACTTTATCAGCTGTGACTGAAGAGCAGAGTTTTAATTTTTATTGTTGCATGATCCTTTTCATTTTTGTTTTATGTTACAAATAATATCTCATTGTAAAAATTCTAAATCCGGCTGGGCGTGGTGGCTCACGCCTGTAATCCCAGCACTTTGGGAGGCCAAGGCTGGTGGAGCATGAGGTCAGGAGTTCAAGACCAGCCTGGCCAAGATGGTGAAACCCCACCTCTACTAAAAATACAAAAATTAGCAAAAATTAGCCGGGTGTGGTGGCAGGCGCCTGTAATCCCAGCTACTTGGGAGGCTGAGGCAGGAGAATTGCTTGAACCTGGAAGGCAGAGGTTGCAGTGAACTGAGATCGTGCCATTGCACTACAGCCTGGGTGACAGAGTAAGACTCCATCTCAAAACAAAAAAAGAGTCTAAACCCACAGAAGTATAACAAGGAAAAAAAGTGAAGGTCCGTTTTTATCTCCCTCCATAGTTCACTCTGCCTCCCCAAAGGGCTCTTGCAAATGACCTTAGGTGCACATGTGCATGCCTTTCCCACATACTTATCATAAGTGTGTGTGTGCGTGTGCACACACATGCACACATGTGTAGTGGGGGAGATATAATGGTTAACAGCATGACCTCTAAGGCCAGAGATGGGTTTACAAATGGTCTCCTTTGGATTTAAGCCTGTCTTAATGTTCTCACCCATCAGCCATGAGGCTGTACGGGTGCTCAGCATCTTTCCCTTACCTTTCGTACCAGTTTCTTGAACACAATGAAGCCATAGCAACAAGTCTGGTCTAGAAAGAAGTCTCGGCGAGAGGAGTCCTCGCAAGTCGGATAGTGGCAGGGAGGAGAGCAAGAGGTGGCTGAAATCTCGATGGATAGATGCCGTGGCAGGGGCTGGGCACAAGCAAATAAAGTCTGGCTTGGTTCTGGGCGTCTTGGGCTGCTGGTGGTGTGCCCGTCACCAGGGGGGCCACCTTCTGCTTTCAGTGACCACCAGGGGACATGTCAATGCAGCCTCATTAAGAGCTAATCTACAATGCCTTGCTAATTGGGAACGTGATGGGGTTGCTAGGCAGCAGGGAAAGAGCCTCAGAGAGCAGGTCAGAGCACGAGGGCAGTCATCCTAGTGATTAGAACCTGAGTCCAGCGGAGACTTCCTTGGTGGGAGGCAGTGGCAGGGGGAACAGATGCTGAGGGAATGAGGGCAGGGGCCTTTAAGAAGCAAACAAATGCTGTGGGGTCACAAGGAGGGAGCCAGGACAGGAGACCAAGAGAGCGGGCATCTCATCCTGGCCACATGACCTTGGAGCCCCAGTGGCTCCCCTTGAAAATGGAGCAGCTGAAATAAAGCCTTCCCAGTCCTTTCTAGGAGTCTATCATTCTGCATTTCACCTTTAAATTCCTTGAGAAACTGGGGAGACAGGAAGAGCTTAGCAAAGGAAGAAAAGGAATAGCCAAGAACAGCATTCACTGATTAAGTGGGTGGAACAGGCACCTTCGGGGGTTTTGATTGATCTTACCGGACACCATTGTAGATTAGCAAGGCAGGAACTTTCTTGTGCGCCTCTGCAACCCCATGTAGTGCTTGGCACATAGCAAATGCTCAATAAACACCTGTGAAATGAACGAGCACATTCACCTGGTGATTGTTCGGGGTAAGTGGTGGAAAGTTGGTAAAGTTTAGGGGGCGAGGGAAGGCTGATATTCGGTAACCCACGCTTTGGTGCACCAGCGAAGGGTCTAGGAACCAAGTCACTATCCCTTGTGTTTCACTTGGCTTCACCAAGGGTGGAGGTGAACACCAAGACCCCTCTGCACATGCAGCGGAATCATTACTGGAAATAATTTATGTCCCCACTCATGTGCCGTATTCCCCCCCCTTTCTCTTCCTTATTAAAATCTTAGCCTTTGTGAGGTTTAGGGCCAGCATAGAAGTTTCTGGCAAGACTCATCTCTCCCTAGTGCACATTTCCCCCAGCCTAAGCTCACTGGGGAAAACAGAACTGAGGAGAAGAGTGAGAAGGGTGGGTCACAGCAGCCCTCAGAGGAGCTTCCCCAGCACTTCCGGGAGGAGAGGGAGGCCTTCAAGTCCAGCAGGACCTCAGAACAAGTAGCTGAGCTGTGCCCTGGAGGCTGACTCTTGGTCTGGGCTCCCAGCCTGGCAGAGCTCCCCTGCCCCAAACATAGCATGAGGGCATCAGAGCAGCAGCTCTGCAGGGACCCCCTGGGCTGGGACCAATGACCCCCAGCAATAATCAGTGTGGACTGGTGACCAATAGGTAGGGGGCCTCTCCGGACAAGTGGGTACCACAGAGGCTCAGTGGCACCACCCTGAGCATGTTCCTGAAATGGAATTTCCATCAACTGGGTGGATTAGGGGCTCAGAGTCAAAATGAGGATGATGAAAGGAATATAAAGAAACGCAAAGGCCAGGCGCAGTGGCTCATGCCTGTAATCCAGCACTTTGGGAGGCCGAGGCAGGCTGATCACCTCAGGTCAGGAGTTCGAGACCAGCCTGGCCAACATGGTGAAACCCCATCTCTACTAAAAATACAAAAATTAGCCAGGCATGGTGGCAGGTGCCTGTAATCTCATCTACTCGAGGCTGAGGCAGGAGAATCACTTGAACCTGGGAGGCAGAGGTTGCAGTGAGCTGAGATCACACCATTGCACTCCAGCCTGGGTGACAAGAGCAAAACTCCATCTCAAAAAAAAAAAAAAAAACAAAGAAAAGAAAATTAAATGCAATAAGGAGTCTATGGGCTGAAACATCTACCATAACATCAGGTGCTCTGTAGACGTCTGCTCTATCTCCCCAAATAAAGTGAAGTCCTTGTCGTCTGGGATCATGTCTTTTTTTTTTTTTTTTTTTTTTTTGATAAAGAGTCTCACTCTGTCACCCAGGCTGGAGTGCAGTGGCTTGAACACAGCTAACTGCAATCTCTGCCTTCCAGATTCAAGCAATTCTCATGCCTCATCCTCCCGAGTAGCTGGGATTACAGGCTTGCACCACCATGAGCAGCTAATTTTTTGTATTTTTAGTGGAGACAGGGTTTCCCCATGTTGGCCAGGTTGGTCTTGAACTCCTGGCCTCAAGTGATCTGTCTGCCTCAGCCTCCCAAAGTGCTGGGATTACAGGCGTGAGCTACCGTGCCCGGATAGGATCATGTCTTTTAAATCTGTTATAATCCATAAAATTCTCCAAGTTCCCTGCCTGTAACAGAGTGCCCAGGTGGAACCCTGAGGGTTATGTGTGGGCAAGAAGGAGAGGCTATGAAGTAGCAAAATGTGTGATGGACAAGTTATAAATTTGTAATGCTTATGGATCAATAAAAACACATTTTTTCAAGATAATTTTGTTCTCATCTTTTGCATAAAATGGAAAAGGCAGCAGTTGTTCTTATCAAATCTTATTTTTGTTTGGGTGGCTTTGGCGAAATGATGGAGATTACAGAGAAGGTAAAATCTGCCCCACCCCCCACCCTAACTCTCCAGGCCACCCCTTGACAACTCAAGTAAGAGATGGGTGGCCAAGCCCAGCTGCCTCAGCGGCCCTGGGAGCCTCCAAAGGTGAAGTAATTCCCACTTGTGGCCGCTAGGTGTCAGGTCAGCTCCAAAAATCATCGGGAGAATTGTGCTTTGCCTTCTCCTAAACTTGGGGTCTTAGCAAGTTTCTCTGATCTCCCAAACTTCTGCCCCTGAGGAACGCCAACTTGGAATCTGAGCCTCGAAAGGCCCAGCAGCCCAACCCCTGGGCAGACCTCTCCAAGGCTCCACGTCCTCATTGTGACCACCTTGCACCCTTGTTGTGAGGAAGAAAATCAGGCACCCAGGAAGAGCTCCATGAATATTTATTCCTCCTCTCCAGTCAGCCCGCCCCGGAGCTGGGCAGACCGCAGAGAGGAGTCCTGCTCCATGAGGGCAGGACTGCACAATGGCTTTGTCAGTTTGGCAGGTCAGGAGGCTGGCAGGCAGGAGGACCCCAGCAGCAGCTGTAGCGTTCCCATGGAGATCGAGGCAGAGGTAGAGGGGCCTTGCAGGAACAGGAGGGGCCTCAAGGTCAAAGATGACTCAGAGGCGCTGGCCCAGCCTCCAAAGGCGGTCAGGCTGCAACCCAGGGAGACTGCACCCTGTGCTTGCTGTCCTTCCATACCCGATTCAATGTGGCTTCATGCACTCACTCCTAGCATCCTCACAGTGATTCTGCATAGTGAGCACTGTAGAATCCCCATTTTGCAGCCAGGGAAACGGGCGGGGGGGCGTGGAAAAGTTAAGCATCTTGCCTAAGGTCCCCCAGCCAGTAAGTAGCTGGGGGATCCAGGCCCTGGCAATACAGCTGTGGCTCCCTGAGGGCTTAGCCACGATGCCTCCCCGCCCCTCTGCCAGGCTGGACTGGCTAATGGAAGGGAGCAAAGGCTGAGATGGTGCTCTGTGTGGCCAAATTCTCAAGGGCAAGTTGATGCACTCTCCCCACCAGCTGCATGGCTCAGAAATTGTTCTGGGAGCAGGTGGGAGAAGAGGAGTGTGGATATCTGTGCACTAGAACTGCAAAGGGATTAAGCCTGTGAATTCTGGCATTTGACATTCCTGGGTTTGACTTCTGCTTGGTTTCACCAATTACCATCTCTGACTCTGAGCAATTCATTTAACCTCTCTGAATCTCAGTTTGCTCATCTGTAAACAGGAATGTTAGTGGTACCACCTTCTCTATAGGGTGTGTCCTCTGTGGCTGGAGCAGATGGAAAGAAGGAGAGCATGGTGGGAGTGAGTTCAGAGGGAACGGGCCAGGTCAGGTGGGGGCTTGAAGGCCATCAGAGAACATGGCTGTGAAGATTTAATGAAATCACACACATGAAATATCAAGCCCAAGGCCTGGCATACAGTAAGTGCCTAATATAAGCATGCCCTCCTTACAGTGGTGTTCCACTCCTAAGAGGGAGAGGTATGGGGAGCTGGAGGACCAGCAGAGCACAGGAGGGACAACACTGAACAGCTATCTTTGAAACACCAAACTAATAGGTGTTGGAAATACCATGGGGGGTGTTCCAATCTCAGGCCATGGCTTCAGGCTGGCATAAAAACAGAAGAATTTGTCCATGGTCTTGGAGGGTGGGGTGGGAAGACCAGGGGCCAGCAGCACTGGGGGGTGTGGTGTGGGCAGCGCAGGATCATAGGCTGAAAGAACAGGAGACAGAGAGACATCCGGCATTTTTTTTTTTTTTTTTGGCTGCCCACCTGGGCTGAAAAATGCCGCACCTTACAAGTCTTGGGGAAGGCAGCTGGGACATAGGATCATGCCTACCCAGATAGCCACTCCAAATACAGGAGCTGGCACCAAAGAACCAAGGGCCACAGAGAATTCTCTGTGGTAGTTGCAGCGTTGAAGCTCAGTGGAGTTCCCGGGGCAGCAGTGGTAACGGTGCAGGGTGTCATTCATGGTCCCGGGCCTGCAGGTTCACGATACAAACTGCAGCCTCTGGTGTCTGACTAAGGTGGCAGCTGTGGTGTCCTCAGGGGACCAGGCCTGCCTTGCCAAGTGGGGGCTTGGGATTTGTTTTGTTTTGTTTTAAACAAAAGAACACAATGAGTGGCAAGGCCAGCCTGTGCCCTAAACATGAGCTCCTGCCCAGTGGCCTTGAACCATTCTTCAGGAAGCAGGTGTCCTGGAGGGGAAGGAACCCAAGGGCAGCTGGGGTGAGGCTGCCCCAGGCCCAGGAGCTCCTTTTATGGAAGGTCATCCAGGGAACCCTCAGAGGACTTTGGCTTGTTTTGCCACCACCCTAGGCAGTCTGTGGATGAAACAGAGTGACTGGCTAAATGCTGTGGGGTCCAGGCTACCTGAGACATGACTCTTGTGCTTGTGTGGATGTCTTATTTGATGATAAAGAATATAATTGGTTTTCTTCTCGGTTCTTGGCACAGAGCTTCAAAAACCCTTGGAATTTCCTGAGAGATGAAAATCTTTGTTATGCTAAAGAGGTGACTCAGAGTGGACCCCTAGATCACTTTAGGCAGGGGTTGGTCACCAGAAAGACCACCCACAGGATTAGAGGTTGGTACTTTTGGCCAACAGACTTCCAGGAAGGAGAGAGGGGGCTGGAGCTTGAGTTTAGTCATGTGGCCAGTGTTCACTCAAGCAAGCCTAGGCAATGAAACCCCAATAAATACTCTGCACACTGAAGCTCTGCAGAACTCCCTGGTTGGTGAACACATTGAGATGCCAAAGGCTGGCGATCCCTGATTCCATGGGAAGAGAACATGGAAGCTCTGTGCTCCCTCCCAGACCTTGCCCTCTGTCACTCTTCGTGTGCCTGTTCCTGAGCTGTATCTTTATAATAAAGCTGTGATTTTGCAAGAACAGTATTGTGCTTTCAGTGAGCTTTGAGTCATTCCAGCAAATTATCAAAACTGGGGAAGCAGTGGGGATGCTCAAATTTATAGCTGGCTGGTCAGAAGTGCAGGTGGTCTGGGTACCCAACTTGCAGGTGGTACTGAAACAGAGGCAGTTTTGTGGAGGACTGAGCCCGAAAACTAAAGTCTGCTGCCAACCCTAGGGGGATTAGTGTCAGAACTGAATTGCAGTTACTCCTGTTGGTATTCCTCCAGGTGGGATGGAAATGGAGCACATGTACACAGCAGAATACTCGCATTTGAATTTCAGAGATGGGGTGTGTGTGCTCCAATGTGCCCATGCCCCAAAAGAGGGGCTTGTCTGTGAGCTAAGTCCACGCCCCTCCTGCTTTCTGACCTGCGTCTAACAACCCTGATTCAGTGCAGCCACTCCTGGCTGTACCTCGCTTTCCCAGAAGAGGGTGCTCCAACCTCACAAGTACCCCATCTTTGTAGCCTTTCCCAGCTCCCTAAGGCTCAGTTGAGATGCACAGAAGAAAATAGGACCCCACACTGGCTCAGGGAAATCAAATTCTCATTAGGTGCCCTCAGAAAAGCAGCAGTGCAGCCAGCTTCAGTGACACAGATTGCACCGGGGGAGCCTGGACCATAGCCTTCAACCTCCCTGCGACATCCAGGTTCTGTGGGAGCTGAGCTTATACAACTTAGGGGCCCTCTTTAAAAAAAAAAATACAGCCAGATGCGGTGACTCACACCTGTAATCCGAGCACTTTGGAAGGCAGAGGCGGGTGGATCACCTGAGGTCAGGAGTTCTAGACCAGCCTGGCCAACATGGTGAAACCCTGTCTCTACTAAAAATACAAAAATTAGCCAGGCATGGTGGCAGGCGCCTGTAATCCCAGCTATTCAGGGTTGGGGGGCGGGGGGCGCCAAGGCAGGAGAATCACTTGAACCCGGGAGGCAGAGGTTGTAGTGAGCTGAGATGGCACCATTGCACTCCAGCCTGGGGGACAAGAATGAGACTTCGTCTCAAAAAAAAAAAAAAATACAAATTCACAAATACAATGTTAGGGATAGAAAGTGGATGTTTAGAATGAGGGGGAAGAATCACAACAAATGACACATTTTCTTAAAGTTGATAAGACCATAAGCATCAAATCCCCCCAGGGCCTTGGAAGGGGCCTCACTGCAGTGCAGGTCCCTGCAGCTTGAGTTTTCTTAGCTTCTCAGCAACTCTGGCCCACCTGCCACATCTAGAAGCTGCAGGAAGGGAAGTCCAGGCAGTAACCAGACACCTTCTGAATACAACTACAACCTTGTGAGTAGCTTGTCTATTTCTCCACGCCTCTCTTCTTCTCTGTGCTTGGAGCAGCCAGCTGTGGTCACATAATAAACACGGGTGAGATGCTATCCCTTCCTTCCCTCTCTGTCAAACCCAGGAGGCTGCCACCCACCCCCTCTGATTTTGAGGAGAATGAGGCAGTTATTTGGGCTTCTCTCTCCTTGAGTCCTTGCCCTGCAGTGGGTCTTCAGTCTACTAAGTGTTATTTCAAGACTGTAGGCTGCGCGCGGTGGTTCACACTTAGTAATCCCAGCACTTTGGGAGGCCGACGCGGGCGGATCACGTCAGGAGATCGAGACCACGGTGAAACCTCGTCTCTACTAAAAATACAAAAAATTAGCCGGGCATGGTGGCGGGCACCTGTAGTCCCAACTACTCGGAGAGGCTGAGGCAGGAGAATGGCGTGAACCCGGGAGGCGGAGCTTGCAGCGAGCCGAGATCACACCACTGCACTCCAGCCTGGGCAACAGAGCAAGACTCCGTCTTAAAAAAAAAAAAAAAAAAAAAAAGACTGTAAAACCCACAGCCCCAAAATGCCTTTACCAAGTGCACTGTGATGCAAGAAATAACCCCTTCTAGAAATTAGTAGGGAAAAAACAGAAGGCAAATTATCTGGGGTAAAGGGGGAGAATGCACATTTATTTGTACTAAAGTGTAGATGACCTCACTGACATTCAGAAAATACTTATTAAGGGCTCTCTATGTGTCCTGTGCTGTGTGGGTGTTTGGGATACATCAGTGAATAAAAAAAGACAAAACCTGTCTCTCATGTGAAGTTTGTATTCTAGCAAGAGAAGACTGACAAATAATGTAAGAAATAAGTGAATCATACAGTATATTAGAAGTGCTATGGGGAAAAATAGAGCCAGGAGGCTGGCAGGCTGGCAGGCTTGCAGGCCGTGTGGGAAGCCACGTGGCGTCTGGGGGAAGCACTTTCCAGGCAGAGGGCACAGCTGAAGCAAAGGCCCCATTTAGGAGCCCTTTGGTGTGTCCCTTGTGGCCGGAGCAGATGGAGGGAAGGAGAGCAAGCGTGGTACAAGCGAGTTCAGAGGGAACATGGCCAGGTCAGGTGGGGCCTTGAGGGCTATCAGGGAATGTGGGTGTCTAAAGGAGACGGCTCTGCAGGGTGAGGGCAGACTCATAGCATACTCCAAGACCTTTTTAAAATGATAGTGTGGGTCAGGCACAGTGGCTCACACTTGGGAGGATGAAGCAGGAGAATTGCTTGAACCTGGGAGGTGGGGGTTGCAGTGAGCTGAGATCACACCACTGCACTCCAGCCTGGGTGACAGAGCAAAACTCTGTCTTTAAAAAAAAAAAAAAAAAAAGGTTACTGTGGGCCAGACACAGTGGTTCATGCCTGTAATCCTAGCACTTTGGGAGGCCAAGGTGAGAAGACTGCTTGGGCCAAGACCAACCTGGCCAACATAGCAAGACCCCATCTCTATTTTTTTTTTTTTTAAGAGAATACCATGGCTGGTGTGTTGACAACCAACTTTAGGGATCCCAGGGAGAATCAGGAAAATCAACTGAGAGGCCATTGCAATAATGCAGGCAAGAGAAGAAGGTGGAGGCAGTGGAGGTGATGAAATGTGGGCAGAGCCTGGATATATTTTAAAGGTGAAGACAAGATTCCCTCACACACGGGATAGGGACTATTGGAGAAAGATGAGTCAAGAATGCTCCAGAGGCTTGGGGCCTGAGCAATGGGAAGGATGAAGTCTTCATCACCTGAGATGGAGAAGACACTGGTGGAATAGATTTGGGTGTTGGGAGGTAGAGAGAAAGAAAATCAGGAATTACTTTGGGGAAGTCTACTAGGTATTATGGAGAGGAATCAAGTGGGCATTAGATATACAAAAATGGGCCAGGTGTGGTGGCCTATAATCCCAGCACTTTGGGAGACTGAGGTAGGATGATCACTTGAGCCCAGGAGTTCAAGACCAGTCTGGGCAACAAAGTAAGATCCTGTATCTACGAAAAAATCAAAAAATTAGCTGGGCATGGTAGTGTGTTCCTGTGTTACCAGCTACTCAGGAGGCTGAGGTGGGAGGATCGCTTAAGCCCAGGAGATCAAGGCTGCAGTAAGCTGAGATCACGCCACTGCACTCCAGCCTGGGTGACAGAACAAGACCCTGTCTCAAAAATTAAAAAAAAAAAAAAAAATCCAAAAGTGGGCTTTGGCTGGCGGGGTGAACTAGGGTGCGTATTTGGGAGTGCTGTGTGTGTAGATGTTATTTAATGCCATGAGGCCAAATGAGGTCCCGAAAGGTCTGAGTGCGGACAGAGAAGAAAAGGGACCAAGGCCCAAGGAACACTAGCGTGATGAAGACTGCCAGGAGGGAAAGACCCAGCAAAGGGGACTGAGAGGAGAGACCAGTGAGTGCACAGCCCAGAGTGGGGTTCTGGAAAGTGACCAAGCAAAAAGGTGGCCCCGCAAAGTCTTTCCCAAAAACAGTGGGAGTGGGTGAGCTGCGTGAGGACAGCACAGGTGGGCCCCAAGTGTCTGATTGACAACAAAAGACGGGGGCAGACACTAAACTCCGACTCTCCCAACAGGACCCCACTCTAGTCTTTGGTTGTCACTGTCACACCAGAACTCAAGGACTCTCTGTCTAGCTGGGAGGAAATCAGAGGTAGGAGACACTGGGCAGAAGTCATCAATCTCATGGTCTCCAAGACTAGGGCAGTTTCTCCTACAACCCCTCCTGCCTACTGGTGTGCCAGTGTCGCTAGGAAAATGGCTCCAGCCGTAGCAGTGGTCATCGGTCGTGTAGCAATTCCCTTATCAGTGCTGCCTCATAAGCATCAGGTATAGTGGATGAAACACTGGGCTTAAAGACCTGGTTCCAGCCCGTGTTCCACCTTCCCCAGCTCTACAACTCCACATCCTTCAAATCTGAGCTCAGTCAGTACCTCTTCCAGGGAAACCTTCCCTAACTCCTCAGTATGGCTTAGGGAAGACTCTGAGATCAGTGCTTCTCAGTGGAGGGTGGGCTGGGCACCTTGACTCACACCTGTAATCCTAGCACTTTGGGAGGCCAATGTAGGAGGATTGCTTGAGGCCAGGAGTTCAAGACCAACCTGATGAGGGTGATTTCACTTTCCTCCCCAGCAGGACATTTGACAATGCCTGGGAGTGTTTTGGGCTGTCATAGCTTGGAGGAGAGGTGTAGGGGTGCATCCAGGGGCTAGAGGCCAAGAACGCTGCAAAACTTCCTGCCCTCACAGTAATTTTTTAGGCCAGAATGTTGATCGTTCTGTGGTTGAGAGCACCTGTTCTAGATAAAGCAGGGGCAGATAACCTCTTTCCAGCTCCATGCCATTTCCCGTGTCTTGTTTTCTACTGAGACAGAACTGAGAATGCAGGCTACTCCATTTCCCAGCCTCTCTTGTAGCTATCCATGCCCATGTGACCTAGCTGAGCCAATTAGATGTAACAGGATGTCTGATGGGGGCTTCTGGGAAAGATTTTCCTTCTTGATAAAAGGAACACGTACAGGAGAGCCTGCCCTTCCACTCTGATTTTCAATAAGAGGATATAATGCTTGGTATTGTGGCATCACCAAAAGCATTGAGGATGGCTGAGCAGAAAGATGGGATGAGGCAGTCTCGCTAGGCAACACTGTCCCAAGCTCCTCCCTGTCAAGTGAACCAATAAGCATCCTATGTCACCAAGCAAGGTGGCTCATGCCTGTAATCCCAGCATTTTGGGAGGCTGAAGCAGGAGGATTGCTTGAGCCCAGGAGTTTGAGACCAGCCTGGGCAACATGACAAAACTCCATCTCTACACGAAGTACAAAAATTGGCTGGGCATGGTGGTGAGCACCTGTAGTCCCAGCTACTCAGGAGGCTGAAATGGGAGGATTGCTTGAGCCCAGGAGATCAAGGCTGCAATGAGCTGAGATCACGCCACTGCACTCCAGCCTGGGCCACTGTCTCAAAAAAACAAACAAACAAAGCACAATCACACCCTATGTCTAGGATGAGTTGATTTCTCTGTTACTTGTAGCCAAAAGCCCCCTAGGACATTCGGGCCCCTCCATGCGTCCCTGCACACTAGCATCCCTCTGTGATTGTTGTCTGGTGGCATGTTTTCCTCCCCTACTGGCCTGGCAGCCCCTTGAGTCCAGGGCTGTGCTTCCCCTGGTGGATCTGCCTACTTAGCCTGGGACAGAGGAGAGGCTCAGAGAGGATTCTAATGAATACATTTAAAGGACAGTGAGTCTGCCCTCAGCAGCCCAGCTGTGGGGTTTCTTGAGCGCCTCTCTGGCAGACACACCACCCCAGTAGGCTGGCAGTGCCTGGTGTAAATATGTCTGGGGTGAACGCCCTCAGATGCTTGAGACAACAGAAGTGTTGGCCTGGAGGCTGAGGTTCCAGCAAAACTGTGAAAGCAGATGATCCAGCTGCACCGTGAAAGCCAAGGACTGAATTGCTCCATGGAGCAAGATTGGAAGCACGCTACAAATGTAGATATTTCTTCCAGGAAAGGCCTCCCTATTGAAGCCCTCCCTGCTACCCAGCCCATGCAGGGTCAGACTCCTCCAGCTGACCATGATCCCTGCCTTACGGGGCTGGGGAAGTAAGAAGCCACCCAGGAACCAGCTGGCCCAGTGAGGTCTCACATGGAGGAGGGACCTTCCCAAAGCCTCAGGAGTGAGGACTGTTGATGGGGGATGGAGAAGGGGAGACAGGGCCTCCTTCCCCCTTTCCCTAAGCTCCTTCCATGAAGTCAAGGCCAGTGCTGTCTGCTTTCCAGCCTAGACTGGGTGCAGGGCTCCATCTGGGTCTGTTTCCTGGACCTTCACCAGCCTCCAGGAAGTTTGTCAAGAGAGACCTCGGGTGACAATGAGGTAGTGTGCACAGTGGTTAAGCACACAGGCTCAGGATCAAGCTGACCTATGTTGGGATCCTGACCCAATGGTCTCCTTTCTTCCTGTATTACCTATGGAGGTCCTATTATGTGCCAGGCACTGTGTGTGGCACCAGGGTCACAATGTTGAACATCGCATTGGCCAGACATGAATGCACATGGCAGCTCTGCTCAGTGACACAGAGCTTAGAGCCTTAATCAGGGAGGTGCACGTTACACAAGTAGCCCCCAAACATTCCCACTGTGACGGCCCCCACATGTGGGCCGATATAGCGGCTCTGTGGGGTGGAAGCAGTGGCTCGATTATCTGAACCTCGTTCTTGCAATAACAAGACCCATCTCCTTGGCTTTTGTGAGGACAGGTGCAGGAGGTGCCCCGAGACCACTTCGCCCCTCACGAGGCCCTGACTTAGTGCTCCCTGGTGGGAGGGGTGGTGGGTCTTATGGTCCCTGAAGCTGGTGGCAGGCCTGGAAGCCTGGACCATTGGCTGCATCCTGTGGGGCCTACCAGGACAGAGTGGTCATTCTACCTTCCCCGAGGCCTGGCCTTTCTCTGCTATTGAAGAGATCATTTCCAGATCCCGTGGACAGCCTGCCTGCTTCTGCTTCCCCTGACTTCAGCCCAGCTGGGGCTGCCAGAGTCAAGCAAATCCTGGATCCCGATCCAAAGCCCTGGCCTCTCCCTGGTTCAGGGAACTGAACAGCCCAAGGGTGGCCATCCCGCCTGGTTGCTGGCGGAGCCAGCTGCTATGCATCAGCTGCAAAGAACAAAGTGCCCCAGCTGTGGCTGCAGGGAGGCCTGGCCTAGAACTGGCAAAGTGCCCCCAAAATCCACTGGCTCCCTCCCCTCAGGAATGCTGGCGCTAATGGGTAACAGAAGGCCAAGGCAGGGCCTTCTCCCTGGCCCCCCACCAGGAACACTGAGACTAACAGATCATGGGCAACGCAGGGGAACCCCTGGACTCAGCCACCACCACCAGCCCTCCCTTGGGCAACTGGGATGGGTGGGACTGCATGGGATCGGGAGGCCCCAGTCCTCCCCGTTGCCTCAGTTTCCCTGGGAAGAAGGTCGAGATGGAGCATTAGACACTTCCACTGAAGACACTGTGAGAAGCGAAGGAGGGGGTAGGGTGGAGGTCCGCTCAGACTTGCCTTCCAGCCAAGGTCTCCACCGCATCTCTGGTCCAGGAGAGAGATGGCGAGGCCGAGGAGGGCCTAGGGCTTTCCGGGGGCAGGGCCAGTTTTGTGGGTGTTCAACCTGTGTGGTCACACGAGGCTCCGCACATGGAAGGATCGGCCACTTGGCTTCATGCTCTGTTGTCTCCGTCTTGAAATTCTTAACAATTTTTTAACAAATGGCCCACACATTATCTAGCAGACCCCATCTAGGGTGAGGACATTTATACACAAAGCGCCTTCCTGTCTGGGAAACAGAATCGGAGGGTGTTGGAACAGGCAACCCATCCTTCTCCCCCTCCCCAACCCCCACCTCTCCACAGCTGGAAGGAGAAAGATGAAGAACCCGGCAGGGCCTCCTCTCGAGGGTGGCCAGGTGGCACGTGGCTTTCCGGAAGGGAGGAGAGAGAGGAAACAGCCCTGACCTCCACAGGCTGCAGGCGGGGTCAAGAGGAAAGAAGGGCAGGGGCCAGGGAAGGACAGGCCCCTCCCTGCCAAGGCCCTCCGTGGGTGGTGGGCAAGCAGGTGAGCCACTTCAGCTAGAACTCGCTGTTGGAGGAGGCTGCAGGTCTGAGGTGGGCGCAAGGGGAATGTGGGGCGGAGGGTGGCGGTGGTGAGGCCTGGAGCCAGGATAAAGCTCTTCAGGGCCTCCGCCAGCAGGGCCAGCCCAGGCCTGCTCTGACCTCTGGTCTTATTACAGAAAAGGGGTCCCAATGCAGACCCCAAGAGAGAGTTCTTGGATCTTGCGCAAGAAAGAATTCAGGGGGACTCCGCAGTGCAAAGCAAAAGCAAGTTTATTAAGAAAGTAAAGGAATAAAGAATGGCCACTCCGTAGACAGAGCAGCCCTGAGGGCTGCTGATTGCCCATTTTTATGGTTATTTCTTGATGATATGCTAAACAGAAGGTGGATTATTCATGCCTCCCCTTTTTAGACCATATAGGGTAACTTTCTGACGTTGCCATGGCATTTGTACACTGTCATGGAGCTGGTGGGAGTGTCGCAGTGAGGACGACCAGAGGTCACTCTTGTCACCATTTTGGTTTTGGCCGGCTTCTTTACTGCAAACTGTTTTATCAGCAAGGTCTTTATGACCTGTATCTTGTGCTGACCTCCTATCTCAACCTGTGACTTAGAATTCCTAACCGTCTGAGAATGCAGCACAGTAGGCCTCAGCCTCATTTTACCCAGCTCCTATTCAATATGGAGTTGCTCTGGTTCACACCCCTTTGACAGTCTCAGCCAGCAGGCAATTCAGAAACTCTCCCAGCAGGCAGCCTGCCGGGTGCCTTGCTCCTCCAGCATGGGCCGAGCTGACTCCTGGTTTCCACCTCCCGGATGGGGCCGGCTGCTCTTGTGGCTCTCCTGTCGCTCACAGTCAGGCCAGGGTCAAGCAGTGCTGGGACATAAGCTGGTAGGAGGGGAGCAGGCCCCGGGTCCCAGACCAGGGCTGGAGAGGATCTGGGCTCCACAGAAGAGGGTGGGAAGGGAACCCCACCCTGCGTAGGAGGCAGGGAGAGTGGAGATGCAGCCCAGGGGATCTGCCTGAGGCCCGGCCCAGACACTGGCCCGACTCTCGGAAGCCAGGCCACCCCGTCTGCCCTCCCTGGCAGAGCCGCACCAGGCTGGAGCCAGAGTCCCCGGGCAGGGCACACTCAACACCCGCACCCTGGTTCCCTGAGGTTGAGGGCTGGACCAGCCGGACTCCTTCCTTTGCACCTCCCAGGACCCAGGCTGCGAATCCCTTCCATTCAAATGCACATGTTCCCGGGAGGCCGGGAGAGGGTGGGCTCAAGTCAGAATTTCATTCCTCACACTCATCAGAGGTTTCTGAACAGCCAGCCCAGAGGAAAGCCCAGCGGGCAGGGCGGGGGAGGAGACTGAAAGGACCGGCTGCGGGAGACAGGAAGGGTGGACGAACTCAGCACTTCCACACTGTGCCTGGGCAGGCCTCACCCCCAGCCCCACCTCTGCCCTCTCCTTCCCACTCCCAGCTCAGGCTCCTGGGCCCCCGGCACTGCCACAGTCCCTCCTGGTTTCTGGAGGTTTGCCGAGGCCGCTGCTCTGTCGCTGCCGTCCTTCCACGTATCCTCCCATTTTCACAGACAGGGAAACTGAGGCCCGAAATGTCAGTTGAGGCCAACAGCTAAGTGACAGGGCAACAACCCAAATGCCCAAGCCTTCTGCTGCCAGCTTCCCAGAGCCCTCTGGGCTGGGTGGCAGCGGCACAGAGCGATGTGGAGCTCTGGAGGCAGATCCCGGCTCTGCCACTCCCTGGCCTCAGGACCCTGGGCAACTCAGGGCAGTTTTCTCACCTGTAAAGGAGGAACTCACGGCCCCCTCCCAGGGTGACTGAGAACACAGGCTTCCGTAAGGATGAGGAGGGGCCGGGCACTCCTGGGTCATAGGAAGTGCTCAGCCAATGGATACCACCCCTTCCACGGCAGAGACTGCCCATGCCTAACACATTTCCACTGCCATTGGCAATCCCAGGCTCGTTTCTCAGACTCGGGTATTTTCAGGCTAGAAAGGACCTGGAAACGTGTCCTTGGAAGAGCACTGGGCCTGTGTTTTTCCCTAAGCAGCTGGTCCAGCCACCGCAGACACAGATGACAGGTGCGCTGACTCAGTAGGACCCAATTCCAATTGCCTTCCATTGTTGAAAGAATCTAAAAGAACCTTGACTCCCCTCCAGGTCTACCCAATCTACAAACACTGCAGAGCACAAATGAATGAAGATTCATTGTCTCCTTTAAGAACCAGAGGGGTCCCCCTTCCCGTGCAGCAGGAAAAGCTCACACAGAATGAAAGCTATTAGGTCGGCAAATTTCTCCTTCCTCCTGGGGGTGAATTCAATTTCAGACCTGCCTAGGGATGGGGGATGGTGTCTTTCTTGTCCACCCACTCCACCTCCCCACCCATCTTGGGGAGAGAGGACGTGCCACTACTGAGCCCAGGCGTGATGTGTGGACTCTCCAGGGTGACAGGGATTTTTTTTTTTTTTAAAGAGAAAATGCTCTCTCTTTTTTTTTAGTTCCCAAGTTTTATTCAAGAACTCATACAAAATATTCCAGATCAATTTAATCCTCGTCTTCCTCCTCTTCTTCGTCCTGGTTAATCTAGAAGTAACGTAATTCGTAACTCTCTTTGCTGTTGGCAAGTATGCGCAACCAGTCACGTAGGTTATTTTTCTTCAAATATTTTTTGGTGAGATATTTCAAATACCTTTTGGAGAAAGTCACCTTGGATGTCACAGTGATCTTGCTCTTGCTCCTTTCGATGGTCACCACCCCTCCACCAAGGTTCCCAGCTTTTCCGTTCACTTTGGTCCTATCTTGCAAAAACTGCTCAAAATTAGCAGCATCCATGATACCATCTTCTACAGGGTGGGTGCAATCAAGAGTGAACTTCAGAACCTGCTTCTTTTTTTTGTCCCCCTTTGCCACAAGCTTTTTCACAGGAGATATGGCAGCAGCGGAGTTAGAAAGGGAGTGAGAAAATGCTCTTTTTGTCTTTCCATTGAGAAGGCACCTTCCATGCTGGTGTATCCAGGGAGTGGAGACCATCACCCTTCAACAGAAGCAATGAACTTTAGTGAACATCATGTTTACATGTGTTTTATGCAAAGCACCACGCTTGGTGGTACCATGGGGAACAAAGAGATAGCTAAGATGAAGTCCTTGCCCTTAAGGGTCTCTTAATATATTTTAGGCCACAGACACTTTTGAGAATCTGAGGAAAGCTATGAACTTGCCCCAGAAAAATGCAACACACACACACACACACACACACACACTCAGTTCTGTATCCATTTCAGAAAGTTTGCTGGCCCTCTGCAGCCAATCCGCAGACCTTCATAGACCCAGGATTAGGAAATCTTCCTTAAAGACGCGCACAATTATCTGTAGAAGAACAACCGATAGGCAATTTCAACAGAACACAGAAATGAAGCCAGGCTATGACAATGAGCCACCAAGTGCTCTGGGATTGCAGCAGATGACATCAAGAATCGATATTGTGAATCTCCATCACCATCAGGGAGCCACAACCAGCTGGCCCTGGAGGACTGGCACCGTGAGGGGAAAGGGCCCAGAGCCTGAAGGCAGCACAGTTGAGCATCTGGGATCCACTCCAAGCCAAGAGAAGCAGGAAGTAACAGATCCCGAAGGCTCTAACAGAATTCTAAAGAATTCCAAATTATAGCTGCAAAGAAAGATACTTCTATCTGGATGTCCCTAGGAAGAAGATTGGAAAGCTCATTAGAACACAGGTTAATGTGTTAACTTTAACACAACCTCCTGTCCCTGAAATTCTTATGCACACTAAAGTTTATGTGCATAAACTGAGACCCATAGAAGACAATGTATCCAAGGTTACACCGCCTGTTGGTGATAGGACTCGAACCCAGAACCCCTAATTTCCCCCAAAATGGTCTTTCCTCAACACTGAGGCAATGGGTCTCCCAGAGGTGATATTCACAAATTTATGCACACTAATGTTTATGTGCATGAGAATATCAGGGAAAGGAGGGAGTGTTAAAAGTGCAGACATATGCCCTTCCCCTCTCATTCTAGGGACACAAGAATCTGCCTTTTATAGCATCCCATGTAATGCAGCTAATCCACAGACCACACGTATGTGGCCTTTGAGTGAGGGGGAGCTCTCATGTTCAAGAAGATTCATCTTTGGGGGCTCCCTTTCTGGGTGAAAATCACAGAGCTACTAGCCTGATAGAGCACGGATATAATCATGCCACCTCTCCCTGGAAGACAGCACGTCATCTCTAAGCCTGCAAGACTTGGGGCTCCTGACAGGAAGGTGAGGCAGGAGGACTGAGCTTGCCCTTCACTCAGGGAACAGGGTAGAAGCCAGGAGTTCCCTCTCTGCCAGCACCCTAGAAGACCCTACTCATTCCCCAGCGCTGGGGGAGGGGCTGCTTCCTACCCCTCAAACCTCTTCCCCGCTAGCTGCAACAGATGCCAGCTCCACCATATTGGTCATGCCCACTCCAGCCCCACCCTCATCTACGCTTGGACTTTGGGAACATCTAGTACCTGTGCTCACTGGGGGCCTCCCAAGCTGGGGTCTGGCAGGGCTGAACCTGGGACTGGGGTTGAGAAGAGGAAGGTAGACAAGGAGGAGCGGGGAGCAGCTCAGAGCCAGAAGCAGTTCTGCACAGCTCTGCACAGCTCGGCGGGAAGAGCTGGCTTGAACAGGGCTCTGGCTAGGTAGACAGAGGGTCTGAGTCTATGTAGCTGTGAACAGTCCAGGGTTGAAGGGGGAAGGGACACAGAAGGAATGAGAGCACAGGCTCCAGGCCCCATGGCTCAGACTATCAGGCATTTGCCCTGGGCCAGCCTGAAGGTGTAGAAGGCAGCAGGTTTTGTTGCACTTGGAAATGAAGCTCAGTAGCAAGGAAACATGGGAATATACACATGTACACTCATGTACACACATAGGTACACACACAGGTATACACCTGTTTGGAGGATGAGGATGGAATCACAGGATTCTGTCAAAACCTTCAGAGCTCACCTGGCCCAGTGCCCTCATTCTATAGGTAAAGAAACTGAGACCCGTAAAGGACAATGTATCCAACGTTACACTGCTTGTTGGTGATAGGACTTGAACCCAGAGCCCCTAACTGCCCCCAAAATGGTCTTTCCTCAACATGAGGCAATGGGTCTGGCCAGAGGTGATATTCACAAATTTTAACAACCTGCACAGCAACACAGCCCCAGCAATCAGAATGGACATTGCAACTGCGTTAGGATCCCGGAGGCCCGCTGAGATACTCTTTTGCTTGCTGGATTCAGAAGAAGTCTTGGGGTCCGGGCGCGGTGGCTCACGCCTGTAATCCCAGCACTTTGGGATACCGAGGCGGGTGGATCACCTGAGGTCAGGAGTTTGAGACCAGCCTGGCCAACATGGCAAAACACCGTCTCTACTAAAAATACAAAAATTAGCCGGACTTGGTGGCGGGGACCTGTAATCCCAGCTACTCGGAAGGCTGAGGCAGGGAGAATTGCTTGAACCCAAGAGGCGGAAGTTGCAGTGAGCCAAGATGATGCCACTGCACTCTAGCCTGGGCAACAGAGTGAGACTCCATGTCAAAAAATAAATAAATAAATGTAACTGGAGCTTCCAGTGTCCCTCTTTGCAAGCATTAAAAGGCCTGAGAAGGTGGAGGTGGGGTAGAGGAGAAGTTCCAGGCAGAGTTGGCCACCCGATGCCAGCCCAGAAGTGAGTTTCCTGCTTCAGATGGCTGCTTCCTCCCTGGTCCTTGGATTTGGTGAGAAAAGGGGCAATGGGAGGGGGTAATTAGTCTTGCCTGATATTATCTCCCACTTCAGACCATCTTTCACCTCAAAAAATAATGTAAAAGCCCCAATTTGACATCTGTATTTATCACCTTGCTGCTTGATGGCTGAAGAGTGTCCTTGAGCTAAAACATCAGCAAGTACTTAACCTGTCCTGTCACAACCCCAGTGGGAAGGACTGGGTGTAAAACCACCTAGTGGGAGCCAGTACCAAGCACTCAGTACCTGCAGGGGTCCAGTGCTGCCAGCTGGAGCCTAGAGCTGAACTGCAAATTGCAGAGGGGAGAGGCTGCCTCCTTTCTCTTCCAAGGAAATGAGGAGGACATGACCTCTCTCAGTTCCACCCTCTTGCCAAAATAGACCAGAAAGAGCTGCCCCAGCTGCCCTGCAGCCTGGCTTCTCCTACCCTTCCGTGGGCCCCAGCTCCTTTTAGAGAAACTCATCCTGCTCTGGACTCTCCTCCCTCCTCACTCACTTGAGGCCTCCATGCCCTAATTCAGAATATGAGCTTTGAGTCAGATAGACTTGGGTTTCCCTACCTCTGCCACCAACTACCTGTGTGACCTTGGCAGGCTGCTTAAAACTTTGAGCCACAGTTTGCTTATCTGTAAAATGGGAGCAATACTCACACTTCCCCGCCGGCATCATGGTCATCATTGTGAAAATTAGATGAGATAGTGCATATGAAGTGCTGAGCACAGTGCCTGGCTCAGTCAATAGAGGGTGGTCATCATTACCATCATCGTGATCCTCATCATCCCCACCACAGCAGCAAAGGAAGCTAATAAACTGCTCCCTAATAGAGTCCATTTTGGGAGGCCTGAGGTGCAGCTGACCAGAGCACTAACCCAGAAGTAGGTTCAGCATCATCGGTCCCGCAACAGGACTGGAAAGTTGTGTCCTCCAGCACTTCCCCAGGGGGACACCCACTTTGATAAGCTACGTGGGGGTGGAGAGAGACCTCACCAAAGTACATGCTTCATACAAGAGCTCACTGAAGCCCTTCTAAGGAGGATATATTCATCATCTTGCAGCTCAATGGCTGAGGAGTGTCTGGTCCTTAGCAGGGTGTTTGCTTGTGAGGAAGCATCAGCAAGTAAGGGCAGAGCCAAATTGCTGAGGTGAGTAGTGGAGAAACTGAGGCTGCTGCCAGCCTCCCCTCTTCTACCCTGTGCTCCTCCTGCAGGGCTCAGCTTCTCCTCCAAACAAGTGTTAAGCAAATACTTAAATAACACCAGTGTGAAGGCATTCTGAATTATTAACATGCCAAGGCACCTCGTATCCCAGACTGGCCTGCCTGCCCCCCAGAACCCTCTCCTAGTACTGCAGCCATATATCCCTGGGTATTTTAGAAGTGCAGTCATTGGCTGGGCACAGTGGCTCACGCCTGTAATCCCAGCACTTTGGGAGGCTGAGGCAGGCAGATTACCTGAGGTCAGGAGTTCAAGACCAGCCTGGCCAACATGATAAAACCTCGTCTCTACTAAAAATACAAAAATTAGCTGGGCATGGTGGCAGGCACCTGTAATCTCAGCTACTTGGGAGACTGAGGCAGGAGAATCACTTGAACCGAGGAGGTGGAGGTTGCAGTGAGCCGAGATCACACCATTGCACTCCAGCCTGGGTGACAAGAGCAAGACTTCATCTCAAAAAAAAAAAAAAAAAAAAAAAAAGTGCAGTCATATATCCAGGGGCACAGGTCAGGAGAGAGATGGGGCTGGGAAGCAACGTTTTCAAAGCCCACCCTTTGGCCACCTCCTCTGAATGTTTCACCATCTTGATCTCCGAGGTTCTCTCTCGTGCAGGGCTACTCAAAGTGTAGTCCACCACCCTTCGGCAAACTACTTGCTCCAGGTCCAGGATGAGATAAGTTCAGGAATTACAGGAAGTATTTAGATGCTGTACTTTTCTAGCAATTTGACAGAGCAATTTTATGTCAGTTTAATCTCATATCTAACAACTTGGGTTTGTATTTTGTGGGTCTCTTTTTCCTTTTATTTTTCCAGCAATTCTTTTGTATTCTGTTTTACAAAAGAAGCAGCCTGTAATTGATAAGAAATTAGAAAGAAAGCAATTTGCCCTTGACTACACAGAGCTGAAGAAGCTCTTCTCCAGATGTCTTTTCCTTTTGGTCTCAGCAACGTTCATGTCAACATATTACAATGTGCAGGGATTCAGGGGATGCAAAAGGCCCCCAATGGCCTGACCCCAGCAGCACACTCTGGCCCCGGGCAGCTCTCCATCTTTGCAGCCAGCTCGGAACTGTCTTTCTCCACAAGTCCTTCCTTTCACTCAGTTCCCAGCCCCGTCTCCTCCCCTGGAACCCATGGGACTTTCTGTCTGCACCACTTATTTGACAATTTACTGAATTTTTAAAAATAATAACAATTGAGTACAAGGCTTTGCGCTATTAAATTAAACATAAACCTCCTCAAGCTTATCCCTGCTTTCTTCCTCTTGTGGTTACTTTTCGACCCCTTGTCTTTGTGTGTGGAATCCTCCCCTGCTCGGTGTTTGTTTGTTTGTTTGTTTTTGAGACAGAGTCTCGCTCTGTCACCCAGGCTGGAGTGCAGTAGTGTGATCTCGGCTCACTGCAACCTCTGCCTCTCAGGTTCAAATGATTCTCCTGCCTCAGCCTCCTGAGTAGCTGGGGTTACAGGCGCGCGCCACCTCACCCGGCTAATTTTTGTATTTTTAGTAGAGATGGGGTTTCACCATGTTGGTCAGGCTGGTCTCGAACTCCTGACCTCGTGATCTGCCCGCCTTGGCCTCCCAAAGTGCTGGGATTACAGGCGTGAGCCACCGTGCCCGGCCCCCTGCTGGTTTTGAGGCTTCTTGGGCTGTGTGCCCTGTCCACACTTCTCAGCACCGCCTGCCCTGCTGGGCGCAGGACACTGCAGTGGTAGAGGCAGAAAAAATAGATCCAGCACCAGGGCTGATGAGGGGGTGAACAGCAGATAGGGAAAGGGAGGAGTGAATAAACTCCTCTCTCCTTTTTCCATTTTTATTTCTAAGCACCAGGGCTTTTTGCTTTTTGTTTTAAAATATATTGTTGGGTTTTTTTAAAGTCATGCATACAAAAGGTTAAAAAAACATTCAAAACCTACAGGAACAGGCTAGGTGTGGTGGCTCACACCTGTAATCCCAGCACTTTGGGAGGCCAAGGTGGGCACATCACGAGGTCAGGAGTTCGAGACCAGCCTCGCCAACAGGGTGAAACCCCATCTCTACTAAAAATACAAAACAAAATTAGCCAGGCATGGTGACACACGCCTGTAATCCCAGCTGCTCAGGAGGCTGAGGAAGGAGAATCGCTTGAACCCAGGAGGTGGAGGTTTCAGTAGGCCAAGATCACACCATTCCACTCCAGCCTGGGCAACAGAGCAAGACTCCGTCTGGGCCGGCAGGGCGGGGGAGGTGGCGGGGAGCCTACATGAACAGACAATAGGAAGAAAGCCTGCAGCCCACCCAGCCCAGGATCCTTCCACAGAAACAGCCACTCCTGCCCTCCCTGCAAAGCTGTTCCTGCAGACACAGGCACTTTGCGGCAGATCTACCCTATCCTCTTGCAGGTGTGAACACACCACATGTGCATCTGCACTAGCTTCCTTTGTTTTAACAGTAGATCTTGCAGCCAGCTACCCTCTCTCATGTGCACTGCTACTCATGAGATCCTTTCTTTCTCAGAGATCTAGAGCTAGAGGGGTCCTCAGAAACTGGTTCTTCCAGGAATGCCCAAATGGGGCCTCAGGTGAGGGTGCCTGCCTGGCTGTATCCAAGTCACCTGGGACCACAAGGCTAAGCATCCGGATCTAGGGCCACGCCCCCACTGCGGAGATTTGTGGAGGGCACCTGGGACTCATTCCTATGTTTCTTTAAAGCTTCCCAGCCTGGGAATTCGGCGAGTCTCCCGCCCTGCCACATTTTGTCTACTCTCCTCTTGTTACAAATAAGGAAACTGAGGCTCAGAGAGGGGAAATGATTTGACCCAGGTCACACAGGAAGTTAGTGGCAGGGAAAGGCCCAGAAGAGCCCCGAGTGCCTGACTCTCAGCCAGGTGCGGCGCATCTTCCACTGTGTCAGGTCTTGGGGCCTGTATTAATTTCCTAAGGATACTATAACCAACTACCACAAACGGGGTGGCTTAAAACAACAGACGTTTCTTCTCTCACAGTTCAGGAGGCCGGAAGTCTGAAATCTAGGTGCCGGCAGGGCCATGCCGCTCTGAGGGTCCCAGGAAAATCCTTCGTCGCCTCTCCCGGCATCTGGTGGCTGCAGGAGTTCTAGCCCTGCCCACCTGTCTCTGCCTCTGGCGTCACATGGCCTTCTTCCCTGTCTCTCTCTTCTTCTTCTAAGGACCGTCCTCATTGGATTTAGAGCCGTCCCTAAATCTAAGATGCCTTTTCCTCGAGATTCTTAACTAATTACATCTGCAAAGACCCTGTTTCCAAAGAAGGTCACATTCTGAGGTTTCAGGTAGACATGAATTTGGGGGGGACCAAAATTATTTGACCCTTCCTTCATAAACAGTTCCCGTGGGCAGACTGGAGGCTTGTCTCCAGGCTCCCAGCCTCCAGCCTCTGAGATTCTTGGCAGCCTTAAACTTTGGGGGCCAGTGGACCCAGAAGGACAGCTTCAGGATAGGAGTTACACATCCACATTGCTGGACATAGTGATCCAGGCCCCCTTTGCAGGCTGGTGCACCCCTCCGCAGCTGCTGTGAGTGGGGGCTGCTCACAGCTGAGTGCTTCTGCTGAGAACTGCCCTGGCCCCCTGGCTACCTGGCCAGGAATTCTGGGTGTTTCTAGACAAAGGCAATGATTGAATGATACTAGGGTACAAAATGCCTGTCTCGTTGTCTCAAGGTGGGACAAATTCTACGGATCTACTCTGCTCCAGAGCTCCCCATGGGATCAGGCTGAGGCTGCGAACCCACACATTTGCCAAGCATCCTTTCTACCTTCTCCTTACAAGCTTCACCTGAGAGCCCACCCTTGAAAAGTCACTTGCACAAGAAGCCCCAATTCAAATTCTGCTTCTAGGTAACCTGACCTAAAAGAGCGGGGGAGCCAGGTCCCGTGTGACAGGTAGAGGAACCAGAGATGAGGGCTCTCTTTCCTGAGTCAGCAAACCTCCCAGCCCTCCTCCTCATTCAGCCGTCAATCTGCAAGTCTAGAAAGCAAGTGTTAATTGGGTGAGAACAACTTGGGCACGGGCACTGTTGAGAAAGAGAGGATGGGGTGCTCATGGCAAAAGGGGAAGGAATAAAATAAATAGATATCAGCTGGGCGCGGTGGCTCATGCCTGTAATACCAGTGCTTTGGGAGTCCAAGGCAGGAGATCACTTGAGCCCAGATGTTGAAGACCAGCCTTGGCAACATAGTGAGACTCATCTCTACAACAAACACAAAAATTAGCCAGGTGGTGTGCACCTGTAGTCCCAGCTACTCTACTCGGGAGGCTGAGAGTGGGAGGATGGCTTGAGCTCAGGAGGTCAAAACTGCAGTGAACTATGATCATGCTACTGCACTCCAGCCTAGGTGACAGAGTGAGACCCTGTCTCAAAAAAATAATAATAAAATTAATAGATATTGCTATGGAGCTTGGGTTGTGGACATAAGATGCACAGATAGGAACCAGCTTGATCACCATTACAGAGTGAAGTGTCGGCATGCCAACACATCAGCTCCTCTCAGCTGTCCCTGGCACAAGTCACAAAGGGTTTCTGAGCAGGAATTCATTTCTGGGTGCCCTTACCACCCTTTGCCCTATTGCCTTGTTTAGAAGCAAGTCACTGGTCCTGCCCACGCTGCACCAGGATGTGAGCACCAGGAGATGTGGATCAACAGGGACCACCAGAATCCACCTGCCACAGACCCAAGAGTTGGCAGGACTGTCTGCTGTTCTTGTTAGTTAATTGTTTGGTTGGTTAGTTAGTTAAAGCAAGAGGAAAACATTGGGCAATCCAGGCAGAGAGAACAATATGGACGAGCACCAAAAGAATGAGCATGGCCTGGTTGTAAAAGCACCAGTCATTCTACATGGAGGAGTACAAGGAGGATTGTTGGAAATGAAGCTTGAATGTTGGGCAGAGACCACTAGAATAGGGAGGGCCCTGTGTGCTAAGCAAAGGAGTTAGGACTTAATCTTGAAAGTCATGGGTAGCCACAGAAGGATTCTAGAAGGAAAATTATTTGATCAGGTTTTCATTTTCTCTTTTTCTTTCATTCTCTCTCTCTCTCTCTCTCTATCTTTCTTTAGCTCACTGTAACCCAGAATTCCTGGGCTCAATTGATCCTCCCACCTCAGCCTCCCGAGTAGCTGGGACCACAGGCACCTTGCTAATAGATTTTTATTTTAGAAAGATTACTTTGGCCAGGCACAGTGGCTCACACCTGTAATCCCAGGACTTTGGGAGGCCTAGGTGGGCGGATCACCTAAGGTCAGGAGTTTGAGACCAGCCTGACCAACATGGAGAAACCCTGTCTCTACTAAAAATACAAAAAATTAGCCAGGGGTGGTGGCATGTGCCTGCAATCCCAGCTACTCAGGAGGCTGAGGCAGGAGAATCGCTTAAACCCAGGAGGTGGAGGTTGCAGTGAGCCGACATTGTGCCACTGCACTCCAGCTTGGGTGACAGAGTGAGACTCCATCTCAAAAAAAAAAAGAAAAAGAAAAAGAAAGATTACTTTGGCAGTGATACGAAGGGTAATTTGGAAAGTGGTATATTAGTTATCTATTGCTACATAGCGTATTATCTCAAAACTTAGCAGCTTAAAACAATGAATATTTACTATTTCACCTGGTTTCTGAGAGTTAGGAATCTGGCAGCAGCTTGGTTGTCATTCAGGGCTTCCTATGAGGTTGCAGACAAGCTGTCTAAAGGCTTGAATGGGCTAGAGGATGTGCTTCCAAAATGGCCCACTTCGATCCGGCTATGATATCTGTCACCCCATTGATTGCCAGGGTTGATTCCGCTGATCTGGATGGTGCGGTAGGTGTCCCCTTCCTCTCTCACTGCTCCACATATGTCCTTCCCAAAGCTATGCGCTAGGTTGAAGAGGACGACCTTCCCTGATAGAGGGCTGTTCTTTGGTCAGGGGTATATGAGTGGCTGTGCTCCCCTGCTAGAACCTCCAAACAACTTCCCAAAATGGCCCACTCATCTGCCATTCACAGAAGGCCTCAGTTCCTCACCCCATGGGCCTCTCCATGGTGCTGCTTGCAACATGGCAGCCAACATTGGAGCCAGTGATCCAAGAGGGAACATGGGGGAAGTCACAGTGCTATATGACCTAATCACATACATCACTTCTGCCATATTCAATCTGTTAGAAGTGAGTCAGTAAGTCTAGCCTCCACTCAAGGAAAGAGGAATGAGCCTCCATCTTTGGGAGGGAAACCTGTTGAAGTTCTGCAGATATATTTTAAAACTGCAGGCCAGGCGTGGGGCTCACGCCTGTAATCCCAGCACTTTGGGAGGCCGAGGTGGGTGGATCACCTGAGGTCAGGAGTTCGAGACCAGTCTGACTAACGTGGTGAAACCCTGTCTCTACTAAAAATACAAAAATTAGCTGGGCATGGTGGCACATGCCTGTAATCCCAGCTACTTGGGAGGCTGAGGCAGGAGAATCACTTGAACCCAGGAAGTGGAGTTTGCAGTGAGCCAAGATCATGCCATTGTACTCCAGCCTGGGCAACAAGAGCAAAACTGTCTCAAACAAACAAACAAACAAACAAACAAACAAACAAACCCTGCAAGGTGGTTAACTAGCCTATAGGCAGAGAGACCAGTTAGATTACAGGAGTGTACCAGGAGAGAAATGTAATGATCTGAACCAAGACAGGAGCACTGGAATGGAGAGGAGGGGCATCTTGAAAAGTTATTATTAGAGAGATGGCTTATGGGGTGCAGGGAACTGTGATAGACCAGGGCCAATTGGCAGGAGCAGCCTTTGGAGCACGCGCCCTTGGAGGCAATACCCCAGACATCCAAGGTCAGTCTGAACTGCCTCCACCTGCAGACAGAAGGGTGGTGAGCAATGCTTGACCAACGGGCCCCCGAAAGTCTTGGATTATGGTAGGTTTCTGCAGCAGCTTGGGGGTGGAGCCAGCACGAATCAGACTGGAACTTCCTGGACCTCAGCGGTGAGAGCCTCCAGAATAAGATTAGGACGAAAACAGCTCCCCCCCACTAAACCACACAGAAGACAGGAACTGCTGGTAGACAATCATAATGGCAAAGTAACACATTCTGAGTCAATATGTCAATGACAATAGCTTCACCAAACATTCTGGATGTGGCAAGTATCTGTGTGTTCACTCACTCAACAAACATTTGCTGAATGTCACCATGTCCCAGGCATTCTGCCAAGCCCTGAAGAGAAAACCTAAGATGTTTTTTCTAATTTTATTTATTTATTTTTTAGTTATTTTTATTTTTATTTTCATGGAGACAGGGATCTTGCTAATGTTGACCACTCTAGTCTCAAACTCTTGGCCTCAAGCAATCCTCCTACCTCAGGCTCCTAAGGTGCTAGGATTATAGGCATCACAGTGCCAGGCAAAACTAGGATTTTTTTTTTTTTTTTTTTTTTTTTTTGAGACAGAGTCTTACTCTGTGCTCAGGCTGGAGTGCAATGGTGTGATCTCAGCTCACTGTAACCTCTGCCTCCTGGGTTCAAGCAATTCTCCTGCCTCAGCCTCCCAAGTAGCTGGGATTACAGGAATGCACCACCACGCTGAGCTAATTTTGTTTTTTTAATGGACTTTTGCTCTTTTTGCTCAGGCTGGAGTGCAATGGTGCAATTTCAGCTCACTGCAACCTCTGCCTCCCAGGTTCAAGCGTTTCTCCTGCCTCAGCTTCCCGAGTAGTTGGGATTACAGGTGCATGCCACCACATCCAGCTAATTTTGTATTTTTAGTAGAGATGGGGTTTTACCATGTTTGGCCAGGTTGGTCTTGAACTCCTGACCTCCAGTAATCCACCCCCCTCAGCCTCCCAAAGTGCTGGAATTATAGGCGTAATTTTTGTATTTTTAACACAGATGGGGTTTCGCCATTTTGGCCAGGCTGGTCTTGAACTCATGACCTCAGGTGATCCACCCACCTCAGCCTCCCAAAGTGCTGGGATTACAGGCATGAGCCACGGCGCCTGGCCCAAAACTAGGATTTAAAATAAAATCAGACTGCTCAACAGTGATGCTGGAAGCTAGAAGACAATGGAACAATACTTTGAAAGTTCTGAAAGAAAATTATGTCTAAACTGCAATTTTATATCCAGCCAAACTATCGATCAGCATGTGAGGAGAGTAAAAACGTTGCAAGGCTTTAAAATTTTTACTTCTAATGCACCCTTCCCCAGGAAGATATGAAAGACTTCTTCCACCAAAGAGAGAGAGAAAGAATTCTCAGGGTAATGGGAAAGAAACAACTCTAAGATGCCAGCCAAGTCAACAAGTTCAATTTGAAGTAAGAAAGTCTTCAGGAGGGAGGTCTTTAAGAAAAAGAACAAAAACTCTTGTGCCAGGTGCAGTGGCTTACACCTGTAATCCCAGCAGTTTGGGAGGCCAAGGCAGGTGGATCACCTGAGGTCAGAAGTTTGAGATCAGCCTGGCCAACATGGTGAAACCTCATCTCTACTAAAAATCCAAAAAAAAAAAAAAAAAATTGAGATCTCACTCAAAAGAAAAAAAAATACTGTTGCATTATGAGGTCAAAATTGTTTTTCTCTCTTTTAGATGGAGTCTCTCTCTGTCACACAGGTTGGAGTGCAGTGGTGCAGTCTTGCTTACTGCAACGTCCACCTCCCAGGTTCAAGCGATTCTCCCACCTCAGCCTCCCAAGTAGCTGAGACTACAGGGGACTGCCACCATGCCTGGCTAATTTCTTTGTATTTTTAGTACAGACGAGGTTTCACTATATTGGCCAGGCTGGTCTCAAACTCCTGACCTCAGGTGATCCACCCACCTCGGCCTCCCAAAGTGCTGTGATTACAGGCTTGAGCCACCCTGCCATAGAGATAAATTAGTAAGATAAATTGTGTAAGAGAGGAGATAAAATCACAGTACACAATAGGTCAGCTGTGAACAGTTTTACATATACACACAACGCAAACACTAAATAATGGTTTAACTAAAGCTGTCATAGGAGGATGGGTGTCAAGGAAGTGTGTTGAGCTTGGAAACAGGTTGTGTGGTCAGGTCTCCCAGCTTAGGAGTGCTGGATCCTAAGATTCCACTATAGAAAGTCTATTCATAATATCTAAATTTTATAAATAAAATAGAGGTAAAAGCATGTTATTTAGAAATCTGGAGGTAAATTGCATAAGAAAAAACTTAAAAGGTTAAACATGGTTACCTCTCAGGAGGAGAAATTGAGGTAGGGAAGTTTTATTATAAGTCGTATCATATATTTAATTTTATAAAATACATATGCCTATTACTTTGATTAAAACAAATTTTTAAAATATTTTAAAGAATGGCTAAAGGAGTAGGACTAACATATGTAGACAACACTGTCCTTTTCCACAAAGAGAAGAGAGAGGTTGTGGTCTGCATACCCAGTGAGCAGGTTTTAAACGGAAAACAGAGTCAGAAGTCTTCTTTGCTGAGTCACAAAAGATCCAGGCGTAAAAAGGTCTAGCTCCTGTACTTAGGGGAAACTACATCACTGCCCTCCATGTAGTGGCAGGTGAAGAACTAAGAGCCAAGGAAGTCAGCTAAGGTTTCTGCAAAGCAGTATCTGAGCCCGAGTTGAATTGTTTATCCATATCATAAGGTTTACTTGATAAGTCAAACTGGGTTTATGTCTCCTAAAAAGTCTGTGATTGGTTCCCCTTTTCTCCTTTAGATTTAGAACAGTCTTGGAAAGACCCAGATAGTCTTGATCATGTAAACAGGCACCAAGGTGAGGTGCTAAGCCTTCAGTGTGGGAAAAGGAGAGCAGCACCCCGTGGTAGAATCCAGTCTGTTGTTTTAGCCTGTCCAGCATCTAATTCCTCTTTCTGGTAGGACACCATCCCCCGTGCATTCTCAGCCCACGTGGGGCTGACCCCTCTGCCAAGCTTCATCGGGGAGCACCCAGGCCTAGCCAATGAAAGCACTGTGTATCCTTGACTATCATGATTGGTCAGAAGTGGGCATGTGACCTGGGCTGGACCAATGACAGCCCTCTCCAGGGTTTTTGCTGAACCTATTAGAGGAAATGTGCTAGCTGACTGCTGGGGTTGCTATGAGCCCCCGATGCAAGTATGAAGTTGCTGATACTCATCTGGCTGCCACCTAGTAAAAAACTACCTGAGAATGAAGGCTACTCAGGGAAAAGCAGCCCAGAGAAATGTAACGAAAGAGGTTCCTGATGACATCATCTACGAACCTGGATCCAGCCATGCCGGAAAACAGGAAACCTCTCAATGTTTTAGTTACTTGAGTCAACAAATTCCCTTTTGGGGATTTTATGCTACTTATAACCGAGACTCTTGAGTGATACACCTTCCTGGAGACAACGTGGTAAAAGTGGGAGATCCCAAAGAAAAGGCAAAACATAAAGTCAGAATAACCAGGTTATCTAATCATCCATGATCTCCCAACCTCTGTGTTCTTCCATGACTAACCTGATGCTGATGCTGGAACCTTTTTTTTTTTTTTAATCAAGGTAGCTTATTCCCTCACAGGTACATACAGGAAAAGGCCTACTGCACAATCCTGCAAATACTCCTAATTAGGAGGGTCATGTGATGATATACCTGAGCGGCTCTCGTCCTCAGATGTGTAAATGGCATCGAGTTCGGTCCTTAACTGATGCAAACATAGTCTCTTAATCTGGCCCCACTTACAGCCATCAAGTCTCTGCCCAAACTCTCCCATGGGTGAGGACAGCCCCTGACTCATTGTCAATTCTTCCATTGAGCCGAGAAACAAGAGCACAGCTAGAAAGTTCTTCCTCTGTCTGACTGAGACAGCTTCTGTTTCTCTGCACCTAGAGCAGATCCCTAGATCTGCTCTCCAGAGCAACATAGGAAAAGCACAAACCCACTTCCAAAGACAGTCCTTCAAGTATTTAAGGAGCGCTGTCATGTTCCTTTTTACTAGTAAGGAGTGTGTTCGGCCGCATGAAGCAGAAACCATACGACCATGGCTTAACCAAAGGCAAAGATAGATATTTCTCATCTTACAATAAGTCTGGGGCTGGGCAGGTTGGACCTGGTGTGACAGCTCTATGAGGTCCTAAGTGTCTTCATTTATTTTTCTCTTTCTGCTCTACCATCTTTTATTTTTAAGTTACTTTTTAAATGTATATTTATTTATTTAATTTTGAGACTGAGTCTTGCCCTGTCGCCCAGGCTGGAGTGCAGTGGCACGATCTTGGCTCACTGCAACCTCTGCCTCTCGGGTTCAAGCGATTCTCCAGCCTCTGCCTCCCAAGTAGCTGGGATTACAAGCATACGATACCGCATCCAGCTAATTTTTGTATTTTTAGTAGAGACTGGGTTTCACCATGTTGGCCAGGCTGGTCTCGAACTCCTGACCTCAGTGATCTGCCTGCCTCGGTCTCCCAAAGTGCTGGGATTACAGGTGTGAACCACCGTGCCCGGCCTACCATCCTTAATAGGTAGCTTTCATCCTCATGGTTGCCTCACAGTTATGGAGTGGGTGCTCCACCTTCAAACTCCAATCCACACCCCAAGCAGGAAGGAAAAAAGGGAAAGCAACAGGAAATAAAAGGTTCCCAGAAATACCCAGCAGACTTCTGCTCATGTCATATAGGCCAGAAGTGTCGCCCATGGTCTCCCCAAGTGGCAAAAGTGTATAGTATATCTTTTGTTTATTTGTTTAAATCTGGACACATCTCAAATAAAATGATGATGCTATTGATAAAAAAGAAAGGGAAAATGGACATTGGGAAAGCAACTAACAGTTGCTTCAGAAGCTTTTTCCAGACAAAATTCATTTATGGAGAGGCAGCATTGGAGGAAGGCTGAAGCCTTCATTTGGGGAAGGGGGTGTCAGACCCCCGACTTCAAGTCCAGGCTCACCACTTCCTTACCTGTGTGACTTTAGGAGATATTCTTGAGTTATTTGAGCTCCTGTCTGCTCATCTGTTTAATGAAGATAAATGAACTCTTCTCCAGGGCTTCTGGGGTGATTAGAGCACCTCTACGCAAAATGCCTTAACACTTTAGACAGGCAACAAATGAATTAACATTTTAATTCTTCTCTTACTTCCTGTAATTGCTTATCATGTGACATGTTTCTAGTCCTTTCCTCCTGGACATGCTCCCAGGTTCTGTTCTAATGTCTCTGTTTATTTTTATTTTTATTTTTTTGAGACAGAGTTTTGCTCTTGTTGCCCAGGCTAGAGTGCAGTGGCACGATCTCGGCTCACTGCAACCTCCGCCTCCCAGGTTCAAGCAATTCTCCTGCCTCAGCCTCCCGAGTAGCTGGGACTACAGGCGTGCACCACCACGCCTGGCTAATTTTTGTATTTTTAGTAGAGACACGGTTTCTCCATGTTGGTCAGGCTGGTCTCGAACTCCTGACCTCAGGTGATCCACCCGCCTCAGCCTCCCAAAGTGCTGGGATTACAGGCATGAGCCACCTCGCCCAGGCTGTTTTTTGTTGTTGTTGTTGTTGTTGTTTGTTTTGAGATGGAGTTTTGCTCTTGTTGCCCAGGCTGGAGTGCAGTGGTGAGATGTTGGCTCGCTGCAACCTCCATCAGGTTGGCCAGGCTGGTCTCAAACTCCTGACCTCAGGTGATCCACCTGCCTCGGCCTCCCAAAGTTCAGGGATTATAGGCATGAGCCACCATGCCCAGCCTCTAATGTCACTTTCTAAATGCAGCCCCAGGATGGAACACAAAACTCCCTTGTGTTTTGCAGAGTGGAGGACAATGGGCTATTTACTGTCCTTATTCTGGGCACTGTACTTCCCACTCGCACTGCCTAGATAGCTGCCTTGATAGCCTTGTGAGCCAAGATTGTGGCAGGTAAAGGGAACCCCACACTCACTTCTCCTCTCTGGGATCTTGGCCTGTTGAAAACAGACAGAAGGAGCTAAGTAGGGACCTGCACACAAAGTCAGGCTTTATTACTGCAGAGCTGAATGCAGAATTGGCAGGGTCTCCGACTGCCTTCCTCAAATCTAGTGCTTGCACAACTCTGACAAATCTTCCAATAGCAGCTAAAGAACTTAGAACCCAGGGAGCAAGGACCCACCTGAACCTGCCAGCAGGAGAAGGCCTGCTCTATCTGCTTAATCCAGGACAGCTGGGAATAGAGCCCCAGCTGTACATCCCGCCTCCACCATCACAGGTGAGCGGTGCCCCCTGCCACGCCCTGCAGGAGTGCTGTGTGCTCCCCAGGCTGTCCCATCAGATGGGTGGTTCTGCAGCTGGAAGAAGAATGAGGAGGGTGGTGAACGAGGCCATGGTAGGCCAAACAATGCCTGCCACCCAGAAGACATCTATATCCTTATCCCCGGCACCTGTGAATCCATTACCCTATGAGGCAAAAGGACTTTGCTGTTGCAATTAAGTCAAGGACCTTGAGCTGGGGAGAGTATCCCCCATCATCCAGGTGAGCTCAATGTAATCACAAGCACCTTTATAAGAGGAAGGCTGGGCGGTGGCTCACGCCTGTAATCCCAGCACTTTGGGAGGCTGAGACAGGCAGATTACCTGAGGTAGGGAGTTCAAGACCAGCCTGACCAGCATAGAGAAACCTCGTCTCTACTAAAAATACAAAATTAACAGGGTGTGGTGGCACATGCCTGTAATCCCAGCTACTCAGGAGGCTGAGGCAGGAGAATTGCTTGAACCCGGGAGGCAGAGGTTGCGGTGAGCTGAGATCGTGCCATTGCACTCTAGCCTGGGCAACAAGAGCGAAACTCTGGAGACTAGAAGGTCAAAAGTAGAAGAAGGAGATGGGACAATGGAAGCAGAGGTGGAGTGATGAGCTTTGAAGATGGAAGTAGGGGCCACAAGCCAAGGAATGCAGGCGGCCTCTAGAAGCTGAAAAAGGCAAGGAAACGGATTATCCCCTGGCTAAACAGACTCTCCCCTTTGATTTTAGCCCCATAACACTCATTTTGGATGTCTAACCTTCAGAACTATAAGATAATAAGTTTGTGTTGTTTTAGCCACTAAGTTTGTGATGACATGATAGGAAACCAAAACAGGGCTGAAAACAGAAAGGACCGTGAGAAAAGTGGAAAGAAGAAATCCTCCCAACGATGTTGCATTTGCAGTCGCCAAAGACCCAGGAGGCTTCCCAGGAGCTCCAGGTATGTCCTTCCCACTCGCTTTGCCACCCAGCTGTTTTTTCCATCCTCTGAGGCTCAGCTCAAATGTCACCCCCGTCGTGTTGCCCTTCCTGAGCTAACCTGACCTGGCAGAGTTCCCCACCCCTTGCCCTGGTGCACAGGGCACTGTCTGTGGCACTATTCTGGACAGCCCACCTCTGTACTGTAGTTTTTTGTCTGTCTTAGTCCCTTATTAGAGGGGGAGCTCCTTGGGGATTGGAGCTATAGTCATTTCTCCTAAAAGTGTGTTAGACTGAGCGGAATTAAGCCAAGCCCTCCACATCTTAGACTTGCACTACTGATTTCATTTCAACCCCGCCCAGCCTTTCAAAGCTCATTACCCAAAACAGAAGCTTTCCCTCTCTTTTAGTGTCCTCTCTTGGCCATCAGTGTAAATGTCGCCATGGATACCTGGTATTTTGTTTGCACACCTGCAATAGAAGTCTTTCCCCCCAGAAATTTTGAATCAGGACCGAGAGGTTCCAGCCCAGGCTGACGGCTCCCCTGAATGGAAGACATGTAAGCCCAGCCACTGTTATTTTCACTGGATATTTTCTACCCCAAGTTCCGAGCATCCCAGAAAGCAGATGTGGGGAAGAAGCAGGAGGCAGAGGGCAGAAAGGAGAGGGAGGGCTTTCTGTGCTCCCACAGTGCCCTGTCCCTGGTTTTAGTCAATCCCTGAGGCCCAGTGGCAGCTCTACCCTGGAATTCCTGAGATGCCTCTGGGGTCTTTCCAGAAGATTCCTGTTTTGCTTAGCCCAGCCAGAGTTGATTTCCATCAATTGCAACTAAAGAAGTCCTAAAAAACTTGGAATGAGCTAGCCCAAGCCAAGAACAGAGTGCTGGCACATTACATACATGATGTGTTCCCAAACCAAATATGGTAAAGCCATACCCAGAGGTCATGAATGTGGCCACCCTGTTTATGCAGAACACTGTAGAAAATCCAGAAGGAGGAAAGGGGGCCTATTGTTCCATCTGTCTGGCTGCAGGGCAGGGGCCAGGAGGAGGCAGGAGGGCAAGATGGAACATGGAAACCAAATCATGGGGTGGCACAAAGCATGGGGTATGGCCAGGAATTGAAACAGTGAGGAGCAGAAGCCAAAGATGCCAGGATTCAATGCCCAGATAGAAAAGGCACAAACCACAGGAGTGGGCCATGGTCCAACTAAGGGAGGAAGCTGCCCTTTGGGTACCAGAGAGCTCTGATTAATGCCCTAGGGCAGGATCTGTTCTTTGTGCATGAACACCTCTCTTGAAGGCCCAGAATCCCTGCCACTGGCACCACCCACCTTGGTAGACCCACTGAGTCATGAGTCCAGTTCCTAAGCCCCAGTCAAACCTCAGTCAGGATCACAAAGCTCATGCATTTGACTCATGGGGTAGTCTATGGTGCTGGATTCTGTACCTCTTTACTCTTCTTTTAGAAGCAGTCTTAGCAAGCTTAAGTAACTAGTTTCCCAGGCCATGATGGATTGGATTCGTGCATTAGAAATGGGGAGAGATGGCTGGGCGAGGTGGCTCATGCCTGTAATCCCAGCACTTTGGGAGGCCAATGCGGGCAGATCACCTGAGGTCAGGAGTTCGAGACCAGCCTGGCTAACTTGGCGAAACTCCATCTCCACTAAAAATACAAAAATTAGCCGGGCGTGGTGGCGGGCACCTGTAGTCCCAGCTACTCAGGAGGCTGAGGCAGGAGAATCGCTTGAACCCAGGAGGCGGAGGTTGTAGTGAGCCGAGATCATACCATTGCACTCCAGCCTGGGCAACAGAGTGAGACTCCATCTCAAAAAAATAAAATAAAATAAAGAAATGGGGAGAGATGGCTGGGCACGGTGGCTCACGCCTATAATCCCAGCACTTTGGGAGGCTGAGGTGGGTGGATCACCTGAGGTCAGGAGTTCAAGACCAGCCTGGCCAACATGGTGAAACCCTGTCTCTACTAAAAATACAAAAATTAGCCGGCGTGGCAGCTGGCGCCTGTAATCCCAGCTACTCAGGCAGCTGAGGCAGGAGAATTGCTTGAACCCAGGAGGCAGACGTTGGCTTTTTGAAACTCTGTCCCGCCGCCTCCAAAAAACAAAGAAAGAAAGAAATGGTGAGAGATGCTATTAAGGAATCACCATCACAGCAACCAGAACAGATATGCTACAGCAGTGCTTCTTGGCCCCAGCCCTGATGACACTTGGGGCCAGCTCCCTCTTCATTGTGGGGGCTGTCCTTTGCCTTGCAGGGGGGTTACCAGTAGCACCTCCTCTATTTATGTCAACCAAAAATGTCTCAGATATTGCCACATGTCCTTGAAGGACAAAATCTCCCAGATTGTGAACCACTGTGCTGTAGGAAGACAGTAAGCAGCAGTTACAAGTCCTCCAACTCCTGACAGCTCTCTTGCGCTTTTGCCATGCAGACGAATAGTCCCCAAGAAGCTGCAGGACAGTGCTGACCAGCCCATCTGCGAAGACCCTGTCTCAGAAAGCGTGGGAAGTGTATGCCCAAAGGATGACAGCGCTTCCCTGGGGAGGGTCGGAAGATGGGATGTTTTTCTTCTCTTGGCATCTTTTGACAGTGCCTGGCACATGGTAGACCCTCAGTAAATATTTGAATATTTGTTAAGTTAAATTAGATTATAAAGGTTTCTAGGCTGATTATGTACTGGTTTTGGACTTAGAAAGGGATGGATTGTTAAGCCTTTTTTTTTTGTTTTTTTTTTTTTTGTTTTTCCAGACAAAGTCTTGCGCTGTCACCCAGGCTAAAGTGTCTTGGCACAATCACAGCTCACTGCAGCCTCTACTTCCTGGGCTCAAGTGATCCTCCCCTCCCAACCTCCCAAGTAGCTGAGACCATAGGTGTGGGCCACCACGCCCACATAATTTTTTTTATTTTTTATAGAGAGGGAGTCTTACCATGTTGCCCAGGCTGGTCTCAAACTCCTGGCCTCAAGCAATCTTCCCACCTTGGCCTCCCAAAGTGTTAGGATAACAGGTGTGAGCCATCACACCCAGCCTTTTCCGATGAGATTTTCTCAATCCTTCCAGGCCCATCTCCATTCCTGCTTCCTTCCCAAAGCCAGTCCTGAGTCTTTTCTCTCATGACCCCTCTCCATCTCCCTCCAGCACTCTGACCTACTATATGCTTATCTCGTAGGTCAAGAAGAGGTAAGAATCTCTGTATCCCACTCAAGAGTGTGCACCAGGTGCAATCAGATAACCAGGGTGTCACAGGGTACAGGTCTCTGTCTCATGTGTTGTTTTTTTTTTAAGTTTTTTTACAGACAAGGTCTCATTATGTTGTCCAGGCTGGACTCAAACTCCTGGCCTCAAGCAATCCTCCAGCCTCGGCATCCTGAGTATTCAGGACTGCAGGTGCACACCACTGCACCAGGCTTCTGTCTCATTTCTGGTTTGCGGTGTGTGCCCCTTTCTCTTTCACTGCTCAAGGGGTAAAGAAAATCGAGATCTGACCTATAGGACCAAAATTAGGGGAAAAAAAAAGCACTGCTGTCTGGCAGCTGCGGTCTCTCCAAACATACTCTCTTTTTTCTCAGAACAGCATGATGAAAAACATAAGCTGAGCCAGAGTAACTGCCGTCTGGCACAGCACAGGGTAGTTGCGTGCGTGCACACATGTGTGTGAATGTGTGAGTGGATAAGGATGCGCATGCTGGAGAGCGAGTGAGAGCGTGTGGGAGGGTACGTGAGGAAATGCGTGTGTGTGTACTTGCGCACACAAGCTCTATACACGCGTTTTCTACTTGGGGTTATTCAGGGTCTGCATTCCAGTTGTTGGAAGCAGATCCTCAGCTGAGTGGCCTCTTTTGTAACCAGGGGCGTAGGTCTGAGCATTTCTTTTTGCAGTAGAAATGGGCTCTGTGATGAGTCACACCAGTAGCTGGACAGAGGGGAGACTTGGCTGAAGAAGCAAGTCTTCCTGAGCTAGTCTAGGGCAGCCACGGCCAGACCCTCACACAGAGACAGCCCTAGAAAGAGTGGCCCGTGGCAGGTGTGGGAGGCTCCTGGAGCGTAGCCACTGTCTGGGAGGGTCACATCTCTGGACATCAAGGTGGGAGCACACAGCTTGGCATGCACCCAGGGGCCTGGGCAGACCTTCACACTCACCTTGGAAGAGATGAGCGAGCAGCCATTCCCGCTGGCCCAGGACATTCACACCATGGGAATTCCCAAGGGCTCTGTCCTAAGAGATCTGATCTGAAATCCAAGCTCGGCCTGAAAAGAAATTGGCCCAAGTCATCCTAGTCCAGTCCCCACTAGGTGCTAGCTCCCAGCCCAGAGTCCAGGACAAGCACTCATTCCTATGCTCCTGCTGGGAACCAGGAGAGAGACTTACACACCAGGAGAGAGAATGAGTTATGCCACGTCCCAGGGGCGGCCTTTCAGGGTGGTCAGGATGAACCAGGAACTCGCAAACAAGCTGAAAAAGGCACAGCAGAGAAGCAGATGAAGACTCACACTGAGAAAACACTTAGGGGGATGTGTCACTGGCACCGTGCCAAGCGCTGCATCATCCACCAACTCAGATCTTCAAAGCAAAGCCTAGGGGCACTGGGGCATTAGGCTGCTCAGCGGGCGGATGAGCAAACCGAGGCTCAGAAAGCGGAAGTGACTTTCCTGTTAGCACACAGCTATTAAGTGCAGAGCCAAGATTCAAACAAAGTCAAGAATGAGGTACAAAATGTCTAGCAATCAGTAGGCTGGTTAAATAAACACTGATTTATTTATGGAATACTGGACAGCCATTGACATTTCTTGGTAGAAGAATAGTTAATGGCCTGGAAAGATGTTCAAGATATGTAATTGAGCAGAAAAAAAAAAGCAAGGTACAAAACAGCATGTGCAGAGAGATTATTAAAACATAAAATACAGGCTGAGCACAGTGGCTCCTGCCTGTAATCCCAGCACTTTGGGAGGCCGAGGTGGGTGGATCACCTGAGGTCAGGAGTTCGAGAGCAGCCTGGCCAACATGGTGAAACACCATCTCTACTAAAAATACAAAAATTAGCAGAGCATGGTACATGTGCCTGTAATCCCAGCTACTTGGGAGGCTGAAGACAGGAGAATCTCTTGAACTGGAGAAGTGGAGGTTGCAGTCAAGATCGCACCACTGCACTCCAGCCTGGGCAACAGAGCAAGACTCCATCTCAAAAAATAAAAATAAAAAAACACACACAAAATACAGAGGTATGATTTCCGAGAAAAAACTCAGAATATCAGCAGGGGCTTTCTCTGGATAATAGGAGTAGGTGTGAGTTCTACTCTATGGGTTTGTTCCTTTTTCTTACAATGATCATTTTGTAACAATGACAAACCTGACTTGGAAGAGTCCAGGCTGTGTTTCAGTCGTATGGGGAGTGGGGGTGAGGAGGCGGTGTTTTGGTAGGGGGTGATGAAGGGGTGATGGCTGGCACTGTGAGGTGATGGCTGAGCAGGTAGGAGGGTGTGGCGAGAAGCAATGCCTTTCCTAGGAACACATCCATCTTTCTTTTTCTCTTCTTTTTTTTTTTCCTGAGACGGGGTTTCGCCCTTGTTGCCCAGGCTGGAGTGCAATGGCACATGATCTCAGCTCACTGCAACCTCTGCCTCCCAGGTTCAAGTGATTCTCCTGCCTCAGCCTCCCAAATAGCTGGGACTACAGCTACACCCAGCTAATTTTTTATTTTTAGTAGAGACAAGGTTTCACCATGTTGGTCAGGCTGGTCTCAAACTCCTGAAATCAAGTGATCCGCCCACCTTAGCCTCCTAAAGTGCTGGGATTACAGGCGTGAGCCACCGCACCTGGTACACATCCATCTTTTTTCCTTTTCCATTTGTATCTTTTTTTTTCTGAGACAGAATCTCCCTCTGTCACCCAGGCTGGAGTGCAGTGGTGCGATCTCAGCTCACTGCAACGTCTGCCGCCCAGGTTCAAGCGATGCTACTGCCTCAGCCTCCCAAGTAGCTGGGATTACAGGCGCCTGCCACTGTGCCTGGCTAATTTTTGTAGTTTCAGTAGAGATGGAGTTTCACCACGTTGGCCAGGCTGGTCTTGAACTCCTGACCTCGTGATCCACCCACCTCAGCCTCCCAAAGTGCTGGGAATACAGGAGTGAGCCACTGCGCCAGGCCTTTTTTTTTTTTTTTTCTTTTTTTGAAACAGAATCTCACTCTGTCACCCAAGCTAGAGTACAGTGGTGCAATCACGGCTCACTGTAGTCTTGACCTCCTGGGCTCAAGCAATCCTCCTGCCTTAGCTTCCCAAAGTACTGGGATTATAGTCATGAGCCACCACACTTGATCATCTTTTTCCTAGACCTGACAGCAGGCAGGAGAGGCTGGGTACCCTGGCTGGCTCTCTGCGTGCACACGTGATTGAGTTCCACCGGTCTGGGCCTGTCCTTGTAGTGCTGGGGGCAGGTGAGAGTAGGAAGGGGACAGAATTGGACCAGATGTGTCCTGGATGTGCACAGAGAAGGTGCAGGTAGCTGGTGGCAGGGACTTAAATGTGTGTGTGTGTGCACCAAGTTCAGAGGGGAAGGTGCCCTGCTTAAAAATAATAAGAGTGTGCCAGGTGCAGTGGCTCACACCTGTAATCCCAGCACTTTGGGAGGCCAAGGCAAGCGGATCACTTGAAGCCAGGAGTTCGAAACCATCCTGGCCAATATGGCAAAACCCCGTCTCTACCAAAAAAAAAAAAAAAAAAATTAGCCAGGCATGATGGTGTGTGCCTGAAGTCCCAGCTACTCGGGTGGCTGAGGCACAAGAATCATTTGAACCCAGGAAGTAGAGGTTGCGGTGTGCCAAGATTGCACCACTGCACTCCAGCCTGGGCAACAGAGCGAGATTTGGTCTCAAAATAAATAAATAAAATAAAATAAAAAGAGTGGCAATATGAGTCCAGCCATCTAGAACTGTGGGTCTCAACCCCTTGAGATTCAATGACATTCCCTTTAAAATTGATTTTTAAATATTTTGTAACAGCAACCTGAAAGTAAATGTGTTAATATAACCTACCTACTGACATAATATTTTTTATTGGCCAGGCGCGGTGGCTCATGCCTATAATCCCAGCACTTTGGGAGGCCGAGGCAGGCGGATCACCTAAGTTCAGGAGTTCGAGACCAGCCTAGCCAACATGGTGAAACCCCGTCTCTACTAAAAATACAAAAAATTAGCGGGGTGTGGTGGTGGGCACCTGTAATCCCAGCTACTCGGGAGGCTGAGGAAGGAGAATCACTTGAACCCATGAAGTGGAGGTTGCAGTGAGCTGAGGTGGCGCCATTATGTACTCCAGCCTGGGCAACAAGAGTGAAACTCCATCTCAAAAAAAAAGTATATATATTTTAATCAATATTATTATAACTATATCATAAAGGAAAAATATTAAAATGAAACAACAGGTATTTCAATATGTAAATGGTCACAAATGACTGCATTCCATATGTAAATGTTTAGGCATGACTGCATGAGAAGGCAACATTCCCACCACCACCAACGCTCATGCGGGCGCACACATTTCCAAAATTCTTCCTAGGGGAGATTCAACCCTGAGAACCACTGATTTAAATAACAATAGCAGGCTGTGTCTCACGCCTGTAATCCCAGCACTTAGGGAGGCCAAGGCAGGCAGATCACGAGGTCAGGAGATCGAGACCATCCTGGCTAACACAGTGAAAGCCCGTCTCTACTAAAAATACAAAAAAAAAAAATTAGCCGAGCCTGGTGGCGGGCACCTGTAGTCCCAGCTACTCGGGAGGCTGAGACAGGAGAATGGCGTGAATCTGGGAGGCGGAGGTTGCAGTGAGCCAAGATGGCACCACTGCACTCCAGTCTGGACGACAGAGCGAGACTCCATCTCAAAAATAAATAAATAAATAAATAACAATAGCTGGCCTATAATGGGTGCTTTCTTTTTTTCTCACTCTGTCGCCCAGGCTGGAGTGCAGTGGCGTGACCTCGGCTCACTGCAAGCTCCGCCTCCCGGGTTCACACCATTCTCCTGCCTCAGCTTCACCGAGTAGCTGGGACTACAGGCGCCCGCCACCACGCCTGGCTAATTTTTTGTATTTTTAGTAGAAATGGGGTTTCACCAGGTTAGCCAGGATGGTCTTGATCTCCTGACCTCATGATCCACCCGCCTCGGCCTCCCAAAGTGCTGGGATTACAGGTGTGAGCCACCGGGCCCGACCATAATGGGTGCTTTCTATGGGCCAGTGTTCCAGTGGCAAGGGCACATGAATGGCATGGGTGTAGCAGGAGGCAGGTGGCTTGTGTGGAGAGCATGTGAGGTGGGCCAGGGTGGCCATGCACACATGAAGAGAGAAAAGCTGTGGTCCTGTGGTGAGAAGGAGGAAGCAGTTGCCTTCCCTCTGGGCTCCTCTCTTGACATCACATCCTGCCTTGGAGGAGGAGCCCAATGAAGACAGCATCTAGAGATGATTTGGGTTGAGGATCCCATGTTGATCAGAATTCACCAGGCCTTTCAATGCTCACTTTCTCCCCAGGAGGTGAGCTCGACCTTCAGACCCTCAGATGAATCACACAGACCCATGGAGATCCATCTCCCTGTTTTGTAATCTCCATGCATTCTTAGCCAATCTCCCAGCCACACCTTCTCAAGTCCTGATAGCCATTTGCAGTCTCCCCAGCCTCCACTAGCAGAGGAGAGGTGAGAGGGCTCCCAGCCCATGACCCTGAGGAGGGTGAGGACTGGGCCAGACACCTTGGCTAATCGATAAGGAGCCTCCTGAAATACCCTCCTCACCTCCTTGGCTGTGTGCTGAGCCACTCTAGGGGAAGAGGGATTCTCAGACAACCCTTAGGCCAGGCACTTGGATCTTGACTGGAATAATTAGACACAGAGCCAACAATGATGTCATGCCTCTGCAGGAGAAAGAAGGATGACTTTGAGCAAGGCACTTACCTTGGCCTCAGTCCTCTTGTTTGTCAAGCGAGCGGGGGTGGACCTGACAAGTTTTAACATTCCTGTGCTGCCATTCCAATGTGAAGACAGAAGTTCTCTTGGGCAGCCAGTCACAGTGGCTCACACCTGTAATCCCAGCACTTTGGGAGGCTGAGGCAGGAGGATCGCTTGAGCCCAGGAGGTTGAGGCTGCAGTGAGCTGTGATGGTGCCACTGCACTCCAGCCTGGGCAAGAACAAGACCCCGTCCCAAAAAAAAAGAAAAAGAAGTCCTCCTGGGACTTGAAGTCCCTCTAAGAAGAATGTGGTAGTGATGGCTTTGCATAGCCAACTTGCTTCCCCATCCAACTTCCTTTAGTTTCCATGGGGAACTTCTCTCCCTCTGCAGGGGGCCCTATCTGCTTCCAAGAATGTAAGGGTAGGCAGGTGACTTTGGCTGCCCAGCCAGAGGTTCCTCCCTATGTTGATTGATCCTTTAGTGGACATGGCCTCTAAAGGTCCAGTTAAGAGTCTTCCCTGGCCAGGCACGGTGGCTCATGCCTGTAATCCCAGCACTTTGGGAAGCCGAGGCAGGCGGATCACGAGGTCAGGAGATCGAGACCATCCTGGCTAAGACGGTGAAACCCCGTTTCTCCTAAAAATACAAAAAATTAGCCGGGTGTGGTGGTGGGCGCCTGTAGTCCCAGCTACTCGGGAGGCTGAGGCAGGAGAATGGCGTGAACCCCGGGGGGCGGAGCCTGCAGTGAGCCGAGATCACACCACTGCACTTCAGCCTGGGCGACAGAGCAAGACTCCATCTCAAAAAAAAAAAAAAAAAAAGAGTCTTCCCTAATATATGAAAGACAGAAATTATGTTTCTGGGAATTTATTAGAAGGAAAGATGTGAATTTAAGGCTACTAGCTGTCATCTTTCTGACACAAGAGAAAGCACATGTGCAGAGTGAAGCCAGTACATAGAAGCAGACAAAGCTGAGAGACTAAGGAGATAAAACCCTTAAGACATTGTTTGAACCCCTGGATCAAACTGTGCCTGAACGTGGTGCCCAGTCGAGGGTTAATAAACTCTCTTTTTGCTTAAGCTAGTTGGATTTGGGTTTCTGTAACTTGAAACTGAAACCGTCCTAAGTAATGTAATCTTTCAGCAGCATCTCTCCAAGTTGGGCTGTGAGAGAGGTATTGAGCACATGGAGAGGTAGAATCTGCCAGTTTATACCTATAGTCTAGCCAAAGAAACCCATAGCCCCAGCATATCTCTTCTGCCATGTGCTTTGACAATCTCGTAGCTCAGCCTTATAGAGGGGACCTCACCTGGCCGGGTGTGGTGGCTCGCGCCTGTAATCCCAGCACGCTGGGAGTCTGAGGCAGGTGGATCACGAGATCAGGAGTTCAAGACCAGCCTGGCCAAGACAGTGAAACACCATCTCCACTAAAAACTACAAAAATTGGCTGGGCGTGGTGGCTCACGCCTGTAAACCCAGCACTTTGGGAGGCCGAGGCGGGCAGATCACGAGGTCAGGAGATCGAGACCATCCTGGCTAACATGGTGAAACCCCGTCTCTACTAAAAAATACAAAAAATTAGCCCAGTGTGGTGGCGGGCCCCTGTAGTCCCAGCTACTCGGGAGGCTGAGGCAGGAGAATGGGGTGAACCCAGGAGGTGGAGCTTGCAATGAAACGAGATCGCACCACTGCACTCCAGCCTGGGTGACAGAGCGAGACTCCATCTCAAAAAAAAAAAAAAAAAAAAAAACTACAAAAATTAGCCAGGCACAGTGGCAGGCACCTATAATCCCAGCACTCAGGAGGCTGAGGCAGGAGAATCCCTTGAACCCCGGGTGGCAGAGGTTGCAGTGAGCCGAGATCGTGCCACTACACTCCAGCCTGGGCGACAGAGTGAGACTCCATCTCAAAAAAAAAAAAGAAAAGAAAGAAAGGACTTCACCTAACCCAACCCATGGCCCATGCCACCATGCACATTTTTCAAGCTCAAATTTGACAGCCTTGAAAAAGAATGTCTTTATGCCCAGCCACATATTACCCCAGGAAATAGCATGAACTCTGCATTCAATACTTGCCCCCATGATGGGAGGTCTGCATTCCCTGGCACTGGGATTACAGGGACCTGGGGCTTAGAATAGCCCATCTGCCCTGTTGATCCTTCTACTACCTCAAGCTGCTGACAGGAGAAACCAGCCCCAGCCACAGGGCCAAGGAGGACTTAGGTCTTAGTGTCACTGGTTGCTACACATGCAGTACCTGAGTTCTTCAATCAGTGTTCCACTCTGCTATGAACTGAATTGTGTCCTGCCAAAATATTTGTATGTTGAAGCCTTTAACCCCAATGTGACTATATTTGGAGACAGAGCCTTCGGGAGGTAATTAAGGTTAAATGAAGTCGTAAGGGTGAGGCCCTAATCCAAAAGGATCGGTAGCCTTATAAGAAGGGGAAAAGATACTCTGCTCTCGACACGCACAGAGGAAAGAGCGTGGGCCAACAGTGAGGAAGTGGCCGTCCACAAGCCAGGAAGGGAGCCCTCACCAGAACCCAATCCTGCTGGCTCCCTGCTCTTGGACTTCCATCCTTTGGAACTGTGAGAAAATAAGTTTCTGTTGTTTAAGCCATGCAGTCTATGATGTTTTGTTATGGTAGCCCAAGCTAAGACACACTCCCCGCATATACTCCCTTCTGAGGAGGTGAAGAAATAATTCTTATCAATGATTCTCAGCAGTGACCATGCACCTGGCATTCTCCTAAGCACTTTCCATACCTTACCTCAGGGACTCCTCAGAACAACCCTGTGAAGTAGGTAGCATTACAATCTTTATACAGGCGAAGAAACTGAGGCACAGAGAGGTTGTGGAACCAAGACCACACTGTAATACTGTAAAACTAGATTCAAACCCCAGCAGTCCTCAATACTGAGGAACTGAGAGAAGCCATAATGAAAAGACCACCCCCCATCACCCAGAAGAATCAGCAGGAAGAAACGATGTAACTGTTCCGCCCTGCATTTAGACACCTGGCAATGCTCTACTGTGAAATGGACTCAGGTTACCACAGTCCACAAGGAAATGATCTGTCCCCATGTCCCCTCCAGGGAAATGCCCCTTGCATTGTAACTGTGCGACCCTGCCTAACTCACACCATGAAAAACAGATGGATGACATGCCAGCTCAAACTCTTCCCATTACTCCTGTAGTTCTAAAAACACATAGGCAATGGCTGGCCACAGTGACTCATGCCTGTAATCCCAGCACCTTGGGAGACCGAGGTGGGCAGATCACTTGAGGTCAGGAGTTCAAGACCAGCCTGGCCAACATGGTGAAACCCCATCTCCACTAAAAATACAAAAAATTAGCCGGGCCACTGCAGCCTGTAATCCCAGCTACTCGGGAGGCTGAGGACGAGAATCGCTTGAACCCAGGAGGCAGAGGTTGCAGTGAGCCGAGATCGAGCCACTGCACACCAGCCTGGGTGACAGAGCAAGACTCCATCTCAAAAAAAAAAAAAAAAGACTACCCTGGCCAACATGGTGAAACCCCATCTCCACTAAATGTACGAAAATTAGCCGGGCGTGGTGGTGCACACCTGTAGTCCCAGCTACTCAGGAGGCTGAGGCAGGAGACTCATTTGAACCCAGGAGGCAGGGGTTGCAGTGAGCCGAGATTGCACCATTGCACTCCAGCCTGGGTGACAGAGCGAGACTCCATCTCAAAAACCAAACAAAAAGCACACAGGCAAGCTCCTGGGTGAGAGCAGTGCTGTCAGGAGTAGTGTGTGGAATCAGTTCGCCCAGTGTGTCCCTGGGGTGGGGAAGTGAGGGTGTAGTCCAGGCTCAGGGCCTGGTACAGATTCCAATTTGGCCCTGAGGAGGGCAGCAGAATCTGCTTTGTGCCCACACATCCCCAGGAGCTGACCCAGGGCTCACTCTCAGGCCCAGTCCCTTCCAGACCTTTCTGGTAGCTTCATCCAACCCTAGTGGCCAAATACCTTGACTTTATGACCTGGACTGGCTCCCCAAAGTCCTTGTCTGATGGGACATTGACTCCTTCCAAGACTCAGCTCCTTGTTTCCAGCAATCCCCAGTACCTGGGACTCTGGGCTCAGAGGGAAATGGTGGGTTTTAGCCCCCTGGGGGGATGGACTGAGATTGAGTTAGGCTCAGAGGTTAGAACCGAGGGCTCAGCCAGCGTGGGGCTTCTGGGGTCTCCTTGTGATGGCGCCCATGATCCACCAGGTGTCGCTGTGTAGCCGGCGGGATGAGGGGTGGTGGCAGGAGGACCTTCTCCAGCACCCACCCTAGGGACTGGGGAAGTAAAGGCGGGAGGCTGGGGTGGAGTAGAGCAGTGGTCCTATCCCCCTAGCCTCAAGGCCAGCAGAAGCACCCCCGAGAAGGTGCATGTCCTGGTCTACAAGCCTGAGGACAGAGGCGGCTTCCATCAATGGCCTGAAATGAGTGGAGGGTGATGTGGAAGGACTAGATCACACCTTCTCATCCCAGCAAGACACTGGGTGGGACAGGAGGCACCTCCACCCTCACCACCCACCCCCACACCCCTGTCCAGGAGCTCAGCCCAGCTTCCTGGGGTCCTGCCTGGGGGCCACTCCTTAGCCCCCACCCATAGAAGGTGTTAGTGGGCCAGGTAGACTGCACGGCCACCAGGGAGACTTTGGTGTCTCATTAGCTCCAGATCAAGCAAACCTAATTCAAAGTCAGGCAGCACTGGGAGCTTCCAACTGGCCATTTCCAGCCTAATCTAAAGGCTTGTCACTCAGAAAACAGCAGACCTCACGCCCAACACTGGCTTCCTTCCCATCTCCTCAGGCTGGGGAGGGAGCATGGAAAAAGCGCTTGTTTTTGTCCTCATTGGTTCCAGGCTCTGAATCCCGAAGCCCCGATGCAGGAGAACGTAGACACTGTAGGACCTGGCCGGGCGCGGTGGCTCACACCTGTAATCCCAGCACTTTGGGAGGCCAAGGCAGATGGATCACCTGAGGTCAGGAGTTTGAGACCAGCCTGAACAACATGGTGAAACCCCGTTTCTACTAAAAATACAAAAAATTAGCCAGGCATGGTGGCGGGCGCCTGTAATCCCAACTACTCAGGAGGCTGAGGCAGGAGAATCGCTTGAACCCAGGAGGTGGAGGTTGCAGTGAGCCGAGATTGCGCCATTGCACTCCAGCCTGGGCAACAGAGTGAGACTCCAGACTCCGTCTCAAAACAAACAAAAAACAAAGACACTGCAGGACTTTCCTCTGGCTTGCTAGGCTTGCTTGCCACTCGCCCAGGCCCCACCCACCTGGGGACTCACCACAGGCTTGCCTTGCAGATCCCAGAGGTGGAGTTACAGTTCTGGCATTTCTGGTTCCCCAGGTGGGCCTCAGGGAGGAAAGGCCTGAAAGAGGAGAGGCAAGGAGAGAAGCCAGGGTGGAGCCTGCCCTCCTCCACCTGACACCCCCAACCAGGCCTGGGGCTTGGTGCCTCCAGCTCCACGTCCTCCCCTCTCCAACAGCCACTTAAAGGCTTCCCTCTGGCTCTTCTCAGAGAAGAAAATCAAAAGAGGGAGAGAGGGAGGAAAGGCAGTAGTTCAGGGCGTGGATTCAAATCTCCATGTAGGAGATGGAAAAGCAAGGTAGGAGATGGGCAGAGACACAGAAAGAGCAGGAGATGCAGGGTGTGGCCTTAGCACTTGCTGGGAGGTGGGGGTGGGACAACTGAGTGAGGAGCTGGCTTAGAGAGCAGACTGTGGGGTTTAGTCCTGATGGTGGTTTCTGAAAGTGTCATGGGGTTGGTGGATGCGTGTAACCAAACAATTCTGTTAGCCTAACTCACCTGCTCTCCACTAGCCACCAATGCACAAATACAAATTGATCACCTATTAGGGGCTGCACTGTGCCAGGCAATATGAGGGAAACGCTACAAAACATCCTGGTGGGCTGGGCGGGGTGGCTTACACCTGTAATCCCCGAACTTTGGGAGGCCAAGGCAGGCGGATCATTTGAGATCAGGAGTTCAAGACCAGCCTGGTCAACATGGCGAAACCCCGTCTCTACTAAAAATACAAAAATTAGCCGGGCGTGGTGGTGCACACCTGTTGTCCCAGCTACTTAGGAGGCTGAGGCAAGAGAATCGCTTGAACCTGGGAGGCGGAGGTTGCAGTGAGCCGAGATCATGCCATTGCACTCCAGCCTGGGCGACAGAGTGAGACTCCATTTAAAAAAAAAAAAAATCCTGGCCAGGCGCGGTGGCTCACGCCTGTAATCCCAGCACTTTGGGAGGCCAATGCGGGCAGATCACAAGGTCAGGAGATCAAGACCACGGTGAAACCCCGTCTCTACTAAAAATACAAAAAATTAGCAGGGCACAGTGGCGGGCACCTGTAGTCCCAGCTACTCTGGAGGCTGAGGCAGGAGAATGGCATGAATCCGGGAGGCGGAGCTTGCAGTGAGCCAAGATCGTGCCACTGCACTCCAGCCTGGGCGACAGAGGGAGACTCCGTCTCAAAAAAAAAAAAAAAAAAAAAAACAATAAAAATGCAAGTCTGTTGGAAGCCCTGCCCAGTTTCCAGTGCATCTGTGTGACTCTGTTCAGGATTTTGCACCCATAGGTGCAGAATCTCACGTGTGCATGCATGTGCTTGTGACCAGGCAAATCAGTTGCATCTGTAATGTGCTTGGGAGTCCTGGAAGAGAGCCGTTTCTTAGGATTGTTGCATGTCAGAAAAGGAAAGGAACTGAGGGGCCCCACAGGCCTCTTATTGTACAGAAAGGGAGAAGATAAGGTCCAAGGGGTTGAATCACATGCTCTGGTCACTCAGTGAGAGAACACCTTAATAAAATTTGCCATGAGGCTTGTCTTGGCTGATATGTGAGTTCCCAGAGGTCACAGGCAGAAGCGCCGTGGAAATGGAATATCGGCACGGGAACTTAGGTTTCTCCTCCGCCTGTGGCAGTACTGGAGAAGATGGTGGCACCTGGTGCCATGACTGTGTGCATGACGATTGGCAGGGAGCAATGATGGAAAGTGTCTAAGGGTTAGGCTCTGGAGACAAATTTCTTTTTCTTTTTTTTCTTTTTTTTTTTTTTTTTTTGAGATGGAGTCTTGCACTGTCACCCGAGCTGGTGTGCAGTGGTGCAATCTCAACTCACTGCAACCTCCGCCTCCCGGTTTCAAGCGATTCTCCTGCCTTGGCCTCCCAAGCAGCTGGGATTACAGGTGCCCGCCACCACGCCCAGCTAATTTTTTGTATTTTTAGTAGACACAGGGTTCCACTGTATTGGCCAGGCTGGTCTCAAACTCCTGCCCTCCTGATCCTCCCTCCTCAGCCTTCCAAAGTGCTGGGATTACAGGCATGAGCCACCGCGCCCAGCCTGAAGACAAATTTCTACTGACGAGCTCCTTCTTAACATCGCTGCACCTCAGTTTTCCCACATGGAAAATACAGGTCATGGTACTTCCTCCTTCAGAGGGCAGTTGTGAGGATCCAATGGATGGATACATGCAACAACTTAGCAAGGTGCCTGGCATGCACTAAAAGCTCAACAAAGATGCGTCCTTATGATCATTCTCTGCTTGCATCCTCACCAGTGGATCCCAGCAAGCCCACCTCAGCTCAGAGACCTCTGCTAGGGCCCAGAGCCCATCCTTTGGGGATTCCCATCTCACAGGCTTTGTGGTTACTGACTGACTTTGTAATTCCCAAACCTGACCAGCAGGCAGTTCATATGGAAGTTCTTGCCACCTCCTGGTGAAAACAAGGACTGCGGGCAAATTGCTTGGTGCCCTGCTTTGTCCTGAGGCTGGAGCAAGGGGCGTGGGTGTGCTGGGAGCCTTGGGCAAGAGGCTGATGCGTCCTGAGTGGTGAGGCTGGTGTCCGTGGGACACAGTGCTGTGTACTCTCCTGCCTTGAGACTGTTTACGATTTGCCAGACTCTTGTGGTGCTATCCAAAATAATGCATCCAGTAGAGCGTTCCTGCTTTGGGGAGCTTGCATTAGGCTGCTGACATTCCCACAAAGAGCTATTTTTTTGTGCCACTTACTTTTATTTTTGTCATTTGCTTTACTCTCTTAATTTCCACTCCACCTCCCAACCCCCAACTCCCGCTCCCACCCATATCATTGCTGTTCAAAGCAGCAGGAATTCTGAAGCCAGCCTTGTCCTCATTTAGGATGAGGACCTGAGCACAGAGGGATATTTTTCTTGTGGCTGCTGTGAGCTTTGCCAACCCCACTGAATTCAGGCTGGCCACAGCTCATCCCATGAGGCCAGGTACAGAGCCTTTCCTAGCAACAGCTGCAGAATCACAGCAGAGAGTGCTCCTGGGATCTGGCCCCCAGGGTTGGTCCATTTAAAGAAGCCACACTTGAGACTGAGCCTAGCAGAGCTAGTGAGAGAAGAGTGTTGGCTCCATGCTGGCACGGGGCCTCCCTGTCCCTCCACCCCTTCAAGAACCCGTGACAAACAACCTTGCCTGGTGCCCAAGTGCCTGCCAAGCCCTGTCATATTAAAATCCTGGAAGACTCAGCAAGGAGTCCAATTTCAGCCCAGCAGGTGGGGAAACCAAGGCAGTAAGAGCCCAGTGTGACCAAGGTCACACACAGCTCTGGCTACAAGGCCCTGGAGGCCGGGCATCCAGGGCTGCAGGCTAAGCACCGAGCACCCTCACCCTCACCCCGGCCAAGGCTCAGCGGAGGAACAAACATCTCCCACGTCATTCAACAGCAGAGCCCGGAGAAAGGCCCAGCACTTCCTCTCCATGAATGCTATTGCTTGTCCCCTCCCTCCCCGGGGGGGAGGGGGGATACAGAGGCACTGAGACTCCCTGGAGCCTCTTTGGCAAGTCATTTCCAAGGCAGGCAGCCTGATCTCAAGCAGCTCCCAGTTGAGTGCCTGAAACACCAGACATCAAAAACCTGGCAGGCCTGGGGAGAAGGGAAGATTAGATCATTACAGCAGAATGAAGCAAACCAAAAACCCAGAGAGGGCAGGAGGGACAGAGGCCAAGAATGTTTCAAGGCAACCTAAAACTCCTTCAGATGAGAGCGGGCCCGTACAGCGGCAGCTTCCCCTGCTGCCAGGAAAGCCTGGCGTGTCTCAGTCCCTTTTTGGGTGGAGTAGGGGGTGTGCTGGTCCATACACGTGCGCTCGGAGGTGATGGGAACAGGAAGCATGTTCTGGTCTTCCATGTGCACACACATTTGGACACACAAATGCGCATGCACAGGTGTCCAGCCCAGGCGTGTAAGCCCCCAGGAGTGCATGCATGTGTTTGCGTGCAGTCTACAAACATGTTTTCACAAAGCTCAAAGAGAAGCAATCAGTCATCTCCAAGGAATCTTAGCAACAGCCATCCCCAGAAAAGGCTCCTGCCAGCTGGGGCAGCGATGAGTCAGCAGAGGCGTCATGGGGGAGGCGGGAGGCAAGGCAGCCTCTGGGCCCTGGAGCCTGAGCCGGCCTCTCCCTTCTCCTGGGAAGGCCTCCAGACCAGGCTTGGCCGCCACGCCTGGGTCACTGCTTTGGCACTGATGTCCGAGAACACATTCCTGGAACTGGCCAGCACAGGCGGCTGGAGGGTTTTTCCCTCCTCCTCTCTCTCCCTCTCACCCTCCTGTCCGGGCTCCACACCCGCCCTTTTATTTTTCCTTCTTGCTGCAAAACCAAAACACCGCGTTCATGAGTTCAGGCGCTGTAGCCAAGTGGCAGGAGGTGGCGGAGGAATTGGGAAACAGGAGCTGCCTGGCCCAAGCAGGCCAGGGGATGAGGACACCTCTGGCCAGCCGCAGAGAGGGCCCTGCTACGGCTTGCTGAGCCCTGGTTAAGTCCTGCAGGGCAAAAATGTCATCACCCGGGGCCCCAGGGAACCGGAGTTCAAGGTGGCAGCTCCCAGAGAAATGGCCTGTGTCTCTCTGCCCCAGTAGCAGAGCCCGAGGTCACTAGCAGAGGATGGCGGCTGGAAGGTGACCAAAGGAGGAGCAGAGAGCCACGATTATTAATCATGAATCCATTGCCTGAGTGCATACACAGTCTTCAGAGCCACCTCAGGGCAGTATTATGTCCTTGTACAGACAGGAGGTGAAGGTGTGGGCCGGTGAAGGAATTTGGCACAAGGTCACGCAGCTAGCTATTAGCCATGGAGCTTGATGGAATTAACCCAGCTGATGGGCCACACTGGCTTTTCTTCCTGGGCTGCAGCTACACAGTATGCCAGGATTGCAGCACTTACAAAAAATAAAATAAAATAAAAACAACAAAAAAAGAGCGAGTGCTGTCTCCTATCTCTCCCCCACCCGCATGCAAACAGATCTGGGGGAAGAGCCATCTGCAACCTCAGCAGCGGAGGTGGTGGCAGCGGCGTGGCAGGCGGCGGTGGCAGGGGCAGTAATAGCCCAGCCCGAATCCCTGGCCTCTTTACTGGAGGCAGGAAATGAATAAAAGCTAAATGAGTTTGAAAATGCCAGGAGGCAGTGTTTATCCCCTTCCCCCACCCCCTCCCCCTGGCAAGGACCGCGTATAGTTACAGTTTAATCTTGGAAATGCCAGACAGCTGTTCCCCGTTGCTAAGAGACTGGCCCACATTATGCAGATGTCAGGGGCCTCAAATGTCTGCCGGAAATTACAGATCATGTTGGAAGAGCAGAGGGGCCTTCTCTTGACTGGGGAAGCGCAGCGGGAGACTCCTTGGGTGGATGGCAGAAATAAGGGGCCCACCCTTTCCGGGTCTCTTCCGAGGCTCTGAGGCTCCAGCCTGTCCCTCCTCCCAGCTCCCCGATGCCTTGGCTCCCACCCCAGGTTCCGGTCTCCATCCTTTGGCAACTGTGCCAATGGCCATGTCCACCCCCCACCTCCAGTGCTCCTTCTGGGACATCTTTCTTCAGTCCAGTGTCCCTGTCTGTCTTCCAGTCTTCCCAGCTGCTGTGATGCCACTGAGCTGTCTGGGTCCCAGCTGGGAGGAGGAGCAGACCCCACTCGAGGAGGGTGGGATTCCACTCCATAAGCTCTCCTCACCTGGAGTGGAAAATGGGACACACTCACCACACTCACACCCTCCCTGTCATCCCCCACCCCATGGAAACCCAAAGGAGGGCTATCACCATGGCAACTGCAGGCTACGCGAGCTGCCGCATCACTGGTCCCTGGGGAAGGGGAGTTGCCATCTGGGCAGGGGGTTGGGAGAGGAGGAGGGGGAAGCCCTTTTCCAAACTGGAACTTTAACATGAACCTGATGGAAGGTGACGGGGGAATTCACCAGCGCTCTGGGCTGGGAGGGAAGCAGCTCAGGCTGGAGAGGGGCATGGGCAGGCTGCAGGGCGGTGCCAGGGGAGGCCACGGCATGCATAGGGTCTTCAGGATGACCCCCAGGTACCGTGGGGGTGGGGGAGGGTAGGCTGCGGCCGGGTGTGGAGCGGGTGCTATGTGCCTACTGATTCCCTGAGAGCTCACAAGGTGCTTTGAGGACAGAAACTTTGTCACTACCCATGCATCCGGGTGGTATCTGCTCTCCCTGTTGCTAACTATGTGACCTTGGCCTTCTCCAGCTGAGGAGCCCAGCCATATAAAATGATGTCAGGTGGACTTTACGTGCATGAGAAGTGGCTTTAATGATAAGAATGCTGTGTGTGTGTGTGTGTGTGTGTGTGTGTCTGTATGTGTGTGTGTATGTGTGTGTATGTGTGCATGTGTGTCTGTGCAGGTTTATGTGTTTACCCATATATGAAAGTGCTTTGGAGAAAGGTTCTTGGAAGCCCCATGAAAACGGGGCCTTATTACCATCCATCTGGTCTTCCCAGAAGATGCTGATAAGGCTGCTGGCAGGGGAACACCATTTCAGAGCTTTCTTCCCAGGTACCTGGGGCCTTCTTCCCTGCAAGAGGACAGCACCCTCAAACACTGCCTTACTGACCTCGTGTCCTGACTCCTCAGGTCAACTCTCCCTCCCACCATTCCTACAGCAACTGAGATGCTGGATGGGGAACTGAGGTACAGAGACTTCCAAGACTCGCCCAAGCCATCATAAACCATTAGCTAATCCCATACTCTCCTGCCTCAGCCCTTGCCTTGGGTTCAAACCCCAGGAGGACCATGACCTCTGTCCCTGGGAGATGAGAGCTAGACACCAGGGTTCCTCCTCCTATTAGCTATGTTAGCTTGAGCAAATAACCAAACCTCCTTAACTCTCATTTATCCTTCTGGAAACTGGAATGCCATGACCTATTAGGGTTGCTGTGAAGGATTAAATGAGATACAACATAAAACTTGCTTAGCTCCTGCTAAGCTCTCAATATATTTGAGTTCTTTTATTAAGGAAGAGCTGGTTCCTGGGCACAACCTCCTTAGAAAGGTGACAGGCTTCAGCAGCTGGGGGAGGAGGAGATTGTTCAGGCTGCATGCACACCCACTCCTCACTCCTCCAGCACAGCGACCAGTTTCTGCCTCTTTGGAAGGTTCCAGAAGGGTTGTCCAGGACAGTGCAACTGGAAGAACTCAGGGCAGGTACCAGCCACAAAGTCCTGGGAGGTGGGGACAGGGCTTTCATCAGGGCCTCAGGGAAGACTCCCTCCCAGGAAAGGAGTGGACAGTAGAGGACGGTGGAGGATGGATGGCAGAGGGCGGTGAAGGATGAATGGCAGAGGGCGATGGAAGATGGACAGTGGAGGACAGTGGAGGATGGAGGGTGGAGGATGGAGGGTGGAGGATGGTGGATGATGGAGGGTGGAGGATGGTGGAGGATGGAGGGTGGAGGATGGTGGAGGATGGAGGGTGGAGGATGAAGGGTGGAGGAATGAGAATGGAGGGTGGAAGGTGGAGGGTGGAGGATGGAGGGTGGAGGATGGTGGAGGATGGAAGGTGTAGCATGGAGAGTAGAGGACGGTGGAGGATGAAGGGTGGAGGATGGAGGATGGAGGGTGGAGGACGGTGGAGGATGGAGGGTGTAGGATGGAGAGTGGAGGACGGTGGAGGATGAAGGGTGGAGGATGGAGGATGGAGGGTGGAGGACGGTGGACGATGGAGGGTGTAGGATGGAGGGTGGAGGATGGTAGAGGATGGACAGTGGAGGACGATGGAGGACAGCAGAGGATGGACAGTGGAGAATGGTACCCCCCACTCGATAGAGCAGAAACTGCTGAGCCAGAAAGGATTTGTCTGTGGGGCAGGAGAGCCCCAAGGCTGAGTCATGACTGGCTCCAGGTTCATTCAGCCCCTCAGAGCCCACTGAGGCCTCTGCGTGTGGCGGGAGAAAGCAGTGCTCAATCTCTGCCTTTGTTCTCGTCTCTCTCCCCAGGCCTCTCCCCACCCTCTCATCTCCCTTCCCCCAGCTCGCTCTCCTTCCCTCACTCTCTTTCTCTCACCCTCCTCCTCTTTCTCGCACTCTCCCACCAACCTCGGCTCCCTCCCCCTTCGTCCTTCCCTTGAAGCTGATTTCTTGCTTTCTCATCCTTTCTTCTGCCTCGGAGCTCACAACCACACAGGGCTGTCTTCCCTCCCCTCCTCCCTGTCCTCCCCTCTCCATCCGGCTGTCTTTCCCTCCCCCTTCTCCATTTCCTCCCTCCTCCTTCTTCCCTCCTGTTTCTCCTTTCTCCCCCAACCTTCTCACTCTCTCTCCCTCAATCTCTCTCCTCTTCCTTAAAGGAGACAGTTCAAGCCCCTCAAAAGACAAAACCAGGTCAAGATCCTCACCAGGCCTGGTCTGGGAAGTTGGGGTCTAGAGACCAAGGCCAGAGCTAAGCAGAAAATCAGAGTGGGCTTGGGGAGAGTTTGTTGGAGACCAGCCCACCTCAACCAGCACCTGGAACCCTTTCCCCACCTGGGTCACCTGCTTCTCACAAACACCCGAGCTTGGCTTCCAGCTCCCTGCTGCATAAGCTTCCAGTAAGCCAGGAGATGTCTGAGTTCCTGACCCTCCCTGAGCGTTCGGCTTACCTCCTTACTCTTTGCCCTGGTGCAGGGAATCAAGGCAAAAAAGAAGGCAAGAAAGAAATCAGAAGCAATGATGACCTGCTTTGAACTGGAAGGAAAATGGCTGGGGGAGGAGTTGTACCATTTATGAGGTGTGCATCATCGTAGAAAAAACACAGCTTTGAAACCAGACAGGCTGAGTTTGAACCTTGAACCTGCTTCTTACTAGCCAACGACCTTGAGCAAGATACTCGCTGCGCCGCTGTGTCCACCTCTGTAAAATGGGGATAATGAAAACAGCACCGCCCTCCTGGGGCTGTTGTGAGGACGCAGTAAGAAAACGCATCGAAGCTCTTGGCACACAGCAGCTGCGCCTAAGCCCTAGTTCCTCCCTCTGAGAAAGGAAGGCTTCTTGCAGGAGATGGGGTTTGTTCTGAGTGTTGAAGGATGGATAATAATAGTAATCATACTTCTATTTTTGTTGACACCAGGCGCTATGCTAAGCACTTTGAATACATTGTTTCATTTAATCCCCCAGCAACTCTATGAGGCAGGTTTTTTTTTCCTTGTCCCTGTTTCACGGAATAAGCTGGTGAAGTTCAGAAAGGCTAGGCGATTTACCCCAAGTCACAGTCAAATGGAGGAGAAAATTCAGAACTCTTCTGCTATCACTTGGACTGGGGGTGGGAGTGGGAGTGGAGGACACCGCGAAAGTGACACACGCAAGACCAAGAGCAGGGCCTAAACCAGGCGTGAGCCAGGAACAGCAAGGGACTGGGCGTGGACCGCAGGGAAATTCCGAGGCCATGGCAAGCCCATCTCTCCTTAGACTCAGCCTTCCTGCTTCCTGCCAGCCCTCAGACTCTGGCCGGCCTTGCTGTTAAACCTCGGTGGGGAGGGGGAGAAGGGGGGTTCACGTGTTCATCTCTGCAGCACTGGGACCCCAGTGTTACCCACCCCCTTCCCACACAGGCGCCCTGTAATCCAGATAATCCCTGCAGCTCCGTCCTGTCCCTTGAATGGCAAAAATGACCTCCTTGGTTTCTTGCCACCTAGTGTTATGTCACAGGGATAATGGCTCCTTCTCTGGGGTGGGGGGTAGTCAGGACAGTGCCTAGGGATTCTTGCCTGAGATTACAAACGGGGTTGGGGAAAGTGGGTGGTTGGCGGTGGGACTGTGGGAGGCGAGTATCTTGTGGGAAGGAAGGTGGCCTGGCCCCCAAACAGTTTTTGGTGGTAAGAGATTAGCTGGGAGGACTTTAGCCAAACAGGTGTAGATGCCCCACCTGCCTATCACACCCCCCATCACCCCCCAACAAGCCATCTCACATTACACCCTGTATTGCTTTCAAATAGAACTCTACGGTTTCCATGGCAACTCACCCACGTGGTCGCTGCCTTAGAGGCTGGGGGATGGGGGGAGTGAAGGGCAGCTAACAAGAGGCACCAGCCTCCCAGAGGTGAGGGCAGAGTCAAGCCGGAGCCCACCCCCTCTGCTGCCCGCCCCCCATTGCCCTGGCAGAGTCCCACCCGCCCAGACCCTGTGGCTGCCGCCCACCCTTCACCCTCATCTCCAGGGCTCTCAGCTGAGGCTGCGCAAAGCCCTAGGGAAAGAGTAGGTGGAGCTCCAGGACAAAGAGGCTGCAAGACCACTGCCCCCAGATGTGCCCTTGACCTGGGCCAGTCTGTGTCACTGTCCTGGCGCAGGGTCTCCTTGCAGCTCTGGGGTCTTCTCGGAGAGGCCAGGGACGATCCTGCCTGCCCGAGAAGCACACCTTTGGGCGTGTCTAGTCTCCCCCACCTGTGAAATGGGGTCAGCACCTGGAACTGGGGTTGGGATTCTTGTTCTGGCTGATGGGGAGCTCTGTGACCTCGGGCATGGAACGTAGCCTTTCTGAGGCTGTGTCTTCATCCTCACGAAAGGGATGGGTACATCTCCTCTCACGGGTGATGAGAGAAGCAAATGAGATGACATTCAGGAAAGTGCTTTATGAAAGGAAAAAAAAAAGCATATAAAAGAGATAAAAGCAGAGACTCTCCTAGTGAAATCGGGGGACACTCGGATGGCGTCCACCCTTGGCCTCCCCTGTCTGGTCCAGGCCCAGCTCTACTGCAGTTCAGAAAGCCTTGTGATTAAAAAAAAAAAAAATGGGGGCGGGCACGGTGGCTCACGCCTGTAATCCCAGCACTTTGAGAGGACAGGGCGGATGGATCATAAGGTTAGGAGTTCGAAACCAGCCTGGCCAGCATGGTGGAACCCTGTCTCTACTAAAAATACAAAAATTAGCCGGGCATGGTGGTACATGCCTGCAGTCCCAATCTACTCAGAAGGGTGAGGGGAGAATCGCTTGAACCTGGGAAGCGGAGGTTGCGGGGAGCCAAGATCACGCCGCTGCACTCCAGCCTAGGCGACAGAGCGAGACTCCTTAAAAAAAAAAAAAAAAAAGATTTGTTAAGGCCCCCACCTTCCTGTCCTGTGTATTTCCTGATCTTTCCTGACCTGACTTCTACCAAGAGCATCTCCTTATGGCCAAATATCTAGTCAAGGACCAGTGCGCCAGGAGCACTTCTTGCTGCCCCATCCCCACCAAACTGAGCTTGAGGCCTGCCCAACTGGTGGGAGCTCGCCCAGCTTTGTCCCCAGGGAGGCAGCCAGAACCTTGCAGGCTGAGCTTAGCAGAAGGCTGGGGCAAAGGGAGAGGAAGAAAGAGGCCAAGACATCTGCGAGACCGCCTGTCCTAGCTAAAGGGGCTTGCACCTGCCCACCTGCCTCTCTCTCCCTCGTGGCCCCACACAACAGCTCCTGAAAAGCACAGCCCCCAGGCCAGGCGCAATGGCTCACGCCTGTAATCCCAGCGCTTTGGGAGGCCGAGGTGGATGTATCACGAGGTCAGGAGATTGAGACCATCCTGGCCAACATGGTGAAACCCTGTCTCTACTAAAAATACAAAAATTAGCCAGGCATGGTGGCGGGTGTCTGTAGTCCCGGCTACTCGGGAGGCTGAGGCAGGAGGATCGCTTGAACCCGGGAGGCAGAGGTTGCAGTGAGCCGAGATCCCACCACTGTACCTCAGCCTGGTGACAGAGTGTGAGAGACTCCATCTCAAAAAAAAAAAAAAAAAAGGAAAAAGAAAAGAAAAGCCCCACAGAACCAGCGTGACCCTGCCTTTCTCCCAGGGGCCTTGGGTTTCCCTGTGCTGATTCTTCCTGCCCTGGGACCTCCAGGGGCCACCAGCCTCCCTCCCCAGCACCCACTCTCATCCATCAAGGGGGGGTGGTCTCTGAGGACTCCTTTGGCTCTAAAACACTGACTCGGCAATTCTCTGCAGCAGCAGAAGCCGCAGCATCCTCTGCAAAGCCCAGCCCCTTCCTCTCTGTCACCTCACTCTGCGGTGCCCTCGAATTCCAAAGAGTGTGGCTTTCATTATTTTTTCTTTATTTTTATCAAAGGATATATATATATATATATATATATATATATTTTTTTTTTTTTTTTTTTTTTTTTTGGTCAAAAATTGTGTCTCCCCTGAGACAGTGCAGCCTCTGAGCAGGCTCCCCTTGTTTCCATGGTGACAGCAGCTGGCTTACATGTGTGGTTGCTTTGGAAACGAGGCTGGTTCTCCTCCCTCCTCTCTCTCTCCCTTCCTTCCTCAGCTGCCTCAGCACCCCCTCCTCCTCCTTCACACTACTTGGGGTGCAAAGAAAGGGCCATGAGAGGTCCCAAGCCTCATGGGAACAAACCAGGTCCTGGCTCCTGTGACCTGGTCAGGTGACCAGACCCTTCTCTGGGCCCGACTTCTGCAGAGGCTCTCCTTGCACCCACCAGAGTGAGGCTTTGCTGACATGAGGCAGGGGCACTAACAGCCTTGAGCACTCTAGACAAGGACCCAAATGAATCTCGCTCCTGCCAAGGGTGGGGCTGCTTCTCCCTTGCCCAGGGGCACAGTCCCAGCATGCAGCCCACCCAGGCCTGGGCCCTGGCACCCTCCCATGGTATACTAAGCCCTTTTCTGCTAAAGCATAGATGTGTAGAAGAAAAGGAAGGATTCTTGGGGAGGAAATCAATGGCAACAGAGACAGAGAGAATGCAGAAGGGACTTCCGTGGAGAGCCCTGTCTTGTTTGTCTGTAGATGTTATATAGATTTATGTATAATTTTTCCCACTGACATGTAGGCACCAGAAAGGGAGGAACCCTGCCTGTCTTGTCACGGAGAAGTCCTCAGTGTCTGCCAGAGGAATGAATGGGGAGAGAAAAAAAATAATACATTCCAAAATGTGAACAGTGATTGTTTTCTAGGTGGTGACTCTTGTTATAGCCTTTTTGCTTCTTTTCTTTCTGGGATGGTGTCTCACTCTGTCACCCAGGCTGGAGTGCAGTGGTGCAATCTCAGCTCACTGCAGCCTCAACCTCCTGGGTTCAGGTGACCCTCCCACCTCAACCTCCCGAGTAGCTGGGACTACAGGTGTGTGCCACCACACCTGGCTAATTTTTGTATTTTTATTAGAGACAGAGTTTCACCATGTTTACCAGGCTGGTCTGGAACTCCTGGCCTCAAGCGATCCACCCGCCTCCACCTCCTAAAGTGCTGGGATTACAGGTATACGCCACCACACCTGGCCCTTGCTACTTTTCTTTCATGAGCATATATTAAATGTATACAAATAATAACAACATGTTTATTTATTTGATCTTAGAGAGAAAAATGAGGGGAACTTGGAAGAGGCCAAAATGGATGGAAGTATAGGCTCTTCTCCTTCCACGCTGGGGCAGGCATGTGACTATCCATTCCGATCTTCTGTCACTCAATGGGGCCCAGAAAGGTGCAGTGATTCTCCAGCTGTCACACAGGGAGTTGTAGTATTTGGAATCTGTCGAGTGAAAGAGGAGCCAGAGATCTGAAGTCAGAACCCGAGAGAAACGCTATCAACCCAGCACACCGCGTATGCTGTTTATTGAGATGACAATGGTGTTGGTGGCCTGAGGACACATACCAGTAGCCCAGACAGGCTTCAGACTAATTCTCCCACCCGAAGGTAGATGCTGGTGTCCCCTTCCCCACTCCCCTCCTCCACCCTGTCTCCCAGGCCTCAGATTGAGCATTTGACTCACTCATGAGAAAATACAGCAGTCCGTAGAGAACTTGAAAGCTGCACTTGGCTGACAGAGCCAAACGGGAAAGTTCCAGCTCCTCCTGCTCTGCAGGGCAAGCAAAAGGCATTCTCAAGGTCAAAGAAAACATCGTGCAGATTCTTGTCCTCAGCCAAGGGCACGCTTCTCTGTTTTCTTCCCCCACCTGCAGCCAACACACAAGGAGTAGACCCAGCCTTCTGGGGAAACCTGAGAGGAGGAGAGCCAGGTCTGGCATGGCTGGGAGGAGTGTGCGTCCTGCACTGTGGGAGCAAAGGGGCTTTCGAGATCCTCCTAATGATCCCACCATCCCCCCGCTTTGATGGACAGACAGACAACAGGAGTGGCAAGGGCCTCTCCCTGGCTCATCCCCAGCCAGTTCATCCTGCCAGCTATAGAGGCAGAGAGAAAAATGGAGAACAAAGAGGGGAGACACAGGAGGGAAGGAAAGGAGAAAAGAGGGAACCGCTCCTGACTCCCCCTGCCAGCAGGGAGAGGGGCTTGCCTTTCTCCCCTGTGCTCCTCAGCCACAAGGCCACTGCGAATAGGCAGGGATGGGCGGAAGGTCAAGGATGGAGGGAGTCCAAAGATGGGACGGTGGGCATGGAATGGGGAGGGTTGGGTGATTTGGTGATGCCGTGTTGCATTCAGTGCTTGCTAACAAAAACAAAGCTGAAAACTTAAGTTAGTACTTTTACCATCACAAAACCTTCACAGCAAGAAAACCATCATATTCACAGGGTTACGATTTCCCTGGCACTACCTAGTCTGAGCCGTGGCCCTGCGGCAAGACTGTCTTTTTGCTGCCTCCTCACCAATGCAGAGCAAGCATAGCTCTAGGCAACCATCCCACTTGTCTTCCCTATATTGGAGCATAACTAAGGGTCAGATGGCCCGGCAATGAGCAAGGAGTTGTGTCCGCTCTAAAGTCTCAGAGGACTTTCTTCTACAACACCTCTGATGAAAGGCTCATCCAGTCTCTGCTTGAATACCTCCTATGACAGGGATCTCATCACCTTACAAGTATCTCATTAAAACCCAATCAGGGCCAGGCTCGGTGGCTCACGCCTGTAATCCCAGCACTTTGGGAGGCCAAGGTGGGCGGATCACGAGGTCAGGAGATCCAGACCATCCTGGCTAACACGGTGAAACCCCGTCTCTACTAAAAATACAAAAAATTAGCCGGGTGTGGTGGCGCATGCCTGTAATCCCAGCTACTTGGGAGGCTGAGGCAGGAGAATCGCTTGAACCCAGGAGGCGGAAGTTGCAGTGAGCCAAGATTGCGCCACTGCACTCCAGCCTGGGAGACAGAGTAAGACTCCGTCTCAAAAACAGAAAACAAAACAAAACAAAACAAAGCAATTGGGTTTGAATTTCCTTCTGCCAATATTTGTGCTAACCTTTTCATTAAAAAAAAAAAAAAAAAATGTGTGCCCCCCCACCCCCCGTTATCTTTATAGAGAATATCAATGACAAATAGCATCTGGGTATATCTGTCATTCTTGAGTGCCAAATTAGCCCTTACTCCCCCAAGCAGGTCTTCCTGTTTCTAGAAAACTTTTCAAGCTCCCTACTTGCCCTTCCCCCCACCTTCAAAAAAATTGTTTTGCGGTTGGCCCTTTCTGCAAGCCTCAGCTCCGTGCAGGCTGCAGCGTGCCGGGTTCTATTCTTGCTGTCTCTGCTGCTCCTTTATTTCTGCCCTTGGTTCTGTGCCCTTCCTCCAGCTTTGAATGTGTCCTTCCCCAGTCTGAGCTCATCTGCCAGCCTGCGATGATCCACTTTGTCTCTCAGGCTCCTCCTTCTCTCCTTTGCATCAAGACCTTTCGTGATTACACTGTCAGAAGCTCATTTTCGAGGGCCTCCCAGGTGGGCTCCACTCCTTCTTTCAAGCCTCACCTGTAGGATCTGCCTGCCCTTTCCCTCCGTGTTTTTTTGTTTTTTTGTTGCTGTTGTTGTTTTTGAGACAGAGTCTTGCTCTGTTGCCCAGGCTGGAGTGCAATGGCGTGATCTCGGCTCACTGCAACCTCTGCCTCCTGGGTTCAAGCGATTCTCCTGCCTCAGCCTCCCTAGTATCTGGGATTACAGGCGCCTGCCACCATGCCACGCTAATTTTTTGTATTTTTATTAGAAACGGGGTTTCACCATGTTGGCCAGGCTGGTCTTGAACTCCTGACCTCAGGTGATCCGCCTGCCTCAGCCACCCAAAGTGCTGGGCTTACAGGCGTGAGCCACTGCGGCTGGCCCCTCCGTGTTTTGAATGTTACCTGACTCAGGTGGATATGCTACCATCCTCCTTGCAGAGGCCTGGTTTCTTTGAAGATGGGGAGAGTGTATTGGTTTCCTGGGCTGCCATAACAAATGACCACAAACAGCATCTCTTAAAACAACAGACATTTATTCTCTCACAGTTCTGGAAGCCAGAAGTCTGAAATCAAGGTGTTGGCAGAGCCCTCTCTCTCTGAAGGCTCTGGGGAAAAATCCTTCCTTGCCTCTCCTAGCTTCTGCTGTTTGCTGGCAATCTTGGGTGTTCCATCACCCCACCTCTGCCTCCATCTTCACAAAGCCTTCCCCATGTGTTTGTGTCCAAGTTTCCTTCCGCTTATAAGGATACCAGTCTTGGCTGGGCAAGGTGGCTCACGGCTATAATCCCAGCACTTTGGGAGGCCAAGGCGGGGGCAGATCACCTGAGGTCAGAAGTTTGAGACCAACCTGGGCAACATGGTGAAACCCCATTTCTACTAAAAATACAAAAAATTTCGGTGGGCATGGTGGCACGCACCTGTAGTCTCAGCTACTCGGGAGGCTGAGGTGGGAGGATCACTTAAAACTGGGAAGTGGAGGTTACAGTGAGCCAAGATCATGCCACTACACTCCAGCCTGGACAGTAGAGTGAGACTGCATCTCAAAAAAACAAAAAAAAGGACACCAGTCTTTGGATTTAGGGCCCACCTTAGTCAAGTATGCCCTCATCTTTACTTGATTACATCTGCAAAGACCCTATTTCCAAATAAGGTCACATTTATGGATTCCAACTAGACATGAATTTGGCGGGGGAGCTATTTGATCCAGGATGCTCCCTTACCCTCATCTTTGATTTTTCCCTCTCTCTTACCCCCACCACTCCCAAGAAGCTTTCAGGTCAGCCTGACTGCTCCTCCTTGACATCTGCCTGTCTGTCTCCTCTTCACCATGCTGACAGCCAGGGCCTTCCAATTTAGCACAGACTCTGGGGCTTTTCTTTCTTTTTCTTTCTTCCTTCCTTCCTTTCTTTCTTTCTTTCGTCTGTCTCTCTCTCTCTTTTTTTTTTTTTTTTTTTTTTTTGTGACAGAGTTTCGCTCTTGTTGCCCAGGCTGGAGTGCAATGACGTGATCTCGGCTCACTGCAACCTCCACCTCCTGGGTGCAAGCAGTCCTCCTGCCTCAGCCTCCCAAGTAGCTGGGATTACAGAAGCACACCACCATGCTCAGCTAATTTTGTATTTTTAGTAGAGACAGGGTTTCACCATGTTGGTCAGGCTGGTCTCGAACTCCTGACCTCAAGTGATCCACCCGCCTCGGCCTCCCAAAGTGCTGGGATTACAGGTGTGAGCCACTGCACCTGGGCAACTCTGGGGCTTTAATAAGGAAACTTGAACATGTTGCTTCATTTCTCTGGGCCTGAGTTTCCTGACCTGCAAAGTGGACATAATAGTAGTGCAGTGCCTACTTTACAGTACTATTGTGATGATCAAATGAATTACTCTGTGAAGAGGCAGAGAACAATGCCTGGCATGGAAGCATGGCTGTTATTAGTATCTTGTCAGGCCTCCATCACGTCTAGCATGAAATACTGCAAAGGCTTCCTAACCAGCTGCCCTCTAGCTTCAGTCTTCCAGCACACCACACTGTCTTCAAAACACAAATCTTACCTTGTCACTCTCTGTCATCTGAATGTGCTCCACTGCATCCAAGTATTCGCAGCAGAGCACACAGGGCATTTGGCAAGGCAAATGCTTTATACCTGCCTAGACAGCCTTGTCTCACTTCTTGCTATTCTGTGCATTTCGATACACACACGTGTACACACCGCAGCTCTAGCAAGCCCTCTGGCTTTCTCCTGCCTCTCCACCTTTGCATGGCTGCTCTGCTCCCTGGGTCTCCCCGACCCCTTCTCTGCTTGGATGTCTGCCACTTCTCCCTCTGGATACATTCAGCTGGGTCCTACCATCACCAGGTCACTGACCACTACTCCTGCACCTTTCAGCCTGTGCCAGGGGTCCATATTCTGGGGTCCTGCCCTGTCTCTGCCATTCACAGCTGTGAACTACTCCAGGAACAGGACCGTATCCCTTCTCTGCATTTCAGACCAGCCCCTGGAACACAGTAGGTACAGGGAGGAGTGAAGTTTGCAGGAGCAAATGATACTTCGTCTTCTAGACCCTGCTGGGGCCCCTTTGATCTGCGTCCCTCTACTTCCCATTCCACTTGACACCAGCCTAGCTTTGCCAGATCATTGGGACCCTCTGTCTCCCGGCAGCCCCCAAAGCCTCCTCCTCTCCACCTCCTCACTGTTCTTTAGCCTCCTCCTGCCTCTGGGCCTCTCCAAAGAGCCCCCTCTCCCCCTACCTGCAATCTCAGCTTGTTTCCTTTAGTCCCTAGCTTGGGCCACTCACCGGCTATTCTCCTCTCTGGGCTGCTATTTGCTTCTGTAACTGGGTGATTTGCGTGCACTTGTCGTTTGGGGATGCATTTGTGGACACCCTCTTGGTGGAACAGTTGTGCCGAGCTGGGTGTCAGCAGGAGAGTGGCCCCTAGAGGGCTGGGAGGCAGCTGTGGAGAGCAGTAAACACTCACCCCCAGGGGATTTTCACCAGCCTGAGAGCCTGTGCTCCCTCTCCACCCAAAAGCAACACCTCAGGGCGCCCCCTTGGGATTTGCAAGGGAAGGGGATACCTCAGCCCCTGAGACTTGTTGCTGCCAGAGGACAAAGTGACGTGAGGAGGAAGCCTCTCTCCTGGGGAGTCCTGCCGTGGGAAAGACTCCTCTTGAGTCTGCTTGAGGCCCAGCTGCAGGCAGAAAGAAGAAAGGCCTGGGATGCCTTGGCCTTCAGAGGGCTGGGGAGCAAAAGCAGAGAGGGTCCGCTCCAGGCAGCACTGGGTGACAGAATTACCTGTAGCCCCAGGGCCCAGCTGGAGGGACTTTAATAGAATCTGTATTCCTCACCTGGCCCCTTTTCTCCCATGGGCTGTGGAGAGGTGAGCCCAGAACCAGCAAAGGCCTGTCTGTACCTACAGTGCCCATGTTAGCAGCAAGGCCCAGCCTCAAACTCCTGGCCCTATTTCCACCTGCCATCTGGTTGTCACCCAGGAATCTCAAACTCAGCACCTTCCCCACTATCCTCCTGCACCAAAGCTTCCGGGGCCTCTCTTCTGGATTGGAGGCACCCTATCTCCCTGGTATCCAGTAGCCACACCCACACCAGAAACTCGGGAATCTCCTTTGATGCCTCTTTCTCTGTTGGTGACCACCCACACAGAACATCACCAACAGTGATTGTTTCTACTTTCTGAACAGCTCTCCCGCCCCCTGCCCCTACCCAGACCCTCTGGTCGCCCAGCTTCTTGCACCTGCACTACTCTGCCGGTCCCCTAACTCGTCCCCTTAACTCACCCCATGTCCCCTCCTTCCTAAATCACACGGTGACCAACAAGCTTTAGAAGCAGAGACATCCATCAAGTGGGAACAGTACTTAAAAAAAAAAAAAGGTACGGGCCAGGCGCAGTGGCTCACACCTGTAATCCCAACACTTTGGGAGGCTGAGGTGGGCAGGTCATGAAGTCAGGAGTTCAAGACCGGCCTGGCCAACATGGTGAAACCCCATCTCTACTAAAAACAAATACAAAAATTAGCTGGGCATGGTGGTGGGTGCTTGTAATTCCAGCTACTCAGGAGGCTGAGGCAGGGGAATCATTTGAACCTGGGAGGCGGAGATTGCAGTGAGCCGAGATCATGCCATTGAACTCCAGCCTGGGCGACAGGGCGAAACTCCTCCGTCTCAAAAAAAAAAAAAAAAAAGAAGAGAGAGATACAAAAATAAATTAGTTAGGCGTAGTGGTGGCACAGGCCTGTAATCTCAGCTACTCAGGAGGCTGAGGCAGGAGAATCGCTTGAACCAGGGAAGCAGAGGTTGCAGTGAGCCGAGATCACACCATTGTACTCCAGCCTGGGCAACAGAGACTATGTCAAAAAAAAAGGAGGCAGAGGCAAATACATAATAAATGGTTTGTTGATCTCCCATGACAATATAATAAAACTATCTATGATTTGCTCACACTTAAATCCGATCTTGTCTCTCTCCTGTAAAATCCTTCCACGGATTCTCATGGAACTCAGGAAAAAAAGTGCAGATGTATAACTTTCAGGCCTTTTGTAACCAGGCATTCTCTTGCCCACCAGGGACAAGGCAGTGAGGACAGGTGGTATGTTTTCCACTCAGACCTACTCCAAATCCATCCTTATAGATTTACTTTCTTCTTTTTTTTTTTTTTTTGAGACGGAGTCTCGCTCTGTCACCCAGGCTGGAGTAGTGCAGTGGCATGATCTCGACTCACTGCAACCTAAGCCTCCCAGGTTCAAGCAATTCTCCTGCCTCAGCCTCCCGAGTAGCTGGGACTACAGGCATGCGCCACCACACCCAGCTAATTTCTTTGTATTTTTTAGTAGAGATGAGTTTTCGCCATGTTTGCCAGGCTGGTCTCAAACTCCTGACCTCAGGTGATCCGCCTGCCTCGGCCTCCCAAAGTGTACCTTCTTTTGCCTCTTAAATGATACTCCTTGACCCCTAAGTTTTCCCCAATTCTCAAACTTCCAAGCAGCTGGAAGTGCCCCACCCACCCTGCTAAGACATCTCTGGAAGCTCCCTCAGTTTCCCTCCAAGCCTCTCTTCTACCTTGCTTGCCAGTGCCAGCACCTCTGTGAAGATATGATGGGTGGCCATTGCCTCCCGTCGCCCTAACAGAAGGCCAGACCTGGGGCAGGGCCCAATCCTTCTGCCCAGTCTGCATGCCCCGGGCTGCTACCAATGCCACAGAGAGGCCAGAGCCAGGACCTGGGCTCAGCACAAGGATGGCGAGTCCCTCAGCCCAGTGGCCCAAGGGCAGCACCAAGCCCTCGCCTCCACTCCAGCCCCCGTCTCTCCTCTGTTTTGCATTCCAGGCCCATTCCCCACTTTGATGAAACAGTAACCATTTTCTAGCTGCCCCATGCTCTTCTCTGCATTATTCATAGGTTCTGGTCTCTTTGCTACCAGCAGGCACAGGCTGCTCTCCTGCTGCATTAAGGGAGTAAAAAGGTACAGGCCCTGGTGAAACAGCACCCCCTCCCTTCCCCTCCCACTTGCCCTTTTCTTCGCTGCCCTTTTCCTAAATAAGGAGGATGAAGAAGAGGGTTTGTGATGGCCCCGCACGCCCCTCGGGATCACTGAGGGCCCATGGTTATTTGCTGCTTCTCATCTGGACCGAGTGCCTGCTCCATGGGCTTGGCTCTGGAGAGGTTTCTGGAGAACCAGCAGATGAGCTTGGGAACAGCCCTTCCTGCAGAGTAGATACAGGTTTCTCCCGCCCGGCTCTGCCAGCCCCCAGCCCACAGCCCTGAGCTTGCCTCACTCATCTAAGTGAAAAAGGTCACATGGGGACCACTAGATCTGAGCAGACCAGAAGGACATGTCCTCTTGGTCCTGTTCCTGCTCCCTTGGCCTTGCTGTCTTTTTTTTTTTTTTTTTTTTTTTGAGACAGAATTTCGCTCTTGTTGCCCAGGCTGGAGGGCAGTGGTGCAATCTCGGCTCACCGCAACCTCCACCTCCCGGGTTCAAGCGATTCTCCTGCCTCAGCCTCCCAAGTAGCTGGGATTACAGGCACCCGCCACCACGCCTGGCTAATTTTGTATTTTTAGTAGAGACGGGGTTTCTCCGTGTTGGCCAGGCTGGTCTCGAACTCCCAACCTCAGGTGATCTGCCCGCCTCAGCCTCCCAAAGTGTTGGTATTACAGGTGTGAGCCACTGCGCCCGGCCCAGTCTTGCTGTCTTCTGTACTCAACCAGGGCAGGTGACAGGGACCTTAGACAGCTCACGATGCTGGGCTTTCTTGCCTCCTTCCCTAGTCTTCCACCTGCAATCCGGCAACTTCTCCCTTTGCCAGGAAAGGATGCTGAACAGGAACATTCGCCATTGGCTGGACACAAAGCTGGCTTTCCTTTCATCACCTAAGATGCTGTCAGCGGCCTGCTGTCTGGCCTAGTCTTCCCCAACCCATCCCCAGGCCGGCCCTTCAACCCCAGCTAAGCTCTGAGGGCCCCAGGTTGGGTCGTAGCCTCCATCCCTAGAGGAAGGAAGCAGGCTCGAGGCCACCTCCTCTGAGGCTCCCCAGCTGCCTGCTTCAGTGACCATGCACAGCTTCCCTGTGGGATTCAGACCAAAGGTTCTGGATGGGGCCCAACGGTGCTGGGTAGGCTGTCAGGATTACTGAGCTGTAGTGCTCTGTTGTGCAGTCACTTACTCATCATATTTATTCTTTTTTCTTTTTTTCTTCTGAGGCAGAGTCTGGCTCTTTCGCCCAGACTGTAGTGCAACAGCACAATCTCGGCTCACTGCAACCTCCACCTCCCAGGTTCCAGCGATTCTTGTGCCTCAGCCTCCTGAGTAGCTGGGATTACAGGCATGTGCCAGCAGGCCCAGCTAATTTTGTATTTTTAGTAAAGACGGGGTTTTGCCATGTTGGCCAGGATGGTCTCGAACTCCTGACTTCAAGTGATCCACCAGCCTTGGCCTCTTAAAGTGCTGGGATTACAGGCGTGAGCCACCATGCCCAGCCCACATTTATTCTTTCAACAGCTCTTCGAGGCAGGGGATATTTATCCCCTCTTCACAGATAAAGAAACAAAAGCTCAGAGAGGTTAGCACGAGCAAGCTCACACAGCCAGCAAACGGCAGGGCTCAGATTCTCTGACAACTCCTGGCACAAGGGGTCTCTTCCATCAGCGCTCCCCACCTGACCCCCAGTCCTCCCTGCCACCTTTCCCAGGGCCGGTGCAGGGGGCTGAGGGTGCCACGCCCAGCTGGCTGGAGATGCAGCAGCTCTGCCTGCCCCTGAAGGACCCAACTGCGAATCAGCAGCCTGGTATCCAGGCAACCAGTCTCCCTGGCTTCAGATAAGCAGAAACAGCTGGGAGCTGCTGAGGCTGGAACACCATCAGGGAAGGGAGGAGGAGCCCACCAGCCAGTCAGCGTGTTATTTTGACACGTTGTTATTCTTATCCTCTCAGACCTTGGCTTGACTGGGGCCTTTCCCCCAAGCTTATCCTTGCCACTGCCACAGGGGAGGGGTCTCCAGGGGCTCCACCTAGCCCTGAGCCTGGCACAATCGAGGGGACGTAAGGGGAGAAATGTTGGTGGTCCCTCTTTCCGTGAGCAAGGGAGAAAAGGAAAGTTGGCCAAAGGCTGCCAAGATTAAGAGGCTCTGGGGTGACTTGATAAGCAGAAGTAGTTGAGTTTCACCTTTTGGAGCCTCCAGGCCTCAGTGAGAGGTTTTCCAACCCCCTATACCAGGCCAGCTGAGTACAGGTTCAGCCGGATAACCCCATCCAACACCCAGGGTGGCAGCAGCAACTGGGCCGGGGGTGAAGGAAGCCATGTGGACACGTGGACTGTCAGACAAGCAAGGTCTGGCTCAGCCCCAACTCTGCTGATGACAAGTTTGGCCACGCCTCTCTGAGCCTCAGTTTCCTCATCCGCAAAATGGAGACAATCATACATACCCTGCTGGCTGGAGGTGGAAAGTGAGGAAGACCTGTGAAATGCCTGGCATCATGTCTGACACAGTGGGTACTAACGTGGTTCTCCTCCCCTCCTCGTGTTGGGGCCTGCCCTGCCTGGCCTGGCCACCTCTCTCACACAGGATTCTGAACTCTCCAGGGCTATTTCCGTCTCCTGTTCTAAAGGTCAGTGCCTTTCCTGGGATATGGCAGCTGCTGCCTCTTTTCCACCTCTAAGTGGCATTAATCCCATGTCAGGGGGACAGTGGTTGCCCCAGATGGCTTTCCCCATCCCCTGCCTTTATCCGGAACTGGCCCAGGCATGTCCACCCTCTCTTCTACACATGGCCCCCCAAGGCTACCACCAGGCCCGGAGCATGGCCATTTTTGACTGACTCATGACCAGAATATTCCACCGTTCCTTCAGCACTGGGACCACCAAGGCTCTTCGTTGACTGCCTTGGCCTCTCTCCCTAGCGCCAGCTCCAGGCGATGCCCGGCCCTCCCTAAGGGCTGATGGACTTTTCCCACAAGGAGGCTTGGAGAACAGGACAGGAAGCGACAGTGTGCCTGCCCCGCTGGGGAGCCTCAGAGGCACACTCCCCTCCTCTCCTTCAAGGACTGGCAGGAGGGGATTACCTTGCCTCAAAGTGTCCCTTATCCCAGAATTACTGCCCACCTGCACCCCTGTGCTTGGGGGAGCAGGGAGAGGAGCCGGTGAGTGACATTCACCTGTAACAAGAGCCCAGAGCAGGCTGGGTGCGGTGGCTCACGCCTGTAATCCCAACACTTTGGGAGGCCGAGGTGGGCAGATCACCTGAGGTCGGTAGTTCAAGACCAACCTGACCAACATGGAGAAACCCCATCTCTACTAAAAACACAAAAAATTAGCAGGGCGTGGTGGCACATGCCTGTAATCCCAGCACTCGGGAGACTGAGGTAGGAGAATCGCTTGAACCTAGGAGGCGGAAGTTTCGGTGAGCTGAGATCACACCATTGCACTCCAGCCTGGGCAACAAGAGCAAAAGAGCAAAAACTCCATCTCAAAAAACAAACAGACAAAAAAAAACCACAAAGAGCCCAGAGCAGAGCACTCTGCAGCCTGACAGCAACTAAAGTAGGCTGGGGAGGGGTGTGGCCTTCAGGAGGCTCAGGCCCCTTCAGTACCCAAAAGCACACACCCGCCTTGGGACTGGCTAATCCTGCCAGCACTGGCGACATTGATGGAGTGGTTTCCACATGTCAATGGTGCCATCTATTCACCAGCTCATGCCTCTCCCAGCAGATCCCTCGTAGAGAGGGAACTGTTGTCTTTCCCATTTTACAGAGGATGCAACTGAAGCTCAGGGAGTGCTGAGAAAACCTCCAGCATTCATACCAATTCTTTTCTAACCACTCCTGTTCATTCTGTTCATTTTCTCTTTTTTTCTTTCTTTTCTTTTTTTTTTTTTTTTTTTTGAGACAGGGTCTCACTGTGTTGCCCAGGCTGGAGTGCAGTGGCACAGTCACAGCTCACTGCAGCCTCGACCTCCCGGGTTTAAGCAATCCTCCCACCTCAGCCTCCCAGGGCACGTGCTAACATGCCCAACTAATTTTTTTAATTTTTGGTAGAGATGAGGTGTCACTATATTGCCCAGGCTGATCTCGAACTCCTGGGATCGAGTGATCTACCCGCCTCGGCCTTCCAAAGTGCTGGGATTATAGACGTGAGCCACCACACCTGGCCCTTCTTTCATTTTTACACAGGAACTCCTTCCAGGGACCCCCAGTGTGTCCTGATGCACAGTTATGAGTTCCAAGGCAAACCGTTCCTGACCACCTCAACCCTCCCTGAGCTCCCTGAAGGAAAAGTGAGAGGACGGGCGGCCAAGGCCTGGGCTGGGACAATGGAGGTCTTATCCGGGTGCTTGAGAAGAAGGAAGGATAACTTGGTGGCAGCTGAGTGTTCTCTGAGCCAGGTTTTTTCCATTTTCCAGCCAAAATGGAGAAAGGAGGAAAAGGCAGCCTCCGGGCTGGGGTGGGGAGAAGGAGGAGAGCAGCTTCCTCCTCTTCCTCAGCCCAGCCCCAGCCAGTGTGTCCCATTCTTTCTGGCACCCTCAATCCCCTCTGCCTCCCCTCATGTGGAATTTTTGGGATAGAACCAAGACTCCAAAGCAAGATAAACAGAAGTGAAGGGGGCTTGGGAGGAGCTTTCCAGGGCTAAAAATAACAGGGTCAGCTGGCTGGAAGAGCAAATGGCCCCAGCCCCTCCCCATCTCCCCCAGGGCCGGCTCCCAGCCAGCCCCACTCCTCTCTCAACTGGGCTCCCAACCTGGGAAGTCTGGAATACCAATCTCCTATCACCATGCCCATGGTCCCCTTTCCAGACCCCTCTCCAGCTGTGGGGCCACAGCCAGGGGAGGCGGGGAGCCCACCCCAGCTAGGCCCTCCCCTTCCACAGCACCCACTGGAAAGCATGGGCAGCTACAGTGGGCCACAGCTTGGCAGCTACCCTTCTCGCCTGCCTTCTCTATCATTTATTTATGTTAACAAAATACAAGTTTGGGCCGCGTGCAGTGGGTCATGCCTGCAATCCCAACACTTTGGGAAGCCAAGACAGGACTGCTTGAGCCCAGGAGTTTGAGACCAGCCTAGGCAACATAGCAAGACCCTGGCTCTACAAAACATGAAAATAAAAATAATGAGTTAGCAATGTGTGGTGGCGCACCCCTGTGGTCCCAGCTACTTGGGAAGCTGAGGTGAGAGGATCACCTGGGCCCAGGAGATCGAGGCTGCAGTGAGCTATGATTGCACCACTGCACTCCAGCCTGGGTGACAAAGTGAGACTCCTGTCTCTAAAAAACAAACAAAAAAACAGCCGGGCCTGGTGGCTCACGCCTGTAATTCCAGCACTTAGAGAGGCTGAGGCAGGCGGATCACTTGAGGTCAGGAGTTCAAGACCAGCCTGGCCAACATGGTGAAACCCCATCTCTACTAAACACACACACACACACACACACACACACACACACACACACAATTAGCTGGGCGTGGTGGCGGGCGCCTGTAATCCCAGCTACTCTAGAGGCTGAGGTGGGAGAATTGCTTGAACCCAGGAGGCAGAGGTTGCGGTGAGCCACTGCACTCCAGCCTGGGTGACAGAGTGAGACTCTGTCTCAATTAAAAAAAAAAAAAAAGCAAAAAACAATACAGGCTTGTAATCTTGTCAGCAAAGGCAGGGATATTTCAGAACCAGAAGGATCTCGTTCTCCCTACAAGATCACCTCCACCACTGGTAAGCAATCCCACTTCTACAGATGGTAACAGAGGGGAGAGTATGGAGAAAAAAGAAAATTCTAGGAGAAAACTCATCCAGCACCTACTGTGTGCCAGAACTGTGCTAGGCTTGTCTTGTCCATCGTTTCACTCCATTCTCACAGAACGTAGATACTGTTTTATCCCCATTTTCCAGATATGAAAACTTAGACTCAGAAATGCAAAGAAAGAACCAAAATCATCAGAGGTAGCCTAGATAGGAGTGGTGGTGCCATGCCCCAGGGCTACCTCCCAAAGGGGCCAGCTTCTCCCCACGATCGGTGCTGGATGCCATCTCTCTTCCCTCCAGCTGCTCCCAGGGATCCATGATAGCAGCTGAGACCAGCCCTGGAGCAAAGCAATCAGGCCTGCCAGAGTTCAGGGTCTTCTGGAAGTGTTAGCCCCTCCCCTCACCCGCAGCTGGGACCAAGTGGCTTGTGTCACCACCTATGCAAGGCCCCTTTCCTCAAGGACACCAGAGGCGGGGTCCTTCCTATCTAGTGGCAGCTGCTGCTGTTCTGGGGAGTGCAGCTGGGATGAGGGGAGGGGGGTGTCCAGAAGGCTTGATCAGGAAACCCCCCGTCTCACACCCATGACACCCTTGGTTGTCCCCGCAGGAGTCTGACCTGTGGGCAGAGGAGTTTCAGGGAACCATGCCTGGCTCTGGTAGTCCCAGAGACATGAGGACACCCTTTCCTGAAAAGCCAGGAGGCCTTGGACAGGCCTGCACAGCATCAACCCGGCCCCCACTGCTCTGCCCACGCTGGGGTTTGTTCTTCTCCTGGCCATGGGCGAGCGGGTGGGTGGGAGAAAACACTGAGATTGTTAAACCCAGAACAAGCAGGGCAGGCTTAGATGTGACTTAGCTGCTGTCCTTAGCCAGCAGAGGGGTTTTAGTGCAGGGGATAGGAGGCAGCTGTTATCCTCCTGAGATGCAGGGAAGCCAGATGAAAAGGGTGTTCACAACCACAGGAATTGAGTCTCCTGGTTGACTGGCTGCCAGGTTGGAGATGCCCCAGCATCCTGTCAACCTCTGCTTGAGTACACCTACTGATGGGAGGCTCATCCCATGAGAAAGCTCTCATTATTCAAGCTCTTCCTGTTGGTGCTGAGCTGCAGTCTCTACCCCCATGCCTCTCACTGTCTGATTCTGCCCTCTGGGGCCACAAAGCTGCTCCCCTTTCTGCGGGAAGGCCTTTCAAAGGTAAAGCGCTCTCTCAGTCGACTGGCTTTCAAATGTTAGAATTGGGGACAGTCGCAGAAAGAATGAGATGATTCAAAACCATGCTGAATGGTTGATGATCACTGCTGCCCAAGCTCTGCTCCTGTGACACTGTGCCTCAAAGACACCTACGGTTAGGGCGCCATTCACACGGGGCTCTTTATTTAGCAGGAGTCGAAGCTTTTATTGCCCAATCTATAAGACTCTCAGGAAAGTTCTCACAGGCCCAACAAAAATCCGGTCTTTCTTTGACAGCAGCTGGACATTGCATTGTTTACCAGGTTTGCTGGGTTTCTCCAGCCAGAAACCCAGAAGTCCTGGAGACTCATCCTCTTCCCTCCCCAGCTCCAACCAACCCCCACCTCCATGCAGGTCTCGTTTCTACCCACTTTTCTCCACCCTTATGGCCACCACCCTAACCTGTCTAAACCTCCCCTCCCTCCCACCTTCCAACTGCTCTGTACTTCCAGAGATGTATCCTGCTTCCCACCCCATCCCCAATCTACCCAATACTGGCTCCTAGAAGCCAGGGCATGGTCCGATTATGTAATTCTCCTAGGCAACCCTTACAGTGATTGTCCAGTGCACTTTGAGTAAAACCCAAACTCCTCGCCATGGGCTATACGGGTCTTCCACGCTGGACTCTGCCCATTTCCCTGACCTCTGGCCTTCTAGGAACATCCCAAGCTGTTTCCTGCCGCAGGGCCTTTGCACTTTCTGGCCCCACTCCCTGGAACATCATCCCATTAGCTCTTCCCATGTTTGGTTCCTTCTCAACCTTCAGGGCTCAGCTAGAATGTCACCTTCTCAGAAAGACCTCCCCTGGCTGCCCTATCTAAATTAGATGCCCTTTTTAACTCTCTGTTACAGGCCTTTTTTTATTTGTGTGTGTCACTTACAACATATTGTCTGTCTACCACACTAAAACGGGAGCTGCAGGAGAACAGGGACCCTGGCTGTCTTGCCCACTGCTGTCTTTGCTGCATCCCACAGAGGGTCTGGCACTTACAGGGACACAAGGAATATCTGTGGGTGATAAATAACAGCCTTGCCCTTGTCTAGTCTACAGGGGTATTTGTTTTTTATTTTTTATTTTTTTATCTTTATTTTTTTGAGACAGAGTCTCACTCAGTCACCCAGGCTGGAGTGCAATGGCTTGATCTCAGCTTACTGCAACCTCCGTCTCCAGGGTTCAAGCAATTCTTGTGCTTCAGCCTCCGGAGTAGCTGGAATTACAGGTGCACGCCACCACACACAGCTAATTTTTGTATTTTTAGTAGAGACAGGGGTTTTACCATGTTGTCCAGGCTGGTCTTGAACTCTTGACATCAAGTGATCTGCCCACCTGGACCTCCCAAAGTGCTGGGATTACAGGTGTGAGCCACTGCGCCCGGCCGCTACAGGGGTATTTGGAATCCAGCCCCTACAGGGGTATTTGGAATCCAGCCCCTACAGGGGTATTTGGAATCCAGTCCTCCTTGGAAACAGAAAGATGGACATGAAAACTGCCTAAGGGTCTCCTGAACCCAATCAGAGGAGGAGTGCATGTAAGAAAAACTGGCCACTTCTCCTAGTTTGCCCATTCACTCATTCACTTGTTAATTCCTCTATCAAAAACTGAGCCTTTTGGGCCGGGCACAGTGGTTCACGCCTGTAATTCCAGCACTTTGGGAGGCCGAGGCGGGTGGATCACTTGAGGTCAGGAGTTTGAGACCAGCCTGACCAACATGGTGAAACCCCATCTCTACTAAAAATACAAAAATTAGTTGGGTATGGTGGCGTGCTCCTGTAGTCCCAGCCACTCGAGAGGCTGAGGCAGGAGAAATCATTTGAACCTGGGAGGCAGAGGTTGTAATGAGCCAAGATCGCACCGCTGCACTCCAGCCTGGGTGACAGAGCTAGACTCCATTTCAAAAACAAAACAAAACAAAAAACACAAAACTGAGGCCTCCTGATTGCCAGAAACTTTTCTAGGGACTGAAACTTTAAAGGTGAGCAATAAACATTTCATCATAAACAAGGAAACAACAAAACAATTACACATGGTGGTAAGTAAGGGTGCTGCAAACACTAAAACTGGTCTCGGGAGAGGAGTTTGGGTGAGGAAGTCTGTTACGAAGGGCATCAGGTAAAGTCTGAGGATTACGGACACACGGCAGGCCTGGATGTGCACAGCCCGCCCCCTCGCCCCTGCCCCCAGCCCCCATTTCATCACCAAGTAGCAGGCATGTTATAGGTAGGAAGAGAAGAGTAGATGGGAGGATTCCAATAAAGTGTACATTTGGCCAGCTAGTCCCCCATAAAAATGACACAGGTAGCGGTGTCCCTGTAAAGCTCTGTGTCCACTGAGCCCTACTGTCACTCCACAGCCTTGCAGGAAAGCTGCAGAGATTCCTTCCATAGAGCACGAGGTCAACACTAACTGGTTCTCTGGGTTAAATACCTAACTGCTGGATCTGCTTACTTAGAACAAGGGGCACCTGCAACCCACACACTCACAGGTAGACAGATGTGCTTTATGGCACAGGAGAAAGGACTCCACCCTCACATGGCTTGTGAAAGAAACTCTACAGTGAGTAAAAGCCAAATAGAACTGCAATCAATTTGTGAAAGCCACCTGAGCGCAGTGGCTCATGCCTGTAATCCCAGCACTTTGGGAGGCCGAGGCAGGTGGATCACCTGAGGTCAGGAGTTCGAGACCGGCCTGGCCAATATAGTGAAACCCCGTCTCTACTAAAAATATAAAAATTAGCTGGGTGTGGTGGTGGGTGCCTGTAATTCCAGCTACTCGGGAGGCTGAGGCAGGAGGATCGCTTGAACCCAAGAGGCAGAGGTTACAGTGAGCCAAGATCATGCCACTGCACTCCAGCCTGGGTGACAGAGCAAGACTCCATCTCAAAAACAAACAAAAAAAAATTGTAAAAGCCAATTTGAATGCTAAGACGACCAAAAAACCAAAATGACACATTTAAGGGACAAAGTTCACTCAGAGTATGTGTGAGCATGTGAGAGGTTGGTGTGACTTTCCTCGTTCCCGGCAGTCTTGGGTGGTGCATCTAGGGAGTTGGTATGTAAATATCTAGAGAGAGTGCATCTCTATCTCTTGTTGGTTTCACACGCTTTCTTTCTTTTTAAAAAAAATTTTATTTTGGGCCGGGTGTGGTGGCTCACGTCTATAATCCCAGCACTTTGGGAGGCCAAGGCGGGCAGATCACGAGGTCAGGAGATCGAGACCATCCTGGCTAACACAGTGAAACCCTGTCTCTACTAAAAATACAAAAAATTAGCTGGGCGTGGTGGTGGGCGCCTGTAGTCCCAGCTACTCGGGAGGCTGAGACAGGAGAACGGCGTGAACCCAGGAGGCGGAGCTTGCAGTGAGCTGAGATGGCGCCACTGCACTCCAGCCTGGGCAACAGAGTGAGACTCTGTCTCAAAATATATATATATATATATATATATTTTTTTTTTTTTAAAGTTCTGGGATACATGTGCAGTACATGCAGGTTTGTTACATAGGTAAACATGTGCCATGGTGGTTTGCTGCACTCATCAATCCATCACCTAGGTATTAAGCCCCACAGGCATTAGCTCTTTATCTTGATGCTCTCCCTCCCCACGCCCACCCTGTTTCACGCACTCTTTTTTTTTGGAATCGGGGTCTTGCTTGTTGCAAGACCGGCCCCAACCCCTATTTTCTGTCTGGGGGACACAGCCTCCACCTGCCTGCTGCCCAAGCCAAAGCCATGGCATCCCTTCTTCCAACCAAGCACCAGGCCTGCTCATGTTTACCTCTTAAATCACTCTGATCTGAAATCACTCACCTCCTACCGTTGCCCTAGGTCAAGCCACAGAAGCCTGGCCTAGCCTCTCGGGGCACACACCCCACCCATCCTCCAGGAGTCCTCCGTAGGCACAGCCCTCTTTAACAGACACACATTGGCCTTGCCATGTCCCACTGAAAAAGCCCGTAGGCCTTGGAGAGCCTGTCGTGCCCCTGCAAGGCAGCCCCTCTTTCCACACTGGACCAGGTGAAGTATGTGCTTCCAGGAGGCACTAACGGGTACCTCCCAGGTGCTCGTCTCCCCACTCAGGGGGCAGCATGGTGTCTAGAACACGGTGGCACTGGCTGATGACACCTGGGCCAAGGCAACCCGTGGGATTTTTCTTCCCTACTGCGCTGAGTAACCATGTGGTGGCAGGCGAGGCCCCGCGGGGACTAAAGAGCCGGCAAGCGCGGGGCCCAGGCAGCAGCTGGTGTCGCCATGGAAACCGCTCGCAGCACCTCCCGGGGCCGGCCTTTTCACTTGGCCTTTTTGGCAGGCTTCCTCAGCCACCCTGAAACCCATTCACCCGGGTGCGCCGGGCCCTCGCCCCTGCCCCCACCCTGCCCTTCTGCCTCACTGGCCAGCTCTTCCCCCCTCCCCCTTCCCTTCCTTTCCTCTCCTCTCTTCCCCGCTGCCCTCCCTGCTGCAGCCTTTGCCAAAGCTCAGGGAGGGGAAAGCTGGGCCAAGGAAGGACTCCGATTTTCAATTCTAAGCTGATTTCCCCTCTGCAGGCAGCAAGCCCTTTCATGCATTTTTTCCCTATTGTCATAAACGCAGGAACTTGCATTAGGATGAATGAGCAGAAACTCCTGTCTTTGTCAGAGCCTTGGCAGAATGCCAGGCATAGAATGACCTAAAACACTCAGAGCTAAATGGAGCTGGAGAGGGGGTGGAGATCCCATGTCGGGTGAGAAATGGGAAGGGGGGAGCGTGGCCCTTGGCCTCTAATTATCATAATAAAGTGTTTGCCCTGTGCTCAGGCACTATGCTAAGCCCTTCGCACGGATTCTCGTTTAATCCGCACAAAATTCCTACGTCCTATTCATCCCCCCATTTTCATAGATGCCAAAACTGAAAATCAGAGGTGTCAAGGAACAGGCCCAACATCACATAGCAAATGAGTGATAGAGTGGGATTTGAACCTTTCAGACTCTGGAGCCTCAACTAATGTCAAGGTCACCTTCCCGAGCTGGTTCAGAGCTCCACAGCCAGTTCTCACCGCGTAGGCCCTCCAAATCCTTTCCCTACCCTCACCTCCCCTCACCCACAGCCTCCCTTCAACGGTGCTCCTGTAATTTCCATTTGTCAGTGTAATTTTGCAAAGCAGGCTTTTCCAAAAATCAGATATGGATAGGAGTCCCCGGGGCAGAGGGAAAGCGGGGGTCCCCAAGACCCAGCCAAGGCATCCTGTTTGCGCTGCCTGGTGGGCAGAGACCTTGATTTTAAACTTGCTTGTCACATGTCTAGCTACAGCACAGGCACTCCGGCACGGAGCCAGTGCTCAGCAATGTTGATCAGGTGCCGCCCTGAATCCACACTTCCTCTCTAGATCCATAGTCCACCCTCCTCCACTTTTTCCTTACACTGACCTCTTAGGACTGTGCCACAGAGCGCTCTTACCCCTTGGCTTCTGGTTAGATTCAGCCAATGGAATAAGGTGGCAGGTGACTGGAGGGCAGAAGGAGAAAGAGGTCGGGGTATTTACCCCACACTCACTTCCTTGCTGGGCATGGGGTGCCAGTGGCTGCTTTCCTCTACCCACGCCTGCAGCTCCTGTCCTCTGGTCCTCTCCTGCAGCTTAGCTCCGCCACAGCTTTGGAGGGTTCCCTGGCCTCACCCCCTCAGCCCCACCCCCTACTCTGCTGTTAGCCCTGGGATGCATCTCCCTTCCTTATTGGTCTCCGTACTTCGTCTACAACTTTAGAAATAGTTCTTTACAGCCAGGCACAGTGGCTCACACCTGTAATCCCAGCACTTTGGGTGGCCAAGGTGGAAGGATCACCTGAGGTCAGGGGTTCAAGACCAGCCTGGCCAACATGGTAAAACCCCATCTCCATTAAAAAATACAAAAAATATTAGCCGAGCATGGTGGCGCATGTCTGTGGTCCCAGCTGCTTGGGAGACTGAGGCAGGAGAATCGCTTGAACCAGGAGGCACAGGTTACAGTGAGCCGAGATCACACCACTGCACTAATGAGACTACATCTCAGACAAACAAACAAAAATATATATATAGTTTTTTATATTATTTTATTTTATTTTATTTTTCCACGAGACAGTCTTCCCTCTGTCCCCCAGGCTGGAGTGCACTGACGTGATCTCAGCTCACTGCAACCTCCGCCTGCTGGGTTCAAGTGATTCTCCTGCTCCAGCCTCCCAAGTAGCTTGGATTACACGTGCCCACCACCATGCCTGGCTAGTTTTTGTACTTCTTAGTGGAGACAGGGTTTCACTATGTTGGCCAGGCTGGTTTTGAACTCCTGGCCTCAAATGATCTGCCTGCCTCAGCCTCCCAAAGTGCTGGGATTACAGGCATGAGCCACCGCACCCAGCCAGTTCTTTCCGTTCTATTTTCTTTTTTTTTTTTGAGACGGAGTCTCACTCTGTCTCCCAGGCTGGAGTGCAGTGGCGCAATTTGGCTCACTGCAACCTCCACCTCCCGGGTTCAAGCAATTCTCCTGCCTCAGCCTCCCAAGTAGCCGGGACTACAGGCGTGTGCCACCACACTCGGCTAATTTTTGTATTTTTAATAGAGACAGGGATTCACCGTGTTAGCCAGGAGGGTCTCGATCTCCTGACCTCGTGATCCATCTGCCTCAGCCTCCCAAAGTGCTGAGATTACAGACATGAGCCACCGCGCTCCGCCTTCTGTTCTTATTTGAACCCTTGATCACTCTATTTGAGTATTCAATCTTCTGTTTCCTTCCAGTACACAGACAGTTATAAGTTCCTACTGTCTTTTTCGTAAGTGGCAGGGATATAACAGTGAAAAAAAAAAAGAAAAACTTGTGCGCTCAGGGAGCTGGAGAGGACTAAGACAGACATAAACAAACAAATAAGAAATATACTGATATCCTATGTCAGGAAGTATAAGTGCTATGAATGAATGAAGAGAAAAAAGAATCGCTGAATGCAATCATTTAGAAGTTATGACTAGACTTTAAAGATGATCTAATCTGAACCCCTCACTTTACAAATGAAGGCAAGGAGACCTAGAAAGGATGTTTAAGGTCACATGGTGAATTATTGGTAAAAGCTGGGCTGGTTTCCAGCTCTCCTTGGCTCTTCCAGGGCTGGAGGAATGCAGCTCAGCCCATGGAAGGGTGTGTAGGTGGCAGGTGGTGGGGGGATGCAAAAGTTCTTTCTGGTTCTCTTTCCTTTCTTTAAGGACAATCTTCCAGAAGCAATAGTGCGGGCAGCAATGGAGTTTACTGGAAGGCGCCTGGGCAGCTGGGCAGAAAGGAAGGGATCACCCAGCAGAAGCTATGGAAGCCCCTCTGTTCCTTCTGAAGGCACCTTGGCTATTCACCAGAGCAGAGGGCACTATGGGACCTGGTGCTGCTCAGGATGCCTGAAGGGGTGGGTGGGTGGCAAGGCCCATCCACCAGGGCACCAAAGCTGCAGAGTGGTGGGACTGGGAGGAGGGCTTGCACTGTGGGCCTGGCCTTTGGGGAAGACTATTGTTCTGTTGCTGACGAAGCCCCAGCCCATGTGCAGGACTTGGCTGGGAGGCTGAAACTACCCTGGGTGACTGGGTCATCCGTTTCCCAAGCCCCACAATTCTTTCCATTCCACCCAGCTCACCATCTTGGCATGCCCCCAATGCCCCGCTGGGTGGAGAGAAACAGCAATACTCATTTATGGAGTCTGCAGTCTGCCAAACACAGTTCATGCCTTATCTCAATGCATGAGAATCCTTGCAACTACCCTATGAGTGCGTTGTTCTCCCCATTTCACACACGAGGAAACAAGCTCATGGAAGTTGTGTGACTTACTCAGGGCCATACAGCAGGAAGTGGCAGAGAGAACTTTCAAACCCAGGCTGGGCTAACAGGAAAGGTTGGGTTCTTTCCACAGCTGCCCTTCAGACTCCTTCCAGAGGGCGTCCTGGAACCAGCCAGCCCGTCCTCCAGATTGGCCTAGAGCATGGGCTGCCAGCCACACACTCCCCTCTCCCGCTACCATACCTCCTCATCCCCTCAGTGTTGACTGCTCAGTGGCTCCCCATGCCCCCTGGCCCTCCAAGTCTCAGGTCCACGCCCAGCATGGTTTCTCTGCCAGGTGGCTCTGCACTAGGCTTCTGTCCCAATGGCCAGACTGAGATTGCCATGAAAATGCCCTACCCTTGGACTCCCTTGTGGGCCCCACAAGCCACTGGAATGTCTCAGAAATCTCACCCTTCAGGCCTACATCCAAATCGCCTCTCCCAGACGGCCTCTCTCATTGCGAGCAACAGGAAAATCCTTTCAGATCGTGTCCTGATTTTCAGTTGGAAAACAGATGGCCACCATTGCAAGGCTGGCCATATACCCTCTTACTTCCTTTTTCTCTTTCATTCCATTTTCTCTCTGTGTGTCCAATATCATGCTGTCGTTGTTACAAGCACAGACATAGCCTGAACTTGAATTTCAGATCTGCCCCTTCTCAGCCTTCTGACCTTGGACTCCTTACTTGGGCATTGGTGTCGTCTTCCTTAATAATTGTGACTGTATTCTGCATTCTTGGCGCTTTTTTTTTTTTTTTTTTTTTTGAGACAGGGTCTGGCTGTGTCACCCAGGCTGGAGTGCACACGATCAGAGCTCACCGCAGCCTTGACCTCCTGGGTTCAAGTGATCCTCTCACCTCAGCCTCCCCAGTAGCTGGGACTACAGGCACATGCCAACATCCTGGCTAATTTTAGTATTTCTTGGTAGAGACGGGGTCTCACTATGTTGCCCAAGCCAGTCTCAAACTCCTGGGCCCACGCAATCCTCCCGCCTCGGCCTCCCAAAATGTTGAGATTATAGGCATGAGCCACCGTGCCTTGGCTTTTTGTGAGTATTGAAGAGATAATAAATTAGAATCAGTGCTACCTTCTCAGCAAGCTTTTTCCAACCTTTCTTCTTAAAATTACAAACCCATCCCGACTCCAGCATCCTTATCCTCCTTCCCTTCTGTATTTTTCTCCATAGCACATGTCACCATCTTATGTACTAAAACTTTCACGTATTTTGGTTATTGACTCTCCCTCCAATGGAATGTAAGCTCTATGAGGACAGGGATTTTAAAAATCTATTTCCGGCTGGGCGCGGTGGCTCACGCCTGTAATCCCAGCACTTTGGGAGGCCAAGACGGGTGGATCACTTGAGGTCAGGAGTTCAAGACCAGCCTGGCCAACATGGTAAAACCCCGTCTTTACTGAAGATACAAAAAAATTAGCTGGGCATGGTGGCACATGCCTGTAGTCCCAGCTACTTGGGAGGCTGAGGCAGCAGGATCACTCGAACCTGCAAGGTGGAGATTGCAGTGAGCTGAGATCTCACTACTGCACTGCAGCCTGAGCACCAGAGCGAGACTCCGACTCAAAAACAAACAAACAAACTGTTTTCAAGGCTATGTCCCTGTGTCTAGACAGGGCCTGATGCACTGTGGGCACTCAAAAAATATTTGTTGAGACTGGGCGCGGTGGCTCATGCTTGTAATTCCAACACTTTGGGAGGCTGAGGTGGGAGAATTGCTTAAGGCCAGGTGTTTGAGACTAGCCTGGGCAACATGGTGAGACCCCTTCAAAAGAAAAAAAAAAAAAAAAAAACTGGCTGGGTATCGTGCCTGTAGTCCCAGCTACTCATGAGGCTGCAGCGGGAGGATCGCTTGAGCCCAGTAGTGTGAGCTTATAGTGAGCTATGATTGTGCCCCTGCACTCCAGCCTGTAGGGCAGTGACCAAAGGAGACCCTGTTTCTTTCTTTTTTTTTTTTTTTTTTGAGACAGAGTCTCACTCTGTCGCTCAGGCTGGAGTGCAGTGGCGCGATCTCGGCTCACTGCAAGCTCTGCCTCCCAGGTTCACACCATTCTCCTGCCTCAGTCTCCTGAGTAGCTGGGACTACAGGCGCCCGCCACCATGCCCGGCTAATTCTTTGTATTTTTAGTAGAGATGGGGTTTCACTGTGTTAGCCAGGATGGTCTCGATATCCTGACCTCGTGATCTGCCCGCCTCCCAAAGTGCTGGGATTATAGGCGTGAGCCACCGCGCCCAGCCAAGAGACCCTGTTTTTGTTTGTTTGTTTGTTTGTTTGAGACGGAGTCTCACTCTGTTGCCCAGGCTGGAGTGCAGTGGCGCGATCTTGGCTCACTGCAAGCTCCCCTTCCCGGGTTCACACCATTCTCCCACCTCAGCCTCTCGAGTAGCTGGGACTACAGGCACCTGCCACCACACCTGGCTAATTTTGTTTTTGTATTTTTAGTAGAGACGGGGTTTCACCGTGTTAGCCAGGATGGTCTCGATATCCTGACCTCGTGATCTGCCCGCCTCGGCCTCCCAAAGTGCTGGGATTACAGGCGTGAGCCACCGCGCCCGGCCAGGAGACCCTGTTTCTTAAAAAGACATATATAATTGAATAAATGGAGTAACGGGGCAGGGCCAGTGGCATAGATATTTTTCAGAGGCTTGTGATTTTGAGGCACCCCTAAGTTTTCTAGGTGGATAAAGTACCTGGCAGGGCGTCTGGCCTGAGGTTAGCTTAGTGCTAGAGGCCGGCTGATGGCATTATCTTGTTCCTTTAACTTTCCTCGCCCACACCTATACCTTGGGCCTCCCAGTGACATCACTGGGAAGCCCTGTGGCATCCTGACCCAAGGGCCCAGCCATTCCAGCTTCTAACCCATCCCACAGGGGACAGCTCCTGGCTGCCACGCCCTCCCTTCCCTCCTCTCACCCACTTTGAAAGGGTGAGTCAGGACAGAAGACCAGGAACAGTGGCCTCAGGCCACTCTCCCGCTGCCCAGGCAGCCTGTTCTGCCCAGGACTGTGGCAGGAAGGAGCCAAGCCACAGGGCAGGCCAAGGCTGTGCGGGCAGCTCAGGGCAGGGGCCTGGGGTGGGGCGGAGGAGCTCCCCTTTCTTGCTGGGATCTCTCCACAAGCCGCCAGCAGGCCCTGAGCTCCAAGGGTAGCCTCTTCCACCCGGCCACTTTCACTTTCTCTTTTCTCCACAGAAGCAGAACCAGCAGGCCCAGCTCACAGAGATGGGGTGGGAGTTAGGAGTCAGAAAAACTGGCTTGGCCGGGCACAGCGGCTCAAACCTGTAATCCCAGCACTTTGGGAGGCCGGGACGAGTGGATCACCAGAGGTCAGGAGTTTGAGACCAGCCTAGCCAACATGGTGAAACCCTGTCTCTACTAAAAATACAAAAATTAGCTGGGCATGGTGGGGGGCACCTGTAATCACAGCTACTCAGGAGACAGAGGCAGGAGAATCGCTTGAACTCAGAAGGCGGAGGTTGCAGTGAGCCGAGATCGCGCCATTGTACTCCAGCCTGGGCAACAAGAGCAAAACTCCGTCTCAAAAAAAAGAAAAAAGAAAAAGAAAAACTGGCTCCTGGGGGGCCTCCTGAACATGGGAGAAAGGCGGCTCAACAGCCTCTGTGCCCCATATCTATATGAGTAAATCTCAGCAAAGAAATAGTAATAATGACAGTCCCTTATATTCCTCAGCCAGGAATACCTTTATTTATTTATTTATTTTTATTTTATTTTTTATTTTTGAGACAGGGTCTCACTCTGTCACCCAGGTTGGAGTGCAGTGGTGCAATCTCAGCTCACTGCAACCTCCACCCCCAGAATCAAGCAATCCTCCCACCTTAGCCTCCCGAGTAGCTAATTTTTAAAATTTTTTGTAGAGATGGTCTCACTATATTGCCCAGTCTAGTCTCACACTCCTGGTCTCAAGCAACCCTCCTGCCTCAGACTTCCAAAGTGCTGGGATTACAGGTGTGACTCACCACTTACTCAGCCTGCCAGGGATACTTTCAAAGCACTATCATGATTATTATCTTACCGGATCCTCACTCTCGGGCGGGGATAGGGAAGACAGGAATTAAAAAACAAATGCAAAAAAAATGTCCTCCAGGCTGGGAGTCAACTGAAGCCAGACAGCCAGGTCAAGAACATTTTGTAGGTTTTGTATTTTGCCAGATTTCCTCCCTGTTCCCAGAGGTTCACCTCAGAGCAGCAGAGCCTTGCTCGATCTCTGCCCATCCAGGAAGAAACTGAGGCAACCCTGGCAGGACCCAGAGTGGAAACACAGCTGACGCCTCCATCATGACCCCCTGTAACAGTCCAACACTCACAAACAAAGGAAGGGAATTCACTCCTGGATTTCCCAGCAGAGCCAAGTGTGTCTTAGGAGCTGGCAAGAACGGGAGGTGACATCTGGGAGAGGACCAGAAGCCATCGACAACCCTGGAGAAGTTGTGTTCATTCTTACTTTCCAGATAGTAAATATTGCCTAAAGACAGAGCTAGCAGAGATTCTCAAGCCTGATTGGGATTTCTCTAAAGCTTTCCTGCTGCTTTCAGGGGTCAGGAGCCCCTGCAGCTTTTTTTTTTTTTTTTTTTTTTTGAGGCTGAGTCTCCCTCTGTTGCCCAGGCTGCAGTACAATGGCATGATCTCAGCTGACTGCAACTTCCGCCTCCCAGGTTCAAGTGATTCTCTTGCCTCAGCCTCCTGAGTAGCTGGGATTACAGGCGCCCGCCACCACGCCTGGCTAAATTTTGTATTTTTAGTAGAGACGAGGTTTCACTATGTTGGCCAGGCTGGTCTTGAACTCCTGACCTAAGGTGATCCGCCCACTCGGCCTCCCAAAGCCCCTGCAGCTCTTATCCATAGAGCCTGCACATGAACACCCCCACGCAGGCCCTGGCCCTCTCCTTGTGATGTGTCCCTGAGGCTGTCCTCCCAGGACTTGGTTCACTTTCAGGCCTGCCACCCATTGGTGCATTCGTTCCTGTATTTAATATTACTGAGCACCAACTATGTCCCACACACTCTTCCAGGTACTGGGGATACAGCAGAGCCAAACAAAACCGAGAAAGTCTCTGCCCTCAAGATTTTATTGAAGGAGGGAAATAGACAAAAGAGAAGCAAACAAACAAAAAAGGTAAAATCAGAGGGTGGTAAATGCTATGAGGGAAATAAAGCAGTATAACTGCTTAAGGAGCAGGGACCTCTGCAGGTGGATGGCAAGGGAAGGTCTCTCTGCAGAGGCGACACTGACATTCATGCTGAGACCTGGGCCAGCCATGCAAAGAAAGGGGGTGTAGGCAGAAGCGCCGCAGTGGGGACAGGCTAGAAGTTGGGCCTGGTGCTGGGACAGTCCCAGTTCAGGCATGTCCTCCTGGTGTCGTTTTTAATAGCTCATCCTTTCACAATCAAGAGCGGCTCATGCCGGAGATGAGTTACCCGCAATGAGGGGCTGGATTTATTCTAAGGGCAGAGGGAAGCCATCACAGGAAATGATGTGATTGATGTTTTGAAAAGACCTCGCTGGCTGCTCCGTGAAGAATAAATTAGAGGGGCAGGAGGGAAGAAGTCTGCCTGGGGCGGCTGCAGCAACCCAGGCGTGCTGCGAGGTGCCCTTTGACTAGATTCCAGTAGGGGCTTTCGGGCGAGCAGAAGAAGAACCCCAGGGATCAGCTCCCGCCACGCTCAGCCCCCTGGACCGGCCCTGGGCATTTCTGAGACGGCCCTCCCGCTCAGGGACCTCTCCTCGCAGTTCCATTGTCTGTTCTTGCGGAGTCCTGCCACACTGGGAGGGCCACCCCCTCCTCTTGCTCCCCTCCCCTCCCCGCGTCCAACCCCTCCCCTGCCTTGCCCGGCTGCCGCCCAGCGCCAGCCAAAGCCCACCCCGCCTCCCTGCAGGAAGCTGGCTGGCGGCGCCTGCTGCGTGACCTTGGGCTGCAAAGTCGGGCGTTTGCAAAGTCAAAGCGAGTCACTTCCTCCCCCAGGCCTCCCCCGAGCGGGCAGCCGGCCGCCGCTCCCTGCCCCCTCGCCCGCCGCGGGCCGGGGCTGGCGCTGGCACGAACGCGCTGTGCATGCTAAGTGCTCGCGCCCGTTCCCGCCGCCCGGAGGCTCATTTGTCACCCGCTGCTGACTCAGCACTTCTGCAGAAGGCTTTTCCCTCCGCTTTGGAGGAGGAGGCCCGGAAATGAGGCAGAGGCTCTTCCTTCCCTTCCCTCCAGCAAGGGTGTGTGGCGTGGGTGTGTGCTGGTGTGGCAGGGTCTGTCTGTATGTCTGATGCCTGTCCATCACTGGTGTATATTTTCGCGGCTGTGCCTGTCTTTTGTGTATGGCTGAGTCTGTGTATGTGTCTTAGTGCATGTTGATCCCTGCGCCTGTCTGGTGGGTCTTTGTCCCTGTCTGTGGGCGTCTGTGTTGGCCTGTGGGCCTGTCATGTGTGTGTCATACGTGTGTCTGGGTGAGTGTGTGTGTGTCCCCTCCAACCCCCTCCCTCAGCCCCAGCCTCCTCCCCTCAGACTTCACCTTGTCTCCTGGAGTGACCCTGGGGTTTCTGAGGCCAAAGTGGCACACCTTCCCTCCCCTGGCACCCCCAGCTCCCACCCCACCCTCTGCCACCAGTCCCCCTAACATGGGACCTCAGGGGCTGAAAACACAGGCTCTGGAATCAGCCACATCTCCACATCTAGGTCTCAGCCTAGGCTCTGCACTTGCCACAGCGACCTTAAATGAGATACCTTTCCTGAGCCTGTTTCCGCACTTATAAAATAGAGGTGATCATATCTCCCTAAAAGAGGATAATTTCATGATGGGGTCTGGTATATCACATGCAGCAAATGGTGCCTGTTATTTCTACTTAAAGCAATAGGCCCAGTGTCAGGCACATAGCCAGGGTCTAATAAACGGCCACTTAAGAACAAAAGCACCAAGAAGCCCTTTCCTTGGCTGCCAGAAAAGGGAGCGGGTGGGGAGATGGTGACCTGGATTGGGAGCTGGGCAGGAGCTGTTTGCATGACAGCTACTGTGAGGAGAGACAAGTGGTGACCTGATTTAGTGCTGCCTTGCGCAGCCAAGGAAGTCAGGAAGGAAATCACAGACGAGGGGCTCGGGAGCTGCTCTGCCCTGCCTTGCCCTTCCCCAGACCACACACTGCCTGACACCCGCAGGCAGAGTGAGGGCCCAGGGGGGAGGAGCACATCTCCATGCCAGCCCCTACCTCCAGAGCAGCCCTCATGCTGTGTCCCTGGGTGAATGACTTTTTTTTTTTTTTTTTTTTGAGACAGGGTTTGTCTCTGCCACATAGGCTGGAGTACAGTGGCGCGATCATAGCTCACGGCAGCTTCGACTTCGTGGGCTCAAAAGATTCTCCCCCTTCAGCCTCCTGAATAACTGGGACTACAGGTGCATGCCACCATGCCCAGCTAATTTTTAAATTTTTTAAGAAGGGACAGGGTCTTGCTATGTTGCCCAGGCTGGTCTTGAACTCCTGGGCTCAAGTGATCCTCCTGCGTCTGCCTACTGAAGTCCTGGAATTATAGGCATAAGCCACTTTGTCCAGCCTCTGGGAGAATACGCACATCCATTCGTTCTACCTCTTTAACAATCTTGTGAAGGAGATTCTTAGCATCTCCATTTTGCAGCTGAGAAAAACTGAGACTCTGGGAGGTTAAGTCTCAAGGTCAGGACTGACAGGTGGCTGAGAGAACCCTGGCATTCCAGCTGCCAGTCAGGCACTCCCTGGTTGTCTACACTAGCTGCCGTCTTCCTGGGCACACACAGAGGAATCAGCAGCACACACCCGGTACACCCTCCCATGAGCAGAACTCCTACACACTGGTTGGTAACATACCCTCCCTAACACCAGCACCTGTGGCAAATTCTTTCCAGGGCCAGCCAAGCCCTGCTCCCCTTTGTTAAAGGCAGCTTTCCTCAGAAGGGTGAGCATTTGTTGTCTCAGGACCTGCAGTGTGGATTCTGCCTTCTTTTTACTGTGTTCAGCAGGAGCGAGGCAAACCAGCTTGGGACAGAAACACAGGCGTTTCCTCCACTGTCAGAGTTTCCTGGGGTAGGCATCTGAGTTACTGCCTGGACCCGGTAGCCCCTAGCAACAGGGCACCACTCTCACCTGGGCCATTTATGATGACTTTGGGAGGTGGAGCCAATTAGGGGGCAAACCAGGGATCCCCACAGGTGGGAGTGGCAAAAGAGTGGAGGCTTGAAGTCCAGGAAACCCCAGTGTATGCCTCTGCTGCTAAGGAGCTGTGTGGCCTTGGGCAAATCACTATCCCCTTCTGAGCCTGGGGCTCCACATCTACATAGTAAGGGAAGCGGCACTCATGTTCCTTCCAGTTCACACACAGTCCCACATGCTACTAGACCTAGGTTAAGGCAAGGTCTGTGCTATCAGGTACTACCATAGACACAGGAACAGGGGGAGACTCTGCCACCATTATACCCACCCACCCCAACCCTCAAGTTCCCAGCTCTCCCTGGGGAAACCGACAGACAACGGGCCCATGTGGGCAGAAGAAATCAACATGAGGGGTCTCAGTGCCTAGAGAATAGACTTAGAATGAGCCCAAAGTGGGAGGGAGAACCAAAGAGTTTCCCTCACTGCCACATTTGGCATTCCTGCTCCAGGGAATCCAGCACTGAGCTACAGACAGGATGCTGGGTTCGCCGTTCAGGATTCGTAGGTGAGGCCACAGCCATTTCTGCTTTTGGGGCCTGTGACTGGTGGAGAGAAAGGGGTGATAGCGTCTGTGGCCTTCCTGATTCATAGGTTTATCCCAGCATGAGGCGTGGCTGCTGCAAAGCAGACATGTCCATTTCTGTCCAGACACAGTTGGGGCGGGCAGTGGGTGGCTGCAGCCTGTCCTTACATGGGGCTAAAGGGGCCCAGCCACTTAGTGACTCACCCACTTGCCCAGCCAGCTGAAACCCTGGCCCCACCCTTCCCTTCTGCTACCCACAAAAGCCCCCTGACATAGCACTCTTGTCATACTGAGACTAAGGAAGAAAAAGACACTTCCAGAGGGTGTCAATGACGAGAAATAGACATAGAGTGGTCACTTCATTTACCAACCCTGGAACCGCAGACCTCTGGGCTTCCTGGTGTGTGATTTCAGTTTTACCCCTCACTGTTTAAATTGCTTGAGTTATGTATTTTTTTTTTTTTTGAGACGGGGTCTTGCTCTGTCGCCCAGGCTGGAGTGCAGTGGTGCGATCTCGGCTCACTGCAACCTCCGCCTCCCAGGTTCAAGCGATTCTCCTGCCTCAGCCTCTCAAGTAGCTGGGATTACAGGCATGCACCACTACACCTGGCTAATTTTGTGTTTTTAGTAGAGATGGGGTTTTGCCATGTTGATCAGGCTGGTCTCAAACTCCTGACATCAGGTGATCCACCTGCCTCGGCCTCCCAAAGTACTGGCATTACAGATATGAGCCGCCTCACCCGGCTTGTATTTTGTTCTTGCAGACAAAAGCTGCCCACCAAACATGGACAGATAGGAACCTCGTGGTCTTTTGGGGCTGTCATCCTTATCTCAGTCTGCCAGTTAACCGGGATCCTAGCATTTATCCTGGAGGTCCCTGAAGGTCCAAGAGGGAACAGAGGAAATCTGATTGGCACAGGTGTGGTGACCTGAAGCAGGTGGTGGCTTTTAGGACTGGAGGTCTGCTGTAGGGTGTTTTAGTGAGAACATGGAGGGAGGGACTCACCAGGAAAATTGCAGCCAATTTCCAGCGGTCAGGGATTGAAGATCCAGCAGAGTACGGAATCAACTCCTCCAGAGTAGTGGGTTTTTCCAATTGTAGGTTGAGATCCATTCGTGGGTCATGAAATCAAGTTAAGGGATCATAGTCATACTCAGAATTTTTTTGTTTGTTTTTTGAGACAGTCTCATTCTGTCCAAGCTAAAGTCTCTAGTCTCTGCCCAGGCTAGAGTGCAGTGGCACAATCTCGGCTCACTGTGACCTCCACCTCCTGGGTTCAAGCGATTCTCCAGCCTCAGTCTCTCAAGTAGTTGGCATTACAGTCACCTGCCACCACATCTGGCTAATTTTTTGTATTTTTAGTAGAGACGGGGTTTTGCCATGTTGGCCAGGCTGGTCTTGAACTCCTGGCCTCAAGTGATCCGCCTGCCTTGGCATCCCAAAGTGCTGGAATTACAGGCGTGAGCCACCGCGCCCAGCCAGAATTTTTTTTTAAAAAAAGGAAATAGAAGAGAATGTAAGAACAGAAGTGCAGGTTAAAAGGAACGTTTAATTTCGTAAAGTTTTTGCCTTAGGGTAGTATGCTTGTCTGAGTAATGGGTTGAGATAGGAACGCATTTCTTAGTGCAGGTCTTGATTTTAAATGTTCGAAAGCCACTGCTCTGGAAAATAGAGGAGTGGAGACCAAAGTGTGCCCTTTGTGTGTGTCGGCAGCGGGGTGGGGGTGGGGGTCTCTTTGTCCTAGCGTTTGGTTGCAACACCCCAGGAGTGTCTGTAGGGGAACCACTGACCTCCACTTTCCCATACGCTTCTCAGCTTCACGCCGAAATGTGCTCCATTCCCTTTGCTATTTTTTCTTTTTTTTTTTTTAGACAGAGTCTAGCTCTGTCGCTTAGGCTGAAGTGCAGTGGCACGATCTCAGCTCACTACAACCTCTGCCTCCTGGGTTCAAGCGATTCTCCTGCCTCAGCTTCCCAAGTAGCTGGGACTATGCCTGGCTAATTTTTGCAGTTTTAGTAGAGATGAGGTTTCACCATGTTGGCCAGGCTGGTCTCGAACTCCTGACCTTAGGTGTCCTGCCCACTTCAGCCTCCCAAAGTGCTGGGATTACAGGCGTGAGCCACCTCACCCAGCCTGCTATTTTCATTAGCAGGAAAAGAGGGATGGTAGCTTTCATCCAGATCCCCCATCTTCAGAATGTTTTCACCTTTCCCCAGAACCTCCACAGGGTAAGTCAGTCAAAATCCTTGGATGGACCCTTCCAAGTAGAAGGGCCACCCTGTCCCCTTTCCCCTGGCCATGAGACCACGAAGAGCCCAGGGGCCGGAGTCAGAAAGGGCAGTTCGGCCCCTGGGCAGTCTCCTGAGAGTCTTTCTCCTCCCAGTTTCTACTATTTGGCGGAACCTTGAATGTAGGGGGGCGGGACAGAGAAAAAACTAGAAAGCTCGACTTCTGCCTCCGGGGCCGGAAGCCCCGCTGCGGCCCCAGCCCGCGGTTAGCCCCTGTTTGTCATTTTGCAAATCTGGTCAACCCACCTCCGGTGAAAACTCCCAACCTCACCCCAGGGGGCAATGACTAATTACAAAACACATTTTCTCTCGTTTTCGTCAAGCTCACTGTCCCGCCCACACATCCCCCGCCTATCCCGGCACCCGTCGGCTTCCTCAGGAGCCTCACTCAACTGTGTTGAATGAACTCTTGGCCCGGTCCCTCCCCCAGAGACTTCACACCGTGGGGTTCTTTCCTCCCTGCTCAGCTTTACTTTCACTTTCTAGTCACTCTCACTTCTCTGTCAGCTTCAGCTTCTCACCCTAGAGCTTGAGCCCTGGTCCTTTAAGGCGGGGGCTATTGCCAAAGTCCTGGGCTGCACCCAATTCGTCAAAAGTCTCGATTCATCAATAGTCAAAAATATTTATCAAACGCATTCTGTTCCAGGCTCTAGGAATGCAGTGCAAGACAGGCAAGGTTCTTGCCCTTACAGAGCTTCTAGAAACCTGGGATACAGAGATGCAATCAAGTGATAAAACACATGGATGAACGCTCTGCCGTTGAACACATGGTTCTTGACAAGCCCACAGAGAGGTACAGCTAAGCCAGCCCTGGGGAGCCAGGGAGGGTTCCCTGGAGGGAGAGAAGCTGGATCCAGGCCTGAAAGATGACTTGAAGTCAGCCATGAGCAAGGAAGAGATTTTCCAGGCCAAGCGAACAGCCTGTGAGTGGTGTCATTTGGGTGAGGCTGGCTGGAGCTCACAGGGTGGGAGGGAGTGCAGGGAGCTGGGGTCCCCAAAGGTGGAAAGAAGCCAGACCCAAAAGGACTTTGAAAGTCTGCTCAGCCATTTGGATTTTGTCCTGAGGGTGATGGAGAGCTGTGAGCCCCACATATCTGAGACAGGCCTCAGTCCCTTTAGAAAGTTTATTTTTGTCAAGGTTAAGGACAAGCCCGTGACACAGCCTTAGGAGGTCCTGAAGACAGGTGCCCAAGGTGGTCAAGGTACAGCTTGCTTTTACACATTTTAGGGAGATATAATACATCAATCAATACATGTAAGATTTACATGGGTTCTGGCCGGGCGCAGTGGCTCATGCCTGTAATCCCAGCACTTTGGGAGGCCGAGGCAGGCGGATCACCTGAGGTCGGGAGTTCAAGACCAGCCTGACCAACATGGAGAAACCATCTCTACTAAAAATACAAAACAATTAGCTGGGTGTGGTGGTGCATGCCTGTAATCTCAGCTATTCAGGAGGCTGAGGCAGGAGAATCATTTGAACCCGGGAGGCAGAGGTTGCAGTGAGCCGAGATCACGCCATTGCACTCCAGCCTGGGCAACAAGAGCAAAACTCCATCTCAAAAAAAAAAAAAAAAAAGATTTACATGGGTTCGATCTGGAAGGGCGGGACAACTCGAAGTGGGGGGCTTCCAGGTCATAGTTAGATTTGAACATAAACTGATTGGCAATTGGTTGAAAAAGTTACTGTCAGCAGAAAGGAATGTCTGAGCTATGATAAGGGGTTGTGGAGACCTAGGTTTTATCATGCAGTTGAAGCCTCCAGTAGCAGGCTTTGGAGAGAATGGACTAGAAGAAACACTATAAGTGTTTCTTACCAGACATAAGGTTTGTGTTGATGTTGATGTTAGAGGTATAATGAGGCTTGGCTTCCCTTCATGGCCTGAACCAGTCTTTCAGGTTAAATTTTAGACTGCCCTGGCTGAGGAGGAAGTCCATTCAGCTGGCTGATGGCTGGGGGGTGAGGGGTGTGGGGAGTGGTTAATACACAGCCATGGAAGGGCCTCAAGCCAGAGAGACATAATAAATGGAAATGGGAGGCAAGACTGGACACAGAGAGACCCGTCAAGAGTTTGGTTGTTGCAGGCCGGGTGTGGTGGCTCACACTTGTAATACCAGAACTTTGGGAGGCCAAGGCAGGCGGATCGCGAGGTCAAGAGATCGAGACCATCCTGGCCAACGTGGTGAAACCCCACCTCTACTAAAAATACAAAAATTAGCTGGGCATGGTGGCAAGCGCCTGTAGTCCCAGCTACTAGGGAGGCTGAGGCAGGAGAATCGCTTGAACCCAGGAAGCAGAGGTTGCAGTTAGCTGAGATCGCTCCACTGCACTCCAGTCTGGCGACAGAGCCACACTCCGTCTAAAAAAAAAAAAAGCATTTGGTTGTTGCAGTGGAAAGATGTGAGTGGACATGAAAGATATTTAGGAGACAGGATTGTGGATGTGGAGGTTAGAGGACAGGAAGAAGGGAAGGATGACTCCAAGTTTCTGCACAAACCATGGTCCCCTCTGTTCCCTACAGGAGGAAGAGTTGGAAGAAGAAGAGAGATAGATAGAGAGAGGAGACAACAAGGTCCCTCTGGGTCAGGCTGAATTCCAGATGTCTGTGGGACACTAGGCCATTGGCTATGGTGGTCTGAGACCGTAAACGGGCCTGGGATAGGGTTTTAGACTGGTCACCGTGTACACATGGAGGCAGGGTATAGAGTGAGAAGATGGGAAGACGGAAAGGCCTGGGACGCCAGCCAGGGAAAGGCAGGATAGAAGTGACTGGTAGAGGCTGGGCACGGTGGCTCACGCCTGTAATTCCCACACTTTGGGAGGCCTAGGTGGGTGGATCACTTGAGGCCAGGAGTTCAAGACCAGCCTGGCCAACATGGAGAAACCGCATCTCTACTAAAAATACAAAAAGTTAGCGGGTCGTGGTGGTGCACGCCTGTAATCCCAGCTACTCAGGAGGCTGAGGCAAGAAAATCTCTTGAATCCTGGAGGCAGAGCTTGCAGTGAGCTGATATCACGACACTGCACTCCAACCTGAGCGACAGACCAAGACTGTGTCTCAAAAAAAAAAAAAAAAAAAAGAGGTGACTGGCAGAGAATGACCCCAGCGAAGGACCAGAGAAGGAGCAGTCCACGGAGGACCACTTGGAGAGGGTAGGTGGGGGGAAACCCAGCTCACAGGAGAAGGTGTGGCCGATGGTGTGGCATGCTGCTGAGAGGCCAGGTAGGTGAGAACAGTGGTGAGCGCTGTTTCAGTGGTGGTGATGGCGGAGGGAGAGTGATAAAAAGCAGTTTGGTTCTGAGCCTGGGAGTAGCAGGCTGGGGGAGGAGCCTAAGGCTAGGCCACCTCTCAGGAGCAGTGTGGGCCCCAAATATCCTCTTCTGTGATCTTTTTACCTTTCGGTAAAGTGTTATTTAAATGTATTTAAATCTTTTAAGGAAATATTTCTAATTTTGTGCCAGAATAAAGCACTGTAAATCCTAGCCACTGTTCCTTTGCTTCCCCAGGGGCCGCAGTGACTATGTTCAGTCCTTCCTCACCCTGCTGCAGAGTCAGTCCAGGAGGCCTTTACCCACAGCACTCCCACCTCCCTCCGCGACCCCTGTCTTTCTCTTCCCCAGATTAAACGCTCCCATTTCTCTCCATTCTTCTTCCTCCACCCCCAGGCCCATTTCGGCCTCGGTTGCCTGCCTCCAACCACAATCCAGTTTTTTGGCTCCCAGAGACAGACATGCCCAGATCTGAACACCGCCCACCTGGGTATGTTCTGCCAGTGTGCAAGGTGGGGCCCTCCAGGCCCTCTCCTCCCCTCCCTTTTTCTAGATGCCATTTCCTGCTAAAGCCACCTCTCCCATGGCTATATACTACCTTCAATCAGGTCACAAACTCTAGAGCAGAAGAGAACCTGAGATTATTTAAAACATTCTAGTTTAATGTCCTCGTTTTACAGATAAAGAAAATGGGTACGGCCAAGACCATAGAGCTAGCGATTGTCAGATGAACAATTAGAGCCACAGAACCATCCAAGCTACAGAGGACACATTCTGCTTTCCCTTGGATCCTGTGGTTTGAGGATGGAGGTCCAGGACTGTGGCAGGCTTTTTGTCCCATGAGGGAAGGCCATGGAGCTGAGGAGGGGGAAGAACACACACACCTAATGGAATCTCGAGAGAAAGTTCATACATCAAAAGACAGAGAAGCGACAGAGACCCAGGTCTGTGGGGACGCTGTGTGGCTGGGTCAAGTCTTGATCAAAGTCAGCATTATATCTGGACTTGCACAGTTTCTGAGCCTTGAAACTCCATTTGGTTTAAGTGAGCTTTTAACTGTCACAGGCAGCTGCATGCACACACAAGTCCACGTGATTAGATGTTTCCAAGAGTCTGGAATAACTTACCCCAAACTGTTAATAGTGGTTACCCTATAGAAGGGGAGTAGGAAGGTATGTGTTGGGGTGGAGGATGGTTTGCCAACTGGAAACTCACTCCAGGCTAACATTTATTGCTAGGCATCATTCTAAACTTTGCCGGTAATCCTCTCCCTAGAGGCTGAGGAAGACCACTTCTCCAAGCCCTATTTAATAGACAGGGTGGCCAGGCACGGTTGCTCACGCCTGTAATCCCAGCACTTTGGGAGGCCGAGGCGGGTGGATCACCTGAGGTCAGGAGTTCGAGACAGCCTGGCCAACGTGGTAAAACCTCTTCTCTACTAAAAATACAAAAAAATTAGCCAGGCTTGGTGGCGGGCGCCTGTAGTCCCAGCTACTCGGGAGGCTGAGGCAGGAGAATTGCTTGAACCCGGGAGGCAGAGGTTGCAGTGAGCCAAGGTCGCACCACTGCACTCCAGCCTGGGCGACAGAGCGAGACTCTGTCTCAAAAAAAAAAAAAAAGAAAGAAAGAAAAGAAAAACAAAAGAAAGAAAGAAAAATAAGCTGGGCATTGTGGCGTGTGCCCGTAGTCCCAAGTCCCAGCTACTCGGGAGGCTGAGACAGGAGAATCGCTTATCGCTAGAGCCCAGGAGGCAGAGAGTGCAGTGAGGTCTCACCATTGTACTCCAGCCTGGGTGACAGAGAGAGACATAGTCTCAAAAAATGAAAAAAAAAAAAAAAAAAAGAGAGATAGGGAAATGGAAGATATAGGGGTTATATCACCTGCTCAAAATTATGGTGCAAGTGAGTGGTGACACTGGGATTTGAACTGAGACAGTCTAGCTTCAGGTGGCCGCGTCCTTCCCACTGCATTCTCCTGTCTCTGGCTCCCTCAGTGGGCTGCTGGGTCCCAGGCCTTAGGCTGGCATGGATAATCCCTTCATGGCCTCCTTGTCACTGAACCCCCCAACCCCACCCGCCAACACACACACAACCACCTGGAGCCCCTGCCAGTGTTTCCTTTTCCTCCCACTTGGCATGTTGAAGACCAGAATCACTCCCCTTTCACTCCCCACTTCATCCCACCTGGGAAAACAGGATCCCGCCGGCCAACTCAGAGCCCCACAGCATTGCATTTTAGGTACTGTTTACATTTTCTTTAAGCCCTGTTCACATTCTCCGTTCACATTGGGAAAAATATAAAGGGTTAGTATCCCCAGCATCGATGAGGTTCTGAGGCAGAGGGTATGCAGGTGGGACTGCAGTGCTTTTGGGGAGACATTTGGATAAAATCCATCCCATTGCCGGGCGCGGTGGCTCATGCCTGTAATCCCAGCACTTTGTGAGGCTGAGGTGGGCGGATCGCTTGAGGTCAGGAGTTGGAAACCAGCCTGGCCAACGTGACAAAACCCCGTCTCTACTAAAAATACAAACATTAGTTGGGTGTGGTGGCGGGCGCCTGTAATCCCAGCTACTCAGGAGGCTGAGGCATGAGAATCGCTTGAACCTGGGAGGCGGAGGTTGCAGTGAACGGAGATCGCGCCACTGCACTCCAGCCTGGAGGATACAGTAAGACTCTCTTTTTTTGAGATGCGTTTCTCTCTTTCACCCAGGCTGGAGCACAGTGGTGCGGATCTTGGCTCACTGCAACCTCAGCCTCCCAGGTTCAAGCAATTCTCGTGCCCCAGCCTCCTGAGTAGCTGGGATTACAGGCACATGCCACCACGCCCGGCTAATTTTTGTATGTTTAGTAGAGATGGGGTTTCACCATGTTGTCCAGCCTGGTCTCAAACTCCCAACCTCAGGTGATCCACCCGCATCAACCTCTCTAGGTGCTGGGATAATAGGCATGAGCCACCGTGGTAAGCCAAGAATGCACATACTCTTTCCATTCTTCCTCCATGCTCACTCCCATTTCTGCCTTGGTTGCCCACCTCTGACCACAATCCAGAACTAACCATTCCACTTGTAGGAAAGTATCCTACAGAAATAGCTCAACAAGTACACTGGCTACAGCATTCCTGTAAATGGTCAGAGGCCATGGAACTCCAACAGCTGCCAAAAGGAAAAAAGTAGCTCTGGGCTAGGTGTGGCGGCTCACACTTGTAATCCCAGAGCTTTGGAAGGCCAAGGCGGGAGAATTGCTTGAGGCTAGGAGTTCGAGACCAGTCTGGGCAACATATTGAGAACCTGTCTGTGCAAAAAAAATTTAAAAATTAGCCAAGTGTGGTGGTGTGTGCCTATAGTCCCCGCTACTTGGGAGGCTGAGGTGGGAGGATCACTTGAGCCCAGGAGTTTGAGGTTACAGTGAGCTGTGATGGCATCACTGCACTCCAGCCTGGGTGACAGAGTGAGACCCTGACTCAAAAACAAAAGTAACTCTGATTTAGGAACAGGCACAGAGGAGATCATGGTACACTGTTGATAAAACAATTTGCAGAATAATTTGTAGAATACAACCCAAGGTTTTTTAAAACAATAAAAACAAAACACACAACATAAGCATATAGAAAATTGCCTGAGCTTTCCTCAGCTGCTGCCAAGGTGTTCGGTCCTTCCGAGGAAGCTAAGGACACGTTGAGGTGAGGCCCTCACTTCATCCGGCACCGCGTCCGGCAGCACCAGTCCCACACTCGCCCACGCCATGGCCTCCATCTCCGAGCTCGCCTGCATCTACTCAGCCCTCATTCTGCACAATGAGGTGACTGTCACAGAGTATAAGATCAAGGCCCTCATTAAAGCAGCTGGTGTAAATGTTGAACCTTTTTGGCCTGGCTTGTTTGCAAAGGCCCCGGCCAATGTCAACATTAGGAGCCTCATCTGCAATACAGGGGCTGGTGGACCTGCTCCAGCAGCTGGTGCTGCACCAGCAGGAGGTCCTGCCCCCTCCACTGCTGCTGCTCCAGCTGAGGAGAAGAAAGTGGAAGCAAAGAAAGAAGAATATGAGGACTCTGATGATGACATGGGCTTTGGTCTTTTTGACTAAACCTCTTTTATAATATATTCGATAAAAAGCTGAACTTAGTGGTAAAACCATGTCTCTACTAAAAATTAAAAAATTAGCTGGGCATGGTGGCGCATGCCTGTAAGCCCAGCTACCTAAAAAAAAAAAAAAAAAAAAAAGCTGAACTTAAAAAAAAAGGGAAAGAAAGAAAATTGCCTGAAAGGATAAACACCAAAATGGTGAGAGGGAAGTAGGATTAGGGAGGACATGGTGAGTGGGAGAATTTGCATTTATTATCTGCATACGTCAATATTGTTCCAATTTTTACTTTAAGAAGATCTTACTTTTGCCGGGCATGGTGGCTCACGCCTGTAATCCCAGCACTTTGGGAGGCCAAGGTGGGCGGATCACCTGAGGTCAGGAGTTCGAGACCAGCCTGACCAACATGGAGAAACCCTCTCTACATTTTAAAAAAAATTCTAAAAATAAAAATTCTAAAATGCAACAGATTTTTTTTTTTTTTTTTTTTTTTGAGATGGAGTCTTGCTCTGTCGCCCAGGCTGGAGTGCAGTGGCGCGATCTCGGCTCACTGCAAGCTCTGCCTCCCGGGTTCATGCCATTCTCCTGCCTCAGCCTCCCAAGTAGCTGGGACTACAGGCGCCCGCCACCACATGCGGCTAATTTTTTGTATTTTTAGTAGAGACAGGGTTTCACCATGTTAGCCAGGATGGTCTCGATCTCCTGACCTCGTGATCCGCCCACCTCGGCCTCCCAAAGTGCTGGGATTACAGGCGTGAGCCAAAGCGCCCGGCCAAATGCAACAGATTTTTTTGTTTTGCTTTTGTTTTTGTCTTCAGATGGAGTCTCACCCAGCCTGGAGTGCAGTAGCGTGATCTGCAACCTTTGCCTCCCAGGTTCAAGCAATTCTCCTGTCTCAGCCTCCGGAATAGCTGGGATTACAGGCACGTGCCACCACGCCCGGCTAATTTTTTGTATTTTTAGTAGAGATGGGTTTCACCGTGTTAGCCAGGATGGTCTCGAACTCCTGACCTCGTGATCTACCCGCCTCGGCCTCCCAAAGTGCTGGGATTACAGGCATGAGCCACCGTGCTGGGCCATGTCTGGCTAATTTATATGTGTGTGTATATATATATATATATATATATATATATACACTGCAAGCTCTGCCTCCCAGGTTCACGCCATTCTCCTGCCTCAGCCTCCTGAGTAGCTGGGACTACAGGCGCCAGCACGATGCCCAGCTAATTTTTTGTATTTTTAGTAGAGACGGGGTTTCACTGTGTTAGCCAGGATGGTCTCGATCTCCCAACCTCAGGTGATCCACCCACCTCGGCCTCCCAAAGTGCTGGGATTACAGGTGTGAGCCACCGCACCCAGCCTAAAATGCAAAAGATTTTGAATGGCGAGAATGGCGACATGATGCCACAAGTGGAAAATTCCACACCTGGCTGCATGTGATGGGTTGAAGTCAAAATGCAGTCAAAAACTTTGTTTCATGTACAAAATTATTAAAAACATTTTATAAAATCACCTTCAGACTATGCGTATATGAAACCCAAGTGAATTTCATGGCTAGACTTCGGTTGCATTTCCCAGATCTCTCATTATGTATATGCAAATATTTTGAAATTCAACCTGGTTCCACACATTTCAGATAAGGGATACTCAAGCTGTAATTAACAAATAAACTTTTCACAGTCCAAGCAGCCAAAGGCCCACTGTCCCTGTTCCCTCAGCTCACGCTCCCTTCCATGCACAGTCTTGTCTGATCCTTCTACCCTTCGTTGTGTTTGGACTTCAGACTCTTTTTTTTTTTTAAGACAAAGTCCTGCTCTGTTGCCCAGGCTGGAATGCAGTGGCGCGATCTCAGCTCAACCTCTGCCCCCAGGTTCAAGCAATTCTCATGTCTCAGCCTCCCGAGTAGCTGGGATTACAGACGCCTGTCACCACAGCTGGCTAATTTTTGTATTTTTAATGGAGACGGGGTTTCACCATGTTGGCCAGGCTGGTCTCAAACACCTGACCTCAGGTGATCCGCCCCCGTCAGCCTCCCAAAGTGTTGGGATTACAGGCATGAACCACTGCGCTCGGTCTGGACTTCAGACTCTTGAGCTGGCTGCAAGACTCCAGGTCCCCTGTGAACCACACTCAATAATCCCTCCCTAATCGCTGGTCCCCAGCAGCTCAGATTGGCTGCTGTTTGTCCAGTGAGGAGGTGGGCAAGGGTGCCCTTGGTTTATGCCCATGATAAAAAGAGAAGCAGCTATGGTGCTGTAGATGCTCAGAACTCCAGCGCGCATCAGCCTCTAGAGAGGGGCCTGGCCTCTGCCTGAACAGTGTATTTCTTTCTCTCCTTCCTGGACACACTTACTGCAATCAAAGCATTTTCTAAGAGTCGGGTGGGACTCCACAGATGGTCTTGTCCAATAGCCTCACTTTGCAGGTGAGAACATTGCATCCAGGCCAATCGTTTTTTCATTTTACTGCCCGCTACTCTCCAAGTGCAGTCTCAACAGTTTCTGAGTCTGAATGCAACTCCTGTTAACTGCTCAGTAAAGGAATTCTATCAGGAAAGCTGCAGTTTACATCAGTGGTTCTCAGCCTTGATGACACATTGAAATCATCTGGGGAGATTTACAAGCTACTGACACATGGGTCCTGCTCCTAGTGGTTCTGATTTATTTTTTGTTTGTTTGTTTGTTTGTTTGTTTTTGGAGTTTCACTCTTGTTGCCCAGGCTGGAGTGCAATGGTGCCATCTCGGCTCACTGCAACCTCCGCCTCCCGGGTTCAAGCGATTCTCCTGCCTCAGCCTCCCAAGTAGCTGGGATTACAGGCGCCCACCACCATGCCTGGCTAAGTTTTTGTATTTTTAGTAAAGACAGGGTTTCACCATGTTGGTCTGGCTGGCCAGGCCGGTCTCAAACTCCTGAACTCAGGTGATCCACCCGCCTGAGCTTCCCAAAGTGCTAGGATTACAGGCATGAGCCACCACACCAAGGCTACTGATTTATTTTAATTAGGGTGCAGCATGAGTACTGGGATTTTTTTTACTCCCCAGGTATTCCCAATATGCAGCCATAATCAAGAACCACTAGTCAATATGGAGTGTGTGTGTGTACATTTCTAGGTATGGGTGATATTTGTATGCAGCACGTATCTGTGCACATAGACACATACACACACAGAAATCTGGACTTCCCAATACACAGAGTAATACATGCTGAGGTCACCAGCAAAGCAGGACAATAAAGAAAGTGAGAAAAAATTTTGAGAGCCGGACACGGTGGCTCATGCCTGTAATCCCAGCTTTCAGGGAGGCAGAGGCAGGAAGATAGCTTGATCCCAGGAGTTCAAGATCTGCCTGGGCGATATAGCGAGACCCCATTCTCCACAAAAAGGAAAAAAAAAACAAAGAAAAAGTTTTTAGAACATGATATTTAAGAAACAAAAAAGTCATCATGGAGAAAATAACATTTTTTTTTTTTTTGAGACAGAGTCTCACTCAGTTGCCCAGGCTGGAGTGCAGTGGCGCGATCTCAGCTCACTGCAACCTCTGCCTCCCAAGTTCAAGTGATTCTCCTGCCTCAGCCTCTCGAGTAGCTGGGATAACAGGCACATGCCACCATGCCTAGCTAATTTTTGTATTTTCAGTAGATGGGGTTTCACCATGTTGGCCGGGCTGGTCTTGAACTGCTGACCTCAAGTGATCCACCTGCCTCAGCCTCCCAAATGTTGGGATTACAGGTGTGAGCCACTGTGCCCGGCTGAAAATCACATTCTTTATTGGGCTTTTTATTTTATTTATTATTTTGTTTATTTTATTTATTTATTTATTTTGAGACGGAGTCTCACTCTGTCTCCCAGGCTGGAGTCCAATGGCACTGTTTCGGCTCACTACAGCCTCCATCTCCTGGGTTCAAGCAATTCTCCTGCCTCAGCCTCCCGAGTAGCTGGGATTACAGGTGCCCACCACCATGCCTGGCTAATTTTTATACTTTTAGTAGAGACAGGGTTTCACCATGTTGGCGAGGCTGGTCTCGGACTCCTGACCTCAGGTGATCTGCCCACCTCGGCCTCCCAAAGTGCTGGAATTACAGGCATGAGCCACCATGCCCAGCCTGGGCTTTTTATTTTTTGATATGGTTTTTCTTGTATTACATTTGAGGGGAGGGGCTCCATAATTTTTTCCAGGCGGGGCCCTGATCTGGCTCTGCATATCTACAGGAAGGGCTCTTGTTTTTTTTTTTTTTTTTTTTTTTTTTGAGACGGAGTCTCACTCTGTCGCCCAGGCTGGAGTGCAGTGGCTGATCTCGGCTCACTGCAAGCTCCGCCTCCTGGGTTCAGGCAATTCTCCTGCCTCAGCCTCCTAAGTAGCTGGGATTACAGGCATCCGCCACTACACCTGGCTAATTTTTTTTTTTTTTTTGTATTTTTAGTAGAGACAGGGTTTCACCATGTTGGTCAGGCTGGTCTTGAACTGTTGACCTCAGGTGATCCACCCCCCTCGGCCTCCCAAAGTGCTGGGATTACAGGCGTGAGCCACTGTTCCTGGCCTAGGAAGGGCTCTTGGCCTAGAATCTTGCTGCAGGTTTTCTGGCTGCAGCTCCTGAAGGAGGGATGGGGTAACGCGTTGCCTGGTTCCCACAGGTGAAAGGCTTCAGCAGCCGGAGCCCTGGCACTGGGCTGCAGTCAGAGGGGTTCAAGAGAGCTGCCAAGATCCCAGTCCTTCAGGAGCTCTAGGCCAGCTATAGGTGGCCTCAGGTACCTGGAGCTCTGGCTTTGGGGTGAGGTGTGCACATCTATGGCATGTACTATGGGCCTGCCTGAAGCAGAATGAGAGTCAATCAACTTCAAAGTCATTTCTGAATCCAAATTTAATGAATCAAGTATACAAAATGAGGCTGGGCGCAGTGGCTAACGCCTGTAATCCCAGCACTTTGGGAGGCCAAGGTGGGTGGATCACCTGAGGTCAGGAGTTCAAGACCAGCCTGGCCAACATGGTGAAACCCCATCTCTACTAAAAATATAAAAACTAGCCGGGCGCGGTTGTGGACGCCTGTAATCCCAGCTACTCGGGAGGCTGAGGTGGGAGAATTGCTTGAACCCAGGAGATGGAGGTTGCAGTGAGCCGACACAGTGCCACTGCACTCCAGCCTCGGCGACAGAGTGAGACTCTGTCTCAAAAAAAAAAAAAAAAAATAGTGAATCAAAAGGAAATACTCGTGGAAGCCCTATGAGGAATTGATTGGTTGGTTTTGATCTGGGCAATCGGGGAAGGCTTCCTGGAGGAGATGAAATTTGAACAGTGCCCTGAAAGATAAGGAAGACTAAAGAGGGAAAGGAGAGAAAGAAGCCAGGGCTGCTCTATGTCTATTCTCTTCCACCTTCTCCTCCTTGAACTCAGGGGGCCAGGCTCTGCCCCAGATCCCTCTGTAGCCTTCAGGGAACAAAGGGCTGTAGGAGTGGCCTGAGGAGCAGGCAGAGGGTCCCTGCCTCTCACTGCCCCACCTGAGTGAGATCAGCCCCACAGCTGGTCCACCTCTGAACCTGTTGGGCCCACCGCTCTGTATGTCACAGCTCCAGGTCATACCAGGGGGAAATGCCCATGGGCCTTTTCCTTAGGCCTTTGGGGTCAAGCTCTCAATCTGTAATTGTCTCAGAAAGACCTGGAGAGCTTTAAAATATCCAGAGTCCAGGTCCCGCCCCTGCACCTCCAGAGGGAGACCATCCTGGGGCAAGGCCTTGCTCAGTGAAAGCTCCAACAGGGACGCTGATGGGCTTGATGGGCCAGGACTGAGAACCATCAGCCAGGGCCAAAATCGGGGGAGAGAGAGGGGGAGGCAAGAAGGAATGGGGAGGGACAGCTTCCCCGGGGGTAAATGCCCAGAGGCTTGGGGACAAGTGGAAAGCGAGGCCTCAGGGAGTAGCGGCTCCATAGAGAGCAAATGTTCAGAACAGCCACTCGATTCTGCTCTATTCCCCGGTATGGAAGACTGGGATCAGGGACAACTGTTCACCACCAACCAAGGCAGGAAGCCACAAAAGGCCCCCAGAGAGGGCCTCCACTCCCCTCAAGTTGGTGCCTCCATGAGAGCAAACACTACGTCATCTGCTCACTGTTCTCCCTGGAGCCTGGCACATAGTAGATGCTCGATAAATACCTGTTGAATGAAAGGACTGAATGAGCTTTTCCTCTCTTATAACTCTTATGTTTTTCTTTTTTTTTTTTTTGAAACGGAGTCTTGCTCTGTTGCCAGGCTGGAGTGCAGTGGTGCGATCTCGGCTCACTGCAATCTCCGCCTCCCAGGTTCAAGCGACTCTCCTGCCTTAGCCTTCCGAGTAGCTGGGACTATAGATGCACGCCACAATGCCCAGCTAATTTTTTTTTTTTTTGTATTTTTAGTAGAAATGGGGTTTCACCATGTTGGCCAGGATGGTCTCAATCTCTTGACCTCGTGACCCACCCGCCTCGGCCTCCCAAAGTGCTGGGATTACAGGCGTGAGCCACCATGCCTGGCCGCCTGGACACTCTTATGGTTTTCTCAGTCTGTGGGTTTCTTATACAAAACAGTGGTGCTGAGAACTTTGAGTAGGGAGGAAGCCAAATGTTTAGTTTGGGTTCCCTCTCTCATCCTCCCTCCAACTCTAACTTCCTAAGGATTTTGGAATCTGGATATATGGGCTGGGGGAGCAAGGGTTGTTGTAGCCAGCTGCCCACAGCTGTCCTTCCAAATCAGAAAGCTGGAGAGGGAGGGAGTGGGGTGGGGAGAGAAGCAAGCAGAGAAGGGAGGAGTGTGCAGGAGCACACAGTGGCTCAAAGGTACATGATCTGCCCAGAGAGAAAGCAGTAGGCTGGGGAAGCCACCTGCATGGTTACCGCGTTCCCAGGAATCTTCCCTCCAGAGCCTTGGTGGAGAGGCCCAAGGCACTGCCCTTCTGTGTACTACACCCAGGCAGGACCCTAGATACATCCACTGAGGCCTGGAAATGCTTCCCCCAGAGAAGGCAGGAGGATAGGGCCATGCTGGTGTCAGCCTCAGGGGCCTGACATTCCCACACACCTGATCTCCAGTCTCCAGCCCAGCCCTGCCCCTCCCACCTCCCACACACACCAGCAACCACTCAGGCCAAACACTCGTGGTGCCCCAGAGGATGGGGACAACTCCAGATGAGAGAGCGGCCCTTCCAGCTGCACACCTCAAGGAAAGCCAGTGTGGAGAAGGACTTGAGCTGATAGCCTCTTGGCCCCAGGCCCTCTCCCAGGGAGGGGCAGGGTGCCAGTGGGGAGGGCTGGCTGGATGAGGATTGCACGCTGCCCTGACATGTGGCCAGGGCCATCATGACATGGTCACAGACTGTCGGAGTTGGAAAGGCCTCTCATTTCACTGGCAGAGAAACTGAGGCCCCAGGAGACTTGGCCAAGGCCCCACAGGTGGTGAATACAAAATTGGGACTCACACCCTGCTGCCTAACTGGAAAGGAGAAGATCTCCTGGGCCAGCCCACCTTACAGCCTTTCACCAGGAGCCCTGGGGAGAGCCAGTTTCCTGGCCTGACACATCTGTTGCTAGAGCAGTTTTCTGGAAAACCACATGAATCCATCGCAGGCCTTTCTGTGCCCCCACCTAGTCTGATCACTTAGGGCTGGCTCTCAGCTCTCCTAGGCCTCCTTCAAGGTCTCTCAGCATCAAAATCACTGGGCTGTTTGATTAAAATGCAGATTCCTGAACCCAGCCTACGCTTCCAAATCGAAATCTCTGGAGATGGAGCCAGGAATCTACCTTTTTAATCTAGTACCCTCTCCTCTAACCCTCTCTACAACTACCTTCAGCCAGCTTCCCAGACTTACCTGGTGTCCTGTTTAAAATGTAGGTCCCAGGCTGGGCACAGTGGCTCACGCCTGTAATCCCAGCACTTTGGGAGGCCGAGGCAGGTGGATCACTTGAGGTCAGGAGTTTGAGACCAGCTTGACCAACGATGTGAAACTCCATCTCTACTAAAAATACAAAACTTAGCCGAGCGTGGTGGCGTGCCCCGGTAGTCCCAGCTACTCAGGAGGCTGAAGCAGGAGAATCGCTTGAACCTGGGAGGCAGAGGTTGCAGTGAGCCGAGATCGTGACACTGCCCTCCAGCCTGGGCAACAGAGCAAGACTCTATCTCAAAAAAAAAAAAGAAAAAGAAAAAAAAATGTAGGTCCCAGACCACTCCTCCAGGGTCTGCCTCAGTATAGCTGAGGTCAGGCCTGGGAGTCTGTTTTTGCAAGCATCCTTGCCAACTCTTGGGGAAATGCTGTTTCTCCCTTTGCTTTGAGGTTCCTAATGAGAATTCTAGGAGGGTCCACAGATGGCCTGGGTACTAGTAGCTCAAGATTGTGCGGAGGAAGATTTTCCTAGGATGGGGGCCCCAACTTTTATAAATTCCTGGAAGAGATCCCTGACCACAGATAGGAGTGTCACAAGGAGCCTGGATCCTAGAGTGATGTTTGGAGAGGAGGGAACCTGGAGGGGGGTGTCCTTTTGGATCAGACATGGATGGAGGCCTGAGTTCTAATCTCCCTTAGCCAGTGCCAACACCCCATTCCTGCCTGAAGGCTGAGCCCAAATCTGGACTCCCACAGACAGTGTATCCAGTTCAACCACCCTAGCGTATCTCCACCAGCCCACGCCTCCTCCTACTCTTCCTCTTTCTCTTTCTCCTAGAACCTCCCCCGTCCTTCACTGCCCGTCCCCTCCCCACCCTCATCAGCTTCCTCCATCAGCAGCCACGTAAGGGGTGGGCCATGCAGAGGCCTGCCACTGCTCTCCTGGAGGGGAATTTCAGAGGCAAACCCATGACTGCGTCGTCATCACGCTGAGCTTAGGTCTGGGGTGGCCCAGGGAGAGGAGCTTGTGTAAGTTGTGTGGGTGGAGGTGGGAGGGAGGCAGGGCTCTGATGTCAGAGGCTCAGACTCAGCAAGCAGGTCAGCCCTTTCCTGCTAGGAGCCAGCCTCAGCCCCTCAGATCACCCTCACCCCTCTAGCAGCCACACCTCCTGTGGATGTGTAGACAGGACACATGGAAGGAAAGCAAACTGTCACTCTCCACTGAGTAGCACCGGACAATGCTACTGGTGTCTCCACCTCAATAAGAGATAGATGGCCAGGTGTTAATGATGCCCGGTCTTAGTTCATTTGGGCTGCTAGAATAAAATACCATAAAATGGTATTTTATAAAATGGCTGGCTTATAAACAACAGAAATAGATTTCTCATGGTTCTGGGAAGTCCACAGTCAACGTGTCGGCAGATTCAGTGTCTGGTAATGATCAGCTTCCTCTGAAGCCATCTGTTTTTTGTTTTTTTTTTGAAACGAGGTCTCACTCTGTTGCTCAGGCTGGAGTGCAATGGCACAATCATGGTTCACTGTAGCCTCGACCTCTCAGGCTTAAGCAATCCTCCTTCCTCAGCCTCCTGAGTAGCTGGGACTAGGGGCACATGCTGCCACAGCTAGTTTTTTGTTTTGTTTTGTTTTGTTTTATCTATTTTTTTGTAGAGACGAGCTCTCCCTATGTTGCCCAGGGTGGTCTCAAACTCCTGGCCTCAAGTGATCCTCCCACCTCTGCCTCCCAAATTGCTGGGATTACAGGCATGAGCCAACATGCCTGGCCTAAAGCCATCCCATCGTTATTTATTTATTTATTTATTTATTTATTTTTTGAGACGGAGTCTTGCTCTGTCGTCTGGGTTGGAGTACAGTGGCACCATCTTAGTTCAAGATCAGATTCCTTGCCTGGGCACGGTGGCTCACACCTGGAGTCCCAGCACTTTGGGAGGCCGAGGCAGGAGAATTGCTTGAGGCCAGGAGTTTGAAACCAGCCTGGGCAACATAGCAAGACTCTGTCTCTAAAAAAAAAAGCAAGCCGGGCATGGTGGCTCATGCCTGTAATCCCAGCACTTTGGGAGGCTGAGGTGGGCGGACCACGAGGTCAGGAGATCGAGACCATCCTGGCTAACACAGTGAAACCCCGTCTCTGCTAAAAATACAAAAAATTAGCCAGGCGTGGTGGCGGGTGCCTGTAGTCCCAGCTACTCAGGAGGCTCAGGCAGGAGAATGGCATGAACCCAGGAGGCAGAGCTTGCAGTGAGCCAAGATCGTGCCACTGCACTCCAGGCTGGGCGACAGAGCGAGACTCCGTCTCAAAACAAAATAAAACAAAAAAAAATTAGCTGGCAGTCTTGCTTCGAGCCTGTGGTTCCAGACACTCCGGAGGCTGAGGTGGGAGGATCACCTGAGCCCAGGAGGTCGAGGCTGCAGTGAGCCATGATTGCACCACTGTTCACCAACCTGGGAATAAAAGCAAGACTCTCTCTCAAACAAAACAAAACAAAACAAAACAAAACAACAAAGAAGTTCACATTCCAGATCGCGACCTTGGGCAAGTCGCTCTTTGTGTCTCAGCATCCTCATCTGTAAAATAGAGAAATAACCCCAACCTCACAGGGCTGTCGTGAAGATTAAGTGAGTATTTGGCACCTAGTCAGTGTATATAAGTGTTGAGTGGTTATTAAAATTTATGGTATTTCTAGGACAGAAATCTGCTTAGAAGAGGAGACAGTCTTCCTTTTCTGAGATGGGGTTTCACTCTTGTCACCCAGGCTGGAGTGCAATGGTGCAATCTTGGCTCACTGCAACCTCTGCCTCCCGGGTTCAAGCGATTCTCCTGCCTCGGCCTCCCAAGTAGCTGGGATTACAGGCATGTGCCACCACGCCCGGCTAATTTTTTGTATTTAGTAGAGACGGCGTTTAACCATGTTGGTCAGGCTGACCTCAGGTGATCCAACGCCTCAGCCTCCCAAAGTGCTGGGATTACAGGCATGAGCCACCACGTCAGGCCCAGGTTTGCCATTCTTAGTCACAGGATGAGACAGGAGGTCAGAACAAGAAACAGTTCACAAAGACCCTCCTGGTAAAACACGATGTGGCAAAGAAGCTGGCTAAACCTCACCAAAACCAAGATGGTGACCAAAGTGACCTCTGGCCATCCTCACTGCTCATTATACACTAATTATAATGTACTAGCATGCTAAAAGACACTTCCACCAGCCCCATAACAGTTTGCAAATGCCATGGCAATGTCAGGAAGTTACCCTATGTGGTCTAAACAGGGGAGGGACCCTCAGTCCCAGGAAATCCCCACTCATGAATTATCCACCCCTTATTTAGCATATAATCAAGAAATCGAGATGATCTTCTTAATGTCTCTCAAATTATTTCCAAAAGCGCTCTCCTCATCTCATGAAAGCCCACCCAGGTCAAGATTGGACGTTCATAGACCAGGTGGACCCGGTAAATCCGGTCTGCATTAGGGTGACTGAGCAGGGCTTTTGAAATGTAAATGACGATTGTGTTTTGATTCAGTCTGTTCAATGGCAAGCATTGGGAAGCACCCTTTCCCCTGGGAAGTGGTTAGGAAAGCCCTGAGGAGAGAGACACAGAGGAGGTGGCCACTGGTCGAGGAACAATTACCTGCAGAGCTAGAGAAACCTGTGCCATCACCAAGTCCAACCTTCCCATCCTACAGATGGAGAAAATAAGGGATTTACCCTCTAGTGAGTACTTATGCCCTCTGAGACTCAGTTTCCATATCTGCAAAGCAGAAGTTGTAACCTGCACTCTGCCCCGCCGCTGGGCGTGTGCAGGGGCAGCAAGCGGGGATGGTGAAGTCCTCAAGAGAAGCGCTGTCTGTGTGGAAGTTCCCTTCACAGGCCAGGGCTAGTCAGGCAGCACAAGGGGCCAAGGCCCATGCCTGGGGTCAGGCAGGCCCAGCCAGGTTGCTTGCCCTTTACCCATGCCTCTGCCTGGCCTGGCCCTCACATAGAGGGGCAGGGCAGCCCAGGCCAACCTAGTGGCAGTATGAGCTGAGTGACTGTGGCCACCTGTGGAAACTGGTTTTGCAGCACCAGCCCCTCTCTTCTGTGTCCTTTATTGCATCTTTTTTTGTTTGTTTGTTTGTTTTTTAAGAAGGAGTTTTGCTCTTGTTGCCCAGGCTGGAGTGCAATGACGTGATCTCGGCTCACTGCAACCTCCGCCTCCCAGGTTCAAGCGATTCTCCTGCCTCAGCCTCCTAAGTAGCTGGGATTACAGGCATGCGCCACCACACCCGCCTAATTTTTTGTATTTAGTAGAGACGGGATTTCACCATGTTGGTCAGGTTGGTCTCAAACTCCTGACCTCAAGTGATCCACCCGCCTCAGCCTCCCAAAGTGCTGGGATTACAGGCATGAGCCACTGCGCCGACCCTTATTTATGCTGCCCCAATTTCTAGGAATTTATACACTCTGGGGACCAAGCTCATTACGGGAATAAAAATTCAATTCTTCACGAAAATCATTTCCTCCACTGACACACTCTGTACAGACATAGGAATCTGACACACCTGGGTTTGCATCCGGAGTCTACCATTTACTGGTGGAGTGATATTGAACAAACTTTGGCTCTAGGAGCCTCAGTTTCTCCACCCGTAAAGTAGAAAGCATCATCTGTGCTTGCAGGCTTGTTGAGAAGATTAAGTTAATCCAGCCATTTATTCCACAAATCCTTATTGAGTGTCTAACCGCACCTCACATTGAGGATACAGATATGAATACATGATAGACACAGAGGGGAGTCCACTTGCAAGGCACTCAGAGAGATATGGACCAACAGTGACCCCCAAATCCACGTTACTGATTGTGTTGAGTGATACAGAGGAAAAGTACTCAGGAGTAGTGGTGTGAGCTCAGTTTTGAAGGATAACTGGGTGCAATCTATTTCATCGAATCTAAGACTCTATTGATCATCCACACTATTATTTTAGATAACACTGAGAGAAAAATTCAGCCAATTAACCTTAGAAATGTTATTTTGTGCTTACTGAAAGAGCTCTTTTGACCTTCTGCAGCCCCAGAGGAGTTTTCTCTCTCCCACCTAATTTAAAACAAAGAAGGATGTGTAGTGGCAGAGATCAGAATAGGGTGGAATCCAAGGGACATCTACCTTGCCCTGCAGCAAGCTTTGCCAGGTGTAAAATTTCCGAGTTTGTGGTTGGTAGGCTCCTGGGCTCTGACTCAGTGGAAAGAAGAGGTAGGACAAAGGGGCTGTGTGGACCGGCCTGGGGAGAAGTGTGGGGAAGGGGTCCTGGCTGAGCGGTCACCGCTGGGCTTAGTTTCTGGGGTGGCCAGAAGGAGAAGAGGCAAATGCCAAGCTGGGGGATTGTTAGACGTCATCTCTAAAATGCATCCTGTGGTCAGAAATGTAAAAGGTGCATCTTCCCCAGAAGCAGGAAGCACCCTAGCTTCCAAATCTTGGTTTCCAAATGCCATTCTCCACTAAAAGGAACTAGGGGACTTTGGAGAATAGCTAATTCCAAGGTTGGCTCAGGGAAAATACAAGTGAGCCTGGAACATCTTGTGCCAAAAAGTGAGAAGGTGCTAAAAAATAAAATAAAATAAAATAATAAAGCCAGGTACAGGGGTGCGTGCCTGTAGTCCCAGCTATTCAGGAGGCTGAGACAAAAAGATTGCTGAGGTCAGGAGTTCGAGGATGTAGTGCACTATGATCACACCTGTGAATAGCCACTGCACTCTAGCCTGGGCAACATAGTGAGACCTTATCTCTAAAAAATATATAAATAAAAAATAAAATTAAATAGGCAGGTGTAGTGGTGTGTGCCTGTAATCCCAGCACTTCAGGAGGCTGAGGCGGGCAGATCGCTTAAGCCCAGGAGTTTGAGACCAGCCTGAACAACATGGCAAAACCCTGTCTCTACAAAAAAACACAAAAATTAGCTGGGCCTGATGGTGCACACCTGTAGTCCCAGCTACTTAGAAGGCTGAGGTGGGAAATTCAGGCTTACTGAAGCCTTAACCTCCTGGGCTCAAGTGATCCTCCCACCTCAGCCTCCCAAGAAGCTGGGACTACAGATGTGCACCACCACACTTGGCTAGTGTATGTGTGTGTGTATGTAGAGATAGGGTCTCACTATATTGGCCAGGCTGGTCTTGAACTCCTGGGCTCGAACAATCCTTCCGCCTCAGCCTCCCAAAGTGCTGAGATTACAGGTGTGATCCACTGTGCCCAATATTTTTCTTCTTTTGCTGTAAAGGCTATTAGCAGGATGGTTGGAGATGGTTGAATAAGGTCTGTACATCAGACAATAAAACTGTATGTAGCCATGCTAATTTTCTGATTTCAATAAATGTACTGTGGTTATTATATAAAAGAATGTCCTTGTTTTGAAGAAGAATGTATCAAAGTATTTAGGGATAAAGGTACTTATCTGTCACCTACTCTCAAGCAGTTCAGAAAAAAAAAGGAAAGAAAAAGAGGCCGGGTGAGGTGGCTTACTCCTGTAATCCCAGAACTTTGGGAGGCTCAGGTGGGCAGATCACCTGAGGTCAGGAGTTCGAGACCAGCCTGGTCAACATGGCAAAACCTCGTCTCTACTAAAAATACAAAAATTAGTCAGGTGTGGTGATGCGCGCCTATAGTCTCAGCTACTGGGGAGGCTGAGGCGGGAGAATCACTTGAACCTGGTAGGTGGATGTTGCAGTGAGCTGAGATCATACCACTGCATACCTGGGAGACAGAGCGAGACTCCATCTCAGACAAAAAAATAAAAAGAATGAGTGAACACACACACACACTGTACATATAAAGAGGGAATTTGGGCCGGGTGCGGTGGCTCACACCTGTAATCCCAGCACTTTGGGAGGCCGAGGCAGGCGGATCACGAGGTCAAGAAATCGAGACCATCCTGGCCAACATGGTGAAACTCCCTCTCTACTAAAAATACAAAAAAAAAATTAGCTGGGCGTGGTGGTGCATGCCTGTAGTCCCAGCTACTCGGGAGGCTGAGGCAGGAGAATCGCTTGAACCTGGGAGATGGAGGTTGCAGTGAGCCGAGATCACGCCACCGCACTCCAGCCTGGCGACAGAGCGAAACTCCGTCTCAAAAAAAAAAAAAAAAAAAAAAAAAAAAAAAAAAAAAACAGACAGACGGAATTTGATTTTAAAAAGATAAAACAGAGAGATTGATAAAATGGTGGTATGCTGAAAATGTTTAACAACTAACTCTCTCAGGGCAAAAAAGCCTTGATACCAATTTCTGCGGTGTAAATACTCTCTGTGGCCAATTTAAAGCTGGCGCCATGAAGTCACTGAAGAGGGAGTTGGGAAGGAGATGCACAGAGATAGCTCTAGTGTTCATCGAATGCAAACATGGTAGAAAGCTAACATTTGGGGAATCAGAGTAAAACAGAATATGAAGATTATTTGTACTATTTTTTGCAACTTTTATTCAGTCTGAACTTACTTAAAAGTTAGGGGTTTTTTCTATGGCACATCTTGTAACTGATGAGATACAGTAAATGAACTGGGGAAAGAGTACATGAGCATTTCAGGTAGAGGCACCTGCCTTGACTGTGCAGAAGGCTGAGGCTGAAAGAAGCAATTCATTTGAAAAACAACAACACAAACAAAGCAGTCTGAGTGACTGGGAGCAGAGCAGCTTGGAACAGAGAAGTGCAAAGTGAGCAGAGAGGTGGGCTGGGGCCAGGACAGAGGCTTTGTAAGCCACAGCTGAGGGTTTGGGTCCCTCAGGGAGAAGCCATCAGAGTGCTTTAAGCAGTGGGTGGAGGGAAGGTGGCCTTATTTGTGTTGTCGCTCTGGCCCCTAGCTGACTCAATCAACAGCGGCCACTAATACTGCCTTTTCTGGTCTACTCTCTGCTGTCGCTTTCCCCAGGGGTCGTTTGCTCAACTGGTGTTAACAGGGGGCAGGGGTGGGGTGGGGGCCATGGCCACAGGCCCCTGGGTTTGTCCAGAGCTTCCAGCACAGCCTTACTTTCTGTCCTCCCCACCCGCACCCCCTCAGACCTATTCGTAAGCCACAAAATAAGTGTGAGGAAGTCCAAGTTTGACATCCACCCAGGACTCTGCCCTCCCTGCTTAACTCAGCCTTGATCAGCCCTAAGCTGGTATGCCCTAGACTATTAAGCAAGCCCACTAACCTTGGTGAGAGGGGACTTGACTCTGCAGCCCTCCCCTCTGCACGCCAGAGACCCACAGACCCATCCCGTCCTCCATCAGCTTCCTCCTACCCCTCTTGGTTTCTAGTCAAACCTCTCACTCTGGGAGTCCCAGAGCCCAGTGGGGCCTTGAGAGGGTTGAGTTCAACGTGGAATGAATGGGCTGTTTGAGAGAGCTCTCCCAGGGCAATCTCCAGGCCTGGTACAGCTTGAGAGGCTACTGGCTTCCTTTTTCCCAGATGAATCCCTGTTCTGTATGCCTGTAACTATGTGCCCACCCCTAACATGCCCTGGGGCCCCGCATAACAGAAGTGGACTGGATATGCACACACGGCATGCTGGCCAGCTCCTCCTATGCAGAGAGCATGAACCCAGCCCAAAGTCACGAGCATTAACCACATGCCACGTATTCCACTGGACATTATGATGCATTCCTTATCCGGCCGACTATTAGAACAGCTCTGTGAGTGGACACAGTATTAGGTCCATATTGCAACTGAGGCTTGAAAGGTTTCTTGGAGTATCCAAGTTCGCATAGCTGACGCAGAGATTCAACTCAGGCCCTTTGACCCCCAAAGCCTGCATTTCTGCCCACAATACCACCCTGCCTCTGTCTGGCACAAGTTGCCCCTGTGCCATTGTCTCTTAGCCTGGGCATCAGTGCTGTGGGCATCCAGGCCATGTGGACAGGTGTACTGAGGGCCCTGTGCACCAGGAAGGGGTTAATTGGGATGCCCTCAGCAAGCTGTGGTTTGGCAACTGTTGCTATGGCAACAGCATGGTTTGGGGAAGAGGGAGGCCAGCACAGTAGGATCTTCTGAATCACTGGATGTACAGCCTATATGTTTATTCTGCAGTGAAACCCTCCCTGCATCTTCTGGGACTATACGTGGCCACTAGGGATGGCTGTGGCAGGCAGGGGTGAGGGCAGGATTCCTTGAGCAGGCAGAAGTTGGGAGGCCTTGGCACTGCTGAGGCCTCTCACCCAGGGGCTCTCACCAGCACAGCCCGGGGAGCCTTTTCCACCAGGAAGGCCCAGGGATTCTGCTTTCAGCTGCAGCTCCTCAGACTAGGTGAAAACCAGGAAAGGGCAAAGATTTGGGGCCAAACGGAATCAAGCGATCATTCACTATTCACTGACTTACTCATTCACCAGATATGTATTGCTTGCTGGCAATGCATTGATGGCTGTGCTGGGGGCTGTGGCCTGGGGTTATAGCTGGGAGCCAGACAGGCTCTGCACCCATGGAGATTCCCTTCCAAGGGGCCAGAAGTCCCCACCATATGCCCCACCTTGGGCAAGTCCCTCTCCTTTGCTGAGCTCATCTGTAAAATGGGGCCCACACTGACCACTTTGCAGGGATGCAGCCTGGATGAGATAACAGATTTGTGAATGCCCAACACATAGTGGACCAAATATGCAGACAGGACAAAAATGCCTGTAGGCTTCTCACCTCTCCCTCCAGCAACAGAAGGTGCCAGACAATGATAAAACTCTTGAGTGAGGAGACCCAGACTCTGGACCCTGGAGGCTTACTGTGAGCAAAATCTCCAGACCGAGCCAGACAGACAGATCCAGCTCTTCCATCACCGGGCATGGACCCTGGCTTCAGTTTGCCTATTTGTAATGCGGGTGATCCTCCAGTCCTTATAGACAGTAATGTACCTGAGCTGATGGGCAGCATCCAAGTGGGTTCTTGACCATTCTGTTCCACCATCTGAGCCACCCACAGGTCAGGAGAGCCCAAGGCCGCCGGATGATAAGACCCCAGTACTGGCCTTCCCGTCCAGCCCAACTTGTTTTTTGCCTGCAACATGGACTGCAGTAGCTGTCTGTTGGTTTGATTCAAGTTTGATTTTCCAAGTTTGACAGCCACCCAGGACTCTGCCCTCCTTGCTCAGCTCAGCCCTGATCAGCTCTAAGCTGGTATACCCTGGACTATTCAGCAAGCCCACTAACCTTGGTGAGAGGGGACGTGACTCTGCAGCCCTCCCCTCTGCACGCCAGGCCAGTTTCCGTGGAAGGACCCCCTGGGGTCCTCAAGCTCAGCCCTAGAACCACCCTCCTGACGTCCAGCACCAGGGCAGGCCTGGTGGAGGCAGGAAGGCCAGCTGGGGGTGAGGGCTGATCACAGATAAGAGCAACATGCAAACAAAACCCACAGGAAGGAAGCCAGCGAAGAAGGAGAAAATCATTTGAGAATTTCATATTGGCTGGGCGCGGTGGCTCACGGCTGTAATCCCAGCACTTTGGGAGGCCAAGGTGGGCGGATCACGAAGTCAGGAGATCAAGACCACCCTGGCTAACACGGTGAAACCCCATCTCTACTAAAAAATACAACAAATTAGCCGGGCGTAGTGGTGGGCGCCTGTAGTCCCAGCTACTCGGGAGGCCGAGGCAGGAGAATGGAGTGAACCTGGAAGGCGGAGCTTGCAGTGAGCCGAGATCTCGCCGCTGCACTCCAGCCTGGGCGACAGAGCGAGACTCTGCCTCAAAAAAAAAAAAAAAAAAAAAAAAATAGAATTTCATATTGAGGTCGGGTGCGGTGGCTCACACCTGTAATCCCAGCACTTTGGGAGGCCAAGGCGGGTGGATCACAAGGTCAGGAGATCGAGACCATCCTGGCTAACATGGTGAAACCCCGTCTCTAAAAAAAAATACAAAAATTAGCCGGGCATGGTGGCGGGCGCCTGTAGTCCCAGATACTCAGGAAACTGAGGCAGGAGAATGGTGTGAACCCAGGAGGCAGAGCTTGCTGTGAGCCGAGATCGCGCCACTGCACTCCAGCCTGGGCAACAGAGCAAGACTCCATCCCAAAAAAAAAAAAAAAATTTCATATTTGATATTTCAAAAAATAAACAACTTCAAAGCTGTCATCACAGGAAAGTTCAAAATGTTGAAGGGCCTCCTCACACTTATTTTGTGGCTTAATATTGATTTCATTTTGTACTATTCACGGGGGTGGAGATACTTTTCAGAGCTTACTGCCTCTCAGAGCTTACTGCCTCTAAAAGTCTTAATCAAGGCCTGGGAAATGGAAGTGGGGCGCACAGTTGGTGGGCCCCCCTCAAGTCTGTTCTGTGTGACAGCTTCATCCCTGGAGGGCGGAGAGGGAAGATGTTTTTCCTCTTGCCGCTGTCTGACACCAAAGGAGGCAAGATTAAGCTTGGTTGGAGGTGGTGCTAATGAGTTACTCAGAATTTTCTTCTTCTCTTTCCAATCTTGAATTTCCTTCTCCCCAGTTGGGTGTCAGGGTACATATTTATACCAGGACAGGGCTTACAGTGGCTGTCATTTGTTTATGAAATTCCTTCCAGAAAGACAGTGGGCCACAGGAAGGTAGGGTAGAGAGCTGCAAGGAGGGAAGAGGAGCCACAGAGATCCAGGAGCTTCCAGCCAGGCCAGCCCCTAAGCTGGAAAATTGTTAACATAGGATTCAGCCAATCCAGAGGAGAAAAGGACAGGCAGACGAAAACACCTAGCAAACACATTCCCCTGAGGGAAAGTCACAACACCTGGGCAGCAGAAGAATGTCCGTGAGGAGAGAAGGAAAGGGAGTCCAAAAGGAACACAAGCTTTTCTTTTCTTTCTTCTTTTCTCTTCCCTTCTCTTCTTTTCTTTCTTCCTTTTCTTTTATTTTTTAATTGAATTTATTTTATTTTTGAGACAGGGTCTCTCTCTGTCACCCAGGCTGGAATGCAGTGACACGATCTCTGCTCACTGCAACCTCTGCCTCCTGAGCTCAAGCCATCCTCCCACCTCAGCCTCCCAGGTAGCTGGGACTATAGGCATACAGCACCATGCCTGGCTAATGTTTGTATTTCTTGTAGAGGCGGGGCTTTACCATGTTGCTCAGGCTAGAGTCAAACTCCTGGCCTCAAGCAATCCACCCATTTCGGCCTCCCAAAGTGCTGGGATTACAGGCATGAGCCACTGTGCCTGATCTCTTTTTTTTTTTTTTTTTTTGAGACGGAGTTTCACCCTTGTTGCCCAGACTGCAGTGAAACAGCGTGATCTTGGCTCACCACAACCTCCGCCTCCCGGATTTAAGTGATTCTCCTGCCTCAGCCTCCCGAGTAGCTGGGATTACAGGCACACACCACCACGCCCAGCTAATTTTGTATTTTTAGTACAGATGGGGTTTCTCCATGTTGGGCAGGTGAGTCTCGAACTCCCAACCTCAGGTGATCTGCCTGCCTCGGCCTCCCAAAGTATTGCAATTACAGGCGTGAGCTACTGCGCCCAGCCTAGCCTCTTTTTTTTTTTTTTTTTAATGGACTTCATCTTTTAGAGCAATTTGGCAAAATTAAGAAGAAAGTACAGGGATTTCCTATATACCCCCTGTCCCCACACACGCATAGCCTCCACCATGCCATTATCAACATCCCTGACCAGAGGGGTGCATTTGTTATAATTTGTGAACCTATACTGATGCATCATCATCAGTGAGGTCCGTAGTTTACATTAGGGTTCACTCTTCATGTAGTACATTTTATGTGTTTGGACAAATGAACAATGGCATGTATCCACCATCATAGTATCCTACAGAATAGTTTCATTGCTCTAACTCTGATCTTTTTGCTGTCTCCATAGTTTTGCCTTTTCCAGAATGTCATATAGTTGGAATCATTCAGTAGGTAGCCTTTTAAGATTGGCTTCTTTGGCCTGGCCAGGCTCGGTGGCTCATGCTTGTAATCCCAGCACTTTGGGAGGCCAAGGCGGGCAGATCACAAGGTCAGGAATTCGAGACCAGCCTGGCCAACACTGTGAAACCCTGTCTCTAGTAAAAATACAAAAATTAGCCTGGCGTGGTGGCGGGCGCTTGTAATCCCAGCTGCTAGGGAGGCTGAGGCAGGAGAATCGCTTGAACCTGGAAGGTGGAGGTTGCAGTGAGCCGAGATCATGCCACTGCACTCCAGCCTGGGCAACAGAGCTACACTCCATCTCAAAAAAGAGATTGCCCTCTTTCACTTAATAATATGCTTCTTTCTTTCTCTCTTTCTTTCTTTCTCACTCTCTCTTCCTCTCCTCCTTTCTCTCTCTTTCTCTCTCTTCCTCTCCTCCTCTCTCTTTCTCCTTCATTCTTTCCTTCCCTCCCTCCATCCCTCCTTTCTGTCTCTCCCTTCCTTCCTCTCTCTTTCTTTTCTTTCTCTTTCTTTTTCTCTTTCTCTCTCTCTCTTTCTTTTCTTTCTCTTTCTTTCCTTTCTTTCTTTCTCTTTCTTTCTTTTCTTTCTTTCTTTCTTCTCTGTCTCCCAGGCTGAAGTACAGTGGCACAATCATACACAGCTTAGAACTCCTGGGCTCTAGCAATCCTCCTGCCTTGGCCTCCCAACGTGCTGGAAGTACAGGTGTGAGACATCATGCCCAGACTAGCAATATGCTTTTAAGGTTTCTCCATGTTTTTTCATAACTTGGTAGTGAAATTCTTTTTGGCCCCGAATAATATCCTATTGTCTGGATGTCCCACAGTTCATTCACTCATTCACCTACTGAAGGATATCTTGGTTGCATCCAAGTTTTGTCAATTATTAATAAAGCTGCTATAAGCATTTGTGTGCTGGTTTTTGTGTGAACTTAAGTTTATTTGAGTAAATACCAAGGAGCATGATTGCTGGATCATATAGTAAAAGTATGTTTAGTTTTGTAAGAAATTCCGAACCTAGCCGGGCGTAATGGTTCACACCTGTAATCCCAGCACTTTGGGAGGCCAAGGTGGGTGGATCACCTGAGGTTAGGAGTTCAAGACCAGCCTGACCAACACGGAGAAACCCTGTCTCTACTAAAAATACAAAATTAGCCGGGGTGGTGGCGCATGCCTGTAATCCCAGCTACTCGGGAGGCTGAGACAGGAGAATTGCTTGAACCCGGGAGGCGGAGGTTGCGATGAGCCAAGATCGCGCCATTGCACTCTAGCCTGGGCAACAAGAGCAAAACTCCGTCTCCAAAAAAAAAAAAAAAAAAAAAAAGAAATTGCCAAACTAGAGGCCGGGTGTGGTGGCTCACACCTGTAATCCCAGCACTTTGGGAGGCTGAGATGGATGGATCACTTGAGGTCAGGAATTCGAGACCAGCCTGGCCAATATAGTGAAACCCCACCTCTACTAAAAATACAAAAATTAGCCAGGTGCGGTGGCACGTGCCTGTAATCCCAGCTACTAGGGAGGCTGAGGCAGGAGAATCACTTGAACCTGGGAGGTGGAGGTTGCAGTGGGCTGAGATCGTGCCACTGCACTCCAGCCTGGGCAACAGAGTGAGACCCTGTCTCAAAAAAAAAAACAGAAAGGAATTGCCAAACTGTCTTCAAATGTACCATTTTGCATTCCCACTGCAAGGAGTGAGAGTTCCTGTTGCTCCACATCCTCACCAGCATTTGGTGCTGTCAGTGTCCTGGATTGTGGATATTCTAATAGATGTATGGTGGAATCTCAGTGTTGTTTTAATTTGCACTTCCCTAAAGATATATGACGTTGCTGGGTGCGGTGGCTCACGCCTGTAATCCCAGCACTTTGGGAGGCCGAGGAGAGCAGATCACCAGAGGTCAGGAGTTCAAGACCAGGCTGGCCAAGATGGTGAAACCCTGTCTCTACAAAAAATTAGCCAGGCATGATGGCGGGTGCCTGTAATCCGAGCTACTTACGAGGCCGAGGCAGGAGAATTGCTTGAACCCAGGAGGCAGAGGTTGTAGTGAGCTGAGATCATGCCATTGCACTCCAACCTAGGTGAGAGAGCAAAACTCCATCTCAAAAAAAAAAAAAAGATATATGACGTTGAACATCTTTTCATATGCTTACTTGCTATCTATATATCTCCTTTAGTAAGGTGTCTTCTTTGGGTCTTTTGCTCATTTTTAAAATCTGGTTGTTTGTTTTTTTATTGTAAAGTTTTAAGAGTTCATTGTGTGTATATATAATATTCTTTTTTTTTTTGAGCCAGGGTGTCACTGTCACCCAGGCTCGAGTGCAGTAGTAAAACCCTGGCTCACTACAGCCTCAACCTCTCCTGCTCAAGTGATCCTCCTGTCTCAGCTTTCAAGTAGCTGGTACTACAGGCAAGCGCCACCATACCCAGCTAATTTTTAAAATTTTTTGTAGACAAAGGGTCTCACTGTTACCCAGGCTGGTCTCCAACTCCTGGGCTCAAGCAATCCTCCCGCCTCAGCCTTCCAAAGTGCTGAGATTACAGGTGTGAGCTACAGCATCTGGCCCAAGTTCTTTGTCTATCTCGGATGACAGTCCTTTATCAAATATGTCTTTTGAATATTTTCTCTCAGTCTGTGACTCCCCTTTTTATTTGAGTGGATGGTTCTAGTTCCTGATTGAGCCGGACTATTATACAGAGTCCAGCCATTTCTACTTAACTCAGGACTCCTCCTCATGGGCCAGCAGAGACCTTGTCAGATCTGCACCATGGTCTGATGGCTCCCCTACCCAATCCAGCATCCTCCCTGTTCATGTCATAGGGGCCACTCCCCACTGAGCCCTATGCACTCCTAACTCCATCTCAGTGCTAGCTTCAGACCTAAGGGACCTAGTGCTGGGGAGGAGCTAAGTCAGAGTGATGGGATGGACATGGATTAGGGGTGCCAATTTATTTATTTTATTTATTTATTTTTATTTTTTGAGACTGAGTCTCGCTGTCGTCAGCCCCGGCTGGAGTACGATGGTGCGATCTCAGCTCACTGAAACCTCCACCTCCCGGATGCCAGCAATTCTCCTGCCTCAGCCTCCCTAGTAGCTGAGATTACAGGTGCCCGCCACCGTGCCCGGCTAATTTTTGTACTTTTAGTAGAGACGGAGTTTCACCATGTTGGCCAGGCTGGTCTTGAACTCCTGACCTCAGGTGATCCACTCGCCTCAGCCTCCCAAAGTGCTGGGATTACGGGCGTGAGCCACTGCGCCCGGCCTATTTATTTATTTATTTATTTGTTTTTATTTTATTTATTTATTTATTTATTTATTTATTTTTGAGACAGAGTCTCCCTCTGTAGCTCAGGCTGGAGTGCAGTGGCGTGATCTTGGCTCACTGCAACCTCCGCATCCTGGGTCCTGGTTCAAGCAATTCTCCTGCCTCAGCCTCCCTAGTAGCTGGGATTACGGTCACGCACCACCATGCCCAGCTAATTTTTGTATTTTTAGTAGAGGCGGGTTTTCACCATATTGGCCAGGCTTGTCTTGAACTCCTGACCTTGTGATCTGCCTGCCTCGGCCTCCCAAAGTGCTGGGATTACAGGCGTGAACCACCACGCCCGGCCTATTTATTATTATTATTATTATTATTATTTGAGATTGAGTCTTGCTCTGTCGCCTAGGCTAGAGTGCAGTGGCGAAATCTTGGCTTACTGCAACCTCCACCTCCTGGGTTCAAATGTTTTTCCTGGCTCATCCTCCCGAGTAGCTGGGATTACAAGCATGCACCACCAGGCCCAGATAATTTTTGTATTTTTAGTAGAGATGGGGTTTCACCATGTTGGCCAGGCTGCTCTCGAACTCCTGACCTTAAGTGATCCACCTGTCTTGGCCTCCCAAAGTGCTGGGATTACAGGCATGAGCCACTGCGCCTGGCTGGGGGTGCCAATTTAAACCTGGGGGTCAGGGATGCCCCCACTGATGATGCCATCATGTTGAGCTGAAACCTGAGGGCAGGACACCACCCGACAGCAAAGGAGTCCAAGAGAGGATACAGCAGGTGTGAAGGCTCTTGATGTGTGGCCGAGGCACGGCGTGCCGGCCCAGAGAGTGAGAGGAGAACAGACAGCAAAGCTTCAAAGCGTAGGCACATCCTGCAAGCCACTGTCACAAGTTTGATTTATTCCAAATGCAATGGGAAGCCACTGGAGTGTTTTCAGCCTTAGAGTGACATAATCTGATTTGCATTTTTTTTTTTTTTTTTTATTGAGACAGAGTTTCACTCTTGTTGCCTGGGCTGGAGTGCAATGGTGCGATCTCGACTCACCACAGCCTCCGCCTCCCGGGTTCAAGTGGTTCTCCTGCCTCAGCCTCCTGAGTAGCTGAGATTACAGGCATGTGCCACCATGCCTGGCTAATTTTGTATTTTTAGTAGAGACAGGGTTTCTCCATGTTGGTCAGGCTGGTCTCGAACTCCCAATCTCAGGTGATCTGCCCGCCTTGGCCTCCCAAAGTGCTGGGATTACAGGCATGAGTCACCGCGCCTGGCCCTGACTTGCATTTTTAAAAGCTCTCACTGGCTGCTAGGTGGAGAATGAATTACAAAGAAGCAAGAGGGGAGGCAGCCAGACCAGTTGAGTGTTTTATTGCTTTGGTTAATAGGAATATCCCAGCCCAACAACTTCTCTCGTGCAAAGACAATCACTGTCACAGTAGCTGGAGTGATAATCACATGCACACTCACTGCAAACACACACATGTGCCTCATGTACCCTCGACTCATAACCACCCATACTCTCCTGCACACCTGTGCCTCCATGTTCCTGACACGCCTACTTAAACACACAGCACCATGCATGTTTCATGCACATGTGCTCCCATGCATGGCACCAACAGATATATTTTCATGCACACATAAGTACATATATTCCTTTTATTTTATTTTATTTTATTTTTTTTAGATGAAGTATTCTATTGCCCAGGCTGGGGTGCAGTGGCATGATCTCATCTCACTGCAACCTCTGCCTCCTTGGTTCAAGCGATTCTCCTGCCTCAGCTTCCCAAGTAGCTGGGACTACAGGCGCCCATCATCACACCTGGTTAATTTTTGTATTTTTAGTAGACGGAGTTTCCACCATGTTGGCCAGGCTGGTCTCGAACTCCTGACCTTAGGTGATCAGCTCGCCTTAGCCTCCCAGAGTGCTGGCATTACACGTGTGGGCCACTGCACCCAGCCCATATATTCCTTTTATATACTTCCTCACATATACATGAAATACTTTCATGCACACACACATATAGCTATACATATACATGCAGAGCCACGCTTTGCTTCATAGACACATCATTTCCCATTTTCCAAAGGGAAGCAAGTCTGAGCGTGGGAGGTGGCTGGGAAAAAGGGGCTAGGGGGTTAATGAGAGGAAGAGGTAACAGCTATTTAGTCATTGGAGAAATACAATGTCTGAACACCTGTTTTACTCCATATTGCACCTCATGGTTGGGCCTGCCAGTTATTATGGGGACTGCACTAAAGCCTTCATTCAGCAGGTTGGGGGTGGGGGGCCTGCTCTGCACCTCCTCCTCACTCAGCCACTGCCACCCTCCTGCTCACCCGCCACTGCCTGAGTCAGCTTTCACTATTCTCCCGATGACTTACAGGGCGTGAAGGGTTGAGGAGGGTAGGGAAGGTGGGAATCTGCCCGCAACTGCCTGGGAAACCCCACAGCTCACAGAAAGGAGGGGATTGGAAGGTCTGTCCTTTCAGGGCCTCACTTGCTGAAGCAGGGAGAGGACAGGCTGGGGTGGGGTGAGTGCTGCTTTGGGAAAATCCGGGCCCCTTTTCAAGGCCCTGTAGGACCTGTCACCTGTACTCCCTCAGCCCCCAGCCAGTTCTGCTCCAGTATCTCCTCCCTTCCAGCTCAGAGCCCCAGCCATGGTGCTGCCAGCAACCAGCAGCTCTTCAAACACACACCTTCAGAATCTTGGCATATGCTGCCCTTACCACACCACCTGGAACAGCTTCCTTATCCTTCCTGACTCGGCTTAGGAGCCACCTCTTCAGGAAAGTCCTCCCTGATTGTCCCACCATGCCACCTCCACTTAGCACTTTACTGCACTGGGTTATGCCTGTCTGCCCTTCACAACAGAGAGCATGTCTATTTCCTGCACTGCTGCCTGGCACATAGCAGGTACTCAATAAATGTTTCTTGAATAAATGAAGGTTGCTCCTATGTGCAACTAAAACTAGAAAGGAGGATTTGGGGGGAAGGATTCCTTGGTCCCTCCCATCTTCTTTGTTGCCCCAGGGACCACCTGCTGATCACCAAGACTCCAGCACTCATCATAGGACGCCTATGGCATGGTTTCTCTTCTATCTCTTCTACCTTCAGCCAACTCTAGTGTGTGTCACTGGAATAATATCAGGCCCCCTGAGGTGGGGCAGGAGATAATGGGGGAGGCCTGGGGAGTGGGGTAACATGGAGTTGAGAAATTCAAGTTACTGTGTGAGATTCGAGTTACTATGTGAACGCCGGATTGGGTGTGCGTGCATCTGTGTGGTGTACCTGTGCTGGCAGGGAGGATCAGACTAGGCATTTGGGGATTGAAATGAACAGAGGTCACAGCAGAAAGACATTGAAACAATCTAAATAGGGCTAAAGCAGTTTGCTGATTAAAAGAGAGGGCTTGCCAGGCGTCCACCCTGACTAGAAGCCTGTGCCGAACCAGGAGAGATGACTCCATGACTCAGGACCTGGGCAGTGCTGATGGGAATGGATCCTGGCCTTTTTGACCCCAGCAGAATCCTGCTTCCCTTCCCAAGGAGCAAAAAAATATAAAAAGGCATAGCTATTATCGAGTAATGCTGCTGCCCAGGCTGCACTGGGACAAACATCACTAATCAATTACGAGTGCACCCATCACCTCCAGGCCAGAACAAGGTGTCGGAATTCTCAACACAGGGCTCCAAAGAACCATTACTGATAGGCTGGGATCCACATAAGTGGATCACTGATCTCCCTTTTTGCCATCACTGGTCTCCTAAGTGCCAAGTGCTTAATAAATCCATGTCACAACCAATCCCTGTGTTAAGGATTAACTTTTACTTCTGAAAAAGAACAAAAACTCAGCATGGTTGAGGAATTCAGCCAAGTTCACACAGGTAGTAAGAGCTGGGCTAAGAATTCAGACCTTCCTAGGCCTGGCTTCAAATTCCTTGCTCTTGCCAATTTATCATGCTGCCAGCTTCCAATGGGCATCTGTTCCACCATGTTGTGGGCATTTGTTGGAGCTTTGTTGCTTCTCACTGTTCAACCCCCCTGTATCATTCTGGGGTCCCAGCAGTCAACAGATGTTACCCTGAAATAGGGCAACTGAGGGATCTTTCAAGAAGGGACAAGTTGTAAAGGTGGGCAGCACAAAGGGAAACCAACAAAAAATGGTGAAGACCTTGTGGGACAGGGACAGAGTGACTGGATGCTGGAGAGACCCAAAGCTGCAAAGGAAAGGAGCAAGGGGAACAATACCCCACCCTCTCCCCTCCCACCTCCCACCTCCCTTCTCCTCCAATGGTGCCGCCCATCGGGCAAACCCAACCTGAAGCCAGGAAGCATGAGAGTTCAGCTGATGCAGCCCATACAGATCAGCCTCTTGGACTTCAGAGTGGGGGAGGGAGAGAGAATGAAGTCTGGAGGCACCAGTTGGGAAGGCCATCCAGAATGCTCCTATTCTGTTTGGAAACTGGGGATGGGACTGTCCCTTCCTGAGGGGTATTTATGCAATAAATCAAATCAAATCACAGAAATCAAAGCTGGAGATTTTCTCTCCCTCTACTTGCTGGCAGCCAGGATGTGGGCTCATGACCTAGACTCAGTCATTCAGAAATTCCCACTGGGAACTCAGTCTTAAAGGAGTAGCTCAGGGCCAGGCAGTGGCTCACACCTATAATCCCAGCGCTTTGGGAGGCTGAGGTAGGTGGATCACCTGACGTCAGGAGTTCAAGACCAGCCTGGCCAACATGGTGAAGCCCCGTCTCTACTAAAATTACAAAAATTAGCTGGGACTGGTGGCGTGTGTCTGTAATCCCAGCTACTCAGGAGGCTGAGGTGGGAGAATTGCTTGAACATGAAAGGCGGAGATTGCAGTGAGCCGAGATCATGCCACTGCACTCTAGCCTAGGCAACAGAGCAAGACTCCATCTCAAAAAAAAAAAAAAAAAAAAAAGAAGTAGCTCAGACCCATAGGGTCAGATATTCCTGGCAGAGGCAGGGGCTGTGGCAGAGAGGCAGGCTGCTGTGAGACCCATGGAAGGCACAGACGTGGTGACAGCAAAGGTATCCTAAACAGACCACCCTGTGGCATGACCTTGGCAGTGATGCCGACTGCCCCACATCCCTTAAGGCATTTTCCAAGCTGGGGCTCCAGCCTTTCTGTAGATGCCATGAGCACCCCAAATCTTTTCCGTAAATCTTTTCTCTGCTTAAGAGCATCAGAGTCCATTTCTCTTGCTTTCAAAGAGAACACTGACTGGTACAAGCACCCAGGACAGATAGACAATGCTTATGGCGGAAGGTGGTCCCCTGATAGGTGCACCAGAAATGCAGGAGGGGAAGAGGCATCCAAGTTGCAGTCAGGTAGGTCCTTAGAGCCTCCAGATCCCCTGCTGAGCCCTGTGGCTCTGCCATGCACTGAACTGGGCAAGCTTGCTTTGTGTCTTCGGCTGAGCTGCCTCTGAGCCCCTTGAAGGAGAAATCCTATTGTGTGTACCCCAGTCCCAGATAGTTTACTTTTGGAGGCTGAAGGATGACAGACTACCCTCCTCACCCAAAAAAAGACCCTGCCACTACCAACCTGTGAGTGTTCTGGAAGCCCCGGGCATCCCACGAACCCCCAACCCCAGAGAAGTCTTCTGAAGGAAGGGCCCGGCCTCCCAGCATCCTCCCTCTGCCAGAGGCCTGGCCTGAGTATGGATTGTCTTGGCTGAGCTGCCCAAGGAGTAACCAGCTGAGCTACCACCTCCATCACCACCCAGATACCCAGGATTTGGTTGTCTCTCTGGATATTCAATATTTGCTCAGGGAATGAGAAGAAAAGCAAAGCAGAAACTGCTGAGGTGGCAGCTGCTGCCTGATATAGCTGGGCCCCAGCAGGCCCTGGGGGTTCCCAAAGAGGGAGGAGAGGAGGGTGGGAAGTTTAGGAGATCCTCAGCCCCCAGGAGGCAGACCCAGGCGGGCCTGGCCACCTCTCTCTCAGAAAACTCCTTCTGCGGGCTCAGCCCATGGGAGGGTGCACTCCAGCACCAGGGCCTGACTGTTCTGCAAACATTGACGCACAGTCCCCAGGTTGCAGGGAGAGTAAAACTTGCATGCTGTCTGCCCTCAAAAGCTTAGGGCTTGTGGGGGCCACAGGTGGATACATGTTCCGGTGGAAAACTGCAGAGAGGCACAGGCATAGCAGGGGTGCCTTGAACCAGCTCCTCTTCCTGAGACCCCCACCCTCATCCTCTTCCTCCAACTCCCACAGAACCTGAGGAGGAGCCAATGTCTGGGCTCCCCAGATGCCTCCGTTCGCCTCCTCCTCCACCCTCACAGCAGCGCTGGAGACAGATCCATGGAGGTGACTCTCCTGCTGTCCCAGACGCATTGGCTGCATAGTTGGGGAATGGGCTGCTCCCCAGGCCAACGGGATGTGCAGCCACCCTCTCCTGGGTGGGGAGGATGCCCTAGTCCCACACAGAGTCTTGCACCAAGCCCATCTTGGCAGTCTTTGCAGCTGAGGCATGGAACAGGGTTCCAGCCCATTGGGAAGAATAGGAATGGTGGGGCGGGGGTGAGGGTCATGGCCCCTTGGGACCTCATTAAGCCTGAATAGTCTGGGTCACCTATAGGCCCTGCCTGCCAGGCCCAGCCAGGCCTGCCCCTTGTCTGAGGCACCTTCTTTCTTTCTTTTTTTCTTTTGAGACAGAGTCTCACTTTGTCGCCCAAGCTGGAGTGCAGTGGCACAATCTCAGCTCACTGCAACCTCTGCCTGCCAGGTTCTAGCGATTCTCCTGCCTCAGCCTCCCGAGTTGCTGGAATTACAGGTGCACGCCACCACGCTCAGCTGATTTTTGTATTTTTAGTAGAGACGGGTTTTCACCATGTTGGCCAGGCTGATCTCGAACTCCTGACCTCAAGTGATCCTCCCTCCTTGGCCTCCCAAAGTGTTGGGATTACAGGCGTGAGCCACCGTGCCCACCCTGGTAAGGCACCTTCTGCCCACCCTGCTCGCCCTGCCCCATTGGTCTCCCCAGCTAGCAGAGCCACCACTATGCCAGGCTTCATGGGGCTCGGGCTGCTCAGGACTAGAGAGGGTGTCTAAGCATCTGTGAGGTTTTCTCCCCTCTGGGCTCTGTGGGCCAGGAGGGAGGCACAGGGGTGGGTGGGGGCCAGCTGGGGCTGGGGGGAGCTAGTTGGGGGGAATCAGCCTTTCATCTTGGCTGTGTGAAGCAAACCCAACCCCTCCCCAGCCTGAAGCTGGCTGGCATTGGCATGCACCATTAATCTCCAGGATGCAGCTGTGACTGGATTATTTATAGCCCCAGTCTTACATCTCTAACTCGAAACTGTCACACAAAGGGAAAGGTAATGAAATCTCACCTCTCCTGCCTGTCCCTCACTCCACACCGCAGGGCCTTCCAGAGCCTGTGGCTGAAGGAGGGAGGAGAGGCCTCCCCCTCTGCCGCGTCCCCCCCTTCCTGGCTCCCTCTGTCCCCTTCTCTGTCGTCACACACACACTTCGCAGCGCTGCTCAGTGTTCCCTCTCAGACACAGCCTCTCACGTTTTCTTTCTCTCTCACGCATACATTTCCTCACAGATGCAGACATTTCTGTCCAGCCTCTCCCTCCTGCTCAGCTCGCCCTGCCCGGGCCCCTCCTATCCCTGCAGACACACTCGCACACGCCTGCCCTTTTCCTTCCACGCCACCACTGTCTCCCTGCGTGGCTCACTCCCTTCCACCTTGTTTGCCTCTTTGCTTTGTCAATGAAGACGCTGCCACATTAATGAGCAGGCCTGTCCTCTGCGGAGGCACACCAGCTCCTTGTCACTCACTGGCAGAAGTGTCAGCTCACAATCATCTTGCTCTGCCTGTAAGAGTCCCACGGGCATTGCCTCCTCAAGTGGGACCCATTTTGTGGCACGTGGCCGGGACAACACGTATCCCTGGGCTTGACATACACAGACACACAGGAAACATCGGCCACAGGACATGCCTCTCCCCCTGCAGGGAGGAGCATCTAAGGATGTGCTCTGCAAATTCCACGAAAGGCCCTGGGTGCGGTATTTCATGGTGCAGAGGTGAAGTTCCTCCTCCCTCCTGTTTCATTGTCTCGCAGTTTTCTACGGGGCCAGTCCCTCTGTTACCCCATCCCACAGGCGCCAATGGAAACTCTGAGCCCCATGCAAGCTCCCATGGAGACCCAAGGCCCAGCCTCTCTCCCTGCCCGGCTCTCCACCCCCAGGCCCACAATCATCAGAAAGCAGCACTTCCCACTGCAGCCCTGCCTTGACGTGGCCCACAACTCACTCCATCCAGACAGGGGGGTAGGCAGTGTGTATTTGTGTGTGTGTGTGTGTGTGCGTGCACTTCATGTGCTGAATGAGTGGTATTCACAAACAATGGCAGCTTACCCTGGGCTGACGGTGGTGTTGGGCCTGGGGACAGAAACCCTGCAAATTTCTTGGAAATCGCTCTCCTTTTTTTTTTTTTTTTTCAAGACAGGGTCTTGGCCGGGCACGATGGCTCACGCCTGTAATCCCAGCACTTTGGGAGACCGAGGCAGCCGAGGGTCACCTGAGGTCAGGAGTTCAAGACCAGCCTGACCAACATGGAGAAACCCTGTCTCTATTAAAAAAGAAAATACAAAATTAACCAGGTGTGGTGGTGCACGCCTGTAATCCCAGCTACTCGGGAGGCTGAGGCAGGAGAATCACTTGAACCTGGGAGGCGGAGGTTGCAGTGAGCCAACATTGCACCATTGCACTCCAGCCTGGGCAACAAGAGTGAAACTCTGTCTCAAAGAAAGAGACAGGGTTCTTGCTCTACCACCCCAGCTGGAGTGCAGTGGTGTAACTGTAGTTCACTGCAAGCCTGGAACTCCTGGGCTCAAGAGATCCTCCCACTTTAGCCTCCCCAGTAGCTAGGACTAGAGGTGCACACCACCATGTCTGGCTAATTTTTTTTTCTTTTTTTTTTTTTCTGTAGAGACGGGCTCTCGCTATGTTGCCCAGGCTGGTCTCAAAATTGTGGCTTCCAGTGATCCTCCTGCCTCAGCCTCCCAAAGTGCTGGGAGGTAGGAGCCACTGCTTCTGGCCATCTTTTTTGTCTTAAAAATTAACTTGACTTTTGGCATTATTCACTATAACAATATATGTCAATCATCTCAAATCACTTATAATTCAACAGTTAACTTTTTTTCTGAAATCTTGGCTTAAAATTGATCTTCCTGAAAGTTGAGTCTCAAAAACCCTCTGGCTCATCCCAGGGACCCCGAGGGCACAAACACCCCATAGGTTAAAGAGCTATGGGAGCAGTCTATGGGGTAAGAATATGGCATATAAATCTATGGGGGAAAGATAAGAGCAGGGATTTGGGTTTACATCCTGGCTCTGGCAGTTACTAGCTTTGTGACCTTGGCTAGATCACTTAACCTCTCTGTGCTTCAGAATCTTGGCCTATAAAATGGGGATGATGATGATGATGATAGCACCCGCAATACACATGGTTTTTATGATGATTCAATATATTAATGTATGTAAAATACTTAGGACAGTGGCTGACACAATGTAGATGTTTGCGATTATTTTTCTGTAGAAGACCAAAACACAGCCGTCTAATCATCCCCAGAAATTGAAATGAGAGATCTCTCTTGCCTCCCTCCTCCCTCCTAGGATGAGCACCTGCCCCCTGCCCATGCCCCACCTCAGCTGCAGTCCTTGATCATTCACTTAATCTGCAAGGCAGTCAGTCAGTCAACAAACATTCTCCTCTGTTCCAGGCACTATTCCTGCACTGGCACTTGGTGTCACACAAGACATTCTAGAAGGGGAGCCAGAAACATGCAAATAGCATTCGGATCATATTCAGAACTGAAGTCTCAAAGAAAAGTAAATATTCTTTATTCCAAAGAGCCGCTCCTTAGCTGTAGAGAGCAGGGGAGGCAGGCGGGTCAGAGATAAGTGCAGGGCAGAGTGATCATGATGGTATTGTCCGCTGGACTTCACCCCTCTGGACAGGCCTGCTATGGTGGGCACTGAGCCCATTTCTCTGCAGCAGAGGATGGTGGGGGCTGGAAGAGCAGGGGCTGGCATCAGGACGCAAACCTTCTGTGGACCAGGCAGTCCTCCCAATTCCATCATCTCCTACATGGCCCTTTGGTGAAACAGGTGATTAAGCCCCACTCTCATTTGCCACATGGGGAAACTAACTTGAAAAGAGATATCATTTGGGCTGGACATGGTGGCTCACACCTATAATCCCAGCACTTTGGGAGGCCAAGGTAGGTGGATCACCTGAGGTCAGGAGTTTGAGACCAACCTGGCCAACATGGTGAAATCCCATCTCTACTAAAAATACAAAAATTAGCTGGGCATGGCGGCACATGCCTGTAATCCCAGCTACTCAGAAAAAAAAAAAGGGATATCATGTGATAATCAGACATGCTTTTACCTCTTCCAAAAAGAGATGCATATGAATTCAGCTAAGACTAAATCCATACGTAGCTCTGCATTCCCTGTTGTTTAGGGAATGAAGGGCAATGATGGCAAACAGCCCAGGTGTGCCCACTCCATGGTCCATTTTATCCCAGAAATGGTGAACACAGGCTCTCCCATGTTCAACTGTGTGACTGCCTGTGGGCACACAGTTGTCTTGGGGCTGTGGGCCTTTGCTGTCCAAGACTTCTTATCTGCGAGTCCCTAAGATGGCTGCAGAATCAATCAGGTTGTTCGTGCAAGGTCAAGACCTAGGGAATGACTGGAGGTGACCATGAAAAAGTCATGGGTCCTGAACCATTGAGCCAAGTCAGAGGTCCAGAAAGTGACAGGTCAAGGCCTCTGCTAGGGTGTTTCAGGACCAGGGAAGAGTGGGGTAAGACAGTGGAAGGTGCCTGGTGGGTGTGGTCAGGGCAGGCCCAGAGGGCTGGAAACTGCAGAGAGGTTGGCCAATGCAGGAGAACGGGAATGCAGACCCTGTGCTCCAAGGGCCTCTCTGCCTGCTGAGTTGGGGGTTGGGGAAAGGGGCTCCAGTCTGTGTATTGACTCCCTGTCCTTCTTTGACCTCTGCACACCTAGCCAGCAAGGTGCTGGATGGCTCAATCAGAGAGAGAAATGTGGTTTGGGCCAAGTTTCCTTCCACCTGAGCCCAGGGAAGAGCTAGAGGCCTGGCCAGTGGGGCAGAGGCCAAAATTACAGTATCAGGGAGATTTACCATCAAACCTAGAATGGCCTCATTCCTGAGTCATGCTCTCCTGTAAACTTAGAGCACCTCCCAGCACTCATGAACTCGGTGCTGGGGCAGTTTCTTATCTTAAACCTGTGGATAAGTGAGGCTTGAGATTTTCCCACCCCTGCTCAGTGAATTCCTATTTACTCAACAAAACACAAGCCAAAATGCCCAAGCTGAAGCAATTGCCTCTTCATTACCAAGTTGTATGCTTCTGGTACTCTCCCCCTATCTGGTTGTGAGCATAGCCACAAGGACTTTAACTTATGACTACATTCCCAATGCTGAATCAATTATAATTGACCAAATGACACAACAAAGCAAGGAGCATCCAGGTTTTCTGACTGAGAACTTGATTACTTGATTACTGCTTTCCTCCCCCATAGTCCAGGTGTCTGCTCAGCTGAGGGGGCAGGAAGTTACCGTTTGGCAGGGACAGTTCCAGGTTTTGATTACCAAACTGGTATCTATTCTAAGTCATCATTTATGCATTTACTGCTGGAGGTTAAGGGAAACGGTTACTTAACCCAAGGAGACTGTGTCAGCCTGTAGCAGCCCCTCCTCCTGTAGCCACGGACACCCAGCTCCATTGACAAGAAGCTCCCTCATATCTGCCCCTAACATCCTATGTCCCCACAGCCACCCAAGTTGATGGGAGACAAGACCCCCTGATAGGTTCAACCTGTCAGCTTTCCGGACAGATCAGAGATCCCCCACTCACTCGGAGACCCTGGAATAGAACCAGCTGAGAAGATAATGTCTTCTGGCCATAGGCCCTAGGGCCCTCTGCTCTGGAAGGGTGAATGGGTGCATTCCACCCTAGGGCAATGTGAGCACCTCCTGCTCCCTCAGCAGCCCAGTCAAGGTCGGTGTTTTGAGACCGCCCTACTCCCCAGGCACAGGAACAGGGCACCGGTAAAGCAATTCACTGGGTAAAGCAATTCACGGACCCACCTGTAGCCTCCCTCCGTAGCTCAGGAGTATCAGGGCTCCAGGACAACATTCACTTTACCAGCAGCCGCCTTGCCTTCAGCTATCACTCCCCCTAGGACCCTCAATAAACTGCACATTGATTTTTTTCCTTTAGGAAGGCAATAGCATTAGCATCATAATTGACATTGCAGATACTTTACCATTCAGAATCATCTATTGTCTCATTTGATCCCCTTTATAATGCTTTCAAGGAGGCACTCCTCTTCCTACTTGACAGAAGAGAAATTGGAGGCTCAGAGTGACTTGCCCAGGGTCACTATACAGAAGAAATTTGTGTGTGTGTTTTTGTTTGTTTGTTGTTTTTTGAGACTGGGTCTCACTCTGTTGCCCAGGCTGAGTGCAGTGGCATAATCACAGCTGACTGCAGCCTCGACTCCCTGGGCTCAAGTGATCCTCCTGCCTCAGTCTCTGGAGTTGCTGGGACTACAGGTGTGTGGCACTGTACCTGGCCAATTTTTTATTTTTTGTAGAGATGGGGTTTCACTATGTTGCCCACCCTGGTCTCGAACTCCTGGACACAAGTGATCCTCTCACCTCGGCTTCCCAAAGTGCTCGGATTACAAGCATGAGTCACTGCACTTGGCCTACAGAAAAAATTTGAACCTCCTTGTGTCCAATCCCAATGCCCGAATCCAATCCAAACACCTCATCTCTGAATTTTACAGCCTTTTCTGGGGGAGCACTTGCTTAGGAAAGAAATATTCAACCTTAAACCACCAGGGCAACGGGGACAAAGCTAAAACTCCAAAAAGGGCAGAAGAAGAAAAAACAGCAATCTCACACACCACTCTCAGCCCATGCCCACACCTTCTCCCTCCCTAAGCCTTCCACTAGCTTTGCTGTCAGTTAACACTATTTGAGCCCAACCCCTGATCTCAGCTTCAGAATGTGAACCCACAGCCTTTGCCCTCCCCAGAGAGACACCAGGCCAGCTGGCCTGAAGACTGCAGAGGGGGCTGGACAGAAAAGATGGAAGGTTGGATTAAATCCCTTGAAGATGGGATCATGTGAGTGTCCAGATTGGGCCATAATTTTTTTTTTTTTTTTTTTTTTTAAGATGGAGTCTTGCACTGTTGCCCGGCCTGGGTGCAATCTTGGCTCACTGCAACATCTCTCTTCCAGGTTCAAGTGATTCTCCTGCCTCAGCCTCCCGAGTAGCTGGGATTACAGGCGCCTGCCACCATGCCCGGCTAATTTTTTTTTTTTTTTTTTTTTGTATTTTTAGTAGAGATGGGGTTTCACTATGTCGGCCAGGCTGGTCTCGAACTCCTGACCTCATGATCCACCCGCCTCGGCCTCCCAAAGTGCTGAGATTGATTACAGGCTTGAGCCACCGCACCCCGCCTGGGCCGTAATTAAGAGCATGGGCCTGCAGCAGAAAACCCTGGGTTCAAAGGCGAGCTCTACTTCCTCCTGGTTGGGAGACATAGTTCCTTAACTACCCTATGCTTCAGTTCCTTTCTCTGTAAAATAGGGGAGCACTAGTATCCACTGATGGGTGCTGGGAGGGTGGAATGAGATTGAGACACGGTCTTGCTGTGCTGGCCAGGCTGAGTGCAGTGGCGCGATCACGGCTTACTGCAGCCTCTGCTTCCTGGGCTCGTGATCTCCTGCCTCAGTTGCTGCAGTTGTGCCGTATACTGAGAGCTCAGTCCTTGAGCTTGTGGGGCTGCAGGAGCAAGGGATTGGGTGGAAGACTAACGGGTCAGCCCTGGGTCAGCTGGACTGAGCCTTAAGCCAGTTCATTAAGGCTCTCAGCCTCCAGGTCTGTTCTCTATGGAGGGCCTCAGAATATTTTGCAGGGCTGTTTTGAGGCTTGGAAATCACGTAGGGGGAGTACCCTGCATCTGTAACGTACTCAGACACACAAAGCCTTTCCTTCTCTCCCCTGCAACGTGACATTTCCTTCAGAAAACATTGTAGGAAAGCTTTGCTTTATTGGCAAGAAGAATAAATGGCATAGTATGCACAGAGCTGGACGCGCAATAAACATCCGTTCCCTTGGAGAGGCGAAAGGGAGACCAGCTTGATGGACACTGGGAGGGAGAAAAACAGAAAAAGAGAGTGGGCGGGGTCGGGCAAGCAGAGGATGACGAGGGTGCGTCCTGACATGATCATGGGCAGGGCTGGGCGGGCAAGGGATGGCGAAGGTGCCCTGACATGATCAGGACGCGCTCCTGGCGAGTAGGGGATCCTTGGCAGGGAAGAAGAGAGAGGGTTGTCCTCACGCCTTGCTCTTGAGGAAAAGGTGGCAGCAAGAACAAGGCCAAAGGCTCCATTCCACCTGTGCTTGTTTGCTGGAGACCTTGTGACACCGCTTGCCCCTTTCTGGGCCTGTTTTCTCTTTGCGAAACAAAGGGCTCTGGAAGGTGCCTCCCACCTGGAATTATGCAGGATACTCCCCGGCCAGCCTTGTTCTCTGGGATACCCCACCATTTTGCTAAGGTGGGCTGTTGTCGCCTGTCCGTAGCCCTCTGCCTGCCTCCTCCGTCCCCCACCACTGTACCCTCCTACCCTCTCCTTCCCAGACATGAGGGTTTTATTTTTAACCAGAGTTTACAAGCAGGATCTGGAAAAGCCAGTTTGTGGAAGATGTTCCAGCACTGGCTGGCTCCCTCCCCCACTGCGGGAGGGTGAGTGGCTCAGGCAGCCCTTGGCCAGGCAGGGAGACCTGCCCAACAGGTGTGGGTGAAGGGCAGCAGGCCCAGGGACTAACAGCCCAGCCATCCTTGCCAGCTGCAGGACTGGAAGGGGGCCCAGATTGACCCTGGCTGCTCTGGAGGGGAGGAGAGGTTGCCCTATGGCAGGGGTGGAAGCAGCAGAACCTTCTGGGCTTTGCTGATGTCTCCTCCCCTATGGGGACTGATTGGTCCAGGGCTTCCCTCTCTCCCTGGGGACATCTCTGGGCAGAGTGGCCCAATGCCCTGCTATTGCAAGCCAGTCCTCTCCTTCTCGGGCACCAGGGAGGGGGCAGGCGAGGCCAGGTTCCCCGGTAGGCAGATTAAGTGTGTTCTCAGGGCACTGGCAGCAAAAGGCCATCAACAAAGTGTTTTGGTTTGGTTTTGCTTTTTTAAGAGCTAATATTTCATACTTCAAAAATAGCAAGGAAGTAGTCATCCTGGGGAAAATCAAAACTTTGTTGGACTTCCTGACACTTATTTTAAGGCCTAGGATTATTTTATTTGGAATTTGTTTGTGAGTGAGTGGGGGAGGTACACCTTAATCCTTCAGCTCTTAAGGCTGCTAAAGGTCTTAATCCAGCTCAGGGAAAATCAAGGATCAGAAAGGGGGTGGGGACCCTGAGGCATTGAGGAGGAGGGAGTATGTGGCCTCTATATGTGGTAGCTCTATACCATAGAGGGGAAGGCTTTCTGCAGAGAAGGGGACATTGCCGTATTATTTTTAAAGGAGAGCTGGTCTAGCCCAGCCAGAGGTGTGCAGTGTGAGGCCTGCATTGGTGTGAAGAGGATCTCGGGAAATCAAGATGTGAGTTCTTGCAGGGGGAACAAGGAGCAGGGGCACTCAGGGCCTGGGAACAAGGCCTGGCAGCCTGGAATTGCCACCCCTGGGCCAGAGCTGGGATTTGGTCACTCTGGAAATGGTAAGCCTCTTGGCCAGAGGTGGCCAAAGACAGTGGTCACTTTCGAGGGGGAGCTGACAGCCCATTTCCTGGAAGATGGTTCCAAGGATGCCACTCAGCTCTGAGTCCCTGGAGGCAGGGCAGGGCTCAATGCCTCTTCCCCCACAGCCTGCTGCAATGGAGCATATTACTCACAACCCAACTCCCTTCCTGCCCCAGCCAGAGACTCAACAACAAATGTTTGCTAAGCACCTACTTGCTCCAGGCACTTTTTGTACCTCATTGTAACCCTCATGTTACCTGTGGTATGGTTGAGCTACCCCATGTTCAGATGAGGAAACAGGCTCCGAGACACTGAGCTCACTGAAGAGCACACCGCTGGCTGGCGGCAGGGTTAGGATACAAACCCAGTTGTCTGACTCTGCCCAGCATGCTTTACTTCACACCCATTGGTCTCACCCCTGCTCAGGCCTCCAGAGGAGCAAAGCCACAAGCTCTCCCACTTCAACCCTCTCTGCCTAGCCAGGCACCTCTCAACTTCTACCGCGGCGAGGAGCCTCCAACATTATGAGCGAGGAGACAGACAAGCACTCCAGGTCCCAGAACCAGCTCCATAATTTTCTGGGCACAATGCAAAATGAAAACGCAAGGCCCCTTGTTCCAAATGATCAAGAATTGCAAGACAGTGATAGCAGAACATTCAACCATCTCTTTTGAATGTGGGACCCCTTGGGAGTGCACAGGTCCACACCCATGAAGGCAGTCCTGCACAGAACCCACACTGTCCCCCAAATAAACTCCTCCCTTACCTGGGAAATTACATATCCCAGACATAAGGCAAGTACGATTGCCATGGGCGTCGGGAAGCAAGTCCTCCACTGACCTGGAGGCCCCACCACCATCCTCAGGTACTCTTGACCTCACCTCTCATCTTCCAAGTCACATCTGCATGTAACGAGGGGCTACCCCAGAGCCCCTGACAATCTATCGTCCCTAAAGAACTGACTTGGATGGGGTGAGGCAGTGAGCCTCTCTACTCTCCTCCTCTTTTCTGACTAATTAATCCTAGCACCTCCTCCTTGACCCATTCCTTGATCCTTGCTGGAGACAACCTCTTTCCTCATCTGACCAACATTTACTGAGCATCTAGGCACTGTGCTAAGGCTTCAGGACTAATACTACTAATTTCACTGTAGAATAGCGCCGGCCCCTGCTGGGAGCTCCCTCAGCATTTGTAGAAGTGGTGGAAGTAGCTGCCTGATGAGTGTCACCTGGTGTCAGGCAATGAGCTGAGCTAGGCACACCTGCTCACACACATGGTATCATTTAATCCTCGCCACAGCCCGGCAAGGTGGGGTATCACGGCCGCCTTTGGCCTAAGAGGAGGCTGAGGCTCTCAGAGTAACGTGCAGAAGGTTCCGTAGCTACTGAATAGAGCAAAGAGACCAGGGGCTGGTCCCAAAGGCTTCTTCAGCTCTACCACAAATTGCTCCTAAACTTTCCTTCAAGGAGTCTTGTCTGGTCAGGAGAGCACCCATAAATAAATATTACAGAAAAGTCCTGAGGGGTCCCTGCAAGTCTCTCCATCTCTCCATTCTGGCTTCCTCCCTCTGCTCCCAGTGTAAGTGGGGCCCCAGTTCTGTCCCAGGTGCATCCCTCTCCTAAGCTCTCTATGTACCAAGCCCCACTCTAGAGTTTTATAGGCACTTATGCATATAATCCAAGCACGAGCACTATGAAGTAGGTACAATTCTCATGCCCATTTTCTTGGTGGGGAAACTGAGAGACAGTCTGGCCCCAGAATCCATGCTCTTGACTACTACACACTTCTGGAGGCCCCCTGCCTAGGTTCAAATCCTGACACACCAGCAACACCACATATCAGCTGCGTAAACTTAGGCGAGTTTCTTAACCTCTGCGTGTGGATTCCTCCATCTGTAAAATGTGGACTATGATAGCACTGTTGTGCCAATCCCCTGTCAACTCCAGTGGGGATGGCACCAGATTCAAGAGGCCGTAGCAGAGACCCAGCGCCAGCAAATGCTAGAGTGCCTGGGGCTTTACTGGGGACTTACATTCAGGGAAGAGAGTCCAGCGGCAGTGGGTTGGGCAGAAGAAACGCAACTGCTTGCAAAAGGCATGCAGTTTATAGAGCATTGTCACTTAGCACCCTTTCCCTAACAACCTCCACCTGGCAACCTTCTTTCAGCGCAAAACTTGGGGCCTCCATCTCTGTATGGCCCAAGTTCCATAGGGCAGGCTGGGGGTTCAGATGTTCCTCATAGGCAAGGAACCAATCTCCAGGTTGGCCACTCCCAGACCCCCTAGCTTGGAACACATGTGCAGGTGCATCTGCCATACAGGGTCATTCTAAGGGTGTGCTGAAGTGATTGCTATCAGGTGCACTTGCTATACAAGCACCTACTTTGTAGAGCTGTTGTGCAGATTGGGTGGGGTAGTATACATAAAGCAGTTAGAAAGGTGCCTGGCACATTGTAAGCGCTATGTGTATGAGAGCTATTGTTAATATTGTGACTTTCCAGTACCTATACCGCCACCTCCCTCTTGAAAGCCACCACTTCATTCATTCCCATCTCCCTTCCAGGGTCTTCAGCCTCTCCTGGATGAGCCCTTTCCCTGCACACATGCTTGTGTCTCTCTCAGCTGGCATCAAGGACACTCTTCCCACCTGTCCCCTGGCTGCGTTTCTCTCCTTCCTGTCAGAGCCAAGAGACTAGGACAAGCTGGGTTTTCTGCTGTCCCCACACTTTGCCCACCGACCCCTCGACACAGTGTGTCTTAGCCTCTGCTTCCTTCATTCTTGCCTGAAACGTAGGAAGTATAGCCATGCTTCCCTGGCTAAGATCTCCAGGAACTCCATATTGCCAAGTCCAACAGACACCTTTCTGGCCTTACCTTCCTCCATCTCAGCCCAGCACCTGACTCTCTCCCTGGGCCCGGTCCATAGGTCTCCTTCGGCAGACCGGACACCACTTCTTGGGATCGTCCTTCCACCCCTCCTGCTACTCATTCTCCTCCCGGGCTGCTCCTCCCCCAGGCCTGGGATGTTGGAGCACTAGCTCCCGGCATTCCATCTCATCTCCTCATTCTGCCCACTTTCCTTTCAGGGCCCTCTTCCAAACTCACACCTCCACCTACCACTCACAAAGAGGACAACACCTCTCACTTCTTGCCTAGACCTGTGTGCAGAGGCCAGACCTATGTGTCTACCTGCTTATCCGTCATCTCATTCCCTGACCCAACCCCAGTGTCCAGAGCGGAGCTGGGCCTCTTCCCCAACCCTCCTTGGCCTGCAGCATTCCCTGGGCACCCAAGCTGAGGGATGACCCTGCCCCCTTTCTCCCTCTGCCTCACCCTCCTGAGTCTAGGCACCAGGGCCCGTGGACCTCTCCTCCCCACAGTGCTCACGCTCAGCCTCTCCCAGCGCCACAGCCCCCTCCTCCTTCGGCTTCACCACCTCTCGCCTGGATAACTGCAATAGCCTCCTAGCTGGTTTCTCAATCTTGGTTTTCCCTCCCCTCCAATCCAGTCCTCATGCTGCTGCCAGAAAGATCTTTTCAAATGGCAAATCAGGCCATGTCCCTCCCAGCTCACAGAATCCTTCAAGGGCCCTTTGTGATTAATTCCAAGACCCACGTTTTTTTCACAAGGAAGATCTTGCTGGCTGGTCCTGCCTCGCCTCCTCCTCACTCTCCAGCCAAACCCAACTAAGTCTTTGCCTTTCCGGAGGAAACTTGCTCTCCTGCCTCCCCAGTTTCACTTCCACCAGGAGCTCCTTTCTATCATCCTCGCTCCTCGTCCTTTATGGGCCCTATCTCCAGAAAGAGGTCTTTCCCCGTGGCCCTGACCCGTGCTCCTGAGCACCACGGTCACAGCACCATCGCCAGTGCTGCTGTTGACTTTCATTTGCCCCATCCCCCAGTGCTGAGAGTCCTGGTGGCAGGAGACCCCTGAGCCAGCAAGAATAAGGGCAACAAGACAGCTAACAGTCACTGGAAGCCAACAAGCTGTCTGGTGCTGAAACAGAACATACATCACTGTCTCTTTGGATTCTTCCTGCCACCTTGTGAGGGATATTCCTCCTTCCCAGGGAGGACACAAGCCCAGAGAGATCCAGTAACTTGCCCAAAGTTAATAGCAGAGCCAGGATTTGAACCCACACATCAATCGATAGATGTATGTTGAGTGAAAGCAAGTTTTCACGGAGGCGTGGAGCTTGGATGAGTCTTGAAGGAGGAGAGGCGTGACAGGCAGGCAAAAGGAGAAGGGAGCCACGTGTTAGGCAGAAGCACAGCCTGGGCTGAGTACTCTCCGCAGCCTGCTCCAGACTTCCCTCACCTCTGCCATCCCCAGGAACAGGAACCCTGCCCCAGGCACTCAGCCATAGTGGGCAAAGAAAGAGCCCTGCGATAGGCCGGGCGCGGCGGCCTGTAATCCCAGCACTTTGGGAGGCCAAGGTGGTCAGATCACTTGATGCCAGGAGTTAGAGACAGAGACCAGCCTGGCCAACATGGAGAAACCCTGTCTCTACTAAAAACACAAAAATTAGCCAGGCGTGGTGGCGCGCATCTATAATCCCAGTTACTCGGGAGGCTGAGGCAGGAGAATCACTTGAACCTGGGAGGCAGAGGTTGCAGTAAGCCAAGATCGTACCATTGCACTCCAGTCTGGGCGACAAGAGCGAAACTCTGTCTCAAAAAAAAAAAAAAAAAAAAAAAAAGAAAAAGAAAAAGGAGGTGGAAGCTGTTAGAGGCACTGCCTGTACCCAGGGTGCTGGAGGCACCAGCTATGGCTGGCAGACACCTCCTGACCACCTACTTCTGCATCCATGGGCAGGGGCAAGGCTGGGACCAGGTAGGAGGGTACAAGGCAAGGGGTCCTTGGGCCTAAAGAGGAGCTGCAGGTGCTGGCTCCCTGCCTGAGGGCCAGCCCTGCCTCTCTCCCAGCCCCACTGGGGTCACCACACTTACTGAGGTGAGCTGGAGGCCCTTCTGGGGCAGGACTGACTTGGAGCCCTAAAAGCCACTTTTTGGCAAGTGGCCTGGCCTGTTGGTTTAGCCCCAGGCGAGGTGGTAGGCTCTGCAGCAGCTCCTCCTTTGGACTCTCCAGCTCTCCCCCTTTCTGTTCTACCTTGGGAAGCTCCCAAGGTCACCTACCAAGGTCACCTTTGAAACTCCCACCCTTGAAACTATCCTACTTCCAGAGGCCCCAGAAGAATGGGCATGTTGGCAACTCCCCAAGTCAGGGATCAGTTGCCACTACCTCCAGTCCAAGCGGAACAGGGCATTGTGAACCTCCAGCTCCAGGCAGACACAAGGGAGGGGGGAGATTGTGGGAGGTGGTCACATGACCGTCTGGGCTGAGACCCAGGGGCACAGAGTTAATTCCTTCACGTTCACATGGCCCTACATTCCAGAGCCGCCTCTCCCAGGGTGCTGGCCATCAGTATTGCCCCCGGCGCCCCCAGCCACCCAAACCTGTTCTCAGATGCACCCAGACCTCCTGGAACTGCAGCTGTGGGATTCCAAGTGCTCACTCCTCCCCTCAGAAACACCACCCCCAGCTGGCAGGGTCTGTGCTGGTGAAAAGCGAGGTGTGGGGGCAGAGTGAGGGGAGGGTATGAACTGTCCTTCAGGTGACAAAGAGGAGTGAAGCCCGGCAGGGGTGAGTTATTTACCCCTGTCTCGATTGCCTGTCTATGAAATAGGACCAATAATAGGACCTACTGTGGGGATTTTCCTTTCAAAGGAGAATCATGGCCACGACCAGCCTCAAATATTTACCATAATGAAGGAGAAGTCATATATGACAGTGCCTGGCCCACTGTCAGTTCCAAAGTCTACAGTCAATAATTTCTGTCCCACGGAGCATGGTGGCCCACGCCTGTAATCCCAGCATATTGGGAGGCCGAGACAGGCTGATTACGTGAGGCCAGGAGTGAGAGACCAGCTTGGCCAACATGTTGAAACCCCGTCTCTACCGAAAATACAAAAATTAGCCAGGCATCGTGGCTCTTGCCTGTAATCCCAGCTACTCAGGAGGCCGAGGCAGGAGAATCGCTTGAACCCAGGAGGCGGAGGCTGCAGTGAACCAAGAGTGCGTGACTGCACTCTGGCCTAGGTAACAGAGTAAGACTCTGTCTCAAATAATAATAATAATAATGTCTCTCCTTCAGTCTTTTCTTTCAGCCACATCATCCCCGCCTGTGACCTAGGAGTACAATTCTCACAGCCTCCATGAGCTGTTGTGGCTGGTAGGAGAGGGAGAGGAATGAGGCTATTGGTAAGGAAGGCTCTGGATGCTGTGGGTGATAGCTGGCCTCCATAGACACTGCCCGACTTCTTCCCCCAAGTCCTTCCAGAGAATGTCCAGCCATCCAGGGGCTGCTCAGGGCACCCAGCTAAACACAGGGATGTGAATGCCCTGGGTGTGGGCCTGTGGGCCAAAGATACACACAAACACACACACACACACACACACGCACTCACTCACTCACACTCCTTGCCCAGAAGCCTAGGACGCACCAGAACCAATCCTTGGCTGTGGGGGCAGGGGGCATCTTGCTGACTTTTGCATCAGCCCCCAGACCCAGATTGGGGCTCTCTCTGACCCAAGCCCAGTTCCTTGTCCTGGACCTTTCTGCTTGTCCCTGGCTTGTCCTAAGATCTGCCTCCAGGAGACATATATTATAGATCTAAGCTTCTCTGTGCTTTTAATACTGCTGAACATGTACATGAAATAACTGTCCACAGTGCAGGGGAACTGGAGATTTGGAAAGAAAAGGAGACCAACTTACTTTTCTTTGAGTATCTTTTCATGCTCTTTGATTTTTTTTTTCTTTTACCATGTGTATCTAATACCTTTTTTAAAATTAACATACTCCTGGGGCCAGGCGTGATGGCTCACGCCTATATAATCTCAGCACTTTGGGAGGCTGAGACTGGCAGATCACTTGAGGTCAAGAGTCCGAGACCAGCCTGGCCAACATAGTGAAACCCTGCCTCTACTAAAGATACAAAAAATTAGCCGGGCATGGTGGTGCACACCTGTAGTCCCAGCTAATCGGGAGGTTGAGGCAGGAGAATCACTTGAACCTGGGAGGCGGAGGTTGCAGTGAGCCAAGATTGTGCCACTGCACAGCCTGGGCAACAGAGCAAGACTCTGTTTTGAAATAAATACATAAATAAACAAACTCCTGGGATGGCGAAATGGTGGATGATGGCTTTGATTGTTGTTCTAAGAAATTTGGACTTACCCTGTAGGCAACAGGGAGCCAAGGCAGGTTTCTACGCAAGGGTGTGACTTGCTCAGATGTAGAAAAAAAATGGATTCTGCTACAAAGCCATGGCCTGAAGTGGGCAGACACCAGAGCTTACTGGAGACCAGTCGGGAGGTTGGGACACTTCTCTCGAGTCTAACCTAAACCTGGGAGCCACAATTATAGTTCCCACGTAGAGAGGTAAGCTTTCCTGAATCCAGCACCCCAGACCTGGTGGATGCACACTTGTGACCCCCAAAGAGGCAGGACAATCAAGCTATGCCCAAGAGGTAACTGACCAGCATTTCAGCCTGAAAAAAACAAAACTGAGGCCAGGCACAGTGGCTCACGCCTGTAATCCCAGCACTTTGGGAGGCCGAGGCAGGCGTATCACCTGAGGTCGGGAGTTCAAGACCAGCCTGACCAACACGGAGAAACCCTGTCTCTACTAAAAATACAAAAATTAGCCAGGCATGATGGTGTGTGCCTGTAATCCCAGCTAGTTAGAAGGCTGAGGCAAGAGACTTGCTTGAACCCGGCAGGCAAGGTTGCAGTGAGCCGAGATTGCGCCATTGCACTCTAGCCTGGGCAACAAGAGTGAAACTCCATCTCAAAAAAAAGCAAGACTGGGAGGGAAGACACCAGCTAGTGGGGTAGATGCTCCCCATAGAAGCAATACACCTTACAAATCAGGACCACTGCCTGTTTCCTGTCATCTCTCTGTTCCATCAAAAATAAGACAGAGGTAAGCTCATTTTTAAATTAAGTTTGAGGGTAGGAGGCAACTGAGGACGACTTCAGAAGAACAGCCCTGCTCCAGAATCCCTGATTGGAAATACTGCTTGGACAGCTCCACTGTGTTCCTTCAGAACATAGAACCTAGGACGGGTGCGGTGGCTCACGCCTGTGATCCCAGCACTTTGGGAGGCTGAGGCGGGCGGATCACTTGAGGTTAGGAGTTAGAGACCAGCCTGGCCAACATGGAGAAATCCCATCTCTACTAAAAGTACAAAAATTATCTGGGCGTGGTGGCAGGCATCTGTAATTCCAGCTACTTGGGAGGCTGAGGCAGGAGAGTCACTTGAATCCAGGAGGCAGAGGTTGCAGTGAGCTGAGATCATGCCACCGCACTCCAGCCTGGGCAACAGAGACTCTATCTCCAAAAATAATAATAATAATAATAATAATAATAATAATAAAATTAAAGATGAACATAGAACCTAGAAAATGTTCTCCCCAAGGGGCTTCCTGACAGCTCTGCCTGTAGATAGCCTTGCTCACTGGTGTCGGTGAGGCTCACACTCAGACTCAAGGAGATGTGGAGAGGGCCAAGGGACGGGGCTCGTGCTGTGAGTCTTGGTTTCCTGGGCTCTGCAGGTCAGAAGTTTGTGGCCCTCTGCACAAAGGAACAGTGGAGTCTGGGCAGAGCCAGGCTCTAGGCTGCCTGGAGCTTGGATTGCACTGGGTCTAAATGGCCTTGGCTATTTAACCTCTCTGAGCTCAGTTGGCACATCTATAAAATGGGGCTCATCACACCTTCCTCCTAGGCAGGCCTAAAGCTGGAATGGTACAATGTGCAGCTGCCAGGCACATTGCACAGCGTCTGGCCTGTCCCTAGACTCCTTCAGTTCCCCCTTTAGCAGTGGAGGAGAGATGGCCAGGCAGAGGTGGGTGGCAGGGAGAGAACTGAGAAGCCCCAAGCTGAAGAGAAAATGGGGGAGTCCTTGGTGTCCCTCCCTTACCCCTTTCTTCCATGCCAACATAGCTGCTCCCTGTTGGTTTGGAGTCCGTTGCTTATCCGACTCTAAACCTTCAAAAATCTGGATAATGTACCAAGACCCCATCTCTTTAAAAAATATGTTTAGCCAGGCATGGTGGTGACATGCGCCTGTAGTCCCAGCTACTCAGGGGGCTGAGACGGGAGGATGGCTTGAGCCCAGGAGGTGGAGGCTGCAGTGAGCCGTGGACATGCCACTGCACTCCAGCCTGGGAAACAGAGCAGGACCCTGTTCCAAAAAAACAAAAAACCTTCAAAAGTTTCCCATCAGCAAAGAGGGGAGGTGGTGTGAAGGGCCACAGATCAAAGGTTAAAAAAAGACTCTACCGGCCAGGCACAGTGGCTTACACCTGTAATCCCAGCACTTTGGGAGGCAGAGGTGGGCGGATCACAAGGTTAGCAGTTCAAGGCCAGCCTGGCCAATATGGTGAAACCCCGTCTCTACTAAAAATACAAAAATTAGCCAGGTGTGGTGATGGGCACCTGTAGTCCCAGCTACTCAGGAGGCTGAGGCAGGAGAATCGCTTGAACCCGGGAGGCGGAGGTTGCAGTGGGCCGAGATCACACCACTGCACTCCAGCCTGGGCAACAGAGTGAGACTCTGTCTCAAAAAAAAAAAAAAAAAAAAAACAGACTCTACCAGTTCAGGCCCACCTGACATTTACAGTCAGAAACCTAGAAATATCTCTGAACATTCCCTTCCCCAAAAGGCTACAAGGGATAAATGTTTTTTGCTAGTCCTCCAAGAATTAGTAAAAACAGTGAACCCCATTGGACCAGGTATCGCTATCCTTTTGCCCACCTTATCATCACTCCTCATAGAAACTGTCCTTAAATTTTTCTTTCTTCTTTTTTTTCCCAAGACTGCCCAGGCTAGTCTCAATCTCCTGGGCTTAAGCAGTGCTCATGTCTCCTAAGTAGCTGGGATTACACCATCACGCCCAGCTCTCAAGTATTCTTTTTTTTTTTTTTGAGATAGAGTTTTACTCTTGCCCAGGCTGGAGTGCAGTGGTGCAATCTCAACTCACTGCAACCTCCACCTCCTGGGTTCAAGAGATTCTCCTGCCTCACCTCCTGAGTAGCTGGGATTACAGGTGTGCACCACCACTCCTGTCTAATTTTGTATTTTTAGTAGAGATGGGGTTTCAGCATGTTGGCCAGGCTGGTCTCGAACTCCTGACCTTGAGTGGTCCGCCCACCTTGGCCTCCCAAAATGCTGGGATTACATGCATGAGCCACCGCGCCCGGCCTCAAGTATATTTAAATTAAAAAATAATAATAATAATAAAGCCAGGCGCGGTGGCTCATGCCTGTAATCCCAGCACTTTGGGAGGCCAAGGCAGGCGGATCACGAGGTCAGGAGATCGAGACCATCCTGGCTAACACAGTAAAACCCCGTCTCTACTAAAAATACAAAAAATTAGCAGGCTTGGTGGCGCACACCTGTAGTCCCAGCTACTCAGGAGGCTGAGGCAGGAGAATGGCGTGAACCCAGGAGGCAGAGCTTGCAGTGGGCCGAGATGGTGCCACTGCACTTCAGCCTGGGCAACAGAGCAAGACTCCGTCTCAAAAAAAAAAAAAAAAGAAGTCACCAGGCATGGTGGCTCACGCCTGTAATCTCAGCACTTTGGGAGGCTGAGGCAGGCACATCACAAGGTCAGGAGATCTAGACCATCCTGGCCAATAAGGTGAAACCCATCTTTACTAAAAATACAAAAAATTAGCCAGGTGTGGTGGCACATGCCTGTAGTCCCAGCTACTCGGGAGGCTGAGGCAGGAGAATCGCTTCAACACGGGAGGCGGAGGTTGCAGTGAGCCGAGATTGCACCACTGCACTTCAGCCTGGGCGACAGAGTGAGACTCCGTCTCGAAAAAAAAAAAAGTCTATTATAGCTGTTCCCTAATAAGAATGTAGCCCAGACTCTGCCACTGTGTAACCATAGGCAAGTTATTTCACCTCTCTGGTCTTCATCATTACAAAGTGGATGGACCAGACATAAGTTATTTTTATTTTTATTTATTTTTTTTTTTTGAGACAGAGTTTCGCTCTTGTTGCCCAGGCTGGAGTGCAATGGTGCGACCTCAGCTCACCGCAACCTCTGCCTCCCAGGTTCAAGCAATTCTCCTGCCTCAGCCTCCCAGTAGCTGGGATTACAGGGACGCACCACCATGCCTGGCTAATTTTGTATTTTTAGTAGAGACGGGGTTTCTCCATGTTGGTCAGGCTGGTCTCGAACTCCCAACCTCAGGTGATCCGCCCACCTCAGTTTCCCAAAGTGCTGAGATTACAGGCGTGAGCCACGGCGCCCGGCCAGACCAGACATAAGTTCTAACTTCAATTCATGAATGGGCTTTAGATATGCATAAATGCCTTGAGAAATTGAGTAGTATTGGTTGCATCCCAGAAGGGAACTGAGTAGCAGAGGGGCCAGTTGTACTATATTCCCCTCTTTGCATCCTTTGTTTTTTTGTTTGTTTGACGCAGGGTCTTGCTCTGTTGCCTAAGCTGGAGGGCAATGGCATAATCATTGCTCACTGCAACCTCGACCTCCCAGGCTCAAGTGATCCTCCCGCCTCAGCCTCTCAAGTATCTGGGACCAGAGGCATGCACCACCTTGCCCAGCTAATTTTTGGTTGTTATTTGTTTGTTTGTTTGTTTTGAGAAGGAGTCTAGCTGTGTCGCCCAGGCTGGAGTGCAATGGTATGATCTTAGCTCACTGCAACCTCCACCTCCTAGGTTCAAGCGATCCTCCCTCCTCAGCCTCCTGAGTAGCTGGGATTACAGGCTACTGATTACAGTACCACACCCGGCTGATTTTTTTCTATTTTTAATAGAGACAAGTTTCACCTTGTTGGCCAGACTGGTCTTGAACTCCTGACCTCAAATGACCTGCCTGCCTGGGCCTCCCAAAGTGCTGGGATTATAGGTGTGGGCCACCACGCCCAGCCTGCCCGGCAAATTTTTAAAATTTTTTTGTAGAGGAAGGGTCTCACTATGTTGCCCAGACCAGTCTTGAACTCCTGGCCTAAAGCAATCCTCCTGCCTCAGCCTCCCAAAGTGCTGAGATTAAAGGCATGAGCCACCACTCCAGGCCTCATTCTTTGAATTTTGAACCAAAGGAATGTATTACCTTCTCAAAAACAAATATATGAAATGTATATTAAAAAAGAAAAAAATGTATGCAAATCCTTGTGTATATGGGCACTGGTATATCTTGGGGAAGAGCCATAATTTTTGCTAGATTTTTCTAAGGTGTCTCTGACCCCAGAAAGGTTTAGAGAACATTTCACTAGATGACCTTAAGAGTCATTCCCAGCGTAGTAGTGCTGTCTCGGCTCATTGCAACCTCCATCTCCCAGGTTCAAGCAATTCTCATGCCTCAGCCTCCCGAGTAGCTGTGACTGCAGGCACACGTCACCACGCCCAGCTAATTTTTGTATTTTGTATTTTTAGTGGAGACAGGGTTTCACCATGTTGGCCAGGCTGGTCTCGAACTCTTGACCTCAGGTGACCTGCCTGCCTCAGCCTCCCAAAGTGCCCAGCCCCAATTCCAACTTCCTGACTTGATGAAGTGTTACAGAAAACAAAAGAGAATTTCAGTATTTATTACATCAGCCAGTCTGGGCTGGATGCAACTGAAAACGCACCTTGAATCTTACATTGAGGACTCGATATGGTGAGCCGCCTTTGATGGTGGACTATGGTGCTGCCTTCAGAGATCAAGGTCAAGAAATTATTCCCATTGGCCTATTCTCTCAAAGCTGTTGAATTGAGTCCTCGTTGCCCCACCACTCTGCCTACTTAAACATGTCGTTTGAATTTGCTGCACAAATGATGCACACAAATAAATATGAATTTTTAAATGTTGGCCACTTTGGCTCTGAGGGGAAAGGGAGTGAGAAGGATGGGAAATGAGGGTAGGAAGAAATGGAGGTAAAACGGAGATGAATGGAGCCTCGGCTCATCCAGAGGTCTGGGCTGAATCTCAGAAACCCACAAGAATCCTTACATGCCAGAGACGAAAAGTGCTTCCCAGGCGTCCAATGTGGAAAGCTTCAGGGAAAGGAGAATCCAGCTGAGGGATCAGAGAAAGGCTGGTTAAGGCAACCAAACTAGCAGCTGAATGGGTCCCAGCGAAGGAAAAGTTCACATGGTTAAAAAAAAAAAAAAAAAAAAAAAAAGCCTCCATTTAACACGTGGCCCCCGGCTATGATAAACTTTAATTAACTGCACTATTATAATTCACTTCTAGCCTGGGTTCCACCCCAACCTGCTCTCTCCCTCCCACTCCCTCCCTCCTCTCCCCAACGTCTCTAGTCAGGTTTCCTTAGTGAAACTAAACTGGCCTCCATGGCTGGATGCCTCATTATTACAGCTGCTGCTTCTACTGTTCATAATAGCACCCAGCAACAAGAAGGACAGAAACGATGCTGTTCTCAGTGCTTAATGACAGGCCCCCCTTTCCTACCTATGTGCACTAGTAATCAAGGGTCTTATAATCCTAAAAGTTCCTGAGCATAATACCATAGTGATGAAGAGACAGTTGCAGGCCGGCAGGAGCAGCTGTGCACAAAAACCGGTAACAGGGACAACTCCCAGCTGGAGCCACCAGACACAACTCATAAGGTCCACGCCCAGACAGGTGATCCACATGTCTAAATTCACATGCGCTGTGCAATGCCGTGGCTGCACCCACCGCTCCTTCCTTCAGTGATGGTTAAATTATACCCGTGACACTGTATTCTCAGGCTGTTGAGCTTTACCAATTTTAAGAGTATGTGCCTTGGGAGTGGGAGTTGGGAGCATCTTAGAGGATCTTCCAGGCAAAACATGCTTGGTTTTTATTAATGAACTTACACAAAAAGCCAACCCAGACCTTTAAGTGAAATGTGTGATTGGTAGCCAGGCGAGGATGGGTTTTGGAATTAACTCTTCCTACAGTCTGCTATGCATTATCACCCCCAAGTTAATTACCCCTGCGGATGAAAATAGGTTTCATGACTCATAAGCACCAATACAACACTTGGCAGCAGATGAAAATGCAAGGACACATTTGCAGGAAGCTGACATGAATATCTATTTATATGTGGGGAGATTCTTAAAGAGGTGAGGCAGGCACCTCCCATGTACCAGGATTAAGAGGCTGCAGCAGATCCATCAATATTGCCACTTATCCACACCCACAAACACACACGCGAGTGTGCGTGCACACAGAGTCCTGGTTTCCACCACTTCAGTGATAGCAGTGGCAAAGCAGGAACAGAAACTAAAAGGGTGTTATTAACAAGTTCCGACACCAGCCCAGCCTCCACACCAGAGTTCTGGGCGAACCAGTGATTTGTTTCTCCCCAAACATGCCTGTACCCATCCCCACCTCCCAGTCTTCCCACTCCTTTGATGGGAGTGGAGTGGGGGCTCCAAGTTTCTTATAGTCCTTCAGCCTTGGAGGGGACCATCAGGGCCCAGCTCGCCCCGCCCAGGAATGAGATGTGGCCAGGAATCAATTTGACTGGATTGCCGGTTTTGTTTTGCTTCCTCCCTCCTGTTTTCTGCTCTTCTATTTGCCTGCCAGGAAAGTACAAGGTTCAGATCAGGTTTGTTTGCCTTCCCCTACCACTGGGAGGACTCCAGGCTGCTCTCAGCCCACGAGCAGGGGCTCTGCTCTAAAGGGCATTAGTCTTCTCTCCGCTTCCCCGCCTCTCTGCACCTCACAAACGCCGCCAAAAGCTGATTAGATGAATAATTGCATTGCTTCACCAGCAGGAATGGATTTTTATTTGATGTTGGAAGTAAACCTTTGCTTCAGGAACTAAGTTTGGGGTTTTCCCCCCTCTTCCTCATCCTTGGAAACCCTCTCTAATCAACTAAGTCTTTAGAATTATTTCTGCCTTTAAAAATAATTATTTAAAATACAGGAAAGAAAACTTGTAATGAATGAGGTGAAAACTGGTTTTCCAAGGCACCAGCCTGAAGCTACTGTGGACTCTCCAGGCTGAGTGTATGCATTTGCTCCCAGCTCTGTGGCACTTTTGTTTTAAATATGCAGATTGATGTCTGTCATATCTAAGACGCAAAGCATCCTAGCTTTTCTTCTAGACTTTCGCCCACTTGTCAAGTCACCAGCTGCATTGGGTGTCAGCCTATGTTCACCGCCACAGGGCGAGGCACCAGAAAGCATTCCTGACAATGCCATTTGCAGCTGGGCCCGCATCCGGGGGAAAATAGAGATGCTGAAGAGTAAACCGAAATCGCTTAGTCAGCAATTGTCGCCTCCCCAAGAGGTGAATGTAAATAGCCTGGTACTGAGGGGGAGGGGCAGCAAGGCAGCACAGGGCCTTTCCCACAGGCCAGCTCCCAGGGCTTTCAAAGGCACTAGGATTTTCGTTCTATACTGGAGGTAGGGAGGGTGTCCCCTACGTCGGAGTTGCATGGCCTTAACCCTAGAAAGACAAACTTGCTGACTCAGCGCAGTTAATATCAATTGAATTTATTACAAGTTACTAAGCTCCAAGGCACATTACAGTGTTCTGTTAACTACAGAAATGTATAAAGGACAAACAGAGCAGATTCTCCATGTCTAGCATTTCGCTCTACTGTTCAAAAGCATCCGTGCATCAATAAAGCAAAAACAAAACAACACGTGTAGATCCAACACATTCAGGTCAGTAGAAACAAACCAAAACATTTTCCCCCTCACAAAATTGCAACAAAAAACACCCATCCCCCCCGACACCCCCTTACCATTTTGCAAACAAAACAGAAAAACAAAACAAAACAGAACAAAATAAAGTGAAGACTTCAACACTTGGGGCAGTTTAGAAGGAAGCTTTCACCATTTTATAGCATTTTTTTTTTTTTTTTTTTTTTTTTTTTTAGGCAGCAACACTGGCCTTGGCAAAAAAAAAAAAAAAAAAAAAAAAAAAAAAGTCTTTTTCTTTTGTGTGTGTTTTTCCTTTCAGCGAGTGCATAACATTTACAAAAATACACACCAGCAGCAGTCGTTGCTAAGGGCTATTAATTCTGTGCCTAGGCAAACATTCTGCCACCAAATAAATGCTAACGATATGATGCAAATGATCCAACCAATATTATACTGCTTAACACAAACCAGCTTATCCTTCAAATGAAGAAGTTACATACCTTTGTTTCAAAATATAGAAACATACGACGAAAATAATGTCTATACATAAGACTAACTTTTTGCAGTTTTGTTATATTCACAATTCTACACCTTGGGGGTGAGGGGAGGGAGGGTCGAGTTGGGTTGGGGGAGGGGCCCTCAGGATTGGAGAGGAGCTGGTCTAGGGCAAAGGAGGTGGCTGCCCAGTGGTTCAAGGGTCTCTCTCCTTTTTCACTTTAACATCCCCAGCTAAGATAGTCGCGATTTCGCCCTGCATGAAGGCCCAAGGTACATTCGACCCGACTAGGGGGCATTTCTCTCCGCTGGGGCAATACACCTCGCCGGTGGCCCCCTGGGCCTTGATACTCTCTCTAGAGCAAGGGAAGCAAAATTTGTGGCTGGGGACGGACGGGCACTGAACGAAATGCGTGTCCTCCAAACGTTCGTGGCAAATGGTGCAGCAGAGGGGTCCGCTGTTGGCCATGGGGGAATCCGGAATGTTTTGGGGGTGCACTTGGTCCATGCCCGGGTGGGCGCTAGGCGGCGGGGGCGCCACCTGTAAATTCAGGTCCCCGTTACGTGATGCCAAGCGGCGCTGCCCCGGCACGGAGGCCGGCGAGACTGGGCTGCTGCTGTTGCGCCGCGCGGACGCAGTGGTAGAGTGCACGGAACTGCCATCCTTGGGCGAGTGCGCTGTGCCCAGAGTATCTGCCACCGACATGAGGGCGGCCATAGGGGACGGACCGTTCTGGGGGGCTGATTCAGGTGGGGTGGTCCGGTTGGAATGGGGTCCCAGAGGTGGGGGCGGCGGAGGCGGACCCCCTGCCGCGTGCCCCGGCGCCGCGAAGCCCCCGGCGGACATGGTAAGCTTCAGCGCCTCGCTCTGGTTCGCCATCCACTGCTGCCTCTGCTGTTCCTCGCCCAGCTTCAGCGCGCCCTCGGCTGAGTCAGGAGGCTCCGGAGAGGCCTTTCTCTTGCGCAGGCTGGCGGCTGCGCCCCGGCCCGACGGCGCGGCAGGCGGCAGGGCCCCGGTCCCCGGGGGTGCGCTGGGGGCGCGGCTCAGACTCACCAGCGCAGTGGGCAGCATGGGACAGCTGGCGTCCAGGTAGGGCTGGGGCAGCATGTCGGCGCCGGGCACGCCCTCCTTGAAGAAGCGCACGGCCTCAGGGAGCAGGTCTCCAAGCAGGCGCCAGTCCCCGGAGCCATGCTTCTTTTCGTACTCCAGGTACTTGAAACCCGAGGACAGGCCCCGGCCGAAGTCCTTCATGCAGTCCTGATACATCTGCTTGGCCACACCAGACGCACTGGAGTACACGTTGCCCGAGCCCGTGGGGTACTCAATGAACAGCTTCAATTCGTAGTCCATGCCGGGCTTGGACACGGCGTCGAAGGCGAAAACGCGGCCCAGCAGCGAGTGGTCCTTCTTGAAGCGAACCTCGTAGGGCGTGCAGCCTGCCAGCGTGAGCAGCGTGTCGCGGACCATCTTGGGCTTGTTGGCCCACTCCTCGGCGCGGTTGCGCAGGCTTTCGCTCAGCTCGGCCAGGGCCTCGGCGTTGCGCTGCTTCTCCTTCAACTCGCGCTCCTGGTCTGTGCTCGACACGGAGCCGGGCCTCTTGCCACCAGCACCCACGCCCACCTCTGCCACCGACGAAGAGGTCGAAGACGACGCGGAGGACGATGTGGCCGATACACCCGGGGTACCCCCGAGACAAGCGGGGCCCCCAGGAGCCCCTGGGGGAGCAGGCGTCGGGGGCCCACGGCTGCCCAGGGCGTGGGGAGGGGGTGGGGGGAGTACCGCAGCGCTGGCCGGGCCGTTAAGCAGCGTCTGCGGCAGCAGGTTGGGGGGCACGGTGAGCTGGGGGCCTCCGCCACCCCCCGGGTTGGGCAGCCCCGTCACCAGCCCACCGTGCGTCCCACGCCGAGACGCCACCGACGCCGCCGCTGAAGACGAATTGGGGCTCTGGCGGTTCAGCTCTGGGGGTCCCTCCTCTGGTGTTGGTTTGGGGAAGCCGTTTGGGCCCCCCAGGCCGTTGGGCAGTCGCGCAGTGTGGCTGCTGCTTCCCAGGCTCACCGGCGGTGGCGGGTACTCGAAGCGGCTGCGCTGTTCCACCGCAGCGGCGGCGGCGGCGGCAGCGGCGGCGGCAGCGCTTAGGCCGTAGCGCTCCAGGCCAGACGGGGCCGCCAGCACCGCAGGCTTGCTAGAACCATCAACGTGGTTGAGCTGTTGTTGCTGCTGCTGCTGCTGTTGCTGCTGCTGTTGCTGTTGTTGCTGCTGCTGTTGCGCGGCGGCGGCGGCCGCTGCTGCTGCTGCCGCCGCCGCCGCTTCCTTAGCCGACAGGGCCACTGTCTTGACCCCGACGGGCGGCGGCGGCCCGGGGGAGCGGCCGTCCTGGAAGCAGCCGTGCGCCCGCTTCAGCTGGCGCGCTGTCTCGATCACGAACTCGATGCGATCGGCGCCCTCGTAGTTGACGCAACCGCGGCATACGGGTTCCGAGAAGTCCCAGATCATGGCCCAGGGCATGCGGGGCAGGTCGCACAGGTAGCAAGATTGTCTCCGGGACGAGGACACCTGCGCCGCCGACATGATGCCGGCCCTGGGGAAGGTAGGCCCCCGCCCGGGCTGTCTCCGCGGCGCCTTCTCCTCCGGGAGGACTGGCCGGCTGGGGAGGGAGTCCGACTGCGGGGGAGGGAAGAGGGGGGGCGAGAAAGTTCTGCCCCAGGGGCTGGAGGGAACGCGAGTCTCCACCGCCGGCGCAGCGCCTCGCCGTGGGGGCTCCACTGCCCGGGCAGCGGACGGGTTCAGCCCTCTCTTCGCCCCCACCTCCTACTGCGGTTGTCTCGTCGCGAGGGGAGCTCAGGCGCCTTCTTCCTGGTGCTGCAGACTTGGGCTGGAAGCTCCCGGCCCGAGGGGAGGGGGCGAGGGTGCCCGGTGCTGGCCGCCGTTGCCTCTTGGCCCCCTCCCCGGAGTGGCTGGTGCGTGGAAGCTCGAAAGGGGCTGTCTCTTCCTCTCCCCGGGGGCCCCCCTACGAGCTGCGTCCTCTCCCCGACGGGCCCCCTGGGGCGAGGGCTCGAGGGTTCAGTGCCACCCAGTGCCCGGGTCCAATCTTGCTGAAGCCGCTGCTTCCCCGGAGGACCGGGGGAGGGGGTGGCAGCCGAGAAAGGACCTTCTCCCCTCCGCAGCGTCGGCCGTTCTGCTGGCGGCGACTGGGTTTGCACCCCGGAGAGAGCCGCCGCGGCCACTGCTTCCAGGACGCACGAGAGAGCAGAGAAGGAGTGCACGCACGCAGGCTCCCGCCGCCCCCAGGCCTGGCCGGCGCCCGGGCCGCCGCGGCTGGCGGCGCTCACGTTGGCTGCAGGGCGCTCGCGCGGCGCCTCGGCCCGGGTCGCATCCCTTCCCGCTCCTGCTCGCGCTCGCCCGGAATGTGGGGTTGTGATTGTTACTCTACGTTCCGGAGGCGCGTCTCGGCGCTCCTGCTCCGGCTGCGGCTCGCGCTGTCCCCGGCTTGGCCGCGCGGGATGCCGCCCGGGCGGAGCGCTGACGTCACCGCCATGCTCTGCACCAGTTCTTCCCCCTCCCCTTTACACTTCCTATGTGGAGCCCACTTGTTGCTCCGGAAAGGCGCATGCGCGGCAGAACGCCCAGATTCCTCCCAGCCGGCCCCTCCTCCGCGCCTCCGCCCTCCCCTCCCCCCTCGCCGTGTGTGTACAACAGCTGAGGCCCGGCGAGCTAATGCTGGAAGTCCAGAGCTGGGGGTGGAAATTAAACAGACGATGACCTTTCCTTTCCCTGCCCGGCATTCCCAAGTAAAAACGCATTTAAGAACCACTAGCGTCGTTTCCGATCCCTGCTCCCCACCCCACCCCCAAGCCTCGGCAGTGAATTTAAATGTCCTGTTTCAGAATTTTTCACCGTGAATTTCGTATAAGGTATTAACCATTTCATCTGCGATTGAACCTTATCCCCCCCTGGCATGGATGTTACATTCATCGCCACCACTGATGCCGAAGCACCTGCAAAATTAGCTGTTTTCCAGTCTTCCAGAAATTGTCTTTTCTATTTGTTTTTGTGCCCTGATCTAGGAACCCGGGCTTCAACGATGGAGCTAAATGAATTCCGAGTGCGCTACCCTTCCCCCCAGCCGCACTCTAAAAATTTTGGCTGAACGTCTGAAGAAGATACGAGCACCCCGAGGCCTTTAAGGGAAACAGTCAACTGGCTGCGCACAGCTGCAGTTGAGGGCAGGGAGGGCGAGGGGCCGGAGAGGCCAAACAGGTGAGTGCTTTTTCTAGAGTTTGATTTTTAAAAGGTGGGGGCAGCATTTAATAATACTGATATATTTTTGTAAAGCACAGCCGCAGTTTTCAAAGTTCTTTCTCAGGCGCTGTAATCTCACTCCATGTTGCCCCAGAAGGCGGAACAAGGCCGTGATTTTTTTTTTTTTTTTTAAGACGGAGTCTTGCTCTGTCGCCCAGACTGAAGTGCAAAATGGCGCGATCTCGGCTCACTGCAACCTCCGCCTCCCAGGTTCAAGCGATTCTCCTGCCTCAGCCTCCCAAGTCGCTGCGATTACCGGCACCCGCCATCAGGCCCGGCTAATTTTTTGTATTTTTGTAGAGATATGGTTTCGCCATGTTGGCCAGGCTGGTCTTGAACTCCTGACCTCAGGTGATCCTCCCGCCTCGGCCTCCCAAAGTGCTGGGATTACAGGCATGAACCACCACGCCCGGCCAAGGCCGTGATTTCTTCTGCCTTACAAGATCACTGCTCATCAGTATTGCTTATGGCACGATGGATATGTTGGTCATAGCTCTATTTGGGGCATTTCTATTGATTATTCTAATTATCGGGTTTGCTTTTTTTTTTATTTCATGAAAACTGAGATAATCCCAGGGAAGGCTGGAGAAGGGAAAGCAATATAATGGGATTTCGAGTTCTGAAGTCTGGCCCACCAGATTGAAATTTTCTCTCCATCACTAACTGGCTTTCCACCCTCAAGCTAGTTACTCACAAAATCTCTCTTTTCCATGGAAAAGAGAATGGAATGATAGCTCCCAGCTTATTAGGGTTGTTTGAGATTTCAACTTAGGTTTTTTGTTTTTTTGAGATAGGATCTTGTTCTGTTGCCCTGTTGCCCAGGCTGGAGTGCAGTGGCACACTCGCGGCTGGCCGCAGCCTGACCTCCCAGGCTCAAGCAATCCTCCCACCTCACCCTCCCTAGTAGCTGGGACTATAGGCTTGTGCCCTTACACCTGGCTAATTTTTTTGTATTTTTGGAAAGGGATGGGGTTTTGCCATGTTACCCAGGCTGGTCTCAAACTCCTGGGCCCAAGTGATGCACCCACCTTGGCCTCCCAAAGTGTTGGGATTACAGGCATGAGCCACCTCACCCGGCCTCAATTTGTTTCTTATCATAATAAGAGATAACGCTTAAGACTTGCCGTGGGACCCTTAGTAAACTAGTTGGCTTACTTGCATCACCCTTAATATCATCTACATTATTAAGGGGATATTATCTATAGTATTTTGTTGTTGTTTTGAGACAGAGTCCACTCTGTCGCCCAGGCTGGAGTACAGTGACGCAATCTCAGCTCACTGCAACCTCCACCTCCCAGGTTCAACCGATTCTCCTGCCTCAGTCTCCCGAGTACTTGGGGATACAGGCGTCCGCAACCACACCCAGCTCATTTTTGTATTTTTAGTAGAGACAGACTTTCGCCATGTTGGTCAGGCTGGTCTCGAACTCCTGACCTTAGGTGATCCTCCCGCCTCAGCCTCCCAAAGTGCTGGGATTACAGGCATGACCCACCGTGCCCGGCCTATTATAGTATTAAACCCTTAAATATTATCTACAGGGTAGATTGTTTTACCTCCGTTTTACAAACCAGGAAAGTAAAGAGGCTATATAACTTGCCTACAGCCATTAGTGATGGAGCTGGGATTTGAATCCAGTAAATCTGATTTGAGGTGTCTTTGACAAGCTCAGGCTCACAGAGGTGGTTTGGGGTGCTCAAAATTCCCATCAGCCCCAGTTGATTTGGTGTTACATACAATCTTACGTAAGTACTACGCCAATACACCTTCATAACCAACCCCCAGCCTCCCCTTCCAAGCACATTTGTACCACTGAGTTCTATATACAGAAGTTGTAGATCTGCCACTACCAGACTGTAACTTAAATACACCATACAGAATGGAGAGCAGTGTTGGACTCACAGTGTTAGTTATTATTAGTATTGATACTAGTGTTGGTACTATTGCTGGTTGACATGTGACAGTACTTAGTAAACTGCATAAAACGTGAGGATCACTATTCTTACCACTCTTATTACTAGTAATTGCAATAGAATTCAGTGGAAGCAACAAGAGATACTTATTTTTATTTTGACACTTGACTTCCAGAGCCTATTCCCCTATCCAACACTCCCCAGAGCCCCAATCTCCCACTCATTCTGGGGCCCCGAAGTGCAAAGGAAAGGCGAGTTTTTAAGGACAGAAAAGGAGGAGGAGGAGCCCTAGGGAGCCCCTCTTTCATCTCAAAGCAGCCAGATTTCTGTTTTTGCAAAACAGTGAGCTCACTGTGCACTCCAGAGCAATAATAAACTTCCTCTGGGCTGCTGGCACTTTGCAGTGATTCCTCTGCAAAGAGCTGCTTGGGGAGCATTGCCTCACTCTCCTAGACTTCAGCCCTCCCCACACTACAGCTACCCTGGAGAGAGTCAAAACATAGGGGTGGGAAATGGTTTGACATCCCCGCCAGCCTGGGGCTCCTTAGCTTTGGCTTGGCTGGGTGACCCATTTCTTTACATTAATATTTATTCAGCCCTTCCCTTTATTAAACCAAAAATATTGGGGAAATAGCAACTTAGCCACAACCCTCCATCCAGGCTGCTAGAGAAAGCAAGTTGGATTCTATGTCATGGTGTTATGTTTGGTATGCACACACATATGTCTCCATCTCCCTGTCTGTCTCTGTCTTCACTGTTACTAAAGGAGATATATATACACACATACATGCCGGGGTGCCTTCAGACACACTGAGTTAGAAATCAATGTGTATTTAAACAGACTTCCATTACAGACTCATAATCCTTTCATTTATAAAACACAGCTCTCTCCAAACCGCTCCCCCCACCAAAAAAAAGAATCACCATCATTTGTGGTATCTCTTGTTGCCTGAGATGGCCGTTTGGGGATGTGTGAGAGACGGCGAGAGGCTAGAACTCCAATGTTCTGGAGGTGGGTTTTCTCCCTGAGGAAGAGTCCCGTGCAACAAAACTATGACAACGGTGGAAAGGAACTGGAAAGGATTTGGGAGGGGGGTGGTGGAGGTGGAGGAGCCTCAACGTAAACTGCCAGGTGCAGAGACTCACAGAACTCTGTCCATGGGGTCTGGGAGACAAGCAGAGACTAGCAGAGCCGGGCGCCAAACGGCGGCATCATCTTCCCAAAGTTCCTTCCTACTGTCGCTTTCCCCACCCAGCTTGCCATCTGGGCTGGCATCCTCAGAGAACCCTGCTCTAAACTGGAGCAAAAGGTCAGCTTTCCACCTGGCCTTGCCGGAGCACCATAGCCCAAGGTTACTAGTGGTGAGAAGGTCGCCAGGCGCGCACTTCGAAGCTCCTTGCAGTCTCTCTCCTGCCCCCGCCGTTTTGTGGCAAAGACGGGGCGCGAGTGTGTGTGCGTTGCGGAGGGAAGGGGGGGGCTCTTGGCCTGGCAGCCCTGCAGTCAGCTGGCTCAACCTTCGAGGAGGCCCGGGCTGAACCTCGCGTCACCCTGCTGCAACGCGCGCCGCCAAGCGCTCCAGCGAGAGAAAGGCCTTTTTTGGTAACAGCTCCGCGATAAGCGGGACCCACTTCTCTGGCCTGCGAGATCCGCCTTGGAGAAGATGAAAACAAACGTCTGCGTTGGGCCCTCCTCTGGCCTTTCGATGGCCCCTGATCGCCGAGCGCCAGGAACCCCAGAGGCGCAGTTTGAGCCCTGGGCCTGTAGAGACGCGCAAAGAGGCTGGGGAGGGTGGGGGAAGGGAGACAGCAAGATAATTTACAGATTTACTCCCAGGCCCATTCCGTGGCGGAAGTATTTGCCTTTCCCTAAGGGAGTAATCCCGGTATTTGAAAAAAAAAAAAAAAAAAAAGTATTAACTTAGGCCAGGGCGTAGGGTTACGCAAGAGCCACTCGAGCATGAAATCCCAGGAACGACGTGATTCGCTGAGAAGCCCCGGAGGAGGAAAGCCTGCACCGCCTGCCAGGACCTGCCCAGCCTGGGGTGCGCGGGCAGCCGGGCTCTCCGTGCAAAATCGGGTGGAAGGAAAAGGAGGGCGGGTGTAGTGTTTGGTGCAGGCACAGTGGCCACAGCGAGCGATGGATCTCTGACTGATTTCTTCCTGGAGGGGCGGGGAGCAGGGAGGAGAGGGGAAGAAAGGCGGGGGGAGTCGCGTCTGGTTCCTGCCTCCTCCCCGCTTCCTCTTTTTGCCCGCGTGCCAGGATGGGGGAGCCCAGCGCTGTCCTCAGCAAAAGCTGGTGTGGTTTTTTTAGGTCCAAAAATAAAGGAACCCTGGAATGAGCCGCCCAGGGACCAGGCCTAGGGGAAAAAAAAGAGGGAAGAGCCAGACAAGGGTGCTATTCACTGACCTGGTTGGGTTAAAACAAATACCCACACCCCAAAAAGGGGGGTTGGAGAGGAAGGAAGCCTTGGACGGCAAGAGGGCAGAAAGCTGGCAGGGCGGCCGACCAGGCCACAGGTGCGCATACCCCCGGACCCTCCACCCCACCGGGCGCGCGCCTGGGCCTCAGCAGGGAGTAGGAGTGCCAGCCAGTTCCCACTGGCCCGCACCGACCTGGGGATTTCCACCGTCCGGCTACGGAGACCCGTTGCCGCCGGCGCTTTCCTGCTGGGGCCACCAGAAGGCGGGGCCTCAGAGCGGGAAGACCCTCCCTGCAGCCTCGCCATCCCTCGGTCAGGTCTGGTACACGGGGCAACTGTCACTGCTGTGCCTGGTTGGGATGGATGGGCCAGGACCTTCAAATATTTTGGCTTGCGTGAGCTGAGTAGTTCAACCCGAAACTCAGGAGAGAGGGAGGAAGGGAGGGCACTTAGCATTTGGGTACATATTTACATTACGTTGTTTAAGTCGGACTTGGCTGACCCTAAACAGCTGTGTGAACTTGAGCAAATCACTTGAATTTCGGTTTCTTCATCCGTAAAATGGGAAAAAGTTACACTGCTTCCTTTGCCTGCCTCGTTGATCTGTGTGGAAGACAATATAATGTGCTAAATAAAATGTAAGAAATTATTAACAATACAATGACCAACATTTGTCTAGGGCTCCGAAGAGCATTCCCAGACATTATTTCACCAATCCCTACATCAACCCTGTGAAGTAGGTGTTACTTTCATCAACCTCCTGTATAGGTGAGGAAAGCCAAGTCCAGAATTACTCGGAAACCAGGTTCCCTGGCTGTAAAACTGGCATTTCTTCTTTCACCCCGCCTGTTGCTATAGCTTTTTGAGGGTCTCAAATGCTCCTCAGAAACTGCAAGAAATTAAAACCTCTCTCCCCATAGGAGTTTACAGGTTCATGTCCCAGTAGATGCAAGGTTATACATAAATTAGCACAGGTTATTTTGGAGTTAAAATCACTATCCAGCTTTGAAGCAAAATTGAGTAGTTATGCTTTCCCGGCATCCTGTAAGACCATTCTCTTTCTTCCTGCCTTTTTTTCTTTTTCTTTTTTTTTTTTTTTTTGGAGAGAGTCTCACTTCAGTTGCCCAGGCTGAGTGCAGTGGTGCCATCTCAGCCCACTGCAGCCTCAACCTCCCTGGTTCGGATGATTCTCCCACCTCAGCCTCCCAAGTAGATGGGACTACAGGTGCGTGCCACCACGCCTAGCTCTTTTTTTTTTTTTTTAATTTTTAGTATTAAAAAAAAAAGAGATGGGGTTTTGCCATGTTGCCCAGGCTGGTCTCAAACTCCTGGACTCAAGCAATCCACCTGCTTGGGCCTCCCAAAGTGCTAAGATTACAGGTGTGAGCAACTGTGCTCAGCCCCTGCCAAAACAAAAACAAAAACAAAAACACGTTATTTATTTATTTTGAGACAGGGTCTCACTCTGTCACCCATGCTGGAGTGCAGTGGTACGATCTCTCACCTCAGCCTCCGGAGTAGCTGGGACTACAGGCATGCACCACCCCATACCTAGCTTAGTTTTTTATTTTTTGTAGACACGGGGATCTCACTATGTTGCCCAGGCCTGTCTCTTCTGGGCTCAGGCAGTTCTCCCACCTCAGCCTCCCAAAGTACAGGGATTACCACCGCATCTGGTCTCTTCCTGCCTTTTCTATACCCCGGTCCTTGGCAGAGGTGATGGAGGAAAATCTGAAGTTCTAGAACTCACTGAAGCATTTAGGAATTTACAGAGATACCTTACCAAGGACAGCAGCATTTTAATTGTGCACTCTTGAAAAAGACCCCAGGCTGAACAATAAACAAGGAGGAAAATGAAGAGAGTGCATTTTGGAGCCTCTTCTCATACCCAAAAGTCATACCACACAAGTAACGTGTGCCACCTTATACGGGTCACACCAGCTGTATAGACACTCACCCAACATGTACTGTCCTGTCCTTAGGCTAGGGGCCACTTGATTGTGGCCGTCTACAGTCCTCAAAGCACTTCTGGCCACCAGGTGCAGTGCAGTTGTGCACACCTGTAGTGCCAGCTTCTTGGGAGGCTGAGGTGGGAGGATCACTTGAGCCCAGGAGTAGTTCGAGACTGCAGTGAACTATGATCACACCACTGCATTCCACTATTCCACCCTGGCTGACAGAGCAAGACGTTTTTTTTTTGAGATGGAGTCTCACCCCACGCCCAGGCTGGAGTGCAGTGGCATGATCTCGGCTCACTGCAACCTCCACCTCCTGGGTTCAAGCGATTCTCCTGTCTCAGCCTCCCAAGTAGCTGGGATTACAGGTGCTTGCCACCATGCCTGGCTAATTTTTGTATATATTGTTTCATGGGGTTTCACCCTGTTGGCCAGGCTGGTCTTGAACTCCAGACCTCAGGTGATCTACCTCAGCCTCCCAAAGTGTTGAGATTACAGGTGTGAGCCACCACACCCAGCCTTCATCTCTTAAGAGAAAAAGAAAAAAAAAAGCACTTCTAGCCAAGGGTAGGTGTATAGCCCTGACATCAAATCTGGCCTAGGCATCACTGGAGCAAGAAAGCCAGGAAACAAAGTGACCCCTCCAACACATCTAGAGGACCACCAGATTTTAACCTGAACTGCCCTCTCTGGCCGTACACGGAAGAGTAAGCTTGATAGGTCCCTGGTGTGAAACTATTCTCACTACTTACATTTTGTTTCCAAGCTGAAACTTGGCTACCAGATGGCCTGGTGGGTTTCTGTTCCCCAGCTCCTTAACCAGTGCCCTTCCATTTACCATTCATTCAGTTATTCAACTGTTTATTTAGGGAGCACTTTCTATCTCAGTGCTGGATGAACCAAGCCAGACCGGCTGTAGCCCAGAGTCTAGAAGCTTCCATTTCCTCCTAGGTGTCCTACTTTCCTGATGCAATAGCCCAAAAGTCATAAGAGGCAGAGCTTGTTCAGTACTCCCACCAGCCACATGACTGACTTAGAGCAATCTATTTATTCTCTCTGGGACTCCATTTCTTCACCTGTCAAAGGTTGATATTAAAACCTGTTCTCCCTACTTCAGGGGTTTGCTATGAAATTCTGTATGTTAATGCCTAGGGCTGTAGAAAGGCGAGACACTGTGACAAATCTTTTTTCCAGCGCTAAGCCCTTCGAGGTAAAATGGGTGGAAAGCCAGGCCTGCCGCTAAGCTCTGTCCACTCTCTTCATCTTGCCCTTGGAGGGCCTCCTCCTAGGGGGCCACTCTAGCATGTCCGTGTCCTTCTGGGCTGGCAGACAAACAAGCAATGACAGGCTCTAGGCCTAAGAGCTGGAGAAAGACAATAGCAAGGTTAGGCTGTTTTTTTCTCATCTCTCCTAGAGAGACAAGGATATCCCCTCTCCAAATCCCTGGTGATGGCAGTGAAGCTCGGAGCAGCTGGATTTATTTAGGGCTTTTACTTTTTTTTTTGTTTTGGCCAATTTGGAAAGAAAAGAGGCAATGACCTCTTCTTTAAAAAACAAAACTAGGCAGGAAGTGTACTGGGCCTGAGTGGCAGGGACTAAGGGTGTAATTACAGGTTTTTGTTCAGCATTTTCAAGTAATTAAATCCAAAGGAAAGCGAGCCTAGCTGAGGCTTCTTGGATGCAGGGCAGACAAGAGCTGTGTGTATGTGTGTGTTTTGTGTGTGTTGGGATGGGGAGGAGAGGCAGGAGGTGAGAAATGGATTTGCTTTTCAGGCTGAGAAGAAGCGGGCTTCTCGCCTTTATTAATATTTTTACATTGCGTTTTCCAAAAGGTAGCCGATTATTCATCTTTTATTCGGTGCCACTGCCCTCTCCTTAGTGACATTTTCAGCGTGCATAGCTTTCTAGGCACTGATTTTCCTTTCACGCCAACTCTCCCCCTCCCCACTTTTTCATATTCCCGCTTTCTGCCTGGTTGCCCACACAATAAACCCACTGCAAAATCCACAGCCAGCTCTCTTGCCTACAGCTTCCATTCCAGCGACCTCCGACGCTGAACAATAGTCTCTCCTTTTGTTTTAAACATCTTCTGGCTTTCCTTGTTCCGCTTTAAAATACTTCTTACCACCACCATCCCTACCCAGCCTCCCCCGTGGTTGCCTCGGTTTCCTTTTCGGACAAGCAGTCTGTGCACAAGCACACCTGGTTTGCAACGCCCAGAGCGTTTGAAATGGGTTCAAAGCCTAGGGATGCGCGGTCTCCTCTCTCCTCCCCTCCTCTTCCTTCCCCTCTCCCTGGGCCCTTGGTGTCCCTCCGACGTTCCCTGGACGTTGTGAAGTGACAAGCAAGAAAGCATATACTGTCTGCTCACATTTTTAAGGGCAGGAAACCTGACCCACCCCCAGACCACGCGCCCCAAGGAGGGGCACTTGCATTTTCCGGCGGGTGGGGGGGCGGCCTCTACTAGGGTTAGCTGGGGCCGGCCTGGAGGTTGCCCCCTCCTTTTCCTCCTTCTCCTACCCCCACTCCACATCATGCCCGCAGATTACCGCCCCCACATCCCCCGCCAGTCCCCTTCACCTACTCTTCCCAAGAACAGATTGTTTATCAGAACGGGCAGCCAAGAAACCTACTCCTGTTTCTGGCCTCTGCCAGAGATTAATCACACTTGGGAATGGCACAAAACTTGACTGTGCTGGGAAGGGGTGAGGCGTAGGGGGTAGGGAGATGGGGAGATGTGGGGTGGGGGGGGGTAGTTCAAAGGAAAGACCAATAAATTTGACAAGGTGACCAAATCGGGGTTACCGCTGCCTCTCCCCTCCTTTATTTTAGGAAGTCAGTGTAGAAGACGGAATTCTACTTCATTCCCACTCCCTCTACCCCCACCCCCAATTACCTTCCTTCTCTAGGTCTTCATGTTTGATGCTTTAATAGTACTGACTAGCTTTTAATTCTGATTAACATTCTCAGCTGGTGCGCGTGTGTGTGTGTGCGCGCGCGCGCGTGTGTGTGTGCGCGCGTTGGGGCCTGGCAAAACACACTCAAACCGGACTGCCTGACAAATCCCCGCTTTTCATCCTTCTCTTTGAAATGACATCAAGATGGACTTGTGGGGGGGAGGGATGAAGAGAGGAGGCACGGAAAAAAGAGAGGGAAGGGGAAGTAATTTATGTGCTTTTCTAAGGCAGCTAGTAAAATTCCTAAGGGAGAACAAATGCCAAAATTGACTGTCTTGGTGTATTTTAGACCGGATCGCCAGGGTGAATCATGTCAGGGCTTTGCAGTGAACCAGCAGCCTGGGAGCTGAAGACAGGGACACGAAACATCCCTGTGGCTGGGAGGTGCCCTTCTGAAGGAGGCAGGAGATGGGTATTTGCTCTCACCAGGCTCCTCTCCATCAGGATTTTTTTTTTCTAATTCATTGCAAGATGGAGTTTTTTAAAAAAAATTGGCACTGATAAAGAAAAGCCAGGGATAGAAAACTCCCCATAAAACATGGCCCCCCAAGGGAAGTGCAAAACCCATTTGATGCAAAATATAGATATCTTCACCCTGGATTTTTTTCCCCTTTGCTTTACAACTCTGCAGACATCAGGTTAGCAAAAGGTAATAAATAGTCCTTGCACAGCAGGGTCTGGACTAGTGAAAACAGTTTACTGAAATTAATGGGCCTCGCTTGAACCAAAACCTCCACTTTGGAATTAATGCCAGACATAGTTTTCCTGAACTCTATCCAACCGCCTAAGCGGCAGACAATTTTCATTCTATTTGTGCTGGAAAATAAAGCCCAAGCCCTTGATCTCAGTGTAGATTTTCATTAAAAAAAAAAAAAAAAAAAAAAAACAGTACAGTGAATACTATGCCAATTTCCACTTTCTGCCCATAGAAGCCCTTGTGCTCTGGGCTGTGCGTGATGGTCAGAAGTTATCTGGTAAACTTTGCATTGAAAACCATCTCCGAACTCCCTCCCCATCTGTGGCCTCAGAGCTTTCACCATGACATCTGAGAGATTCAAGGAAAGCTCCAGAAACAGGCTTAGCTCTCAATAACAACCCTCTTCCCTACAGATCTTAGAAAGGCTGGATCTGAACAACGCTGCCTGCAAGACCTCCATTCCCACCCTAAATAAAGCGCCAAACCATCCAACCGAAACCCACCCCTCCTCCCCCAGTACTCAGGGTGTCTACAGCTCTGAGGCTCCCTTTATTTTTATTTTTATTAATGTATTTTTAAGGCTGAAAGGCACACACACCACACGCATTCACACCCAGTGGTTATGGAGTTTTGGCAGGTACGCGGAGACCCGGTGCCCCAGCTGTCAGTGTCTGATCCCAACCCCTCCTCCCTCTCCCTCCGTTATTTATTAATAAAAGCCTGGTCGTGGGCAGCCGGCGTTCTGGTTTTCATTGTACAGTCTGCACTGGTGACACAGGACATGTGGAAAATTTTGAGAGCACTGCGGTGAATAGTGTGGAGGGGGAGCGTGAGCAGGGGGAGGGGACGGGAGGGAGGGGAGCGAGTTACTTTTTAGCTTCCGCTAAGTACTTGGCGGCTCGCCAGGCCCGGAGGATTCTGGGAAGCGAAAACCTCCCAGTATAAACTGCCAGCTTTAAGCAGCCCTGACAGTTCTGCTCCTTCCAAACTTGGCAGCCGTTCAAAGTGCTCTTTCATTTGAAATGCTGGAAGCCTGCCATGTGCAATGCAGATTTGCTGTGCCTGTGCGCAGAAGGAACTGATAAATGCCGTTGCAGTTGCCATGGGGACAGGAGGCTATCAGAATGGCCTTGTGATCCGCAGCCTCTCTGCGCGGCAGGCTCTCGTTCTCCCCCTCCCGCCCCTCCTCCCTCTAGTCAGTGAGATGGTGAAATAAATGTTCTGGAAAAAGGTTAACCCTCCCCGCTCTGGTTCCGAGGCTGAGAGGAGGTTAACCTCTAAGCACTTCCATGGCCTTAAGTGCCAGCCCGGAGCACAGGTGTCAGCGCCGTCCTTGGGTGGGTCACCATCCTCCCGCTCTCCTCTTTCACACCACCAGCTTTCTTCCTGCTCCCTGGGGGCTTTCACAAAGCGATGTTTTTAATAGAGCTTTTCAGCAAGCCCAAGTGTAAGTCTTTGAGTCATCAAAACCCGGATGTAAACACAGCAGCCCTGCATTCTGCACAGTTTGCGTGTATTTTATCTTTTTAATAATATTTAGCTGGCAACTTAAAACTGCAAGGATGCCAGATATTTTAGCCAGCCACTTACATCATGCAGCATCCATCTTGGGGAGAGTGGTGGCGGGTCCTTTCCTTGTTCTCTTGCTCCCTGCCGCCTACCTGAGACCGCAGGAAATCTGGGTCTTTCTGAAGGCATCTTCTTGTGGTGTAGTCCCCTTGGAACCGCGGCCTTTAGAATGAACATGACATCACCTTGGTCAACAACGACAGAGGGTGTGTTTCTGTAGGAGACAAGACACGGGGGGATCCAAGGTGAAACAGATCTATCATTTACGCTGCGCCAATTTCAGGTGTGTGAGGGTGCACAGTCTGGATCATTGGCCCCCCATTTAGCACGAACTGCCGTTTGAAACACAGTCTGATTTAATGTACAGAAACAAAATAGCACATTCAGATTTGGTATATTTTCAGGCCCGTAATGCCAACACTCCGGGTGGCCTGTTTAATGGGGAAAAAATGAAATATTCCACTCCAGCCCAGGCCTATGGAAACCAAAGAGGTTTAGTGATTTATTTACATTGGGGGTAAAAACGGTGAGCAGTATTCCTTCTCGGCTCACTACTTCCTGAAGGTTTCCTGAACCTAAACCTTCGTTAACATCCCAGGAAGGGAACTTATTTTTCCTGTGGCTTTCAATATTTTCTGCTAAATATATTTCAGCACACTGTTTATCTTGGGCTTCAGCTTTCAGACCTTTATGCACTTTTAACACCTTGAGGCTGTTTCGCTGAAAAATGGTGTATGTTAATTAAAGAGGACTTTATGTGGTGGGCATTAAGGCAGGGGGGATTTCTGTTTTGATCTGTCTGTATAATGAGGGGCTTCAGGATGAAACACAAGTCAGAGGCCTGTTAGCTTCGTAAAGCCCTTTTGACAAAGCGGGACCTTGAATGTGGGCCCTTGTATTCAAACCCTTGAAGACCACAGAACGTTGAACTGAACGAAACATTTCTTCCTAAGTGCGTGGTGAACATGGAGGCCAGGAGAGGAGAAAGACTGAAAATGCCCCAAGTTCCTGAGGCTTAGCTGCAATTTCTTTGAACTTGACTGTCTCTGGGTGTCTGCTCATGATTGTCACGGCAGCTCTGGCCAAGGCGATGCACTGTCTCGCTGGAATTTCCTGATTCCAAAGTAGCCCCTTCGAAATAAATAATCAACAAACGCCATCTGCTTCACCTTGCCAAAAGGCACAGAGCTGAAGGGTTAGCTAAAACCTACAATTTTTAGGAGCAGTAGGCCCTTGAGACATTTCAAGATAGGTTTGGGCTTGGAATTAAACTAGAGTTAGAGGCAGAAATCAGGTGATTCAGAAAGCAACCCCCCCTCCCCCCCCGCCAACTTCCCCAGACAGTCCAGGCAGCTGGGTTTTTGGCTCTCGCAGCTGCTAAGCTTTGGCAAGCCAAAAGCATATTTCGTGGTGGTGATTCCTTTCCCAGGTTGACGGACATGTTTCTGTACTGAGCACAAGGCATGTTTCCTGACTGTGTGTGAATCAGAGGCTGCATTTTTATCCAGGGCTTCTGGTGACAGTTTTAAGCTGGATGAACAAAGCAGACCCTGACATGTCCCTATCATCAATGTCAAGAGATAAAGAATCTATCCTAAATGTTCGCCACCTCTAGCCCAGATGTATTATATTTATTTATTTGTTTGTTTGTTTGTTTATTTATTTTTGTTTTGTTTTTTTTGAGGCGGAGTCTTGCTCTGTCGCCCAGGCTGGAGTGCAGTGGGGCAGTCTCAGCTCACTGCAACCTCCGCCTCCCGGGTTCAAGCAATTCTCCTGCCTCAGCCTCCTGAGTAGCTGGGATTACAGGCGTGTGCTACCACGCCTGGCTACTTTTTGTATTTTTAGTAGAGACAGGGTTTTGCCATGTTGGCCAGGCTGGTCTCGAACTCCTGATCTCAGGCGATCTGCCCTCCTCAGCTTCTCAAAGTTTCTGGGATTACAGGCGTGAGCCACCACGCCTGGCTATTTTTTTTTCAATCATGCCAAGAGCAGCCACCACCCCACAAGTAATGGATGCCCATGGTCACGTGTCAGATGTTACCCTTCTCTCTCTCAGTGTTTTTGTAGTGTTTGCTTCTTTGTTGGCTTTGGTGAGAAGATTTACAAAAGCCATTTTGGACCCTTGAGTGCCTTCCCAGATCGAGGCAAGCCCCAAGATTCCAAACAGCCTTGACCTCGTCTGTGTCGCCGCATTATAGCAGGGATGATAACCGGAGGGGAGTCCTCGGTGTAGCCCCTCCATACCAGGGCCCGGAGAGCCAGCTTCCCAGAAATCCATGGATTAGGAAGCTCTGTCGTGGGCCAGTTCAGGAGCGGCAGGGGGAACAACTCCCTTTTGTTTCGTTGTCTAGCATGTGACCAGAATGCTGCCAGCTAATTTTAACCCCACCAAAGTACTGCTGGAAAAAAAAAAAAAAAACTATCTTGCATCTGGAGAGAGAAATGCTGTGGGCTGGATAAAAGCTTTTCAGCCTGTGTTCCTTCCTGTTTCAGTTTCCAAACTTGCATTATCGGTAACCTGAAAAATGATGAGTTTCACCAAATTCCTGGATGTTGTGCAAGAGGACAATGAGTCTATTTTGGGTGGTGTGAGTGTGTCTGGCATAGACACTGGGAACCATTGTTTTCAGGAGGGAGAACGTTTTGGGGTTTCCTGGTGCTTTCCTTATAGGGTCTCAAAGCCCCAAGGGGTACTGCTGGGGGGAGGAACCCTCCATGGCAACCATGGAGGCTGTGCTCTGCAAAAGACCTGGCTGAGAATTGGGTGGTTAGGCCAGTGGGTGGGGGTGAAGGGTGACGTGGCAGTGGTGGCTCCAGAGGTGTTAAAAGGTACTCTGTAGGGAGTGTTTGAGGTAGAACAACTGGAGCAGGAAGAAGTGGGGAGAGAGAGATGCTTTCACTGTAGCTGGGCGGCCTCCTGGGACACAGGGCACCTCTTCTACTAATTCTCCATATCTGCTTTTAGCACCATGCATGAATGGAGGATTATATGGAGTTCCCCACCCTGGATACTGGATTCTCAAAGCATACCTATGGTGGTTCATTGTTGCTGGCTGGCTGGATGGCAGTTGTTGCTAGTGGAAAAGTCCAGAATTGCAAGACCCAGGAAATGAAATGGTTTGGGTGAGACAGCGTGTAGCTAGGCAGGTGCCGCTGACTGTTCTAGAACTAGATAGTAAGGTGGACTGCCGTTAACCTGAGTGTCCACAACGCAGTCTCGGAAGATAAGGTCAACACTGCAGCACTTGCTGCAACCTCAACCAGGAGAGCTTGGTGGCAGTTGTTCTGACAGCTGCAGAGGGCTTCAGCTGCCTAAAAAGCCATTTGCTCAGCCCTGCCCTGTCTGGCCAACTTCTGTGTATTTCAAGGATCCTCATGGGTCTCTGTGGTCCCCTCTTTTCTGAGTCCTCAGGCAGACACCATCTTTGGAAGGGCAGGGAACCCCATCTTCTGCTTCTAACTGGCTGCTATAACCTGCCAGCAGTAGTCAAGATCAGTTGGCAAATCCCTAAATTAAGGTTCTGTTTATTTTGTTGTTCCAAAGGCTTGTTTTGAGCAAGATGTTGTGCTTTAATTAAAAAGATGAGCGATCATGAGTAAGTGAAAATATTTTTGAATCTTCACAAATAGGTTTGAATTTCATTTCTTGCGATTCACAGTAGGGGGTCAGGCTGATCAGCACTTTTATCTGTGAGACCATCTAGAAGGTTTTCTGTAAGTTAACAGCTGACTCTTCTGCACAATAGAATTGTAAAGGGAATCCTATGTCAAGCATTTGTTCCTTGCTGCTTCTCTGTTTACAGATTTTAGCCAGCCTTCAGCTGTCATTAGGACATATTCCTCATTTACCTTTCTAGCCAGAGGATTCCTAAATGTTTCATAATAGCTCCACAGCTGGAATGCAGCTGCTTAGGGTGGAGCAAACATAACTCCCTATAGGTCAGCGGGTGAGGGAGGGCAGGGAATCTTGGAAGGTTGGGAAAGTCCTTCTAAAGCCAGAGCTCAGGAATGAGTGGGGCCTCTGGTGTGAAGACTTTCCAGATGGGGGAAGGAAGGGTTCATTTTCTGCCCTCTGGGTAGATTCCAAAAAATCGCTTTGGGGAGGCCAACTATTTTGAAGTTGCCTCTAAAGAAGACAACACAAATGGTTAAATTGACCTGGAAAAGCCTTTCTTTTTCCTTTCCCTACAATCCAAGTCTGTTCCCTTGCACATTAATCAACAGAATTGTGTGCCCACGATTCTCCCCTCCCTCACCTCTTTTATTATTATTATCTTTGGTTCAGGAAACTTTTGGAAGCTTTCCCAGGCTGGAGCTATAGAATGATTCCAGGAAAATGCATAGGAGTTTCTGAGTTTTTTCTGGAGGGAGCTGAACATGTTCTTCAGAGAGACGAAGCTAGGGGCAACCAGGTCTTGTGCAAGAATGCAGCCACGAAAGAGGGCAGACAGTGCTAAAAAGATCTGTGGGCATCCAAAAGTTCTGAAAGCAAGGTGTGGCTTAGTGAGCCTGCCTGTTCCGCACCCCTTCAGTGTTTTATTATGGCAGCTGCCATGATGTCAGTCCGTGAGCCAAAGCACCCCATCTCAGGGAGATACACTGAGAACAGCTGGGTGCTGGGGTTTGGACTTCATTCTCAAGTTAGCAACACTTGTAGTTTCTGCCAAAAGAATACTCCAAGATATAGATGGAAAAGTGCAGGGAGTCAACACCTACCCAGCAGGCAGGGGCCCCACCTAGACATGGAATGCAATGCACAAAAAAGTGTCCTTGGGCTATTGCTGCCAAGGGTGGTGCCAACCTTCAGCCTGTGCCAGTGCAGATGCTTTTGAGCCCAGAAAACACACACAGAACTACATGCACGCATATATCAGAAACATCTGTCTATATACAAAACCAGAAAGCTACTGGGTAGGTGTGCATAGATGAGGTACAAGAGCAAGGGGGACACGCAGGACCCATCACTGATAGATGTGGATTTTTTTTTTTTTTTTTTAGACAGGGTCTTGCTCTGTCGCCCAGGCTGGAGTGCAGTGGCATGATCTGGCTCACTGCAATCTCCGCCTCCTGGGCTTAAGTGATACTCCTGTTTCAGCTTCCCAAGTAGTTGGGATTACAGGCACATGCCACCATGCCCGGCTAATTTTTGTATTTTTAGTAAAGATGGGGTTTCACCATTGGGCCAGGCTGTTCTCAAACTCCTGACCTCGGGTGATCTGCCCACCTTGGTCTCCCAAAGTACTGGGATTACAGGCGTGAGCTATTGCACCTAGCCAGATGTGACTCTTGAAAGCAAAGGCGGCTTATATTTCCTGGAAATACACTTCATTCAGGTTGGTTCACGGGCAAAGGAGACAGAAGTTGCTCCTTAAGGAGAACGCCCTGGGCGAGGGCAGAGCTGCCAGCCACTCTGCAATGGTAGGGCTGCTGCACCCCCTGTGGCCAGGAGAACCTCGGAAGAAGTGGAACAATCAGAGGCTTGTGGTGATAGAAACTAGAGGACACAGCTCCCAGCTCTCCTCGCCCCGTTAGTTTGAAGACTGTTACCAGCAGCACTGTTGTGGTTCTGGCAGTAAAATCTCCTTCCTTTCTACCCAGGGACATACTGACTCCGGAAAGCATCTTTCCTACAGCAGGTTGGGAAGGTGCTTAACAGCCCAGACTTTAGGATATTAATAGCAATGATGATAGGCAAGGCTGACATTTATTGGGCACCTCTTATGTGTTGGACATTGTGCTGGGTGTTTTAATGCATTATCTCTTCTAATCCACACTTAATGAAGTGGATTCAGTTATCGTCCCCATTTTATAGATGAAGCAACTAAACTCAGAAAGGTTAAATAACGTATCTTAGGACACACAGCTAGTAAGTGGTGGCTGAAGTTTGAACTCAGGGTTGCCTGACTCTAGAGGCCTTATCAGACAGATCTGGGTTTGAATCTTGACTCATGAGACTGTGTGACCTGTGCCACGTTTCTGCACCTCCAGGCTTCCTCATCCGTTTTCATTGTTAGACACATCAAATATTGGCAATTTCATGTAATTTAGCCTAAACCTGCCTTACAACATTGCTTTAAGGCAGGGTGTGGTGGCTCACGCCTGTAATCCTGGCACTTTGGGAGGCTGAGGAGGGTGGATCACGAGGTCAGGAGTTTGAGACCAGCCTGACCAACATGGTGAAACCCCGTCTCTACTAAAAATACAAAAATTAGCTGGGCATGGTGGCGTGCACCTGTAATTTCAGCCTCTCAGGAGGCTGAGGCAGGAGAATCGCCTGAACCCAGGAGGCAGAGGTTGCAGTGAGCCGAGATCGCACCACCGCACTCCAGCCTGGGCGACAGAGCAAGACTTCTGTCTCAAAAAAAAAAAAAAAAAATTGCTTTAAGAATTAAATAAGATAGTGCATTTAGAATACTTAGCAGAGTGCCCAAAATATAGTAAGTACTCAATGGATGCTATCTTTTATTTTATTTATCATTATTATTATTATTATTTTGAGACAGGTTCTCACTCTGTTTCTCAGGCTGGAGTGCAGTGGTGCAGTCACGGCTCACTGCAGCTTCAACCTCCTGGGCTCAGGTGATTCTCACACCTCAACCTCCTGAGTAAATAGGACTACAGGTGCATGCCACCACACTGGGCTAATTTTTTATACTTTTAGTAGAGACGGGGTTTTGCCATGTTGCCCAGGCTGGTCTTGAACTCCTGGGCTCAAGCGATCCTCCTGCCTCGGCCTCCCAAAGTGCTGGGATTACAGGTCTGAACCACCGTGCCCAGCCGATAGCTTTGTGTTTCTTCAGCATAGATACATTGATCAAGTTAGTCGTCATTTTTGTGGATCTTCTCAAACCCTTGGAAAGGCCCATACATCCCTATACAGGTATATTGGCTCCAAGTACAGTTGGGTGTGGCACTGATGTTGGGGAAAATACCTTCTCCTTCTTTCTCTGTGACTTCTCTTAACTTATGCCAGAATCCACATGTCCTGAGCATCAGCATCTGCATCTGAGTCAACAAGTCCTCCTTTCTATGTTGCCCACTCATGTTCAATTAGATTCCTTAGGGTGTTCCAAGTTTTTCTAAATCATTCAAGTATGATCATTTTACTTTCCTGCTTAAAAATCTTCCAAGCCTCGTGCAGTGGCTCACGCCTGTAATCCCAGCATTTTGGGAAGCCAAGGCGGGAGGATCACAGGGTCCAGAGTTCGAGACCAGCCTGGCCAATATGGTGAAACCCTGTCTCTACTAAAAATACAAAAATTAGCCGGGCGTGGTGGTGGGCACCTGTAATCCCAGCTACTTGGGAGGCTGAGGCAGGAGAATCACTTGAACCCAGGAGGCAGAAGTTGCAGTGAGCCGAGATGGCGCCACTGCACTCCAGCCTGGGCGACAGAGCGAGACTCCATCTCAAAAAAATAAAAAATAAAAATAAATAAATAAAAATCTTCCAGGCACCTTACAGGATCAAGAAAAACTCCTTAGCTTGGAACACAAGGCCTTGGGAAATTGCCTCCAATTCCTCTTTTTGCCTCTTCCTTCTCCTTAATTTCTAACCACATTAAATTCCTCTTATTCCTTAAACACAATATGAACTTTGAGGCCCCATGCCTTTATGGGGCTCTTTTCTCTACCTACAAAGAATGTTTTCTCCCTCTTGTTTTTTGAGCAAACTTCTATGCATCCTTCAAAACCCAGCTCAGTTTTTGCCTTTCCTGTGAAAATAGTCTCTGGCATTTCCCAGCTCTGTGCTTCAATTGCAATCTGCATTTATCACAAAGAGTTGTAGTTGGCCGGGCGCGGTGGCTCACGCCTGTAATCCTAACACTTTGGGAGGCTGAGGCGGATGGATCACCTGAGGTCAAGAGTTCGAGACCAGCCTGGCCAACATGATGAAACCCCATCTCTACTAAAAATACAAAAATTAGCCGGGCGGGGGGGCGGGCGGCGGGGCGCCTGTAATTCCAGCCACTCGGGAGGCAGAGGCAGGAGAATCGTTTGAACCCTGGGGCGGAGGTTGCAGTGAGCTGAGATCGCACTATTTCACCCCAGCCTGGGAGAAAGAGTGAGACTCTGTCTCAAAAAAAAAAAAAAAAAAAAAAAAAAAACAGTTGTAGTTATCTGTTCACACTGCCTCACTGGGGACTCACTGAAGTTCAAGGTTGGGTCCATTCTATCCCAAATGCCTCTAGAAGCCCCTAAATAAAGGCTAGTCAAATAAACATGCCTAAATATACATTTTTATGACGTAATTTTATTGTCACCAAAATAATATGGAAGTGTATGTATGTATGTACTATTTATACCCTTCCTGTCCCAGCAAAATCTTGGAGCATTCTACTCAGAAGTAGAGATAGAATAGTGCTTAGTATATCATGCAGTAGAAAGAGTTGGGGCTTTGGAATCAAGTATTTCTGGGTTGAAATCGTAACTTGGTCTCTTACTGTGCCATTAAGTCATTACTTTACCTCAGCCGCAGTTTTCCCACCTGTAAAATGAAGATAACATTCATTACCCATGGGGCAGACACTGTTGATTGCTAAAAAGTAGTCACTCCTGCTTTCTTCCTTAGTGCCCTGAATTTGTTTCAGGAGTCCCACACCCCTCAGTTCCACGTGCCTTGGGGGGAAATCCCAATTAGTCTGAGCTAATCTTAGCATCCCATCCCCCTTGCTAACACTTTGTTTGGGGATGGATCTGTGACCCAGTTCTGGTGAATAAGACATGGGGGCTGGGGGCTTGTTTTAGGAAATATTTTCTCAATCTTTTTTTTTTTTTTTTTTTGAGACGGAGTCTCGCTCTGTCGCCCAGGCTGGAGTGCGGTGGCATGATCTCTGCTCACTGCAAGCACTGCCTCCCGGGTTCATGTGGTTCTCCTGCCTCAGCCTCCCGAGTTGCTGGGACGACAGGCACCCGCCACCACGCCCGGCTAATTTTTTGTATTTTTAGTAGAGACAGTGTTTCACCATGTTAGCCAGGATGGTCTCGATCTCCTGACCTTGTGATCCGCCCACCTCGGCCTCCCAAAGTGCTGGGATTACAGGCGTGAGCCACCGCGCCCGGCCATATTTTCTCAGTCTTAAAACATGAGAGAGAGAGAAACAATTGTCTTTCTTTTTTTTTTTTGAGACACAGTCTCTGTCACCCAGGCTGGAGTGCAGTGGCGCGATCTCAGCTCACTGCAACCTCCGCCCCTGGGGCTCAAGTGATTCTTCTGCCTCAGCCTCCCAAGTAACTGGGATTACAGGCGCCTGCCACCATGCCCAGCTAATTTTTGTATTTTTAGTAGAGACAGGGTTTTACCATGTTGGTCAGGCTGGTCTCGAATTCCCGACCTCAGGTAATCCACCTGCCTCGGCCTCCCAAAATGCTGGAATTACAGGCATGAGCCACCGCGCCCAGCCAAACAATTAATTGTCTTTCTGTAGCTGTATGTGTGTCTGCAGTGATGATGGCTGGGGCTACAGCAGCCATCTTGCTATGATGAAGGCAGCCATTCAGAGAACTAAGTCAACACACTAAAGATGATAGAATAGAGGCCGGGTGCGGTGGCTCATGCCTGTAATCCCAGCACTTTGGGAGGCCGAGGTGGGCGGATCACGAGGTCAGGAGATCGAGACCATCCTGGCTAACATGGTGAAACCCCGTCTCTACTAAAAATGCAAAAAATTAGCTGGGCATGGTGGCAGGCGCCTGTAGTCCCAGCTGAGGCTGAGGCAGGAGAATAGCGTGAACCCAGGAGGCAGAGCGTGCAGTGAGTGGAGATCGCACTACTGCACTCCAACCTAGGCAACAGAGCGAGACTCCATCTCAAAAAAAAAAAAAAAAAGAGAGATGATAGAATGGAAGGAAATGTGGAAAGAACATTAGTCTGGTGGCACAGTTCGGCAGCTGGATTACTCTGCCCTGGAGCCACCCACATCTGGACTATTTCCATCAATTCCTTCATTGTTCAATGAGGGACCCCTGGCTCAATCCAGTGGAACCAAGGTTTCTGTGACTTGCAGCCAAAAGCATCCTAACAATCAACTTCGCAGGGTTGCTGTGATGACCAAATAAAATAAAATTGGCCAGGCGAGGTAGCTCATGCCTATAATCCCAGCACTTTGGGAGGCCGAGGCGGGTGGATCACCTGAGGTCGGGAGTTCTAGACCAGCCTGGCCAATATGGTGAAACCCCGTCTCTACTAAAAATATAAAAATTAGCTGGACCTGCTGATGGACACCTGTAATCCCAGCTACTTGGGAGGCTGAGGCAGGAGAGTCACTTGAACCTGGGAGGCAGAGGTTGCAGGGAGCAGAGACCACACCATTGCACTCCAGCCTGGGCAACAAGAGGAAAACTCTGTCTAAAAAAAAAAAAAAAAAAAAAATTGAAAAAGTGCCTGACAGGATCTGGCACATAGTAGGTTCTCAAAGATTAAAGACTTTCCTGCTGAGATGTTCTGGGGTGAATGCAGGAATGACTGTGAAGAGTGGTCCAGAGAACATGGCAGATGGTAATAAAAGTTAGAGCAGTTCAGAAGTGGGTGGGTGCTAGAATGACGAAGATGACAATGACAATGAAATTCAAACATTATGTTAGTAAATGTCCTAATGGAACTTCTTGGGGCTGTAACAATGGTTCTCCTTTATACTTCTCATGCCTTTTCTTACCCGGGTCAGAATTAGACATTGCATGTACAGGCTTTTCTAATTGTAAGTAGCCATACTTGTACAATCAGGGTGGTCCTTAATTACCCTGGGGTATGGAAGCCCTGCTGCAGGATAAAGGCAAGAGTGTACTTTTTTTTTTGAGACAGAGTCTCGCTCTGTCACCCAGGCTGGAGTGTAGTGGCACGATCTCTGCTCACTGCAACCTCCACCTCCCAGGCTCAAGCGATTGTTGTGCTTCAGACTCCCAGGTAGCTGGGATTACAGGAGTGTGACACCATGCCTGGCTAATTTTTGTATTTTTAGTAGAGACGGGATTTTGCTATGTTGGCCAGGCTGGTCTCGAACTCCTGGCCTCAAGTGATCCACCCACCTCATCCTCCCAAAGTGCTGGGATTACAGGCATGAGCCACTGCGCCCAGACTTTAGAGTATAATTTGTAGCTCCAGGAGGAGCCAAGATTTGAAAGCAGAACCATCATACCCACACAACGTAAAGCAGGGCCTTTGACTTGCCAAAAGCACACCAAGTCCGTCCTCCCTGAGAGGCCCAGAGAAGCCCAGCAGACCTCTCCAGCTCGGGTGGGGCTGCCTCTGGGGGCTGCCTGGCTTTTGGCCAGCTGACCAGGCCATGGAGTTTTGCTCCCTGCCAGCCCCACAGCCCTTTCGAACCTCATTCCAGGAGAGCTCAGCCACACCAGTGTCTGCCAGACTCATGTCCGTCCAGCTGTGTGGGCGGTCCTGGCATCAGGGGACAGGGCAGGGTTTGTGCAAGGACATTGTGGCACCCACAGCAGGGCGTGGGAGAGGCGGTGGCTCACTTCAGGGACGAGTCAGGAAGGAACGTGGAGGAGATTGGGAGCAGAAGCCACAAACTCAAGGCAGCCTGAGCTGCCTTCTCAAAGGCCGCCTTCACCTTAGAAGCTTGTTTCAGGGTCTCCTTTCCTGCTTGCCCCTCCCCTGTTGAGCTGGGTTCAGCACAGCCCTGCTTCGATGCTCAATTCTTTTTTTTTTTTTTTTTTTGGAGACAGTGTTTCGCTCTTTCGCCCAGGCTGGAGTGAAGTGGTGTGATCTCATCTCACTGCAACCTCTGCCTCCCGGGTTCAAGTGATTCTCCTGCCTCAGCCTCCCAAGTAGCTGGGACTACAGGCATGCACCACCACGCCTGGCTAATTTTGTAATTTTAGTAGAGATGGGGTTTCACCATGTTGGCCAGGCTGGTCTCAAACTCCCGACCTCAGGTGATCCACCCACCTCAGCCTCCCAAAGTGCTGGGATTACAGGCATAAGCCACTACGCCTGGCCACTGACGTTCAAGCCTGTTCACCAAATCTTTATTGAGAATACTTTATGTAAGATGCCATATTCCTCCTGGCTAATGGTGGGGTGGGGTGAGAGATACGGAGAGGAAGATCAGAGCAGAAAGGACCTCAGAATGGTGTTTAAACTTGTGTGCCTCAGAACTCCAAAGCCCAAGTATTTAAGAAAGAAAAAAAAGTTAGACTGCTGCAGTTTAATCTAGGGCAGGGATAGGGTCCTGTCCACTCTGCCTCGAGTCAGAGACTCCATGGACAGCATCCAAACAGCCCTGACCCAGACCGGGGGGGATATAGAAGCCCAGAGAGGTGAAATGACCTCCCTCAGTCACACAGCAAGTTGGAGGCCCAGTCAGGTTCAAAGTCAAGCCCAGTGCCTCGTCCATTGTACTGCCCTACCCCTTGGCACTTGTTTCAGAGATCAGTGGGGAGATGGGGCAAGTCACCCAGGAACAGACAGACACACTTGCTACAGACTAAAGAGAACAAGTAGTTCTAACTCAGGATGGCAAAGGCTCCCCGGAAGAGGGGCAGGGGGCCGGGCCTAGGGCAGCATGGGCAGGATTGCCCATGGCACATGGCAGGGGTGGGGAGAGAGGTGGATGTGAGGAAGGAGGCAATTCCAGGCCTCAGAGAACATGATCTGCTAGCGCCTGAAGAAAGACTGGCAATCCAGAGAGCTGGGTTCCAGCCCTGGCTCTGCCGTGACAAGCCCCTGGGCCAGGGGCCTCCCCTTTGGGCCAGTTTCCTTGCATGTAAAATGGCAAACAGGGTGGGCTAGTTGGACTTACTGTGACATGCTAGGAAGCCTTCTCTCCTCCCACCACCAACACCATCACCCAGGACACCCACCAGTGTGTGCCAGGTGTCTGGAATTGACACCAGGAGGGAGTGTCCCTGGGTGCCCTGTGGCACAGCATGGAGCTGGCAGGCCTGCCCAAGGTGCCTGCCCAGAGCTCTGGAAAACAGTGACAAACCATGAGGAGGCAGGAACTGGAGAAGAACCCGGGCAGGAGCCATTCCTCTTCTGAGAAGTGGTCTTTCCCATCTGGCCCTCTCCAGAAGCTCAGGCCTCTGCCAGGACCTGTTAGGGTCCCACCACCCCAAAGAGACGAGGCCTCAAGGGTAGAGGGGTACGAGTCCCTGAACAGCCCCAAGCCTCAGTATTCTCATTTGTAAAATGGGTAAAAATAGCACTTTAGTACTCTCATTTGTAAAACTGATATCAGTACCTCAGATGATTAAATGAGATAATGTGTGTTAAGGGCCTAGCACAGCGCCTGGTGTAGGAGCCACACGTCCCAGAGGGCTGCCTGCTGGGGAAGACCGCGCCATTTGAAGCCTCCTGACATAAAACAGGCTGGTTGAGGGAGGGCCCTTTCTGTCTAACACACCACTGGTCAGGACAGGAGGATTGCAAAGGGGGCCTGGGGAGGTGAGCCCACTGGAAAACAATGTGTGCGCGCCCCCTGCTGGCTGTGAGCAGAGGTCCCGCCTGTCCGCCGGGGATCTTCAGGTGGTTCGTGTTAGCACCACCTGCTGCTGTCGGGTCAATTGACCCAATATTCACAGAGCACCCCCAGGTGTCAGGTACCCCGCCAGGCTTTGGGAGCGATGCAAAATGAGTGAAAGATAAGCTAGGTTTTTGGAGCCAACTAGTTTTGGTGTCGACCACGCATGGGTTCAAGCCCAGAGACTATCAATATCTGCTTGAATGTTCATTCATTCAACAGAAATGGTTCTGCATCGGGATATAGCAATGAACAAAGGTCCTGACATCGTGGACTTGCAGTAATCTTAGACAGAGAACATAATCCCTCAGAGCTTCAGGTTCTCATCTGTAGCATGGAAGACTTCTCTACTCCTTCCCCTCAAACCAGAGGGTAGAGACCCTGGGTATGGATTTCAAGGTCGCTGTCATTAGTAGGGAGCTAACAGTCACCACCAACAGCCATCTTTTCTCAAAGGAAACCTCATCCCTCTGAGCCTGGGCTGTCATTCATTTGGTTCATTCTGAAGGGACCCTGTCATGCCAATCTCCCCAGGCTCTCCATCTACCAGGAACCCCGGAAGACCCCTGCCCCAAGCCATTCTGCTCCAGGGCAATGATAGAGCCCTAACCTCTAATGAGAGGTCATCAGAGTGGATGTAGGAGGATCGTGCAGTTACCCTGCAACTTTCTCTCCGGGTGACACATGGGTATTTCTCCTTAAATTAATTGGACTGGTTAGCCTCAGTGCCAACCTAGTAGGAACCATTGCCTGCCCGGATTCCTGTTCTCCCCCAGACCACTGGGCAAATCCTTCACAGTTGGTAGGGCTTTAAGGGCTTGAAGAGGATAAGAAATATGTTCTTGATGACTTTTTATTAACATCCAATTTTCTACTCCCCATGGCCTTCATTACACACACACACACACACACACACACAGAGCAAAGGTGAGGATTGGAAGCCAGTTGATGCTAGAGGAATGCTTTAACACCTGTATCAACACACAACCCAAGTCAGGTCCAGCTTATTCTTTCAAGATGTCCATAGTTGCACCCCATGCTCAGGATATGTATGGGTGTGTGTGCTTTTGTACACACTCATATAGCAAACTTTGAGCTATAGCCAGGTACTAGGGCAATATTAGTAAACAAAATAGACAAACACAAACACAAAATCCTGCCCCACTGGAGCATACATTTGTGTGGGGGTGCAGGGGGGAGTCTGGGATAGAAAAGTAAATAAGCAAGTAACATAAACATGATGTTTGAGGGTAATATGTGCTATGCAGAAAACCAAAGCAAAAAAGAGGGTGCCCCAAAATGAGTGGGGGATTTTAAATGGGGTGGTCAGGGAACATCTCATTGAAAAAGTAACATTTAAATAAAGACCAAAAGGAGATGAGAGAGTGAGCTATGAAGCTATTTGGTAGAAGAGGGTTCCAGGCAGAAGAAATGGCAAATTCAAAGATACTGAAGCATGGTCAGAGAGGCTGTCCTAGTGGGAACAAGGAGAGAGGGGATGGGAAGAGGCAGGAGGTGTTGGGCTCTATTATTAATAAATTATGGTCAGGGGTCCCCCAATCTCCTTTTCCAACCAATATAGTTAATTTCATCCCTTTTCTTAAAGTTTTGAAACTAATACCTGTCTTGTAAACAAGCCATGACAAAGCTCTATTTAGAGAAATATGGTGGGGAGAGGCTAATCAGGGTAGATTTCCTGGAGAGGGAGGTTGGCTGACTTCCTCTCTTTTCAGGTGAAGAAACCAAGACTCAGAGACAGCCAATAACTTGCCTAAGGTCACAAAGCTAGAAACCGACAGAGAAGGGCTTACATCCATGCTTATCTGGTTTAGAAGCCATTGCTCTTAGTCAGGGTGCTGCCATGGTGACAGGCCATTTCCATTAGAGGAGAATGATGGCTGTTCATCTGAGGACCTGGAACAACATGGTCTGCGTGGCCATCACTCAGTTGGGGCAGAGCATGGGTACGGAATCGTGGCATTGTTTGGCTGAGAATCATAGATTCTCAGTGAAGCACAGGCAAGGTGCCAGGCCCCAGGCATGGGGTTTTAGATGCATGATCTCATTTAACTCTCATTTTACAGATCAGGAAATTGAGGCCTGTCATGCTTCCTGAACTTGTGTGTATCAGAACAAGATCATAACAATTGACTTTCAAAAATTAGTGGCTTAAGGCCAGGCACAGTGGCTCATGCCTATAATCCCAGCACTTTGGGAGGCCGAGGCGGGCGGATCACCTGAGGTCAGGAGTTCAAGGCCAGCCTGGCTAATATGGTGAAACCCCATCTCTACTAAAAATACAAAAATTAGCCAGATGTGGTGGCAGGGCCTATAGTCCCAGCTTCTTGGGGCTGAGGTAGGAAAATCGCTTGAACCTGGGAAGTGGAGGTTGCAGTGAGCCAAGATTGCGCCACTGCACTCTAGCCTGGAAGACAGAGCAAGACTCTTATCTCAAAAAAAAAATAATAATAATAAATAAAATAAATAAGGAAAAAGTAAATAAATTAAAAATTAGTGGCTTAAAACAGCAATTTATTATTTCTCATGATTTTGTGAATCAGGAATTTGGGCAGGGCTTGGCTGGGTGGTTCTTCTGCTCCATGTGGTGTCAGCTGGGGTCACTCAGCTGCATTCAGCTGGCAGCTGGACTGGGAGGGAAGGGCCAAGAAGGTGTCACTTACAGGCCTGGCATCTCAGCGCTCCTTTGCATGGCCTCTCCACGTGGTCAGCATGGTGGTTTCAGGTCAACTGGATTAATTACATGGCAGCTGGGAATTATATTTCATCCAAGGGAATGAAAGCAGAAGCTGCCAGACTTAGGGACTAGCCCTGAAGCTGGGACAGTGTCACTTCTACCACTTCTACTGCCCCAAGCAAGACACCAGATCAGCCCAGATTCAATGGCAATGATGTTTTGCAGCCTGGCTGCTCCATCACAGAGCACCCCTTGCTCTGGCTCCCTCTTCTCCCATCCTTTGCCCAATCCAATATAGCAATGGCAATGATGTTTTTATTTGTTTGTTTTGTTTTTTTGAGACACAGATTTGCTTTATCACCTAGGCTGGAGTGCAGTGGCACGATCTTGGCTCACTGCAACATCCACCTCCTGGGTTCAAGTGATTTTCCTGCCTCAGCCTCCTGAGTAGCTGGGATTACAGGCGCCCACCACCACACACAGCTAATTTTTATAGTTTTAGTAGAGATAGGATTTTACCATGTTGGCCAGGCTGGTCTCAAACTCTTGACCTTAGGTGATCCACCTCCCTCAGCCTCCCAAAGTGCTGGAATTACAGGTGTGAGCCACCACGCCTGGCCTTTATTTTTGTTTTTAATTTAATTTTATTTTTTGTGAGACAGGGTCTCACTCTGTTGCCCAGGCTGGAGTGCAGTGGCACGATGACAGCTCACTGCAGCTTCAATCTCCTGGGCTTACACAATCCTCCTGCCTCAGCCTCCTGAGTAGCTGAGACCACAGGTGTGCTCCATGGCACCAGGCTTATTTATGTATTTATTTATTTAGTAGAGATGGGGTCTCCCTATGTTGCCCAGGCTTTGTTGTTCTTTGACTTGCTTCTTTCACCTATCCATATACCCTGGCAGGGTCAGGAGCAGGGTGAGGCAAGCAGGATCCTCTGTGACCCTGAGAATGGCCTCCTTGCACTCCGTGCCCTTTCTCAGTACACAAAGGTCTGCCTCATTCTTTTTTTTTTTTTTGAGACGGAGTCTTGCTCTGTCGCCTAGGCTGGAGTGCAGTGGTGTGATCTCTGCTCACTGCAAGCTCCACCTCCCGGGTTCACACCATTCTCCTGCCTCAGCCTCCTGAGTAGCTGGGAGTACAGGCGCCCACCACCATGCCCGGCTAATTTTTGTATTTTTAGTAGAGACGGGGTTTCACCGTGTTAGCCAGGATGGTCTCGATCTCCTGACCTCATGATCCACCCGCCTCGGCCTCCCAAAGTGCTGGGATTACAGGCATAAGCCACCGCGCCCGGCCAGCCTCATTCTTTTTAACTCCTGCATAGTATTCTATGGTAGAAATGGAACACCATTAACCATTTCCCTCTTGATGAACCTTTAGGTTGTTTTCAGTTTTTGGCTATTACTAAAATGCTGTCTTGACATCCTTGTAGATGTCTTTTTGTGCATGTAGTAGTTATATAATTTTTACTTCAGCATATATGCATTTTATTTTTTATTATCTTTTATGGAGACAGGGTCTCACTTCCTTGCCCAGGCTGGAGTGCAGTGGTGTGATCATGGCTCACTGCATCCTCCGCCTTCTGGGCTCAAGTGATCCTCCCACCTCAGCCTCACAAGTAGCTGGGACCACAGGCATGCGCCACCATGTCTGGCTAATTTTTTGTAGAGATAGGGTTTCACTCTTTTGCCCTGGCTGATCTCAAACTCCTGGACTCACGTGATCTGCCCACCTCAGCCTCCCAAAGTGTTGGGATTACAGGCGTGAGCCACCATGCCTGGCCAATGATGTTTTTAAATGCTGCTAATAATAATGTACAAAATTTAGAAAATATAGATAAGTAAAAATAGGAAACAAAAACCAGCATATACCACGGCCTAGAGACAATCGGAGGTCCCCTCAATACCTACACTGGAGGAGGAAAGAAGCCCCCTCCCCCGGAGAATCTTCCAGCCATTGCAGGGGTCTGCTGTCATTTGGGCTCTGTTCTGCTGACAGGGTGGAGCCTGTCATCTATCCCGGACAGAATTATTGCCTCAAATTACATGGCTGATTATCAATTACTTGTGTTCGTATGAGAGCATGTGTGCGTGTGTGCATAAGTGTCTTTGCAAATCATTAAGGGTCGTAATTCTGGATTATCATTGATTAACGAGAGGGAGGCCTGGTACCTCCAGCAGCCGGGATGGCAGCCTCGCAATTATGTCCCAGCTGATCAGTAATTGGTGTATCACAAGATGATTTCTCTCTCGGCTGCCTACCCCCAGCCTCTCCTGTCGGCTTCACAATTAGCACCATTGCTCATTCCCTTCCAGCTCAGGCCGAGTGCAGAGGCCTGCTTTCTGGCAAGCGGAAGCCGTGGGGCTGGCTTGAAGACCACCACCCAAATAGAGTGGGGATGGTGGTGTGGGGTCAGTGGCAGAGGCATAATGCGGGGGAGTGGTGCCGGCTTGAACTCTAGCTTCCTGATGTCTGGTGCTGCCTTTGTGTCTTATCCTGCTTCCCAGCAAGCTCAGGCACCATTGACCCACCCTCATTACATGGATGGGGAAACTGAGACCCGGAGAAGGAATATGGCAAATTAGAAAAAAAATAAAAATCCAAAAGCAATAATTCAAGGCAACATGGCCACACGGGTCCAAGCCCAAAGAGCCCAGGAGGAAGCAGAGCTATAGAAGGAGCTCCCCCGCCATCACTCCTATCCTCGGGAGGCTGTCAGGTCGCCACTGGTTGTGTGAGTTTCAACACAAGCTTTTAGCCTCCAGAGATTGCACATAGATGCACAGAGTTCCCCGGGGTGGGGAGGAAGTGTACTGAGGAATGTGCAGGTGCACTCCCCGCTGGATTATGAAAACGGCTTCCTCATGGTTCTCCCCACTTCCAGACTGGGCCCCCAATTTATCCTCCTGTCCAGCCTGCACAACGAACTCCCTGTTGCTCTCAGTTCAGGTCCTCCCGTGCCCTCTTTTGCCCTAGCCTGGTTGATCCATCACAGATCCCTCCTTGCCCTGGCTCCCTTATCTCCTGTCCTTTGCCCAGTCTGATCCCTCCCCCTAAAGCCCCTGTCCCCTCCTCCCACACTCTTTTGGCTTGGAGCACACACCCTTGGGGGAGGTTTTGATACAGGTGCCCCAACTTGGGCTCCACTCCTGAGAAAGGAATTCTGACCTCCCTAGGAACCAGCAGATACAGAAGCAAAAACTTTAGGGACGGCTTTGGAGGGGTGTGAAAGGATGGAGAAGGCAGGGCTGTTCCAGAAACCTTCCACATAAAAGACTCTCCCGTGGCTGCAAAGCCACCAGGCAGTTTGTTTCTGAGCCTTGCAGCTGTCTTGGCCATTTTCATTTTTATCTACTTAGGTTGGTCAGCGGGTCATGGCAAGCAGGAGACACAATGCTAATGACTCCGGCTCCACGTGGCGACCATTCAGGAAAAAGCTGCAATGTTCTCTCTGCCACATTAATCAGAGAAACACATCAAGAGCTGTTGCGTGGAGACAGCTTTCCTCCCAGTACTCGCCCTGCATACTAATCACCACCCCCTCCTGGCGGTGAGTCAGCTCCAAGCCAGGCCGGTGGTGGTAAGGCCAGAAACACCAGCTCCATCCACGTGGGGAGCAGCTGGAGGAGCGGGAGCCAGGCCCTCCACCGCCCAACATGCACTGTGTGTGACCATCATGGAGGCCTGGTAGGTGGGGATGGAGCATTCCGGGAAAGTTAATCCAAACCCAAATCTGGGCTACTTCCTTGTGTCTAGATCTTGCCCAGGTCAACCAGAGGAAATGCTCCAGAAGCTGATCCCTAGACAGAGCCTTTGTTTTTTTGTTTTGTTTCGTTTTGTTTTGTTTTGAGACAGACCCTTGCTCTGTCGCCCAGGCTGGAGTGCAGTGGCGCGATCTCGGCTCACTGCAACTTCCGCCTCCTGCATTCATGCAATTCTCCTCCCTCAGCCTCCCGAGTAGCTGGGACTACAGGCATGCACCACCACGCCCAGCTAATTTTTGTATTTTTAGTAGAGACGGGGTTTCTCCATGTTGGCCAGGCTAGTCTCAAACTCCTCACCTCAGGTGATCCACCCGCCTCAGTCTCCCAAAATACTGGGCTTACAGGCGTGATCCACCGCGCCTGGCCCAGGGTCTTATTAAAATAAAGTAAGCGGGGCCTCCGTGCCAGGCACTTTGGTAACAATTAAGCCATCACCTTGGATGTATTTCACATGTGGTAGGCAGAAAAGGAAGCCCTCTAGACAAATTAGCTCATTTAATCCTCGTACAACCCTATGAACTATTCACAGGTACTAGTAACATTACCATTTTGCAGACAAGAATGGTGACACGTGGAGAGATTAAGTAGCCAATTCAAGGTCACACAGCTAGTAATAACCAACTGGATTTGAACCCAGAGAATCTGGTTCCGGTAGCCATGCTCTCCTAGTGCTCAGGGTTGCCTGAGCTGGTAGTGACCATAGGAAAGCCTCTGAATGTCTTTTGCATGTATTCACTCATTCACTCACTCATTCATTCATTCATACAGCAGTGATTTGTTGAGCACCTACTATGTACAAGGTGCCATACTAGGTACCAGGGAGACAAAGGTATATAAAACAGACATAGGCTTAAGAGGGAGACTGACATCAATTTAACATTTTTATAAATTTATAGTAAATGCAAAATGTGATAAGTGGCATGAAGGAGAAGTATTGGATCCCATGAAAGCACCTAGTATGAGAACCTCATCTGTTTGATGAGGTCAAGGAAGGGTTCCCTGAGGAAGTGACAAATGAAGAAATAGCTTATACCGGTGTTTCTCATAATGTGGCCCCTGGCCTAGCAGCATAAGAATCACCAAGGAATCTGGTTTAAATTTTTTTTTTTTTAGAGACAGGGTCTCACTTTGTTTTCCAGGTTGGAGTGAAGTGGTGCAAACACAGCTCACTGCAACCTCCTGGGCTCAAGTGATCCTCCCACCTCCCAAGTAGTTGGGACTACAGGTGCACACCACCACACCCAGCTAATTTTTTTTTTTTTTTGAACGAAGTTTCGCTCTTGTTGCCCAGGCTAGAGCACAATGGCATGATCTCGGCTCACTGCAACCTCTGCCTCCCGGGTTCAAGCGATTCTCCTGCCTCAGCCTCCTGAGTAGCTGGGACTACAGGCGCCAGCCACCACACCCGGCTAATTTTTGTATATTTAGTAGAGGCGGGGTTTCACCATGTTGACCTGGCTGGTCTTGAACTTCTGACCTCAGGTGATCCACCCACCTCGGCCTCCCAAAGTGCTGGGATTACTGGTGTGAGCCACCATGCCCGGCCTAATTTTTTTTATTTTTTGTAGAGACAGGTGTTGTCATGTTTTCCAGGCTGGTCTGAAACTCCTGGGCTCAAGCAATTCTCCTGCTTCAGCTTCCCAAAGTGCTGGGATTTTTACAGGTGCGAGCCACTTCAGCAAAGAAATTTGTAAGAAAGGCAAACTCTCAGGCCCCACCCCAGACCTACTGAATCGGGAACTCTGCGGAAGAGGTCCAGAATCCGTGAATGAGCGCACCAGGGGCTTCCAATGCATGTTCGAATTTCAGAACCACTGGTTGCAAGCCTTTGTGTAACAAAGGCCCCGAGGTGGGCAGGCGCAGGCACATTAGAGTACCTGAGCGGGGCCTGCAGGTGGGGCGGGAGTGGGGGTGGGGCTGGACGGTGGTTCACACCGGCCTTGCAGGCATGCTCAGCAGTTCAGCACGCATCATTTCCAGTCACCAGGAGGCCTGGTCAGAGGTTCCTCTGCCCTAAGAACCCTCAAGGAGTAGCAGGTCACCTGTGTGTCCAGGCTGGCCAAGTTACATAAAAGCATGGAGATGACTATGACAAAGGCTTCTGGAGGCCCCTGGTCACCTGATCTTGACCATGTTTTGACTTCCAGGAAGCGCTAGTCAGACAATGAATTCCGTTGCTGGGGAAATGCCTTAGTCCTCAATGCCGAGAAAGGAACCCCAGAGGGAAACTCCTCCTTATCCTCAAGAAGCCTTTGCAAAGGGCCTGTGGGTCCTGTTTCCCCTTGGATCAGTGCTAGCAAGGGACATTATCTGCTCAGCAGAGGGTTGCTAGAGGTGGCTTCTACCCTCCTCAGGAGGCAACCCTGAAACAGACACATTGCATTAAAGACCCTGCACAGCAGAAGGCAGGTACCACCCGCTGAGAGAGCTGGTTGGGTGGAGTCAACGTGAGCTGTTGGAGCTGGGCTCATTGCACAGGAAGGACTGGCTGCCAGTTCTTTGGCTAAGCCTGAACAGGCTGGGTGTGGTCACACCTGCTTGCTGGATGTGTTAGCCCAGAAATACATCAAAATTGGTGACAACCAAACAGCCCCCCAGACTCAGAGTCAAGTGGCATTTATGGGGTACCTACTATGTGCTAGACACCATATGAGGCCCTTTCACAGGTGTTAGCTCTCTGGTAAAGCTCCCAAGTGTGCAGATCAATTGTTAGTTCATGCTTCGTGCATCAGGACTCAGTGGCGAGCAGGACAGACGTGGTATTTTCAGGGGCAACGCAGCGTGGAAAACAAAGAGATATACATGTGCCAGATAAGGAGCTATTGGTTGTTTTAAGGGCCAACTGTGAGGGTTCCCAGTGCTTTGTATCAAGAATGACTTTCTTTTTAAGGGTCTCTTGTAGAGAGAAATAAAGAGAAACCACAGTTGGCTTGAGAGACTCACATTGGCTTTGCCCACAGTTACTGTTTTTTTTTTTGTGAGACGGAGTCTCGCTCTGTCGCCCAGGCTGGAATGCAGTGGCACCATCTCGGCTCACTGCAAGCTCTGCCTCCTGGGTTCACGCCATTCTCCTGCCTCAGCCTCCCGAGTAGCTGGGACTACAGGCACCTGCCACTACCCCCGGCTAATTTTTTGTATATTTAGTAGAGACAGAGTTTCACCGTGGTAGCCAGGATGGTCTCGATCTCCTGACCTCGTGATCCACCTGCCTCGGCCTCCCAAAGTGCTGGGATTACAGGCGTGAGCCACTGCATGCGGCCTGCTCACAGTTACTGTTAAACACCACAGTAGAACCTGCCAGTAGCTGAGCACACGCAGGGTGCGAGCCACTAGACAGCATGGTTATCCAGCCACTAGACAGCATGGTTATCCATCTCACTTCCTCCTCTTTCCAGCTGCCCCGCCTCTCCATGGGGTTTTTCACAAGATGATCAGAGACCCAGAGACCCAAAGGAAAGGGAGACAATGGGGATTGGAGGCCATGAACTTTAGGGGAAGGTAGGGAGCAAAAAATAGAGCATATGCAAAGCCCTGTCCCTGTTACTTCCCTCCCCGGTCTCCACCACCACCCAACTGGCATATGAACTTGTTCTTCTCGTATACAGCTCTGAGCAAAGCACCATATGGCAGTTTCATCAGGCCCACGGCCTGGTTTCCATCCAGCCCACTCTAATTTCCTTCCAGCCATGGATCTGCAGAATAACCTATCCTGTGGAAGGAGCTCAGAGGGAGAAAAAGATAACAATAACAGTAAAGATATACAGAGCACAAACCACAGCGGGGAGCTGTTCCAATTATGTGTATGTTTGACGCTTGCAACAGCTCTAGGAATATCGCCGTTAGCATCCCCATTTTATAGATGACAAAACTGGGAGACAGATGTTCCGAGACATTCTCAAGGTCACATGGCTAGTGACGACAGAGCTGGGATGGGAGCCATGTTAACCGTCAGACTTTGCTGATTCGCTGAATCTTGGCTAAAAGATGTTGGCAGGAAGGGCTGAGAGCTTAGAAGAAGGGGTCCTCCCGGTCTGGCTGGGACAGGGTGATGCCAGCAAAAAGGCCTCTAAATCCATAAGCAGGGGAGGGGCGGGGTCAAGGCCTGGCTGACCTGACTCCAGCAAGCAGGGTCTGAGCTCCATAAGTGGAGGTGTCAGGGAAGCATGCAGAGGACTGGGAAGCAAGGAAGACCCCTGGAAGCAGCCCCCGCAGAGGAGGGTCAGGGAGGGCCGGGGGGCCCCCAGGAGCCCCAGGAGCTTGTCCCTCTTTGGGCTTCCTTCCGTGTCTAGGTTCTCTGCTCACCAGGAGTAAAGGGTAAGCATCCTCTCTGAGCCTGCAGAGCAGCAAGCCTGCACTGAGGCATTGTAGGAATGAGTGGCTCCTGGGATGGAAGGACCTGGGTATGGGTCTCAGCTCCATATCTTCGGGTTGTGTGGCCAAGTCACACCCCCGTCACTCCCATGTCTGTGAGCCTCATCTATAGGGCGGTTAAGGAATGTGAATGGGCTGAAGTATCAGGAAACCAGCTGGGATCCTATCTCAGAAGAGGTGTATAGTCCATGATCATGCCCCCAGCCCCCATTCTTCCTTCTAGAACAAGGAAGGAGAAAACAAAGGCTCCCCGGGCAGTGAAGGCTGGGCCCTTGGTAGGCTTGGCAGCCACGCAATCTCTAGAATGGAAGGGCTCCTCCCTCAGAGCACAGCCCTGGAGAGTCAGAGCACAGCCCTGGAGAGTCACAGCTGTTGCCCTGGGTCTAGCAGGACGAGGGAGGCAGTGCCAGGCTAGATAGAGAGTTTGAGGGACTCTAGGTTGGCAGTGGGGACTGTCGTGCCCTGGCTCCTTTAGGATTCACAGGCCAGAGTGGTGGCTGTAGCCTAGTCCTCACTGCCAGAGACCCCACACCACAGTGGAACCTGCACCAGGCACAGAGGCAGGAGGCAGAGCCATGCTTGCCCCTTTCTGCCATCCCTAGGATGCTAGAGGTAGCATCCTCCCAGCATGCTGACAGGTGCGAGAAGAAGGAGCTTTATTTGATGTAGCTACACCCCTGCTTCCCCCTCAGCCTTTGGGCTCCTTCCCACTTATGTCCCCTGCTGTGGGTCCACATGAGAGGCTTCTCACCCCGAGGCTGCCTCTACAGTGTCCACTGGACAACCTGGCCACCGCAGCCCCAGACTCAGATCACAAGGCCAGGATGGGCCTAGGATGCTTTGACCCTTCCAGCGCAGCAGGAGCCTTTTGATGTGGGTCCAGGCAATGTCCAGCTCTCCTGCCCAGGGCTCCTTCTTGGAGAGTAAATGGGAAGGAACTTTGGAGGGAGCTGCTCTCCGTAGGAGATGATAAAAAATGGGAATCTGGGAATTTGGGGAAGGATTTGATGGATGAGGGAGTTAGGTAACAGGCAAAGAAGAAAGGAGGGAAGTTTCTTTTTCTTTTTACACAATTTTTTTTCCCTCCCTGGGGAAAAAAATGTGAGCACAGAGGTAAAGAGAGAAGAAAAGTGAGCCAGGTGCGGTGGCTCACGCTTGTAATCCCGGCACTTTGGGAGGCCGAGGTGGGTGGATAACTTGAGGTCAGGCGTTCAAGACCAGCCTGGCCAACATGGTGAAACCCCGTCTCTACTAAAAATACAAAAATTACCTGGGTGTATTGGTGCATGCCTGTAATCCTAGCTACTCGGGAGGCAGAGGCAGGAGAATCGCTTGAACTCAGGAGGCAGAGGTTGGAGTGAGCTGAGATCTCGCCACTGCATTCCAGCCTGGGTGACAGGTGACAAAGCAAGAATCTGTCTCAAAAAAAGAAAGAAAAGTGAAAAATTCCTTTTATTCCATTTCTGGCCAATATCACTGTTTTCCCCAATCATCCCAGACTTCTGGGCATTTACATGCATAATACATGTATGTACCCAGGGGGATGATGTCAAGATCTTTGTTTTGCTTTGATTTTACATGAAGGGGATCATGCTGACCACATTGCTTTGCAACTTTTCCCCCATAACTGTATATCCTGGACATTTTCTCATGTCAACAAAAATAGGACATCCTCTTTTTTTTTTCTTTCTTCTAGAGATGTGGTTTCACTCTGTTGCCCAGGCTAGAGTGCACTAGTGCAATCATAGCTCACTGCACCCTCAAATTCCTGGGCTCAAGCAATCCTCCTGCCTCAGCCTCACGAGTAGCTGGGACTACAGGTGAGCACCACCACACCTGGCTATCCTCATTTTTTGTTTTTAACCTCTACCTAATATTCCATGCGTGCCTGTAACACAGTTGATTCAACCACGCCCCTCTCACTCCCCCTCACTCAGATTCCCAGCTCTAGAGGACATGGGTCAAAAGGTTTTCATGGTAAATGGTGCCTCTGCACAATTCCAGGGGATGCCATCCACACCCAGAATGCAGCAGCCCTGCCTGACGAACAGATAAGGCGGCTCCAGTTTTTACCATACAAACAATTCTGCACCGAGCATGCTCACCCATGTCTCTTTGTGCACATGTGTGAGTGGTTCTCCAGGCATTGATGATTCAGGGTGGAGCTGGAGGGCAGAAGTGCATGCGTCCTACATTTCAGGGACCTTGCCATGGTGTGGGAGGGCAGCCCGGGGTTCCTAAGCCCCTTCAGCCTCTGCTGAACCAGGTTGCCTAGCATACATCCATCATGTGGCTGCCGGCTGGGCCGCTGCTTCCAGGAAATCAATTGCAAAAACCTGCGATTGTCAGTGGCTCAGACACTGGAGGCCATCCAGGGAGTAGATTAAACTGTATGAAAAAATAGTACAGGGCTCAAGACTGCTCGTAATGGAGACCCCTCGGTGACCTTTCTGGAGAAGTTAAAAGAACACAGGCAGACATACTCTCACCCTTGCTCACCCACCTGCTAGCCCGCCTGCCAGGAGCATAGCCCCTCTGCCCTTGGAGGAGCCGTGCCTCATTAGCAGGAAGTGGGAGGCCTGGTCCAGGGCCCAGTCTGCCTGTGCATGGCAAGGAGGCCAGCAGGGGCACCTGCTTCCCTGCAGGGTGGACCCAGGTTGACCATCAGGCCTTAGCTGCTCAAGGTCACTGAGCCCCCCTTTTCCATGCCAGCCCTCTTCTGCTTCCCATGCAGGCACCACTGTAGACCCCTGCTCTGCACCCCCAGGAGGGAGTGGGACTGCTTCAAGGGCAGCCTGGAGGAAAGAGGTGTGATGTGAACACATACAACATGTTCCTTAACCAGGAAGGCGACTGGAGTCTTTACCTGATTTCAAAGCAGCCAAGCCTAGAGGCCCCCACCCCTTGTTCTTTATTATAATTGCCCTTTGATCCCAACCCCCCAATGCTTTCCTCTCCAGATCCCCAGCCATGCATACCCCAACTTGGTTCTGCAAAGAATACCCAGCCACAGCTGTGAACTTGGGGAAACACATTCATTTTCTTTTTCTTTTCTTTTTTTTTTTTTTTTTTTTTTTTTTTGAGAGGGAGTCTCACTCTGTTGCCCAGGCTGAGGTACAGTGGCGTGATCTTGACTCACTGCAACCTCCACCTCCCAGGTTCAAGCAATTCTTCTGCCTAAGCCTCCCGAGTAGCTAGGACTACAGGCATGCACCACCACCCCCAGCTAATTTTTGTATTTTTAGTAGAGATGGGGTTTCACCATGCTGGCCAGGCTGGTCTCGAACTCCTGACCTCAGGTGATCCACCCGCCTTGGCCTCCCAAAGTGTTGGAATTACAGGCGTGAGCCACCATGCCTGGCATTTTTTTTTTTTTTTAAGACAGGATTTTGCTGTATCACTCAGGCTAGAGTGCTGTAGTGCCATCGTGGCTCATTGCAGCCTTGACCGCCTGTGCTCAAGCAATCCTCCTGCCTCAGGCTCCCATGTAGCTGGGACCACAGTTGCGCACTACCACACCTGGCTAATTTTTGTATTTTTTGTAAAGACAGGGCGCTTACCATGTTGCCCAGGCTGGTCTCGAACTCCTGGCCTCAAGCAGTCCTCTCACCTTGCCTCCCAAGGTGCTAGGATTATAGGCTTGAGTCACCTCAAGCCTATAGGCCGTGCTGCACGGCCAGCACATTCATTTTCTATACACAACTGTCTCCCAGCTCTTCAGGCCAACTTACCTGATAAAGATAAACATAATGAAGCTGCCATGGATTGGGCAGTGTGCCAAGTGCTCTGTGTATATTACCTTACTTAGTTTTCACAAACTCTATGAGGTAGGTACCACTATTATTTACAGGTGAGGAAATGGAGGCTCAGAGAGGTTAAGTGAATTGATCCAGGCCACATAGCTGGTAAGCGCCAGAGCCACTAGTGGACGCCAAGTCCAGCCAGCCCCCAGACCCCATGTGCTGAGCCACTGTGCTATACTGACTCCCACTTAATTCCCTCTTCTGGGTTGTCCGAAAGACCAAGTTCAGCTGGCCAACTTTCCAGGGCCATCTCTCATGGCACCTGGAGGCTTGTAGGTTCCCGGAGGACTCTCACACCTCCTTCCTACCCTTCTCCAGATTCTCCAACTCCCTCTTTAGCAGACCCAGCCCCACGCTGGGGCACCCTGCCTTCCTAGGACCTGTCGTAACAGTCACCCACTCTGGCTGCCAGGGCCTGGCCGACCCAGCCTGGGGACCGTGGGACCCCTCTGGGCAGTGCCCCCCTACTTGGGCCCAGGTGGGTATGGATTTCTTTCTTCTGGGCCATTGCACCCGCCAGAAGGCGGGGTGGGAGAGGCAGGCCCACATTTCAGAGGGCCTTGCTGCCCCCATGTGGCACGAGGCTGTAGCGGCTGCAGCCTCCTCTTTCCTCCCTCCTGCCACTGCTCCCGAAGCCAAGGCTCTTGCAGGGTTGAAAAGGAAGAGAAAGAGGAGAAGCAGGAATGTGAGAGAAATAAGGAAGAGGGATGGGCTAGGGAAGAGAGAAGCCCTTCTGCGTTACCTGGAAATGCAGCAAAAACAATAACAAAGACAATGGTAAGAATAAGTTTAAAGGCAGCTGCCACATAGCACTTTTTATAGCTTGTAGACTCTCTCATTTAATCCTGGCACTTACATCAATCTGATTAGTAGCTATTATTAGTTTTATAGGTGACGATCCAAGGCTCAATTATTTGTTCCCCAGCTAGTAGGTGACAGAGCCCAGATTGAATCTGACCCCAGAACCCTAACCACGATATTCTCCTGTCTAGAAGGAGCCAGTTGTCTCCTGCAACCCCCACTGCTCAGCCTCTAGGAGTTCCAGCCACCAGCCACCTGCACCCTCCCTTCCATGTGGCTTTGCCCTCTGTTCTTCTCCTCCCCACTCTCTCTCCAAGGTCCAAGTGGTCAAGGTCATCCCAAGGGTATGCTGGGACCGTGTGTCCTTATTCTGTGCCTTGCTGGTCGCCAACCTTCCCCATCTGCCACGGACCGATGTCCAGCCCAGGCCCAGGTGCAGGTGCCCAGGTCATTTTTGCCACTGAGTAAAGGGAGACAGAATGACAGGGTAAATTACCACCACCAGAACACCGTGGAGCCAATAGCATCAATGCAAGTGAAGTATATTTATCTGTTGGCCTGAAAACACGTCCTAGTATATTGTCCCATTAAGCAAAAAGCAGGTTATAAAGCTGTGTACAGTAAGAAATATTTTATAAGTGAAACAAAAGTATTCTCTGTTTCTATGCAGAGAAAAAGGATATTTGCCAAGATGTTGACAGATTATTTTTGCTGTCTTCTCTTGGTTTATTTTTGTTTTCTCTTTTTCGATGAACACCAATTAGTCACATGATTTTAAAAAGCAATAAAAATAAACCAATCCCAGACGGATTGTACTTCTTCCTGTCCTCATTTCTACCCCAATGAGTCTCCAAAAAAAAAAAGAAGAAAGAAAAAAAAATCATAGTGCCACATGCCCAGACCTTCCCTTCGCCCTCCTGTCATTTCAATAACTCGGTTGGGTAGGGAGCGTCTCTATCTACCCCAGGAAGCCTTCTGAACTTGACTGATGGGACAAGCCCACGCCCCAGGGGCCTTTTCTCACTGACCATGCCAAGGCCCTGGAGGACACACCAGAGCTGTCCATGGCATTGCTCCTGCAGATGATGCTGCCTTCCAAGGGCAAAGTGCTCTGGGATGGGTCGGCCCCGCTCACGTGGATGTGCAGCCCCAGGGCAGTGGAACAGTGCAGAATCCTCGCTCCACTGCTGAGGTTACTATGGGCAACATCTTGGCAAAATGAAGAGTGAGGGGGAAGAAATCACAGAAGCTCCTGATCATCCATGAAAGAAAAAGCAGTGCCTCAGGACTGGGCTATGCCAGTTCCTTCCAGAAGGCTCTGAAGAAACTGGGAAGGAGATGGGGACTGGCACTTCCTGGGCATCTACTATGTACGTGCCCTCACAGACGTGATCTCACCCCTTATTACATACCTCCCATGGTACAGATGATGCCACTGAGGCACAGGAGGCACACATCCACACCAGACCATAGGGGCCTCGGCTTCTAGTGTCTCTGCTGCTTAACGTGGTGTCCTGGAAACGTCTCTGGATAGAGACACTGGTATCTTCTGGCAGCGTCTTCTCCTCCCCGTGCAGTACATTGCTCAGACTCCATAGAAGGCCAGCTCTCCTAGAGCCACAGACACTCCTCCATTCTGGAGCAGGAGCTAGGCACATTCCCAGAAGGGGGCTGCCCCTCCTGAGCCCTTGCTAGTTTAATGATATAAGTTGCTAATTTCATCCTATCTGCCTTTAAAATAGCAGCCATCAGAAAGGCAGCCCAGAGAGCTGGACTGCAACCCAGCAGAGCCTAAAGGGGGCCTGTAATGTCACCCCAACCCCATCTTCAAATCACACTCCCTGCGGTGGCCATCCCTAGAGACCTACAAACAAAAGCTCCTGTTCTTGGCAAGCCTCTTACAAGCAGGACAGATGCAGGAACTGGGAGTCAGGAGACCACGGTGTTCTTCCAGCTCTGAGCCCAACCATCTGGGTCACCTTAGCTGAGCTGCTCCTTCATGTCTCCAACCCTTCTGTTCATACAGCATGATGGTGTAGAGAAGGGGTCCAAAGGGTGTTGCTGAAGAATGCTCAGCCCCCTGGTGCTGTGTCTGTACTAAATGGAAGTCTGGTAACAGATTCCAAGTCCCTGAGTATCCTGGTTTGGCTGTACTCAGTCGAAGCGTGATTGACAGTGACATCCTGTGGACACAATAGGTAACTGCATCAACTTGGACAGAAGCCAGAGGATGACATCCAGCTTCCCTCATTACATGGAGAGGAGCTGATTGCAATTAATCACACTCGTCGTCTTACACAGGGAGCTGTCTTAGAGCTGGAAAAAAAAATTAGAAAAACAACCTTCAAGGCCAGGCGCGGTGGCTCACGCCTGTAATCCCAGCACTTTGGGAGGCCGAGACGGGTGGATCATGAGGTCAGGAGTTCGAGACCAGCCTGGCCAACATAGTGAAACCCTGTGTCTATAAAAATACAAAAAATTAGCCAGGCGTGGTGGCAGGCACCTGTAATCCCAGCTACTAGGGAGGTTGAGGAAGGAGAATCGCTTGAACCTGGGAGGCGGAGGTTGCAGTGAGCTGAGATCACACTACTGCACTCCAGCCTGGGCAACAGTGCAAGACTGTCTCAAAAAAAAAAAAACAAAAAAACAACCATCAAGCCACAGATTTCTCTGCCATCATCCTCCAAGTTACATCTGTTTGGTTTAAATTTGTCTGTCTTCAAATATTGGCCTGATACAAGAGTCTAGTGACCATGGAGGGAAAGTAATGTCAATAGCAATGTTAATAGCAGAAAGATGTAATTGGCAGTTTACTCTTGCCATGAATTTCACATGCATTATCTCATGTAATCTTCCCCCAAACCCAAGGAGGTACATATTCTTATCCCCAATTTTCAGATGAAGAACCTGAGATGTGATGCACAAGGAAAAGCTATGTTTCAAACCTGGACAATCTGTCACCCGCCTGTCTTAGTCCATTTTGTGTTGCCATAACAGGATACCTGAGACTGGGTAATTTATAAAGAAGAGAGGTTTATTCAGCTTACAGATCTGTTGGCTGGGAAAATCAAGAAGCATGGCCTCAGCATCTGCTCAGCCTCTGGTGAGGGCTGCAACATAGAGAAGGTCAAAGGGAGAGTGGACACTTGCAAAGAAGGGAAAACCCAAGGGGCATCCTGGCTTTATAACAACCCACTGTCTTAGGAACAAATCCATTCCTACAAGAATCCAGTCTTGCCAGGGTGAAAACTCACTCTCCACTGTGAGAATGGCACCAAGCCATTCATGAGAGATCTGCCCCCATGACCCAGACACCTCCCACTAAGCCCCACCTCCCAACACCGCCACACTGAGGGTCAAATTTCAACATGAGTTTAGGTGGACACAACCATATCCAAACCACAGTAGACTCCATTCTCTTTAATCACCACTTTATGCAACTTCACTGCCTCTTGTGTCTACCTGGCCCACCCTATGCCATGGTAATCCCTCCTTCCTAGAACACTGGAGAAAATTCCACTTCCTGGAATACTGGCTTGAATTCTCCAGACTGAGTACCTCTGAGTCACCTTCTGTGGCAGCAAGGAGGAGGTGGATAGGAGGAGCTTTAGGGTTAGACAGGCCTGGGTTGGAGTCCCAGCTCTGTGCCTCGCTGCCACTAGCTGTGTGTCCTGGGGCTTGTTCTTGAACTTCACTTTCCTAGATTGCCAAGTGTGGCCCATGATCCCTTGCCTTGAGAGGGTGTTGTGAAGATTAGAGAAATCACTTGCTGCTGAGTAGATGCTCAAGAAGTGAAGGCTGTTCTCATTGGCAAGATGTGCAATTTGACCTTGGGAGGAGCCAGCCTGGAGATTTCAGTAGGTGTCAAATTCTGATCTAACCTGTTTAGAAAACACCACTACTAAGAAGGGCTAGAGGCGGGTGGATCACCTGAGGTCGAGAGTTCAAGACTAGCCTGACCAACACGGAGAAACCCCATCTCTACTTAAAATACAAAATTAGCGGGGCATGGTTTTGCATGCCTGTAATCCCACCTACTCGGGAGGCTGAGGCAGGAGAATCGCTTGAACCTAGGAGGCAGAGGTTGTGGTGAGCCGAGATCGCTCCATTGCACTCCAGCCTGGGCAACAAGAGCAAAACTCCGTCTCAAAAAAAGAAGGGCTAGGATTCAGATGTAGGAGAAGGCCAGCCTTCTTGCCCTAAGGCTTATGATGTTTCAGAGGGGGCTTGCTGATATATCAGGGTTCAAAGGATCTCCAAAGGGAGTTATTTAGCTAAGATGGCAGAGCAGAAACAAGATCCCAAGACTTTGTACCCTGCCTTTCCACAGAGAAATTATTATCCAAAGAGTAGTATCCCAGCAGGATTCAAGTCCATGCCTCCAGGTATCTTCAGAGACCCTGGTACCATAAGCCAGCCTCTGTGTACTTCAGGAAGCACAAATTCAAGACTAGAAGTGGGGTGTCTGGATTCTAGTTCCAGCTCTACCTCCCACTGTTCTTGCAGACTCTTGAACTTGGTCCTCCTTCTTGTCTCTTCAGGGTCATACCACTGAATGCTTCTCCTCTCAGTGCCTCAATGATGTCTCTCTTTTCCCTTCTCTGCAAAGCAGTGCTGTCTTCTTGCCCATAGTGCTCTACTAGCAGAGACCATAATGACCACCGGTTAAGTGATTAAGAACAGGTTGTTCATTTCTTTTTTTTCTTTTTTTGAGATGGAATTTCACTCTTGTTGCCCAGGCTGGAGTGCAATGGTGTAATCTTGGCTTACCACAACCTCTGCCCCCCAGGTTCAAGTGATTCTCCTGCCTCAGCCTCCCAAGTAGCTGGGATTACAGGTATGCGCCACCACACCCAGCTAATTTTGTATTTTTTTTTTTTTTTAGTAGAGACGGGGTTTCTCCCTGTTGGTCAGACTGGTCTCGAACTCCTGACCTCAGGTGATCCACCTGCCTCGGCCTCCCAAAAGACTGTTCATTTCTATAGCCCCAGTCTCTAATATAGCATCTGACACATGGAAGGTGCTCACTGGTGAAAGAGTAAGTGGGACAACTCACTATAAATGGCTGTGGGGCCCATTGCTGGAAATATCCCCAGAGAGAATAAAACTGGGGCCCCTAACCATTCCGAGTAATGTTTAAGAATTATAATATGGAACTCTTTCTGTTCCAAGTTACACTGAGGCCCCAGTATGACAGATATCAGTATTAGTTATCTATTGCTACATAACAGATTACCTCAAAATTTAGTAGCTTAAAACAATAATAAACATTTATTATCTCAGTTTTTCTTGATGAGGAATTGGGGAGTGGCTTAGCTGGTGTTCTGGCTTAGGGTTTCTCATGAGGTTACAGTCAAAATGTCAAGTAGGGATGCAGTCATTTGAAGGCTTGACTGGGGCCTTATAATCTGCTTCTAAGACGGCACACTCACATGGCTGGCAAGATGGTGCTGGCTATTGGCAGGAGGCCTCAGTTCCTTGCCATGTGGACCTCTCCATAGACCTCCCTGAGTAGCTTCATGACATGGCAGCTAACTTCTCCCAGAATGAGTGGTTCAAGAGAGCAGGGAGGAGGTCACAATGTCTCTTATGACTATATTAGATCCACAGGGCTGCTGTAACAAAGTATCACGAGCAAGATGACTTAACAGAAATTTACTGTTTCACAATTCTGGAGGCCAGAAGTCTGAAACCACGTTGTCAGCAGGGTCAGAACAGTGGCACATGGAATGTGCTCATTGGTGAAAGAATAAGTGGGAAAGAATAAATCATTCCTTGCCTCTTCCAGCTTCTGACGGCCGCAGATGTTTCTTAGCTTGTGGCTGTATCATTCCAATCTCTGCCTCCATCTTCACACGGGCTTCACCCTTGTGTCTGTCTACTCTGTGTCTCTCTCTCATTATGAGGACACCAGTCATTGGATGTAGGGCCCACTCTAGTCAAGAACAACCCTTGATTACAACTGCGAAGACTATTTCCAGAAAGGGTCACATTTATAGGCCCTGGGGGTTAGGGCTGCAACATATCTTCTGGGGGGACATCATTAAACACCCAACAATGACCTAGCCTCGGAAGATGCATGCCATCAGCTCTGCAATAGCAAGTGGCTATAAGGGTCGGCCCTGTTCAGGGAGGGAGGAGACACAATGATGTGAATACCAGGAGATGGGGACAATGAGGAGCCATCGTGGAAGCAGGCTACAATATCAGATAGCAAACTGAATGTGAGACAGACTCCCATATGTAGTATTTACAAAGGAAATAATGGGAAACCAGTTGCACAGCACTCAGGGCCCTCAGCCTACCAACAATATAGAGTGTGGAGAATGGGGAGAGTTTGGAAATAGAAACTTCCCGAGAGGGCAAAGCCATGCTGTAAGCTACCCCACCAAGGAGTTAGGGGCCCTACCGCCTTCAACTCAAGCCTAGTGATGGGGGCTTCCATGCAGCCACTCGGAGCTGTGGGCCCCCATGGGACTGTGCCAGGAGGGACTGCATTAGGATAGAGTGAAGGGGCTGTGTGAGTTCTTCTCATGGGCCAGATGTGGATCAGATGGACCACGGCAAGAGAGAGGGCCAAGGTGGGGGCCATTTTAAGTCCTGTAGGGCCTCCGAGAAGGGCAAAGGGATGTCAGCAGGAAGAAGTTGGAAGAGGATGCTGGATTTCTAGGGGTTGAAGATGGAGTCATAGCTGTACCTGAAACAGAGGTGCAGAACAGGGAACTTCAGGAGAGAACCTTAGAGATGGGAACTTCTTTTTTTTTTTTTTTTTTTTTTTAAGACAGGGTCTCACTCTGTTGCCCAAGCTGGAGTCCAGTGGCCCAAACTCGGCTCACTGCAACCTCTACCTCCTGGGTTCAAGCAATCCTCCTGCCTCAGCCTCCCAAGTAGCTGGAACTACAGGCGTGCACCACCACCCCCAGATAATTTTTGTATTTTTGGTAGAGATGAGGTTTAGCCATGTTGCTCAGGCTGGTCCAGTACTCCTGGGCTCCAGCGATCTGCCCGCCTCCGCCTTCCAAAGTGCTGGGATTATAGGCGTGAGCCACCGTGCCTGGCTTAGATGGGAACTTCTGAAGAACACAGGGAACCCTCCAGAAAGAGCTTTCACCATCTGCCACATCCAGAGAGCTGGCAATCATACAGTCAAGTAAAAACTGCCCTATTCCCCTGCTCCCCATCCACTTCCCTGCATCCTCACCCACCACCTCCACTTAGACTGAAAACAACCAGCGAGTGGGGAGAGGGGTATTCAGGAGAGAATAGACAAAAGCCCACCATGCCCAGTCCCTGGCAGCTGGCAGCCCCCAACTAAGGTCTTAACTAGGGCAGGAGAAAGAAGATTTCTCTTTGAAGAAAAATGCAAGGGTCATTTAATATCTTTGGCTGGCTGCTTTAAATCTCTAAGTCGATATTGGATTTCGTGACATAAAATGCGCATACCTAAGCATGACCAGAAGAGCCTCGGGGTCAGCTGAGCTTTCAGCCACGGGAAGGGGAAATGCTTCCCTTGCTTTAGCTCAAATGCACAGTGAGAGCCAAAGCAAATTGAGTTGCATGTTGGTTCCATCCCACATTCAAGGGATTGGTTTCACCGAATCTCCGCCTCCCCGGGGAATTGGGTCTTATATTTCTTACCCCCCACCCTCCCCGCCAAGGCAGAGCCTTGACCCACAGGGAGGTTCCTGAAGAAAATCCCTTCTCGGCTTTTGTGCAGAATTGAAGAATGTTTACTATGTTTTCCTTCCTATCTCTCTGGAAATGACACAAAGAATAACAACAACAAAAAAGAACTCCTTGTCCCGTGCAAAACACCCGCCCCTCCCCCGCCCCTGCCCTCCGAACTCTTCACCCTGTGTTGGCCTGACTTCACCCTGGGATGGGGAAACTTCCTGGGAGGATATAGCCGACCTGGGAACAAAACTTGTTTTTTTGAAAGCTTTGTGCAACGTCAACTAAGTGGGGGAGGGGTCTGGGCAAGGAAAGAAGAAAGCAAAGGGGGGCAGGGTGGGAACAGTTCTGCTAAACCAAACAATTCCCCAGGGATGATGGAGCTGTGGTGATCTGATAAGTCCTTTAAATGTCTTATTAATTACTGGGGGAAAAAATCGGCTACCTCTGGGTCTCCCCTCTCTCACTGTCCTTGCACAAGCTTGGGACTAGCTCTGTCCTTTTTTAAGAGTCAGGCTTGGGCTGGGCATAGTGGCTCACTCCTGTAATCCCAGCACTTTGGGAGACTAAGGCAGGAGGATCCCTTGAGGCCAGGAGCTTGAGACCAGCCTGGGCAACATAGCAAGACTTCATCCCTACAAATAATTTTTAAAAATTAGCTTGGAGTGTTGGTGCGCGTCTGTGGTCCCTGCTACTCAGGAGGCTGAGGCAGGAGGATTACTTAAGCCCAGGCAGTGGAGGCTGCAGTGAGCCGTGATTGCACTATTGCACTCCAGCCTGGGTGATAGAGCAAGACCCTACCTCAAAAAAAAAAAAAGAGTCCGGCTTTTTAAAGAAGGGTGCCCCTTGGTAGAAGGCACAAGGACAAGGCAGGAGCTGGGGCTGTGGAGAGTCCGGGGTCTGCAGAGCATGGGGCTGTGATCAGAGACCCACCAGGCAGGTTCCAGCTCCTAGCAAGGACCCGGCTGAGCAGAGGTGAGGGTGTGGAGGTGAACCTGGAAAACATACAGAGGATTCTAGACACATTCCACAGTCAGAGCCTCTGGAAAGCCCACCTTCTCCATCACAGAGGCTTTGGGGAATAGACATCCTGATTCTCTGTATTATTACAGCACAAAACATTTATCATGCTGACAATGACAGTGACATTTCAGGACCTAAACAAGCTTAGTTGTTCACAGCTTATAGGAGAGAAGGTTCCTAACAGTCTTTATTTTATTTATTTATTTATTTATTTATTTATTTATTTATTTATTGAGGCAGAGTCTTGCTCTGTCATCAAGGCTGGAGTGCAATGGTGTGATCTCAGCTTATTGCAACTTCCACCTCCCAGGTTCAAGCAATTCTCCTGCCTCAGCCTCCCGAGTAGTTGGGACTACAGGTGTGTGCTGCCACAGCCGGCTATTTTTTTTTTTTTTTTTTTTTTAGTAGAGACAGAGTTTCTCCACGTTGGCCAGGCTGGTCTCGAACTCCTGACCTCAGACTATCTGCCTGCCACGTGATTAGGTCCTGAGGGCTCTCCCCTCATGAATGGGATTAAGACTTTTATAAAAGAGGCCTGAAGGAGCTTGTTGACCCCTTCTGCCATGCAAGGACACAGAGGAGGCGCCACGTATGAGGAATGAGCCCTCACCAGACACTGAATCTGCTGGCGCCTTGACGTTGGACTTTCCAGTCTCCAGAACTGTGAATGATAAATTTCCATCGTTTACAAATTACCCAGTCTAAGGTATTTTGTTATAGCAGCCAAAACCATCTACAGAGCACTAATGACAGTTTGGGCTGGATTATTCTTCGTTGCAGGGGCTGCCCTGTACATTGTAGGATGTTTTGGAATATCCCTGGCCTCTATCCACAAGATGCCAGTAGAGCCTCCCCCAACCCCATGACAAAACTGTCCCTTGGGGGCAAAATTACCCCTGGTTGAGAATCACAGCCAAGTAGTAGTCCCCATTCAGTGACCAGACAGCTAAGGAGATCCAGGGTGTAGTGCTGGGCCACACAGATGCTAAGGGAATTTATACTTCAGGAAAAAAAAAAAAAAAAAAAAAAGGCCAAGTCTATGTGGCCTTCGCATCAGTTATTACTCTCTCGGTTGCACTAAGTGACAGAAAATTCACCTCTAAATGACTTTAAATTGGTTTGCTGTTTCAAATAACTGAGCAGACCAGGGATTAGGCATTGTGCTGGTTCAGGCCAAGCTTGATCCAGGGATTCAAACAATATCACCAGGACTTAGCTTTATCTTTATCCCCCGATGCTGCTCTTCTCCATAGCGTTTTCTTGTTGGGATAAGATGGCTGCCAGCAATCCAGTCCCACCTCTTCCTATGCCTGAGACTTGTGAGGAAAAAACATGAAGTGCTTTTCTTTTTGCAGTCCCAGCAAAAGTCTCATTCCACTGAACTGGCTCTGACTTGAACATAAGTCCATCATCAAGCAAGACACCATGACTGGGGAATGTGATGGCTTAAGTGGCCAGGTTGTAGTCACATAACCACTTCTGGATCTGGGAGTGGAGTCAACTCTGTCTGTGGGACATCAAGAATGGGAAAGTGGGGTTCCCAAGAGGAAAGTCAGCATACTACCACTAGGAGACAGGTGAAAGGATTCTTGATGACAAAAAGCAATACATAGCTACCACAGTCTTTTTTTTATTTTCTATATTTTATTTTTTTTTTATTTTGAGACAGGGTCTCACTCTATCACTCAGGCTGGAGTGTAGTGTGAGATCTCAGCTCACTGCAGCCTCAACCTCCTAGGCTCAAAGAATCCTCCCTCTTCAGCCTCCAGAGTAGCTAGAATTATAAGTGTGTACCACCACACCCAGCTACTATTTGTATTTTTAGTAGAGATGGAGTCTCGCCATGTTGCCCAGGCTGGTCTCAAACTCCTGAGTTCAAGTGATCTGCCCACCTCGGCCTCCTGAAGTGCTGGGATTATAGGTGTGAGCCACCACACCTGACCTACCAGTCTTTATACCAAAAAGAAGCTCACTCTTAAATTGATTAAGGTGAGAGCTAAAAGTCTAAAGAAGACTCTGCCAAGTGGTAGTATAATACCTGTGCCATTGATTGTCCAAATCAACCTCCAGGTGACAAACAAGAACTCTTTCAGGTGTCTCTACGATAAACTAGCATCTGAGATGGTTCATTCAGATGGATCTCTAAAATGGAGACTACCAGAGTTTCACCAAAATTTTTCCTCCCCTTTCATAGTAACATACATGTAGTTGGGTCCATAGTTGCCCAGCTGGAGATAGCATTTCCCAATTTTCCTTGCAGTTGAAATCTTAGTACATGTGAGTCCCAGCCCTGGAGTAAGTAGTCACTTAGGGGACACCTTGCAGTTAGGTGTGACCACATGACTAAGTTTGCACTATATGGGCAGAAGAGATTATTACACCTAGGCCTAAGATAGTGAGAATGTGGCAGGCTGAGACATGAGAATTGCTTGAACCCAGGAGGCAGAGGTTGCAGTGAGCTGAGATCATGCCACTGCATTCCAGCCTGGGTGATAGAGTGAGACTCAAAAAAAAAAAAAAAAAAAAAAAAAAGATAGTAGGCATGTCTCATCCTTACTCTTCCCCTTCCCTTGAACCAGAACATGATCTTGCCTGAGACCTAGTTTTGCCATGCTAGTAAAAATGATGCCCTAAGAGATGACAGGAAAATGCAAAGAACGTGGATCCCTGAATGACCATGTGGAGCAGAGTATCCTGCCAATCTGCAATGAATACCTCAAGTGAGAAAGAAATAAATTTGCCTTTTCTGAGAGACTAAATGTTGCATTACATCTATTCTAAGATCCATGTTTTTAATGTATTCTAATATCTTTGAAATCCATGGCACTGTTGGCCAAGTAGTGGTCAAGACCACCCTTAAGGTATGCCAGACCCAAGGAAAATGTTTTTTCTGGAACTCCTCCTGTCTATATAAACAAATTAATGCTAGCACTTTGGGAGGCTGAGGCAGAAGGATTGTTTGAGCCCAGGAGTTTGAGGATGCAGTAAGCCATGTTCACACCACTGCACTCCAGCCTGCGCATCAGAGCAAGACCCTGTCTCAAAAAAATAAAAATAATAAAAATAAACAAATTAGGCCCGGTGTGGTGGCTCATACGTCTAATCTCAGTACTTTGGGAGGCCGAGGTGGGTGGATCACTTGAGCCCAGGAGTTCAAGACCAGTTGGGCAACATGGCAAAACCTCATCTCTACTAAAAATACAAAAAATTAGCCAGCCATAGTGGTGTGTGCCTGCAGTCCCAGCTACTTGAGAGGCTGAGGCATGAGAATCCACTCCAGGAGGCAGAGGTTGCGGTGAGTCGAGGTCGCACCATGGCACTCCAGCCTGGGCAACAGAGTGAGACTCTGTCTCAAAAAAATAAATAAATGAAAATAAAAAATAAAAAAATTAATTTAAAATTAATACATTGCCAAATTCATAGATCCTTGTGAAGTATAGTGATTTATCACTGAAGATTTAGAATAATGGGTAAAGAAGAGCTACTTATGTATTTACGTGTTGATTGTGTAATTAATGCACATGAATATTTTTTTCCAGCTGCCAGGCATCATTTCTTCCTATTTTGATCCAGTAACTATCTCTTCATAACTTCATATCTCCCACCATGAGAAAACAAGAGCAATACATCCTTATGTTGGCTAAATACAAGACAAATAATATTATTCTTTTAAGAACACCATGCCAGTGTTCTATTACAGCCTTTACTTGCCTTTGTTGCATGTTATTACTGAATGTTTATTGAAGCTTTCTCTCCATTCTAGAAATTGCAGGTCGTGTGGAAGTGACGTTTCGTGTTCTTTTAATAGAGATCCTGTGTTTCTGGTCCCAGATACTCTCTGTGGCTAAAGCTAATGTTGAAACAGGGATGTTTAGACAAATAACAGTAGTAACAAAACACTTTGGTTTTAAACTAAGAATATACTTAGACCACCAAAGCAAGTTTCTACAGGTTTTTTTTTGTTTTGTTGTTGTTGTTGTTGTTGTTGTTGTTTTGAGAGGAAGTCTCTCTCTGTCGACCAGGCTGGAGTGCAGTGGTGTGATCTCAGCTCACCGCAACCTCCACCTCTCGGGTTCAAGCGATTCTCCTGCCTCAGCTTCCTGAGTAGCTGGGATTACAGGCGTGCACCACCATGCCTGGCTAATTTTTGTATTTTTAGTAGAGATGGGGTTTCACCATGTTGGTCAGGCTGGTCTCGAACTCCTGACCTCGTGATCTGCCTGCCTTGGCCTCCCAAAGTGCTGGGATTACAGGCGTGAGCCACTGCGCCTGGCGGGAAAGGGACTTTCTCAGGGGATTCCAGCTTGTAAGTGGCAGGGCCTGGATTCAACTAAGACCTTTAATGCCACATCCTGAGCTCTGTCCACCATACTGTGAAGTCTACTTTTAGGGCAATCCCATTTCTATCTTTGTCTTTTGCGTCATCTGGATTGAAAGAGTTTAATTTCTGTGTGTTTATTTTGGAGTAGGGTGCAGTGGATGTTTCTTAGAGCCTACAGAGAAAATTCTGGTATAGCAAGAAGTCCATTTGACAAAGCACTGTTAAATTTTGGACTACAACCATTGCAGATTTCTCCCAGGATTGCATTCTCACAGATTGCCAATGAGATGGGAGCTTTCATGCATTGCGTTTCTTATGCAAATAAGTTGACTTCCTTTTTAAGTTACATGAGAAACCCCCACTATTCCTGGGTTTTATGAATTATGGGATGGAGTGTACAAAACATCACCAACCTTCTCATTTCTGTCCACCCAAGTATTGGTAAGTATTTGCATCAATTGACATACTTTTGCTATTTTTAATTGAAGAGGGTTTTGCGTTTTATTTGTTTGGTTTTGTGGGAGTTGTTTTGTTTGGGTTCAGAGCTCTCTGGGGAGAAAGATAAGTGTACCGGAAGGTATCGATGAGCTGTTATCTTCTATGATGGCTTGAGAGACTCATTTCCAGCCCCCGTGAGGGAAGCGTGAGGGGTGATAAATGGAAAGAGGAGTAACTGTGTGAGGCTTTGTGCAACTAAAGATATATGCAGCTTTGCTTCACAACGCACTTAACAAAGTGCAGCCAGTCTGTGAGAGGTCCCTGCTGCCCTATCCCACCCTCCACTTTGGTGACCTGCTGGCTTAGAGTGGCCCCGGGAGAGAATGCTGTTCCCAGCAGGGCAACAGAAGTGACCACTGCAAGAACAATGTTCTTATGGAGGCCACAGACACTGATGAGGTACCCCCTTTTAAGGAGCTTGTGAATAGCAGACCATGAATGGGGAGGCTGAAGTGGAAGAACATAGTGGATTTGCCTATGAACCTATGGGAGATACTGCGGGGGTCTCCCAGAAATAACTGAGGGTGAGTTAGCAGGGTGAGGGGATGACTAGCAAGTTCTATAGACCTTCAGTAGGAGACCAGAGCTAATGAAATTTAGGTCTGGATGTCAATATGACCTCCTTGGTTAATATGACCCATAGGCTGGTAAAAATCTTGTACGGGATGTTGCGAGACACTGTACTTTATTCCTGTCTTTCATATGTCATTTAACTTCAAAAATTCTGTCTTCAGTGAAGACACCATGAGAAACGCTTACAATGCAGACTCTTTCCAAGTGCAGTTATCTGGGGCAGGCTGCCCGACTAGCTGATTGCCCTGCCCACATCCACCCTTCTAGGGAAGGCCCTAGTGGGAGGAATCTCTTAGAAACTGTTCCTAGTGCAGCAGCTAGAAAAGTCTAGCTTCAGGGTTTTGGGGTAAGAGGAAAATAGTTTCTTTTCTATGCTAGGGTAGTGAGCCAGATATGACTTGCTAAAAAACCTCTGAGTGACTAGGGTATTAGACACAGATTTCTGCTATTTTAACTGAAGTCGAAACGAGAGGAAATACAGTGTAAACTGCAGCATAAAGGATTTAGATTCAAGCAATAAAGGATTTCCCAACATCAAAGGGCAATAGATCTCTGCTCTGGGTCCATCATTAATTTTTATTTTATTTATTATTATTATTATTTTTAGAGATGAGGTCTTGCTATATTGCCCAGCCTGGTCTCAGACTACAGGCATTCACCACTGCATCCAGCTTTTCCTTCCTTCCTTCCTTCCTTCCTTCCTTCCTTTCTTCCTTTTTTTCTTTCTTTCTTTTTTTCTTTTTTTTTGACAAAGTCTTGCTCTGTTGCCCATGCTGGAGTGCAATGGCATGATCTCAGCTCACTGCAACCTTCGCCTCCCAGATTCAAGTGATTCTCCTGCCTCAGCCTCCCAAGTAGCTGGGATTATAGGGTGCTGCAACCACACTCAGCTAATTTTTGTATTTTTAAGTAGAGATGGGCTCTACTTCACCATGTTGGCCAGGCTGGTCTTGAACTCCTGACCTCAGGTGATTTGCCTGCCTCGGCCTCCCAAAGTGTTGAGATTACAGGCGTGTGCCACTGTGCCTGGCCAACACCCAGCTTTTTCTAGGCCCTTTTTTTTTTCTTTTTGAGACAGTCTCACTCTGTCACCCAGGCTGGACTGCAGTGGCGCAATCTCGGCTCACTGCAACCTCCCCCTCCCGGGTTCAAGCGATTCTCCTGCCTCAGCCTCCCGAGTAGCTGGGACTGCAGGTGTGCACCACCATAGCCAGCTAATTTTTTTTTTTTTTTTTTTTTTTTGAGATGGAGTCTCACACTGTTGCCTGGGCTGGAGTGCAGTGGCGCGATCTCGGCTCACTGCAACCTCCGCCTTCCAGGTTCAAGCAATTCTCCTGCCTCAGCCTCCCAAGTAACTGGGATTACAGGTGCCTGCTACCACGCCCACTTAATTATTTTTTAGTTTTATTTTTTTTTTAGTAGAGACAGGGTTTCACTATGTTGGCCAGGCTGGTCTTGAACACCTGACCTCATGATCCACCTGCCTTGGCCTCCCAAAGTGCTGGGATTACAGGCATGAGCCACCACGCCCAGCCTACTTTTTTTTTTTTTTTTTTTTTTTTGTATTTTTATTAGTGACGGGGTTTCATCATGTTGGCCAGGCTGGTCTCGAACTCCTGACCTCAGGTGATCCGCCCGCCTTGGCCTCCCAAAGTGCTGGGATTACAGGCATGAGCCACTGTGCCCAGCCCTAGGCCCATTTTTAAAGGTAAATAGAGAGTCCTCTCTTGTTAGCCAACTTTCCAGATCTAAATGGCTAAGTGTCTCCTCCTGATCTCCCATCCTTTACCTAAACTAACTGATCTCCTATTTGTGTTCCCAAATCTTTCTCATAGCACTTATAAAACCATTCTGGGAACTCCTTAAGAGAAGAGACTGGGCCTTATGCTTTACTGTGCTCCTAACCCTCAGGAGGGACACAGTACACAGTAAATGTTGGTTGGCTTGATCGTAAGTGAAAAACTGACTTGAGACAGGAGACTATGGCAGTACTCATTAAAGCAATCTGTGCAGCACTTTTTTGAGCTTCATGTGTGGAATGGGGCTGTGAAGAGCTAGGGAGAAGTGGTTATGAGGATGAAATGAAGAAGCTTAAGGAAAACGTCTGTACAATGTTTGGTCCCACACGGTCCCCTTCTACCCTTTGTCCCCTTCCTTCTAGCTGACATTGTACTGGGAAGCAAAGGTCAGGGGCTCTGTGTGAAGGCAAGAGGTCCAAACGATTTCTCAAGGGATCTAAGGGAACTGGACGGCCGAGAAAATGATCAAGGGGCAGGCCCTGCACAGGGACTGGGAAAGCAAGCAGAGAAACTAAAGAGCACTAGCCAAAATGGTGGAAGAGAATTCTGGGGCTGTGGCACAACTATCCACAAAAGCTTCCTCTTTCCTTAGTGGAGTCTCAGTATAGTTCACTCAGGAGAAGAATCTAATGAATAAGCACCAGCTGCATCAAGGGACACTTACTTCACACCATGCCCTGGCACTTTCCTGAGGATGAAGATGCCACAATTCACCAGATGAGTCAATTCATGGGAAAGGGGCTAGTCAAGTCCCAAGCTCTGTCTAGCAACTGTCTTTCCAGTGGAAAAGAAGTTAGCTGAAGTAATCAAAGGATTCCCTAATGCAAGATTTGGGACATGCCAAAGTCCCTCTTTAAGGGGAGAGAGGCAGCTGCATGGTGACAAAGTAGACAAAGAAAGACAAGGGGCTTCTTTTAAACTGGAATGTGTAAAATAGAAGCAGGGAGCTGTGAACGCCACAGCAGCAATTATGCAGAAAGACTGCAGTGCAGACACTGAGCAGCACCATCCTATCTGATAACATCAGCAGCGGCAGAGGCATATTCCAACAAGAGCTGTTTAAGAGCTGCTAATTACTTAGATTCCAATAGGAGCTATGTCTTAAAAGTGATTACAATTTTTGATTACAGCTTTTTGAACTGATTGCAGCTGTAAGCTATGAAGGCAGTAATCTAAATACAAGCAAAAAAATCCTTTGATCAAACACAAAGGAACTCTTCCAAATAAAGATACCTTTATTTTACATACATATGTAGGTATGTGTTTCGCATGCGTAAACAGGTGATTTATACACATCTATTAAACATTTAAGCATCTACACTAAATTTTAGGTTCCCTGAGACCAGGGGCCACAGTTGTGCACCCTTATAATTGCTTACAGTATCTAGTAGGGTGTATGGCACATAGAAGATGCTTACTGAATTGAATACAAGTGAAACAATTGCTGTATTAATGATTTGATCAGATAATTGTCGTTTGTTACAATAATGGCCTACTATAGAATAAATACTGGGAAAAGCAATACAAAATTCCATTTTACTAACCTCAAATCCAGGAAACGTACCTTCTTTTCTAGAAACCCAAAAGAAGTATGGAAATACATTCTTGAAAAGAAAGCTAACCACTCTACATTCCACAACAGAGACCATGTTGACTGTGCTGTGTGAGTTGCTAGGCAACCACTTGGTAATTCCCCATGTAGTAGAGATGAACCTGTCATCTGCTTTCTTAGCTATGTGTGACAAGAAGAGACAACAGGTAAAGGACAACCAAGAATACCAGCACCTGGATGACACAGTCACTCCTGCTGAAGTATGGTGACACCAGATAAAATCCCCATGCCCTGTCAGAAATTGCTAGAAGGAGAATTTCATTAAACTATTAGCACAAGACATTGCAGTGAATCTTCTTGGATTTACCTTGTGGGTAAATCCTGTGGGTTATCCCATTATACTTGGCCACAAAGCAGGAGGCCAAACGTACCATAGTTCTGCATGGGAATGGCCATCAATTCAATAACAGCTCCAGATCAGCGTGTCCCGTGATGCCAGCTGGGACAAGACTTTACTAGAAAAAAGCAGCCTTTTAAATCTTAAAAAGGATACTCAATATCTTAAAGAAACCCCAAGTTCTGAGTGAATAAATCACCCTTTTTCATACCTGAGGAAAATGTTCATTTGTTTGCACAGGATTTCCAAGACACTTTAGACAAGCTGCCTTGTAAAGACTCCACTCAACTGTAGGTATTGACATCACTGTCTTTAGGCTAAAAACACAATAATGTGTTGGAGAATGAATAAAAAAATGTGTGAAAGCTACTCTGATGTTAAGCAAGAAAAAGAGGAGGGCAAGTGCAGTGACTCACATCTGTAATCTCAGCACTTTGGGAGCCCAGGCAGGATTGATCGCTTGAGCTCAGGAGTTTGAGACCAGCCTGGGTAACATGGCAAAACCCCACCTCTATTAAAAAAAAAAAAGTTAGCCAGGCATGGTGGCATGAGCCTGTGGTCCCAGGTAATTGGGAGGCTGAGGTGAGAGGATCACCTAAGCCTGGGAGGCAGAGGTTGCAGTGAGCCAAGACTGTACCACTGCACTCAGCCTGGGCCACAGAGTGAGACCCTGTCTCAAAAAAATAAATAAATAAATTTAAATTCCACTGCAAATTTGGAAGTGTAAGGGGACTCATCTTTTTCATTTGAATTTTCGAAAGGACCTCCCCACACACACATATTAAAAAAAAAAAAAAAAAAAGAATATATGCCTGTAGGGGCCAAGGGAAAACATCCCCATCACCCTCAGGAGGTTTGCTGAAAATCTCTGACAAGGGGCAGATTAATTGGAGAGAAGGCACACGAATTTATTTAACATGTGTACACAGGAGACTTCAGAAAGATGACCCACAGATACAGGGAAAATTGTTCATTTTTGTGCTTAGGTCCAACAAAGTATGGACAGCCATGCAGAAATATGATTGGACAAAAAAGAGTGTGATCAAATGCTACCAGACTGAGTGGGGAAACAAGCCCAGCTAGGCTTGTTTGTCTAGATTCTTCTCGGCCTCTCTGAGCCTGCACTCCTTCCTTCTGGGTATGGGGCAGGACCCGCTCTGGAATGGGGGCTCTTACGAGCTACAGTCAAACAAGGTAGTCAGGTAATTTCTTTATGGACAGTTTTCACACAGCAAGGTGGAAGGAAAATTATTTTTAGGTTTTATGGTTTGGAGAAAAGGGGTTCTGTTTCTCTGACCCACCTTGGGGAAGAGGGATTCTAGTTTCTACGGCTGGCCTGGGGACAGAATGGGACAGAGAGACAGGAGGGCAGGAGAAGGTCAGAGAAAAACTTTTGCTTTTGGGGCTGCTTTCTGAGGCCTTCAGTTTGGGGTGTTGTTTTCTGAGTCTCAACATGCCCCATCCCCACCCCAATATCATATTAAAGTCTTTGCAAATTGACTGCTTGCTTTTCAGTCTCCTGTTTGAGATTTAATTTTGAGACCTTAGACTCTGCGATGAGGCAATTGGCTGTGAAGAAAGCAGATTCTGAATTGAGATAAAATCAACCAGGTAATTCTGACGAACAACTGGGCATGGCTTCAACCCAACATATGGAGCCTGTTTAACCTGTTTTGGTGCTGACTTAAACAAGCCCAGCTGGCCAATCTTGTGAAATGAAACTTGACAAAGGCCCATCCAGACTCCCTGGGGCTGGAGAGAGGAGTACTGGCGTATGACATTCTTGGGTATATCTCAGTCTGCAAAGTACAGCCACTACATCTCTACTGACTGCTAGGTTTTATAAGATTCTTCATGGAATTCCAAATAGAGTCAGCCATGAGCCAAATCAAACATAAAGGAGGAAGATTCAAGGGCATTCTTGAGTAAATTTCGGAATGGAAAAGATCCTCCAATGACTCAGAGGGGTGGGAGGAACAATGCAGGCTCTGGAATTTCTTTGCCAGAATGATAAGTGTAGAGCAAAACCTGTGGGAGTCACAGTTACTTTCATTCCTCCTTTCCCCAGTGGCCACACACAGGTGTGTGCAAAAGGCCTGGAGGTGGCAGAGAGTAGAGCATGTCAGGGAACTGACAAAAGAAGAGGGACAAGCTTCTGTGCACCTGTGGCCATGGAAGCTACTCACTCGCCTCCTTCATGGTGTCTTTTCCTTCTCTGGAGTCCTTTCAGTGATGTATGAGCCCACTGTTAAATGTACGGGAAGTTCGGGTCCCACTGATAGCAAGTTAGTTGAACATCTACTATGCAGAATTTACTTTGTGGGTGAAAACCATTAGATATAATCCCAGCCCTTAAGGAGTTTAGACTCTAGTGAGGGAGACAGAGAAGTACCCAAGAAATTACAAAGCAAGCCAGTCTAGATCAAGCTACAAGACACAAAGTGCTCAATTTTTGTAAATAATTTCTATATGGAGGCTATTCCTAATCTTGGTCTTTGTAGTCAGCTTCCTATTAATGAAGCAACAAGTTCCGCTAAAGAGCTCCAATTCCATTTGGCTATCTGCTGTGGTGGTCTGTGTTCCCTGTCTTTTGTCAATCCCATGCTGGTGAACTCAACTGGGATCCAAAGGCTGTTGACAGAAGGGAGGTAAACCTATGAGGCAAGATATGAAGCCAAGGAAAACCTCCAAGCCAAAAATCAAATACTTCCACACAAAGGGGCAGGTGAATAACTTTCTGGGTGGCCTAGAGAGAGAGAAGTTGTGAGTTTCAATCAAAGACTTCAAAGCCGGGCATGGTAGTTTGTGTCTGTAATTCCAGCTACTTGGGAGGTTAAGGCGAGAGGATCATTTGTGGCCAGGAATTCAAGACCAGCCTAGGCAACATAGGAAGGCCCCATCTTTAAAAAATAAAGATAATTAGCTGGGTGTGGCAGCATGCACCTGTAGTCCCAGCTACTTGCAAGGCTGAGGCAGGAGGATTGCTTGAGCCCAGGTCAAGGCTGCACTGCTGCCCAGGTCATGCCACTGCACTCCAGCCTGGGTGACAAAGAGTCTCTCATCTCAATAAATAGACGACTTCGTATTTAGTTGGGGAAGGAGTATAGGGGCAAAGAGAAACCTTCCCCTTTGACCTCTGAAAGTTCGCCAAAAAAATCAGCTCACAAAAGAAGATTAGAGAAAGGGCATACAAATGTATTAATGTGCAAACAGGGAGAACAACAGAGTGCTTACCCCACTTCCCAATGGGGTCCAGATAGCCTTATTTCAGGTGGAGGGGGGAGATAGGGAATACAGGTAATTCTGTTGATTGGCAATAAATGGTTGCTAGGGAGAATGAATGGAATGAGGAACAGAGATTAATTTCTAAATGGTTGTCTGAGTGAGTCTGCAAGAGAGACATCATCTTGTGAAAAGAGTCTGTTCAGGTGTGGTTACATTCTTGGTCTTTTCTGCATGGATAATAAGAGGAGGAAGCCAGGCACAGTGGCTCATGCCTGTAATCCCAGCACTTTGGGAGGCTGAGGCAGGCAGATCTCTTGAGGCCAGGAGATCGAGATCAGCCTGGCCAATATGATGAAACCCCGTCTCTACTAAAAATACAAAAATTAGCTCGGTGTGGTGGTGCATGCCTGTAATCCCAGCTACTCAGGGGGCTGAGGCATGAGAATTGCTTGAACCCAGGAAGATGGAGGTTGCAGTGAGCCAAGATCACACCACTGCACTCCAGCCTAAGTGGCAGAGTGAAACTCTGTCTCAAAAAAAAAAAAAAAAAAAATTTGAGGTGGCTCACGCTTGTAATCCTAGCACTTTGGGAGGCTGAGGCAGGTGATCATTTGAGGTCAGGAGTTCAAGACCAGCCTAACCAACATGGTAAAACCCTGTCTTTACTAAAAATACAAAAAACAAAAATTAGCTGGATGTGGCGACACACACCTGTAATATCAGCTACTTGGGAGGCTGAGGCAGAAGAATTACTTGAACCCAGGAGGCAGAGGTTGCAGTGAGCTGAGATCGTGCCACTGCTCTCCAGCCTAGGTGACAGAACAAGACAACGTCTCAAAAAATAAACGAAAAGAAAATAGATAATAAGGGGCGGGGGCCGGGAAACAATCGTTCTCCTTGTAGGGTCCATCCAATTTTTATGTAGATAAGGGAAAAGTCTTTTCCAACATCTGTTGATCGCTAAGGGCCTTTAACTCAAAATACTCATTATATCTAGGAGCCGTATTTTAGGGTGAAGTTCCTTATGCTCTTTTAGGGGAAATACTTTAAAAGTCTTTCCACTAAAAAGATTCAGGATGAGGGTCTAACAGGTACAAGGCAGCTTCTGAATAGTTTGGGCAGGTATGTGGGTTGAAATCAGCATATAACACACACACACACACACACACACACACACTCTCACACACACACCTCAATTCTCTATGATGTACAGAGAAAAAGATGACCAGCTGGAGGCATTTTCTGTAGTATGCTTTTACAGTGCCCAGCCCCCATTCGTGGCATCCTCCTTTCCACACAAGTGCCTGTACCTAACTGTCAACTAAAGAATCATGAAGTTCATATATCTGGAAGGGAGAGCTTTATTTCTCATAAAAGTTTGCAGCTTGCAGGCCCACAGGCTGGGAAGTGTAACCTTCAGAAGAAGCTGAGAGCAATCACTTCAAGGCAGGGCTAAAGCAAACAGAAATTTATGCTTAGCTGCATGACCAAATATATAATATTCAGTAAGCTATAGGAGTCATGAATATTTATGAAAGGAGAAACAACCATATATGTGATTGAGCTTCACATTTCTTCCTGAGTCCCATATTCAAAAAAAGTGGTGGTGTTAGCATGGTCCAAGAGTAGAGTTTTTGGCCCTCTTGTAATTGCCCAACAGGTTCTTCTTACCTACTGCACAGATAAAACCAGTTCACTGAGACAGCAGTATTTCAGTAGAGAAAGAGTTTAATTATTGCAGGGTTAGCTAAGCAGAAGATGGGAGTTTATTACTCAAATCAGTTTTCCTGAGAACTGAGAGGCAACAATATTATGGATAATTTGGTGGGCAGGGGGCTAGGGAATGGGTGCTGCTGACTGGTTGGGGCAGAAATCATAGGGGTGTGGAAAATTAGTCCTTGTGTGCCCAGTTCTGGGTAGGGGGCCCACAGGACTGGTTGATTCCTGAGCCACAGATCCGATTGAAGTCAATGAGTTGCCAGAATGCAAAAGTCTGAAAAACATCTCAAAAGACCAATCTTAGGTTCTAAAATAATGATTACCTATAGGAGCATTTGGGGAAGTTACAAATTCTGTGACTTCTGAAACAATGGCTGGTTATCATTTTTATTTTTATTTTCTTTTTGAAACGGAGTTTCGCTCTTGTTGCCCAGGCTGGGGTGCAATGGCGCAATCTCAGCTCACTGCAACCTCTACCTCCTGTGTTCAAGTGATTTTCCTGCCTCAGCCTCCTGAGTAGCTGGGATCACAGGCATGTGCCACCATGCCCGGCTAATTTTTGTATTTTTATTAGAGACAGGGTTTCTCCATTTGGTCAGGCTGGTCTCAAACTCCCGACCTCAGGTGATCTGCCCACCTTGGCCTCCCAAAGTGCTGGGATTACAGGCATGAGTCACCGCACCCGGCCATGGCTGGTTATCATTTAATTATACCTACATTTTAGCAGAATTCAGGTCCATCCCATAATCCCAATCTTGTGGCCTTTCATTACTTTTACCAAAGTGGTTTCAGTCCCTTTTCATTACTTTTACAAAAGTGGTTTCGGTAACCCCCTTCTAGCAAAGAGGGGGTTAGTTTCATGGAGGGCCTATTATCATTCTTGCTTCAAAGTTAAATTATAAACTAAATGCCTCCCATGGTTAGCTTGGCCTACACCCAGGAATGAGTGAGGACAGCCAGCCTATGAGGCAAAAGCAAGATGGAGTCAGCCATGCTAGACTTCTCTGTCATAATCTTTGCAAAGGCGGTTTTACTCTGACATCAAAAGGTGAAGCAGAGGACACAAAAATCCTCACTGCATATCCTCCATGAGTCAGCCAAAACTAGTCCAGCAATGGTGGTCAGTTTTTAGGAAGGGATGCTTTGTGAAACTGGCAAGCTGTCACTTTGAAACTGTAAAGAGGGTGGGGGAGTGCAGTCACTACCTCAGGTGACTGGCTAATGGGGATAAAGGAATGGGTTGTCCATTTCTTGTTTTCTAAAGCTGGTTTCTGCTTACTCTTTAGGAAATAATTCTGGTTAAAGATTAATAAGGAAGGGGCATACTAAGGCATGTCTGACCTCTCTCCCCATCACAGCCAGACATTCAGTTTTCAGGGTTTCTCTGGGGACTGCTTGGCCAAGAGGGGGTCATTCCAGTTGGCTGAAGGGCTTAAGATTGTATTCCTCATAGTGCTTCTAGCTCCCCACTGGCCTCCTCCTTAGCATAGCAGGAAAGGCTGAGATATTACCCATTTCCACTTTAACATGGAGGCTGTCAAGCAAAGTGGCAAGGACTCTGGAATTCAAATCCTGGCTCTACCACTTACCACTGGTGACCTTGGCAAGTGACGTGGGCCTCCGTATCTGAGCCTCCTACTCTGTAAAAAGAAAATAATGATACTACACCCATCTCATAGACAGTGGGAGGATTAAATGAATAAATGTAGGCAAATCACTTAGGACAGCATCTGGCAAATAATAAGCACTACGTGTTGTTATGGAATAATTTGTCTTGGGTTCCAGAGTATCTTGGTGTCAAGCAATTCCTTAAAGGAATTTCAAGTATCAGCAAGAAGACAGAGGGCTATGTGGGAGGGGTTTACACTGCCTCTAAAATCAAAACCTTCACCTGTATATGAACAGCCTGACCATAACCTGAATATTATCCTTTTAGTGTACCTGCTCTGCCAAATACTCCCCTAAAATATGAGCCAAGAACCAATCTGGCTGGTGAGGGCCTTGTCACCTGACTGCTAAGGGAAAAAAGGTCATACATCCCACTATCACTGGCCTCTGCCTCTGCCATCTGGCACCTGTAGATCCCCCTGCCCACACAGGCTGGAGCCCCTCTCTTCTCTCACTGACCCATGAGACACACTTACCACTCCATCAAGTCCTCTTTAAAAACTTATGAAGTGATCAGCACCAATAATGCTAGATGCTAGATTCAAACCAGAGGATAACTATTTTATAGACAGCCAAACTGAGGTTCAGGAAAATGAAATCAATGGTTCTCAAACACCAGCCCAAGAACTGCTGCCAGTCCTTGTGGTGATGTTTTCACCAGTCTTCAGCCAAACTGGAAAAATAAGACTAAAGCTTTAAGTTTTTCATACACCCGAAATTATTCTATTTTTAAATTGTGAGGTTATGTCCTATCTTCCCTCCTGTGTATACAGAAAAGATATCAAAAGGCCCCTTCTTTTGTAAAATGATATTGATAGGAGCTGGGATTTGAAACTAGATCATTGACTTTCACCGTCTCCTATTACACTATTTTAATTACTTTAAAATTTTTTTTTTTTTTGAGACGGAGTCTCGCTCTGTCACCCAGGCTGGAGTGCAGTGGCACAATCTCAGCTCACTGCAGCCTCCGCCTCCTGGGTTCAAGCAATTCTCCTGCCTCAGCCCCCTGAGTGGCTGGGATAAAAGGCGCATGCCACCATGCCCAGCTAATTTTTGTATTTTCAGTAGAGACGGGATTTCACCATGTTGGCCAGGCTGGTCTTGAACTCCTGACCTAGTGATCTGCCCACCTCGGCCTCCCAAAGTGCTGGGATTACAGGTGTGAGCCACTGTGCCTAGCCCACTTTTAAATATTTTAAAATGACTTTAATTTTAAATTCAACAATTATTAAACAATTGTTTATAAATATTTTAAATTGTACTTAAAATATCTTCAAATAAAACTCGGCCCATGGTTGACTCTTCATGGTATCCTATGCAGGATTAAAAACTCAAATCCTCACACAGATAGGCAGGTTACAATTTCAACAAGTAGATGGAAAAAAAAAAAGAAACATTCGCAAGTCCCTAAATGTAGGATTTAAGGGCGCATGTCTCCCCCTGCTGGTTGTGGTGGTAGCAAACCAAACCTAGACCACAATGGTACTGGGGAGAACTTGAATTGGAAAGGACCCTACAGCAAGAAGAATAGGTGCTTCAGAACCCACTACCCATCATAGGGTCCTTACCCCATCCATCACAGGGTCCTTACCCCAACCAAGAGTAAAGAGAGTAAAGTGAGTGAAGGTTAAAGAATTCGTGGCACCAGTAAACTATCAATAGATGCTGATTTACAAACCTTGGTAAATTAATAGGAAAGGAAGAAAAACGTTTACGGTGGTTTAGCTACATAAAAATATTCACTATCAATCTTCATGAATTGCTTATTCTGTATATCTAATTATATAGAATCATAGCATAAAATAATCATAAAAAATTATGCCTATCATTTGTCTGATTCATTTGGTTCCATTACAATACTTGTCTGAAGCTCAAGTTATTGGTACAGCATGGCTGTCTGCTCAAGATGTAGGTAAAGTCAAGGAAGTTTGGTTTATTTGCCCCTTCGGAGGACTAAGAGGGCCTCGTGCTTTCCCATATTTCACTGATTCTTTTTTGCTTGGTATGCATTATACCCTCACCCGCTTCCATTATTGCAAACCCAACTTTTAGCTGTCTTTAAAGCTTTACCAGCTGCTGGTCTCTTTCTACTCCAACAACCGAAAAAGAAAGTTTTTTTTTTTTTCTCCCTTAATGTTATTGTTTTGTTCAGAATCTTTTGGTACTTATCTCATTCTCTTTCATATTGCTTATTACATCATGTCTTACTTCTAATATCAGATTGTAAGTTGTTTGAAGGCAGACTGTTTTATTCTTTTTTTTTTTGAATTTTATTTTTGTTTTGTTTTTTATTTAAGTTCAGGGATACGTGTGCAGGTTCGTTACATAGGTAAACTTGTGTCATGGCAGTCTGTTTGTACAGATGATTTCGTTACCCAGGTATATTAAGCCTAGTATCCATACTGTTTTTAAATTTTTTATTTCCACGGGTTTTTGGGGAACGGGTGGCATTTTGGTTATATAAATAAGTTCTTAAGTGGTGATCTGTGAGATTTTGGTGAACCCATCACCTGAGCAGTATACACTGCACCCAATTTGTAGTCTTTTATCCCTCACCCCCTTCTCACCCTTTCCCCCTGAGTCCCCAAAGTCCGCTGTATCATCCTTATGCCTTTACATCCTCATAGCTTAACTCCCACTTATAAGTGAGAGCATACGATGTTTGGGTTTCTATTCCTTAGTTACTTCACTTAGAATATAAGTCTCCAATCTCATCCAGGTTGCTGCAAATGCCATTAATTCATTCCTCTCATAGTTTATTTGCCCCTTCAGAAAACTAAGATAGGACCACCCCTCATGCTTTTGCTTATTTCACTGATTCTTTTTTTGCTTTGTGTGCGTCATACTCTCACCCACTTCCATTATTGCAAATCCAACTTTTAGCTATCCTTAAAAGATTTACCTACTGGTCTCTTCCTACTCCAACAACCAAAAAAAAAAAATTTTTTTTTCTCCCTTTATTAATTAGGTTTTGTTCACAACCTTCTGGTACTTATCCCATTCTCTTTCATATTATTTATTACAGCGCGTCTTATTTCCCATATCAGATTTTAAGTTATCTGAAGGCAGATTGTTTTATTCCACTTCAAAATAAGGCAATATATTAATAGCTTCATGGATAAAAGCCACGGTTTTGTTTTTGTTTGTTTTTTGGTGAGACGGAGATTTACTCTTGTTGCCCAGGCTGGAGTGCAATGGCACGATCTCGGCTCTCCGCATCCTCCACCTCCCGGGTTCAAGCGATTATCCTGCCTCAGCCTCCCAAGGATTACAGGCACGTGCCACCACGCCTGGCTAATTTTGTATTTTTAGTAGAGACGGGGTTTCACCGTGTTGCCCAGGCTGATCTTGAACTCCTGATCTCAGGTGATCCGCCCGCCTCGGCCTCCCAAAGTGCTGGGATTACAGGCGTCAGCCACTGTGCCCGGCCAAAGCCATGGGTTTTTAGTTGAGTCCTAATGGGCAAAAACGCCACACAACTGGAAAAAAATACCACCTGCGTCATAAACTTGTAAGGCATCATAAGAGGATGCATATAAAGCGGCCAGGCTCCTAATTACTTGGTAATTGTTAACTATTGCTTTCACTCTGTCCCCAAAACAAAAGCCTTACATGCTGTAGGCATATTACTTGTTGGTAAAGCTGACTGCTAACAAGTACACCCATACCCAGTAATACATTAGAATTATCTGTGTCTAGAGGACTAACGTGATTAACCACGACCTAGCAGCACTTACAAAGGCCTGGATGACCAGTACAAAACAATTCCCCACTATCTAAATCAGCACTGTCCAACATAACTTTCTGCGATGCTGGGAATGGGCTATAATCTGCACTGTCCAATAAAAAGGTCACTGAGCTCTTGAAATGTGGCTAGTACAACTGAGAAACTTATCCAGTGGTTTGTGACCACCTTATTGGACAGCTCAGCTCTTGAATCTGCCTCGACCCGTCAACACTCTTTAAACTCGCCCATGTCCTCTTTTTCACTAGCGAAATAATTCTTTTTCTAAGTAACCTTCACTGATTCAAGGCAACAGAACGTCAACTGATCCCAAGCCCTTTTTTTCTTTAGCTGTTACACACGTGTGTTCACCGTGAACCTTCACCAAGAAACAGCATCCATATAAGACCCATAGCACATGACAAAGTCAGTCAAACATCAAAGGTCATGAAATCATCTACTTAAAATAACTCATCGCGCCTCGACCTCGTGAGGCACGGTCTCGAGGGTGGACGGGAACAAAAAACAAACAGGGCGACAGGCGTAGGGAAAATGCGAGGAGCACGCGGGGAGGTCTGGCGCCTCTGTCACGGCGACTCCAGGCCGAGGCCGCCCGCGCGCCCGCTCTCCCACACCGGGCACTGTCGCTCCCGGCTCGCGCACAGGCCGGACACGACTCGCCCCGGCCCCCATCCCCAACGGCGGCAGGGCGGCACGGCGGCACGGCGGCACGGCGGCACGGCAGCACGCACCACGACAGTGCGAGAGTCGCTCCTCTCGCTGTATCGACTCCAAGCCGACCCCACCCCCGGCTCCTCGGAACCCCGCCTCGAAACAGTGCCCAAGCCGCTCACTGCTCAAGGCCCCCGTACAAAATGGCGGCGGAGCCTGAGGAACCAACCATAGAGACGCCCGCCGGCTGCGGAGAGAGCGTAGGCCTCTGAGCGCCGGCCCCGCCCCGCGCCGGCCTGGTCTTCCGGCGGGGGCGGGGAAAGGGCCCGTCTCCAAGGGCCCTTCTAGGAGAACAGCGTGCGGCTCCATGGTGCCGGGTCATCCGAGCCGGGTCACGTGGCTGGCGAAAGCCGTCGCGGAGGCGTGGGGAGGAGAAATGGGCGGGAGGCTGTGGGGATAGCGAGACACCCAGCGACGACGAGGTTGTCATGGTGCCGCGGGGCCGTGCTCGCGCATGCGCCACCTGACCCACGGGGCCGGTCGTGGAGCTGCGACCCCTGCCCTAGGTGAGAAAGGGAGAGCTCGGTCCGGGAGGAGGGGAGCAGGGATGGCGGCGGGAGAGGGATTGGGCGAGGAGCGTGGGGAAAGGAGGTGGAAGTAGGGGAAAGAGGAAGAGGAGCGAGTAGGCAAGAGGGGCAAACTGGGACTTTCGGGGGACGGAGGGCCAAATGGTGGGAGCAGGGCTTTGGTTTGCTGTGAGGGGCGTGGGAGAGGGAATCGCGGGTGAGGAGGGGGCTGCGTGTGGGGAGGAGGCTTGTGTGAGGGGCAGGTGGGCCCTGGTCTAGCCCTGGGCGCAACCGCCAGCCGGCTGGGCGGGGAGAGAGCTTGGAGTCCAGCCCGGCTGGGAGCTGAGGGCCAGGCAATGGGCAGGTGAGTGGGCGCCAGAACTAGTAACTGGGCGAGGGTCCTGGGCTTCCGGTTTGAGATCGGGGGTGGTACCCTGTTCTGGCTCCAGGGCACAGGTGTGCTGCCTTTCCCAGAGACCTGCCGTCACCCACGTTGCTGGTTGTTTCCCCTGAGTGGCCAGCTTGCCAGGCTTGGTGTCGGGGGTGGTGTTTCGGGGGAGAAGGTGGGCAGTGCCAAGTAAGGAGTTAAGTGGTTAGTGCGTGGGTTCGGGGGAGCTCTGATCCCGGCCCAGGTCACAGGCTGGAGCTAGGCTCCCTGTTATTGCTCAAGTCCTGGCAGTATGCATTGCCTGGGCGTTTGCCCTGGAAGGCTGGTGGTATGCCAGTCACAGCACAGTACTAGGGTCTGCCCAGTTTTGCCCTGCTGAGCTGGCAGGCTGGTGGATGCCTGGAGGGTGCACATGCTGCCTGGCACAGATGCAATGTGGGCTGGTGCGAATGGGTAGGTGGGCACTGTTACTGTGAACTAATTGCAGCAGGGGATCGGAGAAAGTTCTCTAAGCTCATCTCCCCTTTGAAAGGTGAAAATAGAGCCAAACTGGTCTAAAACATAGGAAATTGTATGGAATTGGGGTTCAGGATCTTTGACACGAATTTTCAGCCAAGTTGGAGAAATGGAATGAATGTGGAAGGGAAGATGAATATTAGACATTTAGGTAGACAGGGTTTTTCCACTGTTAAAATACCCAGACATTCTCCCAGAATGGTATCCCTGAATATGCAGGCCAAAAGAAAATGACTTCGGAGAAAACCTAGTAATGTATTTATAATTCTAACGGGGATTACTCAAGGTTTTCTTTCTGTGACCTTATCACTTTATTGTATTTAAGCCTCTGGTTGGGCTTTTACCTCACACTTCTGTCCAGGCACACATGTTATACACGTGACACATTTTAAAGGGAACTTGAGCTTCCAGGAATGTTGCCAAGTGTCTATAAAAGGAGAGATCTGAAAGCAGCATTTCAGATCCTTTTCTTGTAACCCTTGGATCTCCTTTTTAATCATAAGGACAAATCTTCACAAAGATTGTTTGTGGATTAGACCAACCTTTAATTTGGATGGTGGATTTGTCCCTGAGGTTTCAACTTAGAATAAGGGGTAGATCAAATATCTGTTTCCTGCAGGGGACCAGACGTGGAGGTTAGATCTTAAGGTGACCATGGTGTTTGGAAATGCAGAATCTTGACCTTCAAGCTGTTCAGGTATTTCTGTGACTGCTAAGCTACTAGAGCTGTCAGAGACTCAGCAGGTCAGAGATTTGTTGGAATTTATTCCTCTATTGAATGCCTCATGTTAATTGTTGGGGGCTGAGGTTGCAAAGATGATAAAAACAACTCGAGGTTGAGGAGACAAATAATTAGACTAATGTCAGAAGTGCAAAAAGAGTAGTAAGAGCTAAATGCTTTGGAGCACTTGCTAGGATTTTGAATTTTGTCCCCTTATATAAACTTATATATTTATTGATTCACTTTCTTTATTTCTTTTTTTTTTTTTTTTTTTGAGACGGAGTCTCACTCTTGTCACCCAGGCTGGAGTGCAGAGGCACAATCTCAGCTTACTACAATCTCTGCCTCCCAGGTTCAAGCTATTCTCGTGCCTCAGCCTCCTGAGAAGCTGGGATTACAGGCACACACCCGCAAGCCCAGCTAATTTTTGTATTTTTAGTAGAGACAGGGTTTCACCGTATTGGCCAGGCTGGTCTCCAACTCCTGACCTCAGGTGATCTGCCTGCCTGTGCCTCAAAGTGCTGCTGGGATTATAGACGTGAACCACCTTGCCTGGCTCTGATTCTCTCTTTTCTCTTCTTTTTTTTTTTTTTTTTTTTGATGGAGTCTCACTCTTCACCCAGGCTGGAGTGCAGTGACAACATCTCGGCTCACTGCAACTCCACCTCCTAGGTTCAAGGGATTCTCCTGCCTCACCCTCCCAAGTAGCTAGGATTACGGATGTGTGCCACCACACCCGGCTAATTTTTGTATTTTTAGTAGAGACAGGGTTTCACCATGTTGGCCAGGCTGGTCTCGAACTCCTGACCTCAGGTGATCCATCCGCCTCCGCCTCCCGAAGTGCTGGGATTATAGGTGTGAGCCACCACACCCGGCCTGATTCACTTTCCGTTATGAGTTTTAGTGTGTACTATCCTCTCTGGGAAACTTTTGGACAATGTGTTACATATACATGCATAAGAGGCCCAATTAGGGTAAATTCTGACAGTTTTGGAGCCTAAATTAGCCCTTTTAATGCAGAGTAAGGTATATGCATTTGTAAAGCAGCATGAGTGATTTCCAGTCTGTGCCAGGAAGCAGAAAGAACACAGTGGGTAAGAGCTTAGTAACCCATTTTCAACTCCTAGTCAGTGTGAGCATCTAACTTTATTGTAAACTAATATCTAAGAGGAAAAAAATCAAGCAACTTCCTGAGGTTTTCAGACTTTGCCTTGCAAATTTTGGGGTTGAGAGCACCAGTAGTAAATGCCATCACTCTCTGCTTCTCTCCTGTTGAGGGCTTTATGTGGTGCTATGTGTGAGTGGGTCCCTCAGCCACTCCCAGGAGGGCAGTGCTGCTGCTCCTCTGAAAGAGTAAAGTTTGGGGAGGGATGTAGCCCTTTGTTCCACATCCCATGTGAGCCTCCCTGGCTCAGTGCTAAGGCTTTTTGCTGCTGAAGAGAACTTTACTGAAGATAGAGGCTTTCATATTTTTAATCATTTTCATATGAAAAATAGTCAATTTGCCATCCTAAAGTCGATTTTGCATTCTTTATTTTCAACTGCCACCAACTCCCCAGGATCTAAATTTAGCATCTGTTCTCTTTTTAACTTACCTCTGTGATACCTTTCCTCATCTATCATAAGGGTCACAGTTGACCCTCCCATAACAAAAGACAGGTTAACAATAGAAAAACATAACCGTTTTATTTAATCAAAGTGTTTTTTATGACACAGGAGTCTTCAGAATTGAAGCCTCCCAAACTCAGAGAAAACTGTCTATTTTTATGGTTAGGTTTGATGAAGAATGGACGGCTGTGTAGAAATATGATTGGACAAAAAGGGTATGATCTGGCTGGGTATGGTGGCTCATGCCTGTAATCCCAGCACTTTGGGAGGCTGAGGTGGGAGGATTGCTTGAGCCCAGGAGGTCGAGACCAGCTTGGGCAACATAGCAAGACCCAGTCTCTACAAAAAATTTAAAAATTATCTGGGTGTGGTGGTATGCGCCTGGAGTCCCAGCTACTCAGGAGGCTAGGGCAGGAGGATCACTTTAGCCCAGGAGGTCGAGTCTGCAGTTAGGCGTGATCGTGCCGCTGCACTCTAGCCTGAGCAACAGCGTGTGATCCGTCTATAAATAAAAAACAAAACAAAAAAAGAGTATGATCTAATAGTAATGGATGGAGGTGGGAAACCCAGCAAGGTCTGTCTGTCCAGAATTATTCTTGACCTCTGCGTAGCATTCCTTCCTCTCTGTTATAGGGCAGGACCCATTCTGGAATGAGGGTTTTATGATCTGCTGTCGGACAAGACAGGTCAGATAATTTCTTTATGGCCAGGAAGTCGAGGCTGCAGTGAGCCGTGTTTGTGGCCTTGCACTCCAGCCTGGGCGACAGAGCAAGACACAGTCTCAGAAAAAAACAAAAAGCAACAACAAAGTACTCATTATGCTAAAGTGCCATACTTGGGAGTATTGTTTTCTGAGCCTCAAAAACCGATTGTCAGTGTTTCAGTATTTTGACTCCATGATCAATTATCTCTTATCCTACAAATTCTCAATAAGCCAGAATAAATTCCTGTGTATTTTCTGTAGCTCCATTGACTACACTTTAATAATAATAGCAAGACCTTTTTCATTGTTTTGCCACAAGGATTGTAGAAGACTAAATTGGGATGCATTATCTAAAGTACCTGTAAAATAATCCATGTTTAGTAAGATAATGTGAAACTTCAAGAACCTAAGTAAGGTTCTTAATTAGTTGCAACTAACATGAGCACCGTCCTAATCTAAATCAACAGCCTGGTCGGACATGAATTAGTTTGAATGCCCATCCACAAGCCTCATCTACTTCCATTTTGGAGAAGGCTTCTATTCACTTTTGGACAGTATTATTTTAGGAAAATTATACTATGCACATTTGTTGAATTTCATACAAAAGGATCCTGATTTAATTAGAGATATAGTTTTACACTTTAGTCTACTTTTTAAGCTGGGCCGTCCATGCTGTCAAATTTCATAGCTGTCAGATAGACATTGCTCTTGCATAGTTCTCTGCAAGATGTGACAGTGCCACTGTTTATCTTTTATGCACATAGGATTAAACGTGTGACCTGTGGAAGAGTGCTTGATTTGATGTCAGTTGAATGAGGAAACCAGTCCCCTTAAATGAGTTAGATACGGGGCAAAATGATTTTTACTTGGAATTGTGTTTAAAATTCATTCTCATTCAGTCCAGTTTGTGTTCCCTTTAGTCTGCTCCCACAGTATGCAAAAGTATGAGCAAGAGGGTTGCTTATAAGCATCCTTGTCTTCTATTTAATTTTATTTTGAACTGCTTCTAGGGTAGTTAATGTTCTTCACTAGATCTTATTAGCAGGAATGTCGAGACTTGGCACTCCAGGGTATTCCAGATACAGTGGTATTTGACAGGGGGCTTGTGTTTTTCTTCACGCAGAGAACAACAGGATAGAGTCAGGAGTGCATCGTGAATTAAAACATCACAAGGCTTTGCTTGCATCTTCCCAGTTTCATTATTGTCATGTTCCCTGTTGGCCTGTTTTCCTTATCCCAGCGGTATTCCTTGTGTTCTTATCATGCTGGCCTTACAGTTGCCATTCCTTGGTGACTCAAATGGCCATGTTAAAATATCTGGAATGTTCTTATCCTCAGCCAGCAATTGGAAGGGCCGATTGGTCATATTCTTGGCACTGTTGATCTAGGTCTGGATCTGCTGTGGACTAGCTGTTTATCACTGGAGCAAATATCGGCCTCTCTCCTGGGCTTCAGTCTTACATGTGACTGCCTACCCAGGATCTCCACTTAGATGACTCACAGTAACTTCAGTCTCTACATGACCAAATCTACATGACCATGCCACCCTGCCCCACCCACCCAACTCCCTTCTGTGCACTTCTTGGGCTCCCTAGCTGAGAAAGTGGTACCACCATCTTCCTCCTACCCAGTCCGATCAGGTGGGCCTCCATGTTTTTCTTCTCCCCATCTCCACTGCCACCACCTTAATTCACCTGGACTCTCATGGTAGCAACTAAATGATCTCAATGCCACTCTTGCCTTTCTCCACTTTGGCCTCAGTTCAGCATCCAGAATGCTTTTAAAATGCAAAGCTGGTGTACACTTATAATCTCAGCACTTTGGGATGCCAAGCCAAGGCTCAGAGCCAAGCCCGTGGTGGAAGGATTGCTTGAGCCTAAGAGTTCAAGACCAGCTGAGGCAACAAAGTGAGATCCTGTCTCTACAAAAAATAAAAAAATTAGCCAGGTGTGGTGCTACATGCCTGTTGTCCCAGCTACTCCATAGGCTGAGGGGAGGATCGCTTCCATCTGGGCAGTCGAGGCTGCAGCGAGCCATGATCACGCCACTGCACTGCAGCCTGGGCGATAGAGTGAGACACTGTCTCAAAAAATAAGATAAATAAAATGCACATCTGATCATGTTACACTTCTGGTTAAAATTCTTCCATGGCTTCCCATTGCTTTTAAGTTAATATCTAAAATCCTTCCAACATGGATTCCAAGGTGTTGCCTGTCTATTCCCTGACTACTAGTCTGGCATCAGTGCATGGCATTGTACCCTTCTACACCGTGCTCTGGCCTCCCTGGCCTTTCAGTTCTTTGCTTATGCCAAGCCCCTTGCTCCCTTAGGGCTTTCACACTGCCTGGAACATGCCTTTCGCCTAACTCCTACTAATTCCCGATCCTCCAGATCCCAGCTACGGTGCACTTCCTCAGTCCCCCAGACTGTTAGCCCGTCCCATTTATAGCTCTTATCAAAATGGTCGCTAGTTGAGTGATTACTTGATTAATGACTGTCTCTCTAGATCATAAGCTACAAGAAGGAAGCGACAGATGCCTATTCTGTTCATTCTATATCCCCAGTCCTTGCACAATGCCTGATTTACAATGGCATTTGATAAATATTTTTAAATGATTGAATGTAACTTATCTGAGCCTCAGTTTCCTCCCCTGTAAAGTGAGACAGCAACTGAAGATGACATTGTGAGGCTCAAGTGAAATAACACTAATAGCAACACATATTATAAGCTCTTTATTATATATGATTTTATTTGCCCGTAAAAGTGTTTTTTAAGCCTAAAAGTAGCATGCATGTATAGGGAGTTGTTTTTGCTCTCTGTTCAATACCTCAGCCAAAGGATTTAGAGGTTAATTTGAGAAACGCTACACTGTGGGAGGTGGCAATAGGTCATGAGCCTGCAAATGTACACGAGGAAAGCAAGCCTTGTGGTGTCTCTTTTCTCCTCTCCCCTTTCCCCTCTCCCCCTCCTTCTGTCCTCTCTCTTCTCCCGTCTTCCTTTTCCCTTCTCTTCACTCCCCTCTCCCCTCTCCCCTCTGGTGAGTTCATTTTGTTACCCATTGGAAAAAGCCTAATCAAATGTGCCTTTGTTAGCAGTTTACAAAGCGTATGCTGAATGTGGTTTGTGTGCCTTGAATTTGTAATGGAATTAGAGGGCAGCCAGAGGACTTTGAATCTCCTTATGGGTGGAAACCATTCTGTTTAGTAAACTTGAAGCTTTTGTCAGTTGAAACCTCTGAGAAAATAAAGCTAAAGTGGGTGAGGCCAGTGTTCTTTGCCCATACTTTATTCACTGTTTGGATCACCTGTTTCAGCTCTCCAGGCAGTGACTTCTTATATAATTGTTTTTCATAGGGCAGTCCAGATGAAAAGAGTACCAATGAATCTGCCTCCAGCTGAATAAACCATGGAAAGGAAAAACTCATCCAGAGAGAGCCCCAGAAGACTCTCTGCCAAAGTAGGCAAAGGCACAGAGATGAAGAAAGTGGCTCGTCAGCTCGGGATGGCTGCTGCTGAGTCAGACAAGGACTCTGGCTTTTCAGGTTAAAAATATCTTATCCTTCCTCTGTTTTGTGAGTGAATGCTTTGCCTGAAAAATTTCCTCCCCAAAACTCATTTATGTGATAAGGATGGGATGCTTTCACACACAGGATAAATACTTACCTGCTTTAAAATGGTAATTCTGATGCCATATGTCAGGGTACCCATCTAAGTCACCATAGGGTTAGTTCTGAAAGAATTATTTGACATCTTTTTTCAACTTAGACTCTGAATCTTACACTTCCAACTATTGCAATTGGTCACTGGAAAAAATATTTAAATACTCAATTCTGTTGTTTTACTTCCTTTTTCACAGGAATTATTACATTGTAGGGGAAAAATTGCTACTGCATGTAGTTGCCATGTAACAAATTGGAAGACTGCCAGTTAAATAAAAGTAATACTGTATATAATTTGTAAGGTAACTTTTTCGTTGAGAAAGTAGTTTTGCTGTGTTTAGAAATGTACGCCTCCAACAACCCCTCCCCCCAGTCTGTATGCATTTTGTATTTGGACTGTGAGCCACCTGGCCCAGCTCTAAACTTGAGTATCTATTAGAGATAAGAAAATAGAACAGTTTTCCTTACAAGTTTTTCTTAAACCTTACCCAAAAGGACCAGCTGCATATACATTGAATCATTTAATTTTGTGCTGGGGCTCTTTTTTTATTTCCCGCTCTGAGGGTAGTGGCTTGAATATGGCGCTAGTGTGATTTTTGGCGTGGGGATGCAGAGGGGTGATGCTGAGGGATTCTGGTGAAGTCAACATCCTGAGAGTAGAACCCTCTCAAGGAGAAGATTTATATTATCCAGACTCACAAAGACAAACCAATCAATTTTGATTTATTAACTTATAGTGAGAAATGCAGCTGTTAGGAAAACTAGAACTCTCTTGTCTTTAGATTGGCATATTTTCTCCCTGTAGGCATGCTGCTTGAAAAGGCAAATTATAAATAGACTTGCTCAAAGAGGAACAGAGCGCCAACCAAGGGATTAGATTAAAAGGAATTAGTTGCCCTGCCCAGGGCCAGGACAGTCCAGGGAAGGGCGGGCCAACCTTCCCTTTGGATTTTTCTTCTCTCTCTCAGCATTGTTTCCTAAGCCTGCCTCATCATAAGGCTCACCTGAGGCATTTGTTAAAAATATTGATCACCAGATCTCCCTCCTGGAGACTCTTTCAAGGGTCTGGACAGGGCCTGGAATGTGGGTTCTTTTAAAATACAAGTGTTTCTGTTGTATGATCAGACAGGTTTGGGAAACATTGGAGGCCTAATGCCTCTTTTTTTCTTTTAATATCATGTTTGCTTTTTGTTTATTTTTCATTTCATGAATACGTGCTCATTGTAAAAGCTTGGACAGGTAGGAAAGCATGAAGAAGAAAATAAACATTATCCATAATCTTACCATCTATTATTTCCAGTACTGTTGACATTTTGACACTTCTAACAACTTCAACTTTGTCAGTTGTTTTAAGAATATTGTACTACTCAGACATAAGGTGGTATTAAAATAATCAAACTCATTATGCCCCAGAAAGTAGCCCCAGTGAATGCCACTGGAATGCTTCGAGCCACTCTTGGGCCAGCTACCAGTGATTTCCTCACTGCCTGAGTTAATTCCAGTTACCTTGGAGTAGGATGAAATTTGCAAAATCAAGACAATTTTTCCCATCTTAATTACCACATTTGTAGTTCAAAAAATTTCAAATCTATACAAAAGCAAATGAATACCCCATATATCTATCTTTTTGCCATATATGCTTTCTCTCTCTCTCTACACACACATACACACACACACACACACTCTGAATTATTTGAAAGTAAATTGCAAACATTTGACATTTTACCCCATATAGCTTCAGTACAGATTTCCTAAAAACAAGGACATTCTTCTGTGTAGTTATAATATCATTATCATACCTAAGAAATTTAACACTGATACTTATCATTAGCTACACTCCATATTCAGATTTTCCCCATTGTCCCAATAATGTCCTTTATAGCTGTTTGTCTTTTTGTCTGTTTTGGATCCAGAATCCAACTGAAGATTGAGCATTGCATATAGTTGTCCTGTCCTTTAGTCTGGTTTAGTCTATAACCACTCCCGTATCTTTTCTTTCTTCTTTCTTTATGACATTGACATCTTTGAATGAGTCAGGCCTGTTGCTTTGTAGAATGTCTCACACTCTGGATTTTCTGGTAGTATCCCCATTATTAGGGTCAGGATTGGCATCTTGACCAGAATACTATGTTGTTGATGTTGTATCCTTCCCATTGCAACACATTTGGAGACTCATAAGTTGGTCTTACTCTTGGTGATGCTCTGGTTGGTTGATCACTTGGCTAAGATAGTGTGTACAGATTTCTTTACCGTTAAAGTACCCTTTTCTTTTTGTAATTAATAAGTAATTTATGGGATAATACTTCATAATTGTGTGACTATCCTATTCCCCAACAAACTCTTTACCACAGTTAGCATCCATTGATGATCTTTGCCTGAATCAGTACATTGGTGGTTTAAAAGTGGTGATCTTGGCCGGGCGTGGTGCCTCACACCTGTAATTTCAGCACTTTGGGAGGCCGAGGCAGGTGGATTACCTGAGGTCAGGAGTTCGAGACCAGCCTGACCAACATGGAGAAACCCTGTCTTTACTAAAAATACAAAATTAGCCGGGCGTGATGGTGCATACCTGTAATCCCAGCTGCTCGGGAGGCTGAGGCAGGAGAATCGCTTGAACCCGGGAGGCAGAGGTTGTGGTGAGCCGAGATCATGCCATTGCACTCCAGCCTGGGCAACAAGAGCGAAACTCTGTCTCAAAAAAAAGGGGTGATCTTATAATTTTACCATTCTTTGTACGTCATTAGCTGACATTTTTCTGTAAAAAGTGCTTTCTCTCCTCCCTCTTGAGTATCACTAATGTAGTCATGGAATTCTTTTGTAATTCAGTTTGTCAATCCATTAAAGTCATCATTTCTGATACTCAAATTGTCTCAAATTTGACCAGCGGGAGTCCTCTCAAGATAGCTCTTGTGTCTCTTTGACATGTCTCTGTTAGTGTTTGAGCACTTCTTTGCTTTCTGGGACAACAAGCTGTCCAGGCTTATCTCGTATCTTCCCTGTCAAAGTCTTGGAATCAGCTGTTTCTCCAAGGAGCCCTCATTTCCTTTATGTGCAGAATGGCATTTAGAAACCAAGATCTGGGCACTCAGTATGTACATTGCTTCTGGTCTCATTTGTTTTCAGCCTAATGGTTCTTAACTAGAGGTGTACATTTGGATGACTTGTGTTTTGTGAAATACACCTACCATGGAACCATGTAAATCCTTTCAGTAGATCAAGGGAAGGATCCCAACATTTATAGTTTTTAAAAGTGTCGCTGGAGATTCTAAATCATATTTCCATTGATGTATATCCTTCTAGTTATACAGTCTTCCTTAAGCTGGAGAAAATGCAATTGTTTTGAGGTTTACAGATTGGTTTTGTTTTTTTAATTGTAATTACATCTTGTGGTACCCAGAGCCTCTGAAGGTCTTAATCCTACCTTGGGCCATACTCATCTCCTTTCTCAACAACAGATTCTTGAAAGTAATAAACTAACTTTGAAGCCTTGAACTCATTTCTCCTGTAGACTAATGATGATTACTTTCATGTGAGCCCTAATTGAGGCAGGTTTTTATCTGTAAGAGAGTTAGAAAGGAAGTCAAACTTGTCCTAGGGCAATAATTCTTAATCTTTGGTGGAGGAGGGATTAATAGATCCCATTGAAAAGCCAATGAAAGCTAAAAGCCTCCTTCTCAATAAAATTCACAAAAACACATCACAAGTGTTGCATTCAATTTCAAGAGGTCTGTAGCTCCTTAGGAGCCTAGTTAAGAGCCCCTAGTCTAGAGCCTAAGTGAGTTGACCATTCTTCTGCCCACCAGATGGGAGCTCGGAATGTCTGAGCTCCGCAGAGCAGATGGAGTCCGAGGACATGCTGAGCGCCTTAGGCTGGAGCAGAGAAGACAGGCCGAGGCAGAACTCCAAAACTGCAAAGAATGCCTTCCCTACCCTGTCTCCCATGGTCGTCATGAAGAATGTGCTGGTCAAACAGGTGAGGAGGACTAATATCACCTAAAGTCTTTGCAGATAAAAATCTCTGAGCTTCCGTGTATAAAGGAAGAGATTTATATTCTCTGCCAAGGAGAGATTTTAGAAACAGACCACTAGAACCACACCAATGTGTACTTTCTGTCCTGGGGAGCGGATGTTATCTTTCAAGTGTGACACTGTTTTAAAAAGGAATATAAGAATCATGACGTGCTTTCTCATTTTTGAGACAGGTTGTTTTATTTCTGTATTCATAGTTTGTCCAAAGAGACCCTGAAATGTATATAAAGGAACCAAGCAGAAATGGCATCACTTCAGTGGTGCATTCTAACATATGGCAGAGTTTAGGGTAGAAACAAAAGATGCTCTTTTTAATATGAATTGCCCTGGGAACTTAGGAATGTAGAATGCATTTATTTCAGAAGTAGAGGCAATTTCCCTGTTTCTTATGTCATATACTGAGCATTTTCTTAGTAGTCAGCCAGAGCCTGTCATTAGTGACGAAGCTGCTCCTGGTTCAAGTATGGGAATACCAGCAGAATCCACACAGCGTTGTGGAGTGGAAACACATCCTGTTTGGGGCTTTATTACCTAACTATGTATATTATATGATTATTGTTTAGATATGAAAGAAAAGATTTAGATGAAAATCTAAGTTAAGCTCTAGTGTTTGAAACTGAGAACTTGAGCATATGAACTTGGTTAAGTTAGAATAGAGAAGTCTGAGAATAGAAAAGATTGATTTCAGCCAAAGAAATTTAATCTTACCATACTTTCCTCTGAAAATATATCAGTTCTCATATGGTTCCATTGATGAGGCTACTTGAAGATAGTGAAATTTTAAATCTGGCTTGAGTAGTTGACTTTTCCCCCCTTAGGGTAAAAGGTTAGAACATGGCTTTAACCTGACAGGAAATCTTAATGTCTTAGCTATTACCTAGTTGTATATGAGGAACACAAACTGATTTTCAACAAGGCAGCCTGGTGAGTTCTGAAAAGGAATTTGAAGATTTTTGCTTGGTAAATCACATCTCAGCTGGAAGCATGGCTCTCCTTATTGAAAGGAAAAGAAAGAATAGGGACAGGAAATGGAGCCCACGTGAGATTGCTCCAGCCCCACCAGTGCTGCCAGTGCTTCTCCTGGGCTTCCTTTCTCCCAGTTCTTTTTCTCCCTGCCTTACTCTCTGGCTTCCTTGTCCCTTTCTTGTGTGTCTGTGTTTATATCCCTTCTTTGTTGTAGGCTAGGCTGGCAGCTCCAGAAGGCTGAGAACAGCCCACACACACAGTTACGGAGTGAGTAGGCTTTTCCAGCAGAGCCACATTCTTCAGGACAAAGACCCGCCAGAAAAGCTGCTGGGCCTGATCAGGAGCTAAGAGACTTGGGGACAGGCTGACCTAAGGGAGTAGTCTAGGAGTTTTGTTTCATTTTTTAAAAACATACTAGAATCCAGCGTATTCTAAAATTAAAATAATGATACACATTTAAAACCCTCTGCATGTTGTGTAATGTCTTGATTATGGCTGCTTGGTTTTAGATATTTTTCTTTTGAGAGTCTGATTCCACCTCTGTCATTAGACAGTGTGATCTTGTACATAATTAACCACAATGGATATCAGTTTCTTCATCTTTAATATGAAGGGTTTATGTGAAATGATTCTGAGATCCTGTCCAAGTCTAAAATTTTGTTCTGTATTCCCTCAGGTGATTTCGACATGAGTAATACAATTTGTAAAATCTAATAATTAGAACAAGTCAGCTTAGTATCTGTTAGGACAGTGGGCATAACAGTAGCAACAGTCCAGTAAATCATGGGAAAGCAATGCATTAGATATTTTCCAGATCCATTTGCCTTGTAGGTCATCCCTAGAGAGGGCATGAAGTTTTGCTTCTGACTGAGCTGGAACAGGCCGATCTCTACTTCAAAAGACCTCTTGATTTTGGATCTCCTATGACAAGGAAATATGGTTTCTGGCCCTAGCATTGCTTGCCTTAGTATATCCCAGAGTATATTTGAACATCAAGAGGACTCCAGATCGTTCCAGCCTTTGCACGGGAAATGAACTGGCCTAAAGTTCCTAACCTTGCATCCGAGAAGCTGAAATGTGTGCAAAATGGTGTGCGCATGTGCATGTATGGGAAGACAGTTTGTAATGTTCTTCAGATAAATCAAATGACCCCACCTGACCCCACTGCGGATGTGAACCTCTGTCAGGCTTGCCCTCTGCCTGGCTTTATCTATACTCAGATTTGGGGACGAGGTTGGAACTGGATTGGCTTTCAAACATTGGAGACAAGTAGCCATGTCCTTCTTTATTAGATTTCGCCTGAATCAATACTTTAATTAAAAAATAATATATAATTGAGGAGTAATAAAACAAAGGCAGTATAGGAGAATGGCTCAGATGGGTTTTAGAGTCAGACAGAGGATGGAATCCTAACTGCATCACTTAGTAACTTGATGACTTAAAACAAGTTTTTTCAACTTTCTAAGCCTCAGTTTCCTGTTTATGAAGGGAAATGGTAACTGCCTCATGAGGTTGTTAAATAGATTAAGTAACTCATGTAAAACATTACACACAGTGGTAGCCTATAGTCAGCACCAATACATGGTAGCTGTTATTATTTTGAATGGTTTTATGACTGTTGGATGTCACTGCCTTAAAAACAGGAACCCATAGACTCCTGACAATATGGGTTTTTTTTTCCTTTCTGTTTTTTGTTGTTGTTGTTGTTTTTGAAACCAAGTCTTGCTCTGTTGCTCAGGCTGGAGTGCAGTGGCGCAATCTCGGCTTACTGCAACCTCCACCTCCCAGGTTCAAGCGATTCTCCTGCCTCAGCCTCCCAAGTAGCTGGGACTACAGGCGCACACCACCAAGCCCAGCTAATTTTTTGTATTTTTTAGTAGAGACAGGGTTTCACACGTTGGCCAGGCTGGTCTCAAACTCCTGACCTCAGGTGATCCGCCTCCCTCAGCCTCCCAAAATACTGGGATTACAGGCATGAGCCACCACATCTGGCCCAATATGTTACTTTTTAATCAAAAGTTATTCTCAGGTAAAAGAGGTTCCAGGTGTAACTAAATGAAGATACACTTTGGTGTAAAGTCACATTTTAACTTATGCCAGGAAATCCATATTTTTATTGTTTCAGTTGTGACCTTAGCTATGTCATTACTTTACCTACCCATTTATTTTTCTGAGTGATAGCACTTGAATAAAAATAGGTATTTCCTCCAATTTTCCCTTAGAAAAAGTTAAAAAAGTATTTGTGATATCAGACACAAATAGATGTTCAAACCACTATGTGAGAGAAGCACTGTCCTTGAAATTGTTCTAAGCATTTGAGTATCCACTTGCCCCTTTGACAGAAGCTTCACTCCTCTATCCTTTCAGCAGTAATGAGTAGTGTGCTGCTCTCCTCCTTTGTCTTCAGGGCAGCAGCTCATCCCAGCTCCAGTCGTGGACTGTCCAGCCCTCCTTTGAAGTGATCTCAGCACAGCCACAGCTCTTATTCCTTCATCCACCTGTACCATCTCCTGTCAGTCCATGTCACACTGGCGAGAAAAAGTCTGACTCCAGGAACTACTTGCCCATTCTGAATTCTTACACCAAAATAGCCCCACATCCAGGCAAAAGGGGCCTTTCCGTTGGCCCAGAAGAAAAAGGAACAAGTGGAGTGCAGAAGAAAATCTGTACTGAGAGACTTGGGCCTAGCTTGTCTTCCAGTGAGCCAACCAAGGCTGGTGCTGTTCCGTCCAGTCCCTCGACGCCAGCACCACCCAGCGCCAAACTTGCCGAGGACTCAGCTCTGCAGGGTGTGCCCTCTCTGGTGGCAGGTGGAAGTCCACAGACTCTTCAGCCGGTATCCAGCAGTCACGTGGCTAAAGCTCCCAGTCTGACCTTCGCTTCCCCCGCCAGTCCTGTCTGCGCATCAGACAGCACTCTCCATGGGTTAGAGAGCAACTCTCCCCTTTCACCACTGTCCGCTAATTATAGCTCACCTTTATGGGCTGCAGAGCACCTCTGCCGCAGCCCAGATATCTTTTCAGAGCAGCGGCAGAGCAAACATAGGCGCTTTCAGAATACCCTAGTAGTCCTACATAAATCTGGTTTGCTGGAGATCACTTTGAAAACCAAGGAGTTGATTCGTCAGAATCAGGCAACTCAGGTAGAACTAGACCAGCTAAAGGAGCAAACCCAGCTGTTTATAGAAGCCACCAAGAGCAGGGCCCCTCAGGCTTGGGCCAAGCTGCAGGCATCTTTAACACCTGGGTCCAGTAATACAGGCAGTGACCTAGAAGCATTCTCTGATCACCCAGACATATAGCACAGAGGCATATTTTCCTGTTACTTGAGTGGTTCTTTTAGCTCATTTGCTGTTACCTACTCCTGTTTCCCAAAGCTTATGTAAGAGCTTTTCCTTCTAAACTTAAACTGTGTCGTGGTTCACTTAGGAAGCCACGTGCCAATACCTGGCTGCTGTCTTAACTTGTGGTCTGGGCACAGGATACATATGTCCCCGTCCCACTGAGGACCTCAGTTTGGGGGTGCCCTTGAGCCCCTTTTCCTTAGCTTGCAGGTGCTTCAATGGATCATGGGGCAAAGCAGGAGATGATTGTGTGGGGCTCTTCATGCTGTCATCTCCCATCATCCCACTCTCTCACCAGGATCAAGGGTACAGTAACATGAATGAGCATACAGAGCAACGCCTGTTGAGCCAGGGAGTAGGTGACACAAGGAAACCTTCATGGATCTTCCCTTGCCTGTCTTAGTCACAGAGAGAAATAAGAGGAGGTTGTTTGCATTCCACAAGGCATCGTGCTAGTTGGGCGAGACCTAAAATTCCCTGGGCACAGGTTGCACCTGGGTGTGAGCACTTAATCACTCAACGCTTTGTTTTCTTAAACTTGAAAGTCAAGGGAAAGAGTAGTACCATCTGACTCCTACACTTTCATTACAAGTCAGATTTTTCTTAAACTAGCAGGCAAAAACAGTACTTCCAAATTTTAAGGTATGGAATGGATGCAGTACATCTGGAATTGTAGTTGATGAATTGCTTTTTTGACTTAGAAGCTGAAGAAAATAGACATGGCTGGCATATGTCGGCTCATGGTCAGGAGCTGGACGATTCTGGTAACTTAGGCTTTTTTTCTCTCTTCTTTTGAAACAGTGTAACCTGTTTTATGTCTAAAAATCTTAAGGATAGTTTCAGTGGTTCCTGGGATGTAGTATAAGTTAACTCTGCTGCCATCTTGTTTTTTTTTCCTTTATTTTGATAAGTGATTATTATGCTTGATAAACTCTGAATTAAATGCAGTTGTCTTGAGGGTATGATAAGTCCACAAAAAATTGGAAAGCATCTTACCCATTTTCTTTTCACATCCCAAATTTTCATTTGTTCCATGTCATAGTGATGGGAAGCAGTTACAGAGCAGCGTCTTCTGTGTTTCCTTCATGTGTTAGATACTGGCAACAAAGCCAGAGGTGTAATGTTGGTTATATGAAGTTCGTCTCGAAATGGAGACCATGACCAGAGTTTCCAGATGATACACGTTCTTTTCAGCTTCATTAAATAGGCAACTATGTTTCTAAGTAGTAAAGTTTCAAAATATTCTCTCAATTTAAAATTTCATCCTCTTGAAAATCTTTGTTCTTTACAAAATTATCTTAATAAGAAGTTCTATATGATCAGCTTCATCTTTTTTTTTTTGAGATGGAGTTTCGCTCTTGTTGCCCAGGCTGGAGTACAGTGGTGGGATCTCGGCTCACTGCAACCTCTGCCTCCCGGGTTCAAGTGATTCTCCTGCCACAGCCTCCCAAGTAGCTGGGATTACAGGTGCCTGCCACCATGCCCAGCTAATTTTTGTATTTTTAGTAGAAACGGGGTTTCACCATGTTGGCCAGGCTGGTCTCGAACTCCTGACCTCAGTTGATCCACCTGCCTCAGCCTCCCAAAGTGCTGGGCTTACAGGCCTGAGCCACCACGCTCAGCCCAGCTTCACCCTTTCTGCAAAGAAAAGTTTTACCAAGACCAGAAGTTAAATATGACATTTCCTAGGTAGTTGTAACTCTAACATAGTTTAAAAAGTATGTGGCTTCAGATTGCCTATACTTTGTTCACAAACGTGTGATTTAGATATGACTGATTTAGAAGTGAACAACTTGGTAACATCCCTAGACTCCACTCATCAATGCAGAATTATTACCTGCTCTCTGCTTTCTGAAAGAATTTCAAAAATCAGAGCAAATGTGTCTTTAGGCAGATTCAGCTCCTTTTAATATTTTTCTCTTGGCCCACTCTCTTTGCCTCCCCTGAATCTGTGTGGTACTATAGCAGCTCTACTCTGTGCACCATGCTAGGAAGCTTCCTTTTTGGCAGAATATGTTTGGCAGCAAAGCTATAGAGACAGGTGCATTCAGAACAGCCTGGGCACCAGTCATGAGTCTTACTGTGTCAAAAATCTGAAAACACTTGCTGAGAACCAAATTTATTCCATTGGAAAAACCCTCTGTAGAGCTATAAACCTCTTGGACTCTTCTTCCTAGATTAAGGCTTGCATTTCCCTCCCTGTTTCAGTAAAAGATGATGAAAGCTGCTATCAATCCTCACTGCTGAGTGGCAGGGAGAAGCAGCACCACTCTCAGCTCTTTTCTAATCTTGTAACTTAGTGCTAGAAGTCTCTCCAGGCTATTACCATGGGTATTTGTTCTCTGTTGGAGCTGTAAGCAGATGAACCCAAGTAGAGAAGATAGATCTTGGAAGGAGAGATCCATTGAGGCCAGAAGCCAGATCAGCAAATGGAGGAACCTCGGAGGTGACCAGAAAGATCTCCATCGGTTGCCCAAGGCTGTAAGTAGTGATGGTTTTAGCGATGCATAACGTACTTGGCTATGAAGTACTGTGGCAGAGCTGCTGTTTTCTGAAGGTGAGAAGCCATTTTTAGCTCAGAGCAACCCTTAAGAGAACTTTTGGCAGATTTTGTTGGCATTATTGAAATATATATAGAAAAGTTGCTGATTGCAATGGTTATGGGAATGGAATTTAATGACATTTGTAATTTATTACACTCATTGGTTTTTATTGATTATAGTATTGTCTGACTTTTTATTTTCTACTATGGTTCCTTTAGCAGAAAAGTAACTTTTGTGCATATATTGAAGTGGTTTTTCAGCTATGAATTCTTTAGGGTAGAAATTTATTTAGCAAATGTGAATTCTTTTGAGAAAGTATGAAGTTTTGCAGAAATTGACTGTGAAATGTCAGAGAAAAATAAAAGTCACTGACTTGAAACCTATTTGGCCTTTTTGCTTTATAACTGCTTAAAAATACTGAGTGAACCTGGAGTAAATATTTGAACTGATTTAAATGTTAAACATAGGTACTCATGTTATTTGGGAATATTGGGATTAGACAGTGAACATGTGGAAATTCATTGCTCAGGTTTTCACTGGTGTGAACTTGAAATACGAGCAGCCTTATGGCAAATGAGTAGTCCCCTGTTTTCTGGAGCCTTGGAGGTTTATACTGGGCAGGTTGGGAGGAGTGAGAGGTGAAGATAGTCCAGTGATTTCTTCCATCTGATTGACACTTTTACAAATAGAACTTTTAAGTGACAAAGCTACTACAATTGTATACCGGGATAAACTAAAGTCACAGTAAGTGAAGTTCTTTCTGCAGCACAGTGGTCCTTAGCAAGCACACCTCCATGCCTTCCCCCGTGCCTCCTCAAGCCTTACTCCCTGTCATGGTTCACCTAGAGGATCTCAACAGGGAGACATGTGGAGTCCTCCCTGTTTCCCAGGCCAGTCAGGAGCCCCTTTCTGCGATCTTTAAAACACTGGGGAAATGAAAAGCTGACCTCACTAAAAGGCCTGGAGGGTTGTCATAGTCGAATTCTTCTAGTATTATTTCTGTCCTATACAATTGTCTAAGTGGCTTTTTAAAATGTAGCTGTAAGGCCACTAGTAAGAAACAAAAAATGGGTAAAGATGGCTAGAGAAGGTCCCTTCTGAAATAAAGAGAACCATCCTTCCTTAAGAAGTGGAATCCGGAGAAGGGAGGGAGCACAAAAATTTGAGCCTGAGAGGCTCAAGAGAACCCAGTTATTTGCGTTTGCAGCTCCTCACCCCTCGGCGTGATTCCTGTATGTGGAAACACTTGCCCCTTAGGACGGCCTGTTTACAAACATGTTTCATCCACATTTTTTTATGGCATCCCTGCAGATTGTAGCCTGGTGTGATGGGGTCTAAAGACCTACATTCACATGTCATATCTACTACTCATTGACTCAGTGACTTTGGATAAGTCACTTAACCTCTCTCTAGATGTCACTCCTCTCAGCTGAATGATGAAGAATTTGAATTAGTTACCTTGAAGTTTAATCTCAGTGCTAACCTTTGTGAGATCTATAGTTGTGTTACAGGTGAGCCATAGAATTAATAGATTAATTTTTTTTTTTTTAACGGCATCTTGCTCTTGTCGTCCATGCTGGAGTGCAATGGCATGATTTCGGCTCACTGCAACCTCTGCCTCCTGGGTTCAAGCGATTCTCGTGCATCAGCCTCCCAAGTAGCTGGGATTATAGGCGTGTGCCACCACACCCAGCTAGTTTTTGTATTTTTAGTAGAGACGGGGTTTCACCATGTTGGCCAGGCTGGTCTCGAACTCCTGAGAGTTTTGGCAGGGTGATCCACCCACCTCGGCCTCCCAAAGTGCTGGGATTACAGGCGTGAACCACCACACCCGGGTGCTTAAATTTTTTAAAACATGGGGTGCTTAGAAAAGAGGTTCTGAGGGCCTCCAGTAAGATGGTTTTATAGTACGGTGTTCTGTCAGATTTTTAACTTCTTTATATGGACCTCTGGGAGAAGCTCTTTGCCAGTCTGCATTGGTTTTGCCTTTCATATGATTATCTTGTTGCAGCTAATGTGGATATACTACCTCCCATGTAAAAACCTGGTCTCAAAGAATTCTTACTGGCCCAAAAGGAGAATGATTTGGGGTTAAATCAGATCATCTCCTTTTCTGGTCAGCCATCTGCAAACAGCCCTTTCCTTTCATTTGAGATGAAGAAGGTAACTTTTGTATTTGGGAAAGTGTCAGTTAGCTTATTTCCTTTCAGACCTCTCTCTGCACAACCAGGGATGATGTTTCTTCTTTTTTTTTTTTTGAATTGGAGTCTTGCTCTGTCGCCCAGGCTGAAGTGCAGCGGCGCTATCTCGGCTCACTGCAAGCTCCACCTCCCGGGTTCACACCATTCTCCTGCCTCAGCCTCCTCCTCAGCCAGGATTACAGCCTCCTGCCTCAGCCAGGATTACAGGTGCCTACCACCATGCCCAGCTAATTTTTTTTTTTTTTTTGTATTTTTAGTAGAGACGGGGTTTCACTGTGTTAGCCAGGATGGTCTTGATCTCCTGACCCCGTGATCCGCCCGCCTCGGCCTCCCAAAGTGCTGGGATTACAGGCGTGAGCCACCGTGCCCGGCCTCTTCGTGTGTTTTAAGGAACCATTTGGGGCTGGGTGCAGTGGCTCATGCCTGTAATCCCAGCACTTCAGGAGGCCGAGGTGGATGGACTGCTTGAGCCTAGGACTTTGAGACCAGCCTGGGCAACATGGCGAAACCGTGTCTCTATAAAAAATACAAAAATTAGCTGGGTGTGGTGGCACACACCTGTAGTCCCAGCTACTCTGAAGGCTGAGGTGGGAGGATCGCTTGAGCCCAGGAGGCGGAGGTTGCAGTGAATCAAAATCATGCCACTGCATTCCAGCCTGGGTGACAGAAACCCTGTCTCACAAAAAAGCCAAATGAAAAACAGAACCACTTGGGTTGATTTAACATTATTTTCACTGTCACTAGTCAGAGATGACATAGATGCAGTGATACTTTGTGAGGTCTTTATTCTGGTCCAAGCCTTTTGGGTCCACCTTTCATCTACACCAGAAGAGAGATTAGAGATGAGAAGTCTGCCTGGGTGACACAGCACAATCAGAATCCCTGAGAGAGAGGCAGAAGAAAACAACGACTGTGCTCTAGCTCCTGCAGCCTTTGTCTCTGCTACCTCAGTTTCCTTTATCAAAAGAGGAGGGGCATAATCCCCGCTATGCACTTGACATCCTGAGATGAAGGTGCAACGCAAAAAAATGATGTCTCAAAAGTGTTTTAAAACTGCTCTATGGAGTGAGGCAGCCTCGCCGCTCACAGACCCAGTGATGGAATTCAAGTGATGGCATTCAGCCCCTTCAGGGTTGTCACTGCTTGGGATAATTAAGACTGTCTTCTACCAAAATCTCATTTACAGTGAATGAGAGGAGAGAAAATATCAACCCAGGATGGTTACTCTTTGACTGGCTTCCTGGAAGGAGCTGTTCTGTGGATCCATGTGTGACCATTTTGGTTTTTTCCTCTCAGAATCCTTCCTTTATTCTTTTCTTTCTTTTTACTTTTTTTTTTTTTGAGATGGAGTTTCACTCTTGTTGCCCAGGCTGGAGTGCAATGGTGCAATCTTGGCTCATGGCAACCTCCGCCTCCCGGGTTCAAGCGATTTTCCTGCCTCAGCCTCCTGGGTAGCTGCGATTACAGCCATGCTGCACCACGCCTGGCATGCTCCACCACGCCTGGCTAATTTTGTGTTTTTAGTAGAGATGGGGTTTCTCCATGTTGGTCAGGCTGGTCTCGAACTCCCAACCTCAGGTGATCCGCCCGCCTTAACCTCCCGAAGTGCTGGGATTACAGACATGAGCCACCGTGCCTGGCCCCCATTTATTCTTAAAACACATGGCTTTCCTATCTCTTTCTAAAGGATAGTTATGCAAGACAGGATTGCTTGAAAGAACAGTCTGTATGGTTCCTGCCTCAAATTACAGCAGCTGGAGGAGATGAGTTGAGCAAAAAAGCAAGAAGGGCCCATAGAGTATGAAGTTAACCCAGGGAGTGGGTGGAAGCTGTTAGAAAATGAAGGAGAACGAAAACCGAAAGTGGGATCCTGCGGCCAGCCCGCGTGAGGGCCCTGGCAGGTGGAGTGATTATTATCCTTCCAGCAAGGCAGTCAGAGTGGCTGGAGAGCATGAGAGTAAAAATAGCTGCCTTTACATTTCCTACAGACTCACTAGATCCCAAGAATTGCAGTGGCCTTGGAAGCATGTTCGTTCATCCTGGTAAATATCTTTATAACAGAAGAGAGCAAAGGCTTCCATTCTCTGGGGACAGCCCACAAAGCCCCTGCCCACTGGGTGGACAGATGGGAGTGCTTGGCATGGGGCCTGCCCTTCATTTGAGGGTGAGAGTGAAAAGCCAGAAGCCCTGAAAAATCAAGACCTGCCACCACTTGTAGATGGTAAAACATAATAATCATGTCTCTACAGAGAGCTGGGTTGAAATCATCATCTCCACTCAACCCTTGCACAAGTGAATACATTGCCCAGTCGGGGGAAGAGAAGAAGCCTGAAGAAGTTACACACAAATGGAGCACCACACCCTCAACGAGTCCTGCATTGTCCTCAAAAACGGCAGGAAAACTTGGCCCCAGAGGCCTGGTGGTCCTGTTGGTTAACATTTCATTCTGATTCCCCTCTGGGCTCCAGCAAGGTTTCCGGGCCTCTCCTCTCCTCACTGGGCTGCTCAGGAAATGCAAATGAGTTTCACTTCAGCAAAACACAGAGAAAGGGCAGTGAACGTCACAACAAACAGCCCCGATACCCGCAGCCCGACAACACAGTGACAGGCGTGGTTTAGACTGTGTGTTTTCAATAATGGTCCCCCGGGCTCTCGCAGGCCGAGAGGGTGAACTTTAAGGTGAAAAAGCCTTTTATTTTTTTGAAAGGATATCCAAGTTGATGCTTGTCTTGGCAAGGTATTTAGAAGTATCATGCTTTCCAGCCTGTGCTGATTTTATTCTTGAAGCATTTTATAAACATCAGTTGTGCTGTGACGCTCCTAGCTAGTAAATTACTAACATTGCTGATTGTACTAGTCAGGTTGGGCTCTAGTGACAATGTCACTTCTGCTCAGCCCATGGCCAAGACTGGCTCCTGGCCCCACCAGTTGAATGGGGATCAGGACATGTGGGACAGCATGCACTGAATGATTTAAAAAAAAAGTCAACATGGCAGAAATATTTAATTCAAGGGAAAAATATTTAATTCAAGGCAGAAATATTTAATTCAAGGGAAAAAACGGTTCTTGGACCCACAGGATCAGAGGTGAGCAGGCACCAGACAACACAAGGCCACAGGTCAGCCCTGGGGTAGGTCCCACTTTGGGGACCTTTAAAAATCCTCAAAAACATGGTCCTTGTCACTCGGATTTTCACACCTTTTTCCTCACAAAATTGTATTCCAAAACCTGATCATTTCTCCTTCTTCTGAAAGTTTTAATGATTCCTGGAGCTTACCTGACTAAAGCATTGTCATTGTTGTTTCAAGGAAACACATTTTCAACACGTTTATGTCCCAGCTGCTGACCGAGCTGTGGATATAAAATGGTGGCTAAAACAGACCTGGTCCCTCCTTCTAGTCTTGTGGGAGGTAGCAATGACAATCAGTTAGTCAATTGCCCCTTTGACAGTTTTGGTCTCTGTAGGTCTTAAACGTCCAAAGCTGGGTGTGTAAGCCTAGACAAGGTGATATGTCCTACTCATTTCAAAGATAATGCTTTAATAACCTTTGGGGTTAGCACCCTTTGATTAGGGCAGGAGTCCTTAATATGAAACTATAAGTCCACCCCAACACACCCAAGCACACTAGGAGGGAGTTATCAGCAGTGGATTATCCTGTTCAGCGACCCACCTTCAGACTTCTGAGCTCACCCACAACAACAGCACCTGCATCTGCTTTCCCCAGCTGCCGCCAGCATAAGCATTCACATGGCCTCTTGCTTGACTTACCCTAGTCCTGGCTCTGGCTGCACCAAATACTTGTTGAGGCCCAGGGTCTATAGAAAGATACATGTGGTCCCTGGCCTTGAAGCCCAGGCATCTGAGCCAGGAGTCATGACCCACAGGAAAAGGAGTGATGCAAGGTTGTGCCTGGTGCCCAAGGAAAATCACAGACCAGAGCTGCAGGAGCTCCCTGAGACCTTGCGAGGAACTCACGATGATTGAGATCTAAGTAGTGATTGAGATCTCAGCCTTGGCATAGGGTAGAGCTTCGATAAGCCGTCTGTTCCTGGTCAGTCATCTGCAAACAGCCCTTTCATTTGAGATGAAGAACATAACTTTTAGAGATTATTTCAGTTGTTACATAGAGACAACATAGGAGAGCAGTAATGTGAGCAGAGGGGTTTTAAGGGAGTTCACCTGATACAGGTACAGAGAGGAAAGGGGAATAGCATTTTAGCCAAAGGCAAGAGCAGGAGTAGAGACATCTTGGTGAGATGGAAATATCATGGCTTTAGATCTTGATCTGGTCTCTGTGTGATCCTAGCAAGTTATATAACCTCTCTGCACCTTGTTTCCTCATTTGTTAAGTTACTGTCAACTCTGAAAGATTGTTGTGCCTTAATGTACAGTATATAGTACAGTGGCCTCACGTAGTGGGTGCTCAGTAAACAATAATAAGATTGCTACTGCAAGTGAATTGTGCCATTCCAAGAACAAGGACTGGGCTCTGAGCTGGCTTCAGTCCAAGGCCAGCCTTCCACTTTGTACATACAGACAGTGGCCAGCAAAACAACCCAGCTCCCTGCCTACCTCTGGCACCCTGCTGCACCCAGAACAGAGCCCCTCCTTTGCACACACCCTGCAGAATACCTGCCAAGCATGCTCTCCAGCTCTCCCCAGCCTGTCCCATGCCTCACCCTCCTTTAGAGTTATACAGCTGGTGGGTGGGGAGCTATGGAGGAATCAGCCCTACCCTAGCCAGATCCAGCCTCCTAGCTGGCCCAGCCTCCTAGCTGGTGACTCAGCCTCCAGGCTCCTGCACAATCTGTCCTCCACACCTGCATCGAGTGAACTTCCTCAAACCTCCTCTGCTCGCTTACTGCCTTCCTTGGACACCTCCCCTATAGCGGTTCTAGCCTTGACTGTGTAGCAGAATCCTCTAGGGAGCTTTGAACATGCCCAGGTCACATCCCAGACCTGTCAGACTCTGGGGAAAAGACCTGCCTTCCCCCACCCCCATGGATATTCTCTAAAGCTCCTCAGGGGATTGCAGATAGGCAGACAAAGCTGGGAATAATTGCAGTGGCTCCCTTGTGGGGGATTGGACTTGGGGCTGGGGTGAGGAGGCGTGGGGACCAGTTCCACACAGCGAAGTAACTGTCATCTGCAGTATCGCCAACACTTGGGAGCCTGTGAGAAATGCAAAGTCACAGGCCCTGCTGATTCGGAATCTACATTTTACCAAAGTCCCCAGTGATTCCTCGCACTGTCGAGTTTCATTAACACTGGCACCAGCTTTAACTAATTGCTCACGGTGCTCCAAGTGCACAGCCAGGTGTTTTACACACACACCATCTCATTTAATCCTCACACCCCTCAGCTATGAGCACCCCCTTTGACAAGGGAAAATCTGCCGTTCCTTCAACAAATCCTTCCTGAGCACCCACGTGCGAGGCTCTGTGCTAGAGACTGAGAATGAAAAACAGGCGCTCCCCTGCTGGAGAAGCGCTCAGAAGCCAATGGGATGTGGATTTCAATGTCTTCCCAGCTGTGTGTTCCTGGGCGACTTTCTCAGCCTCTCTGAGCTCGTTTCCTCTTCCTCTTCCGCCGAACAGGGCTAAAAATCACACCGCACAGGGCTTGGTGCCCTTCCCTAAGCTAAGTACTCACTCACCAGGCCTGGCTCTAGCGCGAGCTCAGGAATGGTCGCTATTGTGACAAATAGAAAACCCGCCAGGAGACAGAGAGGAGGTGGGTCCCCGGGCCGCGGTGGCACCTGAGGGCTAAGAACCTCCCAGGAGGGGCTGGGCTCGGAGCGCGCTCTCGGAGACGCAGTGATGCGCGGGGCCCGGGCCGTGGACAAGACTGCAGTGTCCTGCACTACCTGCCGCCCACTCATCAGGCCGGTTCTCCTCACCTTACGCTTAGATGAGTTTCGAGTAAGACCACTGCTGGCATCACGAGTCTGGGCCCATGATCTCGCCCTTTCCGGCTAGGCAAGGCAGGCCCAGGTTGGCTGCGGCCCGCGGTCCCCGCGCAGCCAACACTGGCAGCCAAGCGCGGGGAGAGTGGAGCGCGGAGGCCCGACGGCGCCCCCTCCCGGCAGGCCAGAGCCACAGCCGCGGGCTCCGGCGGGTGCCGGGGAGGCCACGCGCGACGGCGTCGCAACCTGAGCCCGGACAGACGCCCCACGCTGCGCGGCCTTCATCCCACGGCAGGGGCAATGGAAAGGCGGTCCCGACGCGCGTAGGGGTCTGAGGAATCGGCTTCGGGATTTTGTGGTCCGCAGCCTGCACCACTGCTTCCTGTAATTTAAGTTTCTTTCCCGAAAGCGTTGCTAATTAAATCCTTTCTCCGGCTAGCCGTCGCCCCCCGCCCCTGCTAGTCTGTTTATTAATTACCCGGCACGTGCGAGGGAATTTTTGGCCTCGGAGGCCGGTGCGTCAGGTTGAGGGGCCGCGCTGCCCCTTAGCTGCGCCTCCTGGCTTCCTTCCCCAGGTCTCCTCCCTCTCTTTCCACTTGGAACAAGACGGCAATCCTCGAGGTCTTTGAGCAAACGCAAGAACCGTCCTTCTCCTGCTGCTGGTGACCTCTGCTGCTTGGGGCATCCAATTCGTGTCAGTTCCCCTCCCCTGTCTTTCCAGCTGTTCAGTCGTATTCCCCCTTCCCACCACCATCTCCCCACACCGCACGCTGGGTGGAAGGTTTTCGGAATGGGGCCCCGGGGTCTTGTGGAAGGTCACACAGCCCATCCAGGGCACAGTCGGGACTAAAACTAAGCCCTCTTGAAGCTTGGCTTTCAGGGGTCACAAATTCAAAGCCTTCAGGGGCCAGATAGCCAAGGGTAGAGTGTGGGGTGGCTCTGGGTTGGGCAATGGTGGGGGGAGTCTGTGGCAAAGTAAAAGGCACTTGCCCTTTGGGGTTCGTTAAAACCATGTGCCCCATTGAGGGCCAAGTGTGTGCAATCCTCACCAAGTCTAAGAGCGAGTCCTGTGTTCACAGAGGGCAGTGACCCGCCCAGGGTCACGCAGGGACTCAGAACCACTGGGTACTCCGGGTTCACAGTGTGATCTTTCCAGGATGCCACTTACTGACTGAGGACTTGAGAGCAGTGCTGCTCAGTCTTGCACCCCTAGCCACCTCAGTCCTTGCCCCTCTGGCCTGCCCTGCCCAGGGTCACCACACCCCGCAGGGCCTCCTTCCCCACAGAGTACCTCACACCTTGGGCACCACTCTCCCCTCGCCTCTACCTAAAATCACCCCTTCAGACAGCTTCTGGCCACCTTGCAGCTGTCAATCAGAAAAAGAAGGCAGCCTCATTTCAAGGTATTTGGTGGCAAATACCTCCCAGAATTTGAAACAAAGGGCCTGGGGAGCCAAAATACTATTTTGAAGGACATATTCATGGTAGGGGAATTTCAGGCATCACAAGCCAGCCAGAAAGGGGTATTTGGGGACAGGAAGGCTGGGGAGAAGCCCACACACAGGACTGCCTCTTTGGAAGGCCTCAGCGCCAGCTCCGCTCCTCTCTGAGTTCCAGGTCAGCCCTCTGGTCCCCTCCTACACAGCTTTTTGGCCTTCCGTGGGGGGACCCTCACATGCAACCCCACTTCAGTAGCTGTCTGTTGCCCTCTCTGGAGAGTTTTTCTCTGTCATAGACAGGCTTTGCAGGTGTTTTTCTCCTCAGACCCTACTTTCATTTTAGAGTCTTTGGTGGCTCCGTGTCCTGGTCTGCAAGGATGGGGGTAGAAGTGTGCTGGGCTGTGCTTGGCCCTCTGCCAGGGTCTGGTTCCCTCCTGCAGGTACCCCAACACCGCCTGGGAGGACCGCCATCTAGAAAGAGCTTGGGCTTTTTCCCTGACTAGGTGTCATCCTTGAGCCTCAGCCCTGACTGTCCTCAGACCTCCACTGATGCTCTGCCCTGGAAGAAGTAGTTTCATCCAGGGCAATCTGCCCATAATCCTTAGCTGGGAAAGACCTAGGGACCCCCATTTCCCCAGCAAAGTCACCATAAGCAGTTGACTGTTAGCTCTGCAAGGCACAAGCTGAGCCTACTTCCTTTCTCTGTATCCACCCGTGCCTATTACATAGTAGGTGCTCAATAAACATGTTGAATGAACAGATCAATGAATGAATGAGTAGAAACTTGGCTCCTTGTTAATTTTCAGCAGGGAATGTATTGTGTGTCTATAATATTGAACAATGGAAAGACAGTCTAGTGCCGGGTTAAATAGACCTTGGAGCAGGCAGCCTGGGTTTGAATCCTGGCTCTGCCACTTACTAGCTTCAGGCTTTGGGCAAATTACACAACCTCTCTGTGCCTCTATTTATTTATTTATTTATTTTCCTGGAACGTCAGGGTTATAATAAAACATACCTTGTAGGATTGCTATGAGGAATACGTGAGTTAATACAGAAAAAATGTGTATAGGACAAGCACCTGGCATGTAGGGAAGGCTCAGCAAATCTTGGTCATTGTCACCAGTAGTGGAATGACTGTATCAACAATGTTAGTGTCCTACACCATGCTAGGGACAGGGGGAAACTAAAGGATTCCACCATCTCTATTTCTGCTTTCCAAGGGCATGCAGTAGTTAGGAGAAAAAACCTACAGAAGAGAGTGAGTAAGAGTGACAGAGAGCTGCCAACAGTAGTGGGAGTTTGGGATAGAAGGTTTCCAGGGGGCTGGACCAGTTGAAGAAAGGTCCTATGGAGAAGTGCGATGTGGAGGAGGGGCTGGGAGGGGCCTAGGCTAAAGGAGGAGGCATGCTAGGGCCACCAGGTTACAGGATGTGGGGAGGTGCCCACCAGGGTGCAGACGTCCACGCAGAGAGCTGCCTTGCCAGTCCAGATGGGCATAACAAAAGTCACTGCTTACATCTCAGGGTTCCAGCCTTTCCAGTTCTATTGTAGCTCCTGGAAGCCATCTTGCTAGGAATGGTGTCCTTCCAATGCCATTTGCTGAGGCTGTGCAGGAAGGCAAGAGTGATGGGGAGCTCCCAGAGACCCCTTTTTGGGCCCAGAGAAGACTAGGAATCTCAGATGTTCCCAGGTGAGCTCTAGCATCTTTGGGTTGATTCTCTGGAAAATGAACTTAACCCTCTACCTTTGATCGCCAACCTGGAGACTTGTGGATCCTTTAGAAAAACTAGACATCAGTTCATGCTTGACTCATCCAAACAGGACACCATGAGCTGGTGTGAGTTAGGGTTTTCTAAGGAGTGATCAGAGGAAGGAGGCAGGGTCCATGGGGAGCGTGGCCTGAGGACAAACCTGCAGTTGTGGCTGCAGGTGTGTGCTCACATCCCACCATTCCTAAATGCAGACTTGCAATTCCCAGAAATCACCTGGTATCTCTGCCTCTGCATAGTCCCTCCTACCTCCACTCTCACCCACAGCCCTGCTTTTCTGCCTGGCCCCCTCCTATTCATCCTGCATGACCCAGATGTTGCCTCTTCTGGGAAGCCTTCAGGTCTGCCCTGGTCAAGTAAGTGCTCTCCTCCAGGCTTCTGTAGCACCCTGTCCTCCCATCGGCACTTTCGTGCCACTGAATCGCAACTATCTGCAATTTGTTCTCTTCCTAGTGAGCTCCCTGAGATCAGGTACTGGGTCTCTTTCATCTTTGCATTCCTGGTTCTTGGCATCATGCCTGGCATAGAGTCAGCATCGATGAATGTTTTTGAAGAATGAATGGAGGAGCTGGGCCAGTACTGTGAATAGAGAGGGGAATGAGAGCAGAAGCAGAGGCCAACACCAGGAGCAACCGAGCTACTCCCAGACACCTCCCGCCCCCACAAGCAGGCTCACTGTGGCTGGTGAGCAGGCCCAAGGTTCTGCCTCACCTTTAACGTGTCTCAGATAAGTTAGGAGAAATGTCTCCTCTCTCCCTGCCCATCCTTCCTTTTCTTCCTGGCAGGAGGGGCTGCTTCCCAAGCATCCCCGAGGGCATGCTGAGAGGCAGGGCAGGAGGGAGATGAGGGGGAATCTCATGAGCAATGAGGCCAGTTGGAGGACACTGGGTACAGACAGGAGCCGCAGTATTTGGAGGACCAAATGCATGGACAGTAACAAGGACAGTCATCTTCCTAAGGAGAAAGACTGGCTAACAGATAGTCCCTGGGACCTAACGACTGACTTGTTACAGTGGAGGGGCACCCGGGTTGAAGTCTCCTCAAGTTTGTCGTCTTTCCAAAACTCCTTGGGTTCCTGGAGCTTAGAGTGAGGCAGTTCCTGCCTTGCCTAATCTGACACTAGGGCATGGGTCAAAGCAGAGTGTACCCACTTTCTGGATGGAAAGGTTGAGGCACTGGGAAGCCAAGCATCTCTCTCCAGCACATGGGCCTGAGGACCTATGATCTCTATTGGCACTGACAGATGATTCTACCCGTGCTGTGGGAGTCAGAGAGCTGTGCTGTAAAGAATGACTGGCAGATGTCCCTGAACCCCTTCCTCCATGGACACAGAGTGGTTAGTTAAGAATGACATCAACTGCCATCTGATGGGCCAAAGACAGAGGCTAGTGCATGAGATGGCCCTGAACCCTACTGTCACAATCATTTCCACCCCAATCCTCCTAACAATCACCCCGTTTTCACCTTCAGGGCCATCTTGGGCCCCCTCCCTAGCATCCCTCTAGGGATAGACTCATGCTCCACGTCTATGAAGTGCTTCTGATATCTTTCCCCTCTTTACCATCCCACAACCACTATCCCCACCCGGACCCTGGTTACATCTCACTGAGATACAGCACATGCCTCTTATCAGATCCCTCAACCTCCAGTTTCTCCCACTTCCAGTCTATCCTCCAAGGCTGCGCTTTCTGAAATCTACCTCTGATCATGCTGCTCCCTTCCCTTGCTCAGAACCTTCAGTGGTTCCCTATTGCCTGTCAAATGCCCTCCAGGTCCCTTAGCTTGGCATTCAGAGCCCTCTCTGCTTGGGTTCCTACTCTCAGCCTTAACCTCCTCTGCCTCTTCATGATATCCCTTACACCCCAAGGCCCAGGCCTGTTCTCTGTCCCTGGAAAGCCCTCCCTGTCCCTCTTTGCCTGCTGAAATCTCATCCATCTTTCCAGGCCCCGTATCATGGAAAGGCCCCAGACCTAGCAGCAGAATGTGCTCTCTCCCTTCTCTGAGCACTCCCAGAAACCTCTGCCAGAATGGGAACTCCTCGAAGAGAGAGTGGTCTCATCTGTTTTCTAGCCCCACAATGTGCAAAGTGCAGTCCTGGGTCCAGCACGGGAATAAGAGATGTGGAGTAAGCATGTGAGCACTAAATCTGCATCATTCAGGCAATATTCATTGAGCGCCTACTGTGTGCCTAGCCCCTGCTACGCATCAAGGATATGACAGTGACCAAGGCAAGTGTGGTGCCTGCCCTGTGGAGTGTAGGCAGCCCATGCTCTAGAATGTGCTGAGGATTTGCCACAGCTCCATTCACCTAGTTCTTGCAGCAAAGCTGGTCGCCTGTTGGCGTGTGTTCAGGGAACGTACACCATCATGACACTCGGCTGGGCTGAGGGTTCTGCAACAGCTCTTTGCAGTTGTATCCTTCCTCAGTCCACGCCTTGTGTCTTTAGGATGAATCAGAGGCCTTGCTCATTCATCTGCTCAGGGCCCACTCCCTGAAGGGCTCAACACCCTCCCAACTGTCCCCAGGGCTGGGAAGCCTGAGACCTCCAGATGTTGCAGGGCCTGAGAGGGCAGGGGGCCTGACTGATCCCTAGGAGCAGTTGGCTCTGTCTGTGGAGGATCAGCAGAGGGACTCTCTTCACTCTTTTCCTCACCTGTCTTCTGATATGGGGAGGGGAGGGAGAGGAGGAGAAAGAGTGGAAGGAGAAGGAGGAAAAGGGAAGTTCCTAGGTAAGATATTCCATCTCTGGTCCCTGTGGGTCCATGGACCCCAGCACTGAAACCTCTGGTTACCAACCAGAGGTTATACATATTTAGCACCACACAGCCCAGCCCTGACAAATTACAATGGACTGTAACTGAGGGCTGCAGCAGGGCTGGGGGACCCCATGCATGTGCCAGGCATTATCACTTTAGTTGCTGGATTGTGGAGTGAATCAAGTGTCCCCAGGGAGGGGCAGGGGCAGAAGGGATAGGATACTCAGAGAATCTGAGCCATGGTTGTTTACCAACTTTCTTAATTGTAAGAATTTCTTAGTATTTTCAATACTTATTTTAAATATTTGAATAGCTAGTATGGCTGCATCAGTACAGTCCAGCCCTGCTACCAACAGTGCCCATACAATCATATCAAATCCAATTTAAAACCATATATTTTATTGATGTTCTTCAAGGACAATACAGGGCCATGTGTACAAATGCTACTCAAGTCTCACATCTGGCAACCTCCCCACCGTCATCCCCCATTGACCAGGCTGCAAGAAGCCAACATCCTGTAGGTCTCCCTGTTGCCCTTCCCCAGGATGTCAGGCCTCACCGTGCTGAGCCTTCAGGAGGCTGGAAATGGCAGGGCTGGCTTCTAAGCTTGAGCTCTGGGATCAGGAAAGAGTCAAGGCCAAAATTGCCCAGACCTTCCCCTCCTCCCTCTCCCTCCCATTGCTTAAGTATGGCCAGAATTGGGGGTGAAGATGCCCCCGGTGACTCCTCCATTGAGGCAGCCTAGGCTTCCCCTCTTCAGCCGTCTCTATCACATTTTTTCTTTCCAAATGACCTGCCCCACCAACCACCAAGATGGCAGAGTGACCATTTTGCAGGGAGTGTGAATCAGTGCACAGACGGCAGTGACAAGGTGCCCCTGATGGCATGAATCTTGTCATCCTGTTCATCACTGCATTGCCAGTGCCTGGAAGAGGCTGGGAACGTAGTTGGCACTCAATAAATATACGTAGGATGGATGAATGAAGGAATGAATATGGGAGGGAGAAATATGAGCAGGTGGAGCCAATACTACATTAGCTTTCCGGGGGGCGTGAAGGCAGAACCACAGTAAAGTCCTCCCAATCTCTGCTCAAGAACCCAGGCTGTTGTGCAGCTATCAGCAGGTTGCTGCAGTCGGCGGTTGGACATTGGAGGGCATGGATTCAGCACTGCTGCCTGCATGGATGTCATATTGGCTTTGGGACCCAGTCAGGAGGGGACACTTGTGTTGTCGCTACTCCTTTATATGCCCCAGGGGTCTGGTCCTCTGGGTTTCAGAAAACACACAGCAGTGCCTCCACCGGAGTCAGTCAGATGCGCAGGAATGGTCTGGGAATTGCACCCTTATATTCTAGTCATCTCCACTCCTCAGCCTTAACTCACCACTGCCCCCCACGCCCTGCCACCGACAATGACACTGCTCCATCTCCCTGTCCTCAAATGCCAGTCCCCTCAACCACCCAGGTAGCCCTGTCTCTGCAGAGACTCTCTCTTCAGTGGCTGGGTTGGGTCCTGATTTTCAGACCCCTCCCACGCCCACACTCCCCTCCAGGAAAGCAAATATCTCACAGGCATCTCTGCAGATCTTGCCTCTGGGTCCAGCAATCACAACCAGGACACCAGAACCTTGGGACTGGAAGGAATGTGTAAGCTCACCTAGAATGACCCTGTACAGAAATCCCTTCCACAGCATGCTTGGCAGACAACTGCCTAGACTCTGCTGGAATACCTCCAGTGATGGGGCACTCACTACCTTCACAGGCAGCCATTCAAACATTGAACAGTTTCAGCTGCTGGAATGCCCTTTGTATAGGGCATAAATGAACCTAATTGTCCCTCTCACTTCTCCCTTTCCCCTAGGCATTATTCCTATATGTTTCTAACAACACTCCTCACCATCTCTCTCTGTCTCTGTCACACACACACACACACACACTCTTCCATGTGGTTATACAGTCGAATACCCCCTTCATTTATCAGTAATTATCTTTCCCTGTCCCTTCTTCCTTGCCTTCCCATCATCTGGCAAAGACCTAGGGGCTGGAGATCAAGTAGAAAGGCTGGAAGAGTTCCAGGGAGAGGAAGCACCCAGCCAGGTCCTGGACTGGGCTGGGCCGGCCAGATGGGGCAGGGTGGACAGGGAATAACATTTGGAAAAAGCAGGCCATTGATTGCTGTCTCCCAGAGAAAAGGTCTTGAACCTGGTGGCGGGGTGAGGGAGCGGCAAGCTACTGAGTTCTTTTTCCTACAGAGGGGATGCAGACACACACCCACTCTTTCCCAACTCCCTTAGCAGTTGGCAGAGCTGACTTGGCTGCCTCTTACACGTGGTGATTTTAAACATTTGCCAGCCTCCAGGTCCCAGGGAGTCTCATACCAGCAGCAAGAATCCACTCCCCTCTCCCAACATGGGGGCTGACAGGAAGGGCTCTAGCAGACAGCAGTGATGAATGAGACATGGTGGAGAATGGATGAGCCAGGAAGAGGGGGAAAGCAGGGATCCCAAGGGGATGGAAGGAAAGCAGAGGCAGCCTAACGGCTAGCAGCCACCTGGCTGCTAGAGGAGCCTAGAAATGCCTGGGGGGACATTTTTCCTCCTTGTCATGATCCGCCAGCCCACGCTGTTCTCATGGGTGGAAGGTGAGGGGAAGATGCTAGGACCTTACCAGCACAAGGTTGTAGTGAGTCATGGGTGGAGACAAGGCTGCCATGGTTTTATGCTCAGGAGGAGTCAAGACAGAGACAGAGAGATAAATGACGGGAGTGTCTACTACTTATCCTGCTGCTTGGAGCTCTCACTTCCGACATTGAACATGGGGACCAGCAGGCCCAGCAGCCACCTCTTTCCGAAGACTTCTTGTAAGTTCTTGCGCCAGGGCCGGGCCCTCACTGCCACCCCCTTCCGCACCTGGTGGCGGGTCTGCCCGCGGAGGATCAACAGCAGCTGGTGGCAGCAGAAGCCGGCGCAGGCCAGGCCGATGGCGAACCAGAGGTAGAGCATGAGGATGACGAACATTTCAGAACCCAGGACAGCTCCTGCAGGGCAGGGGGAGGGGAAACACCAGAGCCGCTTTACACCCAGGCCACCTGCAGAACTGCGATCTAGGCAGGCTTTCCACCGGGAGGGAGGGAGATCAATGAGATTGACGCTACATTTTGTAGCAACCTCAGCGCTGCAGCTGCAGTGAGGGAGAGGAAGGAAGAACCAGCTGCCCTAACTTTTTCTTGGTGGGGATGGCACCTGAGGCAAGAGGGGAAGACTGGAGATCTGGCGGAGAAGAGAGCTAAGTTTGATGAGCTTAGCAAGGAGAGCCCTCAGCTCCTGGGGCAGCACCTGGCCGCTGATAACATTTCTGTAGAGTAGGAGATGCCTGTCTCTCTCTGCTTTCTCCTTTTGGGCTGGAAGCAGGGTGAAGGGGTTTTGCTCAGGAGGAGAGAGGGGTGAGCTGGGGACCCTAAAGAGGGAGCAGGTGCCTGGGCAGCTGTCTAGACCACAGCACCTTCTTCCTATTATTCTGGGAACGCTGGTTGAGAGGACTCAGGAAAATGACAGCATGATGGAGAGCCGGGAAGAATAAGTCACGAGCTTAGTCTCAAGAGTAGCCCAGAGCACCAACGTAGAGAATAATTCAGTCATTAATGTTAACAAGAGGACAGTGTGGCCACCACAGCATTCCACCAGAGCTGGTTCTGTCAATCAAAGCTTGCTGGAAGAGGCCCCCAAGGTCATCAGCCCTGTGTCGTGGGGCAGGATCTCCCCAGAATCCCTCTAAACCAAGCACTTCCTATTACTGGTTTGAAATAATCACTGAGTAAGAGTTCCCACACTCTTCCTCAGAGTTTGGGTGGCTGGTCCATGCTAGGTTTGAATGTCCCAGCTGTGTGGACTGGCACAAGTGTCCCAGCCTCTCAGTTGCAGCTCGCTCATCTGTACAATGGGTATAATAATACTAACGATTTCATACAGCTGCATGATTCAAGAAAATGATGTACGGAGTGGTCAGCATCCCGGTTCACACTCAGAGCGGTGCTCCCAGCAGAGGGTCATTTTACAGAGCAGGAGACTACATCTAAAATGAGTTCAACTCCTGAAACTATCAAGCTTTCTCCTTCTCCTTTTCAGGGCTTAGAGTCCTGGCTGGGCTGCAACTTTGGCAGCTGTGGCAAAGACACTTACCTTGACCTACCCAGCAGCCAGGGCACTGGACCCTGGAGTTAATTCGAAAGTATTCCTTAGCCTTTGGCTCCCTGTAGAGCAACCCTATCACCTCCTCTTGTGGGGTGGGGCACCTCCTCTAAGGACTCCACCTTAAAACCTATTCTGCCCCTGAAAATCTTAACCATATTTTGCCCTTTCCCTAGCCTTCTCTTGCCCCAGCCCACCTCTTCCCAAGTCTCTCCAGCCTCCAATTTCCAAAGCCCTGTCAACTGGGCTTTCAACACTTGTCCACTATGAGCAGTGGTGGACTCAGCAGCCAGGGAGGATGTGGATCTGATTTAGATTCTCTCATTAGCAGCCTCCTCTTTTCCTCATCCCTAGGAGCTTGGATAGCTGTATTCTTTTTTTTTTTTTTTAACAAAGCTGGAGACAGATAGGCCCAGCTGCCATTTAGAGCAGCCCCTCCACTGGCACAGGGGCAGCAGTGGGACAGGGCTCACATTGGGCTGTGCCATCCCCTGACCCACTTCTTCCATGTCGGCACAGATTAGCTTGGGCAGCCATGTGCGGGTTGGAGGATCCCAGGTCCATGGTGCCCTTTGGCGTGAGGAATGCTGACAGGCAAAGATGGCCCTCGAGCTGGGATGTGAGAACATCAGAGCTGTCAAGCTTGGGCCTGCCTTGCAACACTGCCCCAGGAACAAGCCTGGGTGGATGGAAGCCATTTCCCACAGGGCTTTTTCCTGGCACTAAATCAAGGCACGAGAAAAAGACCTTGCGGCCTTTTCTTGGCCCCATGCAGCAGCTACAAAAGGCTATTCTGGGGACCTGCTTTCTCTAAAAGTGTTTGAAGTTACCTAGCCTGGCTGCTTCAGCTCCCCTTAACTATTTAATAATAGTTCTGCTTCTTTTTAAAAATCACAGAATTTTCCTAATTGGCCTAAAAGGACACATCAGTCAATCTCTCCTGCCCCTTCCTCCCAACAAGCATCTATAACACCTTTGACAAATAATCACCCAGCATACTTTTTAATACATCCAAGGACAAGTAGCTCCCTCCCTCCCAAAGTGGCTCATTTGAGAAGCAGCTTCAGAGAGGCAGCCCCCAAGAGGCAGTATGGTGTGGTGGAAAGAGTATGAGCTTTGGAGGCTAGAAGCCCCAACTCCAAATCTTGGTTTGGAATCATACCAGCTGTGTGGTGTTGGTGCAACTTAACCTTGCTGAGTCTTTGGTTTCTGAGCCTTAAAAATGGATATGATAATATGGACTTGTCATGAGGAATGGGTGAAATGTGACACGCATAGTAGGTGGTACATAATAGGTGCTCAATGAACATTAGTCCCCTTTCCCTCTTACTGGACTTTCTGGTAGCACCCATCATGCTGGTGTACTTACCCAAATGCCACGATACAGGTCAGATGGTGGCATCTCCATTTCCCAGATAAGAATAAGGTTCAGAGAGGTGACACAGCAACCTGTACCGGTCCCACAAAGCCCAAAGAAAGGGCAACTTCTGAAACCTAACTAGCTAGCCGCCTCCCTCTCTGGATCAGCTGAGGGCCTGTGGTTGGCCGCCACCTTCACACTAGAAAACCCCTCCCACTTTTAGCTCTCAAGGCCCAAACTCACAGCCATCCATGCTCTGGTGACAGATCTGACTCAGATCTGTACCAGAGTTGGGGCCAGCTCAATTTCTTTCTTTCTTTTTTTTCTTGAGACAGGGTCTTGCTCTGTAGCCCAGGCTGGATAGAATGCAGTGGCATGATCATAGCTCACTGCAGCCTCAAACTCTTGGGCTCAAGCAATTCTCTCACCTCAGCCTCCTGAGTAGCTGGGACAACAGGCACATGCCACTATGCCTGGCTAGTGTATTTATTTATTTTTTATTTTTGTAGCAATGGAGTCTCACCCTCTTGCCCAGGCTGATCTCGAACTCAATTTCTATTAAACAACCCATGCTTCTTACTCTTTTCTGTCCACCTGTCCTCCTGAGCAGATGAGAGAGGGTGCTACCAACTATTCGGATTGAGGGTTGGGGAACAAGAGGAATGGGAAAGGGAAAGCCGAACAGGTGGGGTGTATGTCATGGGAGGGAAAGAAGGAAGGTTGTCAAGAGGAAAGATGAAAGGTCACAAAAGATGAGATAGGAGAGTTGGAGGTAAGAAGTCTTGGTCGCCTATTTCCAGTGGATATGGTGAGGAAGTGAAAGACACTGGAACTGATGCTAGCACAGGAGTCTGGGCCCCAAGGTGGGCACTCACTGGCTCTGTTCTCCCATCAGATCAAACCTAGCACATATGGACAGGCCTCAAGCCCAGATTTATCTTAAATCAAACCATTTCAAGGTCTTCCTTCCGGAACCATCCATTTTTACGGTTGGCGAAACTACTTGGAAAAGAAAGTATAAGCAGGCTTGTTGGCTCTCTTCATCCCTCCACCTGCCTGTGCTCACACTCCACCCACTAGCCCACCCACCCACCCTCCCCCGTCCTGGTTATTTTGGTCCCGGCAGCCTCCTGTGCCAGTGCTGGGATCCAGAAGGCCTGAAAGCTGTGAGTTCTGGACCCAGCTCAGCCACCAGCCCTGAAGGCAGCCCCCGTAGCTGGGTCCCCCCTGTATCTCTGTGTTCCCACCGCCAAATGGCATGATAGTTCTATGCCTGGGAAGAACTGGGCTGTAGCCACCACAAAGACTGAAATGATGGCTTCCCCCAGAGTAGAGCAGAATTTTTATGAATGTTCAGTCCAGGCACCTCAAAACAATCTTGGGCTTTCAGAGGAAGTAGCTGCCCCCTGTCTTTCTTTGCTCCTAGAAGGCCAACAGGTGAGGAAGCATGCTCTATTCTCTGAGCCACTGCAGAAGAGCTGTGGATTAAGGACCTGAGAGGCAGACCAGAGACTGCCACTCAGTAGTAGGAAGATACTGGGCAAGCCACTTAATCCCATCTGAGTCTCGGTTTCATCATCTGAGAAATGGAGATAACAATGCCATACATGCACGCTCAAGCACGTAGACACTACTGATTGTGGAAGCTAAGCCATTCAGAGTCAAAGGCCAGGGTAGGGAGGAAGTGGAAGGAAACGCAGTAGGAGCCAGTCTCAAGGCCGAATAAAGTGGTAAGAACTGCCACCAGGAGCTGAGTCCTTCTAGGGCCAGGTAGCAGGTAGTGGTCCTTGGTGCATACTAGTTAAAGTGCAGTCCTCAGCCAGGTGCAGTGGCTCACACCTGTAATCCCAGCACTTGGGGAGGCCAAGGTGGGTGGATCACTTGAGGCCAAGAGTTCAAGACCCGCCTGGCCAATGTGGTAAAACACCATCTCTACTAAAAATACAAAAATTAGCGTGGCGTGGTGGCACACACCTGTAATCCCAGCTACGCGGGAGTTTGAGGCAGAGAATCACTTGAACCTGGGAGGTAGAGGTTACAGTAAGCAGAGATTGCTTTCACCACTGCACTCCAGCCTGGATGATGGAGTGAGACTCTGTCTAAAAAAAAAAAAAAAAAAAAAAATGCCTGCCTCTCCCACCCAAGTTCCCTCTGCTCTGAGCCATCAGCAGGCTGGAGAACAGGCTGGTGAGGTCAAACATAATAGGCAGGAGGACAGAGCTTAGCCTCCTGCTGGTCTGGACTGGCAACAAGTTCAATATTACTGCAGTTGGTTGGTGAGACCTCTGGAGAGCAGAGTCCTTGGGTGACATGTAAGCAGAACTGGGGTCCAGGCAGAGGAATGTCATAGCATGGTTGTACCTCATGGGGCTACATGAAGGAATGGCCAGCACCTAGCCCTGCCTGGCACTGAGCAGGTGTATTACCTGGATGCCACAACTCTGTGAGCATATGGATAACATGATGGATGAGGATGATGGGGGTAAGGGGGGATGTTACTAATAAAATACAGCATGTCCGCTTAATTTGCATTTCAGATAGCCAATAGCAAATTTTCTCAGTGTATCTCATACAATATCTGGGACATGATTATACTAAAAAATTATGAGTTGTTTATCTGAAATTTTAATTTAGCGGGACGGTGTGTATTTTTATTTGCTAAATCTGGCAACTTTTGGGGTTGGGGTTTGGGGCCCGGCAACCTTTGGGGTGGGAGGTCTTTGTGTAGAGCCCAATCTGCCCGCCAAGGCCCACTCACCGGAGAAGAACTGGCTGATGGAGGTGGGCAGGAGCGTCAGGAAGGCCAAGGGGTGGGCGAAGGAGATGGAAAGGACAGCGGAGATGTAGGCCACGCCGGCCACCATGGAGTAGAGGCAGGCCAGGGAGGTGTAGAGGCAGAACAGGACGAAGTTGCGCATGTTCCTGCTGCCGATGCAGTTGCCGGTGAAGAAACAGTGATGGTCGTGCCTCAGGGTGACTCTGGCGCACACGCGGCAGAAGTGGGTGCTAGGTGAGGGGCATGGAGTCTTCCTGGCCGAGGCCCCCTGGCAGGCCCCCAGGTCGTCTGGGGAGTTCTGGATGACAAGGACGTAATTGCCCAGGGCGTTGGCCGAGAGGAATAGGAAGAGCGCCCCGTGGAGCAGGGCAGGCGAGAAGAGCCGGGCGGCCGCGGGGTCCTCACGCATGCTGGGCAGGAAGAGGAAGAGCTGCAGCACGAAGGTCACCAGGGAGATGCACAAGAAGTAGGCGGGAGCCACCACGTTGAGCAGCCGCAGGGCCAGCATCCTCGATTACATTCCTGCGGGGCCCAGGGTGAGAAGAGGACTGACTGACTGCGGCGTCCAGGGGGCGCCCTCGCGCGCTCCTCCGTGCCGCGCGTCTGGGGCACTGCACGCGACTCCACGCCCCCAACCCCCTGTCCCGCGGATTTCCCCTCCCCAGTTCCCTAACCCCGGATCAAGCAGGCCAGAGACCCGAGCCCGCAGCGGCCTCGGGTCTAGGCCCTACCTGGGGATGCGTTGCCTGGGGTTTTGAGCGAGCTCGGCGCCTTGGCGCGGCAGAGTCTGGCACAGGAGGGACGGACTCGTTTGCAGTCTATAGGAGTTGTGAGGGTGGGGGGCACCGGGGGATAGGACTCCTCCCCTCTGTGGCTGTGGAAACAAGCCCAGGTTTGGGATTTCTGGTTCAGACCTCCCTAGGAGGAGAAAGGGAAGGATTTGGGGTCGGGGGCGGGGAATCAGCGGCATTTGACCTGCTGGAAATCCTGCTTCACACTCCCCTTTCTCCGTCCCTGCGCCCCCACCCACACACACATCTTGGGCAGCACTCAGGGACCTCACCGGTTACCCAAGGCTCTTTGGAGGTATGTGTGCGTGCGGGACCACGATGTGTGTGTGTGTCCTTGTCTGTGACTCTGTACGTGTAATCTGTGTGCGCTTGTGTATCTGTATTTGTGTATGTATATATCCGCGAGTACAGACACGCAGTATCTGCTACCTAGCTTTAAAAAATCAATTAGAACAATCGATACACTCACACTCGCTCTTGGGCACCGGGTGAGGTGGGGGCGCAGCCAGAATACCTGTGTCAGCGGGTCCTGGCCAGCACATCTCTCCAACGCTGGCTGCCCGGGCTATTTCTTCGCAAAGAGCGTTTTCATTTGAGGCGAAATTAAAATCCCCCCTTCGCGCCCGCCTCCCGCCCTCCTGCTGAGAGAAACCCAAACAACCCTCATGGAGCCGAAATCCTTTACATGCCGACAAGCCCGCCCTGGGCGCACGAGTGGATGCTTGGCCAGCCTTTCCTGGGATCGACCTCGCCGCCGTGCTCAGCCCTCACCGCGTCCCCATCCCACCCCACGCCTCACAGCCGGGGTTCCTGGCCAGCTTCGGAAGCCACCGAGAAATAGGATTCCGTGCGCCCGAGAGAACTTTTCCAGGGGCTAAGGAATCGGCCAGCCGGAGGCGCGAGAAAAGTTCTGGGAAGGCGGTTGCACCTAGGGTGGGTGGATGCCACGGGGCCTCCGTTCAGGCTGTCCCGTCCGCACGGGTCGACTGGTCACCTTGGAATCCCCTTTGCAGGTCCCAGCGCCCCCCGGGAACCCGCAGCCTCCGCGGAGAGCGTGGGCCTCTCCCTGACGCTGGGGCGCAGGGCAGTGCACGCCTGAGGGTGGTCGCCCGGGGCTGGGCACCGCCCCCAGTCCTGCGCCGCCGGGGGCTGCGGCGGTGCTGCCCACCCCAGAGAGCCCTCGGCCTGGGGCTCCGGCGAAGCAAGTGCCTTCCCCGCGCCGGTCGCCAGGGGGGCGCGGGAGCAGCCAGATGCGCCGCAGCCCTGGGAAGGCGGCGAAGGACAGGGGCTAGGGGAGTGAGGGGCGCTCGGCAGGCAGCCTCAGCCCTGGCCCTGCGCGGGAGAAGGGACAGCAGAGACCGCCCGTGGGGCCCCGGGGCGTAGGGAGCTGTCCGTTCAGCCCTGGCGCCCGCCTCGCCCGCGGCAGAGGGCGGCACAGCCGGAGCCTTGGAGAGACCGGCAGCGCCGGCGGCCGCGGGCTTCTCGGCCACTGCCTCCCGGACGCATGGGAAGCCGCCCCCCGCGCCGCCGCCGCCGCACTGCCGCCGCCGCAGAGGGGTGAGGAAATCAACTCACCGAGCTCTGGTCGCCGACAAGAGGAGCCCCGGACGCCGGCTGTCGCCCTGCCCGAGGCTGTAAAGTTGTGGGCTCGGCCCGGCTGGCTCGCAGCCTGCGCTTCGCTTCGGGAACTGGGCAGGTAGCGGGGATGTGGGGAGGAGGGAGCGGGCAGCTGCTGGCTTCCCACTTGGGCGCCAGCGAGTAAGGGCCAGGAAGCGGCGGGGATGGCAGCTGGGCACCCCCCAGCCCCGCCACCCCTCCCTCCGCTCCTGGGGGCGGTGCTCTGGCCGCCAGTCTCAGCTTCGTGGACTTGCCCCCTCCTCCCCTCTCGATTCCCCTAGAGCGGGCTGGGGCGCCCTGCCTGGTTTCAGCTGCCCGTTCCAGCTAGGAGATTGGGATTCAGCCCTGATGTGGATTCTCCAGCCATCATCCTGCCCTTCCCTCTCGGCTATGTCCCACGACCTTCCCTGCTCTCCACTCGGACTGAAGGAACCCTGGGGGTTTGAGAGGTCAGCTTGCCAGGGCAACACCCATGAAGATCAGTGTCATCTCCTCGGAAGGGCTGTGTACAGAGGGTTGGGAGTTGGGACTCTGGAGCCTGTCTACCTGGGTTTGAATATTCACCATTCACTACTGTCACATCTCAGATTCCAGTTGCTTCGTCTGTAAATTCCAGTGTGATCTTAGATTCCAGTTGCCTCATCTGTAAAATAGAGATGTGAGAGTTAAATGACAATCTATGTAAAACCCTTAAACAGAGCCTGCCCAGGGCAAGCACTGCTTGACTAGATCATAATTAGAGACACTACTTATCGGGCCCCTACTAGGTAGCAGGCATTGTGCTAAGCCTTTAGCATAAGACGCTTCCTTAATCCTCTCAGCCTGGTCTGTGAAGCTGGCTGAGCCCCATTCTGGGGATGAGGAGGTTGAAGCTCAGAGAAGCTAAGTTGCATGTCTAAGGTCATACAGCCATTAAGTGACAGAGCCTGGACTTGAACCTGGTTCTACCATTAATGCTCCTGCGCTCAGCCTCTACACAACCCAGCATCACCCTGGGACCCACGGGCAGCTCTGATTTGAGAGAAGGAAAGACAATGGGAGTTTATCCAGACACAGAGCTTGAACTTGGAGCTTCTTCTTTGAGCCTCACCCCCACCTTCTTATTTCTATTTCCTTCCTCTTCCAGGGCTCCGCTGTTCTAAGGTGGGTACTGTGATGCGCCAAGAGGTTAGTGACACCAATGTGTATCAGATAGTGGGGGGTCGGGGGAGCAGAGCCTTAAAAACATCAAACACTGCAGGAATATTGGTGCCATCACCATCCTCAATTTCCTGGGTGTCGTAGCTCACCTATCTGCCCTGTTCCTCTCCTCTGGGTGATGGCATACTTAATAAATAAATAATTATTTATTGCTTTCTCAACTGGCTGATTAAAACAAGAGCAATCACTTGAAATGAGGGCCATATGCTGATCAGCTCAGCCTCTATTCTTGAATAACCACACACTGTTTCCTCTGTAATTTATCAGCATACATCAAAATAAAAAAGAGGCCAGGAAACCTTTTCACGTTCTAAAAGGATCTGACATGTAAGTGAAAGAACAGTATATGCCACATGGTGGCCGTGAGCAGCTGGTAGCCTTGTGAGTTCCAGTGGCCACAGGACAGACACGGGGAGGCACACATGGCCCTTTTCTCTTCAGAGCAGCTTTGTCTCATAATCGTGGCCGTCTGGGCCCCTTTTCACAAGCTCTGTCTGCCTCTCACATGGGCTTGGCAGGGAGGGAGCCTGGCTGGGGTGCTTGGGTTTGGGTATACTGACTGAAGATCTCCATTCCCCAAATACCTTGTGAGTCGGGTGGTATTTCTAATTTTATTTTGCATATGGGTGTGAGGTGGGAAGGTGTGTGTCTGAATTTGTGTGTATGAGGAAAGGGAAAGAGAGAAAGAAGCTAAGCGAACGTGGGAAGATGTTAGTGGGGGAAGGGAGTATTCAGTCAGGAAAAGGAGATCTAGTCGTGGAAACACAAACGGACAAGGATGATTATTTATTTGGAAATATCGTTTATCAACAGAAAAGGACATTACAGCTTCAGATCTAAAGCTAGTGGTTCCTCAGCTCCCCTTAAGGAATGGAGTGAAGGGAAGCACGGCAAATGTCATTTTGTTTTTCTAAAACATATGCTTATCCCTGACAAAATCAATAGGGAGGCAAAATCAATATGAAAACTTCACTTGGATTCTGGCCCCATGAGAGTCAAGCAGACTAAGAATGAGCATTTTATTGCCATTTACTAGCTGTGTGACCATGAGCAAGTCATTTAACCTCTCTGCTCTCTGCTCTCAGTATTCTCATCCGTATAATGGGAATAAGAATGCTGCTGTTACTTTGTGGTGATGATGATCAAATGGGATCACGTAATTTAAGCACCTTAGCATCTCCCACATCTTTAGGGCTCCTCTTTTCAACCACAGGGCTCTCTTCTCTTTCCAACTAAAATGAGAGCTCCTTGCCTATGTTGGAAATGTTTTGGAGTTTCTTCCATATTTCCTAATAGGATGATTTGCCCAGAGTCGACACCGAATAAAAGTCTCTCGATCGATGAATTGCTACTGGTCTGTCTCTGAAAGGAAGAGCTATATATTCTGAGGTCTTTGAAATGTCTGGTGAGGGCCAGACACAGTGGCTCACACCTGTAATCCCAACACTTTGGGAGGCTGAGGCAGGCAGATCACCTGAGGTCAGGAGTTCGAGACCATCCTGGCCAACATGGGGAAACCCCGTCCCTACTAAAAATATAAAAATTAGCCAGGCATGGTGGCCAGTGCCTGTAATTCCAGCTACTCAAGAGGCTGAGACAGGAGAATAGCTTGAACCCAGGAGGCAGAGGTTGCTGTGAGCCAAGACCATGCCATTGCCATGCAAAGCCTGCCATGCCAGCCTGGGTAACAGATCAAGACTCTGTCTCAAAGAGAAATATCTGGTGAGGACACATTTGCCATTGATCTTGAAACCTGCCACCACCCACCCTGACTCTGATCTCATCCTTCATAAACAGTGACAGAAATAATTTATAAACCACACTCTCCATTGTTCTTGTTGTAGATTCCTATAGTTAAGCCATAACTGTACCTGCAGGCAGTCCCATGGGGGCAGGGACACAGATAAGCATCTCATTGCTGTCCAGCCCTTTCCTGGAGTTATGCGCCCTCAATCTTGCTATTTGGTGGTGTTATTTGAATAAAATGAATTCCCTTTCAAGTGGAAATTATTCCACTTTGCCTCAGAGTGTTGTATTACAAGGAGAGAAATCCATGTAGCAAGCAGCTTCTGCCTTGAGTGAGTAACCCCGCCTCCATGTCTGTCAGGCCTGTAATGCCCCAAATGTTCTGGATGGAGACTATTCCAGGATGCAAGGAGCTGCACCTAAGAAGGCTGGTGGTGGTTTTCTTTCATTCTCATGCTCTTATTTCAGATAGATCAAGGTGAAGATAGGCTTGGGTCAGGATGCTCTTTAGTGCTGACAGCAGATCATAGCCAGGGATAACCACAGAGTGCTTCCCAAGCCTGGGAAGGCTTACAAAGATGCCATCCCTGCCTGCCCAGATTTGGAAAACATGCAAGTGTAATCTTCATTTTAGCCAACTAAATACATGAAAATTGGATTATCACAGAGTTTCTATTTGGAGGTGGTAATTTACTTTGCTATGTCTTCATTTTAACAACGATAACATTACCTTGATGTAATAAAGTGCTTTGCAGGCTACAAAGTCATCCACAAAATTAAAATTTCATCCCAAGAATCTCTCTCAACAGCAGAAACTAGCTGGGGTGAGAATTATCAAACCCATTTTCCTTATGGGGAAACTGAGGTTCGGAGATTTGCTGCATGTTAATTTGCAAGGCTTGACTATGTTTGATTTGAAATATGATTTAATATGCAAAACACATCTCATCGATATTTAACTTTTCTGGAACATGTCAGTTGCATAAAGGAAGCAGGTATGTAACATACTCCCCCAGAGTAACAGACCTGAAGGATCTCCCTTTACCTAAAACTGCTGTGCTCTGCACTCTGCATCCCATCTATTCTGCTTTGTCTTCAACAACATTTATCACCCCTTGACAAGTATATATTTTGTCTGTTTACTGTCTGTCTCTCCCCACTGAATTCTCAACTGTGTGAGAGTAGGATTTGAACCGCTTTATTCACTGCTATATCCCCAGTGCCTATAACAGTGTCTGGCACATAGTAGTAGGTGCTCAGTAAACATTGGTTGAATGAATAAATATAATATGCCTAAACTTGTAAGCCTGCAGCACATTAATCAAATGCCCTCAGGCACTCTGCTGTTTGTTGTGCTGGAGGGGGTGCATGTGATTAGGGGCAGGGATGCTCAGCCTCCAAGCTCACATGTCAAGGTAGAAACTACAGGTCTGGGTGACAAGTAAACCCAGTGGTCTCCCAGGTGATTGGTGCATCTGGGTGGAAATCTTGGCTTAGCTTGGGAGAGCCTCTTTTGCAGTATTCAGGCTGTGGAAGAATGAACCAATGGGCTCTTTCACCAATTAGCCATGGTTTCCAGGGACCGTTTAGGCAGTCCTGGTAGGGACGCCTGTGCCTGTGGACAAGCGAGTACCCAGCCCTGCAGAAGCGGTGGCAGCAAGATTAACTGGCCTTTTCATCTCAGAGCATGCAGGAGGCAGAGGGAGGAGAAAGAGGGGGTATAGGGAGGAAGAAGAGGAGGGAGGGAGAGGGCAGAGAGGAGAAGACAGAAAAGGAGAGAGGAAGGAGAAGAAAGGGGGTAGTGAGAGAGTGCTCACTTATCTGTCTGACACACCAAGTTTATGTCTTCATGATGGAGGAGGCTCGGGAGGAGCAGGACAAAATCAGCTGTCTCCATCGAGAGCCCTGCAATGCTAGGTGTCCAGGATGGGAGGGAATGAGGCAGAAGGTTGACATCTCAATTACAGGAGGAGGGGAGTGAGACCAAGGGAGTGAGGTCCCCGCAGTGCCCTTGGGTGTTTGGAGGCCTCTTAGATATGTTGTTACCGTCACAGAGCAGCAGGCAGCACAAACCTCACACTCCTGACCCCCTCTTTCTCCCTCCCCCTACCCCAGCAGAGATGGCCCAGGCCCCAGGAGAGAGGCCGTGTGCTGCGACCAAAAAAATCACAAGTTTTTGGTGTCTGTTGACCTGAGCTTGTCTCCCAGCTTTGCCATTCACCAGCTATGTGAACTTGAGCAAGTTCCTTAGCTTCTCTAAGTCTCAGATTTGCTCTCCTTTAAATGAGGACTTTAGCTAACCTGCAGTTTGTCATGAGCTTTTGTTTTTGGGGGTTTGTCGTTTTGTTTTCTTTTGAGATGGAGTTTCACTCAGTCGCCCAGGCTGGAGTGCAATGGCGCAGTCTTGGCTCACTGCAACCTCCGCCTTCCGGGTTCAAGCGATTCTCCTGCCTCAGCCTCCCGGGTAGCTGGGATTATAGGTGCAGAATCAGAAAAACAGGTCTGCAGTACGGGATAGAAGTTTCACATGGGACCAGAGGAGGAAAAAGAAGGTCCAGAGAGCATTCAGGGCACAGGTTCTGGGGTCGAAGGACCCTGGTTCAGGTTTCAGCTGCAACACTCATTGGTGCAGCCTTGAGCAAGCCAGCTAACTTCTCTGTGTCTCAGTGTCCTATTTATAAAAGAGTGTTAAATACAGCTCTCGCCTGATAGGGTTGTTACATAGGTTAAACAAGATAACATCTGTAGAGCACTTAGAATAGTGGCTGGCATAGTAAACACTAAAGAAGTGAGAAGTTATGTAATAAACTGTGATTAGGTTCCATGGCATGTGATAGAAGCCCCAAGACAAAACTGGTTTAAACTAAGATGAAAGTTTATTTCACTGCCACGTAAACGAAGTTTAAGGGAGCCCCTCTAGGGTTGATGCAGAGGCTCCAAGGTTATGTGAGACCTAGACTCTATCTTGTTCCGTCATCCTGAGCATGCTGCCTCCTGGTCCAGAATAGCTGCTTCTATCCCAGCCATCATGCCCATATTCCAGCCAGCAAAAAGGAGAAAAGGAGAAAGAATAGCCCCCCTGCCTTTTTTTTTTTTTCCTGAGACAGAGTCTTGCTGTGTCACCCAAGCTGGAGTGCAGTGGCGTGATCTTGGCTCACTGCAATGCTCACTGCAATCTCTGCCTCCCGAGTTCAAGTGATTTTCCTGCCTCAGCCTCCCAAGTAGCTGGGACTACAGGTGTGTGCCACCATGCCTGGACGATTTTTGTATTTTTAGGAGAGACGGGGTTTCACCATGTTGGCCAGGCTGGTCTCGAACTCCTGGCCTCAAGTGATCCACCTGCCTTGGCCTCCCAAAGTGCTGGCATTACAGGTGTGAGCCACCGTGCCCAGCATTTTTTTTTTTTTTTTTGAGACAGGATCTCACTCTGTCACCCAGGCTGGAGTACAATGGTGTGATCATAGCTCACTGCAGCCTCAACCTCCTGGGCTCAAGCAGTCCTCCAGCCTCAGCCTCCAGAGTAAGTGGACTACAGATGTGCACTACCACACCCAGCTAATTTTTTTTTCAATTTCTTGTAGAGACAGGGTGAGGGCAGATGCGGGGGGAGGGGGGTCTCACTATGTTGCCCAGGCTGGTCTCAAACTCCTGGCCTCAAGCAATACTCCTGCCTCAGCCTCCCAAAATGCTTGTATCACAGATACTGCATCCAACCACACCCCACTTTTTTTTTTTTTTGAGACAGAGTCTCCCTCTGTTACTCAGGCTGGAGTGCAGTCGTGCAATCTTGGCTCACTGCAACCTCCGCTTGCCGGGTTTAAGTGATTCTCCTGCCTCAGCCTCCTGAGTAGCAGGGATTACAGGCACACGCCACTATGCCTGGCTAATTTTAGTATTTTTAGTAGAGACGGCGTTTCACCACGTTGGTCAGGCTGGTTTTGAACGCCTGACCTTGTGATCTGCCTGCCTCGGCCTCCCAAAGTGCTGGGACAGTTCCTGGAAGTCACACACATTACATGCACTTACCTCTCTCATTGGCCAGAACTTGGTCACATGGCCACACCTAGTACTGGTCAGTATGTAACCAGCTAAGATATGTGAGTTGTATTGAGAAAGAAGAGGAGGGAAATGGATTTGGCGGATGACTTGCAGCTTTTTCTTCTACTGTGAAAAAGTTTAGACGTGCAATTTATCCATTCCCTGGGCCTCAAGACTGAACACGGATTTTTCTGGGACTTCTAGTCTCTGAGATTTCAGTTTGTCATTGGTCAAATGGGGCTATTGCCCGCTGCCCTTTTCTGCCCTCTGCCTGATCTTTGCCTTCCTCTTGGCACGTTTCCTTCTCCTCACAGAACAGGTGCAGGAAGGGCAGCTGCAGCCTGCCAAAGCCTTGGCCTCAGATGAACATGGACGGTGAGAGCTGGAGGTGGCTATGGTCAGTGTCCCAGGCCATCTGGCTGCTTCAATAAGCTCAAAATGTGGCCCCAGATGAAAGAGAAGGGGAGACAGAAAAGATGCACTTTAAATATTTTTTACTCTTAAAAACCGTATGAGTAATATGTTTTGTAAGAAAATACAAATGTTTTTTAAAATTAAAAGCAAAACAAAATCTTTTCATCTTAAGCCCTGAGCTAATTATCATGAACATCTTGTACGTATCTCACAATCTTTCATCTACTCAGATTTTTTTCCCCTTAATTACAAATTTGGGCTCACATCTTCATTATCTTTTATAATCAGCTTTTAAAATTCAGCATTAACAAGACAATCCTTCCATGTTGATAAATACATTTCCCCAGCGTAATTTTTAATGGACAGCAAGTATGTCCCTCTTACAGAAGTGACACAGTTTAATAGGGGTGCACCAAAATTTGGTTTTGATCTTAGTATCAAATTTTGCTCTAGAGCTTCATCTTCAACTCTGGCCCCTGAAAGGCTGAATTGCCAAGTTCAGACCTGAGCATCATTTCTGGGTTTCCTAGACTGGGGCATGATCCATGATCCCGTGGCTGTGTTACATGGACTTTGCATGCAATAAGCATAACAACCTGTTATACTGGCATATCATTTGGATGTACCGTAATAAACACTTTCAAATATGGATGACGTTCCATGTGTAAATTGTAATGAATATCTTCTTTCGTGCTCTATGTGTTGAAATTCTATCAATGTATAAATGTACATTTATTATTGCAAGAGTAAAATGCTGTAATCATTTATGATTGTAAACATTGTCCCTTTTATGTATGGAAATAATTATTGAGAGCTTTTAAGTGTTCAGATTTAGAAGGAAACACATAGCTAATACAAATTTTGAAAAATACGTCAGCTAGATACTTTTAAAAGATATTTTTTAAAGACTTGAAAACATTTTTAAATTTTTTTAGAGACAGGGTCTCACTCTGTCACCCCTAGGCTAAAGTACAGTGGCACTATCATAGCTCACTGAAGCCTAGAACTCCTGGGCTCAAGGAATCCTCCTGCCTCAGCCTCCTAAGTATCTGGGACTACAGTCTTGAGTCACTACAACTGGCTTAAAGATACTTTTTGAGGCAACAACAACAAAAAAATTAAAATAATAATATGAAGGAGAATAATAGAGATTAGATTATATCAGAGTTCTAATCTTTGTGGAATTGTTTGGGATACTAATATTCATGGCACTAAGCACAACAACCTTTTAAAACTGTATTCCATCTTTAGTTACTTTGTTCTATTTAGGCCATGAGTCTTTTTTTTTTAAAGCCCTATTTGTAACTCTTTATATCTTATAAAGATAAAATAAAAACAGAATCTCAGCTTAACCAACCTCATAATTTCATAAGGAGGGAAATCTCTAAAATCACATATATTAATAACAATATCTATGGTAAATTATATTTAACTCAGTATGGAATATAAAGAATATAAAAAAAAGAAAAAATATTATTGTTATTATTATTTGAGACGGAGTCTCTCTCTGCTGGAGGGCAGTGGCATGATCTCGGCTCACTGCAAGCTTTGCCTCCCGGGTTCAAGGGATTTTCTTGCCTCAGCCTCCCAAGTAGCTGGGACTATAGGTACCCACCACCACGCCCAGCTAATTTTTTGTATTTTTAGTAGAGATGGGGTTTTGCCATGTTGCCCAGGCTGGTCTCGAACTCCTGCCCTCAGGTGATCCACCCGCCTCGGCCTCCCACAGTGCTGGAATTACAGGCGTGAGCCACCGTGCCTGGCCAAGAAGAAATTATTAGAACAAGTGAGGCATCACACTCCTCTGCCATTATCAGTCAAAATTTATTAACACAAATATTACATAATACATAATACAATAATATACAAATATATTAACACAAATATTACATAATACATAATACAAGAGCAATCTCGCTACTGCTAGCACTAAGAAAATGTTGTTCTTGCACTATAATGTTAAACTGTTAAACACTGACAGTGAAATGCACCAATAAGGAAACTGTCATCACAGAGAATCTCTGATAAAACTTTAGATGTACTCCTTTATCAAAGGCATTGGCTTGGGCTTCGGCTGAATACTGATTGTAACAATTGACCATCTGGTGTTCAGCCAAAATGTGTGTTGCGTGCATCTCTAACTTTAGATTATTTCCAATTTCTCACTATTATTAGCAACATTGCAGTGAACGTCCTAACACAGACAACTCTATGGGACCCTGTGATTATTTCCTGGGCTGAATTCCAAGAAGTGGAATGGCTGGGTCAAAAGGATCCCTATCGCCAAACCATCCTCCAGAAAGTTTGTGCCAGCTTCCTTCCCACACAAGGAGTGAGGGGCTTGTAACCTGCCTTCTCACCAGCTCTGGGACCTGCTTTCCAATCCCCCACAGAGACTGGGAGTTGGATGGTAGAGAATGGCGTCCTTCAGCTAGCCCCAGACGCCCCCTGGAGCCCATGATTGCAATTGTAGCTATAATTTATTTTGTGTTTACTTCGTTTCTGGCATTGTGGTAGACCCTTTCTTCCTGCATTTTAATCCCCTCAATTATGGTTCAAAGTAAATATGGCTGGCTTCATCTTATAGATGAGGAAACTGAAACTCAAAGGGTTGGAGGGCCCTGCTTTTAGCCCTAATGGAAATCTCCAGGGGCCTGTTCAAGCAACAGTCTGCAACCCTATTCCTGCAGGTAAATGAAACCTGCAAGGTCCAATCCCCACAACCCCAACTGTTCAGCCCCTCTTGGGATCAGGGATCCCTGCGCCCTCCCAGCCAGCACAGTTTCTAGCCAGGGCCTAAAGGTGGAAAAGAAGGTGACCACCCTGTGGGCTCAGCTCTGTTCTGTGCATTGTCTCATGTAAGTCTCAAATGGACAGGAGAGATACCTTTATCTTATACAAGAGGAGACAGTGGCTCAGGAAAACATCCAAGAGCTCACAGCTAGGAAATGGCGGAGAATGCGGATAAGGACCTGGACCAGAGGACACACTCAGGGCACGTTCATAGAGTGGATGGAAGGATGAATAGATTCTATAGGGCCCTAGATGGTGAAACTACAGGAGCTAGACTACCACAGACCCTCTGTGTAAACCAGGTACTCCCAGGTGGGAAAGAAAAGGGCAGGATTTGAGCCACCCTGGTGGCAAAGGTCCTCTCTTTTTTCATTCTTTCAGGCAAGAGAACTTGCATCTAGGGCTGCCTTGTACAGTTGTTCGGGTTCTACACTTTACAATTCCAGGGGCCTCATTTTCACACACGTATATTTGGATAATTATTATAATAATTTTCCAGTAGATGGCAGTAAAGTATCTTGAGTTAAGGACACCCCTTTTTTGTAGAAATATACTGTTTGGGCTATTTGCAGTGCTGGGTGCATCTCTCTATCAGCCCTCCAAACTGCTGAGAGGTTGCCTGACACCCCTTCCCTCCCTTGTCTCACCCCTTTGTCGATTGCCTCAGAGTCTCAGAGTTGGGCTGGGGAGCTCAGTGGAGAGTGGCATTAGCACCAGAAAGCCCCAGCTGCATCCTTTATTCCAACAAAGGTGATGTTTGTAATGGGAAATCCTGGGTTCGAGTCCCAGCTCCTGCATTTTTATTTTTTTTGAGACAGTTTGACTCTTGTTGCCCAAGCTGGAGTCCCATGGTGCGATCTCGGCATTGCAACCTTCATCTCCTGAGTTCAAGTGATTCTCCTGCCTCAGCCTCCCGAGTAGCTGGGATTACAGGCACGTGCCACCACGCCCGACTAATTTTTTTGTATTTTTAGTAGAAATGGGGTTTCACCATATTAGCCAGGCTGGTCTTGAACTCCTGACCTCAGGTGATCCACCCGCCTCGGCCTCCCAAAGTGCTGGGATTACAGGTGTGAGCCACCACGCCCAGCTGCTCCTGCATTTCTTACGAATGGTCTTATGCAAGTGACCTCAAAGTTCTGGGCCCTAGTTTTCCTTTCTGAAAAGAGTGCAGTAATAATCCCTGCCCTTGGGGTTGCAAGGAACAAATGCTATTCTGAACATGACCACGAATGGCTAGCTATAAAGCACTGTGTCCATGAGTGTCCTCCTTACCCAGAGAGGATATGCTGCATTATTGTGGGAAGGGTGTGCCACAGACCACGTGTCGCTGCCTTGTCACAACACCCGCTAGAGTCACCTTCCCATAAGGGATCTCTCTCCTGGCTCTCCACTGCTACTCTATCCCAAGGGGTTACTTTGACCCCTTCAGCCTCTGATCCAAGCTCCTTAGTATAGTGCAACCATTAGCCAGTCAATACATATTAGTGAGCATCTACTATGTGCTGGGGTCTATGCTAATCTCTAGTCTCAAGTTGCTTACAGTCCCATGGGGGCAAAGAGTTAGTGTAGTTGCCATCTTGTTTCTTGTTTCTTGATAAAGCCTGGCTTTATCCCATTCCTCTGGGATCCCGGGGGAGAAAGAGACCTTACCCAGTTCCTCCCTTCCTAGTTCCTAGGACATTTAATGGCTGGACACTATCCTTGGCCCCCACCATTGCAGATCACTCCAAGTTGTAGAAGAGAAGCTCAGCTGGGCTCTTCTCTGCCTCTCTCATGTGGGTCAGGGAAGCCTAGAACAAACTTGCTATGGATTTCACTTACGATTTGACACAGCTGTGAAGAAACAAGAAATCCAAAGTAGCAGTGGCTTAAATGAGCTAGACCTGCAGTTCCTTCTAATGTAAATGAAGTTCAGAGGCAGGGATTCCAGAGCTAATATGGCCACTCTACAGTGCCAGGAGGGACGCGGGCTCTTTCCAGTTCCCTGTTCGGTCATCCCTCAGATGTGGTCTTCATCTTCATGATGGAGGTATTAGCCCAGGGCTGGCAAAGTCCTTCATCACATCAGGGCCCAGGCTCCTATTCTGTCATTTCCTCCTCAATTCTTAGTATGCAGCCTTTACCTCATGGCCCAAAATAGCTTCTCATGCTCCAGCCATTGATTCAACATTCCATCAACAGGAAGTAGGAAAAACAGTATGAGCAAAGGCATACCTTCTTCCTCTTAGGATACCCCCTGGAAATTACTTGTGGTACTTCTCTTTGTCTCCCACTGGTTAGAATTTAGCCACATGACCATATCTAGATGCAAAGAAGGTCAGCAAATGAGTCTTTATTCCAGGTGGCCCTGTGCTTAGCTAAAAATTGTAGGTGCAATTCCTAGAGAAGAAGAGGAGAATGGGAATTGAGGAACCATGAGAATTCTCTACTACATCTTGCCTATGAGGGGACATCTCCTTCCTACAGGGACCATCTCTACCTAGCAGGCTCCCCAGCATAAATTAAGCAGGAAAATAAAATAACCTAATAACCATAACACCACAGAACAAGGATTATACGAATACTGTAATGGGGTAATTTCCTCTCTGCATATAAATGACATTTGTATTCTATTGTACTTATCATCATTGCCAACCCTCATCCTATAACCCCTGATGTGCTCAGCTGCCTCCAGTCCTATTCCTCCCAGTCCATCTATAGCATCTCCTCCCACAGCACTGAGACAAAGCCCTCTGTGCACCCATCTCTGCCTCCTCCCTTTCTAGAGTGGAATCTGGCTAAAGTTAAAGCTAGGGGAGAAATGAGGGGGAGGCCCCGCGACGGCGGCAGCTGCACAGCAGGGACAGGCGGCGGTTGCCTTGGTGAGCTGGGAAGAGATTTCTATGATGCTGCTAAATGTATTTTCCTGACCTGCCACCGCCTTCTCTTTCCTACTTAGGAGACACCTTTCAGGAGCTGAGGCCCCTCATCTCAACTTGTTCTCTGCTCCCACCCTTTAAAATACTCATTTCCCTGCTCATTACCTCTTCCTATAAGATTGGGTCTGGAGCCCTCAGACACCCTAGGTTTGGAGGGGGAATGGGGCATTAACACTGATTGAGTCTTGCAGGTGTTTTTCCACGGACCCTCACACCAGCCCTGCACCCTCATCCACATTTGACAGATCAAGCCCTGAGCCTGAGAGCTGCTAGGTAGTAGGTAGTTGGTAGTTGGTAGTTGGTCCAGGTCACCCAGCTTGTAGGTGGCAGACCTGGGACTGGAACCCCATGTGGGATTCTGAGGGTGGAATTTCAAGCAGGCTACCAGATGTGGGAGGAGACATTTGGGGGCAAGAGAATGTGCACAGCATTGGCTGTCCCCGCCAGATTTTCAGGGATAATTTTGGAGCAGGGAGGGAAAATCTGACCCGCTGGTAACATTAGCAGCAAACCATGTACCCTGGCCTGTGGTTTAAGGGGGTCACGTAAGACCAAGAGCTATAGGCACCACTGCCTTCTCCACTTGCCCTGTCTGTCTCCATACTCCCCAGGCAGTTTCACCATCACCCTCAAACTTGATGTCCAGGCACCCTGGCTCTGCCCTGTCTCCAACCTCTCCAAGCCCCAAAAAATCATTCCTCTACTCAGCAAAGGCAGCCTTCAGTTCCCCACCTCCTCCCCTTGGTGCCCTGCCTGCTCAGCTCCAGTCCTGTCTTCCCCACTCCCCACCCCACTGTCCCAAGCTGCTACATCAGGGTAGTGCTGAGAACTTTTGGGGCCTGGGGTGGGAGTGGCGGGGAGGGGAGAGAAAGGGAAAGGGGAAGGGCATCTTCTCCCCTAACAGAGCTGGCTCCACGGAGTGGAGTCCTGTGCTAGGAGGACTGTCTGGGCAGCCCACTCACACTTCCCACGCTCCCCTCCCCTGTGGTTCCATTCAGCCATCTATCTGAGACGGAGAGAAGGGCAGAGCATGGGAGGACAGTTTGGGGTTAAGGTTATCATGGCTCACCTCCTGGAAATAGGACTTGGGGACTAGAAGCTGGATTTCTGAAAGTTTATATGCATACACTTTCTTCTACATGCCCACTCATACACACAAGCACACCTGTACTGACACATACATGCACAGATGCACACTCACACAGACACATACATGCACACGCACACAAGCACTCACCTGCACACCTTAGTCCAAATTCCTCTGGCAGTCATCTCTTAAGGTTAAGGGTTTGAACTTTGAAGTCAGGCAAACGTGGAGTTTTCTTTTACATATTGCATTATAGGTTTTTTTTTGTTTTTGTTTTTTGAGACGGAGTCTTGCTCTGTTGCCCAGGCTGGAGTGCAGTAGCACAATCTCAGCTCACTACAACCTCTGCCTCCCAGGTTCAAGTGATTCTCATGCCTCAGCCTCCCAAGTAGCTGGGATTACAGGCACACACCACCAAGCCCTGCTAAGTTTTATCTTTTGAGTAGAGACAGGGTTTCACCATACTGACCAGGCTGGTCTCGAACTCCTGACCTCAAGTGATTCACCTGCCTTGGCCTCCCAAAGTGCTGGGATGACAGGCATGAGCCACTGCTCCCAGCTGCATTACAGTTTTTAAACAATGGTTTCTCATTTTCAGAAGTCACTGTCTGATATTAGAACCATATAAAGGTGTCATAAGTGCAGGTCCCCCCCCGCCCACCACCCCAGCTCCCAGTCTCTTGTTCCCCTTCCCAGAGACAACCATTGCCACCGATTACTTGTATCCTCCTCCAGAGCTGGTCTGCAGATAAGAGCCTCTATAGGGACATAAGCACGCGTGCGTGTGCTCGTGGGTGCACACACACACACACACACACAGTAGCCCCCTAGATACACTAGCACACAGCTTTGCACTCTGCTTTCTTTTTATTTTTCTGAGACAGTGTCTCACTCTGTCACCCAGGCTGGAGTGCAGTGGCGCAGTTTTGACTCCCTGCAACCTCTGCCTCCTGAGCTGAAGCAATTCTCCCACCTCGGCCTCGTGAGTAGCTGGGACTACCGACGCACGCTACCACACCTGGCTAATTTTTTTGTATTTTTAATAGAGAGAGAATTTCACCATGTTGCCAGGCTGGTCTTGAACTCCTGGGCTCAAGTGATCCACCCACCTCGGCCTCCCAAAGGGCTGGGATTACAAGCGTGAACATTCTTCTTTCTTTGTTGATTGATGTACCTTGGCAATTGCTCAACATTCATGCACACATAGAGCTCCTCCTTTTTATTTATTTATTAATTATTATTTTGTAGAGACAGGCTCTCACTGTGTTGCCCAGGCTGGAGTACAGTGGCTATCAACAGGCACAATCCTCAAGCCTTGCAGTCTCCAGCTCTCAGGCTCCAGCCATCCTCCCACCTCAGCCTCCTGTGTAGCTGGGACTACAGGTGTGTGCCACCTGCCCAGCTTCCAGGTCCTTTTTAATGAGTGCATGGTCCTCCATCATGCAGATGCGCCATAACTCCTGTGATGTGTCCTACTGACTGACCGGATTGTTTCCAGCTGTTCACTTCACTTTGTTGCTGCTACCTGGCGTGTTTTTCTTTTTGGAGTCTCATTCTGTCACCCAGGCTGGAATGCAGCGGCGCAATCTTGACCCACTACAACCTCCATCTCCCGGGTTCAAGAGATTCTCCTGCCACAGCCTCCCGAGTAGCTGGGATTACAGGCGCCCACCACCACACCCTGGATAATTTTTTTTTTTTTTTTAGATGGAGTCTTGCTCTGTCGCCCAGGCTGGAGTGTAGTGGTGCAATCTCAGCTCACTGCAAGCTCCGCCTCCCGGATTCAAGCAATTCTCCTGCCTCAGCCTCCTGAGTAGCTGGGATTACAGCATGCACCACCATGCCCAGCTAATTTTTGTATTTTTAGTAGAGACAGGGTTTCACCATGTTGGTCAGGCTGGTCTCGAACTCCTGACCTCTAGCGATCCAGCTGACTCAGCCTCCCAAAGTGTTGGGATGACAGACATGAGCCCCCACGCCCAGCCTGCTACCTGGGGTTCTTTCATGAGTGTCCCTACCTGTACCCTTTAGCCCACGTGGGTGTGCATATCTGTCAGAACTGCATGTGAATGAATGGCTGGCCCAATGACTTGGCCTCTCATCTCTCACGTTCTCAGTCTGTGGATGACAACAGTCAGAGCACTGGCTTCACGGGGTGAGGATGAATGAAGTCCTACCGTAGTGCCTGGTACACAGGAACACCCATCAGTGTTAGCTGGGGAGGGGAAAAGCAGCTGGAATGGGGAGAGGGGGAATGAGGGGCCTGTGCGGCCAGGGGAGGCTGGTCAGCCCCCTCCTCAAGGCCACCAAGGACAGATCACCGGGGCCTCAGCCCAAGAAGTCCCCGGCTCTTGCAGTTGGGACCAGCCAGTGTGGCTGCCACCAGGAGGGGAAGCAGGGGACAGGGAGCGGGCGGCAGCTGCATCAGAGCCAGAGTGAGGAGCAGGCCCGGCTTCCCTGCTGAGTCATCCCCGCTGGAGTGAGAGAGGGAGGGAGTGAAGGAGTGAGAGAGGGAGGGAGGGTGTGCGCCAGCACCGCACATCACACACACACACACATGCGCACACACATTACACACACACATCACATATCACACACACATCACACATCACACACACATGCACACACACATCACATACATCACATATATCACACACACACACTTACACGACACATACACACTCACACATGCTCACATGCTCACACACCTCCTGGTTTAGGGAAAAGGAGCCCCTCCCAGCAGAAAGAGGCTTTGTTCCCCACAAGATGTGAAAGCTGCGGAGACAAAGGAGAGGCAGCATTCTCTCCTTTGAGGCCGTTCCCAGCTGCGGTCTCTCCAGCCTTGCTCTGTCCTCACCCCATGCCGACCAGCCTTCTCCTCTGTCAGCCCGAGTCCTGCTGCCAGGGTGACCAACCCTCCCGGATGGCCCAGGACTGAGGAGTTTCCCCAAATGACACGAGGACGAGTTGGGCACCCTGTCTGCCCCTCTGCAACTCCACCCTCACCCTCACCATCCTGCTGGCACCAGCTCCCTGCAAATCACCCCCACCTGGCTTCTCCAGGGAGGCACAAAAGCATTCCTGGCTCTGCAGTGATGTTTTGATGCAACAGACATTTATGAGACTGGTTCTTGAGCTGCACTGAACAGGCATGAGTGAGGCTGCGTGCCACTGGATAGGGGCTGCGCATCACTGGCAGGGGTCCAGAGGAGATGGAGACTCAGGGGACAGGCTGAAGGGAGGGTAGCACATCTCCTTTCATTAAAAGCCACTTTTTGTCTTAGTACAAAATCCCAACACCCAACTGGTGCCTAACGCCCTGCTCTAATTCCTTCTGAACATATTTCTATTCACATGGACCTGGCTTTTGGAAAAGTCTGAATTTAACAGGATTCAAACAGGAAATATTTTTACTTTGTCTCTAATCACAGCCTTCAACCACGCTTTGTCAGATCTCCTTTTCTGACCCTGAACAATATTCCTGGCAGATTCCTAGCTTTCTGGTCACCTCCAGTTATTAAAAATCCAGGTTAGTCTAGTTCAATTTAAAAGTTCAGGCCAGGGGCGCAGTGGCTCATGTCTTTAATCCCACCACTTTGGGAGACCAAGGCAGGCGGATCACCTGAGGTCAGGAGTTCGAGACCAGCCTGGCCAACATGGTGAAACCCCCATGTCTACTAAAAATAAAAATTTTGGCCAGGCGCGGTGGCTCATGTCTGTAATCCCAGCACTTTGGGAGGCTGAGGTGGGCGAATAACAAGGTCAGGAGTTCGAGACCAGCCTAGCCAATATGGCGAAACCCTGTCTCTACTAAAAATACAAAAAAAATTTAGCTGGGCATGGTGGTACGGGCCTGTAGTCCCAACTACTTGGGAGGCTGAGGCAGAAGAATCGCTTGAACCCGGAAGGCAGAGGTTGCAGTGAGCCGAGATCGCGCCATTGCACTCCAGCCTGGGTGACAGAGTGAGACTCCATCTCAAAAATGAATAATTGAAAATAAATAAATAAATAAATAAAAATATTAGCTGAGCGTAGTGGCGTGCACCTGTAATCCCAGCTACTCAGGGGGCTGAGGCAAGAGAACTGCTTGAACCCGGGAGGTGGGGGTTGCGGTGAGCTGAGGTTTTGCCACTGCACTCCAACCTGGGTGACAGTGGGAGACTCTGTCTCAAAAAAAAAAAAAAAAAAGTTAAGGCCGGGCGCGGTGGCTCACGCCTGTAATTCCAGCACTTTGGGAGGCCGAGGCCGGTGAATCACTTGAGCTCAAGAGTTTGAGACCAGCCTGGGCAACATGGTGAAACCCCATCTCTACAAAAAATACAAAAATTTACCACGTGTGGTCGCATGCACCTGTAGTCCCAGCTACTGGCTGAAGTGGGAAGATTGCTTGAGCCCAGGAGGTCAAGGCTGCAGTGAGCCATGATTGTGCCACTATACTCCAGCCTAGGCAACAGAGTGAGACCCTGTCTCAAAAAAAAATAAAATAAAATAAAAGTTAAATATCATGTTCGGCTAGGCACGGTGGCGCACACGTGTAAACCCAGCACTTTGGGAGCCCTAAGCAGAGGATTGCTTAAGGCCAAGAGTTTGAGACCAGCCTAGACAACATAGCAAGCCTCTGTCTCTATAAAAAAATCAAAATAAAACATTACCCAGGTGTAGTGGTGTGTAGCCTGTAGTCCCAACTACTTGGTAGGCTGAGGCAGGAGGATTGCTTGAGCCCAGGAGTTCCAGGCTGCAGTGAGTTATGATTGTACCACTGCACTCCAGCCTGAGCAACAGGGCAAGACCCTATCTCTAAAAATAATTTTAAAAAATCATGTGCAATTATAGGACGACTGCCCCCGCACCATGTCCATCAGCGTCAAGCAAGGCTAGGAATGGGGGGCAGGGGTTTCTCTTCTTCCCCTCCCGCATGGAGTCCTTTCATTTCCAGGATTTGAGGTTGGTGTGTGATGGGTTGGGGGATGAGAGCTGGAGAGGAGCAGCCACAGATCTTGTTCTCTTGGCCACCACTGCCTGATAATCCATGCCTTCTGCCGCAGGCTTCCAAGTGGGGTATGTGGTTGAGTTGCCTAGGGAGAGGGTTACTCTGGCTAGATATCTTCCCTCTCAGCTCGACCTCCCAGAGACCCACCAGTGAAATTCCTCCCCAGCCACCTCCCCAGTGTTTATGGGGCCCCCAGGAAACTGATGCACCCTTACCTGGCGGAACAGGGCATGTGGGCCCCTCCATTGCTGCTGGCTCTGTGTGGCTGCCTCTGTCCACTCTCCTTCCCTTTCCTGCCCCCCCTTGGGCCATGGGATGCCAGCCCCTTCCTTTACACGCACCCCAGTTTCTGTGAGCAAGTCTGCAGGAATTCATCCCTACTTCCAGAAAGCAGAGGGGGAAGCAGCGCCCCTATCCTCGGTTAGGAACAAGGGCAGTTTCAGGGGTGTGTGGTCTGTGCACTTCCATGAGGCCTCAGGCCAGAAGTGCTGGCGGTTGTTCCAGTGCTCTTCTGTCTTGAAGTCTCATAATTTTTGAATTAGGGTCAACTTGTTTTCATTTTACACTGGGGTCCAAAAATTATTTAGGCGGTCTTGACTCTTCTCGTCCGCTTATAGAAAGGAGGAGGGTTTCTGGTGATGGTGGGAGTGGAGAGCTGGTTCTGGAGCCTGTTGAAGCCCCAGGAGGTGCACAGTGGTTTCACATCTCTTTAGAGTGGAAGATGCGCCACACACATTATCCCGCTTTGGGTTCCAGTCATCAGCTTCCAGGCAATAGGACCGAAATATATCAGCATCCTCCTGCAAATACAAGCATCCCTCAACATCTAAACACTCACTATCCACAAATGGGAATCGAATAGATTCAGATCATCTGCTTTTGTTTTTTGCAACAATGAACTCGTGTTGCATGCATTGTTTTATAACTTCTTTTTTTCACTTAACAATATGTTGTAAACATATCTTCATGTTGAAAATATTAATCTACAATCTAATATTCAGCATCTGTTTCAGGGATATACTGCCTTGTAACAAACCACCCAAGAAACCAATGGCTTAAATCAATGATGATTTATTGTTTCTCACTCTTCTATGGGTTGGCCAGGCAGTTCTGACCATCCACAAGAAATATAGCATCTTGAGAGAGAAAAAGACTGGGTTCCGGTCTTTGCCAAGCCTCTTCCTGCTCATGTGGTCTTGGCCAAGTTATTGAACCTCAGTTTCCTCATCTATAAAGCATTACAAATTATAATAATGATGTCTCCCTTACCTGTGATATTTTGAAGATTAATTGAGAACTATAATAATAGTATATACCTGTATCTATCTATCCATGTAGATAGATACACGCGTTAATGTGTGTGAGGTATAAAAAATGTTAGCGATTACTGTTACTGTTGTTGTTGTTTGGAATGCCTTGGCAAGGGCTAGGCTAGTAAGGAAGTTGCTGGGACAAGGGGATAGCTGGCTCTCCAGCTCATCACAATGTGAGGCATTGGAGAGAGGGAGGATCCCTGCTCAGGATAGAAAGATCTAAAAGGAAACAGTGGACAGAGCTGAGAATATTAAGCATTGCTCGGCCAAAAGGGAACTGAAGGCGAGGAAAAATCATCTCACTGTAGCCTAAAGGCACTTAGTAGGTAGCTATATTTTCCTACAACTAATAATATGCTGGCAATAAACATAGGATAATATATGCTCAAAAGCTGGTAGTGCCAGCTTAGAAGCATCAGACTTAACAAATGACCATGGGTGTCCACAGCCTCTGTTCCTGCCCACTCCACCAAGAGCCCCTTAGGCTGCTCCAGGATACAGAGGAGCACGCAAGGACCAAGGGAGCATCTTGGAAGGACAGGAGAAGCGGTATCAGGCAGCCCAAGTCTAGACCCTGATGATTTCCTGATATCTTGTTTCAATTCCCACATACATCCTATATTTCAGTTCTTTCATTTTCACTTTCAGAGATTCCAACATGTAGAGATTCATGTCTTTGTGTCTTTTGAAAAATGAAATATTTAAAACAAACAAAAAATATAAAAAATAACACATCAAAAATCCATGCTCTTATGGCTCAAGGTTGTAAAAATAAAAATAAAAATAAAATCCATGCTCTTGCCACCAGCGTAAGAAAGAAAACATTAAATTATCTTTGATGTACTTCCTAATCCCTTCCTCCTACCTTCCCTCAAGAGGCAACCACTCTCCTGAACCCTGGCATTGACTATGCATGGGCACTCTTTTTAATTTTTTAAATATATAAATACATCTGATAGGAAAGTTGAATTGCTTTACAGAGATTTGAGTCCCCGTGAAGGGCTTTTGGGTACTCTGCCAGGGTGTAGATGACGTCTGAAGAGGCTACAAGGGAACCAGAGAGAAAAAAGCCTGATGAAAGGAACAGAGCCTACATTATCAGTGACAATATCAACTGGAATAATATACATGTAATTAGACTTGGGGGGCATGAACTTTTTTTTTAATAATGGCTAAATTGTTTTAATCCAAAATAATCTAGGAATTAGTAGAATTACTAAGAATTAATAAGAGAATTTAGCAAAGTTGCTGAATTAAACAATCAGTATATAAAAATCAACCAGACTGGGCAACGTAGCAAGACCCAGTCCCCACAAAAGATAGAAAAAAATTAGCTGGGCAAGGTGGCATGCACCTGTTGTCCCAGCTGCTTGGGAGGCTGAGGTGGGAGGAACTCTTGAGCCTGAGAAGTTAAGGCTACAGAGAGCCAAGATCGCACCACTGTACTCCAGACTGGGCAATGGGAGTGAGACCCTGTCCCAAATAAATAAATAAAATTAATTAATAAAAATAAAAATCAATTACACCCTATAAAGCAGCAACAAATAATTTGAAAATGAAAAAAAATTCAATGTAAAATTTATATAATATAATTGTGTTAGAATTTGGAAATATATTTTTTAAGACCTTCATAGAAAAAATTATAAAACTTTACCATATTCTTGGTATACCATTACACCATATTCTTGGACTGGAAGATTTAATAATTTAAGGATATCAATTCACCCCAAATTATTTATAGATTTAATCCAATCTGAGCCAAGATATCATCAAGTTTGTTTTTCAAACTGGACAAGCTGATTCTAAATGCAAAGAGCTAAAAAAGGACAAGATACTCTAGAAGTCGAACAAGGTAGGAGAACTTGGTCTCTCAGATTTTAAGTTTACAGTAAACTTACAGTAATGGTGGTTTCAGGCATAGACAAATAGGCCAGAAGAACAGAGAGCCCAGAAACACACCCCACTTATTCAGACAGTTGACTTATGACAGAGGTGGCGCTGCAGAGCGGTCAGGAACGACAGTATTTTCAATAAATGATGATGAAGGTCCGCAGGTAAAAATTGAAATTGGATCCCTATCGCCCATATACACAGAAATCCACTCCAGGTGTGTGTGCATTTTTTTGTTTTGTTTTGTTTTGTTGTTGTTGTTGTTGTTGTTAAGACAAAATTAACATGAAATTCACCATTTAAACCATTTTTTCTTTCTTTCTTTTTTTTTTTTGAGATGGCGTCTTGCTCTTGTCGCCCAGGCTGGAGTGCAGTGGCACCATCTTGGCTCACTGCAAGCTCCACCTCCTGAGTTCATGCCATTCTCCTGCTTCAGCCTCCGGAGTAGCTGGGACTACAGGCGCCCGCCACCATGCCCAGCTAATTTTTTGTATTTTTAGTAGAGACGAGGTTTCACCGTGTTAGCCAGGATGGTTTTGATCTCCTGACCTCGTGATCCGCCTGCCTCGGCCTCCCAAAGTGCTGGGATTACAGACGTGAGCCACCATGCCCAGCCGTATCCAGAATATATATTTTTTAAACTCTTACAATTCAGCAATAAAAAGACAACCTAATTTTTAAAAACAAGCGAAGGACTTGAATGGACATTTTCCCAAAGAAGATCTATAAGTGGCTAATAAGCACATGAAGAGATGCTCAACATCATTAGTCATTAGGGTAACAGAAATCAAAACCACGATGAGATGCCACTTCACACCCTCTAGGATGGACACAAAATGGAAAATAACAGGCGCTGGTGAGGATGTAAAGAAATTGAAACCTTCATACATTGCTGATAGGAATGTAAAATGGTGCAGCCACTGTAGAAAATAGTTTCATGATTCTCCAAAGAATTAAATATAGAATTACATATGTCCCAGCAATTTCACTCCCAGATATATATGCAAGAAAATTGAAAACATGTTCAAACAAAATGTGTACATGAATGTTCACAGCAATGTTATTCATAACAGCCAAAAAGTGGAAACAACCCAAATATCTATCAACGAATGAATAAACAAAATGTGATATATCTATACAATGAACTATTATTCAGCCATAAAAAGGAATGAAGTACTGATATGTTCTATGACATGGATGAATCTTGAAAATATTATTCTAAGTGAAAGAGGCCACATACAACAGGCCCCATATTGTATGATTCTGTCTATACAAAATGTCCAGAATAGGTAAATCTATACAGGTAGAAAGTAGGTTGTTCACTGGTAGGAGCTGGAGTGTGGAGTATGGTCATAGTGGCAGTGATAGTGAAGGAGGGACTGAACTGACTGCTTCATGGGTATAGGATTTTCTTTTTGGGGTGATGAAAGCATTCTGTAATTATTGGTGATGGTTGCACAACTCTGTGAGTACACACACAAAAAACACTGAATTGTATTTTTTTTAAGTGGTTTAAGGCCAGGTGTGGTGCAAGACTCCATCTCGGAAAAAAAAATATATATATATATATATATTTTCTGGATACTAGTCCGGTATCTAATATGTGTTTTGCAAATATTTTATTCCATTCTGTGGGTTGTCTCTCCTGAGAGTGTCCTTTGATGCAAAAAAGTTTTAAATTTTGATGAAATTCAATATATCAGTTTTTCTTTCATTTCCTGTACTGCTGGTGTCATATTTAAGAAAACTTGTCTAATTCAAAGTCACAAAGATTTACACCTATGTTTCCTTCTAAAAGTCTCAGGGTTTTAGGTCTCTTATATTTAGGACTCTGATATGCTCTGAGTTAATTTTTTGATATGGTATGAAGTAGGGGATCCAAATTAATTCTTTTGCATATAAATATTTAATTATTTCAGGACTATTTGTTGAGAAGACCATTCTTTCCACCATCAAGTGGTCTTGTCACCTTTGTTGAAAACTAACTGACCATAGATGTATGGATTTATTTCTGGGTACTCAATTCTATTTCATATAGAAAGGGAATTGAGATTATACCACTACCACATTGTTTCAATTACTGAAGCTTTGTGGTAAATTTTGAAATTGAGAAACGTCAGTCCTTCAACGCTGGTTTTTTTTTTTTTCCTAGACTGTGATCGGCATTCAGGTGTCTTGTAATTCCATATAAATTTTAGAATTAGCTTGTCTATATCTACAAAGAAGTCAGCTGGAATTCTGATAGAGATTGCACTGAATCTGTAGATCATTTTGAGGAGTATTGTCATCTTAAAAATATCAAGATTCAGCCTGGGAAACATGGTGAAACCCCATCTCTACAAAAAATACAAAAATTAGCCAGGTGTGGTGGTCCCAGCTACTTGGGAGGCTGAGGTAGGAGGATCACTTGCACTCAGGAGGTTGAGGCTGAAGTCAGACATGACCAAGCCATTGCACTCCAACTTAGGCAACAGAGCGAGACCTTGTCTCAAAAAAAAAAAAAAAAAAAAAAAAAGAGATGCCAACATGGCAGCGGGGTTGGGGCTGGTGGTTCCACCGCGGCGCTCAGGCCAGGGGCGGTTTCCGCGGGTGCATTGGAGCCGGGGACCGCGAGTGCGGCTCACAGGCGCCTGAAGTACATATTCCTAGCTGTGCTGGTGGTCCAGAATGCCTCCCTCATCCTCAGCATCCGCTACGCCCGCACGTTGCCAGGGGACCGCTTCTTTGCCACCACTGCTGTGGTCATGGCGGAAGTGCTCAAAGGTCTCACCTGCCTGCTGCTGCTCTTCGCACAGAAGAGGGGTAACGTGAAGCATCTGGTTCTCTTCCTCCATGAGGCCGTCCTGTGTGCAGTATGTGGACACGCTCAAGCTCGCTGTGCCCTCTCTCATCTGCACCTTGCAGAATAACCTCCAGTATGTTGCCATCTCTAACCTACCAGCTGCCACTTTCCAGCCTTCCCCGAGGTGCAGCCAAAGACATAGCCTCTGCCTCTGCCTCCGCTTCCGGGCCCTGCGTTCACCAGCAGCCTCCCGGGCAGCCACCGCCACCGCAGCTGTCTTCCCACCGTGGAGACCTCATCATGGAGCCCTTTCTGCCAAAGTTACTCACCAAGGGGAAGGGTTCCTAGCCGCTGGGATTGAAGACATTGGCCTGGCCTCGTTCTCTCTTCTTGCCCTGGCCCAGCTGGGACCAAACTCTGATCAGTATTAGGGATAGGGTGAGGTAGACATTGGACTCCTTGTCCCCACGACCCCCGCCCCACACAGGGCCGACATGACTAAGTTCTCCCATGACCCACCTCAGCTCAGCCCCCCAGCCCCTGCCAGCTCCACACTCTTAGCTGAGTTTTTGCAAATAAAATGTGTTGTGCAAAAAAAAAAAAAAAAAAAAAAGTCTTCCAGTTCATGAATGTGGGATGTCTTTCATTTATTTCTGTTAAAAATTTTTTTCAACAGTAGTTTTCAGTGTACAAATCGTTTTTTTGTTTGTTTGTTTGTTTTTTTTTTTTTGAGGTAGAGTCTTGCTCTTGTCGCCCAGGCTGGCGTGCCGTGGCGCAATCTTGGCTCACTGCGACCTCTGCCTCCCGGGTTCAAGCAATTCTCCTGCCTCAACCTCCTGAGTAGCTGACTTCAGGTGATCCTCTCTCCTTGGCCTCCCAAAGTGCCAGGATTACAGGCGTGAGCCACTGCGCCTGGCCTCAGTGTACAAATCTTATACTTACTTGGTAAAATTTATTCCCAATTATTTTATGTTTTTCAATGCTACTATTAATGAAATTCTTAATTTTATTTTTTGATTTTTCATTACTAGTGTATGGAATTACAACTGATTCTTGTACACTAAAACTTCACTAACCTTGTTTATTAGCTCTAATAGTCTTTTCTTGTAGATTCTTTAAGGGTTTCTATATATAAGAGTATGTGATCTGCAAATAGAGATAGTTTTACTTTTTCCTTTCCAATCTGATTGTCTTTTATTTATTTATTGACTAATTGCCCTAGATAGAATTGCCAATGCATTGTTGAACAGAAGGGGCAAGAGCTGACATCCTTATCTTGTTCCTGATTGTAGGGGGAAGGCTTTCAATCTTTTATTATTAAGTATGATGTGAGCTGTGGGTTTTTCATAGATGCCTGTTTTCGACTGAACTGTATCCCTCCCAAATTCACATATTGAAGCTCTAACCCGCAATGTGATTGTATTTGGAGACAGGACCTATTAGGAGGTAATAAAGGTTAAATGAGATCATAAAGAGAGGGCCTTAGCCTGGCTCAGCGGCTCACTCCTGCAATCCCAGCACTTTGGGATGCCAAGATGGGCAGATCACCTGAGGTCAGGAGTTCAAGACCAGCCTGGCCAACATGTGAAACCCTGTCTCTACTAAAAATACAAAAAATTAGCTGGGCATGGTGGCATGCGCATGTACTTCCAGCTACTTGGGAGGCTGAGGCATAAGAATCCCTTGAACCCAGAAGGCATAGGTTGCAGTGAGCCAAGATCACACCACTGCACGCTAGCCTGGGTGACAGAGTGAGACTCTATCTCAAAAAAAAAAAAAAGGATCTTAATTGGATAGAATTGATGTCTTTATAAGAAGAGGAAGAGAACCACCTGTGCTGGCTCATTCTTGTAATCCCAGCACTTTGAGAGGCTGATGCAGAAGGATAACTTGAGTCCAGGAGTTCAAGACCAGTCTGGGCAACATAGTGAGACCCTGTCTCTACAAAAAAATTTAAAAAATAATTAGCCAGGTGTGGTGGCATGCACCTGTAGTCCCAGCTACTCAGAAGGCTTAAGTGGGAGGGTCATTTGAACCCAAGAGGTTGAGGCTACAATGAGCCATGATCACACCACTGCATTCTGGCCTGGGCAACAGAGTGAGACCTTGTCTTAAAAAAAAATAAAAAGAAAGAAGAGGAGGAGACACTAGAAATATCTCTGTCTTCAAATGAGCACAAAGGAAAGGCCATATGAGGACACAGTGGGAAGGCAGCTATCTACAAGCCAGAAAGAAAGTCCTCACCAGAAATAAACCCTGACCTTGATTTTGGACTTCTAGCCTATAGAACTGGAATAAAATAAAAGTCTGTTATTTAAGTCACCCAGTGTGTAGTATTTTGTTATGGCAGCCCACACAGACTAATGTAATGCCCTTTATAAGGTTGGGGAAGTTCTCTTCTACTCCTAGTTAGTTGAGTGTTATGGTTTGTTTGTTTTTTTTTTTAATCATGAAAGAGTATTGGATTTTGTTAAATGCTTTTTCTGCATCAGTTGAGATGATCATGTGTTTTTTCTTTTAATCTTTTAATATAGTATAGTACATTGATTGATTTTCGTCTGTTGAACCATCTTTGCATTCTGGAGATAAATCCCACTTGGTCATGGTATATAATCCTTTAAATATGCTGCTGGATTTGGTTTGCTAGTATTTTGTTAAGGATTTTTGCATTTATATTCATGAGGGATGTTGGTTTCTTGTTTTCTTGTCTTGTGATTTTTTTGTTTGTTTGTTTTTGTTTTTTGTTTTTTAGAGATGGAGTCTCGCTCTGTCGCCCAGGCTGGAGTGCAGTGGTGCAATCTGAGCTCACTGCAAGCTCCGCCTCCAGGGTTCTCACCATTCTCCTGCCTCAGCCTCCCAAGTAGCTGGGACTACAGGTGCCCACCACCACGCCCGGCTAATATTTGAATTTTTAGTAGAGACAGGGTTTTACCATGTTAGCCAGGATGGTCTCAATCTCCTGACCTCGTGATCCTCCCGCCTTGGCCTCCCAAAGTGCTGGGATTACAGGCGTGAGCCACCAAGCCTAGCCAGTCTTGTGATATCTTTGGCTTTGGTACTAGGATAATACTGGCCTCATAGAATGAGTTCAGAAGTGTTCCATCCTTTTCTTTTTGGGGAGGTGTTTGAGGAAAAAATAGTGTTAACTGTTTAAACACTTGGTAGGACTTGCTAGTGAAACTATCTGATCCTGTGTTTTTCTTTGTTTGAAGTTTTCTTTTTAAATTTTAATTACTGATTCAATCTCTTTACTTGTTATTGATCTATTCCTGTTTTCTATTTCTTCTGAAATAAGTTTTGATAGCTTATGTGTCTAGGAATTTGTCCATTTCATCTAGGTTGTGTAATTTGTTGGCATACAGATGTTCATAGTATTCTCTATAATCTTTTAACATTATTATTTTTATAAGGTCATTAGTAATGTTTGTACTTTCATTCCTAATTTTAGTAATTTGGGTCTTCTCTCTTTTTTTCTTATTCAGTCCAGATAAAGATTCATCAATTTTGTTGAAGTTTTATTGTTTTAAATTTTGTTGATGTTTTCAAAACACTAACTTTTGGTTTTGTTCGTTCTCTCTATTGTTTTCTGTTCTCTATTTCATTTATCTCCACCCTAATCTTTATTATTTCCTTCTTTCTTCTTGTTTTGGATTCAGTTTGTTCTTCTTTTTCCAGTTTCTTAAGGTAGAAGGATATGTTAGTCACTTGCAACCTTTGTTTTTTATTATGTTGACATTTACAACTATAAATTTCCCTCTAAGCACTGCTTTTACTAAATCCCATAAGTTTTTGCATGTTGTATTACAGTTTTCATAGATCTCAAAATATTTTCTAATTTACCTTGCAATGTATTCTTTGATTCATTGGTTATTTAAGGGTGTGTTATTTAATTTTCATTTATTTATAAGTTTCTCAGGTTTCTTTCTGTTATTGATTTCTAGTTTTATTCCACTGTGGTCAGAAAACATATTTTGTTATGATTTTAATCTTTTAAAATTTATTGAGACTTATTTTGTGATCTGACTTATACTGGAGAATATTCTATGTGCACTTGAGAAGAATGTGTATTTTGTCATTGTTGAGTGGAGTGCTCCATAAATATCTGTTAGGTCTAGTTTGTTTATAGTACTTTTCAAGTCTTCTATATCTTTGATGATCTTTTTTTTTCTTTTTCTTTCTGAGATGAAGTTTTTACTCTTGTTGCCCAGGCTGAGGTGCAATGGCACAATCTCATCTCACTGCGACCTCTACTTCCTGGGTTCAAGTGATTCTCCTGCCTCAGCCTCCCAAGTAGCTGGGATTACAGGCACCCGCCACCACTCCTGGCTAATTTTTGTGTTTTTAGTAGAGACGGGGTTTCACCATGTTAGCTAGGCTGGTCTTGAACTCCTGACCTCAGGTGATCCGCCCGCCTTGGCCTCCCAAAGTGCTGAGATTACAGGTGTGAGCCACCACAAGTGGCCTCCTTGATGATCTTCTGTATAGTTGTTCTATCTATTATTTAAAGTGGAATATTAAAATCTGCAACAGTTATTGTTTAATTGTCTATTTCTCTCTTTAATTATCTCAGGTTTTGCTTCATATATTTTGGGGCTCTGTTGCTGGGTGCATATATCTTTATAATTGTTATATTTTCTTGATGGAGTATCCCTGTTATCATTATGTAATGTCATTCTTTGCCTCTTGTAACAATTTTTGTCTTAAAGTCTATTGCTTCCAATATTAGTATAGCCACCCCCACTCCCTTTGGTTACGGTTTTCATGGTATACTTTTTTCCATCCTGTCATTTTCAGCCTATTTGTATCTTTGAATGTAAAGTGAGTCACCTGTAGTTAGCACATAGTTACATCATTTTTAAAAACTCATCTGCTATTATCTGCCTTTTGACTGGAAAGTTTAATTCATTTACATTTAAAGTAATTAAGGAATGACTTACTTCTGCTATTTTTCTATTTGTTTTCTGTGTTTCATACCATTTTTGTTCCTTATTTCCTTCATTACTGCCTTCTTCTGTGTTAAAGATATTTTTATTTGATTTTATTTTACTTTATTTGAGACAGGATCTTGCTCTGTCACCCAGGCTAGAGTGCAGTAGCACAATCTCGGCTCACTGACACCTCCACCTCCCAGGCTTAAGTGATCCTCCTTCTTCAACCTCCCAAGTAGCTGAGACTAAGGCGCACACCATCATACCAGCTTAATTTTTGTATTTTTGTAGAGATGGGATTTCACCATATTGCCTATGCAGGTCTTGAATTCCTAGGCTCAAATGATTCACCCACCTCAGCCTCCCAAAGTACTGGGATTACAGGCATGAGCCACCGTGATTGGCTGATATTTTCTTACATACCATTTAATTTCCTCATCTTTTCTTTTACTATATATTTTTAGTTATTTTCATAGTGGTTGTCCTGAAGATTAAAATTAATGTTTAATTTATAACAATCTAGTTTAGATTAATACTGTTTCAGTATAAGAATTTTGCTACTATATAGTTCTACCCCCATCTTTATGTTGCTTTTGTCACAAATTCCATCTTTACACATTTGTGCCTATCATAGATATATATCAATAATTTTTATTTGTATAGTTGCCTTTCAAATAATATGGAAAAAAAGAACAGATACAGACCAAAAATACATTAATATTGACTTTTATATTTACCTTTACCAGTGTTCTCTATTTCTTCATGTGGAATCAAATTGCTGCCTACTGTCCTTTCATTTCAGCATGAGAGACTCCCTTTAGCATTTCTTGTAGGGCATTAGTGACAAACTCTTTTTTTATTTGGAAATTTCTTAATTTCTATTTCATTCCAGAGGGATAGTTTTGCTTGATATAGCATTCTTGGCTGACAGCTGTTTTTCTTTCAGTCCTTTTAATGTTCTATCCCATTGCTTCCTTACCTCCATGGTTTCTAATGATAAATAAGCTGTTAATCTTATTAAACATTACTTCTATGTGATAAGCTGCTTCTCTTTTGCTGCTTTCAAGATTCTATCTTTGTCTTTATCTTTGAACAGTTTAATTATAACATGTCTCAATGTGGACCTCTTTGAGTTTATCCTACTTGGAGTTTCTTAGATGTATAGACTAATGTTTTCCATCAAATTTGGAAAGTTTTTGCCCATTATTTCTTTCAAGTATTCTTTCTATTAGACCCCACTACCTCCTCTGGCACTCCCATTATGCATATGTTGTGGTATACTTGGTGATGTTTTTTAAAGTTTGCTCATTATTCTATATCTTTCTTTTTTGTGCTCCTCTGACTGAGTAATCTCAATGACTTATCTTCAGGTTCACTGATTCTTTCTTCTGCCTGCTCAAATCTGCTGTTGAGTCTCTCTAATAAGTTTTTCCTTTCAGTTATTCTTTTAAGCACTAGAATTTATATTTGGCTCTTTTTTATAAGTTTGATCTTTTTATTGATATTCTCTATTTGTGAGACATCATTCTCATGGTTTTCTTTAGTTCTTTGTACATGGTTTCCTTTAGTTTTTTGAGCATATTTTAAATGGTTGAATTAAAGTCTCTTAAAAGTAAGCCCAATGTCTGGGCTTCTTCAGGAATAATTTCTATCAATTGTCATTTTTCTTGTGTAGGGGCCATACTTCCTTGTGTTTTTTCCATGCCTCATAATTTTTCATAGAAAACTGGACATTTTGAATAGTATAATTTGGCAACTCTGGAAATCAGATTTCCCTAGGGTTTGTTGTTCCTGCCTGTTGTAGTTGTTGCTGTTTGTTTGTTTAGTGCCTTTTCTGAACTAATTTTCAGAACTCTTTGTGTGTGTGTGTGTGTGTGTTTATGGCCACAGAAGTCTCTGTTCCATTAGCTTCATGATCAGCTAGTGATTGGACAGAGATTTCCTTAAACACCTGGGACAAAAACAGTAAAATTGCCCAGTCTTTATAGATAAGCCTGTGTGCGTGTATTGGGACATGCCTTCAGAGTTCAGTTAGGCAGTTTACAACTCTGCCTTAGTCTTCAATTTCTTCTTGCATAGAGACTGAAGGTCGGTCATGCAGAGGTGAGAGCTTAGGGCTTTCTCAGGTTTTTCTTGAGCATGTGCTTATCCTCTAGATTCTCAGGAATATGTCAGGGCTTTTCAAAAGCCTTATTTTCAATAGAATCTCACAAAGTATGAAAGGAGACATCTTCCTGGAAAGGGATTCTGGATGAATAAATAACATTTAGAGGCTTTTAATAGATTACCTGGCTCATAATCTGTGAGTGAACTGAAGGAGAATGACTGACCCCTCAGAGGCAGCTGCCACGTTACAGTGATACTGACCAAAGTAGTAAAGAAGTAAGGAAGCAAGTCTGAAGAAGGGAAGAGGAAGTTTTCCTAGTATTACTTCCATACCATGTGTTTCTTATGGGCCTGGAGTATGAAAAGGAGGGTTGCAGAATGAGGTGTATCAAAACCGTCTGGAACCAACTTGTCCCCATTCCAGGGAACCCTCACCCACAGCTCCAACTTGCTCAGGAAGTAACCAAGATGGGAAATTTTTTTTTTTTAACATTCAGTCCCTTTCTTTATTGTAATAGTTTATCTGAAAGTACGCAAAAATTAATAAATTACTTTTACTATGCAATTCTGAAATATCAGGTCTACTGCCTTCAATAAAAAAAATTAGTAACTGCTTTTATGACATTAAGGTCAAGTCATCATTTGTAAAGACAGTATCAATTGAGACTTTTTGGCACTTACGACTAATCCATTGTAAATAATTATCAATCTTAAAAACACAGCTCCAGTAAACGTGTAATTACACTGGGTACAGATAAGGAAGTACAAGGCCGGTATGATCGCTTATGCCTGTAATCATAGCACTTTGGGAGTCTGAGGCAGGTGGATCATATGAGGCCAGGAGTTCAAGACCAGCCTAACCCACACGGCAAAACCCTGTCTCTACTAAAAATACAAAAAGAAATTAGCCAGCCATGGTGGTGCTTGCCTGTAATCCCAGCTTCTCAGGAGGCTGAGGCATGAGAATCAGAGAATCACTTGAACCCAGGAGACAGTGGTTGCAGTGAGCCAAGACCATGCTACTGCACTCTAGCCTGCGTGACACAGTGAGTGAGACTCTGTCTCAAAAAAAAAAAAAAAGAAAGTACAAGAAGCTCACTGGCTATGCTAAACCAAATAAATGAAAGGCAGCAAAACTGATTTTTTTTTTTTTTTTTTTGAGACAGAGTCATGGTCTGTCACCCAGGCTGGAGTGCAACGGCGTGATCTCAGCTTACTGCAACCTCCACCTCCCGGGTTCAAGCCATTCTCCTGCCTCAGCTTCCCTGGTAGCTGAGACTACAGGCATGCGCCACCATGCCCGGCTGCTGGGGTTTCACCATGCCAGCCAGGCTGGTCTCGAACTCCTGAGCTCAAGTGATCCACCCACCTCAGCTTCCCAAAGTGCTGGGATTACAGACATGAGCCACCACGACTGGCTGCAAAACTGATTTTATACTGTGGGTTTATACAAATAAATAAACAAAATCCTTTCCTTTTTTTCTATATTTTTTCTTACATTTCTTACAAAAATAACAGAATGCTTCATTTTATTCACTTCAATGGGAAAAAGTCCTTAGAGAAAGATTGAAAAGAGCTGATAATCAAACTCCCAAATTTTATGCTTATTTCTTTTCTAGTGCTATCAATTTTCTGACATTTAACACAGGCAGAAAAACGTTCTCAGTAAATTGAGCATTTGAGTCTATAAATGTCTTCAAGCACTCTGGCAAGTTACATATATCCCATTGCGTTTGGTTGCCCATCTCTTCTTTGCTTCAGACCCCCATGAGAGTTTCTTCTTTTTTTGGGCAGCCCTGTGAATTTTTAGTCTCCATTTTTGGCTTTTACAAACTTGTGGCAGACAACTGCTTTGGCAATTTTTACACCGAGCTCTCGAGTAGCTAGCTGGTTGCTGAGTTCCTCAGCCTTCTCAATATTCCACTCCTCCACAGCCTGCTCTATCCTCTTTTCGAGGCCTTCTCAATGGTTTTCCTTTTAACAGGGGGGTCAAACCTTTCATTGACTCCAAAATACTGAGTAAGCTCCTTCCACTGGGCTGCATTTGAGGACTGTTCAATTCCACATAGCTAAGGGAATTCCAGAAGGACACTCTTCTTAGGCATTTACATTTGACTCTGTTTCACTTTTTGTTTCATATGTTGAGAAATCTATGATTTCTGCTTTTCTGATGCTCCCATCCTCTTTATCTTCCTGTAAGTTAAGCCCAGAGCTCTCCAATGTAGCTTCATCTTCAGAGTTTGACTCAACATCACTTTCATTTAGGCCAGGAGGTACCAGCCCACTCAACATCTTTTCTTCTGTCAGGATGCAGCCGCCTGGCAGCCATCTTAAGACCCTGTCAACCAAAAAATTTTTTAAGAGATAATTTTTGTGTGAAATCATTGTTGTGCATTATTTCAGGGCTTTGTATAAAATAATGTGGACATTTTACTTCTATTTCTATGCTCTGGAACAGTTTAAAATGATTGAGTTCCTGCTTTACCATCTTTTTCTTTTTCCTTTCTTTCTTTTCTTTTTTTTTTTTTTTGAGACAGGGTCTCACTCTGTCACCCAGGCTGGAGTGCAGAGGTGTGATCTTGGCTCACTGCAACCTCTGCCTCCCAGGCTCAAGAAATCCTCTCACCTCAGCTTCCAGAGTAGCTAGGACTGCAGGTGCACACCACCATGCCCAGCTAATTTTTATATTTTCTAACAGATGGAATCTCACTATGTTGCCCAGGCTGATCTCAAACTCCTAGATTCAAGCAATCTGCTGGCCTCAGCCTCTCAAAGTGCTGGGATTATAGGAGTGAGCCACCGCACCTGGCCTATATTTTTCAATTAATTAATTAATTTTGGAGGAGACAAAAAACATTCAAATCACAGCACTCACTAATAAAAACTGGAAATAAATACAAATGCCAAACAAACTGGGAAGGATTAATTTATGGCATAGTCAAACAATAGAGCAATGAAAATGAATAAACTCCAACTGCATACCACAGTGTGGATGAATCTTAAAAACACAACGTTGAGGCCAGGTGTGGTGGCTCATGCCTGTAATCCCAGCATTGTGGGAGGCCGAGGCAGGCAGATCACCTAAGGTCAGGAGTTTGAGACCAGCCTGGCCAACATGGTGAAACCCCGTCTCTGCTAAAAATACAAAAATTAACTGGGCGTGGTGGCGCATGCCTGGAATCCCAGCTACCCGGGAGGCTGAGGCAGAAGAATCGCTTGAACCTGGGAGGCAGAGGTTGCAGTGAGCCGAGATTGTGCCATTGCATTCCAGCCTGGGCGACAAGAGTGAAACTCCATCTCAGAAAAACAAAACAAAAAAACAATGTTGAGTTTTAACAGCCCAACATGAAAGTATATTTATACTCTAATTCTATTAATGTACACTCAAAATACAGACCAAACCAAACCATATTGATTAGGAATGAATAATCAGGTGGTAAAAGTACAAAGCAATGCAAGGAAAGACTGAAGTCAGGATAGGGCTATCTCTGTGCGGGGAAGGGACCGGAAGAGAAAGGGGTGGATTGGGAAACAATACAGGGAAACTTCTGGTGATAATGTTCTATTTATCGACTTAAACAGTGTCGCTACACAAGAGTTTGCTTTATGATTATTCATTATAGTGCTCATTTGTGTATGGTATATGCTTCTCTGTATATGTATTATATTTCACAAAGTTAATAAAGCTTATACAACAAAGAAAAGGTTCATTACTGAAAACAGACACCAACTCCCAGGGGAAGGAGTACAACGGAGCTGATTTCAAGAGCCTGGACATGAGGCCCTGAAGAGGAGATCTTCACTTTGTGGCCCAGAAGAAACCCATATTTCTGCCTCATGTGTATCCTCTTGGGGAAGCAGGGGAGTTCTATAGCCTCAGTAAAATATCAATGCAACGACCCATGTGTGTGTGTGTGTGTTTTTTTTTTTTTTTGGAACAGAGTCTTGCTTTGTCACCCAGGCTGGAGTGCAGTGGTGCGATCTTGGCTCACTGCAACCTCCGCCTTCCGGGTTCAATCAATTCTCCTGCCTCAGCCTCCCGAGTAGCTGGGATTACAGGCGCCTGCCACTGTGACAAGCTAATTTTTCTATTTTTAGTTGAGACGGGGTTTCACCATCTTGGCCAGGCTGGCCTCAAACTCCTGACCTCGTGATCCACCTGCCTCGGCTTCCCAAAGTGCTGGGATTACAGGCGTGAGCCGCTGCACCCAGCCGACCCATTTATTCTTTAAGGATCTAATTCTGCAGGGCATCAGCCAGGCTCAAGATAGAATTGAGGTGAGGCTGCGCAGGCTTCAACCCCCAGATCTGTCTGAAAATGCTCAGTTGAGCTCAATCCTGGGTGAAGAAATGATAGCAGAATCCCAGAGTTCCAGCACAACACAGTGGTGTTTCTTTTGTGATGTCATCAACACCTGTTTCTGACCTCACCCGCCCAGAAGTTTCCAATATCATTAAGTGATAGTGGCGGTGGATAACAATGACCTCCTACCAGCTGTGAATTTCTCGTCTTCCAGGGGGAGAAGTACTAGCAAAAGAGATTGCTGCTGGCTAAGACTACCCACCGGTGGGGTCTTGGTGAGTGGGGCCCAGTCTGAGGCCAGGGGTAAGAGAGGGCAGAGGGGCCAGGGTTGCCCCCGAAGAAGGGAAGCCTGGATTCTCTTCTGTGGCAGGGCTGAGTGATCACAGGGCCTGACTCCTCTGCTGGGGAACGCCAGCTTCCAAGTAGAGACAGTGCTGTGTGTCTAGACCTAAGCCTGAAGTCTTCTTCTCTCTAGAAATCCACAACTGTGTGTCTGGTTAGGCAGAGGACACTGGAAAAATGGTTTTCCATTCCAATACATTTCCCCACATACTTTCTGCACAGGAAATCAAATTCCCTTCTGTCTGGAAAGGCAGATTAGAGCGTCTGATAGGAGCTGAGCTCCCAAAATGTATCCACTTTCTTAGAGAGTTTTTATTTGGCTCTTGGGATCAGGGATACCCTAGAGTATGTGACTTGCCACTTAAAGTATAAATAGTGTCTTGGCTCTGCCTTGAAAATACTGTCCCTGTCAGTGGCATATGTTTATATTCTGGGTCCTGTAGTAAAATCTGTGGTCTGACTCCCATCATCTCCAAGCCCATGGACCCCTGCTTACCCTCTGCCTAGCAGCCTCACCCAGCACCAGGCCTTGGGGTGATAGGGACACTGGTGTGTGGCTTTCACTTCCTGCCTTTTCTCTCTCATTTTGATTTTTCCTGAACATCTCACCTGGGTACTACAGAAACCCCATGTACATTTGTGTAGGCTGTGCACAGTTGTGAGGTTTTTTATTGTTATTGTTGTTTTTGCAATTACAAACAATTCTGCAATGAGCATTCTTGTGTGTGTAGGTCTTTGTGAGCTTAAGTGTTTATGAAGGAAATTATTTCTAAATAACAGAGGCAAGTTCCAAGGGCCACCATAGGCTCAACAAAACTATGAGGGTTGGGTCCCTGCAGTTGTTCACTGGGCTGGTTTAAGATCTCAGACAATTTCACTGATCAATCAGTACAGGCAGTCCAACTTACAACGACTCTACTTACAATTTTTTGACTTTAAAATGGTGCAAAAGCAATATGTATTCAGAAATCATACTTCAAGTATCCATACAACCACTGTTTTTCACTTTCAGTATTCAATAAACAAAATCATCTAACACAAAGCCCATTTTATAATAAAGTGTTGAAATATGCAACATTTTATTATACAATAGGCTTTGTGTTAGGTGATTTTGCCCAAATATAGGCTAATGTCAGTATTCTGAGCACATTTAAGGTAGGTTAAGCTATTATGTTTGGTACAGTAGGTGGTGTGTTAGTCCGTCCTCATGCTGCTGATAAAGACATACCTGAGACTCGATAATTTATAAAGAAAAGAGGTTTAATTGACTCAGTTCCACATGGCTGGGGAGGCTTCAGGAAACTTACAATCACGGTGGAGGGGGAAGCAAATACATCTTTCTTCACATGACAACAGGAAGAGAAGTGCCAAGCAAAAGGGGAAAAGCCCCTCCTGAGTAGTTGGGATTACAGACGCCCGCCACCACACCCAGCTAATTTTTTGTATTTTTAGTAGAGATGGGGTTTCACCATGTTAGCCAGGAGGGTCTCGATCTCCTGACCTCGTGATCCACCCACCTCGGCCTCCCAAAATGCTAGGATTACAGACGTGAGCCAGCGTGCCCGGCATTTTTCCTTTCTTTCTTTTTTTTTTTAATCGTTGTTCTCTTCTCTTGCTCTTGACTTTTGCCCTTTTCACTGTGCTTGCTTTCTTTCTTTCTTTTTTTTTTTAACCAGAAATAAGAAAATTTATTTGTATTTGAGTTACAGAACAATATCTGCTAAAAGGTTTAAATTAAATAATCTTTACTTATATGTTACTAAAATGTTTTGGAGGAAGCAAACTAAATTCTGCATGGCCAAGGAAATTATTTAACAACCCTTTTAGTAAACTGAAAATAAAAAATTATCTCAAATCATAATTGACTTGATCAGAATAATTTTTTAAATGTTAATCTAAATTTTTTATTTTTATTTTATTTTATTTTTTTTTTATTTTGTGCTTGCTTTCTTATTAGTCCTTTCTCCTTCTAACATTCTCCTGCTCATCTGCTGTGGGTTTGAAAATCAGAAAAGTGGCTTCTCCTTTAGGCTATTGGTTCAGCTGCTGCAACAGAGACCAGACAATAGTGACTTTACAAGGTTATTGCTCTCCTCTGAGAAAAATGCAAGGTGGTCAGCATTCTAGGGCACTTCTCCAGGTCATCTTGTGACTCAAATTCTTCCTGCCTTGATGCTTGACTGTCTCTAGGGAGTTGTCCTGGTCAGCATCATCAAAGCTGCCCTCCCCTCCACCCTGTGTCCACATCCCAGTCTTCACAAAGAGGAAAGAGGAAGTAGAGAACAGCCAGCTTCCTTCTAAGGATGTGGCCCAGAAATTAAACCTATTACTTCCACTCGTATCTCACTGGTTAGGACTTAGTTCATACGTCCACCTGGCTGTGAGGGGTTCTGGGATATGTGGTCTCTAGTAGGAGAGCCATAAATCCAGGTTTTAACCTTGGGAGCTCTACTGCAAAAAGGTAGAGGGAAAGAAAAGGGGCTCTTAGCAGTCTCTGCCACACTGGATCTGTTGAAATTTTGTGTGGAGAAAATAAAGGTGGGCACCAATTGAAGACACAAGGTGATCTACAGAAAAAGCCCTTCCCCTCCCCCACCTCCTCTTCCCTCCCCTCCCCTCCTCTTCCCTCCCCTCCCCTCCTCTTCCCTCCCCTCCCCTCCTCTTCCCTCCCCTCCCCTCCCCTCCCCTCCTCTCCTCTCCTTTTTGATGTAGATCTCTCTATATTGCCCAGGCTGGTCTCAACCTCCTGGCCTCGAGAAATCCTCCTGCCTCAGCCTCCCGAGTAGCTGGGATTACAGGTGTGAGCCACCACACTTGGCTTCCATCCCCCTTTTCTGTACCTCTCTCTCTATTTTTTTTTCCTTTTGAGACAGAATCTTGCTCTGTCGCCCAGGCTGGAGTGCAGTGGTGCCATCTCAGCTCGCTGTAAGGGTTACTCAGAGTCCTTTTGTTTCTTTTATATTGTTCTGGATTATGTTCCCAGACCAGACATTGGAGGTTAACAACACAGTCATGAAGACAATAACAGGCACAATCTTTCAGATTTGACAACTCAGGCCAAAGGCACTCCCACCCCAATCCACAAGTGAGAGAGTGATAAGTGTTTTCTGTGTCACAGACCAGAAGGGCCTTTCTTTCGAAAGCCTCAGTTATTCATACCCATACAACTTTACTGAGAACCTTCTACAAGCTGACACTCATCTAGGTGGTTGGTTGGGACATTGGGGTCATCTCTTTCCCCACCACACAGCCCGCCTGGCATCTCCACGGGTTCTCCTCCTTCCATGGGTTCTCCCCCCTTCCTTCCCTTCCTTCCCTTCCTTCCCTTCCTTCCCTCCCTTCCCTTCCTTCCCTCCCTTCCTTTCTTCCTTCCTTCCTTCCCTCCTTCCTTCCTTCCTTCCTTCCTTCCTTCCTTCCTTCCTTCCTTCCTTCCTTCCTTTCTTTCTTTCTTTCTTTCTTTCTTTCCTTTCTTTCTTTCTTTCTTTCCTTCCCCTCTCCTCTCTTCCCCTCCCCTCCCCTCCTCTTCCGTCCCCTGCCCTCCTCTGCCCTCCTCTGGCCTCCTTTCTGATGTAGGTCTCTCTATATTGCCCAGGCTGGTCTCAACCTCCTGGCCTCAAGTAATCCTCCTGCCTCAGCCTCCCAAGTAGCTGGGATTACAGGTGTGAGCCACTACACCTGGCTTCCGTCCCCCTTTACTGTATCTTTCTTTTTTTTTCAAGACGGAGCCTCACTCTGTCGCCCAGCTGGAGTGCAGTGGTGTGATCTCAGCTCGCTGCAACCTCTGCCTCCTGGGTTCAAGCGATTCTCCTGCCTCAGCCTCCCAAGTAGCTGGGATTACAGGTGACCGCCACCATGCCTGACTAATTTTTGTATTTTTAGTTGAGACTGGGTTTCATCATATTGGCCAGGCTGGTCTTGAACTCCCGACCTCAAGTCATCTGCCCACCTCAGCCTCCCAAACTGTTAGGATTACAGGTGTGAGCCACCACAGCTGGCCTCTCTTTATGGCATGTCCTTGATGCTTATCAGGTTTCTCCTCTAGGAGGTGGAGCGGGTTGGATATGGGCTTACAACAGCTTCTGTGATGATGAAGCAGAGAAGGAAAAGACAAACTGCTTTTGTTGAGAATTTATGCTGTCCTACCAGACTGTGAATAGCATAACTACAGCAACAACAATGAATATTTGCAGAGCATTTATTTTGTATACGGTATTTCATTTAATCCTCACAATCACCCTTTAAGCTTATGATTATTGTTTTCCCCCATTTTCCATATGCCAGAAAAAAAAAAAAAAGCACAGAGAGGTTAAGTCCCACATTTAGGTGGCCCAGCTGGGACTGAAATGCAGGCAGCTAGCGTTCCCAGCACTATTCTTGTATTGATCTGGTTTGTCTTTGTACCCGCTGGCCTTTATCCTAGAAGAGGAGAATAAAGGCGTCAGAGCAGAGGAGTGTGAGACCCCAACTAGCCCAGCCCTCTCAGAATTACAGATGAGAGGGAAAAACAAAGAGAGATCAAATGAGCTACCCAAGGTTGCACAGCATGATAGCCGCTATGCAAGGGCTGGAACCTAGACCCTGATGCCCTGTTGCCACTGCAGAATAGATGTTCAAAAGTCTTCCTGTCCCGTGAATGAAAAGATAATGAGTGGGCTGGCGCGGTAGCTCACACCTGTAATCCCAGCACTTTGGGAGGCTGAGGCGGGCGGATCACGAGGTCAGGAGATCGAGATGATTCTGGCTAACTCGGTAAAACCCCGTCTCTACTAAAAAACACACACACACACACACAAAAAAAATTAGCTGGGCGCGGTGGCAGGCGCCTGTAGTCTCAGCTACTCGGGAGGCTGAGGCAGGAGAATGGCGTGAACCCGGGAGGCGGAGCTTGCAGTGAGCCGAGATCGCGCCACTGCATTACAGCCTGGGCGAGTGAGCGGATAATGGATAGACTTCGACAGAGTCTATGTGGCTCACCCTTGGGCCTTCGTGGGGTGGTTGGGTCATGAGAACCAGGGGGTCAGGGGAAGAGGGAGATGACCAGAGTGCGCCAGCCTGAGACGGTTGTGTGGAAGGGGGTGCTGTGCTGCTGGTTATGGGGAAATCAACCCATGAAAGCATAACCAGCCTTTGACTCCCTCCTCTGGCACCTCATGACCTTGTGTTCACACGGCTTCCTCTATGGGCTTCTTATCATATTGCTGACAGCCCTAACTGGTGAAAGGGAGTCACTTTCAGAGAGCACTGGGCAGTGGCTCCTTTCCCATTAGCTATTGTACTGCAAGTGCCAGATAATGTCGATGACATAAATGTGCCTAGGCCCCTGCCTGGGAGGGAGAGGCTGTTTACTACTGCCCCTTGTTTTGCACACTGATCTTTGGGGGTTGCAAACACTGGCACCTGTCCTCAGGGTCAAAACCAGTGTCTATAGCAGAGTGGGCAGGACTTTGATGAAACTCTGAGACCTGCAGGAGTGTGGCCCACCGCAACCTGGAAATGACCCAGCCCACTCCCTTGGGCCTCTCTGGTGGGGCTGTGGCCAATTGTAGATAACTCCTTTGCTGAGGAAGAAGGAGTCTGGGTAGCAGCTGGGTACCAGCCACTAGGGTGGTGCCAGGACCTGGTCCTTGGGCGGGGCAGAGGGCTACTTTGTGGGACTGGGGTGGCTTTTCTTGCTTCTGGCTGATGGGACTAAGGAGACTGGGAAAGGGGACATGCCTCAGGGAGGGCGAGGGGAGGTGGCAAAGGAGCTGCCGAGGCCCAATGCATCAGGGGAGCTGGAGCAAGCTGGAACCAGGGACCGGCAGCCTTGTGCGTTTGAGATGGTAATTTGCAGATGGTTCCTGGTAGCGACAGGGTCTCTGAGGCGGAGCCTGGGTCTTCGCGTAGGATCTGCCAGCCTGGGTTCTCCGGCAGGTCAGAGCAGCTTTGGGGCGGGGCCAAGGTTGGCCCCTGCTTGGGAGGAGCCGGGATGCCTCTCTCACAGTGATGCAGAGGGGAATTTGCTGACGGTCCCTTGCCAGGTGGGGCTGGCTTCGCCCAGCCGGCGAGGAGGAGGACCCGCTGGCAGTCTCCTCCCAGGTGGGGAGCGTGGAGCCTGTCACTGCAGCCTGGCGGCCTGAGCACCGAGCCTGGGGCTGGGGCCGCGGTGCTGAGGACGCAGATGTGGTGAGCACGCGACGCGGGTGAGGTGACCGGGATTGGTCGGGCCAGGAAGAAGGGGCGCCGGATCCAGGTCCCGCGCGGGGAGGGGGCGGGGAAGGATTGCTTGTTTCTGTGCTTTCTGAGACCTTGTATTGGGAGGGATGGGGGTAGAGGAGACTGCGCCACAGTCCCTTGCCACGCTGGCTGTCTCTAGCTTGTACCCAGGAAAGGGTGGCCTGAGCCGCCCACCCAGGAGGGCGTGGCTTTAGTAGACCGGTCTTCACTGGGTGGGGGGAACGGAGGTGGGTAGGAGGTTTGCTTGGGGGGTCCCCGGCCTCCTGCCTGACAGCCAGGTGGGAGTTACCGCTCGGGGCTACCCTCTCCCCCACCCAGGGATTCCCCGGGGCTCTACCGCCCACTCTCTGGGCTGGGACGGGAGGGGGCAGTCTGCTCCGCCGTTATGGGTTATGACAACGTCACTGCTGCGCTGCTGCCTGGCGGGCTGGGCTCCTGGGCCCCCAGGGGAACAATGCCACCCTTTCCCCATATGCTTGGTTCCAAAGAAAGGCTCTTGCCTCCCTACTCGCCCTGGCCTTGAGAGAGAAACGTTGTGTTTGGATGAAGGCCCTGGGGAAACTGAGGCCCAGGGGGTGCTGTGGCTTGACCAAGGTCACTGAGCAGGCCCTACAGAGCTGGCCTCCCAGGCCATGCCTTCACCGAATGCTCTCTGGAGGGGCAGGGGCCCTTCTTCCTCTCTAGACCCGGGGACCTCCCCCTACCCCAGCACCCCATTTCCTCATCCCTGAGAATTCAGGGAGTTGCAACTTCTGCATGGGGCTCCAGGGTATCATGGGTGTAAGCAGCAATTAGATTGTCTGGGGACAGGAGAAAATTGCTCATGAAAAACACTCAACTGAGCAGAGGGGGTGTGAGCCTTTGCTGTTCTTGTGGGTTCAAGGAAAGAATGAGAGTTGGCTTTGAGGAGAGCAAGGCCTGTGCTGATGGGGATGAGGAGATGAACTTTCTCCTTCAACAGCCTGCAACGCTCCAGGAAGACGTGGTTTCCCTCAAGAAAGGGTCCATCTCTTAGCACCACCCTCTGTTATCACCTCATCCTTGTTCTCTCTCCAGCCCCTGTCCCTGGGAGAAATGGGCTACATTCCATCTATTGCCCTTAGAAATGAACTTTCCCCTTAGAAGTGAATTCACCTTGTTCTTCTCCCTGGGACAGATGACCTTCCCTGGAGGGAAACTGAGGCAAGGAGAGAGCGACATTTTAGACCCGGAGCCAGATGAGGAAACTGAGGCACAGAGGGTGGAGTGAGTTCTCCAGGTCTCTTACCTACGTGCAGGTCTCCTGACTCCCCAACCACCAAAGGGCAGACTGGAGGGGCCTCTTCCTGTCTTCTCTTCGCACCCCACAGTCCCAGCGCTGAGAAGCTGAGGCTGCGAGGGCCTCCTAATAGGTGTGGAGGAGGTCGGTGACAGGGGACAGCACCAGCATTTTCTCCTCCTTTAAGATATGTTTTCTAGTTTCTTGGGAAGGAAGCAGCTTGAAGAGGGGAAGTGAAGTCTCTTGGTTACCTTCCCATTATGCCCTCACAGGGATACACAATTTCTGTGGGCCTATCGGAGCCAAAAACAGGCATCCCTCCTGCCCGAGTGCCAGCAGCTGTGAGCATAGCCAGGGAGTGGGGATCCACAGGTAGAGGGACTTCAGTTATCTCCCTGACAGCATCTCCGGATGGGGGGTTTGGGCCAGCACCGGTTTACTCCAAGTGAAAGGAGTTGCCATGTGCCTGGCTCATGAATTGCTCCTTTTCAGACACCCTCTGAGCACAGCGCCCCTGAAGCTGGCCCCTGCTGGCTTCACAGGAGCCTTGGGTTGCATGATAACCACCAGGAGCTGCTGAGGTAACCTGTGGGAAGGGATGGGGTTCCCAGTAAACCAGATGGGAACCAGTTGCTTGTGGGGTGACAATATAGCGCCAGAGAGGAGAGGGCCCACCATACTGGAGGGAAACCACATGGTATGTATCCCTCCCAGCTAGCAGAGAAAGGGTCAGGCCTCAGAGAGGCCCCCGGTGAGAACCAGACTTAAAGAGCAGAGAGCCTGGACCGAGTGCCTCTATTGGCGGGCACTCTGCCCTCAGCTTCTCTACCTGATAGCTAGGCATGAAAACACCTTCTCCAGATGAGTGGGAGGGCTTTGGAAACTTGTCAAGTGTTTATTACAAATGGGAAGTATTATTCCTGGAGTCTCTGGTCTAGGTGGAAGCCATCTGTTTCCTGCCTTGATGGGGGAAACATGGTCATTTCTTCTTCAGAGGATGCTCTCTCTCTCTGTGGCCAGCCTAGGGCATCCTTCTAGGCTGGGAAGGCAGACCAGCCCTCCCCAGCCCACTTCAAGTTGTGCTTGGGGCCTTGAGAAGTTTCCTCCCCCCATCCCCAGCTATCCATTATATTTAACATATTTACAGGATGTTCATCCCTGAAAATGCGGGTGTCTAGTGGCACCGTGGAGCTTCCTACAGGCCTGTACCCTCCCCACGGCCTCAACTCTCGAATCCCACAACCTCTGATTCTTCCTGGGAAGCGGCGGGTGGAAGAACCATAAAGATAATGGGCATAAAGTGCTGGGAGCTGTTTGCACAGAGCGTCCAGTTTGCAGGAACCCACGTGGTGCTCAGGCCATGGGCAGGCTCACACTGGGAAAGGCTGTAATGAAAGTGCTCAGAGGAAGTGCTCAGCTTCCAGTGAGATCAGCAGCTTTTAGTGCCCTGTTTTGCCTGAGGTGGGGCCCCAATGCTCACTCTTCTTTGCTCTCGTGGGAGAGCAGTGGTTTTCACAGCTTACACATCAGCATGGGTGATGTAAATGGAACTCCACATTCTTGCCCATGAGTTGGCTGGTGCAACTCCTGCAAGGTAGGGTTACAGGAGGAGCTGAGATGAGAACGTGGGCAGCTCATGAAGTATGGTGTGTCCTTGCTGTAGATCTGTCTGCATTGCTTAGGCCCAACTGAGGGTGGCTCTTAAGAACAACACGTGGCCAGGACTCCATGTTCTGTGTTTCTAGGGCAGGATATGTACTCAAGCTGCCACATTCCTTGCCAACACCCCTGGGGCTGGTGCTGAGAGATGCAGAGGCAGAGTGGGCGGGGAAGGGGTGCCTCATTGTTACCTCCTGCCTCCTTCTAGTCATTAGTCATGCTCCCCAAAGGGAAACCAAAGCATAGACCTGCTTAGAAAGCTAGGACTAGGACCCAAGTGTTCTGGGCTCCCACCTTCTGCTTTTCCCAGCCTTCCACTCTGCCGTTTGACACAAGCACCCTCAAGATGAGATGGGAAGAGCTGGGCTGGAGGTGAATGAGTCATGCCCAGCCCTGTGCCTGTAGACCTTCATTCCTGCCAAGCCAGGGCCTCTGGTGTCCTTAGAGGATCAGAGGCAGAAAGACCAGCTTCTAACAGGAAACCAAACTGTCCCCTCCCCATTACTGAGTGGCCTGGCCAAGGAAGGTCCTGGAGACAGAAGCCTTCTCCTCACTCTGGCTGAGTCTTCTCAGAGTTGTGCCCAGCAAGGTGCTTGCTGGCCTCAGGCCATGGAGTCCCAGCAGAAGAGCAAGTAACCCTAAGGTCTTTGGAGAGATAGGTGGGCAAGATGGAGCTGTGGCCAGTCCGCTGGGATACAGCTGTCTGTTGGGTTTTGGGTGTTGAGGCCTCATTGCCTTGGGGTGTCTGAGTGGCAGTGATTTGGCCATAGGCTAGAAACACTACAGAGGGCAATGGAACATGCACCCAGGGCCCTGTGGGGAAATCAGTGCTGCTTTGATGGGGGGCAAGCACAGAGGACCTGTCACACATAGACACGCTGCCTGGGGGAGCACTTGGGAGCTGCGTTCCCCCCTGTTTCATTACCTGCTCACTTCACTTCCGTGAGCCTTGCATTTGCAACATGGTGAAGCAATCCCCTCCACACAGAGCCATTAGGAGGATGAATGGGAGGAAGCAGAAAGGTGCCCAGCTTGGTGCCTGGTGACCAGGAGTCCCCTTCTTTCCATTTGCTCGTCCCTCTGCCTGCTGAGTGGCCAGCTGTCCAGGGACTCCTGGGATGGCGACCATGTTTTTTTTGTTGTCTTTTTTTTTGGAAACAGAGTCTCGTTCTGTTGCCCACTCTGGAGTGCAGTGGCACTACCTCGGCTCACTGCAACCTCTGCCTCCCAGGTTCAAGCGATTCTCCTGCCACAGCCTCCCGAGTAGCTGGGATTACAGGCGTGCGCCAACATGTCGGCTAATTTCTTTGTGGTTTTGGTAGAGACAGGGTTTCGCCCTTTTGGCCAGGCTGGTCTCAAACTCCTGACCTCAGGTGATGCACTCATCTCAGCCTCCCAAAGTGCTGGGATTACAGGAGTGAGCCAACGTGCCCAGCCAGACCATGCTTTTTTGATGACACCAAACAATATCCAACAATGGCTGACCAACAATGTCGACTGCTCCAGGCACTGTTGGAACCGAACTGTCACCTTCAAAAATGCTTCAGGCCATGCATGGTGGCTCATGTCTATAATCCCAGCACTTTGGGGGGCCTAGGAGGGAGGATTGCTTGAGCCCAGGAGTTCAAGACCAGCCTGGGCAACATAGAAAGACCCTGTCTCTACAAAAGAGTGAAAAAATTAGCCAGGCCTGTAGTCCCAGCTACTCAGGAGGCTGAGGTGGGAGGATCACTTGAGGCCAGGAGGTTGAGGCCGCACTGAGCTGTGATTGCACCACTGCGCTCCAGCCCAGATGACAGAGCGAGACCTTGTCTCAAAAAACAAAACAAAACAAAAAAACAAAAAGGCTTCTCACATCCCTGAGGACCTGGCAGAGGGGGAATCTTCTCAGAACCAATGGGGTGTGTGTGTGTGTGTGTGTGTGTGTGTGTGTGTGTGTGTGTCTCTGTGGTGTGGGCAGGGAGAGTCCTTCCATACAATGAACAAGCTGTTGCTGGACCAGGGATCCTTCCTTGGCTGGCGCCTCATGTGCCCAGGCATGTCAACTAGGCCTGGCTTGAGGAGACCTTCTCAGGCAGCAGAAGAACAACAGCCTGAATGATGAGCCTGGCTTGAGGCCCTGGAGCCACTCAGCAGCCTCACATTCTCTGTCATTACTATTTAATCCTCTCCACGCCTTGGGAGAGAAAGCAGGTCTGAGTCACCCGCTCAATAGATAAGAAAGCTGTGGCTTGAGAGGTTGTGACAGCTGCAACCACACTCACACACCAAAGCAGCAGAACCCAAACTGGGGCCGTGGCCAGTCTGTGTCCAGGGGAGCCATCTGTGCGCCGTCCTCCCAAGCACAGCTGACACATCCTGAGCTCACCTCTTACTGCTGGGGCTGGTGGTTTTGCTGAAGTTGCTTGAGACAAAAGGACTTGGAAGAGAAGGTCATGCGTTTCTCCCCTTCCCCTCCACTCTGGGCAGGGCGCCCAGAACCGGGTTCTGCTGAAGGACATCTCGAGTCACGGGATCAGGGAAGATGGAAGGCTAGGATTCCCACCCCGCCCCCACCCAGGTTCTGAGGGGCTGAGCCGAGGCAAAGGAAGGGGACTCAGCACGGCCAGGCCCAGGCTCTACACTCCATGGAGGGGCTTCTTGGGGCCCTGGCCCAGGCACATACATGCAGTTTGTGCTGCATGGAGCAGCCAGGGAGGAAGGGACAGGAAGCCCTTGGCCTGGGTCACAGAGCTGCCAAGTGGAGGAGCAGAAGGAGCCCCAGTCCCAGCACCCTCCTGTGTGGCTGGGGAGGGAACCCAGACCATCGCAGCCCTGATCTGTTCCCAGAGACAGACGAAGGGAAGTGAGTGGGAAGAGCAGGCTTTCCGACCCATCCCTATCCCAGTGCCTGGTGTCCCCGTGACTCTGCCTACTTCCCCTGGGAGTTACCTTTGAACCCAGCTCTGACCCAGAGCCTGCCATTGAAGGCTCATCTTGGAGTAAGCCCAACCCATCTTCTCCAGTGAGGCTCCCTTCCCACATGCTCTGCAACCACTCAGGGGTTATTTGTGTGTAGGGCCGGGGGATGTGTCAGATGCCCTTGAAGTTTTTACAAAATACACACACCTGGCTTTTCTGCCCCATCTCACCCCAGCTCGGCTAAGAACCATTGCTCTGGCAAATCAAATGTGCCCTGGACTGTCTGAGCCACCGCCTCTCCCCATCCCAGTCCTGGTCCTTATCCCTATCCTCATCTGTTCATCTTCCTGCCCTTCAAAGCCCAATTCAAATGCTACCTCCTTGATGAGGCCCTCCCTGGATCTCAGCCAGATGAGATCTTAACAGCCTTGAATGCCCTTAACACTTTGAGTCTATCTCTTCTGCTAGAAAGGACTTCATCCTTTCACTTTTCAAGTGTTCACTGGGTGCCAGTCACACACAGGTCCTCCAGTAATTCATGGGGAAGGGGGTGGGTAAACAAGGAAATGGTTTAATGACAATAGCTTGAGAAAAATAATAACATTCTGTGAAAATAGCAATACAAAGCTCCATGAGACATTCTGGCAAGAATGCTAGTAAAGCCGAATGTGTATATGCTTTATGACGAACGATTTCACATCTAGGTATACATTACCTAGAGAAACTCACACACGTGCATAAGGAAACAGCTCTAAGGGTATCTAGGGCAGCAATGCTTGAAATGCAAAAAAGAGGTCTTGGCTGGACTCTGTGGCTCATGCCTGTAATCCCAGCACTTTGGAGGCCCAGGTGGGAGGATTGCTTGAGCCCAGGAGTTTAAGACCAGCCTGGGCAACATAGCAAGACCCTGTATCTACTAAGAAAAAAAAATAGCCAAGTTGGGTGGTGTGTACCTGTAGACCCAGCTACTTGGGAGGCTGAGGTGGGAGAATTGCTTGAGCCCAGGAGTTTGAGGTTTCAGTGAGCTATGATTGTGCCACTGCACTATAGCCTGGGCAACCAAACAGAAAAAAAAAAAAGAGAGACCTCAACCTCAATATCTGCAATAATAGAATAATGAATAAAACTGTGATACTGTGCAGCAGTTAAACTATGTGTAACTGGGGAGTTTTATTTTTTATAAATTATACCTTAGCAAAGCTGATATATATGTACATACACATATGGATACATTCTGTATTAACATGAATAAATTTCAGAAACAATGTTGCAAAAAAAGGAAATTGCAAAATAATACCATTAGTGAAACTTTGATTTTCTTTTTCTTTTTCTTTTTTTTTTGAGACAGGGTCTTGCTCTGTTGCCCAGGCTAGAGTGGAGTGGTGCGATCTTGACTTATTGCTGCCTCCACTTTTCAGGCTCAAGTGATCCTTCCACCTCAGCCTCCTGAGTAGCTGGGACTATAGGTGCACACCACCACACCCAGCTAATTTTTTTTTTTTTGTATTTTTTGTAGAGATGGGGTTTTGCTATGTTTCCCAGCCTGGTCACAAATTCCTGGGGTCAAGTGATCCACCCACGTGGGCCTCCAAATGTGCTGGGATTACAGGTGTGAGCCACTGTGCCTGGCTGAAAATTTAATTTTCATAAAAATCACAAAACAGTACTAGCTATGATTTATGGATTTACTAATTTCTGTTGCAATGCCTACCAAGCTCATGTTTGTAGTGCCTTGGAGAGAGTAGGAGCTGAGACTGAAAGGGGAAAAGAAAGGACTACTAACTTGTCAGTAACACTTCATTTAACAAAGAACGGCTGAAGCAAAAATGACAGAATGTTTACATTTGTTAATTCAGTTGGTTTAAGTGAATTTTTCAAAGTTAAAGAAAAGTAATCTGAGATGTCTATGGAAAAGTGCCGATATCTCCCTGAGGAGTCAGGAAAGGGTCCAAGAGGAGGTGACAGCTGGGTGTGAAGGACTCAGGGAACTGGCAGGTTTCACTGGGGTGGGGGAGTTGGGAAAAGCAGCCGTGGGTGCTTAAAGCCAGGGAATATCTGTGCCGGCTCTTTGCACGTCTGAAATGTTTGTTGATTGACTTTGTATCAAGCTGTCCCTCTGCTGCCCTCTCATCCCCTTCTCTGATTATAGCACTTCTATTTCTGAGTTGTGTACATAGTAAATAGGGTCCTGGGGGGAAAATCATGTGTCATTTTATGATTTTTTAGAGATGAGATAATCTAATAGGAGTTAGGAGAGGATTGAGGCAAATATACAAAATTGAACATTAAAATGGGGAAATAGCCACTGATACAGAGAAAATAGAAATAATAATTATTATTATTATTAGTAGTAGTAGTAGTATTGGTACTGTGTTTGGCCATATGTAAATCCAGTTGAAAACCAGCTGAAACTGATGATTTTTTGGGAAAATGTAAATCATCAGTTTGACATCAGGAGAGGTAGAAAATCCCAACAGACCAATAATCACTGAAGAAACTGAGTTTTCATAAAATTCTCCTCCAAAAAAACTAAGGTTCAGATCGCTTCTAGTTTCTATCAAACCTCCAAGGCACAGATAATGCCAATGTTATTTAAACTGCACCAACTACACCAAATCACAGAGAAGGAGAGATTCTAAATTATTCTATGAAGTACGAACAACATGGATACCAAACCTTGACAAAGATAGCACAAAAAGAGAAAAATGACTAAAAAATCTTATAAATAGTGGTGCAAAATTCATAAATAGCAATAAATGGACTCATAGCATTATGTTACAAAAATGAACATACCACAAGCAAGTGAGGCTGTATTCCAGAAATATAAATTCCATAGTAGAAAAACTGTTAATGTAATTGAACAAACTAATAGCTCAAAAGAAATAAAAAATCATACAAGCAACTTCATAAGTGCTAAAAATGTCTAAAATGCACTTGATAAAATTCAACATGTCTCTGATTTTAACTCTTACTTCATAGGAATAGATGGATGTTGCTTAACATGATTTTGTGTATGCCTGTGTGTGCTTGTATGTGTATTCAGACATAAACACACACAAGGAAAGAATGATCACCGCGACTGTAATTCTTTAATACTACTCTAGAAGTACAAGCCAACACAAATATTGAAAATGTAAGTTATAAAAGTGCTAAATTTATCAAAATTGTAGACGGTAAGATTGACAGCCTGGAGAAAAAAGAACAAGATTGTCAACTGAAAAAAAATTAGAAATAATAAAACAATATACCAACATGATCGGTAATAACTATTAGAAGCAAAAATATATAGCTTGTTTGTATATAAACAGACTTTAACTTTTTAAATATAATGGAAGAAATTTAAAATATTAGTAAGTGCTAAAAGAACCAGTACTAAGTCTAACTGGAGGTGGCAGAAGCAGCTCTTAAGACTACTTCATTCTTGATTCCCTGGCACTTGGAATAGGGCCTGACACATAGTAGTAGATATTTGTCAAATGATGGAACGGCTTCACAGATTGATAAACAAAGCACACTTAATATGCAATAATAATAATAGTAAACACCACCATATAGTAGTTCCCCTGTGTGGCCACTGTCTTATTCTTTACCTGTAGCCTAAGGTGTGATCTATCCTGGAGAATGTTCCGTATGTGCTTGAGATAATGTATATTCTGCTGCTGTTGGGAGGAGTTTTTGCATATGTCTATTAGGTCCAATTGGTCTATAGTGTTGTTCAAGTTCTCCATTTTATTTTATTTTCTTTCTTTCTTTTCTTTTTCTTTTTCTTTTTTCTTTTCTTTTCTTTTTTTTTTTTTTTGAGACAGAGTTTCGCTCTTATTGCCCAGGCTGGAGTGTGATGGCACAATCTCGGCTCACCGCAACCTCCGCCTCCTGGGTTCAAGTGTTTCTCCTGCCTCAGCCTCCCGAGTAGCTGGGATTACAGGCATGCGCCACTAAGCCTGGCTAATTTTGTATTTTTAGTAGAGATGGCATTTCTCCATGTTGGTCAGGCTGGTCTCGAACTCCCGACCTCAGGTGATCCACCTGCCTCAGCCTCCCAAAGTGCCGGGATTACAGGCATGAGCCACCGCGCCTGGCCTAGTTCTCCATTTTCTTATTGATCTTCTGTCTGGTTGTTCTATCCATTATTGAAAGGAGTACTGAAATCTCCAATTATTATTGCGGTGTTGTCTATTTCTCCCTTCAGTTTTGTCAATATTTCTTCATATATTTGGGTGCTCTGCTGTTAGGTGCATATGTATTTATAATTGTTATATCTTCCTGGTGAATTGAGTCTTTATCATTATGTAATAGCCTCCTTTGTCTTTTGTGGCAGCTTTTGACTGATATAAATACGGCCATCCTTGCTCTCTGTTGGTTACCATTTGCATGGAATGACTTTTTCCATCCTTTCACTTTCCACCTATGTGACCCTTTACATCTAAGGTTGAGCCTCTTGTGGGCAACATAGATTAGTTGCATCTTTCTACACCCTTTACTTGTAATAACTCATTTAATCCTCACAATAACTCCATGCAGATGGCGTTATTGTTACCTCCATCTTTAGATGAGGAGAGGCACAGAAGGGGTAGGCAACTTATCCTAGGTCCAGTAGAGTGGAAATTTGAACCAAGCACTTGACTCTGAGTATATGCTCTTTGTATCCATCCTCTTACATAGTCAAATTGGTATTTTGAATTTAGAGGAAGGATTGTTGGGTAGGGGAGCAGGAAATGGATTTTTCAAACATGACTTTAGGACAACTGTGTAGCCCTTTGAAAAAAATAATAAAGTTGGGCCCTACCACAATCCCTACATCAAAATAAATTCTAGAGGGGGCAAAGATATTTTAAAAAGAAAGAAGAAAGCCAGGTGTGGTGGTGCGTGCCTGTAGTTGCAGCTACTCGGGAGGCTGAGGCAGGAGAGTCACTTGAGCCCCGGAGTTCAAGGCTGCAGTGAGCTATGATTGTGTCACATAAGTACTCCAGCCTGGGCAACAGAGTGAGACCCTGCCTCAAGAAAGAATAAGACAAAGACGAAGGAGGAGGAGGAGGAGGAGGAAGGGGAAGAGGAAGAAGAAGAGGAGGAGGAGGAGGAGGAAGGGGAAGAGGAAGAAGAAGAGGAGGAGGAGGAGGAAGAGGAAGAAGGACAAGGAGAAGAAGAAGAGGAGGAAGAGGAAGAAGAAGAACAACAACAGGAGGAAGGAGAAGAAGAAAAGGAGGAAGAAACCTTCAAGAATACAAGTTGAAAATATGGGCAAATACTTTCATGATTCTCAAATGGGAAAGGCTTTTTAAGCAAGTCCAAAGGATGACATAAATAAACTCAAAAAGAGATGAATGACAATTTGCAATACACATGACAAGAAGTAAGTTGCCTTAATTTAGAAAAACTTATTTAAAAATCAGTAAGAAATTAGGATGGACACAGACAAGTCACAGAAAAATAAGTGCAAAGGCCATTCAGTCAATAAACATGAAAATATGTCTGTCTTTTTTGACAACTGAATTACAAATTGAAACAAGATACCATTTTTAAACTCACTGTAAAAATCCAACAATCTGATAATGCACACTTGAGGGTATGAGTTGCTGGGGCAGAGCAAACTGGTTCACCCTCATTGGAGGACAATTTGGCAATATCTATCAGAATGTTAGGTTCACATAAGTTTTGACCCAGGGATATCCTCTAGCTGGCCTCATATATGTGCACAAAGATATAAAGTCAAAGATGTAGGCTGGGCGCGGTGGCTCACGGCTGTAATCCCAGCACTTTGGGAGGCTGAGGCAGGCGGATCACCTGAGCACGGGAGTTTGAGACCAGCCTAGGCAACAAAGTGAGACCTCATCTCTACAAAAATTAAAAAAAAATTTAGGCCTCGTGAGGTGGCTCACGCCTGTAATCCCAGCACTTCGGGAGGTCGAGGCGGGCGGATCACCTGAGGTTGGGAGTTTGAGAGCAGCCTGACCAACATGGAGAAACCCCATCTCTGTTAAAAATACAAAATTAGCCAGGTGTGGTGACGCATGCCTGTAATCCCATCTACTCGGGAGGCTGAGGCAAGAGAATCGCTTGAACCCGGGAGGCAGAAGTTGCAGTAAGCCAAGACCGTGCCACTGCACTCCAGCCTGAGCAACAAGAGTGAAACTCCGTCTCAAAAAAAAAAAAAAAAAAAAAAAAAAAAAATTAGCCAGGCATGGTAGTGGGTGCCCGTGTTTCCAGCTACTTGAGAGATGGAGGTGGATAGATCGCTTGAGCCCAGGAAGTTGAGGCTAATGTAAGCTGGGATCATACCACTGCACTCCAGCCTGGGCAACAGAGTATGACACTGTCTCAAAACAAACAAATAAACAAGAAAAAACAAAGATATTCATTACAGAGTATGATGCTGTCTCAAAACAAACAAACAAGAAAAAACAAAGATGTTCATTACAGCTTTGCTTGTGCAGCAAAAAATGTAGAAATAACCTAAATATCAATCAACAAGGACAGATTCACAGAAATTGTAGTGCATCAGTTCAGTGGAACACTATGAGCTATGAAAAGAATGGAGGGATCTGTCTGTGCTGGTATGCAGAGATGTGTGATGTATGTTAATTAGCAAAGCAAATATAAGTACTGGGAATATGTTCCTGGTTGGGCTTAAAATAAAGATGCAGGCATAGATAGATATATATATATGTGTGTGTGTGTGTGTGTGCGTGTATGTTCATATTTCTGAAAAAAATTCTCGAGGAAAATTTAGGAAACGATACTTATATTGGAGAATGGGGCATAGGTCTGAGATGGCAGGGACATCCATGCCATATTTCTTTTTTCTTTCTTTCCTTCTTTCTTTCCTTTCTTTCCTTCCTTTCTTTCCTTTCTTTCCTTTCTTTCCTTTCTTTCTTTCTTTCTTTCTTTCTTTCTTTCTTTCTTTCTTTCTTTCTTTCTTTCTTTCTTTCTTTCTTTCCTTCTTTCTTTCTTCCTTCCTTCCTTTCTTCCTTCCTTCCTTCCTTTCTTCCTTCCTTCCTTTCTTCCTTTCTTCCTTCCTTCCTTCCTTTCTTTCTTTCTTTTTTTTGGAGACAGGGTCTTGTTCTGTCACACATGCTGGAGTGCAGTGGCACTATCATGACACACTGAAGCCTCAACCTGCTGGGTTTAAGTAATCCTCCCACCTCAGCTTACCGAGTAGCTGGGACTACAGGCGGACACCACCACACTCAGCTAATTTTTTTTTTTTTTTTTTTTTTTTTTGTATTTTTTGTGGAACCAGGTTTTTGCCATGTTGCCGAGGCTGGTCTCTAACTTGTGGGCTCAAGTGAACCTCCCACCTCGGCCTCCCAAAGTGCTAGGATTACAGGTGTGAGCCACCATGCCCAGCCTAGATTTCATTTTCATTGTGTATTATTTTGAATGGTTTGATTTTTTTTCCCCTAAGCATGTTATTTTCAGAATTTAAACAGCATATTTAAAGCCGGTCATGGTGGCATGTGCCTGTAATCCTAACTACCTAGGAGGCGGAGGCGGGAGGATCAATTGAGCACAGGCATTGGAGACCAGCCTTGGCAACATAGTGAGACCCCATCTCAAACAAAACAAAACAAAACAAGAATATTTAAGAAGATACAAATTATAAGGGGGAGAATACCAGTTAAAATGCCTCACCCTGAACTTTGTTTTTAAATTCGTTTCTCAGTGGGTTCACCTCTTCTTGCATTCACAATTTTAGATGTGGGCGGGCCCAAGATTTCACCTCCAATCTTTATTTTGTCCATAAGGAAAATGAGAGCTAGAGAGGATTTAGCAAGCTGCCGGGGCTCCCTGGCTAGCTGGCTGCAGAGACTGGGCTCTTGTGATGCTGCTTTCAGGAAAGGGACCGATGATCCCTTTATGTGGATTATAAAATCATCCTTGGACTTGTCTGCCCTTTCCCAGTGTGTTATCTACTGAGTCTTACTTCATGGGCACCCATGTGGGGAACTTGTTAAAATGCAGGTTCCCAAACACCCTCCTGGAGATTCAAGTTCAGTGGGTCAAGGTAGCGCCCTTCCACCTGCATTTTAGCAAGCCCTCCCCCTCCTCCTGCAGATGATTCTGAAGTGGGTGATGTGTATGACCCCTTTGACCTCCCCCAGCTCAACCCTGCTGGCATTGTCTGTGCATCTAGGCTGAACACCCCCACACCAGCAAGGGAAGGTGGGGTGCTCCAGCTCAGCAGGGGAAGTGACAGAGCTGGTGCCTGGACTCCCAGTGCCGTGCTCTCTCCATGGCCCCCTCCCCACAGCTGCTGCTCAGCTGGGTTGAATGGTAGCTCCCAGCTCAACCACCCCAGGGGTGGGCACTGGCTGGCCTGGATTTGGAGCTGGGGCAGGCTGGGGGTCATGGATGCTTCTGGAGTACCCCTCACCCCATCAGAGCTCCCCAAGGCAGGCCTTGTGGGAGATACTGACAAGCACGTTGGAGTTGGGAGGGGCTTGGCCAGCCTGGGCTTGGAAAGGAGCTGCAAGGAGGCCAGGGAGGAGTGGGATGCACGCCCACACGCACTGAGAGGGTTCTGTTGTCCCTGTGCCATAGAGCCTTGGAGGAGCCTCCCTCGGGGTCAGGAATCGAGCGAGGACACCGCTGGGCCACTCAGAAGCACCGTTTCCTGGGGACTGATCAAGAGGAGGGAAGGTCCTATTACAGCCCAGAGGCCACGTGGGGCCTGAGCCCCAAACCTCAGCTGCTGTTCCAGGTAGGTGCCCCTGGCATCATCCCATCACCCATCAGGGCTAAGCCCTAGCGCCAACTCCCTGCCTTGAGCCTGGGAAATGTGGCCATCCTGGATGCCCATGGCCTGCAGCTCTCTAGCCAGCACTTGGGCAAAGACCCTCCCTAAGCCTTCCTAAACCCACAACCTGCCAGGAAAGGGGCAGGAACGGCCTAACCCCATTCCGAAGGGCGCTGTCCCAGGTGACCCTGCCCATGAGGCCTGGGAAGGGGCAGAAGATGCTCTGGTTTTGGTCAGGATGTCCTCTGTCCCCTGGAAATTCCCCCGGGGCTGAGCTGCTAGCTGGGCCCCCTGGTGGTTCTTACCCAGCTGACTCTGGTTTGGGGCAAGCCTAGAATCCGGCCAGACGCGGCTCTTCCAAGAGTTCCCTAACTCTTGACACTTTATCCTCAAGGAAAGGATTAAGACAGATGGTATCTTCATAGACTGCTAGAGCTAGGGATCTTAGAGGCGGAATTCAACCGCAATCTCTTTTTACTTCTCAAGTATTACTTATATCAATAGTGTAGTTTCCAATGTTGTGGTTGAACATCTCAGAGGAATCAGGTGTAATCTTGTCAAAACAGCGCGGGAAGCCCTTTGGCTTTAGACAGCCCTTCCTGGGCTTAGTGGCCTCCCCTTGCCCCTCAGCCCAGCCTGTGCCCCACACTCCTCTTCCTCTCCTTCCACCTTCCCAGTTACCTCCAGCAACTCCTCCCTACTTTGCAAAAGGAACATTGACAGTGGCTGGACATCCCAAGCTAGAAGGTATTGAAGCTAGGTTAGCATCTAAGTGAGGCTTTCTTCCCTATTTAAGTAAGTAAATACATTAATAAATAAATCTTTGAGGAAGGATTAGAGAGTCCAGGAAGCTTTCCAGAGGAAGCTCTAACTGTGATAAGATTTCTCTATTTGAGAGTGTCTCAAATCTCTCTTACATGAAAGAAGATACTATCCTGCGTGGGGTGTTGGCCAAGATCATCGTGATTGTTGCCGTTACTGATAGAAATAATCTTAGATATGGTTCTTTATGTCCCCTTTATAATTTCCTGGTCCTTTCTCGGGAGAGCCCTCCAGGGAAGGGAGCCTTAGCCACAGGCAGTGTTTCACTTCTGTTCCTCTGGCCATTCCCAGGGCCCCAGCCCTATGCCAGACTCTTGTTCAAGATTACTAGAAAAGGCAGCAGTGGAGCCAGATGGGTTCACATCCCAGCTCAACCACCTACTGGCCTTGTCATCTCTATGTACTTCTGTCTCTTCATCTGTAAAATGGGGTTAACAATAGTACCCTAGGGTGAAGATTAACTATGGTAATATCTGTAAAGTACCTGAAACAACATCTAGCACCCAGTAAGTGCTTAACACATTAGATCTGATCAATGCAAAAGTCTGTTCTCTCCCAGCCATAGTCTGCTGCCTGATCAACCTCCCTAAGACACAGTGCAGTCATCCAATTCCCCTGGCTCTACCACCATTCGTGACTCCCCATTGTCTAGTTAATGACTGTGCTCTAACTTCACTTTAAGGGCTTGAAGGCAGAGAAAAATATTGTTTGCCTTGCATGTAATAAGGAATCAGTAATGTTTGTTGGGAGAGGGTTTCCACTCTCAGAGTGGGTGAACTGAGTCCCTAAGGAATGGAAGTGCAGTCACCTACAGCCCACATCTGGGGGTTTGATCCAAGCTCTTCTGCCTCCCCAACCATAGCCTGGCCAGGAGCAGACCTGGATCTGGGGCCCTGGATCCGCACACAGGGCTAGGGTTGGTTTCCCTTGGATCCACTGGGCCTGCAAATGCAGTGAGCCCTATTTTGGGCTCCAGCCTTGGTCCACATCAGAGTCAAGAGAGGACACTTGGCCATTGCCCAGACAGGCAGTGACCGCAGTTATAATGTGTACTCTGAAGAGTTCAGGCCAGGCAGCAGACGTGACGTCATGGTCCTCATTCATCATGGGGCTGTGGCCAAAACCTTGGCTCCCATGGCTCAGGTGGAAAGCCTGAGGCCAGCAGAGACTACCCATGATTTGGCATCTTGGGACCGAGAACTCAGCTAGCTCCATCCTGCATCTCAGCCCCTCTGGTGGAAGACAGGCCACACACTGTGGAGGAACAAGCCCTGGGCTGGGACAGGACAGAACAGCATTTGAGACCAGCCTCCTTATCTGGTGGAGAGACCTTGGTCATGTCAATGAACTTCTGTATTTTCCCATCTGTGAAACGCGGAGGATAACACCTGCTTCGTGGAGTCAGGATGAGGGCAAAATGGAGCAAAATGCCCAGAGCCACTGCACGCATGGAGTGGGCACCTGGGAATTTGCCGCGATTCTGATCAGACCATCAAAGTTGTTCTCCAGGCTGCCGAGTGGAGCTGTTTCAGTCCTGCAAACTTCTAGCTTTCCTTAGGTGGGGAAATTGTCCTTGCCTGGCCTCCGCTCTGAGATACAGGAAAATAGTGGTGGTTTTTGGCAGGAGCAGGGAACAGTTCAAATGTTTCCAGACTCCTGGCAAGGATGGGAAGTGCAGGAGGGAAGCTGCGCAGCTCTGCCTAGTTTTCTCAGAGATTTTTCCACTTGGAGGCTCGGTGCTGCCAAGCCCAGGAAGCCAGCAGTGAAGGGACAGGGAGGAGGCAAACCAGAGCATGGTGGTTCCTGCAAGGTGGTATTTTTCTCTTTATGCACTTGAAGAATGAATGAATCTGTTGAGATTCCAGGCACTGGACTAGGCAACAGCAAGTAAAACAAACATGACCCTGCTCTCAGGGGGCTTTCATTCAAATGTGGCAGATAATAAACAGCGTATTATGGATGATGTATGTTAGAAGGAGATAAATGCAATGGGGGAAATAAAAAACACAGAGAAAGGAAGGGAGGGCAATCAGGGGTGCCAGAGGAGCTGCGTTATTAAGTAGGATGGTCAGGACAGACCTCACCAGAAAGGCAACATTTGAGACACACAGATGGTTTGCTCCCCTTGGGGTTTCCTGAGAGGCCCGGGGGCTCGGAATCAAGGCCAAGTGCCTTTCATGAGATCCTAGGATAGGAGCAAAATCTAGAAGCTCTTCCAGTCCCAGCCCAGATAATGTCATGCCCTTCCTCCAAGACCTTCAATAGCTCCGCACTGCCTACACAATCAAGTGCAAATCATTCAACCGAGATTCAGGGCCTCATGATCTCGTCCCAACTTGCCTGTTATCTCACCAGACCCTTCTCATCCCACCTCTTCAGCCAAGCTAGTCTGCCTGCCATTTCCGGAACAGTCCACTCTCTGTTTCCCTCTTCTTCTCATTTGTCCCTCTGCCTGGACTCTCCTTGTTCCCACTGGTTTCTGTCAGTATAGAAATCTCACCCACTCTCCAAATGCCACCTCTCCGAGGCCTTCCCTGACCCCCCGGGCTGTGATCTCTGAGCCCCACAGCTTGGCTTGTTCCTTTCTCAGTGTGTGGCTCTTACTCTGCCTTGGGTGTAGGCACTGGTTTTCCTGTCTTGTGTCTCCACCTGGCTGGAAGTGCTCTGGGCAGGGCCTGGACTCCTTCACCTCCAGCAGGTGTGGGACTCAGCGAACACTGGCTGAATTGTGTCCCTGCTCAAAGGCTTCCAGCAACACTGTGATGAGCCAGGCCCACTCAGACAACGAAGGCAGAAGTGGAGGCAGGCAAGAAAGGAGGGGAAACTAAAATGTAGGTGAGAGAGGAGAGAGGAGCTGGTGAAGGACGAGGAGAGAGAAATCCCCACCAACCTTTTTCCAGAGAGGCAGATTGTCGCAGACGGAAGGAGGGATCCCTCTCTTCTCCCAGAAATAGCTGGTACTCCCTTCAGTCTCCCAGGCCAGTGCTTCCTTGTGTCTAACTGAAATACCTCTTGCTGCAGCTGCAGCTCACTTTCTCTTTTTCCATCATCTGGCTTCAGGTCGCCATTCAAGTCCTCATTCAGCCTGGATCAGTGTGGCTTTCCTGATCCCCTACCCAAGGGGCAGGGGCAAGGTCAGAGGAGGCTGGCTCCTGCCCTGGAGCTTGTGCTGTAGTTGAGGAGGCTCTGATGATCCCCAGAGCCACATGGAGACTGCCAGGGAGCTAAGATGTGGATCCACCATGAGTCATGGAGGTTGTGCCAGCCACCACCCCTCAGCCCCTCGGCACAGCCTCCCTGCAGGGCTAACCTTCATCACAAGCAAACCTGTGAATAGAGAGCTCCCACTATGGTAGCAGGGATTCTCAGGCCCCTCATGCCTCCCAGGCCCTGTGAGGCCCTGTGAGCCAGACCCTCAGCCTCTGCCATCTGCCTCCCACCCATCACTGGACCAGCTGTGCTCAGAGAGCACACAAGGCAGCCAATGTGGCTCCGGCCCTATTTAGACAGATGGCGCCAGAGCCCAGAAATAGGCTTTAACCTGGCCCCCCATCCTGGCTCTGCTGCCCCGAGGGGTGGTGCATTTCCATCCAGGGGACCTGAACTAGGCTCACATCTTGTCCTGCCCCCGCTCCCCATCTGCCTCTCGGCTTTTATACATGCCCAGGTCTCCTCCTGGAATGTTCTGCCCTGTCCTCCACATGGTAGGAGGCCCATGTGTCCTCAGGCTAGGAATGTGATGCCTTGAGGCCAACTGGCTAGGCTCAAATCTCACTCAAGGACAATAGTTCCCCTCTTGGTGGTGATGTGAGGACACAGGTGCTCTCGTGCTTCCAGAGTCTTAGCACAGCACCTGGCAGGTTATAAGTGCTCAGTTAAAGTGATCTAGTGCTGTTTGTCTTTTTTTTTTTTGGTAACAGTTTAATAAAGTGTTCATAAAATGTTCCCAATAGGCTGGCTAAGAGCAAGGTAGCAGATAGCAAACCAAGTGGGAAATGTTTTGTGGTCACATCCACAGCAAAAGAGAAGCTATCCATCTTTTAAGAGTTGCCTTGGCTGGCACCTCCTCCAGGCAGTCTTTGTGGATTCTCCAGGACTGAGGCAGGAGCTCCTCCTCTGTGCCCCCAGTACTCCTTGAACAGAGCTCCAGAGTGCAGCTATGCGGTCTTGTTAGGGTCTTCTTAGGGGTCTGTGTACACACTAGAGCCTTGTGTCTTGCCTGTAGGCACTTTGAGTTCAGGGAACAGAGTCTGGACTGTAATTTGCTGAATAAATTATTTTGTGAATGACGGGTGGGAGAGACAGTGAGACTGAAAGAATCAGCTTGAGCCTGCCTTTTCCAGGGCCTATCCTAAGAACACGAGGCTGCCCACACCAAAGTCTGGGGGTCAGATGAGGGAGCTGAAGAGGAGCCTCCCTCTCCTGTTCTGTGGTCTAGGATAGTGATTCTCAATGTGAGGTCCCTGGCCGAGCGGTATCAGCATCCTTCAGGGACTTGTTGGAGATAGAGATTCTCAGGCGCTAACCAAGACCTGCTGTGGCAGAAACCCTGGGGCGGGACCCAGCGATCTGTGATGTAATAAGCCCTGCTGCTGATTGTGACCCATCAAAGTGTGAGACCCATTGCTGTAATGTTTCAAGGGTGTGCGTTCACTTTCCCATAAACTAACACCAAAGAGGAGAGGAAGTAGAGTGTCTCTGGGAGTAGGGGGGATGGTTTCTTCTCTGCTGAAGGCTTCCATGAAGGCCCTGGGGCTGGGCCCCCAGGACATGGCTCCTACTGGACCCCCACTCCCGAGGCTGAGATCATTGCACTGACAGGGCAGGTGTGATGGGGACACTTGAGATGCCCCTGCCCTCTCCCAGGTGGCCCTAGACCAGACAGGACGCTGCTCCCATCTGCTCTTGAGTCCATTCCCCACTGCCATTGCCCAGCATCCCTTCTAGGTGCTCCCTGCAGCAGGGGCCCCAGGGCAGACTTCTGGAATGACACAGCTAAGGGAGGCCCTAGAGATCATTGGCTAAAAACACATAAATTCACACAAGCCCCAAAACACACAAGTGTATACAACTCAACATGCACACATGTGAACACATAAATATGCATGCAACCCAAAACACAAGCATCTAAAACCCAAAATATAATCCCAAACACATTCCCAAGCACAACCAAATACCCCTCAAAACATACTCAGATACACACACACACACACAAACACACTGACACACAGACCTCAAAACACGCAAGCACCAATGCATAGACCCACTGTATTGGCTTCCTAGGGCTCTGCAACAAATTACCACAAACTATATGGTTCTGAACAACAGAAAGTTATTCTCTTCCAGTTCTGGAGGCCAGAAGTCTGAAATCAAGGTGTTGGCAGGGCCGTGCTCCCTCTGCAGGACCTAAGGGAGGATCCTTACTTGCCTCTTCCTAGCTCCTGGGGGTTGTCAGCAGCTCTTGGCATTCCTTGGCTTGCAGCTGTCTCACTCCAGTCTCTTCCTTTGTCTTCTCATGGCCTTCGTCTAAGGACACCAGTCGTTGGATTCAGGGGCCACCCTCATCACGTATGCCCTCATTTTAACTAATTACATCTGCGAAGACCCTATTTCCAAACAAGGTCACATTCTGTGGTTCCACGTGGACATGCATTTTGGGAGGATACTGTTCAACCCAGTAGCTCTGCACATCCCAAACACATAGCTACAGAGGCAGACAGGCAGGCACACACACACACACACACACACGCACACACACACACCCCTCTACCTGGCACATGGAACTGAGCTCCTGAGAGGAGAGAGAGTCCCTAAGTGTCAGAGCTATCCACTCCTCCTCTCTGGGTGTCCAGCAACTGAGAAGCCCACATCCTTATTACAACACTTACCCAGTGATGCTGCTTTTCAGTTTGGTTTTGTTGTTTTGTTTTGTTCAAAACGGTTAGGTATGCGTATAGTACAAAATTCAAAAAGCAATAAAGACTCTGGGCATGGTGGCTCATGCCTGTAACCCCAGCACTTTGGGAGGCCAAGGTGGGTGGATCACCTGAGGTCAGGAGGTAGAGACCAGCCCAGCCAACATAGTGAAACCCTGTCTCTACTAACAGTACAAAAATTAGCCAGGCATGGTGGCGCATGCCTGTAGTCCCAGCTACTCAGGAGGCTGAGGCAGGAGAATCACTTGAACCTAGGGGGCAGAAGTTGCAGTGAGCCGAGGTCCTGCCACTTCACTCCAGCCTGGGCAAAAGAGCGAAACTCCATCTTGAAAAAAAAAAAAAAAAGCAATAAAGAGAACAGAGTGAAAGGTAAGTCTTCCTCGCCATCTAGTTCCCTGCCCAGAAAACAAGCACTGGCAACAGTTTCTTGTGCATCCTTCTAGAGGAAATGGAGACACACAGGAGGCAGCATTCTCCATGTGCCATCTACATCTTGCTTTTCCTGCCTGGCCATGCACCCGTTGTTCTTTATTCTGGCTACTTTCACACCACTTGGGTCTCCACCTGACTGTGGGCTTGCTGAGGACGGGCCATATGTAATGGATCCCTGCCTCTTCAGCGCCTAGCTCGGGGCTGGCCCAGAGCAGGTGTTCAGTGCAGGGTGGCTCTATCTAGACAGTAATAAATTGTCAACAGCTGGTTGGATCTGAGTGTGACTGGCTGCAGAGCTTTGGTTGATCAGAGCCCACCCTGGCAGCAGCAGGAGCTGGGGTGGGATGGCCCCAGTAGGCTGCTCCTGCTGGTAGGCACCTCCCCACTGGCAGCCTCCAACCCGGCTCTAGCTGGAGCTGACTCTGGGGTCAGGGCCTCTGCTGCTATATCCCTATGGCTGCTTCACCTCCCTCTCCTCCTTCTGCCCCCTCCAGACTCCTGTGGAGGAAGCAGTCAGGGGAGAGGCTGGAGGGAGAACCATGCTGCCTGCCTGCTGGCATCTTAGCCCAGCAGACGAGGAGCTGAGCTGAGCCATTGCCCAGGCTTGCTGGCTGAAGACTTAGTGGGGACTTGTTACCACGGAGACGAGAATTGCAGCAATAACTCAGGGTCAAACTGGATCCTGCAGCTTCACCCAGTTGTGGTGAATGTATTTGCTTCACAACACTCACATATGAGATGCGCCACATTTTTTTTTAAATCAAAACAGAAACAGATGCCTCAGTCTGAGATTTTGCCATGATAGGCTTTGAGCAAAGCCCTAGAGGGAGACAGAGGTGGGCAAAGGCTGCTCAGCCCCCTGAGACTGGAAGCCCAGAGAAATGCTCACCAGCAGCTCCCTTTGTCCCTCTGTGGAAGGAGGGCTTAAGTTAGATAATTTGTAAGATCTCCTCCAGCCAAAACACTCTCATCATGGGGGCCAAATGAGTCCTACCCCAACCCACTGCCAATCTTTCCCTTCTTCTGCAAATATTTGTAAAGCACTCAACCCCATCCAGCACAGCAGAGGAAATAATCAGCAAACACAGCCAAGGGCTCTGTTGTCAAGGAGCTTCCCTTTGCGGGGAGGTGTGGGGAGTCAGCCATCTGCTACGTCATCCCGTAAACAACATCGAATGTACTAGTTACAACAAGGAAAATTACACTTAACTTTATTGAGCCATTGCAATGTGCTAGGCACTGCTCTAATGTTTCATGTGAGTTGGCTCTATTAAACCTCACATCCACCCAATAAGGTAGGTGCTATTAACATCTCCATTTTACAGATAAGGAAACTGAGGCACAGGGAGGTTAAGAAGCTTGCCCAAAGACATGGGGCTAGTAAGTAGCAGAGGCGGAACTTGGGCCCAGAGAGTCTAGTACTAGAAATCCACATTTACTGCATACATGATGCCTGCCTCCCAAGATGCTTAGAGGCATAGGACTTGGGGAGCTGGGCCTTGCCTGAGCTTTTCCCTAAGGAAGCAAAAATGGAGCTGAGATTAACCAGGGGGAGAATGAATCAAGTAATGGGAGAGAGAACTTTCCAGGTGGTGGGACTGGCATATGCAAAGGCCTTGTGGCAGGAGGGAAGGTGGCATGCTCCAGGAACTGAGGGAACAACCTAGGAGGCTGGAGATGGAAGTGAGGGGGAAGTTTGACACGATGAAGCCAGAACACTAGGTAGGGCTGCACACCCAGGCCTTGCTGGCCAAGTTAAGGAGAGCGAAGAAAGCCCTTCTAGCTGATTCCATCACAGCTTGGTCCAGGAGGCCTCCCTGGGCACTGCAGATTGGGTTCGGTGCATCTGCAAGCCCTTCTCATACTGCGTTATCACTGCCTTTCAGCCAAGGCCTTTCTCATTCACCTAGAATGAGCTTGAAGAGGGGAGGAACACATCTCATCCTCTTTAGCAACCCCTACCCGGTAGAGAACTCGGGAAAGAATAAGTGAGAACAGTAGGATAGAAGGGAGAGTGAGATCAGCAAGACCTGGGGGTGTACCCAGAAGGCTCCCTGAAGAAAGCAGAGTTGAACTGGGCCTTGCCAATGGAGCATTCCTGTTGGGGGAGGATCAAGGTCCTCCACAGAGGGGAGGAATGGAGGGGGCAGAGACAACCAAGGCCTTTGATGGGCAAGGGGCCTTCCATCGACTGGAGCTGAGGCTCCTCGTGGGAAGCTGGGGGAGGTGTGACTGGAGGGGTTCCTGGGGCCAAGAGGGCCTTCCCTAGTCCCAGCCTCTGCCCTGGAGCAGGCCAGGAGCCAAGAGCTCAGATGTCAAAAGGAGCAGGGAGCTGTGCAGAAGCTGGGGCCTTGGCTTTAGATCTCCGCCCCCGCTGCTCAGCTGCTAGCCGTGTGACCCTGGGCAGGCTACGCACCCACTCTGGGCCTCAGCATCCTCATTTGTAAACGGGGACAGTTGCCACCTCTCCTCTGGCAGGACTGTTGGGTCCAGGTGAGATGATGACTTTGTAAACATACTTTGTCACCTGGAGGAGAGTGCACATAGGCCCTCTGTCAGGCTCAGAGGTAATCCAGAGGCCAGGCCCATTCAGGACCCCACCCCCTACCTCCTGGAGGCTACCATTTCTCTTTTGTTCCCTTCCCTATAGGAGTCTAGGTTTAGACCACCCCAAAAAATGACTAGAGGGGCCTCAGTGGCTACCATCTTCCACTGATCCATTGAGGAGGTGGGGAGTTGGGAGGGGCAGGGCAGGGGGCTGGGGAGGCTGCCCCTGCCTGCCCTAGTGAGAGCTGTGCCGGGGAGGCCTCCAAGTTCCCTTCCTGATCACTGCCCCTGGGACTTGATGCTGTAGTCAGCACAGTACCACTGCTGTCAGGAGGAGCCACTGACCTGGGGTGGAGCAGGGAGGGAGGCTTGCCTCTGGCTTTCAGGCAGACGCCCAGGGACCTGGTGGCCACTTTGGCTTCAATAGTGCACCACCTTGGCTTCTTGATCTGCCTGCACATGGCCCAGCCAGGCCCTGACGGGGGAGGGAGAGGAGGTGGCATTGGATTCAGCCTTTGATTCTTTCTGAGTAGGCAGCCTGCACAGGAACCACTGGGCTGCATGTCACCATGAGAGCTCAGTCCCTCCACCCTCTCCTCCCCATCAACAAGTCTGAGTGGGAGCTGATCAGAGTGAGGGCATTTGAGGAAGAGAAGAGGGATTTGATGCAGGAGGAAAGCTTGGTTACATGGATATCTGTCAATCTCAAGCCTTCCTTTTAATATATGATCTTTTTCTAATTAGAAGCAACAATACATGTTCATATTAAGTAGTTTTTCAAACTCAGAAAAAAATGTTAAGGACTATTAAAAGAATGTGATATAATTTTAGTTTTTTTCTTTTATTTTTCTTTTTGGAATCCAGATCATTTCATTTAACAGCATTGTATCCTGCTGTTTTTATTTCCTATTTTACCTTTTTAACATAGGCATGGAGTCACCTGTCCTCCTCCCTGAGTCACTGCCCAGCTCCCAGGGGCCTGGGTGACTGTGACATACCCACAGCTGCTTCTGCCTTCTGTCTCCAGTGCCCCCTGGGCACCATCATGGCTGCTCACTGACTCAGGGGCATGGGCAGAAAGGCATGGGTTGGGGTCCAGGGTCTGGAGGACAAGGAAAGGAAACTTCCTGGCAAGGAGAGGCATTTTTGTGGGGGTCCCAGAGGTGAGATGGATGGGGTGGGGAAGCCAACACACTCAGCTTCCAGCCTGAGTCCAAGTGGCCACCTTCTCCCCTGATGGCATCCCAACTCCCTCTGCCACCCACAGAGGTGTTAAGAGGATAAGTTTCTTAACCTCTCTGGGCCTGAAATTCCTCATTCATAAGATGGGATAATAATAGAAGCTGCCTGGTCCGTCTCTTTAGCTGAGAGTCCCTTAGATGTAGTACAGATGTGGGAGGCCATCCTCCTGTACCCCAGAAATACAGTCCTCCTGGAATTGGGCAAAGCTGCTCTCTTCCCACTTGTGCCTTCAGAGGCTGCATGATGTAGTGGAGCCAAACACTTAGATTCCAATCCTGCCTCTGTCTCTCTCCAGCTGTGTGACTTTAGGCCAGTTACTTAACCTCTCTGAGCTTCAGTTTCTCTACGTGTAAGATGGGGATACTGACTCTTACTTCTTAGGCTGCTACCTCTCAGGTTGCTTGTGAGGAATAAACGATGTTTAGTGGGATAGCCATAAGAAGGCCTGGCCCATCACAAATGCCCATGTCCTTTCCTGCCCCTTTCTTCTCCTGAGGCCCCCTCAGGGGCTACACCCATGTAAGCCTGGAGTGTGGTCCCAGTATTCCCTGTCAGCCTTTCCTTTTTTCAATGTACTTCTGTCTTGAGCCTAGCAGCTTCATTCCTGCTTGTTGGAATCAGTGTTCTCTGCCTCGAGGGTGGCATATAGCAAAGTGATCAGGAGGGGCTGTGGAACCAGCCCCCCAGCTCAGGCCCTAACTTCACGGTACTAACTCCCTGATCTGGGCAAGTCTTTTAACCTCTCTGGCCCTGAAATTCCTCATTCATAAGATGGGATAATAATAGAACCTGCCTGGTCTTTGTACAGGAAACAAAAAACACTCTAGGAATCTTAAGCAAAACCAGGACTGGGACATGATGCTGTAGTCAGCTTGATTCATACAGGGAGTTGCAGGGTCTCGAAATCACTGGAAGAATTAGAAGCTGGGTCTTCAGAACAGAGCAGAACTGTCCCTCCAGACAAATTACTCCTCACCTAGTCAGGAGGGCCATTACTGGAGCCACGGAGTTCACGTCCTTTCACCTGCTATCCAGGGATGAGAAAACTGCTGCAGCTTTTGTCACAATTGCCTCTCACACCACCCCCTCCCTGGGAGCCAGAGACTGGGCATTGAACTTCCTGCAGAGAATCCCTTCCTGTCCTCGGCATGGCTTGTCAGCAGAACACCGCCTGAGCACCAGGGAGATCGCCTCCTCCTCCCCCTCCTCCCTTCAGCCTTGTAAGTCTATCTCCAGCATGTCTAATTGATGGGCTCTAATCTGTATCCAGAACCCCAGCTGCAAGGGAGTGTTGGAAATGTACCTTTTAACTTTCCAGCTTCTGCAATATAGGAAGGCACAGAAGTGGGAATGGATGCTGAGGGCGTCAACCGTGTCCCACATGCAACCTGATAGGTTTAACCCAGTTGACACCTGAAGAGACTTGGCACAGGGCCTGGCACATAGAACTCACTCAATAAGTGTTAGCTGTTGTTCTTATTCTTGGGCTGGGGCAGCAGCGAGAATTGCCTGGCCCTGCCCACGAGCCCTGGCAGAGAGCAGCAGAAGTGGAAATGCTTTTGCCCAGCATGGTGCTGTCCATGGTGCTGAGAGCCCAGCTGGACCCAGCCAGGGGCGGCGGGATCATTGCTCTGCTTGCATCGTGGGCCCAATGGAAGGTGGAACTCCAAACCTCTCACCCCATGCTGAGGCTTCAGGAGCGACTGCGGTGGAGGGGACGTTTGGGGACCTCTCAGGGAAGGCTGGCTTCGATCCTATGACGAGGACAGCAAAAGCAACAACTTACGTTTGTGGCACAGTTTACAGAAAGACCCTCCATGCACTATGTCCTTTAACTAACCGTCATAACCACCCTGGTATAGGCAGGACAGATATGATCTTCAAGAAAAAACTAGCAAGAGGTTAAGTAGCAGCTGATAAACAATAGAGCCAGATTCACACCCAGTCTCCTTACCTGTGGCTGTATGCTCCCTCCACTCCCTGCAGTGACTGCTGGAGGGAAACTTGGTAGCTAATGTGTGCTATGTGGGGGCAAAAATTTGGGACTTATGTACTCTGTGCACTGTGCAAATGTGTACAAACCACCTACATTTTATTCTTTCCTAGCCTTGAGTGTGTCTCTGGGTAAAGGGCCTTCTGTCTCTCACTGAGGCCTACTATGCGATGGTCTTTGGGAGAACCATGGAAAGTATAAGAGAAAGATATGGTCCCTACTATCAAAGAGCCCATGGATTTGTTGGTGAGCTGGCTGCTCACGTGCATGGAAAAATGAGAGGATAGTCCCGGGCAGTGGTTGCAAGGCCAGCTGTGTAAAGAAGGTGGGAACAAGGTGCAGACAGGGCTGGTAATCTGAAAGAGGGTTCAGAGGAGTAGAATATAAGCTGGCCTCAGGGGCTTTAAATGCTGATGAGACCAAGGCTCACCCAAGTCCAGGAGGAAGTGGCTCAAGCTGTGTAGGGGTGGGGCAAGCAACTCTGAATAAGGGGGCTGGCGGGGCAGAATAGAGGGTACCATGAGGAAGTAGCCAGGCCAGTGGCCTCTGGGGTAACGGGAGGAATACCAGAGCCTGGAACTTCCAGTGAAGAGGTGGTGTGGGCCTCTCTAGATCTTCAGCCAACTCTCCACAGATTCAGGACCAGCTAGGGGTGGGGGCAGAGATTGCATGGGAGGAGAATATAAGGACCAGCCTCATGAACTGCCACACTGTGATGTGGTTTAAGAGGCACTGAGGTATCACCCTTTATCCCCAAATCTCCCCACCCTCTCTCCTTATTTAGAAGAAGTGAGAAAACTTTTGGGGTCATCAAGAACTCCTTCTCTAGGTGCAAATAACCCTGGAAATCTCAGTCTGGTGCTTTTATGTCTTGGCTGCACACAATAATTGACTGGAGATTCTCATGCTTAATGTCTGGGGTGGAACATGAGTATCTAGATGTACTAAACACCATCTAGGTGATTCCAGTGACCCCCCTCCCAACCTGAGGAGTCACTGAAAGCACTGAGTGGGGAGCCAAAAACCCCCAGTTCTATCTCCAAACCACCATTTTCCCCAGCCTTAAGCAAATCTCCATGTCTGCTGGAGACTCAGTTTCTCCATATATAAAGCTGAGCAAACCACTTTTTGTTGTGAAGAGTTGAGGAGTTTGAGGATGGCATGGAGCAGAGAAGGGCTTACTGATATTTAGGGAAAGATTTATGGCCAGCGGACATGTCAGTGGTGAAGGACGTGAACCAGAGCCCTTAATTCCAGTGACACACAATCCCTCTCCCCACACTTCCTCCAATAGTAACCAGCCCCCTAGCTGTGAGAGTGAACCTCACTGAGAAGGGGGGCCCTCAGTAAGAAGGGGCAAGGGGTGGTGGGGGCAGGGCAGGAGACCTGGAGAAGAAGGAAGAAGGGGAGGTGGGAGTGGATGCCCATGACCAGGAATCCCAGCCTGTTTGTTTAAGTCCAGAACCATGGGAGATAATCTTACCTGTTGTTAACAAAAAGGTGATTAATTATTGAAGCTACTGAGAAGGCTAAATGGCAAGGGGGCAGGGCGGGAGCTGTGGCTTTGTGCACTCTGGGGGTCATGGGGTTGGAGAGAAGCGGGGGGTGGCTCCCCAACCATAGCACCTTTTCCTAGCACATGGCTTGTGGCTATAGTGATTCTCTAATCCAAACCAAAACACATGTCTTATGGACCAGTTCCTGAGAACTCATGGGGATGGTGGAGCAGACTGGGCCCTGGGCTGTGCTGGGAAATGCAGGCACAGTGGCTGCAGATCCAGCCTGGGTTCCTGGCTCAGCCCACTCTGCTCTCCGCTGCATCACCCTAAAGGCTAGGGAAGCTGCTGTCCCTGGACTAAAGTGTGAGCAAGGTCATCCCCTTCCTCTGCCCCCTGCTCAGCACGTCCAGAGCAGCAGAGGCTCAGGGGCCAGCAAAGCAGAGGGTTACGAATGGTCTGGCTTCAGGGCCAGCTCTTCCACTCACTAGCACCATGACCTCGGGCCAGTTAACCTCTCTGGGCCATGACCTTGAGCCAGTTGTTTAACCTCTCTAGGCCTTAATTTTCTCTTGCATTTAGGGATGATTCTTATACCCTAGGGTACTTATAAGAATTAAATGAGCTAGTACTTAAATAGAAAATATTTAGCCCATATTAATTGCTCTGTAAACGTTAGCTATTAATAAAATTCATCCCTCCCTGGGCCCTCCTGGACCATCCTAACTCTGGGGTCATCCCTGAGATTTGGCTTTGGCCTTGAGATGTCTAACTCATCTGGAAGGGGAAGTGGGAAGCAAAGTGCTGGCCTTGTTAGTTAGGGCAGCAGTGGATAAAACCAGGCTAGTTCTGGAGGCCTGGGAGTGAGCAGTAGGATGGGGCAGACAGAAAGGCAAAGCTAGCTCTTTTTGAAGCCTTTGCCCAGTTGCCAAGGACAACTTTGCCCAAGCCTAGAACAGCTGAGCTGCCAGCTTTTGGCATAGGAACCCAGGATGGAGGAGAAATGGGACAGGAAGAGGGCCACACACTCTCCCATCAGATAAGATATGCAGCTAGGAGGGGCCCTGAAACCCTGACTCACCAACCGGTATTCACATCATCTCCCACCGCCCCTCCTTGGCCCACAAAGCAAGGCTGACATTTGTTTTTTATGCACAGGAAGGACAGAAACAACCACCACCTACCAGCTGCAGTTTGAGGGATAGTGGATGGACCTTTCCATCCTCACATCTCTCCTCTTGCCTGCCCCAGAACAGAGAGGCTGGAAGGAAGAGTGTAGGGACTGTGCAGTCTGGGCCTCTTACCACAGCCTTACAAATAAGCTGATGAGGAGGAGGATGGCAGCGCTGGCTAATTAAGCAGTCATATTTCTTAAGCACTGTGCAAATGGATTTATGTGAATTATCTTACTTCCCCTTTGCAATAACCCTGTGAGGCAATACTGTTATTATACCCATTTTCCAGATATGGGAACTGAGGCTGAGACAGATGAAGTCACTGCCCCTGGTCACACAGCTAGCAAAGGTGGGTCTGGGATTAAGTCCAGTCAGTGGCTTCAGAGAGCCTGATCCTTCCCATTGCCCCAAACAGCCTTTGTCCTATACTGTGAAAGTGATGTCTAAACAGATGAGCTCCTTGATGCCCCCGCTACGCCCTGCTGGGCTGGTGCCCCTGCTGTGTTTTCTGTTGGCATCCTAGAGTTTCTAGCTTCATTCTTTCCAGTGCTGATGCTTTAGTCTCCAGTAAGCCAAAATCTGGATTTTCTGCCTGTCTTCTTCACACCCAAGAGCTAGCTCTCCCTCCAGAAAGAAGTATGGTCCAGGGAGGGTGAAGGGATGCAGAGAAAAGGCTTGGTGCTGCTCTAGGTTTCCACGGCAACAGCCTCCCTCATTACTGCCTCTGCTTGCTGCCTGGGAAAGCTGAGGAGGGTGGTGAGGTGGGAGAGGGTGAGGATCTTGTCTCCTTTCTTTTCCTCCCTCACTGCCCTGCAGGTTGAGCAGCCAGATTGAGCTGAAAGCCTGCACCTGACCAACCTGCTGGATGGAATTCCCCACCTCCTGCCCAACTCCAAGCTTAGTGGCTGGGGCCTTGTAACTAGGGGTCCTCCCAGGCAGAAGGGCCACCTGGTCCAAGCCGCCCAACAGCAGTCCTCTCCCTAACCCCAAAGGCTGGGATGTGAACTCCGTAGAGAGGATCTCATGTTTGTACTTCCAGGGGAAATAGATACTCAATGAATTCTTGTTGAATGAATGAATGAATGAAACAATAGTGATCCATTCTACACTGTAGCCACTGCCATTCATTTTCACTTCCTCAAAATATTATATTCAGCCTTCCCTCTAGGTCTTTGCCAACACGGGTGCCTCTGCCCACGCTTCCCCATTGCACAGGACTAACTCCTACACCCCTTTCACATCTCAGCTTGGAGGTCACTTTGTCAAAATTCAAAACTTTTACACTTCAAAAGACACCATCAAGAAAATTAAAAGGAAAGCAATAGACTGGGAGAAACTATTTGCAAAGCAGCGCTCTGATAAAGGATGTGCATTTGAGCATAAAGATGACCAAAGGGGCCCTGAAGGAGGGTGCTGCCTGTAGGGACCAGCCCCACAGGGTCGGTGAGTTTCTCCCCGTGTGTGGTGACGAGAGTGTAGAAATAAAGACACAAGACAGAGATAAAAGAAAAGACAGCTGGGCCCGGGGGACTACTACCACCAATGCGCGGAGACCGGTAGTGGCCCCGAATGTCTGGCTCCGCTATTATTTATTGGATACAAAGCAAAAGGGACAGGGTAAAGAGTGTGACTCATCTCCAATGATAGGTAAGGTCATGTGGGTCACGTGTCCACTGGACAGGGGGGCCTTCCCTGCCTGGCAGCTGAGGCAGAGAGGGAGAGGAGACAGACAGAAAGACAGCTTACGCCATTATTTCTGCATATCAGAGACTTTTAGTACTTTCACTAATTGACTACTGCTAGCTAGCAGGCAGAGCCAGGTGTACAGGATGGAACATGAAGGCGGACTAGGAGCGTGACCACTGAAGCACAGCATCACAGGGAGACAGTTAGGCCTCCGGATAACCGCAGGTGAGCCTGACTGATGTCAGGCCCTCCACAAGAGGTGGAGGAGCAGAGTCTTCTCTAAACTCCCCAGGGAAAGGGAGACTCCCTTTCCTGGTCTGCTAAGTAGCGGGTGTTGTTCTTTGACACTTTTCGCTACCGCTAGACCACGGTCCACCTGGCAACGGGCGTCTTCCCAGACGCTGGCGTCACCGCTAGACCAAGGAGCCCTTCTGGTGGCCCTGTCTGGGCATAACAGAAGGCTCGCACTCTTGACTTCTGGTCACACCTCACTATGTCCCCTCAGCTCCTATCTCTGTATGGCTTGGTTTTTCCTAGGTTATGATTATACAGCAAGGATTATTATAATATTGAAATAAAGAATAATTGCTACAAACTAATGATTAATGATATTCATATATGATCATATCTAAGATCTATATCTGGTATAACTATTCTTGTTTTATATTTTATTATACTGGAACAGCTCGTGTCCTCGGTCTCTTGCCTCGGCACCTGGGTGGCTTGCCGCCCACAGCTGCCAGCAAGGGAGTTCCTGGGTCTGTAAGTCTTGTGGTCTCTCCACCGCATTTGTTCTTTTGCAGCAGCCCCGTAGCTGAGTGGAGCCTCTGGGCCTGACGTGGACCTTCACTGGAGAAGTGACTCAGGTGGGAAAAGTCTCCCCGGGCCTCTCCACCTGCAGGATCGCCTTCCTACACCTTCCCCCGCCCGCTTCCTTAGTGCAGGCTCCTCCCAGTGACCACCAGCAGAACTGCAGCCTCCTGCCTTAGCTGACCTGGAGCCCAAGGTAGCTCAGATGCCAGCTCCTTCCTCCAGGAGACCCTAGAAATGCCATTGGCTGCTACTCTGATGCTCTGGCAGAAGGCATGCCGTTAAAGTGTACTGTGTTCGATGTAAACTATTATGAGTTTGCATCTGGCTAAACGTGTTAGTGAGTGAGTTAATTAGCCACCTGGGGTAGAAACAAGAAAACTATGGGTGGCCTAGGCAGAGCTTGATGGAGCAGGAATTAGGGGAACTGAGAAAGACAGGCAAGAGACTCCTGGATCCTGCTAGATGCTAATCTAGAGGGTGGGAGTGGGAGGAGTTTTGTGCACCCCTTCCATTTCCAGGACTACTCTCAGGCCCTCCATTGTGGGTTCTGTGAGTGAGCACAAGCAGCCCAGACTCCCAGGCCACCTCCTGTCCCCTGCTTCAATCCCTTTACCTTCATTCCTTCTCCATCCCTATCTCTCAGCCCTCCCCAACTCCTGGAATCTTTCCATGGTGCCCCCTGGATCTCCATTCTTCATTCTGCAAATATTTATGTGATGCTCCCCGTGTTCCAGGCATTGTTCTACAAGATTAACACATCCTAACTCACTCCTCTTAAGAGCCCTGTGAAGTGGGTGCTAATAGCTGTTGCCATTTCCACTTTACAGAGGAGTAAAGTGAGGCATGGGGACTGTAAGTGCCTTGCTCAAGGTCACCTGATGAGCGATGAGCAAGCATTGGAGCTGAGATTCAGTGTCACAGAACCTGTGATCCCCAGAAGCATCCCCAGCTCCTCGGTCTCCTCACCTTCCGACTGGGAGACTCCCCAGTCCAGCTTCCCTTTCCACCCTCTCAGAGGGTGGTTCCTGCTTCCCCCCCAACACCACTGGCCTGGGGATGGAGATATGTCTTTCTTGTTCCCCTTGGCAACATTAAGACTCTTCCTCCCTGCTTTCTAGAGCCCCCTGTCTTGGACCCACAGGTGTCAACCTAGACATCTTGCTGCCCGTCTTTGTTAGTCATCAAGGAGTCCCCCAGGCCACTCTCCCCTTCCCCCCTCACTGTCTCCCCAGTGCTTTTCCTGTCTTCATTCTTGCTGATGTCAACGTCCACATCTCCCCAAAATGATCCTTCTGATACTCAGCCACTCGCTCCCACGGTCATGTCCTAGACCTGATCACCACCAATAGCTGGAATCTCTTTCATTTCAGCACCAAACATCCCACTTTCGGCGTGCCACTCCCTCTGCTCTACACCTACTAGTCGTCCACAATTCTCCTGCCTCCCCTTGGAACTCCAGTATCTTTCCCTGGTCCTCACCCATCTTGCATCTTATTTCTCTCCTGGCTCAAATTCCACAGCAAATCATTACAATTATTCACCTGCTACACCCTCAACCCTTTTGTCTTATGCTCATACTTGCTGGGGGGAAGCCTCTACCCCAACTAAGTCTTCCACATGTGCAACCATACAGGTGAATCCAGCACAGCAAGTCTGTCTGCTCTCGTCAATTCAAGATCTTGAGCCTCCACGGGCCCCATTGTTGCCTGGCAATCCTGCTCCATTTCCCTAATCCATCCTCTCTCGTTCCCCTAGACTTCTATTTCTACGTTTTTTTCCTGTCCCCAAACATCCAACATCCGCCCACCACCACCACCTCACACTGTGCTGAGACCTCATTCCTTCTTTCACTGAGAAACTTGAAGCAAGGCTGGGCATGGGGGCTCGCACCTGTAATCCCAGCACTTTGGGGGGCCGAAGTGGGTGGGTCACCTGAGGTCAGGAGTTTGAGACCAGCCTGGCCAACATGGTGAAACCCCATTTCTACTAAAAATACAAAATTTAGCCAAGTGTAGTGGTGGCCACCTGTAGTCCGAGCTACTCAGGAGGCTGAGGTAGCAGAATTGCTTGAACCCTGGAGGCAGAGGTTGCAGTGAGCCAAGATGGTGCCACTGCACTCCAGCCTAAGCGACAGAGTGAGACTCTGTCTCAAAAAAAAAAAAAGAAAGAAAAGAAAAAGAAACTAGAAGCAGTAAGGACAGAACACTCACTGGCTCCCGCTGCCACCCCTGGGACCAGCCAGCACCTGAGCATGTGTGCTGCCTTCCCTCCCACTCACCCAGCCAACAGCCTGACTCTCAGCAAACATCTCCACTGTGCACTAGTTCCCAACCCTCCCGCAGTCTCACTTTGCTCCAGCAGTTCCCCCTTCCTCCTACTTCTTCTACTGAATAATTCCCACCACTATACAATGTGTTATTTCTCCCGTCTTAACCACTTTCACCTCCAATTACTCTTCCAGAGAGCTGTTTTTGCCCACTGGCTCCAATTCCTCTCCCGTCATTCTCTCTGGAGCCTGTTCCAGTCTGGCCACCTGCACATGGCTTAAACCATGGCTAATTTGGCTGGGCGCAGTGGCTCGTGCCTCAAGTGAAAGAGAGAGAGGGGGAGATAGAGAGAGAGAGAGGAAGGAGGGTAGAAGAGAGAGAGGAAGGAGTGTAGAAAAGAGAGAGGAAGGAAGGAAGGAAGGGGAGAGAGAGAGAGAGAGAGAGAGAGAGAGAGAGAGAGAGAGAGAGAGAGAGAGAGAGAGACCGACCATGGCTCATTCACAGTTGTCATTTTTCTTGACCACATCAACACTGGTTCCTCCCTCCTCCTGGAAACATTGTCTTCATTCAACCCAGGACACCACCCTCTCCTGCTTTTCCTCCTTCCTCACTGGCTGCTGCTTCTCAGTCTCCTCTGTTTCCTCCTCCCCTGCCCTGTAGATATTGGTGCACCCCGAGGCTCCCACCTTGGATCTCTCCTCTCGCTACATTCTCTTCTGTAATTCAGGGCTTTGCCTCGAAGAGCTGTAGCTATGCCGGTGGCTTTTGTCTCACATTTATGTCTCCAGTCTCTCTTCTGAACTGCAGACTAACCTATCCAAATCCCTGCTCCCCGTCTCCACTTAGCATGTTCCAAACTCAACTCCTGGTTGCACCCTTGCACCCACTCCCCCTCTACCTCCACTATCCATTTCCGTCCTGCACTTTCTGCCTCTCCCATTCCATAACAGCAACTGTATCTTCCAGTGGCTCAGGCCAAAAACCTGAGAGTCATCCTCGACTCCTCTCACTTTTTCACATCCCCTATCTAATCTGCCAGCAAATCTTGTTGGCTCCACGTTCAGAATATTTCCAAAACCTGAGCACGTCTCCCACCTCCACTGCGCCCATCCCAGTCCAGGCTACCATTGTCTCCTGCCCAGACCCTGGCTGAGCTCTCCGCATCTACTTCTCCACTTGTCACCCCTCCTGCTCCCCCACCTAGTCTCTATATGAGGATCAAAGAGATCTCGTTAAAGCCTGTAATCCCAGCAGTTTGGGAGGCTGAGGCAGGAGAATCACTTGAGATCAGGAGTTTGAGACTAGCCTTGGCAACATAGTGAGATGCTTGTTTCTATCAAAAAATTTTAAGAATTAGCCTGGTGTGGTGGCATGCACCTGTAGTCCCAGCTACTCTTGCATATTGCTTGAGCCCAGGAATTGGAGGCTACAGTGAGCTATGATCGTGCCACCGTGACAGAGTGAGGCTCTGTCTCTCTCTTAAAAAAAAAAAAAGTCATTTTAATTTAAATGTCATTTTTAAAATGACATTTAAAAAAAGTCATTTTGATTCACTCCATGGCTAACTCCCCATGCCCTTCACCCTGCCCTTTGCAGCCCACTGGTCTGCTTGCTTCCCCAACTCTCCGGGCAAGCTGGAAGCCCAGGGCCTCTCCTCTGCTTAAAGTGCTCTTTCCCCCACAGCTGCATGGTTCCCTCCCTCAAGTCCTTGCTCAGATGTCATTCTCTCAGTGAGGCCTTCCCTAATCACCCCTTTACAATTCTAACCTCACCCTCGTCCCTCCACTTTGTCTCCCCAGTGGAATCCCACAAGGGAGGGATTTTTATTTATCTTGTTCACTGGTGCATTTGTCTAGCATAAAGCAGTTGCTCACCAAATATTCAAATGCATCAATGAATGGATGAATGAGTCTACTTTTCTTGAAGGGAAGTGAAGGGTTTTCAGGTAGAGGTGAGGTCTGAAGGCAAAATGAATGATCTTTTGAGAGAACAACCACCTTGCAGATAAGTTCAAGTAGCTACCGGACACCTCCCATTTTCACCCGCCCTTCCCACTCTTATCCATGCCTGAGGAATGTGATGCCAGGGATGGCAGGCTCTGCATTGGTGTCTCACCAAAATGTTCAGGCTCATGGAGTTGGCTCAGGTCCTGGGCAGGTGCTGGTCTCCCTAGTTCAAATGCCTGGAAGACAGAGACCTTTCTAAGCCAGGCATAAAAATAACAAACTCCACATATTTCCAGTTATTTGTGGGAGCAAAAAAATGAAAACAATTGAACTCATGGAGCTAGAGAGTAGAAGGATGGTTACCAGAGGCTTAGAAGGATATGAGGGTGGTGGGGAGTGGGGATGCTTAATATGTACAAAAAACAGAATGAATAAGACCTAGTATTTACTAGCACAACAGGGTGACTATAGTCAAAAATAATTTAATTGTACACTTGAAAACAACTAAAAGAGTATAATTGGATTGTTTGTAACCCAAAGGATAAATGCTCAAAAGGATGGATACCTCATTTATCCTGATGTGCTTATATCTCATTGCATGCCTGTATCAAAACATCTCAGGTACTCCATAAATATATACACCTACTATGTACCCACAGAAGTTAAAAAAAAACAAACAAAAAAACAGGGGTTTCTTGAGTCACTGCACGTGCCAGGCACTGCATTCCCTAGGAGCTATGGCCCTCACCGTGGCTGGATGGTGACCGGAACAGAGATTGCTGAATGCAGAGATGGTTGTCAGTGAGCCCCATCTGCATGGGCATTCTGTGAACACAGCAGTTTTGACTTCCAGCCTGAACATTTCCACACTGGGGTCTGACCCACCTTTGTGAGATTTGTCATTTATACACAAGAAAAACTTCCTAAGGTAGAACTGGCAAAATGCACATTTTGATGTGCATTTTACCACTCTTGTTCCAGGGATCCAGTGGTACAAAATAAGAACTCTCCCAGGAAACCGGAACCAGTCTGTCATCCCGGCCTTGGGTTTGAGGCAGCTGTTCTCTTGCAGGACAGGGCTGTGTGCCATCTCGTGGGCCGACCCTCCTGTCTTGGGTCTGAAGTGGCCTAGCCTGGCCGAGGCACTCAGTGCCCATCCCACAACTCCCCATCAGGCTTCTGTGTTTTGCAAAATGCAAGGGAGTCTTTGCGTCTGACCTGGATGCCCTCTGTTCCCCAGGGACCCTCCCAGGATGTCTGCCTCACCGGACGACCTGAGTACAGGGGGAAGGTTACAGAACATGACAGTGGATGAATGCTTCCAGTCTCGGAACACTGTCCTCCAAGGGCAGCCCTTTGGGGGTGTCCCCACCGTGCTGTGCCTCAACATCGTCCTGTGGGTGGTGAGTCCTGGGCACTGCAGGAGGCAGATAGTAAAGCCTCAGACAGGGTCGAACTTTCACAGGTGATGCAGTGGGGGACCCAGTTGTCCAAATGGACAACAATGACAGCGATACGAACTGCCTGAATGTCAGTCCTGCCCAGGGTGGCCCGGGTAGGTGGGCCTCAAAGAGGCTGGAGGAACAGGCAGAATTCTTGGGATTCTTTTCTATGCATCATTGTCCAGAGGTCCACCTGGCCTCCTTCCTCTTTCTCATTGCTGAGGTCTTCAAGGCACATTCTGGTCCCATAGATCTGAACATGCCACCAGCTCCATTCAATGAAATCTGAGCATCCACTTTGTGCCCAGAAGCTGCTGGGTGCTGGCAACCTAGAGTTGAAAGGAATGGCCCCTACTCCAACATAGCTCACCTTCTAGTGGAGGAGCTCCCTGGGGACCTCAGGGACAGGGTCTCCCCCAAGGGAATGCAGGGGGCCAGCCAAGGGGAAGGGATCCATGAACTCTCCCACGCCACATTGCTTTTCCTGGCCTGTAGCTCGTCCTTGTGGTTTACTCCTTCCTCCGGAAAGCTGCGTGGGACTATGGGCGCCTGGCTCTGCTGATACACAATGACAGGTGAGGAGGGGTCGAGATGGGTGAGCCGTTGCCCCCTTGGGGAGAACCTGCTGCCACAGCCAGGACACGGCTCTGCCCAGTGCCCGAGCTGCAGCAGGTGTCTCGCCAGCAGGTGGCCTCTGCCCCTGCTCTGCCCTCCCTGCAGGAAGGGGACTTGGAGGGAAGCCATTCCTGGGCACAAGGCCATGTTTTTCCCTGGTCTTAGACTTTCTGGATCACGTGGCTGGACTCCCAGATGCCTGGTGTACCTGGCACAGGGGTGATTGCTGTCTGTGCCCAGAGCTGTGTGCTCAGCAAAGGAGCTGAGGAGCGCCTGCCCGTGGCAGAGCAGAGGGCAGCCCTGAGCCAAGGAGTGGAGAGGGAGCAGGGCAGGCAGCTGAGACCTTTTCTCTCCTTTCTTACCTCCCTGCCCCTTCCCTGGCTGGCAGCCTGACCTCGCTGATCTATGGGGAGCAGAGCGAGAAGACATCTCCCTCGGAGACTTCCTTGGAGATGGAACGCAGAGACAAGGTGAGTGCTAGGAGCGGTCTGGGCGGTGGGAGTCCCGGCACTGGGCAGGCGGGCGTGGTGTGCACAGGAAGAAGCACGGCTTAGACCTTGGGGCTTTGCAATCAGCCAGCCTCAACCACTCCGGCAGTGTGACCTTGAGCAAATTCCTCAGCCTCCCCCAGACTCAGTTTCCCCACCTGAAAGTTGGAGATATTGATCATACCTACTACTAGGGTGCCAAGTAAGTGTTATGAATTAAGATATCTTAGAGAGATTTTTAACATTAATTTCTCTTCTCTGCTCAAATCTCCAACCCTTCTCACAGTCCCGTCCTGCCCACGTCCCTGCCTCTGACTCTGAGTCAAGGCCTCACCTCCCATTTCACATAGAAGATTCTAGTCATCCGGGATACCCTCAGCCTCAGGCTTCCCAGCCCTGTTTAGTGGAGCGCAGTCTGCTGCTTCCTCCTCTTCCCTGGTGAAGGCCAGCCCTCCACCCGACTCACGCATTCCTTCAGCCACTTGCTGGGAAGCACCTGCTGTGTGCCAGCCACTGGGCTGGGAGCTGGGGACCAAGTCCTGCCTCACGGCGCTGTCTTCCCCAGGCAGGGGAGACGACCAGACAGAGGCATGGTGGAGAACGCCACAGGGGGAGGTCAGAGATGGTCTCGGGCAGTGGTGACATTTCAGCGGGGCCCTGAATACTTTGAGAGGGAGCCCTGAGAACGTCCTCCCTCCACACCCCCACGCACAGCTGAACTGACAGAGGCCCATGCTGCTGTCACCACTTCCTCACCTCTCACTCACACCTGGCCTCCCACTCACGCCTCCCCTCCCACCCACGCCCCCTCCCACTCATGCCTCCCCTCCCACTCTCGCCTCCCCTCCCACCCACGCCCCCTCCCACTCTCGCCTCCCCTCCCACCCACGCCCCCTCCCACTCATGCCTCCCCTCCCACTCTCGCCTCCCCTCACTCTCTCCTCCCCTCCCAGTCACGCCCCCCCTCACTCTCGCCTCCCCTCCCACTCTCGCCTCCCCTCCCACTCTCGCCTCCCCTCCCACTCACGCCTCCCCTCCCACTCACGCCTCCCCTCCCACTCACGCCTCCCCTCCCACCCACGCCCCCTCCCACCCATGCCTCCCCTCCCACTCTCGCCTCCCCTCCCACACTCGCCTCCCCTCCCACACTCGCCTCCCTCCCACTCTCGCCTCCCCTCCCACTCTCGCCTCCCTCCCACTCTCGCCTCCCCTCCCACTCACGCCTCCCCTCCCACTCACGCCTCCCCTCCCACTCACGCCTCCCCTCCCACCCACGCCCCCTCCCACTCATGCCTCCCCTCCCACTCTCGCCTCCCCTCCCAGTCACGCCCCCCCTCCCACTCTCCCCTCCCCTCCCACTCACGCCTCCCCTCCCACTCACGCCTCCCCTCCCACTCTCCCCTCCCCTCCCACCCACGCCCCCTCCCACTCATGCCTCCCCTCCCACTCTCGCCTCCCCTCCCAGTCACGCCCCCCCTCACTCTCGCCTCCCCTCCCACTCACGCCTCCCCTCCCACTCTCCCCTCCCCTCCCACTCACGCCTCCCCTCCCACTCTCCCCTCCCCCTCTCGCCTCTCACTCACGCCTCCCCTCCCACTCATGCCCCCCTCCCACTCACACGTGCCTCCCACTCATTCCTCCCACTCTCACCTCCCCTCCCTCTCACGCCTCCCCTCCCACTCATGCCTCCCCTCCCACTCTCGCCTCAACCTCCTCAAATGTGAGCTCCCTTCCGTCATTCCACCCAGACAACCCTGAAGATCAGCAGTGGTTCCCCCCACCACTAAATCCAATGGACTTTTCTCAGTTTACATCTTGTCTGTGTTCTCCGAAACGTCTGACCCTGTAGACCGTCTTTCTCTCTTGCACAGGTGCTCTCCGTTGCATAGGTGATGTCACATTCTTTGGGTTTTCCTTCTGCCTCTCTGTCTGCTCCTCCTGTGTCTCCTTTGCAGGCTTCTCCTCCACACTGGGAGTCCCCCCAACCAGCTGATCCCATACCCTTCCCCTCGCCCTGTCTCCTGGGCAATTACGCCCACACTGACAACTTCCTTTGCCATCTCTACACATAAACTTTTAAATTCCTGTCTCCAGCTAATCCTCTCACTGGGCCCCAGCCTGATTATTCAATGCCTTTGAAAATACCTCCATATGGATATTGTAGTCATTTGGGGTTCCATTTGTCCAAAACATTTCATGATATCCCACCACACACCCACCTGTTCCTGTGACCTTGGTCTCAGACCTCCCACCATCCTCCCCAGGGCCTCCTCTCCCTCTTACCCAGGCCCCCAAGCATGGCCAATGTGTCTCCACGTTGTGTTGCTTTGACCTTCCCAGCTTTCTTTCTCTCCATCCCTCCGACCATCCCCTGGTCCAGGCCTCCATCAGCCTCTTGCCTGGACAACTGCAGTAGCTCTAACTGATCCTTTTAGGTCCACACTCTAGGGCCCTTTCCATTTTCCACCTGCATCCAGAGAGATGCCCCTGCCTGGGGACGTATATTCTGCTGCAGAGACCCTCACTGTCTTCCTAGGGCCGGTGGAATCAATTGCAGATGCTGTGCCGTGGCCTGGTAGTTTGGTCCATCCTCCCTTACTCCTCCCAACTCCCCTATCCCTGCCACATGGGTCCACCTTTTAGCTTCTCAACAGGGCCACCTGCTTCCCTCCACCAGCCCTTTCCCCAGGCTCTTCCCTCTCCCCCTTCCCCAGTGGCCCTTCTCTGAGTCACTCACCTTTTGTTGAGATTTCAGCTTATGCATACTTCCCCAGGGAGCCCTGACCACCCCTCCTGGGTCCAGATCTCTTGTTATATAGCCACAGAAAATGCATTCCTTTTCTTTAACATTTTTAACCCTGTCTGTAATGATCCCTCACCTGCAAGATCAGTCTAGTGTGTCTGCTTTCCACAGGCCCTGAACTTGGATTTGCTCATCACTGCACCCCACATCCAATCCAGCCTGCCATGTACTTAGCATCTGATGCATATTTGTCAGCTGCGCTAAGTAAGCGGAGCCAAATTCCTTCCATTGTCATCCCTCGAGAGGCCGGGTCCTTCACTTGCTAGAATCTGCCCTCTCCAAAATGCAGAGCCTCAGACAAGTGACTTCATCTCTTGGAGGCTTCCTGGATAGAAAAAAGGCAGCAACATCTACCTTGCAAGGTGGCTCGCAGGTTTATTTTTAGAACTATCACTTTGATTTTTTTTTCTTGTTACAATGACAAAAAAAAGTTTTATTTTTAAAAATCTAAGAAGATAAATCCTTATGGCAGCAGTGAGGGGGACAAACTGAAGAGGGCGTAAATTAAATTAAATGGAGAACAGAGAGTTCAGTGAGGTGGCCCCCATAGTGTCCAGCCAGGATGGGGAGCCTTCAGCCAGGGCTAGGTGATGTGGGTGAAGAAAATGGGTCTCACCATGGTTCCCTGAGCAAGTTGGGTCAGGTATTGTTACCCCCAGGTGGCGGGGGCTCAGATAGGTGAAGTGAACTGACAGCTGTCACTCTGTCACATCAGCTGAGCTGGCTCCTGGGAACTGCAGCCCTGTATCTGCCTCTCGTGTGGCTGTTCAGCTGCTGAGCTTTCTGAATGGTTTATGCCTTCAGAGGGACAATGTGTACTCAGGGGAGGGAGTGTGTGTTTGTGTATGTGTGTGCACACACACATGAGAGAGACAGAGAGAGAGAGAGATCCACACAGGATATTCATGGCCACGCTTCTACTCATGACCTCTGCCCTTTCCTGGATGACCCATCCTCTGTCTATTCCAGTATACACCTGTGCACCTGTAGTGGAAGGGGAAGAAATACATTCCCAGGAAGATGTGTCCCCAGTGGTGCCTAATCATGAGGGACCATCAAGAAAGCTACTTGTTCCCTTAGTCAGTTGCACCCTGTTTGCCCAGCTGGGCCACGGAGACAGACTCTCCATGCAGGAGGGGTGGCTGGACCTCTCTCGGCCCAGCTCTGCTTTGCTAGTTACCCCTCCCTGGGGATGCTCCCCACTGCTGCTGCCACCACCGTGCTATTTCCCTTCCTTACTCTGACTCACACCTGAACATTTATCCTTAATTTAGCTCCCCAGGACATAGCTGGAGGAATGTCCTGCCGTGAACACCCTCTGAGTGGCCATTGTCACCATCAGCCAACCCAACACAGGGAAGGGGACTTAGAAGGTGGGACTTATGCCGAGGGGAGCAAGGGACTTCTGTTTCTTTTGTGCCTTCTCAAAAGGAAGCAACAAGTACAGGCAAAAAAGAAACAGATGTCTTTTGCTCCCCTCGGCATAAGGCCCGCCTTCTAAGTCTCCTTCCCTGTGTCGGGTTGGCTGATAGTTGCTTCCTTTTGGGAAATACCTCTTCCCCAATCCATGTGGTTCCAGAGGACTATCAATCAAGAGGTCTGCCTGGTTCACAGAAGTGCACATGTCCCAAATGGGGCCAATCTAGAGCTGTAACCTTGTGCAGGTTTTGCTAAGTCCTCTGGGATCCCAAAAGGAAGCAGGCACCTGAGTAACTTCACCAGCTACCAGAGCTTGCAGCTTTTAGAGCTGCAGGCCCCAGCCCCCTCTCTTACACACCGTTCCAAAGACGACTCTCTCTCTAGTCCCCCACCAATCTCCCCATGGCTGAGGCCACCTTTCCCCACCACCCAGAGACTCCAGACAGCAAGACCCCAAGAGAAAGGCATCAACAGGACAGGACCCTCAGCACATGGCATCAAAGATGCCACCAAACCACGCCAGGTTTCATGATGTTTACCGAGGTGCAGGAATTCAGAGGGAAAGAGACCTTCTCCCTTGCAACACCCATATCAATCCCCTTAAGGGATTTTTTTTAATTGTAATAAGTGGGGTCTTGCTGTGTTGCCCAGGCTGGACTCAAACTCCTGGGCTCAAGTGATCCACCTGCCTCAGCCTCTTGAGCTGCTGAGATTACAACTGTGAGCCACCATGCCTGGCTTCCTTAAGGAAATTTTAATTGGCCCCACTTGGTTAAAGTTCCCATTAGCCAGTCAATCACTGGAGGCAAACTCCCAATTGGACAGAATAAGAGTAGGAGCCCACTGCACCACACGCATCCAGGGAAGGGCATTTCCAGAAGGAAGCATGAAGGACAGACAGAGAGCAACAGACGTTCACACCAGAAGGAGTCACTTCTCCCACTCCAGTTCAAGGGTCACCTTCTAAACCCCATTTCCTGTAACAGGAGGGCAGAGATGTCCACCCATTTCCAGGGAAGCATCTCCCTCCACAGTCACCACTGGTTCCCAACTGAGCCTTCAGACTCTTTTTCCCAGGAAGGAGGCCCCGGACACTGCCACGGCTGTCTTAGATGACCCGGCCGCCTGGGTTCCCAGAGCTGGGCAGGGCAGGCCAGGGCCTGGGTTTTCTCACAGTTTCTCTCCTTTTTCCCCAGGGATTCTGTTCCTGGTTCTTCAACAGCATAACAATGAAGTAAGTGCCCGGGCTCTGTGAGCTTGTGACTGTGTTGCCTTGGGGGTAGGGGGTGGAGGCTCCTGGAAAAGTTAGCAGACCCCAGCTTGTGAAGACAGCGCCTGAGCTCTGTACCCTCCCCACCACCTCGGCCCATTACCGGTGAAGGATGCTTTCCTGGGGTACAGTTGGTGAAGTGGGAACTGGGCACAGCCCACTGCCCTTGTTGCCTCTGCCTCAGCCCTCAGGGAAGGACCACTTTTACTAGCTGAATCATTACTTGCATGCCTGGAGAAATGCTTCTGTGAACTCCACCCCAGGAAAAAGAAATCCTTCCTTTGTGCTGTCTGCTTGATTTCTGTGAACATCATTCAGCATATCATGTGTTCGCCCTTCTGCCCAAGCAAACGCATCGGGCAGAAGGGCAGGCCTCTCTCGGCCTCAGTGCCTGGAGAGCAGAGGGGCAGCCCTTGCCTACCTCAACCTTCTGGATTTCTTGAATGCCAGACCCCACTTTGCAAGCAAGCAGCCCCCAAGTCACCTGTTTTCTCCTGCAAGCCGACCTCAAGTTACCTGTTTTCTCCTGATTCTCCAACGCCAGCCAGATGCTTCAGCAGAGCAGACACTTACCAGAACTCTATGTTCCCACTGCGTAGGCATACACGCGTGCACACTCATACATACATGCACACACATGTACATGTGTGCACACAGCTCTGCCTCCACCTCAGACCCCACACGCTCATGGGCTCTCCCTCAATGTGCTCCATCTGTCCTGTCCTGCCCATCCTTTAAACCCCTCCACCCCACCCCTACCCAAAGACTCCTATCACAGAGGCCCCTCTGTCACGGACCCAGCATCTGGGAAAGCAGGAAGGCAGGGCATTGCACTGTGCATCCAGCACCCCTTGAGAGCAGTGTCATAGAAGACAGCTTAATGCGTTTACTGAGCAGCAATAAGTCAAGCAGCATCCCCATGCACAAACCCATGCGGTCTGGTTGGAGAAACAAAGGTGAACAAAACTCCCTTCGTAGCATTCAGAATAGGAGAGTTATAATTGCTATGCAGACAGCATCTGGGGAAGAGAGAAATGAATTCCAACTGGAAAAGTATAGTTTTGAGCCGGGCATTGGAGGACAGGAAGAGTTTCAACAGGTACGATATGGGATGTGGAGGGCACATCGGAAGTAAAGGACTGTGTGAGCCAGTTTGTTGCAGAGATGAGTAGGGTGTGCCCAGACATGGTAAATCTGGTGTGACTAGAAGCAAGGTTTCATGGTAAGTGTGGCGGGGGGGGGTAAAAATTGGGCTGGAAGGATCAGTTGGGATTTTTTTTTTTTTTTTTTTTTTTTTTTGAGACAGAGTATCTCTCTGTCACCAGGGTGGAGTGCAGTGGCACAATCTCACCTCACTGCAACCTCCGCCTCCTGGATTCAAGCAATTCTCCTGCCTCAGCCTCCCAAGTAGCTGGGATTACAGGCACACGCCACCATGTCCTGCTAATTTTTGTATTTTTAGTAGAGACGGGGTTTCTCCATGTTGGCCAGGCTGGCCTCAAACTCCTGACCTGAGGTGATCCACCTGCCTCAGTCTCTCAAAGTGCTGGGATTACAGGCATGAGCCACCGCACTGGGCCTCAGCTGGGACCTTGACTGTCATACTGAGAATCTTGGGCTTTCATCTAGAGACAGCAGAGAGCCAATTAGTGTTTTTAAGCTGGAAACTCAGACCAATATATGTGTGTAGGCAAAAGTATGGAGAGTGAATGGCATTAGAGAAAGTCCAAAGTCAAAGTGAGCAGTTAAGGAGGCTATTCCAATGGTCGAGGTGGGAGGTGCTGGTGACCTGAACCGGGGCAGTGACTAGAGAAACAATGGGAGGGGAAGATGGGAGGGAGATCATAAGGCTACAGTCAGTAGGTTGTGGCCTAGTTAAGAAAGAGGGAGAAACTGAGGTCTGGTTTCTGGGGAGGGTAGTAATGCCATTAGGTGGGAGAGGAAACACAAAATGATGAGATGTAGTCAGGGCAAGTATGCAAGCTGACAAAGGAGCTGTTGAAAAAACAAGATTGAAGCCTAGGAGAAAGGTCAGAGCTAGAGATTTCAACTTGGGAGATGGTGCATGGAGGCTGTAGTTGAAGTCATGGGAGCAGATGGGTCATCCAAGGATGTAAGACCAGAAGTGGCCCAAGGGAGCGCCTCATCGAGGCAGGAGGAAGAGGCATCCTCTGGGCTGGACTCACTGAAGCCAGGCCAGGACAAGGCTCTCCTCTAGGGTGGGGCGGCCCAGCAACCTCTAGTGCTACAGAGGTGGAGTGGAATGGGGGCTGACGAAAGGACATTGACTTTGGTGAGTTGGGTCTCTGTTGGGAGGGCAGGCCGAGGATAGGATGTCCAAGACACGGAGGCAGAGAAGGAAGGTCACCTTTTTCCAGAGGTGCATGGAAGGAGGGAAGTGAAGCTATTGGAAGGAGGAGGGAAAACAGGTCAGGGAACAGATCAGAGAGTGGATCCTTGAGGAGCTGTTTTATTACAGAGGAACCAACAAGCACTTGAACCTGGTTGTAGTTTACGGGGAAGAGGTGTGGGTGGATGCGGGTGGACACAGGTGGACGCAGAGAGAGGAGGATGCCGAAGATGAGAGAGCAGAACAGTGGATCCAGCATGTCTTCAGAAAGAGGTGGAAGGAAGGGAAGCAATGAGAGCAGAGACAGAGAATTAATTGTGAGTAGGAAGAAGGGTGATTGGCTGGAAGGTCAAGGTGGGGCACTTACAAGAAAGATGGAGAAAGGAAACAAGCCTAGTGGTGGAGGCAGGAATTCCTGGCCCAGGAAGAGAATTCTAGTGCTCTCAGTGCCATCCAGTCCTGTCCAGTCCTCTGCTCTCTCCACCTGATTGGAGGCTCCTGGACTTCACCCCACCTCAGGCAGTGCAAGAAGACCTTCCCCTGCTCTCCAGAAGTTCTCATCCATTCCACTTCTGGCATTTCATTCTCAAGTCCAGGGAGGGAAACGTTTAGCTGCTCAAAGTTAAAAAATCAAGAGCTCTAAATAATTCCTCAAATGGGAACATTGAAAACCTTGAAGGTGTGCCTTTTGTAGTATTGTTTAAAAATAAATCTTTTTTTTTTCTTTTTTTTTTAAGACGGAGTCTCACTCTGTCGCCCAGGCTAGAGGGCAATGGTACGATCTCAGCTCACTGCAACCTCCGCCTCCCGGGTTCAAGCAATTTTCCTGCCTCAGCCTCCCAAGTAGCTGGGATTACAGGCACGTGCCACCATGCCTGGCTAATTTTTGTATTTTTAGTAGAGACGGGGTTTCACCACATTGGCCAGGCTGGTCTTGAACTCCTGACCTCAAGTGATCTGCCCATCTTGGCCTCCCAAAGTGCTGGGATTACAGGCAGAAGCCACTGCACCCGGCCTTAAAAATAAATCTGAATCCCAGGCTGGATGCTAGTTTTGCATACAACTTACAATCCTGACAAGGGGGCAGGGGTGGGTAAACCACGGTGTATCCACCAGTGGAGTGCGGAGGCCTGCGTGGTGCTGAGCACGAACCAGTGCTCCATCGACAGAGGCCACTGTCACTATTCCGTAAAACCATCGGAAAAGGCTTGAGATTAAATGCCAAGCAAAAGAGCAGTGCATCAAATGCTTTTTATAACTATAATCACCAAGTAAAATGAGCACAACAAGAAAATAAAGGGGGTTGGGCATGGTGGCTCACACCTGTAATCCCAGCACTTTGGGAGGCCAAAGCGGGCAGATCATTTGAGATCAGGAGTTTGAGACCAACCTGGCCAACATGGTGAAACTCCATCTCTACTAAAAATACAAAAATTTAGCTGGTTACACACCTGTAATCCCAGCTATTTTGGAGGCTGAGGCAGGAGAATCCCTTGAATCTGGGACACAGAGGTTGCAGTGAGCCAAGATCATGTCACGCACTCCAGCCTGAGCTATAGAGTGAGACTCTGTCTCCAAACAAACAAACAAAAATTAACTCCAAATGCTTTTTATTATTATTATTATTATTATTATTATTATTATTATTTTGAGACAGGGTCTCGCTCTGTTCCCCAGGTCACCCAGGCTGGAGTGCAGTGGCATGATATTGGCTCACTGTAGCCTCAACCTCCCAGGCTCAAGCGATCCTCCTACCTCAGCCTCCAGAGTAGCTGGGACTACAGGCACATGCTACTGCACCCAGCTAATTTATATATATATATTTTTTGTAGAGATAGGGTTTCACCATGTTGCTCAGGCTGGTCTCGAACTGCTGGGCTCAAGCAATCCACCTGTCTCCGCCTCCCAAAGTACCGGGATTATAGGCGCGATCCACCATGCCCAGCCCCAAATGCTTTTTAGTCATTGTCTTAGGTTCAATGAGATTGTAGATGAATTATTTACTTCTCTTTCATATTTTCCAAAGTTTCTATGAGCACTTGTTGCTTTTAAATTGTTTAAATTGAAGTATAACATGCACATGGAAAAGTGCACACCAAAAAACGTACAGCTCAGCCCGGCACGGTGGCTCACGCCTGTAATCCCAGCACTTTGGGAGGCCGAGGCAAGCGGATCCCTTGGGCTCAAGAGATCAAGATCATCCTGGTCAACATGGTGAAACCCCGTCTCTACTAAAAAATACAAAAAATTAGCTGGGCGTGGTGGCACACACCTATAGTCCCAGCTACTCAGGAGGCTGAGGCAGGAGAATCGCTTGAACCCGGGAGGAGGAGGTTGCAGTGAGCCAAGATCGTGGCACTGCACTCCAGCCTGGCAACAGAGCAAGAGTCTGTCTCAAAAAAAAAAAAAAGGTACAGCTCAGTGGTCACAAAGCTAAGGCTGTGCCACCGCCATCCTGATCCACAACTAGAACAGTGTCAATACCTAGCAGCTCTCTTCCTGCCCCCCAACCTTCATCCCCATCCCATTCTAACTCTATAGCTCAGCATTGCCTATAGCTGAACTGTATGTCTGAAACCACACAGTATGTGTTGTTTGTGCCTGGTGACTTTTACTCAGCATTGTGTTTGTGAGGTTCAGCTATGGGTCATTCATTTTTATTGCTGTGTAACAGGGGTCCCCAACCTCCAGGCCACAGATGGATACCTGTTAGGAACCTGGCCGCACAGCAGGAGGTGAGCGAGCATTACACCTGAGCGCTCCACCTCCTGTCAGATCAGCGGCGGCATGAGATTCTCACAGGAGCACAAATCCTATTGTGAACTGCACATATGAGGGGTCTAGGTTGCGTGCTCCTTATGAGACTCTAACTAATGCCTGATGATCTGAGGTAGAACAGTTTCATCCCAAAATTATCCACCCCCCTACCACCCCACACCCAGGTCCATGGAAAAAATTGTCTTCCACAAAACTGGTCCCTGGTGCCAAAAAGATTAGGGACCACTGCTGTCTAGTATTTCATGATTTATATATCACAGCTCTTATGTCCATTTCACCTTGATAGACATGTAAGTTGTTTCCAGTTTGAGGATATTACAAGTAATGCATCTGTGAAATTTTTATACATGTCTCTGGGTACACATGTCATGCATTTCTGTTGGGTATAAACCTAAGAGTGAATTGCTGGGTCATAGAATGTGCATGTATTCCATTTCAGTAGATAATACCAACTGTTCTCCAGTGTAACTGGGCCAGCATATACACCCATGAGAGCAGGAGAACTCCCAACGCCCCATACTCTCACCAACACTTAGTGTTGTCCAACTTTCCAACTTTGGCAAATCTGGCAGTGTGGAGTGATAGCTCATTATCTCGTCATGGGTTTCAGGTGTTCCTTTTTTCCTAATAGAGTGCCTCTTAATACCACGACTGCTTTGTCTGGTGCCTGCACCATAGCAACTACTCAAAATGTTTGAAGAAGTAATAAAGGGATGAATGAATGCTCTATTTCAAGAGTGTTTCTGGATTCCTGAGTGTGTATCTGTAACAGAGCCCCTATCTTTGATATGTCTGTGAAATTCAGTTAAAGTATACTTCAGGGATAACCGAGGCTTTGAGATATAGGGCAATTTCAAAATTGCCTTATATATAAGATATAGAGATATTTTTAAAAAATAAATAAAACTTGGGGAGGGGGTGCTCATTTTCTGCCCTTCCCTCTACCTCCCCACAACAAGTGGTGGCCATGCTGGCTCCTGAGGCATGTCCTTGTCTGTGTGTCTCTTCCAGGGATGAGGATCTGATTAACAAGTGTGGGGACGACGCGCGCATCTACATCGTGTTCCAGTACCACCTCATCATCTTTGTGCTCATCATCTGTATCCCCTCCCTGGGCATCATTTTCCCCATCAACTATACTGGATCTGTTCTGGGTAGGCAGAGCTCAGCTGGCCCTGGGGCAGCAGCTGGACCTGAGAGGCAGCCAGGCAAGCCAGTCAGGGCTGGGGTTGAGGGTCTAGACATCTAATCCTGCCTCTGGGAGTTTGTTGTTGTGTGAACTTGAACAAGCCATGCTTCGCTTCTCTCATGTGGAGACTGGAGACGATTCCTCCTTTGTCACAGGTTTGGCCCAGGGCCTGACACACAGCAGGCACATAGTATTAATTCAGTTTGGAACTGAGTGTTCATTCATGGTGCCACTCTGGCTGGGCATTCCTGGAGACCCTTTTGTGACATGTGACCCACTGCAAAGATCCCTGAACCCACTCGGTTGGACATAACACCATAGGTGCAGAATTTGTCTTGTAGGACCTCTACTCCCACTCATTGGAACAGGGTAAGCCCTTTGAACGGACCAGCATTGTAGATGAGACCTTGGCTTCCAAAGCAGAAAAATCATGGCTCCACAATGTTTACCTACACCTGCTCCGCAGAAAATACCTTTGCCTAGCTAATATGTTATTTTATTTATTTATTTATTTATTTATTTATTTATTTATTTATTAAGACAGAGTTTTGCTATTGTTGCCCAGGCTGGGGTGCAATGGCATGATCTCAGCTCACTGCAACCTCTGCCTCCTGTGTTCAAGTGATTCTTCTGCCTCAGCCTCCCGAGTAGCTGGGATTACAGGCACCCGCCCCCACACCTGGCTAATTTTTGTATTTTTGGTAGAGACGGGTTTTCACCATGTTGGCCAGGGTGGTCTCAAACTCCTGACCTCCAGTGATCTGCCCGCCTTGGCCTCCTAAAGTGCTGAGATTACAGGCATGAGTCACCGCACCTGACCGCTAACATGTGATTTAACCTTGTATATGGCAAATCAGTCTCCCGAGCTTCACTTTCCTCAACTGTCTTAGAGATTGGGAGATCACATGCCACATACCTATACAGTGCTTCATATACATAGTAGGTGCTCAATGAATAGCAGCTAGTATTTCATTTAGAATCATGAAGCTGAATGGAGCTGTATGAAGACTGTACAACTGGGTGGTGCAAAATAGCACCGTAAATGCCCCAGGGGCAACCAGCTTTCCCCTGATTCCTCAGGTTTCTACCTGTTTATCCTTGGCTAGAGGTAGAACTTAATTAATTCAGTTTAGCACACTGAGTGTCCATGCCACCAAATGCCACTACTAGAGTAATATCTGAGTCTTGTCTCGTCCTAAGAGCTGGTATGTTGGCAGTGATAATATCATGCAGGATTTTTAGACACATTTTATAAGGGGGTGTCTGAACCGTCAAACTAATGCACATAGCCAGAAGGATTTCCTCTGAATGAGGCAGTGTTGCCTTTTCTGGACGTTGCCAGTGGTAATAGTGTTGCTAATTTCATCATTCTGCTTGTGGCTGGATGGCTGGTGCCTTCAACAAGCATTCACTGGGTGTCCATTATGTGCCAATTGTGCCCTGGAGATACCACACAAAGAAGTGTTCTCGCTTTCCTCCCGAGAGCCCCAGTCAGCAGTGCCAGGGAAAAGAGGCCTCTGATGTTTTTGTTAAAAGTTGGGGAGAAGCTCTGGGGAACCAGAAGGAAGAAGAGGTCAAAGGCAAGCATCTCCAGACCCCACGCATTCGTCTAGGAACCTTGAATTCTGGCACCCCCAGCAACTGAGGAGCCAGGCTCGAGGTCAGCAACTTCTTTCTCTTTCAGACTGGAGCAGTCACTTTGCTCGGACCACCATTGTCAATGTCTCCACAGAGTAGGTACCTGATCTTAACCTCCCATTCCATTGGCTGGGGGTGTTGGTGTGGAGAGGAGGTCTAACATGTCAGTTTGTAACATGGGCAGCGTTTTGTTGTTAAGAAAGGCCTGGTTTCCCTGGAAACCGGGTCCTGAGTGAGATGCCAGAAGCTGCATCCTCTCGGTGGGGCAGGACTCTTGGTGTGAGATGAGGCCCTGTGTCCTCACCTGTCATGAGTGGAGCTGCCCAAACTGGCCACTCATGAAGACATGGAGAAATGGTCCTATTTGCTTAGTGTACCCAGATCCCAAGAGGCAGAGACCATGTGCTGAAAGAGATTGAAGATTGTTTTCCTGCCACCAATAGGTTCCAGTCAGCCGTCATATACCTGAGTGAATCATGTGCCTGACAGTCCCCCTCAGAGTCCCACAGCAGACTCATGCCCCACCTCTGCCATTAACTGGCCCTAGGTCTGAAGTAGTGCACCCCCAATACCGAGCTTCAGTCCTTATTCATGTCCATCATTGGGGAAGAGCTGGTGGACATGCTCTCTAAGCTCCTTCCCCTCACAGGCCAAGAACCTGTGGGTTTCAACATCAGCCGAACTGACTGGAGGCCATATCAATTTGCCCCAAGCCAAATGTGACCCCGTTGGTCCATGCCATGGCCCAGGTGTCTAGGCCAGCTTGGCTGATTCCTGACAAAGCTGCAGAAGCAGTTCCAGCAAGTGTGAGTGGGGTTCACACACCCCTGCCCCACCTCGCCTCCCCTAACCCCTATCCCTCTGCCCCTGCTCTCCTGCAATACACCTTGGAGCAGACTGGCTTAACCCAAACTCTGAAATCAGCGGAAAGGGGCTATGGCATCCTCTCACCTCTGCTTTCACCATATCCTCCTCTGAGGATGCCAACCAGAGCAGGGATATCAGCTCCTTCCCGAGGCCGATTGCTGGCCCGAGGTACCTACATCTTCCCAACAAAAAGTGAATTCTAGTAGAACAGCAAAAAGCCATCAATCTCCATGAATCTATCCTGGCAGAGAGCTGGAGCATTGTATAGAGACCATGTAGCCTTGCCCCTCTGTGGAAACTGAGGGTGGAGCAGCATGGTGGACCCACCATCATAGCAGATGGCAATGGCGTGTGAGGTGCCAGGCACCAGGGGTATTTTGAAACAAGGTGACCTTTCTCCCTTCTAACCATGTAGAATAAGGTGGGCCCTATTTCTGAGTAGCAATCCTAGCCAGGTGTTTTGGGATGGCATCATGTGAGTGGAAAGCAGGGATGGCAAACATGGTCCAAGTGCCCCGACTCTCCTACCCCAGGGGCAGTGCTGCAAACCGTCTGGCCCTCCTCCCCCGAGGCCTGCAGGTAACCCAGGTTCTTCCTCACTTGGTCTGCTATGCAACCATGGGGGCCTGAGCCACAGCAGCTGGCAGGATGGCGTAGCAGTGATGAATCTAAGTACTTCAGCAGCTCTGGGCTCACCTTCCAGCGCACCATTGCTACAGTGACCTTGGGAGGGTCACCGACCCTCTCTCACCCTCATTTCCCTATGAGTGAAGTGAAGATAACCACATGCATGGCTATGTGTGTGGTTGAGTCTAGTGAGAAAATGCCCACCACGCACTAAGTCCCACCTGGATCTGGCTCAGAGTAAACACTCAATAAACATCCCCCCCCATGAGCTGGAGCAAGACCCCTTCTCACCACTGATGCCCCTTCCAAGGCACCTGAGTGTCTGGACTCCAAGAAGGTGTTCCTGGAAAGACTGCATGTGGGCTGGGAGAGGGGGGTCCAGGGAGATTGTGATCGGTGGGAGGGGAGGGTCTGAGAAGACTGCAATGGATGGGGAGATATTTGGGGAGACTGTGATAGGTGAGAGGGGAGGATCCAGGGATACTGTGATGGGTGGGAGGGAGACCTGGGAGACTGTGATGAGTGAGGGGAGGTGTCCAGGGAGCCTGAGATGGGTGGGGGTGTCCTAGGAGACTATGACTGGTGGGACAGATCCAAGGAGACTGTGACCATGACCGGTTGGGGCATCCACGGAGACTGCAATGGGTGGGAGGATCTGGGGAGACTGTGATGTGTGGGAGGGAGCAGGGAGCCCTAGGAGACTGTGATGGTTTGGGGAGGTGTCCAGGGAGACTGTGATGGGTAGGGAAGGTGTCCAGGGGGACTGCGGTGGGTGGGGGTCTGGGGAGACTGTGATGGGTGGGGGTATGGGGAGATTGTGATGGGTGGGGGTATGAGGAGACTGTGGTTGGTGGGGGGTATGGGGAGACTGTGGTGGGTGAGGGGTATGGGGAGACTGTGATGGGTAGGGGTATTGGGAGACTGTGATGGTAGGGGGAGTCTAGGGAGACTGTGATGGGTGGGGGTCTGGGGAGACTGTGATGGGTAGGGGTAGGGGGATACTGTAATGGGTTGGGGTCTGGGGAGACTTGGATGGTTGTGGGGGTCTGAGGAGACTGTGATGGGTTGGGGGGCCCCAGGAGACTGACGGTAGAAGGAGGCCCAGGGGTCTGTGTGCAGTGGGCTCTGGGGAGCTCGCAGGCTGACCTCACTGCTGCTGCCTCCCTCCCTGTAGGAGCAAGCTCCTGTGGCTGCATAGCCTGCTGTCCTTCTTCTACTTCATCACCAACTTCATGTTCATGGCTCATCACTGCCTGGGGTTTGCGCCCAGGAATAGCCAAAAGGTAAGTAGCCTACAAAGCTGCTCTCCACTGGGAGCTGGGGCCCCTCCCCACTGGGCTGACCACTCCCAACCCTCAGAGAAGCCCTCAGAGGAGCCCTCAGAGGGTCCAGGGAGACTGTGAAAGATGGGAGGGGACAGTTTCACCTGAGCAGGGAGGGGCCAAGCTTCCTCCCTTCAGCCCTAGTAACAATCACCTGGCCCCCACCTCTCACCCTTCTCTACCCTCTCACCCTCCTCCACCCTCTCACCCTCCTCCACCCTTCTCCACCCTCCTCCACCCTCCTCCACCCTCTCACCCTCCTCCACCCTCTCACCCTCTCACCCTCCTCCACCCTTCTCCACCCTCTCACCCTCCTCCACCCTCTCACCCTCCTCCACCCTCTCACCCTCTCACCCTCCTCCACCCTCTCACCCTCTCACCCTCCTCCACCCTTCTCCACCCTCTCACCCTCCTCCACCCTCTCACCCTCCTCCACCCTCTCACCCTCTCACCCTCCTCCACCCTCTCACCCTCCTCCACCCTCTCACCCTCTCACCCTCCTCCACCCTCTCACCCTCTCACCCTCCTCCACCCTTCTCCACCCTCTCACCCTCCTCCACCCTCTCACCCTCCTCCACCCTTCTCCACCCTCTCACCCTCCTCCACCCTCTCACCCTCCTCCACCCTCTCACCCTCCTCCACCCTTCTCCACCCTCTCACCCTCCTCCACCCTCTCACCCTCCTCCACCCTCTCACCCTCTCACCCTCCTCCACCCTTCTCCACCCTCTCACCCTCCTCCACCCTCTCACCCTCCTCCACCCTCTCACCCTCCTCCACCCTTCTCCACCCTCTCACCCTCCTCCACCCTCTCACCCTCCTCCACCCTCTCACCCTCTCACCCTCTATCCTCTCAACCCTAATGAAACTTTCAGACTGGTTGGTAAATAGCTGCTGCCCAGGTACCTCCTATCCCTGCCCCCTGCTGCCCCGACCCTCCCCAGGGACTCTTGGACTTCCCACCATCTGAAAACTAAAGGATTAACAAGGCCCAGTGGACCAGCGGGGGCCTCCATGCTAAGTGGTCAGGACCCTGCTGAACTGCTGCTACTTAGTGTACCTGGCCCTGCCCGCTCCTGCTAGGCCCATGCCTTGCCCTTCTGCAATGTCTCTGAGGTCAGAGACCCCCACGTATCCCCACCGTCTCAGTTTGGGTGACCCCATCCAAGCAGACCCTGAGACTTGGAATGAGTAGCACTTGTTTATGGGAGGTGATCCCAGGAAAGGCCAGTAAGGGAGTGAGGATGCAAAGGCAACCAAAAAAAGGGAGCATGGAGGGGCAACTTACCACTGTGGGTAACTGGAGCTTCACGACCTGGGAACTCTGGGAGCTGGTGTAGAGCACATGCCCCAGAATTTTCCTGGAGGTGAGCAATTGAGGGTATTTTCTGCCAGCTCCCTGTCCACCATTCATTGAGGGTTGCACTTGGGGGCTTTAACTCCTCCACTACTTGCCCTGCGCAAAAGCTGAACATGTCCCAAGGCCGGGAAAGAGCAGTCGCAGTATTTGAAGCCTGCTGCAGGTGTTGGTGTGCAGAGAAGACTGACAGGGGGCCATGGGCAGGCACCAGCAGTGCCACCCATCTGGACCAGCACCCATGCTCTGCTGGGGATGGGCAAGAGTGAGGAGCATCCTTAGTTCCTGTCCTCAGCCTTTCAAAGATTCAGTGGTGTGGAATCAGCTCCTTCCAGGCCATCCATTCAAAAGGACTGATTCACTTGAACCCACCCCAGAGTGCAAATCCACATTCCCTGAAAAGTGAACCCAAATGCTTCAGCCTGCCAGGCATGGAGGCTTGGTCACCCTTGACCAGTCTGGTGTCTGCTACTTCAGCTTTCCTTATTGTCACCAGAAGCCTCTTTCAAGACCCCTGATTCTTGCAGCACAATTTACCAGACTCATCTTAAAGGTGACGACCCAGGAAGATATTTCCCATTCACAGAATAAAATGTGAAGTTTGGGGGAAGCTTCCCTATCCTCTCCCCAGAGTCTTGTTTACTTCCCAACTCCCCCGCCCAGTCTCACGTGAGGGATTTCCCTAGCGATGTGAGGCTTTACGCTGGAATAGTGGAAGCTACGGGGAAAGCAGAAATCACTGTGGGGTCGCTCGGGCAACTCTTTCCAATCATGGAGCTCTGATCCTCCACCCCAGACTGATGGCAGCTTTCCAGCCGTTCCTCCCTTCACCACAGTGGTCCAGAGCAGGGCACCCACAGCTGGGCACAGAGGAGAACAGAAGCACAGTTGACCAACCTCAGAGCTGCCTGGCTCAGCTGGGACACTGTGGGCTAAGGCAGCTGGCACTTCCTTGGCCCACAGTGTCCCACCTTGGCTTTGGCTTTCTTGGTTCTCTCAGCAAGGAGGCACTGGCAGCAGCCTGCTGTGAGCAGAAGGCCTGCTCTGGGCCACCAAAAGACTCAGGTATCTGGAATTCCTGTGCAAGCACAGTCTTCTTTCTCCATTTTTATTATTCCCACCCAGGTCACAAGGACACTAATGATCACCTATGTGCCCAAGGACATTGAAGACCCAGAACTCATCATTAAGCATTTTCAGTAAGTGGGTTGGGGTGGGCTGAGGCGTGGATTGCTTCCTCCCTGTAACCCCGCCTGGGTCCTCAAGTGGGTAGTGAGTTGGTGCAGGATGGTGGGACTGGGACACCCCAGGGTGGCTCTCCCTGGACTCAGCTCAGGATCAGCTTTTTAGAATGGGGAGGGCTGCTGGAGCTGGAGCAGGGTGTCTGAAATCAGGGACTTCCTGCATGGCATGGCTGCGATATGGGTGATGGGAATTTTTCTTTCTCCTGTTGCTCCAACTACTGAGCACAGGCAAACTTGGATCACAGCTATTTAGAGCAGATCATCTGGAGACATCCTTTGTGACCCCAAGTTCCTAGCCCCAAAGACACTGTTCACTGAGCTAATTATTTCTTTGTGAACAGCTCTCTCCTGGGTTCCCCAGTGGGTGGAGCTCCACCCTTCAGCCCTGTTCTGAGTTGTGTAGGAAGGATTTGGCAGCTCTCAGATCGCCAAGGTTCAAACACTGAGGTTCAGCTTTAGGAGCAGAGATGGAGTCTCCCATCCAGGAACACCAGGCAGCTGAGCCACTCAGCCCTAAGGGCCGACATGCTGGGTAGGGGGGGTAGGGGCAGCACATCCCCAACCCCACAGGCCGACTCAGCACCCACGTTTGTGGCTGCAGCGAGGCCTATCCAGGCAGTGTCGTGACAAGAGTCCACTTCTGCTACGACGTCAGGAACCTGATCGACTTGGACGATCAGAGGTGAGGCTGCAGCGGGGACTTTTGGGGCCCGGGGTGGGGGTAAAAGGGGAGGATGGGGCTCTGCTGGCCCCTGACCTGCAGGTCCTTCTCCCGTTGCCCACTGCTGGCAGGCGCCATGCCATGCGGGGCCGGCTCTTCTACACAGCCAAGGCCAAGAAGACTGGGAAGGTGATGATCAGGATCCACCCCTGCGCCCGCCTGTGCTTCTGCAAGTGTTGGACCTGCTTCAAGGAGGTAACTGGCTTGAGCGTCGGGAGCACAGCAAGGGAGCAGTGGGGTCCTAGGGCTCTAGGCTCTGTGCCTTTGCCCGCACTGTTGGGCCCCAGGCCTCACTCAGGTCTGCTCTAGTGCTCCCCACCCAGCTCCTTCCTCCCCACCCACCATGTCCTGCCTCCCTGTTGAGATGGGAGCCTTTCTGGAAGCCACCTTCAGAACAATCCAGGGAAGCTAGCTGTTGTCTCCTTTCTGGTCTTGGATGGGAGAATGAGAGAGAAGGACCAGAGAAAACACAGCAGGCTACATGAGGCTGCCAGGACTCAGGCTCCCAAAGAGATAGGACAGACACATTTGAAGGCAACAGCCTGACTTATCACCTGACCACTATGGTTCAAAGAGGGCATCAAGACTCAGACACCTGCTTCAGGAGCACACCGAACTTCTGCCAGCCCAGAGATTCACCCTGTCTCGTGGAAATGCGGCAAACACATCCTCTCACCTCTCTGGGGTCCACCCCAAGCCTGAGAGCCCCCGGGTACCCCTAGCTATGCCTCACTTTCCCCAGATCTAAGGGCAGGGGTGAATGGCAGTCATCGCCTCTTCTTGTTCTAGAGGTGGGACTTTGGAGGCCAGCCAGGGTCCTGGGCTCCTTGAGGTGCTTCAAGGCCACCACAATCCAGGGAGGCTTGAGTGGGGAGGAACCTTGTGACCAGGGAGGCCTTCCTGTGGCTCTGGCCCCAGCCCTGAAGGCTGCCTGCCACCCCAGGTGGATGCAGAGCAGTATTACAGCGAGCTAGAGGAGCAGCTAACGGACGAGTTCAACGCCGAGCTCAACCGCGTGCCGCTCAAGCGCCTGGACCTGATCTTTGTCACCTTCCAGGACTCCAGGATGGCCAAGCGGTGAGCACCAGGCAGGCGCCCCACCCAGCCCCAAGCATACCCCTGCTTCTCGGCACTCTCCTCCCTCTCCGCCTCCCGTTTCCCCTTCTGCCTCCCCTGGGCCCTCCATGCTCCTCACAGGCAGCTGCCATCTGGCTCCCCAGTGGATGAGATGGCCATACCTGCTTCCCCCAGCTGCTGGGGCTCAGCCAGTCTCAAGGGGTGCCCAGGCCGGGGCTCCTCACTCCCTGTCCTTGCTTTAGCACACAGGTGGTCAGAGAAGCCTTTGACCTCGTGGTTCCTCTTCTGCCCTTGACAAGAATGGCATCCCTTTTTCTTTTTCTTTTTTCTTTTCTTTTCTTTTCTTTTTTTTGAGACAGAGTCTCGCTCTGTCACCCAGGCTGGAGTGCAGTGGCACAGTCTCGGCTCACTACAACCTCTGCCTCCCAGGTTCAAGCGATTCTCCTGCCTCAACCTCCCAAGTAGCTGGGATTACAGGCGCCCGCCACCACGCCCAGCTAATTTTTGTGTTTTTAGTAGAGATGGGGTTTCACCATATTGGCCAGGCTGGTCCTCGAACTCCTGACCTCAGGTGATCTGCCCGCCTCGGTCTCCCAAAGTGCTGGGATTACAGGTGTGAGCCACTGTGCCCAGCCGACACATACGTCACTCCCTCCTCACCATAAGAGAGCGTCAGGATAGAGCAGCTCTGTTTGCCGTTCTCCTGCTGCAGTCCTCTCCTAATTCATAGCTCTACAGGCCCCTCTCTTCTCTGCCCCAGCCTCTGGCAGCCCATGCATTGACAAGGAGTGAATTCAGTCCACTCTGGAATGTTCCAGAAGGATCCTTAGGACTGGGCCAAAGTCCTAAAGGGGCTCCAGAATTTATCTCTTAGGAACTGTGGGGGGCAAGGGGGCTCTTCTTTCTGGGGGAGGCTGATCCTATACAGCACATTGTTCCCACCTACCCCAATCTTACAAAGGAAGAGCAAAACTACCTAGATTTTGCTCACAAGCAATGGTACACAATTTTGCAAGTTCCTTACACTCTCAACGTCTTATCTGGCAAATTTAGTTACTGATATTTGCCCTGTTCACCTCCCGGAGGGTTGACAAGTGATATGCCTTCTATTCGATTTCTGTGTTTTTAAAGCAATACACCTACCTGAGGTAATATTGCTCATTCTTTGAGACATCGTCATTTGGTAGAGAGGATCCGAGGCTTAATTACAGCAGAATATGAGCTAGCAAGCCAGAAGTGGGGCTCCAGCACCTGCTCCTCTTTGGTCACATCTCTAGGCACCTCGATTTAGTCATCTGTGCAATGGAAATGATGCTGGTCGTCAATTAGCACAGTATCAAGCACACAGAAAGAACTCAATAATCAGTAGCTTTTGATATTAAGATGAGGCTAAAAGTAGTACCTCCCTTATCAAATCTCAAAGAAAGAGTGTCTCTGTGTGCTGTCACTGCTGTTAAGGGGAAAGGCAGAAACAGAACCATGTGGCACCTCTGCCCTTCCTGGGCAGTCTAGGCACCCTCAAATGCCCTTTCCTCCAGATACTGGGCCTTAGGAACTGTCTGCCTCTAAGGTCCTGAAGACATATCCAAGGCTTCAAGAATCCCCAGGAAGGGGATGAGCCCCCATCTGTAGGACCACCATAGTGGCCCTGAGCTCCTGGCATGAGACCCTCCTAAGCCCATTCCCCCACCCCCAGACCCACGTTTCTTCCTCTTCTCCCCTCTCTGCAGCGTCCGTAAGGATTACAAGTATGTCCAGTGTGGTGTGCAACCCCAGCAGTCCTCAGTGACCACCATCGTCAAATCATATTACTGGAGGGTCACTATGGCCCCACACCCCAAAGACATTATTTGGTAAGCCTCCTCCATCCCTCCCCTCTCCTCTGAGCTCCTCTGAGACTGAAGAAGGCAGCAGGACAGGGCCTTCTCTCCCCATGTAATTGCCCAACAGAGACTCCAAGGGGACTAAGTTCCATGCTCTCCTAAGCACCACAACCTGTGTGTACGCCCAGACTCATTCCCACAAGTGTGGGAGGCATCCAACCCTTAGCAAAGAGGTTTTTTCTGCAGAGAGAACTCAGGTCCATTTTTTTTTGGCTATATGCTCCGGATCCTTTATAAACGATGTGACAAGGGACGGTCCAGGGGCCCGTTACATGCAGGTCTGGACCCAGGAGGCTGGATTAGACCAGGGCAGCCTGAGTCCACAGCTGGCCTACAGCAAACAGCACGTGGGCTCTAAGAACTGATGTCTCTAAATGTGCCTCCTTCTTCCATCCTTCCCCAGGAAACACCTGTCTGTCCGCCGCTTCTTTTGGTGGGCCCGCTTTATCGCAATCAACACCTTCCTCTTCTTCCTCTTCTTCTTCCTCACCACGCCTGCCATCATCATGAACACTATTGACATGTACAACGTCACCCGCCCCATCGAGAAGCTGCAGGTGCCTCCTCTGCTCAGGCCAGGCCTGGGGGCCCCAGGGAGATCAAGGAACAATTCAGGCGAGGATGGGATGGGGGGGCCCCCTGGGAGGGGGCTGTGGAGCCCATACAGTGCAAACATTGTGGAGGTGGCCATGGAGCAAATGGCGGGGTAGGGCTTGCTTTGTTCTAAAGGGATGAAGGTGGGTGACTGCCAGTCTTAGGGACCAGGGCTAGAGTGGGAAGGGAGAGTGGGGAGTCCACAGGCAGGTCCTGGGGTGAGTTGGAGGGGGTGTCATCCTGTCAACGTGGGCTCAGAGGTCTTCATGAACGGGGTCATCCCAGGCCAGCTTGGGGTCCAGAGGGTGTGGCAAGTGTGAGTGGCTCTGCTCTCCGCAAGTTGTCCGGGGCAGCAGGCTCCTGGTTTGTGTAGTAGGGTTGAGAGTGAGGAAGAGTGAGGTAAGTTCCAATGCAGCCCTCTCAGAGAAGTGGGAGCTCAAGATCTGCCTCCACCTCCCTCATCTCCAGACACCTGCACTCCAGGCTGGGCGCCCTCAGCCCTGGGGGAACCATCTCTGAAGTTAGGGGATGCCTTCTGCTGATGGTGCAGGTCAGAGGGATCCTAGCCCGTTTCCAAATTCTTTAGCCTCAAGACTGTTACTAGGAGCCTAGAAGGTCTCTTCTTCCATGTTCTCCCCATCCTCATTCCCAACAACACACATGTGCATGCACCCATGCACACACTCACGCAAAGTCAACACACGTGCATGCACACACGCACACATGCACACACTCACAGAGTCAACACATGTGTGCATGTGCGCACACACATACAGTCAACACATGTGCATGCACACACACACACACGCACACAAGTCAAGCCACACCACTTCTGCTGCTGATTTCTGTTCCCCTTTGTCAACTTTGTAATAGGCCCCAGACCCCACACATCCTGGGAGGGCCACAGCTCTCCCTGGGGACTCCTCCATCCTCCCCTCCTCCCCCGCTCACATGTCATCACAGCAAAGGCAATTTGCTGGGGTTGCACTCCTGGCTAGCTCTGGCCTTAGGAGGAGGTCACTCAGGAAAGCTCAGGCTGCCCCTCCAGTGACCTCAGCATAGAAGGCCTAGCCCCTTGGGTATTCCACTTGACGTTGGGTGTCAGCCTCTGCCTGGCCAGGAAAGCCAGTGAGAAGGGCCAGGCCCCTTGCAGCCTCCAGGAGAGCAAGCCAGCCCTGGGAGTGAGTGGGAGGAGAAGAGGCAAGGGGAAGGGGATGCTTGCATTGACGTCTCTCCTGCCATCCTCCCCTCTCCCCCTGCAGAGCCCAATTGTGACCCAGTTCTTCCCCTCTGTGATGCTCTGGGGCTTCACAGTGATACTGCCTCTGATTGTCTACTTCTCCGCCTTCCTCGAGGCCCACTGGACCAGGTGACCTGGGGGCCTCCTCTCCTAGCCCTGTGGTTTCTCCAGCCTCTTCCCCTGCCCTGGCTTCCCCGCCAGCCTGGCACTTGGGCCCCCCTTCTAGCCTAAGAAGGGGAATTGATAAGGGATGGTTTTGATACCTGAAACCATCCCCAAAGACCAACAGGTGTTCTGTCTTTGGAAGGAGGGTCTGGGTTGTCTCTGGGCCCCTGGGTTGCTGAGATAGAGCCACTGCCTAAGAGTGTGGGGCCAAAGCCAAGCCCTCCTTGGGCTTCTCCCTCAGGCCCCAGCCATATCCTGAAGGCATGGAGCTGTAGGCATGAGCTAGGCAGTCCCAGGCATTCCACGCAGAAGGCACAGGAGGAAAGACTTGTGTGGGAATGTCAATAGAATGCTGTGGCCACACAGAGGGGCCCACAAACTCACTATGACTATCATCACATACGGCCCACACCATGCCAACCTTTTACCCAATCAGGAGCTTTCCCATTTGTTAGCCTTGATGGTTCTATGGTGGCTGCTCACTGGGTAGAAAGTATTTGCCATACCCTGGGCAGGTGGCAGTACTTTGGCTTGAAAGCTGCATGCATCTCAAAAGTTATTTTCCGCACCAAAAGTTCCTACTATTCCACCAGGCAGCAGCCAAAATGTTTGTCCTAACGGAAATCCTTCCTGGCCTTTTCCTCTGGCCAAGAACAAGACTTATATTGATGACTGAAACTCTGCAGGGATTTTGAGTATTCTTGGTAATGTCTCTTTAACACAGAGACATCAACTATATGGCACATCTGTGCCTTCCCATCCCTTCCCGTGCCCGTACAGACATCACTAGTGGATCATGCTGTTCTTTCCTGCTGCTCCCAGATGCAGCACAACTCACAGTGGTCTATGGAGATGGCATCGGTATGCACGATTAAACCAATTTCCCAGCCCAGACCTCTACTCTGCATATGTCTGTATTAGCCAGTTTTCACACTGATGATAAAGACATACCCGAGACTGGACAATTTATAAAAGAAAGAGGTCTCATTGGACTCTGTATTAGTCTATTTGCACTCTGCTGATAAAGACATACTCGAGACTGGGTAATTAATATAGGAAAAAGGGTTTATTGGACTTACAGTTCCATGTGGCTGGGGAAGACTAACAATCATGGTGGCAGGCAAGGAGGAGCAAGTCACATGTTACGTGGATGGCAGCAGGCAAAAAGAGCTTGTGCAGGGAAACTCCCCCTTATAATACCATCAGATCTCACGAGACTTATTCGCTATCATGAGAACGGCATGGGAAAGACCCACCCCCCCATAATTCAATCATCTCCCACTGGGTCCCTCCCACAACATGTGGGAATTGTGAGAGCTACAAGATGAGATTTGGGTGGGGACACAGAGCCAAACCATATCAGTGTCTCTCTTCCTCTCTATTACATAGTTAGGCCTTTGGTTCTTATTAGACCACGTCCATTGATGAATATCTCTCTGTTTCCTTCTAGATCAAGTCAGAATCTGGTCATGGTGCACAAGTGCTACATCTTTCTGGTGTTCATGGTGATCATTCTGCCCTCTATGGGACTGACCAGGTACCTCACTTCCAATTATCCCTCCCCTCTTAGCCAGGCTCTCTTAGAGTTAAGACCTCCTCTTTCAGATACTGTAGACCTGCCTGTGGTTGCTGCAAACCCACTCCTCAAAGACAGCCCCGTGCCTGTCATGGGTGTAGCATGAGCCGGGCTTCCTGCAAACACTAACATGTCAGCTGTGAGTTCGGCCCTCATACGGCTTATCATCTGGCTGGGGACACAAGGCGTGCTTACCAGTTGCCTGACAGCCCCACATGGGAACAACACAGCCAAAAACAGTAGAAATTCAGAAGAGGGAGAGAGTACTGTGAGAGAAATGAGTGAATATTGTGAGAGAAATGTTTGCTTACAGTTTTGCAAACTGGCCCAGGTTTGCTGGAGGAGGTGGCCTTGAGCTGAAAGGTCAAAGGGCTGGGGGCCAGGACAGCCCAGCACTAAGAGGGAAGAGGGGAAGTGTGGACTGGCCAGCTGGAATAAAGCAAGGGTCTTTCTTTGGAGATTGGGCAAGGGAGGATGGTTGAACCCTCAGCCTTAGCTCATAGGTTTGCTAACTAGTAGACCTGCCTTGTTTTTGCTTCTAGTTTGGATGTCTTTCTCCGCTGGCTCTTTGACATCTACTATCTAGAGCAGGCATCCATCAGGTTCCAGTGAGTACTCCCACTTGTCCACCAGGGCTGCTGTGTGTGCACACTGGAGTGGGTATATGTGCTCTTCCCTGAGTCCAGCACCTGAATTTGCTCACAGAAGTGTAGACAAATGCTTGTGAACACCCTCACTGGGCAGACTCGTTACCTTTCCTGTGCTGGGATCCCTTTGGCAATCTAGTTAAGCTCAGGGACCCCTTCTCAGAATGATATCTTTGAAATAATTGTATATTCACAGGAAGTTGCCCCAAAACTGTATGTGGGGTAGGTGTTCCATGAGCCCTTTATCCAGTTTCCCCCAATGGAAGCATTGTGCATGACTATAGTGTAATATCAAAACCAGGAAATTGACACTGGTCCAATCCACAGAGCTTATTCTGATTCTGCCAGTTTTACATGTACTCTGAATGATGTCTTTATGTGCACAAAATACATGGATTACAAAGAAAACCAATTATACTGAATTATAGTTATCAAGATATTTTAAAAATCAAATTTTTGATATAGTCTTTATAAACACATCAATAACAAGATATTGCTTTTTTTTTTGAGACCAAGTCTCATTCGGTCGCCCAGGCTGGAGTGCAGTGGCGCAATCTCGGCTCACTACAACCTCTGCCTCCCAGGTTCAAGCGATTCTCCCACCTCAGCCTGCCGAGTAGCTGGGATTACAGGCACCTGCCACCGTGCCCGGCTAATTTTTGTATTTTTAGTAGAGGTAGGGTTTCACCATGTTGGCCAGGCTGGTCTCGAACTCCTGGCCTCAAGTGATCTGCCCGCCTCAGCCTCCTAAAATGCTGGGATTACAGGCTTGAGCCACCACGCCCAACCAATATTGCATTTTTTATATAAGCGAGCTAAAGTTACATTTTACTGTCTTAAAAACATCAGTATAAAAACTGATATTACTTATTGGAATAAGAATATTAAACTAGGGGGTATCGTTGACAAAGCAACATGCAGACCATGTGGGACATTCTGCCAATTTTGTTTTTTTTGTTTTAGTGATAAAAAGTGTTGAGAATCCCAATTTTCAAAGATATGTTGCAAATGACATGCAAACTTCCATAACTTGCTCTATAAGGCACAATCCTTCAAGGTATTTTTTAGTAGAGATGGGGTTTCACCATGTTGGCTGGGCTGGTCTCAAACTCCTGACCTCAGGTGATCTGCCTACCTCGGCCTCCCAAAGTGCTGGGATTACAGGTGTGAGCCACCATGCCCTGCCATATTGCCCACATTCTTAATGCAAGAAAATGCTAAATTTCAGTTAGAGATTAGTGAAAATAAAGAGTTATTTTTTCCCATCCTAGTTTACAGACTCCCCAGAAACCCACTCATGGATTCTCCAGAGTCTTTGGACCTGGCTTAGACACCCTTGCTTTGGATCAAGCCAATGCATGTATCCCCTAACACACCCATGCTTTATGTGGTCCCTGCCCCTCCCTGCTCAGGGGACTGCTTGTTAACTTAATTGGGTTGGGGACATATATATTATAGGAGAGAGACAGAGAAAAAGAAAGAGAGGAAATGTTATTCTCCTTGTCTGTATCTGTATCTCCACTCCGACTCTCATTTCCTCTGCTGCTCTCCTCTCTCTCCTCCCTTTTAACGTCTCTCCCTCTCCCCGTGGCTTCTTTTGCCACCTTCCCTCTCCCTCACTGCCCAGGTGTGTGTTCCTGCCAGACAACGGCGCCTTCTTTGTCAACTACGTGATCACGGCAGCTTTACTTGGCACAGGCATGGAGCTGCTGCGTCTGGGGTCACTCTTCTGCTACAGCACCCGCCTCTTCTTCTCTAGATCGGAGCCAGAGAGAGTCAACATCAGAAAGGTACAGGCTGGCTCTCCACTGAGCACATCCCTCAGTTTCCTTTGGGAGGGTGTCAGGAATAGAGCCTGCTAGAAGCACCAAGGGGGTTGAGGTGGGAGGGACGGTGTGGATGGGTGGCGGTGGGGCACCTTGGTCTACAGAGTTGGAAAAGAGGCTGCCTCCAGGCCTGAGCTGCCAGGAGGCTGATGAGGAGCCACAGAAGTAGTCCAGCCAAGGGGACTGGGCCACTTCAGGGTGACGCCTGCCTTCTGCCCCAGAACCAGGCCATAGACTTCCAGTTTGGGCGCGAGTACGCGTGGATGATGAACGTGTTCAGCGTGGTGATGGCATACAGCATCACTTGCCCCATCATTGTGCCTTTTGGTAAGTCATCTCCAAGGCATGCCCAAGGGCTGCACACCCACAGATGGGGAGGAGGAATTGAGCCTCACAACATCAGTCCACCTCCTGGAGCATGGGGAGACCTGTGGTAGGGAGATGTCAGGGCCAGGGCCAAGCTGGGGGTACAGGGGAGCTGAGGTTGGATGGCTGTCAACGGGGGATGTTTGTTGAATGAACGCATGAGTGAATGACTCTTCACCAAGCTGAAAGAGTCAGTTCTGGGGGCTCAAGGGAAGCTGCTGGCCCCGGAGGTCAGCACCACAGAGCTCCCCCAACCCATCCTTGGCTGTCGTGACTCTGACAGCCCTGGATCTGGCTTCTCAGGCCTGTGGAGACACTGGAGCCACAAAGGTCCAGACTTGAAGGGGCCACTGAATAAGTTTCCACCTTTGGCCCCCCAGGGCTGCTCTACCTGTGCATGAAACACTTGACGGATCGCTATAACATGTACTACTCCTTCGCACCCACCAAACTGAATGAGCAGATCCACATGGCTGCCGTCTCCCAGGCCATCTTTGCGCCACTCTTGGGTCTGTTCTGGATGCTGTTCTTCTCCATCCTGCGGTTGGGTAGGTACCAAGCCTGCCTGGAGACCCCACCTCCACCTGCCCCACTGCTCTGTGAGTCCCTTAACACTGACCCTGTTAGAGGAGAAAAGCCCAGGGAGGGCAAGATGCTGCTCACCAGACCTGGCCATACCCAGCGACTTCTCTGGGCCTAAAAGGCCTGCATTGGAGCCTCAGCTGAGGTTCAAGGCTAAGAGAAGGCCCTGGACCAACACAGTCCCCAGGTGTGGATTTGGGTTTCCAGCGCTCAGGGCAGGAAACCTCATATTCCTTCTCTCTAAGTCTAGACGGGCAGGAAATAGAGTATCAGCTATTGGGAGGCTCAGTTCCCATGACATTTCCTCTGGGATCCCATAAGATGCCTGTTTTTTTGTTTTGTTTTTTAATTTTATTTTTTGAATCAGAATCTTGCTCTGTTGTCTAGACTGAAGTGCAGTGGCGCGATCACAGCTCACTACAGCTTTGACCTCCTGGGCTCAAGCAATTCTGCCACTTCACCCTCCCCAGTAGCTAGGACTACAGGCGTGAGCCATCATGACTGGCTAATTGTTTTTAATTTTGTAGAGATGAGGTCTCACTATGTTGTCCAGTCTGGTCTTGAATTCCTGGGCTCAAGCGATCCCCCGGCCTAGGCCTCCCAAAGTGCTGGGATTATAAGCGTGAGCCGCAGGCACCCAGTGGTAGATGCCTGGCTTTATGGGTTGCCAAAAACCTGGAAGAGGAACCAGAGCCTGCAGTAGGGGCCAGCTTTTTCCTCACTCTTTAGCTACACACAGCTACTGCTCCTGCCTAGGGGAGCTCAGAGACACCCTCACAGAAGCAGTCCCTGCAGGCCACAGATTAGAAACCCCTCAGCTTTCTCCCCGTTGGAGGCACCTTCACCCCCCAGCAACCCCCAACCCCACTGCCCTTCCCTCAGACACCTGACCTTAACCTTCTCAGTGGTGGGAGAAGGGAGACGCGCTGTTTTCTTTCTTTTTTTTTTTTTTTTCTTATTTTTTGTTTTTAGAGACGGGGTCTTGCTCTGTCACCCAGGCTGGAGTGCAGTGGCCCGATCTCGACCCACTGCAACTCCGCCTCCCAGGTTAAAGCTATTCTCCTGCCTCAGCCCCCTGAGTAGCTGGGACTACAGGCGCGTGCCACCACGCCCCGCTAATTTTTTGTATTTTAGTAGAGACAGGGTTTCACCATGTTGCCCAGGCTGGTCTCGAACTCCTGAGCTCAGGCAATCCGAGGCGGTATTTTCTTTTCTCTCCCTGTCGTGGTGGCATCCATACGGTCGACTCTCAGTCATTTATGTGGCTTACCCATTTGCCGTCACCCCCAATTGCTTATCCTGCTAGCCTTTCCCTGCCACCCCGGAGACTTCATTTTTTTCCATAATGCTTTTCTTCTAAGAATAAAGGACTGCATGTTTATTATCAAAAATAGAAAAAATATAAAGACCAACACGTAAATGACCCATCATCTCACCCAGAACCTGATGTCTTTTGTTCCTTGTCCCCTTTCCAGGCATGCGCTTTGGGGCCTTGGGCGTGGGAACATTGAGAGGGAGCTGTTGGTCTATTGTTACTTTGCAAAACTGCGATCGTCCATATTGTAACATTCAGTCCTGTACCCTGAGGTTTTGTACTGAACACAACGTTCTGAGCAATTTCCTAGGTTGTTAAAAGACTGAACACGTAGGTGCCTTTCAGTGGTTGCATGAAAGTCTACCAGTTTTAGTCAGTTCTCCATGATTGGATATTGAGGTTTGCCACTTTTTGCTACTATAAAAACACTGCAGTAAGCATCATTAAACAGTGATTTTTGGCTGTAAAGCGTAATTTAAAAAACGTTTACCTAGTTAGAAAACTGCTGCTGTAAAAAAGGGACCAAATATTCCCAAATGCAATGTAGGTGACTTTTACCTTCTAGATTCCGTCTCTGTGCCATCGGCACAGATAACTGAGCATGCTCACTTCAAAAGGGCTTGCAGGGAAAGGTGTAGGTCAGAGATGGCGTTGGGGGCACTGGCAGAAATAGTCACTCAAAGATACTTCCCAGGGACGATGGTGTTGGAGGTGACCAGCAGGTCAGGAAGGACACATTTAATGGGCACTGAAGTGGGTACTGAAGTCAATTAAAACATTTTTTCATGGACTCCACAGATGCCAAATTCTAAACTGCTCAAACAGAGCAAAGGGATGATGTTATTGTGTCAGACTCCTTGATGCCAGTTGTTATCAGAAGAGGACTGGCAAGGTCAAAGCCCTTGCAGTGGTGTTGTGATGGTCCCTGGGCATCTGCCAGTTGGAGTGGCATCTCAGCTGGCAGACTCCATCCCATGGCCTTTTCTCCTCCTTGGCAGGTTCTCTCCACACCATCACCATCTTTTCCCTGTCCACCCTCCTCATTGCCATGATAATTGCCTTTGTTGGCATTTTTCTGGGGAAGCTTCGGATGGTTGCCGACTATGAGGTGAGTTGCCAGTCTGCCCCTCCTCCACTGGTTCTCTTGGTCCCTGGGGGACACAGCTGTAGGATACTCTCCAGGCCTGGGCTCCCATAGCACCACAGGATGAAAGGGTCTCGCCTTTGTCTCTGACGGTAGAGCGTGGAGCCCAGTGTGCATGCATGTATGCCTTGCACTAGCTTAGGCTCTGGCCCCCATCCAGAAGACAGCTATCCTCTCCTTTTCTTCCCTCTGACACCTCCTCCAAACTGCAGGCTGCTGGCCCATCCTTCCTGCGATGTGAGTCCAGTGCAGCCACTGAACTGTGAGCCTCCAAGGACTGGAGGCCAAGAGAGAGGATGGAGCAAAAGAGGTTGACGGGGGAGTTGATGATGATTCAAAAAGGGGGGGATTGTCATTTTCTCTCCTTTCAGACCCCAGGCTATTGAACTTGAGGCGACCATGTTTGGAGGTGGCCCCTGCCCCACATGACTCCTTTGGTTGTTGGCAGTGGGCCCACCCTAATCATTAGGAGAGGGGAGCCAATCCATGCCCTTTTAGAGCCATGCCAACAACTATGTGTTCTAGCTCAGCATTTCCCAGAATGGATGTCTTTCCTGGGGCACTGGAATGATTTCCAGTGAATCGCAACATAATTTTTCATTTTTCATGGTTATGTATTTAACATTAACTTTCTGCTTATGGCAACTGAAACACAGTGTTCTGTTTATAATAGTGAATTGTTTCCTTTTTCAATGAATGTATATAAAGAAAAGAAAGCTGATTTTAAGGACTGACACCCTACTGAGTCTGAGGAGGGCCTTGGAGGAGGATCTCTTTGCTTCTGGTGTCTCTGTGTCCAGGGCTCTGGGCACAGGCGCCCACTGCCCTCTCTGCCCAGCCTTTCTTCTCCACGCCTGGCTGGAGCACCACACTAGTGAAGGGTCTCGTGAATGACCCCACTGACTCTGTCTAATACAGCAGCATGATGTGATTGGGTTGGCCAGGTGTCCACTCTAGAGAAGGAGAATGGCCAGGAACCTAGGCTGTGTGGGTGTAGGACACTTTCCAAATTAGAGGGGAAGCTACAGGAGGAAAGACGACAGTGCTGAAGTCAAGGCTTCTCCTGGAGTCAAAGCAGGCTCGTCTTTGAACTTCAATTCCAGCTCTGCTTACTTCCCCCAGTGATGGCCCTTGGGAATAGAACATTCCAGAAGGGACTCCCTTGCATCCCAGCCCTCTCTCTGTCCCCCTGGGCCTCAGTCTTGCCAGGCTGAAGGTATGGAAAAACAGAGATGAGTTCGAAGGTGGTGAGAAGCCCAGGTGTGGAGTTGAGGCTCCTCTGGATGAGGGGGGAGGGGCAAAGAGCAGGCCTCCTGTAACCCACCACCTCTCCCTGCTGCAGCCTGAGGAGGAGGAGATCCAGACGGTGTTTGACATGGAGCCAAGCAGCACCTCCTCCACGCCCACCTCCCTTGTGAGTCCTGAGTCCCAGGGACAGGTTGGGAGGGCGGTGCTTGCAGGGATGGTCTACTCCAGTGGCATCATGGGGGATGCCAGCTTTGCTGCCCACTCTGGGTATGGGGAAGGTGATGGGGGTCCCCTGGACTCCCTCCTCTAACGGAGCAGGACTTGGCCCAGGTCCAAATGCTGCCGTGGCCCTGGATGAAGAGTGAGAAAAAGAGAAGAGCCACCATGCACTCGGCATTGTCTGGAAGGCACCTAAAGAGGAAGTACTTGGTCAGGGAGGCCGAGACCACAGCGACCTCGGTCATGTAGACGCAGGGGGGGCTGCTGAGGATTGGCCTCAGGACCAAAGGCTGCCCCAAGGCACAGGTGCAGGCAGAGCAACACAGACAGAGCTTCAGGGAACTATTAGAAGTCTGCACTGATGGTAAGGCAGGGAAGCCGAGATGAGCGAGCCTGTCTGCGTGCAGAGAGGCTGGCTCAGAGTGCAGGGCCTACAGGCTGGGTGCTGTCTCTTACACAGTGGCTCGGCCTGAAGGGAAATGGGCACGAGCACCCACCCGCATCCCTGCCACAAATGCAGCTGCAGAGCCACCAATGCATGCACTGAGGTGGGTACTGGGTCAGCCTGTGCCCCAAGGCCAGGGCTCCTGGGAGGAGCTCTGAAGAAGGGTGCCAGGCTGGCACTTGGTGAAAGCATCCCAGAGGAAGGAGCATTGAATCTGACGCCAGGAATGGGCATACGGGGTGCCAGGTGAAGTAGGGTGTGGGGCAAGAGTTTTCAAGGAAGAGGAGCAGCCTGTGCGAAGGCCTGGAGACAGACCGGAGCTTGGGGGACTCAAGACAGTTTTCGGCACAGTGGAAACGCGGAGTGGGCGGCAGGGCCCTATGGGAGACAAGGCTTTCTTTAGTTGTGGGCAGAGCTGGGTGTGAGTGCACAGGGACAGAAGCACAGATAAAACACCAGCAAGTGGACAGAAGTCACCGGAGTGCCAGGTTTGCCCACTTTGAAAAACCCTACATACAGGCACAGATTATCTCTGAGAGGGGACAGGAGAAGGGGCTTTGGTAATGAAGAGACCACAAGGATTTCAAAGCAAGAAAGTCTCTCTTTTCTTGGGACCCTTCCGAAAGGACCCCTCTTTGAATATTTTTAGCAATAAGTTTTTGAAATCTTCTTATGAGCCTGGCATTTTGCTGTTTTCGCTCTTAATCTTTTGATAAACCCACACAGTAGGGGTTTTCATCCCCAAATGGAGGCTCAGAAGTTCTGTCAATATAGACTCCAGGGCACCAAGCAAGGAAGTGTCAGGACAAAGGTCGAACCAGGTCCATCTGACTCTAAAGCCTATGCTTTTAAAAAACATGACTAGGATTTATTTTTTAAATCTTGCCTTATTACAACAGGGCTATATGAACATTGCGCATCATTATAGTGGGAAAGGATAAGCAGAAATAAGAAAATAAAAAGTCCATATTCCCACCACCCAGAGATGACCACTGATTGATAGTGTATTTTCTTCCAGATATTTATATACTATGTATCTCTTCTAGATAATTATGTATGATTTACATAGCTTTGCTAAAATGAAATAGTACTGCACATACTGTTTTATAACCTTTTTTTGTGGGGGTGGAGGAACAGAATCTTGCTCTGTTGCTCAGGCTGGAATGAAGTGGCACCATCTTGGCTCACTGCAACCTCCGTCTCCTGGGTTAAAGTGATTCTCCTGTCTCAGCCTCCCGAGTAGCTGGGATTACAGGCACATGCCATCACACCTGGCTAATTTTTGTATTTTTAGTACAGATGGGGTTTTACTATGTTGGCCAGGCTGGTCTCGAACTTCTGACCTCAGCTGATCCACCTGCCTTGGCCTCTCGAAGTGCTGGGATTACAGGCATGAGCCACCACGCCAGGCCTATAACCTGCATTTTTAGTTAACAGTCTTTTTCCATATATATAAATTTTTGATCTCTTCGAACACCCAGCCCATATTCAAATTGCCTTAATTGTTCCAGAAGTATCTTTTAGAGCTTGTCCAACCCAATATCAAATCTAGCACGTGTGCCTCAGGTTTTCATGTCCCTTTTATTTTAGCACAGTGCCTTTTAAATGACTTGGAGAGACCAAGCCAGCAGTCCTGCAGAATGTTCCACCTGGATTTTTCTGGCTGTTCATGATGTCTTATGACAGGTTCCATGATCTCCTGAACACTGGAAGTTAGATCTGATGGCTTGATAGATGCAAGTTCAACATGGGGCTAGAACACATTACAGGTAGTGCTGCAATTTACACTCAGAGAGATGTAACATCCTGTTAATTCCCATTCATTAATGATGCCATCATGACCTTCTAATTAGGGGAATGACAGATGGATTTTTCCATGGTTCAGTTGACATTTACCCCTTTATGACCAAAAGATCATCTAGATGGTTTACTTTGGCACGATGCAAATGTCTAGATTCTTTTGTAGGAAAACCGTTCCTTCAACCAGGGCTGTTTGGTTTCACTGAAATAAACTCCTATGGGAAAGGTTTCATTCCATTCCCTAATCACCTATTTTCTAAGTAAGGAGATGGTTTAAGAGCCACTTCAGAGGATGACAATTGCTCTTTTTCCTAGTACATCCTGTGTTTTTCTATCTGCTGCCATCCCAAGCATGGGGACCATTCCTGGGTGTGACAGGTCATGTGACCAAAGTCTCCGCTAGCAGTTCCACATCTTGAGGACAGGCCAACCAGTGACAGACCCCGAGGGAGTTCTGAGTGTGCTGCTGAAGCTGTATTAGAAAGTGCACTAGCTCAAGAAAGAGGGTCTCTCCAGTCCCCAGCTGAGGGGAGCCTCATTTCACCTCCCCTGGATGCAGCTTGACTTGGAACCGAGCGTGAATGGAACATGTTCTAAAGGAGCAGTGGACTAGAAGTAGGGATTCCTGCCACTAAACCAGCCCTGGGAGCACCTAGATGCTCATTAAATGATCAAGAACAATTAGGTGGGTGGGACAGACAGGACCCAGGCTGCTGGGGAAGAAGGCAGGCTCCAAGGTTTGGAGGAGACAGAGGCGATGGGGGTGGGGCATGAGGGGAGAGGGTGTGCCCAGGGCCTTGCTCCGGACATGGCCTTGCTCCGGACGTGACCTTGCTCCTGTCCCCTGTCTCTATCCCAAGCAGCTGTATGTGGCCACCGTGCTGCAAGAGCCGGAGTTGAACCTGACCCCTGCCTCCTCCCCAGCCAGGCACACCTATGGCACCATGAACAATCAGCCGGAAGAGGGAGAAGAAGAGAGTGGTCTGAGGGGCTTTGCGAGGGAGCTAGACTCGGCCCAGTTCCAGGAAGGGCTGGAACTGGAGGGCCAGAACCAGTACCACTGACCGGGACCTGAGGCCTCCACTGGCGACTTGTTGAGGGGTCAGAGGAGGGCCTGGCAAGGGGAGGCAGGAGGGTGGCCTGAACCTCCCCACTACCTCCTGCAGACTTTGAGAAGCCCCCAGTGGAGACATCCGCCACCCCAGCCATGGGCCATACGGGGGCCCTGACCTGCTGCCCGGCTGGAACTGGGGGTGTTCGGCAGTGCTGAGGGAGCCTGGGAAGGGATGGAGGATACAGGCAAGCCCATGTCTTGAGAGAGGTGGCTGGAGCCCCAGCACAGAGACTGAACGTTGGGGTCCCTTCCTGGGACCAAGATGGAGAAGGTGTTCCTAAGGGAGGAGGCAGAAAGAGGCTGCTGAAGGCTCTCTGGGGTCATCACCACTCTGCATCAGCTGCCTTTCCAAGGAGCTTCTGCTGCTGCTCCTCCTCCTCCCAGCCCCAGCCCATTCCTCCCCTGCAGTCTGAGGAGGCAAAGGTACATGCACGGAGCACACTGACAGGACACGGAGGACCACCTCATCACGGAGTTCCCTGCATGGGGTCTGTAAAGAGAAAGTTTCTGCACCCACCAGAGCAAGAGCCAACTGAAAGCGTAGACCTGAAAAGAGGTAACTCAGCCCCTTCCTGCTCCTCTGCCCTCATCAGATGTCCCCAGGAGCAGCAGGGCAGAGGCCCTTCTTTCTATTCTTACAAGGGTAGCCAGAGGGGGATCACTCAGGACTCATCAAATGAGACTCGTGTGCATTTTTCAGAAGGAAACCTTGGTTAGTCCTTTCTGGGTAACACAAAGTGGGGTGAGACAGAAGCCAAATTCATGGAAGGAGGTCTTCTCCCCAAAACTCTGGGTGGTGGGAAACCAGCTATACCTCCCCAAGCCCCAGGGCCTAAAGAGAAGACCCCCAAAGCCAAAGATGTGGCCACTTAAAAGCGACTCCTGCCTCCTACCCAACTGAGTGCCTGGACCCCCAGCTTGGCCAAGATGGGCAGTATGTTAGGGTAAGAACCCCACGCTTCAAACTGAAGGACTGACCATCACCTGCGTCCCAAGTAGGACCCTTCCTCCCTTCTCGGGGCTGCCCCTGCACCCTGCCTTGAAGACCACCCAAGCGGCCTCCAGTGTGGGCCTGGTCCAGACACTGCAGATGCTTCAATCGTGATGTTGCCCCAGGCCGGCCGGGGGTGGGGTGGTGGGGAGGGCCACGTGCTCCAGGGAGAAGCCCTTTCTGGAGAAGTAAGGCTGCCCTCCCAGGGCTGCCACCACTTGAGACCTGGGGGAGCTGAATTCCGAACAGTGATGGGGACACTCAGCACCTCTGCCATAGCCAGGGGGAACCGGCCTCTGCCTCTGGGATGGGCTGTCATCAGGACCACTGTGCAGCCCAGCCAGGGAGAACATGAGAAGGGCCAGTGGGGGCCTCAATGAACCAGAACAAGCCAAGCTGAATGGGGTCTGTGTGCTCCAGGGCCCTCTTCAGCCCCCTCCCCCAAAGGTCTGGGTCCCTGCCACCAACCTACTGAAGGCCGGCCCCCTGCTCACCTCACCTGAGCACCTGCACCAGGCCCCAGGCACATGGCTGCCCTGAACTCAGATCACCTAGGCCTTGTCCCTGCCCCACTTTTGCCCCATCCTAGCCCCAGAAGCTCCAAGCTTCACCGCAGGTGAGAAATTGTGCTCAATGGGCAGAAACTGCTATACCCCCAGGGCATGGCCCACACTTTGGCATGGGGGTGTCTTTCCAGAGAGCTTGGATCAGCTGGAGAGAGGCTGTCTTTCCCATTCCTTGTCCAGCTAGGAATAAGGGGGAAATGACCCTAGCCTGGCCCCTACACACCCAGGTCCCACAGGCCCCTTCCCCACTGGAATTTCACCAATCAACAAGGGGAAAGTACACGGTTACAGCATAGCAGTCAGGCCCAGCAGGAGCTTGGCACATGATGGGGAGGTGGCCAGCTCCAGGCCCTGCCCGACCCCATCATGTGTATTTGGTATATGGGGTGTGGGGGTCACGCCAGAAGCTGGCCTGGGGTCTCTCCTTCACTGGACACAGCTCCCTGGCGCCTGCCCCCAGCCCCTGCAGCCCCTGCCGGACTGTGGAAGCCACATATGGGAAAAGTCCCGGCAGACAATGTGGCGGGATGGCTGGGGGCTTCTCCCTCTGAACCTGGGTCCAGTGTAGCCTGACTCTGAGAGAAGATGGTGAGCATGTGGAGAAGGTTCCATAGTCCACTCTTAGGGGAACCAGCAAAGCCTCACGGCAGTTGGCTCCATCTGGACCTCCCATGGTCACTGCAGGGCGGTGGAGCAGGGGGCATCTTTTAGCCTCCCCCCGCCACCACATCCAGGCCCTCTCAGGCACCTCCTGCCTCAGCCCACACCTGCCTCACCCATTGCCCCCCTCCCCCCACCTACTGCCATCCCACTCCTCTGCCAGCCACTTCCCAGCCGCCCCACCCTACTCCATCCACCAAATCACCTCCTGACTTAATCCTTTCTGGAAGGAGCTGCCGCCCGGGAACCGGTATTGCCTACAGCCTCCAGGAGGGGCCCTCCTTGGGCCTCCAGTGGCCCCATGCCCACCTGCCTGACCCTCCACTGCCCCTGGAAGCAAAGTGCCTATCAGCAGCGTTGCGTCCTCTGGGGCCCCCGGTCGGGGGTGGGGGTGGGCTAACCTTGGCCACCACCACTAAAGGAATGTGCCAGAATGCTGAACCTTCTTGTTAATGCTATGACCGTGCCTTGAATAAACAAGTCCTCCCAACCTCTCCTGGCCCCTGCCTCTGCCTCTGCATCTGGGCCAGCCTGGCCTTGCTCCGCTGTGCAGTGGGGAGAACTTTCTGGTCCTTGAGCTACCCAGGAAGCCAGCAGGGCAGCCCCGAGGGGCAGCAGAAGTCCCTGGTGAGTGCTGAGCCCCATAAGCGGGCTACTGGGCTAGGCTAGTGGCCAGACTTCAAAACACACAGATTTCAGGTGAGGCCCCAGGAAGAGTGGCAGACAGGGCTCAGGTCTGCAAGAGGATGAGGGTGGGGGACGTGGGGGATGGGGGAGGTGGAGGAGAGGTTGAGTGAGGAGAGGTTGGCACGAGGGAAGTGTGCGGGGCATCCAGGTGGGATAAGAAACACCCGTTAGCAAAGGCTGTTATAGCTGTGGCAAGGAGACAACAGTTCCCTACCCTGGAGGACACATCTCAGGGTCAGGAGACCGGTTCTGTCCCTTCCTCCAGCAGCTGCATGACCCAGGCTGGTCACCTCATCCAGACAGTAGGGCTGGGAGGACATGAGGTGGACTGTTCTGCTTCATGACTGAGCAGAGCAGATTTGGGGGCAGAGGATGGGAATCTTGTGGGTGTGTTGAGTAGGGGGAGACCTCCTCCCACAGTGCTCCCTATGGGGACAGAGGATGACAGTCTCAAGGTGGCTGCCTAAGGACTCTTTCCTGCATCTCCCTTGCTGGGTCCTCTCCGCAAGCTTCCACGGTCCATCAGTGGCCATTGACTCAAAATCCACCAAGGTGTGGGCCTGGGCGTGGGATCAAGACCCGTCCACTTGTCCCCTCTCCCCCCTCAAAACAATTATTTTCCAAGTCAAGTCAGCCCTTGAAATCCACAAGGGCTGCTTCGCAGGAGAGAAGCCACGAAGACTCCCTGACTGGATGGGAGGGGGTTGCGCCCTGCTGCTGCCTCTCATGGTCCCCTCCCAGGGGCTGGCAGCTCCACGGTCCCCAGATGGCAGGCCTGGGACACTCTGTGGTTCAGCAGACCTTTCAAGGGCCTTTTTTCAGGCAGAGACTGAGAAAGAGACAGAAAAAGAAGCTGAAGAGAGAGGGCAGTCGCCCCAAGGATGCAACGTCCTCCAGGGAGGTTAGTGTTGGTCAATCCTCTCTCCACTCAGCAGGCCACGAGGGACGGGAGGCCTGAAGGTAGATTTACCTGGGCTGGCGACAGGACTGGGGCAGGGCAAGAGGGAGCCCCAGGAGGCTGGCTCCACTGGGCTGTGCCCGAGAAAGGACTGGAGCACGTGACCGAGCGCTGTGCAGCGAGGAAGCAGCGGGGCCTGAGAGCGCCCCATGCCTCTGCCCAGAAACCAAGCCTGGGGCTGCACGGGGCCCCGCCAGGGAAGCCTGAGGCAGCTCACTTCTGTCCTGAGGAACCTCCTTGCTGGCCAGATTCCAGGTTCCTAGGTCTTCTCTGTGGAAGGCCTTGCGGAGGCGAGGAGAGCCTGGTCTATGGGGAGGCAGGTTCCCGGGCTTTCTCAACAGAGGCTGCTTTCAGAACATCTGACAGTCCCTCGGCCTGGACAAGCAGCAGCCCGGCAGCTCTCAGCCTCAATTCCCAAGGTTCTCCAGCCTAGCCGCAAATGAGAGTCACGCTCAATGTCCAGGCCCCATCCCTGAAAAACCAAAATTTCTCGGGTGGGGCCCAGTACCCTGTATTTTACAAAAGTGCCCTAGGTGATGCCAGTGTGCAGGGAGGGGTGAGTGGATAAGGAAAACAGTCCCAGCCTCAGGCACCGCATGCCCTGGGTGGCCTCAGCATCTCACCATCGCCAGCTTAGAAATGACAGCTCCCTAGCTCAGGCATGCTTCTGCCATCTTTATCTTCTTTTGCAATAAGTATGACTACTGTATGGGCCTGAGGGCCACACAACAGGTGTCAGGGGCACTTCTGGCTACCTTGTCACCTTCAGTGAGGGTTCGAAGACTGTCCCTCTTCCCTCCCCTCCAAACACAGAGCCCAAGTGGCTTCCATGACCGCCTGCCCATTTCCGTGCAATAGAATGTGACAAGTGCAGTAAACAAATAGGCCTACATAATGGGGTGTCAGGGAGAGACAAAGCCAGATAGGGGCAAGGGGTGCCTGGAGGTGAGGAGGGGATGCTTTGCACTAGAGGGGCCAGCACAAGCTCTGTAGAGGTGAGACATGAGAGCCAGCAAAGGGTCTGTGGGCACACACGCAGGGCCCAAAGAATCGGGCAGAGTGAGCAAGGGGAGGAGAGGGTGGGGCGAGGTCTGAGTGGGCAACAGGCTGTGCAGGCCACACTGGGACTCCAAGTTTCACTCATCATCTGGGAAACTATGGGAGGATTCTGGGTAGGAGTGTGATCCCCTTGCATGTTTGTTTTCCAGGTTTTTTTGTTGTGGTGGTGGTGGTGGTGGTAAAGTACACATAATCATATTCACCATCTTAACCATTTATGGGTTTTTTGTTTGTTTGTTTGTTTTTGTTGTTGCTGTTGTTGAGACAGAGTCTTGCTCTGTCACCCAGGCTGGAGTGCAATGGCGTGATCTGGGTGCACTGCAACCTCCGCCTCCCAGGTTCAAGCAATTCTCCTTCAGCCTCCCGAGTAGCTGGGATTACAGGCACATGCCACCATCATTTTTGTATTTTTTAGTAGAGACAGGGTTTCACCATATTGGCCAGGCTGGTCTCAAACTCCTGACCTCAAGCAATCCGCCCACCTCGGCCTCCCAAAGTGCTAGAATTACAGGTGTGAGCCACCGCGCCCGGCCACCATCTTAACCATTTGTAACTGTCCTGTTCAGTGGCATGAAATACATTCGTAATGTGCAACCATCACCACCAGCCATCCTCCACAACTCTTTATCTTGCAAAACTGAGACTGTATACCCATAAACAATAATTCCTCATTCCCTCCTCCCCTTAGCCCCTGGCAACCACCCATGTAACCCTTATGTGCTGAAATGGTCACTGTCACCAGGGTGGGACAAGTAGAAGTAGAAAGCCCAGTTGGGGCCAGGTGTGGTGGTGCACACCTGTAATCCCAGCATTTTGGGAGGCTGAGGTGAGAGGATTACTTGGCGCCAGGAGCTTGAGACCAGCCTGGGCAACAAAGCAAGACCCTATTTCCACAAAAATTTTAAAAATTAGCTGGGCATGGTGGCATGCACCTGTAGTCCCAGCTACTCGGGAGACTGAGGCTGGAGGATTCCTTGAACTCAGGAGTTCAAGGCTGCAGTGAGCAATGATCACGCCACCACACTTCAGCCTGGGCAACAGAGTGAGATCCTGTCTCAAAAAAAAAAAAACAAACCCCAGTTGGGACTGTGTCGGAGGCATTCAGGAGAGAGAATATACTAGCTTGCACCAGGATGGAGAGTGAATAAAGAAGCCGTTAAATTTGGAACAGAGGTTGAGGATTCATGGATGATTAGATGTGAGGTCTGAGGGAAAGCAGGAATGTGAGGATGACTCCCAGATCTTCAGTGTGAACAACTCAGCACACTCTGGTTTGAGGTGGAGAAAGCTGGGAAGAAAAAGGCCAAGGGAAACCCCAAGAGTTCCATCTTGAGCGTGTTCTGGTTGAGATGCCATGTGGAGATGTCAAGAAGGTGGCTGGATACAGGAGTCGGGCTGGAGATATCCATTTCAGTCATCAGCACCTGGGTGGTGATTAAAGCATGGGACTGGCTGAGACTTTGATGGGAGCAGGTGCAGGTGAGGAGGTCTGAGGGCTGAGCCAGCACAAAGAGATAGGAGGAGAACCTGCAAGGAAAACCAGGAGGGACTCAAAAAGGAAGGAGGGTGTCCCCAGCTCTAACCATGCTTGGCAGTAAATGCGGCGCATAGAGGAGTAAGTCAAAAGATGCCACGAAGCAGCTTCAGCCAAGTGGAGAATGCTGGACAGGCCATTAGACAAATGACTCGCTTCTCCCACACAGCAATGGTGAGGGGAAATGGCAAGAGGGGCCAGGCCAAAGTGAAAGAGTGAAGAGACACAATCAAATGCAAAGTGTGCATCCTGAGTTGAACAAACCAACGGCAGAGAGACGTCTGGGAAATCTACATGTGGATGAATGTGGGCCATCAGGGAATCTGAATGAGGTGGTGATGAGGAGATACTGTTCGTCTTGTTAGATGTATTGATGGCGTGGGTTCATATGTGAAATAAAGTGCCAGCTAGAAATTCATATGGAAGAATTTACAGGTAAAAGAACATGAAGTCTTGGATTTGCTTAAAAACTCTCCAGCAAAAACAAAGAAACAAAAACAAAAATGGCGGGGGGGTGTGGTTGGGGGAAGAGGTGCATGGAGATTCCCTCATCTCTTGATTCTTGTGTATGTTAACATTTTTCCACAATAAAAAGTGTAAAAATAAAGGCATGACCAACTTTTTCAAGTGCTGCTGAGCAGGAGAGGAAGATAAGGACTAGGATGTGACCCTACATCTGGCAAGATGGAGGTGGTTGGTGACCTTGACTGTAGTAGATTGAAAGTGGGGACGAAGCCTGGTTGAAGCAGGTTCCCATCCTCCCATAAGAAGTGAGGAGATGAAAACAGCAAGGAAAGACTACTCTTTCGAAGGGTTTTGCTATCCAAGGAAGAAAAGAACCAAAGGGGTAGCTGGAGAGGAAAGGAAGTGAGGGGTTGTTCTTTGTATAAGGAGGGGAGATGTGGGCTGATAGAGGAGGGGTGCAGGATAGAGAGAGGGCTGAGCCCTTGAGCAGAGGAGGAGGTAAGTGATACTCTTTCCTGATACAGACATGTGCGTGCATACACGCACACGTGCACACGCACACTCACACCTAAGTAGAAGAGTGGCTTTCAGAAAAGGTGAAAGCATCCATGCTTAGGATGACTCAGACACAGGTCAGAGGAGGGCATTAGACCTTTCCAAAGCCAGGCCACCTAGAGACCTGTGGGCCAGACATGGACACCTGAGGCTGACCCATTAATAGGTCACGCAGCAGATGAGGCCCTCACTCACTGCAGCCTGTAGGGCTCCAGAAAATGCTCTGGGCACCACAGAGGGCAAGGCGTTCCTAACATGCTGCAGACTCAGTGCCTGCAGTCACATAGCCTGGCAGGCCTGGCATCTGAGCTTAAAGAAAATGAGGCCCCATCTGGGAGCCGGCAAGGCCCCGTGGGCATCTGCTACATTCAGTCTTGGCTGAGAAACTGGAAGCCCAGGGCGAGGACAGCCAGCCCGGGCACAGGCCTTGCAGCCATGTGTGGGCTTCGGGCCCGCCGCTGAGGCTGGAACATGTGGAGGTAATCCCAAACCTGCCCCGATCATGCCCACTCAACACAGCTCCTCCTCCCCACGTCCCTGGCTGGCTTTCTAGCCCACAGCCTGTGGGGTCCCAAGCCCCCAACCAATGACCTGTTTCAGACCATGGATCAGTGTGGGTATAGGTTTAACTAACCCCAAAATGTGTAATGGCATAAACACAAGAGAAGTTTGTCTCTTTCATATAAAATTCAAAATGGGTGATTCTGATTAATGGGCACCTTCCTCCAAGCAGCGATTCAGGGTCGGGACTCCTTTCACCCGTGGCTCTGCCATGTTCAACACGTGGCCCTCATGGTCTCTGTGAGGTCTGTATCACACCAGCAGAAGGATGACAGAGCATGGAGAAGCATGCAGGAGTTTTGGGGGACCAGGCCTGGGAGTGGCACACACATCTGCATGGTCCAGTGGCCAGAACCCAGTCACATGCCCCACCTAATTGCAAGGGTGGCTGCATGACATCCAGCTGTGTGCCCAGGAGGAAGAAGAGCTGGGTTTGTGGCCTGCCAGCCAGTTTGGGCCACAGACTCCACAGATGTCTGCCACTGGCTTCCCAGAGCTTCCTCCCAGGCCCCTCCCTCCTGTTCCACCCACTCCGGCCTTGGCCTCCCTGACTCCATCCTCCCATCCTGTCCTGAGATCCACTTCCCTGCAGCTTCATCTGGCACAGGCCAAGACCCAAGAAAAGATCAGGCCCGAGGGTCAGAGAGGCACACAGAACCAGTTTATTTCTCATGAGTTTATAGGACCACAGACAGCACAGAGCAAACGGTAAAAGTGCAGATGGCTGGGGTGAGGGCGGGGGCCTCTGTGGCTGCCTTCTCTTCTCTCCAACTGCCTGAGTACTGGCACACAGCGGGCAGTGAATCTGAGGAGCTGTGGCCTCACAGTCGCTGCAGGCTGAGCCGGAAAGGAGGGCTGGGGGAGGTAAGACTCACTCCTGCAGGAGCGGGTTGGTGATGAAGGGCTGGGGGAACTCAGGTCTCTCTGGGATGAAGTCACCCCTCCTTCCTGGCTGGTCCCCAGCCCCTTCCCCACCTGGCCAGCTGGGTTCCCGCAGCAGCTGAATGAGGGAAAGGGAATGCCGCCAAAGGAAACCGACTCTATCAGGGCATCTGCACAGCCCGCGAGACTCAGATGAGACCCATTGAGACCCAGGTCCCCCTTCCCTTCCCTGGCAGTTCTGATTCCGCTCCCACTGCCTGGGATTCCACCAAGAAGGCTAAAGCTGCTCTTTCTCTTTATTTGTGAAAAGCAAGCCATCTTGGGGCAGGAAAGCAGTGAAGGGACTGGGCAGGCAGGATAGAAGGCGCTGGAAGCTCAGCCATCTCACCCCCACCTTGGCCTGCACTCACCTGAAGAAGCAGGACAGACAGATGAGCCCCATCCCCTCCCACCTCCATATCTTTCCAGCTCATCCCACCTCTGCCACCAAAACACTTCTCACGGGGTCAGAGGGAGTGCCAAAAAGGTAAAAAGAAAGGCAAGAGAGAGGCTACTGGGGATGAGGGGATGCCCAGAAGCCCCTTCCTGGAGGAAAAGCCACTCCTTCTGCAGTTGGACTCTGGGAGACTGAGACCCAGCCCTGCCCCATCACCTCTCCAGTGTGGCCAAGGGGACAAGGACCAAGATGCAGGGAAGCTTGGGGAGCCTGGGCTACAACAGATACAGGCCAACAGATAGACAGATGGATGGGGGCTGCCGGGCAGGATCGCCTCTTACTCGCCGTCCCAGCCTCGACTCATGGCCTGCACTACGGCCCCGTAGAGTTGGCTCCAGGCAGCCCGTGTGGCTGGTGTGAAGGCAGGGCCCAGACACTTCTCCAGCATGTAGAACAGAGACTCACCCACTGTCTGCAGAGGCAAGGGGCACCTTGTCACTTCCAAAGGCAGGAAGGCACTGCTCCATTCCACAGGTGAGAAAACTGAGGCCTAGGGCTGATTAGGGCTCCTGGGCCTTTTTTCCTCTCCTGCATGGAGTCCATGCTTCCTGAGCAGGGTCCTACCCAAATCCTTGGGTATCACATTGTGTCCACCTTTCCCTCTAAATGTGAGGCTTTATATCCTCACATTTTTCACCCCCGTCTTGGTCTTGCAACCACCCCATGAGTGGGGCCAAGACATTGCCTGGGACCTCTCAGCTTAGACCAAACCAAGTCATTGCCCCCAGACTTGAGTTTCCTCATCCGCAAGGCAGCAATGATGGGGTTAAGAGCCTGGGTTCTGGAGCCAGATAGACCTGAGTGCAGATTCTGACTCCACCCTTCATCAGCTGGTTGACCTTAAGTAAGTTATGTAAACTCTCTGAGCCTCAGCTGCTTCATCAGTGATACAGGGAAAGTAGAAGCTCCAACTCCTAGGCCTGTTGGGATGATTAAATGGGATAATCCAGAAAAAGCCCTTAGCACAGCATCTGTATACAGGAAGCCTACAATGATAATAGGCCAGGTGCAGTGGCTCAGGTCTATAATCCCAGCACTTTAGGAGGCTGAGGTGGGCAGACCACTTGAGCCCAGGAGTTTGAGACCAGCCTGGGAAACATGGCAAAACTTCATCTCTACCAAAAATACAAAAATTAGCTGGGCATGGTGGCGCATGCCTGTAGTCCCAGCTATGAGGGAGGCTGAGGTGGGAGGATCACTTGAGCCTGGGAGGTTGAGGCTGCAGTGAGCTGTGATCACATCACTGCACTCCAGCCTGGGCGACAGAGCAAGATTCTGTCCCCAAAATAAATAAGTAAGTAAATAAATAAATAAATATAATGGCTCTCATTTGCCATTATTACTCATAATAAAATAAGGTTTATTTATCTCACAAATATTAACTGAATATCCACTGTAGCCCTGGTAGATCAGGCACTGTGCTGGTGCTGGGGATGGAGAGGAGGACAAGACCAACACAGCTCCTTCCTCAAGGTGCTCACCATCTGGCAAGGTGACTGGACTGTGTGGTGGACTGTCATATCAGTCACCCCCAATGGGCTACACCTCAAGGATTCACGCCCTTGAGTAGGGTCCTCCCATATTGACACTGGGCTTATCCATGTGAGTGGCTTTGGCCAATGGGACATTAGCAAGAGTGAGGCAAGCAGAGGCTTTATAGGCACTTGCACACTGGGGCTTGTCCTCTAAAAACTCCCCCTTGGAACTCAGCTGCTATTCTATAAAGAAGCTCAGCTAGACTAGTGAATGACAACAAATCACAGGGACAGAGCTCAAAGGCTGACAGGCCTTGGACATTCTAGCCTCAGTTGAGCTCCCAGCTAAACACAACACACAAGTAACTCCAGCTACACCATGCAGAGCAGAAGAGCTGCCCAGCTGAGCCCAGCCATGAGAAATCGGAAAGCATTGTCATAGTTCTAGGGTTGTTTGATACATAGCAATAGAAAATTGAGTAGACCAGCTGATCCCAAAGTCTTCTTAATTTTTATGGTTTTAAAAGAAGCCATATCAGAAAAGAGAACTTGGAAGCTCAGAGAGGTCAAGCCCATGTCAGGGCCACACAGCAGGTAACAGATGCAGGCCTGCAGCCCTGGTTATCTAAGGATATGGGAAGGGGAGAGAGAACAGGTGGCAAGGGGAGGTCTGGGAGAGAGAAGTGGCCCCAGGCCAGGAGCTCTGGAGAGAGTCAGAGCTCCTTTACCCACCGAGAAGGAGCTGAGCTTTACACCCACTGCCCGGTGCTTCCTGCCCAGGCTCGCAAGGTACTCCTCCAGCGAGGACAGGTCTTCCACATTGGTCACCGCAGCATCAATCACGAGCATCACCTGCCAAGGCCAAGGCAGCAGTGAAACAGAGAGGCCAGAGCAGCCCCATCTGCTCACAATCACAGCCCAAGGCATGAGGGTCCCAAAGCAAGAGAGGCCAGTAGGACCCTCAGTTCTCCAAGATCAGGGGTCAAAGGCAGCCTGTGTCTACTACATATAGGGGGCACGCGATACGTGGTGGCCAAACTACTAATGTTATACCCATGAAGGAAGCCTCTCTCCTCTGAGGAATTCACATCTCTAAACACACCTACTGGAGAGTGTTGTCTCCTGGGACAAGGAGAAACTGAGGCCCTTTGAGAATCATGAGATTCTAAGAAAATCTCAGCCTGATTTTCATAGGCAGATGGTTCCCAATGACCAGGATCTGTGCTAACACAACCTATGGGAGCCAGAGGACAAAGGCAATGACAGAGGCTGGGACCAGCTCTCTGAACACAGGGTAGGGGAAGAGGCTGATTCTGATGTCCCAGACCAATCCAGCCCAGAGGGAAAGGAGCTGTACCCTGCTTGGGAGAACTGGAGGGGAGTAAGACTAGGCCTGGGGCAGAAAGTCATTTTCCCTATTCTCCACCAGGGAGGTGCTCTGCTGGATCCCAGAGGTCACAGCAGCTCTGCCTCCCTCTCACCTTCCTGATGTGGTCCAGGAACTCAGGCGAGGAGAGACAGTCCTCTGGGCTGGAGAACTGGCGGCAGTTGTACTGGAAGAGGGGCAGCAGGTCAGGCTCCAGGGCAAACAGTCTGTGGGGGTGAGGCCCAGGTGTTAGCCCTGGGGTGTGAGCCCCTGCAAGCCCCAGCAAGCCTGGCTGTCCTGCAGTCAGCAGGCGGGGGTGCCAAGCCAGGTCTCAGCTGCAAACCACAGCTGACTCTCCCACCTGGCACTGCTCCCCCACCAGCTTCGGTAGTGCCCTCCTCCTCACGCCTTCTACTGGCCCTGGGCAGCATCCTAGAAAGGGCAAATGTGTCCCAGGGCCTCTGGTAAGCAGGGGTCCCTCGGTGAATAGCTGAGGGGTGTGATTTGGGACAGGAAGAGGTCCCCAAACAGGAAACCTGGAGTTACATTGTGTGGAGAGGAAAGCCCTTCTCTCTCTCTCTCTCTCTCTCTCCTGCGCTGAGTACTTTCCGTGTGGTTAACTTTTAACTGTATTCCTCATCGTCCTAAGCAGTGGGTACAACTGTTATCCCAGTTTTATAGAGGAGAAAACAGAAGCCCGGGGAGGCTAGAACTCGCCTAAGGTCACACAGATTGGATGTAGTGGAGCCACAATGGGTGCCTGAGAAAAAAGTGAGCTGGAGGGAGTCCGGAGGCAGAAGCAGAGGCCCTCCTCGGCATTTGGGAGGTCTCACCGGGTAACTGAATGTTTTCCCCTTTTGCCTTGGGGGTGGTTTTGCGGAAGCCTGGGCAGAAGTTCTGGACTGTCCAAGGGTGCCAAGGATTGGGAACACCACGGTGAGGGAAGCAGTGCCCGGCTGGTGATAGCGGAGGGGTTATCGAAACTGCGTGCTGAGGTTGGAGACTGGCCTTCCCTTCCCCCGGGGCCTGTGCACCCCACAGCCCTCTCCCCTGCGGTGAGGCTCCCGCATCTGTCACCCCTTCCCCGGCTGCTCTCTGGCTCTTTCCTCGGAAAGGTTTGTCTTGTTGGTTGTCAGGGATCCACACACCTGGAGCCAGACCGCTCACACGCGGGCGCAGGAGCTCGCCCCACACATCTCCCTTCCCCGGCCCTCGGGGCACCCCAGTACCCTGATACCGGCAGCGGGGTGCACCCCTGCAGTCGCTACCTAAGGAACACGCAGGAGGCACAAGGCGGGGTGGAGGCGCCGCGCGGGGACGGAGATCCACCCTCCCAGATGTGGGGAGATCCGCGGGAGGGGATCCCGCCGGCCCGGTGAGCCCCGCTGGGAGCGGGGTGTGCGGCGCTGGTTGGCAACAGGCGCCCACGGTCGAGAGGGAGGCAGAGGAGCTGTGCCACCCGTCGCCGCGCCCCGCTCCTCTGGCGCACATCTGGCAGGCGCCCCAGCGCCCCGGCAGCGGCCAGTTTTCCCTCCTTCGGGGCCGGTCCTGCCGCGTGACCCCTTTCCCGCCGAGGCAGCCTCCACCCGCACCCCCGGGCGCTCGGGTAGCCCTCACCTGGCGAACAGGACGGTGCCGTGCTCCAGCGGGCTGCGGCTCACTGCCCGCCAGCTCTGCCGGATCAGCTCGGGCTCCGGGCGCTCCATGCTGTCCCGGGGATGCGGAGCGCGGGGCTGGGACCCTCAGGGCTCAGGTGCCGTCACCGCACGTGCCGCGCCATCTCCTCCGCGACGCGGTCCCCTCCGCCCCCCGTACGCCCCCCGTGCCTCCGCCCGGCGGGGACCGCAGCCGCTCCTTCCCTGGCGCGGGAGAGAAAAGGCGCGCGGCCAGTCGTAGGTGGAGGCACCCCAGCTGTGCTTCCGGGGACCCCGCTTGGCCGCTGCGCCCTGCGCCCCGCAGCCGCCAGAACCGCCCCACCCCGCGACGCCTGGGCTGGGCGCTTTAAAGCCTCCACGGCCCCCGCCCCCTCCAGGCCAGCAAGGCGCGCGCTCCCTCCGCCGGCCGCTATGGTGGCCTGGGAAAGGCCCGGCCTGCAGAACGTAACTGACATCGCGGAGGCTCTCTGGGACTCAGTTTCTCCTCCCGAGCCCCGAGGGCACTGTGTTGAATTTGGTCGCCTCAGGTTGGCGCTGCATGCGCCCCCTCTCCACAGGCCCCTCAACTGAAGCATTGCCAGAGGCATTTGAGTTTGCCACCCACCTGGCCTGCAGGTCAGGCCTGGCGAGGCGGCCTAGGGGCCTAGTTCTCGGTCTGACTAGGGCACCAGCACACGTTGGGGGCCACCAGGGCTTTCAACCGTAGGGACAGGGCCAAGACCACAGCCATTCCCAGCCAGGCCTGGGTTTTTTTTTTTGAGACTCCATCTTTAGAAAGCCGTGAGATCCAGTTCTAATCCCAGCTCTGCTTGGCCAGGGTGGAATCTTGAGGGAGTTCAGCTCTAACATTGTACCATTCCATGATTTAATTTTAATTTTAATTTTTCACCTCTTCCCTCCCTGGGCCCTCCCCACTTCCGTGATTTTTCATCTTTTTGTTTGTTTGTTTGAGACGGAGTCTCGCTCTGTCGCCCAAGCTGGAGAGCGGTGGCGCGATCTCGGCTCACTGCAAGCTCCGCCTCCCGGGTTCACGCCATTCTCCTGCCTCAGCCTCCCGAGTAGCAGGGATTACAGGCGCCCGCCACCACGCCAGGCTAATTTTTTGTATTTTGAGTAGAGATGGGGTTTCACCATGTTAGCCAGGATGGTCTCAATCTCCTGACCTCATGATCCGCCCGCCTCGGCCTCCCAAAGTGCTGGGATTACAGGCGTGAGCCACCGCGCCCGGCCTTTTTTTTTTTTTTTTTTTTTTTTAATGGAAGTACTGTTTAATTTTTTCAATAGAAGTGCAGATAATAGAATCCATGCTCCCCACTCAGGGTGTGCAATTGGTCACCTGTCAATTAGAACTAAACTTTTCTCTTTCAAGCAGAAAATTCCTCAAGCCCCAGCCCAGTGCTGGTGGCCCAGGTTTGGGAGAGCAAGCCCGTTTTCACCTTTATTTCTCTCTCATTATTCCCTCAGGGGTCTCCGAGCCTATCTCCTCTGTCTGTCCACGCCTCTCTGGGCCTGTTTCCTCAGTTGTGCAGCAAAGGGGTTGGGTGGTGAGGTCTCTGGGACCTTTTAGTCCATGATAGAAGGTGGGTGTTCTTGAGCCCCTGGTTATGAACAGCTGGGGCTCCATGCCCAGCCCTGTGCTAGACATGGAGTGGTGAGTCCTGGTCTTTAAAATTTCTCCTTCTGGCCCTGAATCAGAACTGAGTGCCTCAGCAGAACTTTTCTTTCCTACTCTCAGCCATGCCCCAGAAAATCATCTAGCTGTTCTCCCTCTTCCAAGGACTCAGGAGTTTGTGGTAACCCCTATTCTATTTCCCATTTCCTCACAAATCTCTGGGCTGGAGCAGGAGAGCAAGGCTATAAGCCAGCCTGGAAAAGCTGGTGTCCTGGGATCCAAGAGGTCTCCAAGCAAGAACACAAAGGGCTGGGGGCTGAAGGAACAAGACGTGACTAAACTTCCAGCTTGGGGTCCCGTGGACCTGCAGCCAGGTGCAGCAGGTCACAGGGCAAGGCCACGTGCCACTGGTGACCTTCACTCTTCAGTGCCCAGATGCTCAGTGCTCTGTGCAGGCCACCTGGCTGGTCTCAGGTACCCCACTCTACCCAGCTCACGCTTCTTGCCAGCAGTCTACACTTAGGACCTATCTTGCTTCCTCTCTCCTCTGGCCAGGGTCTGGAGTCTGATGAGGTAGTGGGAGTTAATGGCCCTAGCTAGTAAGTGGAGTCAGCACTCAAACCATGGCTTCACTCTTTGTCTTCCTAGAGCCAGGAGATATGTGCTAAGATAAGCCAAGGTAAGTGCACTCTATCCCTGCTCCCTTCAAGAAAGGCCTGAGAATCTGGATGGGCCTAAGTGATGAGAGTGATGTATTCCCACCGGTAGACCAAGGGTCCGAGCCCACATTTGAGGGGCTCAGTAAAAGTCACAGGAGTCTCTTCCCTGTGGGTCATCTGCCCAGGACGTAAGAACCTAGAGGAGAATTCAAGTACTGTCCCAGAGCCAGTGCTGGTCATTGAGGTCCATGTATCATTAATAATAATACAGAGCTGGCATTTATGTCTAGACACTGTTCCGGGCACCTTACTTCATTTCCTCTTTTCATCCTCATAATAACTCTACGAAGTAGGTGCTATTTATCATACCCTCGTTTTACAGCTGAGGAAATGGAGGCAAAGAGGTTAAGTGACTAGCCCAAGGTCACATAGGTAATAAGCGGTGGGGCCAGGATTTGACCTCAGGTCTCTCTGGCCCATCCTGTAGGCTTCCATGCCTCCCTTGCTTTAATAGGCTGTGGCCAAGAGCCCCAGCCATAATTCAGACCAAGCCATGGTCACTGGGTCTGGGTCAGCGGTGTGCTGGAGCCAGCTTTTATATGGCTTTCAAGAACTAACTGTATGCATCTCTTTCCAACTTCTCATTCAGTGACATCAAGTTAGTAGCTTAAAAAAGAACATGTGGGAATACTTACACCGTGGAAATTGGCAAATGCTATACACACCAGTTTTTCCTCCCAGAACACCTGTTGTTAAACATCTACTAGCACACACTGATCTGGGTGCACCTGGGGGAGCCAGGAAAACCTGGGCCCTAGATGATTGGCTGCTGATGCATTAAGCAGAAGGCCCACGGGAAGGTGCTGCATCAGGGACCTCGGGCTGAGTGCTCAGGCCTTCTCCCCAGGGTATCTAGGGCTGTCAGGCTGTTCTGGGAAGGTGCTTCTAAGTCCCAGGACCAGACTAGGGAGGCAGAAAAACCCCACCTTGGCACTGAGTCCTGGCTCTACTATTTACTCATCGTGGGACCTTAACGCAAGTCATTTAAACACTCATGGGTAGAATGGGAACAAAAACGTCATTGACTTCACTGCGCCTTTATGAGGATTAAATGTCAGAGATGTGTTGAGACTTTGTAAACTAAGCTGTGCCACTCAAGGAAGAGTGACTTGGCCCCTTCCTAAACTGCCTGTCATAGGCATGTTCCACCTCCTGAAGATCCACATGCCCCTCTCTCCCCACCAGCCCCCACCAGAGGGTGGCTAGGCAGCCCAGAAGCCCCCCAGTTCCACAGCACAGTACTACTCCCCTCCCCCACCCTCTGTCCAACACTCAGGTGAGCTCCTGCTGCCTTCAGCTCCTAAGCATCACTCCTGATAACAGGAGACCCCTGTCAAGATGGGGCCTCTGTTAGGCAGAATGGCAAGTTGCTACAGCGCTGGGATACTCGGCTGTCTGGGAAGGGGACAACTTCTTGCACTCCTTTCTATGCCATGTGAACAGGTTAAAAGAGGACAAATCAGAGGTCCAGCTTCCTACTTATTTTGGAATCAGTTTAAATATACCAAAATGACGACCAACATTACTCAAGTAACTATACATGGAGAGATCCAAATGCCCCCTGGAGTAATCAGGCTCACCTGCCCAGCCCAGGTCTTCTGCTGGAATTAGATCAGCCTCAGACATGACACACGGGGTGGTTCCTGCACTCAAAACATTCTTCTCAGGGAGGCCTTTCTGGGAGCAAAGGGCAAGTCGGATTCAATTAAGTACAAGGACAACAAGGCATTCAAAACAAGTGCTATTTATTATAAAATCAGTGGCTTCTGATTAGAAGACTTTTTTTTTTTTTTTTTAAACCAAATAGGCTCAAGAAGCTGGCTGGAGGTTGAACTGGCTGACGAATGTCTTCTTCCTCCACCAGCAGTTTGTGGGACACATCACGTTTCTGCCAAGTGCTACAGCTGAAGCCCATATTCAGAGAAGCACCCTGACAGCCTTTCTCCAGCACCTTCCAGAAAACAGAACCTGAGCACTCAAAGCCCATATTCAGAGAAGCATCCTGACAGCCCTTCTCCAGCATCTTCCAGAAAACAGAACCTGAGCACTCAAAGCTGCAGAAGCCCATGTGGCCTTGCCCCCAGAGAAGCATCTGCCAGTTTGGGCATGGAGGAACAGAAAGTGGGCAGGGAATTCTCCTTGGCTCCTTAGAAGGCAGTGGGAGCCCAGGGAAGCGTTCGGCCCCAGTGCAGCCTAATTGGGAGGGAGGGATGGGTAGAGGCTGGCTGGGCTTCTCCTTCCTCACCCTCATGCAAGATGGCTGCCCCTCTGGCTCCTTCAGAGCTCCTCCCTTCCAAGTTCCTACTGAGAAATAAGAAGGCACAAAGGAAAATCAGCCACCTCCTGGAGGTCACTGTGGGCCGCCTGCTTTGCTAGGAGCCAAGCACAGACCCCTGCATTCTCCCTGCAGGAGAGCCCACCCGGCTCAGAAGAAAGCAATTCTGCCTGTGGAAAGTAGAGGAAGGGAGGGGAGGGGAGAACACATGGTGAGGTGGAAGCAGGGAGCAGAGCTTCTCCATCCCTCCTCTCCTTCCCTGCCAGAAATGCAATTAAGCAAGCAGCCCAGACTCAGCCGCACAGACAGCGCTTCCTGCTGGGGGAAGTCAAAAGGGCTGTAGTGGTGGGAAAGGGAGGTCATCGGGCCCCAGATCTAATTAACCAACCTGCCTTGCTTTTGACGTTGCTGCATTTCCTCTATTAACATTAATGATGGTAGGTCTGAATGTCCAACCATGGCCAGAAGCTTCCCCCCCCACCACCCAGTAGGTAGCACAGCCTGTCCCTGGGACCAGTATCCAGTCTCCGTGGCAACCGCCTCCTGAAGATGCTTTAGAGAGATCTGACCCTGTCAGAGTTGTTGGGAGCTTCAGAGGAGGGAAAATGGAGTGTGGCAGATTCATCATTAAATCTTGAAGCATCAAAGTCCTCTGAGACAAAAGAAATATTTTGTCATGCACCAGGAAGGCAGAGGCAGGCTGAAGGGCTGGCCTTGGGTGGTTTGGTTCTACCACGGGGTTTTCTTCATCCCTTTTGGGGAGGAAGTGGAAGGGGCAGCTCTGAGCTTCTTGTTCGAGCTGCAGAGTGGTAGACGCAGGAAGCTGGCATGCATTTCTAGGTGCCATGGGTCTTCACTGCTGAAGCAGTGACAGAGAGAAAGGGAACTGTCCACGGAGTGAGGGAGGGGTGAGCAGAGCAGGACTGCAGAAGTGACACTGGGAAAGCTCAGCAGGTGACAGCAACATTAGTCTGGAGAGGCCAGAGTCCCCACACCCCAGCACCACGCAGATTCCCTGCCCTGTCTCTCATCTACCTTGGGCGCTAAGCAAGGTTCCCATGGGCTCTCCCAGCAGCCAGGAGAATGCATCTGCCTTGCCCTCCAGGCCAGGCCAGATGCACGTGGAGAGACCCGGCCTCTGGCACACGGGGCCTGGAAACACTGAGCAGCCTAGGATAGGACATCGTTCCTCCCCTGAGTCTCACAGTGTGACAATCCCAAAAAATGAGGAACCAAGGGCTAAGGCAGGCCGACGCTCCGGAGTCTGCTGCTCTGTGTGCATCAGAGGCAGGAAGTCCAGCTACCTGGCATGGTGGGAGCCAGGCCCTCCAGCTAGGGGCGGCGCGCCTTCCTCCACACTGGATTCATTTTGTTTGTGGGAGGGAGGGCAGCACGACTTTGACAGTCCCATCTGCTCTGCCTTTGGTGACATCCCAAGGTGAGGTCAGTATTCTCTGCCCTCAAGGCCCTCTTAGGGGTCTGAGAATCTTTGATGGATCTTACAAACCAAAACCAAAGAAATCCAACACGAAAAAAATACCAGAAAATATTACTATAGCCTGGACTATTTTAGAGTTTATGACACTCAGCTGTCCAGTTACACGGCCTGTATTCCACAGGGATATGGACAACGTGTCCTCACATACACACACGCGCACCCACTCCCACCCTCTGGCACCCATCCTCCCCTGCGCTGTGCACAAGGGAGCAGCCCGAGAGGTGCTGTCCTCTCTGTGGTGCTGTGGATGGAGCTGCGGCTCTCTCCCGGCTCTCTCCAATGCTGGGTTCCATTCCAGCTGCACTCCCAGAGCTGGGTCCTGGTGGGCAGCAGAATTCTTGGGGCTCCTTAGGCAGCTTCCTCACGGCTGGATGGGTCCAGTACTGCTTCCCAGCTGGCTCTACTGGGAAGTTCCTGGACCCAGGCTGGAATCTTTGCAGTAGCCTCAAAAGTCCCATGAGTCCAGCCACCTTAGTCCTGCCATTGGACTTTGGGGGTCCTGGGCCAGGGGACCAACCATCCCGTAAGCCAGAGGGTGGAAGAGGTAGAAGCTGTGAGAGAGAACCAGCAGGAGGCACTTGGCACCCCCAGTGCCTCAGCTGAGGGGCTTTGAATTCCATTCCTCCTGCTGGAGCTCCAGAGAAATTCCCCATCGCCAAGCCCGGTTCTCTTTCATGGCCTTGTCTGTCTGAGTCCCGCTGGGGCACACTGCAGCCGGAGAGCTTAGTAGATGCTGACTCAATGACAATCGTGGAAAGGGCTCCTCCCAAGAGGACCAGGAGGGCAACCCTTCTAGGGGTCTTGTCATGGGCTATTTGGCCCGGGGTGTTTGTCAACATGTGAATGTAACCCTCTTAGGCAGGCATGTGCTCACAGGCCACAGGCCCAGCACCAAGGCCAGGGAGTGGGGAAGCGGGGAGCCTTCCAAACAACTCTCCCTTTCAGCCACTCAGCCACACACTCCCCATTCCCACCCTTCCCACCCCACCCGCCGAGACCTGTTCCGGCAGGGGGCCACAGTGACTAAAGAGGGGTGCCTTGTCCCCCACTGCCCCCGGTTCCCCCCTCCCTCACCCCGAGAGCTGTTCTGACAGGGGGCCATGGTGACTAAAGAGGAGTTCCCTGCCCCCTATTCCCACACTCCCTCTCTGAGAGCTGTTCTGGCAGAGAGTCACTGTGACTAGAGGGGTACCCTTCCAGGTGTGCTGGGATGGCACAAAAGCTGAACCACCGGCAAAAGGAGAAAAGGCAGAGCTAACCCCTGCTTCTCCTACCTGGCTGCACATTAGGATCACCTGGGGGACTCTGGAAACCACGACCCCACCTGGGCCCGGGTGAAGCAGAACCTCCAGGTGTGGGCACCGGTGG